>NC_138828.1:3610749-4810749 GCF_965183815.1 Platalea leucorodia | reverse complement strand
GAGCCAATTGTTTTTCACTTACAAGCTTCTGTAAGTTACTGGTTTTGTAGGGGCTTCAGACATAAAACATCAGAAATAGATTTATCAAGCTAAGATGACAAGTCAATGCTCCTTTCCATGGAATTTAATCAAGAAATTTCAGTATAAATCAACACAGAAAATGTCCTCTTAATTATTAAAGCCACCTTGCATATAAATATTCTGTTTCTGAAATGTTATTTTTCATCTCCTTCAACTCTGGAAATCAATAAATGGGTTGAGAAGCAGCTGTAGGCTGTGAAAGAGGCTCCCTCTTACAGACCTATGGAAGCATTTATTTGAGGCAAACAAAACTAAGATGTTGGCACTGCGACTAGTTTATGAATGAACTATAGCAGAGAAGATGCTGATATTTATTATCTAAACCTTTTCTGAATTTTCTTTTAAGTATCCTAGGTTTCTCTGACAGATCCTGTTACAACATTAAAGAAGATGTAGGCAGGTTGTCTAGTTTCCTCATTGTCTAAGTCAATGACCATCACTTAATATTTTTTTTTCTCTTAACTCTTAAATAAACATTGGAAAACCAATGAGAACTGAAATTGATTTGAAATGTTAGTCCCAGGACAACAAATGTCAAGCTAGGAGAGGAGAGATTTATTGTAGTGTATTTATAAAAGAAATGTGCTTTAAAAGTAGCCACAGGCTGACTCTAATGACTTTGCAGGAACTACGCAGAAACCTAACTGTTTATATTTAATTTTGCCATACCATGAAGGGAAAAAAAAAGTATTAGTTTACCCACACATTCCTGGCAGATGCCGCTATTTACGGTATGTTATGTTTAGCAGTAAAAGAACTCCTTGTCCTATACTTCTATAACACTTGCTCCAGCAGCTGGCAATAGCAGATACGTAGCGAAAAGTCCTTCAGCTCGGCTAGCACTGACTGCACCTGCAAACCGACCGAACCAGCCCAAGGATGGATGCGCCGGAGGCGACGCGGTGCCTTTGCAGAGGATTTCAAATGCTACCTCAGTGAAGTTCTAGACAAGGTTTAAATGAGCTTCAGCAGCCTATTAATATTATCAAGCGTTTTACATTCTTAGCACAATACCACCGTGGATGATGTTTCTTACAGAAAGGTGGTGACAACTTATTCTAATTTTGTTATTGAGTAACCAAAGCTATATATTAGTACCACGTCTGAATGGCTGTCCTCCGACCTTCCTGCAGCCTCAATGAGAGCGTGAGCACAGAAAAAACATGCAAAAAAGCGCCTACTTTCCTGAGGCCTAAAGCGGGAAGACAGATGAAGTCAGCTGGGCGGTGAACCTAGGTGTTGCCTGCAGACAGTGGTGCGAAGTCATGCAACAGAGCTGTAGCACATTGAGAAATTTCTACACTAAATCCAGTCAGGAGAGCTTATAACACAACAGAGATTGAATTAGAGTGGCAGCAGTCGTTTTCTCTGCTTTCTACCCTGTGTTTCTTCTTTGACTATTCTTGTTTTATAATTTTGACTTCTACCTTAAGCTTTCTTTTCCTATGGTAGCTGAAACATCAGCTAATTGACACAACGTAGTGTTTCACATTCATCTACTGGTGACAAAGTTCACTATTTTGATTGCAGTAAAAGGCAAACCAAGGTCATAACTTAAGACCCTTTTTAAACATTTGGATTTTACCCAGTGAAAATTACAGTCTAAGAATAGATTTCCTTCTATTAAGTTAACTTAGGATCTGGCAGATGATGGAAGACCTACCTGGGGAAGACAGATATAATCAATACTATTTCGTTTACAACCAGGTTTGAAAAAAAGTTCAGACACACACACAAAAAAAAATCTAGACAAGGAAAAAAAAAAAGGCAAATTAACCTGAAAGGAAATTTGAGTGATTCAGAAAATTTAGAAATAAGTAGGAAAATGAGCAGTGATTTAATTTGTGGGTAAGAGAACGCCTAAAGTTAATTTTCAGCATGTGCTTCAATGAATTTTTCTCTGAATATCAGTCTAATGTGTCATAAGTTGTGCATCAAGAATCATCTATCAGTGCTACAAATCCTGTGATTCATTCACAGCATACTCATATCTTCTTCATAGTTTATCAAGGTTCAGTCAACACATCTTGCACTCTAACTGCTAGGAACAGTTTCTGTATGGGGCAGAAAACATTGAAGTAGAAAAATGTTAGGGAATAAAAGATAAGCAAGGTTTGCAAAGTTCAGGAGTATTAGCTCTATTTAAAAAATGGCAATATAATCAGCAAACTTACGAGAGTTCAGCAGTCTCGGGTTAGGCTGCAGACTGATGACTGTGGTATGAAATGGAACTGCTTTCAAGAGAGTCATGCAGACTACATGGGAAGTGATTGGATGAAACCATCAGCTTCAGGAAAAAATACAGCTGCAAAATCAGTAGTGGAGATGAAAACTCACTGTTGCATTAGTTCTGTGGTTACATTTTGGTTCCAGTTGTAGGTTAATCTTCCCCTATATCCCAAAGTCCATTAAAACCATGCAGCTTCATGCCCCAGCAAAACAAATGCAAGGGCCTAAACATCTGACGTCTTTGCCAATACACAGACAAACACATGGGTGCATCACAAAGGTACTTCTGGTTCTGCTCTTCATCCAGTGCAGGCAGCCAGCAAAGTTGCGGTTCTTATAACTGCACTTTCTGCATGGGGCATAATTCATTAACAGGGGTCATTTACTTCAATCAGAGAAATCTTTCAGAATACACTTTGTGTTTGTCATATGCTCAAACTGCGTGAAGTTTTCAGGATATCTGAAATAAACTTCTGTAGGCTCTGGTCCTGACAGTTAATAATTTACAAATGTGCACAGTAGACCAATCTCAACAGGAGAGCTTGAGAAAGTCCCCCTGCAAGACACTGTATTTCATAGAGAAGGCCAACCGCAATAACAGGTTTTGAAGACTGCCAGGATGCAGGTGTACAAACAAAAGCATCCAAGGGTAATCCAAACCACATCAACATGCTTTGATGTTGAAACAGCTTTTCCCTGGACTCACAGTGTGGTCTGGGGTAAAAACTGTCCTGAAAATCCATCAGATTCCCCTGTACATGTAGCTCAGAAAATACAAGTAACTGAGATGCATTATTATCTACTGAAAAAGATTAATGTTTTTAACTACTGAGCCACTGCATGCTTTGGTGATGCAAACTTGTATAAAACACAGATCAGCTAGTCTATTTTTGTTCTGGCTTACCCGTCCTTTCCAGCTCTGTAACACTGAAGCAGAGTTGCAACAACGAACTCAACAGTGATGCAGTTATTCTTTCATTCTCCGAATGTCTTTGGAAAATTTTCAGTTGAGTGCCTCCTTTTTTTTATCACCATTTCACTCTGAAAAGCCTACTGACCTCTCTATAGTTCTCTGAATTTTTTTTGCCTGGTAAGCTACAGGTAATTCATTTTACTTTGCAATTCCAACCCTGTCTCCCCCTGAGTAAAAGAAAAGACTCCATTCTACTTGCAATCAAAAGACAATGCTTTTCCTACATAAAAAGCATTTGCAAGTGCTACGATATGATTTAACATTTTAATGGACAGTGAATGATGGATACATAATACTCACTCTACCCCTTGTTCCATATATTCTGCAGGTTGTACTATTAACTGTCATTTATCAAACACGTAAAGAGTATGTTTTCTTTTTCTGCATGTACAAGAAAAAACAGTTAAACTACTTGAGGCTTTTTTCCAGGTTAGAACATTTTACTGTACTTTTCCACAATGTGTACTTAGGGTTTTTTTTAATAATGGTAATGTAATGGCACTTGATTAAAAACAAACAAAACTGATCAGCCAAAAGCTCTTCTATAATCCCAAATGCAATTCTCGCCAGTTTGCTTTCCTGATAGCAAGACTGGCTCTTGGTATCTACCATCTGCTTTTAGAAAAAAAATTGCCCTAGTAATTTCCCAGTAAATGGCATTTTTATTGTTTGTGCTTTTCTCATAAGGAAGAGCCAAGATATTTGGAAGTTTCTAAATGAATTAGAAATTTGCTTTTAAGAGCTATGAGGTTTGTTCCTGCCTACCCAGCAACAGTTTTGACAGTTAAGTTTTAAGATCTGCCAGGGGTTACAAGGATGGCCACTCTGCAAAACAACACAAACCAACAGCTAGTATTTAATATATATTTCTGTCAGTCAAAGCAAATCAAGCTTTATTTCCATGAACTCAAGAAATTTCCTAAAGGTCAATGTTACTCTTTGTGTAATGAGGTCATCTATTATGTTATATTGACTCCAGCTGCTTCGGGAATAATTCACTTACCTCCTTTTTCTGTTTCAGTAGAGCAGTTAAATTAAAAAGTATGACCTGTTCATTGAAAGAAAACCAGTGAGAAGGATAGCACTCCTCACCTTCCTAATTGAACAGGTTCTTCCCAATATTACTGCACTGGGGGCGGGGTGTTACATGCCCTTTTCTATTTCAGATCCACCAAACAGTTGCCTGATTCACAGATCAGGCAGCCCATAATGACCAGCAGATTACAGGCACGCCACTTGACAAGCATAGTAAGAGCCTTTACAAACGAACTTAAATATGTTCTGCAGATGGAGGGCAAAATTTTAGTTCTATTTTCTGACTCTTAGCAGCTGGACTTGAGAACTGTGTTCTTACAAGAGGAAAGAAATGAGAACCAGCAATCATTCAAATGAAGGTGCTGCCAGGTGTGCAATGCTTGGAGGAAGATGCCTTTCTTCTGCACCCCCTCTCTCACCAAAGATCTGCAACCAAAACTAATGCTTCATACTTGCTTCATCTTACAAGCAGATTTTTTTATATTTTGCTCTTTCTCCCCCCTCTTGCAAGCAAAACAGTTAAATACTCTGCTGAGAGAAGACACAAATTAATTGATCTTTCTCAAGCGTTCATTTCTATCAATAGCAAGCTGTTAGCCGAGTCATTGCCAGCAAGTGAAAGGAGGTCCACATTAATACTGTGCCATTAGCATGCTCCTTAGGTACAGTGGAAATGTCATCGGCGTTTGGAAAAGAGGCAGCAAAAAACAGATGAGTGACATTTCTGACGAAAGGAAGAAAGCAAAGGAAATGGCTCCTTTACCTGAAAGGAAAAACTTCTCAGGTAAACTCAGGCTTAGATATAGAAAAGCAAAGGGCAAAAACCAGAATGGAAAATGCCGGCTGTGCCACTCTTCTCCCAGCCTTGCCTTGAATGTCTTCCGCAAGAAGTTACACTAACATTCAACTAAAATTCCTGTTGTTGGAAATTGTTACAGTTACTAAGGTAAGAACTTAGCCTACCTAACTAAACAGTAGATGTATACGGTCTAGGAATAAATATTGAAGTAAAACGCACATCATACACCAAAATGAATTGCTGAATAAAATCTAACAATATTGAGGACTACTGAGTTGAAATCCATTATGTGTCAACATTTGTCTTCATTAATTGCCTTCAAACACATTGAATCCTGCGGCCAGGATTCTCATTTCTTGTGGAAATGTTTAAGTACTGTACCTGTACCTGTGATCCCGAGTGTAAAATCTGATCAGACTTCCTCTGATTTGCTAGTTAGTAACATGACAGCTGGACTTCATCACAGGTCTTATTGTCAAAAGACAACTTTTACCTTATTTCCCTTTCACTTTCCCCTTACTTTTGTATGACTGAAGAAGCAAAATGAGGAATACAAGCCAAAATATCAGCCAAAAATTTGAGAAAGAAATGTTCAGCTAAAATGCCTGCCTGGTTTGACAATCACAGTTACAAGCTTGTCCATTTTTCTTATTCTTTGCAAACATTAAATCAAATAAGAGTTCTTAAAGCTTGTCAGTTCATAGTTACTCTCTTTGTCCAGCAACTGCCAGTTTTGCTTCTAAGCATAAACTGGTAAACTGTGAAGGTATATGAAGCCAGGCTCAGGAAAATATATTTCATGGGAAGTATTTTCCTTTAATAATTTATAACTGCATTTTTTCTTATCCCCTCCAAGCCTTACACTGATCTCCTTGTACTGTTGCTTCTGCTGAATTTTGCTTCACTGATTTACCCTTAGCAAGCAGAAAGATTCGTCACGAAATTGCTCTATGGTGGCATCACCGTCTATACACAGGGTCTGACACAGAGTCTTGTATACAGCTTTGAGTCTGAGAGATGCGGATTTTGGATTTCTGCTGAATGAAGAACTTAACTTGAAACACTGAGAGGAGAATGAAGAGCAGGTTCAGATTAGTTCGAATCCTTACTTAACAGTCAAGATTTTCTTCTGCCAAGAGGAAGCCTGTCCTTCCCTTTCCCCTCCTTCAAGACAAGCAAAGGTTTTGCTCCTAACTGAATTCTGCAACTCAGAAAAGAGCTGAATGTACCACAGTGATATTTTTCCAGCACTCAACTTCTCTATGCATCCTAGTAGATGATGTCCTTAGTTAAAAGAAGGCTAAGAGTTCCCCAATAGACCAGAAAGGTTTTCTGACTGGGTTAGCTGTTAATGCACTATGTCCTGAGAATATACAATCTGAAAACTATCAGGTAAAAACACTTAGCCAAAATTACAAGATAAACTCTAATTATAAAGTGAATCGTGGACCCTTTCACACAATTAGCATTTTTCATCTGCTGTACAAAGCGAACTTAAAGGCCTGCATGAACACTCACTGCAGAGAGACCACTGCAGTCCTGCACACTGCTCACACAAAGCTTCCCGCTGGAGGTGTGCACTCTGCAAAATATTTGTGTCTTGTTTTCTGCTGAGAAATTAATTTATCTTCTGACCATATTAATAATAATAATTAAAAAAAAATTTCCTATCCTGCTCAAAATGAATACAAATAGAAGACCAGCTCGAGGAAACGTGTTTCAACTGATTTGGGGGAAGAAATGCATATTCTATGGGAGGTTTGGAGCTTTCTCTTCAAGTAAGTGACCCAAAACATTGGCCTGGGAATGTCACAAATTGAAAATGTCTCATCAAAGCCTCCAGTCTGGCAAGAACAAATTATTGGCCATGGTTCATTTGAATACTCACACACAAAATTCTGTTTTGCTCAACAGCATTATTAACATACTGTTGTAGTATGTATACCACCAGTACGTACACTTAAAGCTTAGCTTCTACAACCCCAGCTTGTACATGCATAAAGATCCTGTTAATGCCTATTCCCCACATAGGCAGGCCTAAGAGTTTAATCCACGTAACAATATAACCTCTGATCTGTTATTAGACTACTCAGAAGGAAAAAAAAAAACACACAAGGAAACAAAAACTGCTCTATCCCCTTCCTCTGTACTCCCCGCCCACAGAAATTAGACCTGCAATTTAACACACTCAGTTAAATTATGCTACCTCAATAAATGAAAAAACTGGAATTGGTATTTCTGGGTTTAACAACAGAAACTTAAAATTTAAACTGCTTTTGAGAATATTTTTCATTGCCTCCATCTTTGTTGTGATGAGAAAGCCATCACCTGATCTGCTGCAGGGAAAAACAACGCAAAAGGAAAACAAGGTGAAGCATAAACTTAACCAAGAAGAACTGGCTTAAAAATTGGCAAAAAATTATTCATCTGGTTTTCTCTTTTACTTTCCCTTTTCATTTTTTCCCTGAGATTTTTCCAGTTGTATTTGAGTAAGTGTAACATGCAACACCTAACACCGGTAAAATGATGCACGTTTTTGGTTAGTATCGCTCAGAAATGATTTGAAGAAGCACACAAAAGCTTGAAGACAGCTGAAAAAAAGGGAAGGCTTTTCAATAAGTTTTAAAGCATGTGTTTTTCTGATTAGCTGTATTTCTTTCTTTGAGAGTGGCTGTTTCTCTGCACTAGAGTATGCGTCCTAGGTATCTATTTTCCCCACCTCATCACTTTTGAATCCTCATCTGGGCAGGAGCCGTTCCTCCCAACTGCAGGAGCTGAGATCATACCATCACGGCATCAGCATCATTTCTGTTCTGCTGTCACTTTCAGCCATCAGGTTCTTCCTAATCTGTTATCATCGTCTGGAAAGTATTACTGTATTTATTTGCATTTACATGTCTTTTTGTAGTATTAAGTGCTTATTAATTTGTTTAATCTAAAATCAAATCTTACCTTGGTTTTGTACCCAAGTACTAAAAACTGAAATATGTCTCTACCGTCATAAAGCTGCTTCTGAACAATGAGAAGCTTTTTCCCAGCCACCGCAATCTGGCATCCAATGATCTCTGCAAGTTGCACATTTAATTAGTCTGAGAAACTCATTAAGGTATCTGGAATATTAAGATGATAGCATTGTTCTAAATAGCACTGTGCACAATCTAATATGGCAGATGGCACAGACTGCTGACACCTGTGCTGGTTTGCTATCTTGCTGACAGATACAAACAGTCAGCAGTATAATTGTAAGATACATAATCATAAAAAAGGGTCTGAAAATAAAATACCCATCAAATCTTCAGTTTTCTGGATGCCTGTTTGTTCATAAAGAAGCTTTTTTATATTCAATCACTGAATTTGGAACAAGAGATGCACAGGTTGAAGTTTTGTTTTTATTTCTTTAAATGCCACTTCATTTTTTGTGCACCATTCTACTTAGGAGCCAACCGAATTTTTCCTTCTGTGCAAGAGACAATGTGGTGCTATTGGGGTCATGAGAAACTTTATTCCTCCTCACCTGAATGCTCAGATGACATATTCACTTTTGCTCCTCATTAGTCCAGACTCAGAAAGTACTTTCAACGCTCCGGGGGATCTGATTAAAAATGGACAGGCTTTACGATGCCACAGCTTGCAACTACTTTACCTCTACTGATAACACTGATGGGAGCTCTTATTTCTCTCTAGCAAATTGTAAGATATTTTTAGCTTCTAAAGAGATATGCAAAACCCAACAAACCCAAAGTTAATTAGCAAATCTCACAGTGAAATGGTGGACGTGAAATCATATCAAGTATAGAGAAAAATGTTATTTAAAATTTGAGATTTGTTATTTGTTTTGGCTTGAGATGGAAAGTGGAAGATGAGACATGACTCAGCTGTCACAAGATAAAAAAAATGTTCCGGGTTTTTCATATGTTTTTGGAAAAATGGTATTTTGTTTGCACACATCAGTACTACTGGTAGACAACAGCACAGTATCCAGTCACAGAAAAGAAGAGGGAGAGAAGAAAGAATATATTTGTGTTCTGTTCAGCTTCTAAAAAGAAGGTCTACCAACAAACATTTCTCCAATACCTAATCCCTTGTACAGACAAAGAAAAAAAAAAAAAATCTTCCTCATCAAGCCTCCTCAGCATTTCAAAAATGCCACGCTTCCTTTTGATTTGCTTTTAGTTAAAGTAATGGAAAAATAGTAGTTGGCAATGTGCCTGCTTACAAAGACTTAGTAAAGTGCTTTAGGACTGCTTTGGTTGCCAGGACCGTGTCAGCTCTCACACACTGGTGGGCTGTTTATTGAGGAACCTGAAGAACTGCCATTCAAAAGTGTCAGGCAAAACTAATCTCTGATTCCTGGGATACATTTTCTATCATCCAGGTTATTATTGCATAGCACTATTCTCATGGAGAACTTTGTGTAGTAAAAAGTTTCTCTCCTGGACCACTAGTCTTATGTAGTGAAATTACAATTTGTGGTTGACCTTTTAAAAGCTATTCACATAATTTTACATAGAATTGTTCAGGAAGCTTGGATTGCTGCAGGTAGCTTTGTCAGAAAGTAAACTGCAAGCTTTAATGCTGCAGTGTTTGTGGTTTCTTTTTCATTATTGAAATAAGCCTGGATGCATTCCATCGATCAATGCTGAAAATTAATTTCTTGTATTTCCTGGCATAAATACGTCTCATCAGCACTGACTTTTTGTACCATAACCCCAAAAGGGCAAAGCATGCCAACCAACGCATGCTGACAGATTTGCAATTATTGACATCCAGTATAATACCACCATGTTTTGTGAAAGCCTGCATTTTCAGAAAACTATTTATACATCTATCTATCCATCTATCTGTATCTGTGCTGGCCATTACCTCTTGTGGTGTTAATGCCACATTATCCATTTCTTCAGCTTGATTTTTCATCCTCAGGTCAGAGGTTAGGCTTACCAGACTACAACTTTTCTATTATTAAGTATTCTTTCACACCAAGAAAGACACTTCCCCTGCCCTATGTGTCAGAGAAACTGTCCTTTAGTGAAGAATAGTCTTACAGAGGACACAGTGACATACTTATGAGAAAACTAATGGTATATTTTTCTTCCATGAGAAGAAATTAAACAGCACAACACTTTCTAAGCTTAAGAAAATAAAATGCTATAAAAATATCAAATTACGCTTCTGATACTAGTTTTTAATTTTCGGTTACTGCACTACCTATTTATTAAGAACCCATAGAGATTGTCCACTCAGTTAACTTAATTATATATAGGTAATGCTAATCTTGCAACTCAGTTTACACGGTATTCTGCTAGTGAAGCGTAAGTATCCATAGCCTATTTGAAGACGTTTTGAATACATAAGAATTAAGTAATTTTTTTTTAATGGAGGCATGCAAAGAAAAAAATATACAACATGAAATGCTTTATCAGTTCTAAGCAGATCTTTACAAATATAATGAAAAAATTAGATGAGGTTGAGGCTTGGTCTCTTAAAATAAATCTCTTAATTAAGCAAAACAAAAACAGTTGGCCAGATACTATGAAAAATGTCATATCTCTTCTATCACACTTCTGACACTGGTCCACAATTTTTTGCCTCTCCAGGACAAGTCTTATTACACTTTGGCTCAAATAGCTTTTCTCATTAACTTTCCCCATCATAAAGGATTATTTATTTTGATCAGATGTACAGAGGGAAGTTGCCAAGAAACTAAGTGAAATCAGAAAAAACTAAGCTCTCCCCAGACTTAGGTTCATATTAATCTTTATACCCGGGGGGAAAGCAGAGAGTCTAAAAACTGCAGAAGAGCAAAGTGTATGAAGAAAAGAAACAGTCTGTTTCTTCTTCAAAACCAAAATAAGAGAATTCGCAATTATCAATGCTCTTCTGCAAACAGTTTAAATACATATGCTCCAGACAGATTAGGCAGTTTCTTAGCACAAATTTGTGCTGCTTTATTTGATACAACCAAACACAGATGAGATTTTTCCTGCTAGAGTGGATTCGTCAGTTATAACGCTAAACGCATATCTCCTGAGAAAGCCGTGTCCTTATAACATGACACAGTGAAAAACACAGATTGAGGAGGAAAAGGAGGCCTGAGAAAGGTGGTTCTTTAAATATTTACAGATTTGGTTACAAATGATCTGCAGCTTGGCAGCTGGGTGTGTCATAATCATACTTTTTTTCCATCCTTTTATCAATTTGATATTACACACTTTGTTTGAGAACTGTGAGTCTTGTGGCACAAGAGAGTTTTATTCTTAGGAGTGGTAGATGAGTTGTCGTCTCCTCTGCTACAGCCTGCCCTCCCCATTGCAGGTCCTTAATCCTGGGTAGATTGCTGCTGGTGGGCCTGCCTGCATGGTGCTGCATTTATCATCGCTACAGAAAGGCTTTTGCAGCTGATCACCTTTAAAGAGCAGAATGAATCGGTCAAGTTTTGGGGCTTTTTGCTATTTTGCCAGCACTTCCATCAAACTCTTCTAAAACAAACCCAGACAAGCAACTGCCTAGTATCAGTGTTTCTCAGTTGTAGACACACATATCAGAGAAAAATCAGCGGTGAACAAAGAGACTTGATGAAAGGGGTAGAAAAACCCTCCCTGCAAGACAGAAAAAACTTATAGGGTTTCAGTTTTGATAAACAAAGGAAAATAAAGCCATGAAAGACCAGTAACTCATTACAGTCCAGTCCTAGCTGTACATTATCCATCCGTAAGATGTGCCGTTATTTTCTTTTTCACATATAGATTCTATACTGAATTAGGACTATTCTGTTAGCCTTCAATTTAAAAACTGCATATCCTTTTAAGAAGAATTCCAAGAATGAGAATTTAACATGATTTTATTTTGGGGTATCATTTGG
This sequence comes from Platalea leucorodia, assembly GCF_965183815.1. Taxonomy (NCBI): domain Eukaryota; kingdom Metazoa; phylum Chordata; class Aves; order Pelecaniformes; family Threskiornithidae; genus Platalea; species Platalea leucorodia. The sequence continues at coordinate 4,798,773 of NC_138828.1, read as the reverse complement.
TCCGTAAGCGTTACTTAAAGTCATCCAATCTTTAAAAATAATAATAAATTATAAGTGGCTACCATACTAGCATGGACTTTTTCTTATGAGAGCTGCTTTAATTATTAGCTGTCCTTCCAGCGGAGCTGATTGCAGAAGATGATGTTAGACACATGCTTGAGGTGAGGACAAAAACCAGCAGTATGCTATTACCCCCTCCTCTGTCACATTTCTTTTATGTATATATTTCCATTTAAAAAATACATTTTTATTCCAGGTTAGTAGACTGGACAATTAATCCCCAGGCGTTTGCAAAGGATCTCAATTTGACAGCAGGACGTACGTTTATATTAGTTTTTAGAATGTGAATGCTCTCTGGATAGCCAATTCCATTCTCAGCACTTCAGTATGAGATTCAGCAAAAGAAGATTATATTTGAACTCAGCCTAGCGGGAAGCTTCTAGCACTGTATTTTGGACTTTTTCTCTGTTCTTCTTAGTCTCTTGCCAACTACTCACTTGTATGAGTGACAAAACTCTGAAGACTATTAGAATCTTTTGGTAACAGTTATGAACGTTACTAAATTTATATAAGGTTGGGTTTTTTTAATTCACCTCTTTCCAAGAGTAATGAGAGTTACGGCATTTGTTTAGGAACGTACCATTTCAGGTCTGATTTGTAGGAATATTGACACACATCTCTTGCTTCGTATCAGTGGCTGAAGGCTCTACCTCCACCAATTTCTTCATCGAAGCGTTATGGGATGCTATTATTTGTAGCACTACAAAGTCACTGTGAGACTTAAAACAGCCTCTCCTGCCTTTAAAAAAGTTTTGCTGTTCAAGCTGCTGCTGCTCAGACGAAAATGAGATACAAGATACAGAGAGGTAATAACGTCATGCAAATAATCAAGCTGCAGGTACCACTTCCATGTATTTGCCAAAAGAGGTCTCCACTCTGTAAGGCATATCAGTTTACCATCACGTCAGCAAAATTCAAGCAAGCAAAAAGGCCGGAAAACTTACTTTAACAAATGTAATTTTCATTTCCAAAGAATTACGGGTTTGTGGGCATATTGTCTTTTTCAGCCCATGCTTTTAAAACTACCAGAGCCTGAAAAAGAACTTTTCAGATAATCTGCATCAACCTAAAAGCAGACAGGGCTAGACTACTTGGAAAACAAAACTCCAAAGAAAACTGCCCTCTGTATTACCCGCGTACCTGTAGAATTCATCCTGTTATTAAGATCAGAGTGTTTGCCTGAACTTGGCACCCTGGGGCGTTGTTTTTATTTGTTTTTCAACAGATAACTGATGAGTTTTGCAATGTACTTTAATTTATTTCTTCGCTTCCCAAGATATAAATTCACGTGCCCAACGTACAAGTAATATCCCCCTACAAGGATAAGAAACAAGCTGTATCTTCTCTTAAAAATATACAAAAAAAGGGCAAAAGTAATGTAGAACACTTAGGGAGCAACGCTTTCTCCAAGGTGTGCAAAACAAATTTTTAGGAGGTTCATAATTTTGGTCAGCTTTGATTGAAAACAAAAAAAAAATTCTTTCAAGGTCACTTATTTCAGGGAAAATTTAAGTTTCCTTTCTGTCACTGTTTCAAATATCACACTGGCTTTGGGATTAGAAGACATTTATTTTGGTATAGCAAGTATATAGACCTGTATTTTTCATATCAGACAGATTACAGATTTTGATTGGCTATGCCTGCTTCGAGTGTAATACTCTAAATCATACTTTCAAGGTTACCAATAGCAGTGCTCAAGGCATCATTTATGTTCATCATTTTGTACTTTGATTTTCTGATTAGGAAAGCACTGACATGGCAATACAATAGCTAAATACCAGGGAAATCATTAATCGAGAATCTGAAGTAATGCCAGATCTGGCTTCTGTCTTAGAGCATTACGTTCCTGCCCTATTCCTTGCCCACCTCACCTGTTTCTGAATACAGCGTTACCTACCACTGCTGGAACCACACAAGCTATGCAGCTGATGAGGGTATCTTTTTTAAGGTAATGCATTTGAACCAAAGTAGATTACATGGTTCATTTACCATCTATTTACTTGTTAATGACTCAGTCCAAATCCTTTCATATTTTAATTTTCATCAGAATGATGCAGTGGCTGGGTATTCTTTACATTCAGGGAGCTTTTAAATTGAGTCATAGAACTAAATGGTGTGCAATGCTGATCTCCTATAAACAAGTTTTCCTGTGTGATTCACATGCACATTGACACCATTCACATATCCGGACTGTCACTGGTAAATTAACATGTGTTTACAAAATGATGTGTTTACTCTTCAGAAAGCGGGGGGTGGGGGGGGGGGTGGGGGGGGTGGGGGGTGGGGATCTTTAAAATACTCAATCTCAGACTACAAACTTATTTCCTGGATGATTTCAAGTCATCCAATCCACCAGCCAAATTCATAGCTTATATAGGTTTAAAACATACTGTGCTTTTATAGACTGAGCGCATCATTGTAACTCAGTTACCTATGTGTACTTATGTGTGCATTTATTTATAATGACTAAAACAAATAAAAAGGGAGGAACCAGACTTATTAAGTGCCTGCTCAACACAAAAACCAGCCTGAAACTGCTGAAGCACTCTGTGGCTTGGGCAATTCACATTCTCAGTAATAAATATATACATATATATATATATATATTCCTTTTTCAGTTATTTCAGATTTAGGGAGTTAGCTATTATATCATCACTTTTGCTTCTGCTTTATTCTTAGATGCAGAATATTAATAGCTCATTAACAAGCTGTAAACATCCATTGTGACAGAATGTAAGTAATTCACATAGGGACAGAGCATAAAGTGGGTTGTAACCAGATTTTGGGGAGGTGTGGGGAGGTGGGTGAGAGAAGCTTTTCCCAACCTGTAAAGAACAGATGAGTGTGTGTTGCATATGAAATTAAATTGCAAATCTTAGTGGGGTTTATTATTAGCAAAAGGACTGGGTTTATTTTTTAACAAAACATGGTGGGTTGAAAAAGCAAGAGAAGTAAAGGAATACAGCCTGAGATTCAGACACTGGTATGTATTTTAATGACAGAACTGTGTGAACCTGAAAGCCAAACCCAGCATCCTTCCAGGGCAAGTACTTTCATCTTTCACTGCCAGCCAAAGACACATGTTAGAGCCTAAAACCAGAATGTCTTCTAATCACTTCTTCACCCAGCTTTCCACCCAACTGCCTTAAAAATCTGGGTCTGTATCTGATGTGCCACAGAAACACACTCACATTCCAAAAAAGGATTCAGACTTGCATGACATGTAAGGGAATAGACAAGGGAGTACAGCAGCATTGGCTAGAGACAAAATAGAGCCTAGCCTGCAGATAAAACCTGTTTGTAAGATGCTGTCGAGGGAATGGTAGAGGAGAGCATTAGGGAAAAATTACTCCCGTTCCACTATTCCTTTTTGAAAAGGAACTTAAAATTCTACCTTGTATAATTTCTTCATTGTGCAGTGTCACTCCTTCCCTTTTAAAATAAAAAGTAAAAAACAAGGACCAAAAACCTGCTGGTTAAGGTCAAATACAGCAGAACTTATTTGTAATGAAAGAGACAATGATGGAGTTCAAAGCCTGGGAAAATTCACTGGTGTGTTTCCTAGGAAAACAGAGACCAAAGGAGAGTCCAACAATGAAGTTACTTCATGTAACAAAAATCACAAAATACCTTCTACAAGCATTACAGTTTAAAAATCCTTGCCCAGAAGATGTACTATACCAACAGCATTTAGATTTTAGGTAAAATGGAAGTAAAAGTTGGCCTGAGTTCTTTAGTCAAACGTGTTCATCTAGCACATACAGAAATGCCTCTGCAATAACAAAACAAACACATAAGGTATCTCAGTTACTTTCATCTATCTGATGAATGTACTTTAGAAATCTGCCAAAATTTAAGACTAGGATTTAAGTAACAGATCTCTATCCCTGCCCTCTAGGCTGCCCCAAGAAACATCAGCCGTAGTCCTCACCTCCAGGTGGTTGCTTCCCACTTTCACCCAACCAAAGACTACAGTTGGCAATTTAAAATTATCAGCAGCTGGTGTCTATATATTTTAAAAAACCCTGTGGTATGAAATGAAGCAGTCCAAAGCTGCTACAGACAAAGCAAATCATTCCTGTAAGAAGGGGCGGCAGCTGGGTAAGTAGCTGAAGGCTGGGAGCAGGGCAAAGGCAGCCCAGCCAGAAACCCCAGCATTTAGAGCACTACACTTGTCTCATCTCCCCTTCCCCATCTTTTGGCTTATCTTTGTAGTTTGCTGCTACCGAGTTAGTGGTTTGTGGGTTTTTTTTGGTTTTGTTTTGTTTGGGTTTTTTTTTTTTTTGGGGGGGGGGGGGTAGTGGTGTTTCTTTTTTCTTTTTTTTTTTTTGTAAGTGCCAGACATATTGAGAATCTGATTTTAATCAGGCCTTCAAGGCATAGTTACACCAATAATTGCATCCTCCCAGCTATCAGGAACATCTTATTTGAAATCAAGACATCGCACTGTGCTTGAATGCAGGTCTGGAATTCACTAATTCTCCTCTGAAACACTGAGCCTCAGAACTTCACAGATCACACTAACGTGATTGAAATCCTTCATGTGCAAGGAGAAGCAAGAACTCTTCTGACAGATTTTCCTTTCAGTCTTTGTATCATTTTACTTTCTGTGTCTCCTAGGCAATTTTCCTTTAGCCAAGAGAAGTTCTGTCACTCAAATATGCCTGTGGGACGTGATGCAACTTGTATTGACTAAAGGGGGAAAGGAAATTATCAGTATTCTTGGAATTACAAGGGTTTAGTAAGCCACCTAATACAAAACAGTGGTTTCAAGTTGAGATAATTTGTTCTATTAACAGTTAACTGACCTCTCTGAGCCATTAAAAAGACATCACAAAGGAGAGTGAAGCTCTATGACACATTTCCAGAAATTGTTATTTATATTGAAAGATTTTACAATTAAATTATCAACTTTTGTACCTAAATATTTAAGGTATTTATACCTAAGTCATTTTGACTACAACTGTCAATGCCTTTTAAAAAAAGGGAAAAAAAAACAACACCAAACATTTCTTCCATAGTATCAACTAGTTATTTCTTGAACTGACAGCAGAAACAAATGGACAAAACCATTGGATATTTTCTATGGAAAAACAAAGGCCTTAGAACAAACTTGTGAAAAATATATTAAGAAAGCAGGTTTGTCCTTTCCATAGTGTACACTAAGAGAACCAATAAAGATTTTCATATTCCAATCTGAGTGCTAGTTGATATTTTGTTGATCATACGACTGTTTTCTTATTCCAACAATTTTTATATACAGTTTTTATTCAAGTGATTTCAGGAAGAGGTTTCAGACAGTGCCAGACTGTGCAACGAGAGCTCCAAGGGGAATGTGCCTGGGGGACACCTCATCTCTTAGTGAGAGGAGAAGACTGGGAACATGAGAGCTAGATTAATTCTACTCATTAACAAACCTTGAACATGGACCTTGTAGAAGACTAGAAATAATAATGTGCCAGGCTCTGATCCAGTATAGTATTGCAACACATGGTATTTTTAGGAGTTATAGTATTTCCATTGCTGTTCACATGATTATTTGCATGGGACCAGGGTCATAATCCAGCTCTGCCTATGGACGGATAAGCATATATCACAGCTGATATCAAGAATAAAAAAACCTTAAAAAATTTAAAAAGGGAACTGATTTCATTATTCCAGTTAAAACATGAAGGACAATCAGCAGTGGCTTACTTCTGCTTACTTGACGTTGTTGAGGATGCCTCCAGAAGTGAAATGAAGGTCTAAGTAAATGCAGCAACAACAAAAAAATTCTACCTCTCACATCCTTCGTCAGTTCCTGGGAGAAAGAGCTGCCTGAGCATCTTAAGCTTATAGACTTGATGTACACGGAGGGACTCAAAGGGAACAATCCCTACTGACTGATGTACAATGCTGAAAAGTTCAGCAGTGCTTGAAGCCAGCAATCAAATTCCCTCCCATGGCAAACTTCTCCGAGTCTCTCTGTACATTCAAAATAAAAGGGAAATTGTAAAATGCACGGCTCCAGATTTGGAGAATACCCTGTTATCTGACAACATACGCACAATTTGTCTGGACTAACAACTGATGAACAAAGCCCTGCTCCACTGAAAATAGAGCATCTCCACAAGAATACACCAGTCTCAATGAAATCTCAAAAAAATAGGAAAACCCTTTCCTGATATGTCCAGGGAGCCATTTCTGTGGAAAGGGCACAATGAAAGCAAGATATGGCATCAAAGAGCAGACAGTCTGATGATTTAAGTAACCATTTGAGATGCGGGAGAGGTATTTCAGCTTCTTGTTCCTCCTGAAGCAAAACAGGGCATCATGGCAAGAGCCTTAACCACCAGCTACCCTTCGCGCTCGCGCTCTCTTTCTCTCTCTCTCACTTATTTTATAAAGAGCTTTGACAGAAGTTTAAAAAATACAGTTTAACCTCAACAATTCCTGCCTGCTTTTGCAAACCACTATTGCAATATCTTTCTGTGGAGCTTCATCTCTATAAACCTTGTTAATTTGTTTTTAATTCATTTTGTAAAATTCCCCTCCTTTTGCAAACCACTATTGCAATATCTTTCTGTGGAGCTTCATCTCTATAAACCTTGTTAATTTGTTTTTAATTCATTTTGTAAAATTCCCCTCTCTGCTACGGTCCACAGCTCTTAAGAGAAGTGAGAATAAATGTGCAGACAGACCCTTTTGGGTTCTCTTTGCTAGTAAACGCTTTCACAACTGGAACTCTCTGTTGTTTTTTTTTTTTTATTTTAAAGGATTCTTAAGTAAAAATCAATTATTTATGCATGAACCTGTAAAAGAACACCACTAAGTCAATTCACATTAGCTTAACCCCAGTACATGCAATTTGAACACTTCAATATTCATATTAGCTATTAAGAACAGGCAGTATTTCTGCCATTTTATATGGGTATACTTGCACAGTAGTCAAGATGCTTTAACAAACTGTTTTATCTAGTAATCTCATGGCTTCAGAACTAGAGTGAAAATTACATACCTGGTAAAGTGTGTAATAAGACACATTTATGTTTTCGTTTTATTAAGGCATATTTCCCACTGAGCTGAATATTCTGTTTTTCCATGGGGATAATGTTTCACAGCTATCAAGAAAAATGTTTGTTACGAGCACTATGGCGTAGGAACTGTCATAATATATATGGTTATTTTCATGTTTAAACCTAAGCCTTTTCCTGTACTTCTTAGTCATAACATTATTTGCAGATTTGAGGATGCTCCACTTTATAGCACACACCAATCTCTACATATCCCCAGTTCCTTACTTTTTCCAGATACGATTGCTCCCTCATGCTTTCTCAGAAAGAAGGAGAGGAGTATATTTCTTGCAAACAACATGAATACATTCTGACTGAGCAGCAGCAACCATGTGGCGCATAAAGCTAAAATGATAATCCAGTGACTATCTTGAAATATTAGAGCATATTTGCCTCGTATTTAATTATCAACTTCAAGCTTTTAAGTAGTAAAAGCATCTGCATACACCAGAGCGTTGTGCAAACTACTCACCCGTTTCTTAGGTATTTGTATGAAAATATTTTGTAGGAAAACCTCTGCCTGTTGTTTTCGCCAAGCTCTGTTTACTCATTGCGCTCAAGAAATCATTACGTCTTTGCAAAGCAATTTACAAAAACAAGACAACTCAATATTTGTACCTTTTATGTGCGTGCATGCAATTATCCTCTCTCCTCTCCGTATCTTAAGTTCTCCCTTACGCTGCCTGAAAAGCACGCAGGAGTAAGCAGCCTTAGAAATCCCAGCTGAAGCTTCAAACATACACCAACTCAGGAGATCCAGAGCATTTCAACTTGAACAGCCAGCTATCATGGGAGGACTAAGCTTAACCAATACTTAGGTAAAGTTTTAGAACATCCAAAGAGGTCACCCTGCTCAATCACACACACACACGCACACACACACGCACTAAAGGAAAGTCCTGTTACGCTGAACAGACAAACAACCACGAGGAAATACTAATTGAATTATAACTACAAATCCTGGATAGATGGTATTTAGTCCCAAAATGTTACTTTCCTCTTCTGCAATAAAGCGAACAGGGCCTATGTCTCATTTTTCCTTCATTGCTCCTCGACATCTATGAACTCCCTGTTTCTTTCTACATGAATCTTAACCATGCAATAGGACACCTCCGTCTTTATTTGGGATAACGAAGCGTGCGTGTGCATAGTTAGCAATACTTTCAGCTCTTTGAGGAGACAGAAGAGTATAGCCTTTTCCTGCCTAACAGCATTGGCCACTTTTAAACCACATCATAGCAGGAGGTGGGGGGAAAAAAAAGTCAAAAGCTATAGGAGGGAAGCAACTTCACAACTGTCCTGTTTGCAATTCAGATGCCTCTTCCCTACTGCTCTACCTAATGTAAAGCAACACGTTTCTTGGCAATAAACTGTTGAGTAGGCAGCCTGTGCAACGGCTGGGTGAAGTATGGTGGTGAGGACTGCTGGCATCAGGGCTGTCAGGACAGCTCTGTGCTTAGCAGCACGTCCCACCTGACACGTGAAGGTGGGATGCCTTCAACTCCTGTGCATCGGACACTTCCTCCCCTCCCCTTCTCTTTTTTTGAGGAATCATCTCCTCCTGGTATAAGGAAGGCATGTTGTGCTTCTCAGCTTTGTGGAGTCTTTAGTATTGGCTCTCATTCTCTTGGTATTAGCTCTTTGATGTTAGCTATAGGAAACAGCCATTGCTCTCAGGAAGCAGAAGAGCAGATAGTATTTGAAGTCAGGAATTATGAGACGACGGTAGCTAAAACCATTTCCCTAAACAGCCAGCAAAACAGATTTCATCAGAGGTAAAAGATTTCAGAGTTTAAGAGATTTAGCAGAATTCAAAAGCAAGTCCACAGGACAGATAAGAAAGATGCTAGGAGACATAAATGAAATAAATTTTGATAATTCCCTTTCACCTGCCAGGAGGGAGAAACCTATAAAAAGAAAATATTGTATAGCTTTAAAAGGCATTGTTAGGTTATATAATGGTTAACCATCGGCCATTTTCACATCTTAGCCTCAACAAAACACGCAATCAAACCAAACAGACTATTCCATTTTTTTCCACAATTACTAGCCCTTGATAGCCACATGCTTGCATATTTATCCAAATGAACGCGTCATACCCCATCTTGCTTTTGAACTCATAGCTATTTGCTAACTTAGATCCATAGAGGCCAGAAACCCTTTTCTTTCAGGTGGTCTGTTTAGCATAATTAATTTAAAATGCACTATCTACTTTTAGTTTGTATTGTTTAGTTGCTTACTGTTACACCAGATGGAAGGCCCAGAACCCCAAAAGTTGTCTCCAGCCTTGTCAGCTTACCTAATAAAAGATTATAACTCTATCCACAAATGTTCCCCTATTACAGGTTTAGAAAACAAAGCCTACAGGAACACTACTACTGGATCAGTACGTGTGTTAACAACAATGCTTTCTCAGTAACTGTAGCTTCTCAATAAACAAACTACATATAAATGAAATTTAGGTCTTCAGTATTCTTCTGTCAAAAATGCAATGTTTTCCATAGGTCAGGTTCTTACATATATGAGGTTAACTGCACACTGATCTTGCCAACCTTTCTCAATTTCTGGACAGTAACAAATAGTCTATTTCTAATCTTGTTATGAAGTGTAGGGTCATAAAACCCATGATTGTATTGCTCTGAAAATTCACTGTAGGCCTGAGGCACTAATCCACTAGGTATATTAGATTAGGTTTCCCTTTTGCAATTGTTCATTTATACTTTCAACGCTGCTCACAGAGCAGGGCCCTGAAATCCATTTTTAATTGCTTATGTTTAGTGTTCCTTTCTTGGTGTGACATGAATCAATCTTGCGATCATAGTGTCAGCAAAGAGAAAATGTCCATTACCTTAGTTTATGGGGAAACATTATTTTTCTGAGACTAGAAACCACTGACATTTAAACCTAGTAAATAGCCTTGATTTAGAAAGAGAAATAGTAATAGATGTGCTGTATTACATAGGTGACATTAGCTGAAGCTTATTTTGGTAGAAGATTTAAGGAGGAGCATTTCCTCTTATTAAATAACAGGTAATAAAAAAAAAATTAAACAGGTAGCTCATACTTGGAAAGAAAGGTGCTCAAAACTAGATTGAAGTTGTTTTTTACAATTCAATCTGAAGCCAAATTGCAACGTGTTGCTTAGAAAGCATAAAAAAAAGGGTAAAATTGAAATATTTAAGTTTATTTGAGATTCAGGAGATGTTTCAATAACTATAACTATGGAAATGCTAATCACTGTAAGACATTTAAATGAGGGTAGCGTACAATGGTTTCCTCTTTCTCTAGGATGTGGCTTTGGTAAGTGCATTTGAACTTTTATTAAGTTTGATTTTTGCATCAAATTCCAGTTTGGAATTACTGAACTCTGTGATGCTGCTTGAGAGACTGGGAGAGCGCTGGTGTTGCCAAATTTCTCTGTACACCAAAAAAAGCCAGTCCCTAGAAGTTTTAGAAAGTGTAAGTTTTAAAACTAACGTTACAAAAATGCAGCCTTCTGAGAAAATATGCCCTCTAGCCTATTTTATTCCCTTATCCCACCCTCCCCAAAAGATATATACTTGTTTTGAAGTTACTGGAAGGCCCAACTGGGAAGAGAAATCTTGTTAATCAGATCTTCAGCACTCACCCTTTTAAAAATCGTATGCTAAAAATACAAATGGATCTTCAGAGGCAGCCTTGATGTAACTACGAGGATGATAGAGAAGGAGTTACAAAACAGAAATCAACATAAATGAGTAACAAACAAAATGTCCCAATAAAATCAAAATCCAAAAGACGGCTTTACAGGGAACAAATGCCTCCTTGAAACAGCTCAGGGAAAAGAAAAGCCCTAGTTCTACAAACCATAGCACAGGTATCAATGCAGCACTAGGCAACCCCCAAGAGTTTGGTCCCCACAGACAGAAGACAAGGAGCAGTAAGAGATTTTATATAGGAACCATAAAATGGATGTTATAAGCATAACTATAGTCATCCTATACTAGCTGGGGATAATTTAATTCCAGGAACATTCTCAAGAAGCCATAGAGCTGGACGTTATATGGGAACCCAAACATGCCTATGTTCAAAGGGAGGTGTTTTAAAAGCAACTTGAAGATGAAAAAATAATAGTCGCAATGTCATACGAGTTCTCAATTTTGAGAGTATACACAGGGTCATTATTTCATATCAGAGACACCGACAGGTAGATTTCCTCTCCATATACTGTTCTCAACGTCCCAGTTCTAGAAAGATATCAGCTGCCTTGGAAGGATTCAAACAAGAAAAAAAAAATACCACATTTGAGCTAATAAAATATACACAGGATTAATAAAGGCAAAAAAGAGTGAGAATAATAATGCTGTTGAGAAGGATTTGAAGCATATAAAGAGAAAAACAAGACAGAAATTGCCAAGGGAAACAAGGGTTATACACTACAGTGGTGGCATGAAGAGAGGATAAAGAAAAAATTAAGCACAGAATCAGGAAAAACTGCATAAGAGTTTCCCAAAGGAAAATGTCAAAGCCTTGTTACTTCAATCACTTAAAAATTGCATGGAGAAAGTGTATGAGCATATACTGCTGGAAGAATAAGAGTAGCACAGGCTGATACACAGCAGATGACTTGATGGACTCCTTTCCATTCAGGGTCTTCAGCCAACACAAAAACCAACACAGGAGATAAGTGGAAAGTGCCCAGCCTGGACTTCTTTTTCTTTTTTTGGTCAAGTTTGAGATGCTCCTTAGCAGAAGAATAGGGAGGGAGAAGGGTAATGCTCAGCTCCCTGGTGATAGAGTTCCTGCAGCTTTAGATAAAATTAAATATAAATATAGAAATGGTCCTTATAAACTTTTAAATGAAATCTCAAATTTGGGATTAAGACATACTAAGCTTTTACCCAATTTTCTGCTAAAGTAGATCTTTTCAAGCTCAGGCATGTCAAAATGGAGATATCTGCTTCTATCACAAACTAATTTGAGCCAGCATTTTCAGCTCTGTCTAGCACAGAGATTAGATAGCCCAGGCAATTTTTTATAACAGGTCCCAAGCTAGAGCGGTACGATTGCTCTTGGTGAGATTTATGGAAAGTCATTACTGATTAGTATTACTGATTGACAACGATTAGTACTCCTGTAATGATAAGTCTTATTCTACAATACATGGTTACAAAATATCAATTACAGTCAGGGAATGCGTGGTTTTACACATTTTCTTGCTCATTTCTAGAGGAAAAAGTAAAGCTACATCATTCTCTACTAGCATCCTGAAAAACTGAAAGGAACATTTTGTGAAACTTCATTGCTTCCACAAAATGCCTGTATTTTACTTTCCTATTTTTTCACTCTTGCGCATCTGCATAGGCATGTAAAGTTGTTTACAAGAGTTAAATGCACGAGGCTATAATTGCTATAGTAATTATAACTATTCTCTGAATTTAGTACGGCCACACATTTATCAAACATGAAATTATACATCATCGTGTAGGAAACGATACTGGTTGTAGACAGTAGCTAGCTAAGCTGATCAGCTCCAATATTTCCTCACTCTTTGATTAATTCCATTAAAATTATAATGTCATTTCTTCACAGCCTCGCTGTAGGTTCACTGAGCTCTGTGTGACAGCTGTACGGTAGGGATGCGTCCCAAGAACAGCTCACAGATCTGGTAAAATATGCACAATTTACTTTTGGATCTCAGCAGAAATTAGCTGAAGAAGATACTTAAAATTAAAGTGGTCCTGAGCATCCCCCAGAGGCAAACATTTAGTCATCCAGGGACTTAATTAGTAAAAAAATTATGTATTTAGGAGCATTAAGCAGGTCTGAGATACCCGAGACACTTTTCTGAGAAGTTCTTAATTTTTAATATGTGCATCACTTATATCCTTTTTGGAACAGGCCATGTTCTTTAAAACAAACTGAAGGAACATTTGCAAATAAATAATTTACTTTTTGTTTTGGACAGGAAAACAAGCAAACTAAATGTTGTTCAGTAACAAGTCATTCACATTCTGCTTCCAAAGAGCAGAGCACCTATGTATGTAAACAGGAAAGGGTGAACTGTGCTCTTCCTTGGAATAGAATAAAAATTTACTGCCTAGTCCATGCACTTCTAAAAATGTAGATCTAACCCCTTCTTCTAGACATTTAACTTGCCAAAATTCTCTTCCAAGCAATAACAAAATAAACACAGTCTATTTACATGAGGTGTGGTAAAAATGTGACTTTGCAAGATAAAATGAATTGCAAATTTTGTTTGTTCATGCTCTCAGAGCAAAATTATAAGCCTGTAGCTTACACACTGTGCTTCACCTTGCACTTCCATTTTAGTTTAAAAAGTGCAATGCTGGCAAGAAAAAAATCTAATCAGGACTTGTTCTGCATTGATTTTTCTTTTTTGTAAGGTCAGATGTCACGTTTTGTGAACACAATTCTAATCACGTCATGCAGATACATAATTTTCTTCATCTCCAAAAAAACTTCAGTGCAAGAACACCACCACGACAGCTGCGCCTACTTGCCGTACTCCATAAAGAAAGTTATTATTAAAAAAAAAGAGAAGATTTTTTTCAAACATATCCTTATTATCCACAGTCACATTTCCCATGTATTTGCACATTTCAAATAACTCTTGCACTTATTCTGAAGCACATCATTTGCTTTTTCAACTGGCAGTGCCTTTACAAGCACTTCATGCATTCTTACCCAGGACTTTTTTATTCATTTCTATTTACTTTAGGGCTAGAATCCACCACTAACTTACTGCACTTCTTACACACAATAGCAATAGACAGGTGGTCAGACTCCATGACAAAAAATACGGCTAGAAGCCCCTAAAAATAATGAGACTATGGTAAAGAACACCTTTTTCTGTATATAAAAGCATGCATGTTGGCATAGGAGCATAACTGAATTATCTCAACTCTTAGAGAAACTTGTAACTGAAACAGTATGGGTGCTTCAGCAAAGTCTGCTCCTGATGCAGCAGACAGAGAGAGAAAAAGTCCATTTAGTTAAAGAACAAGCAAGATTAGAGAAAGTGAGACTGGCTGATTAAACGGGAAATTGAGTACGTAAGTGTCCAATTGTCCAAAGGTGACAGAATGGATAGAAAAGACTAGAAAAGGATTTTTTTTTTTTTTTTTAAGGTCTGGTAAGAAAATAATCACTCCATTGGGCCCAAAGCACACTTCCTCTAAGACAGAGGGAGCCATTGGATTTGTAAGGCAACGAAGAACAAGAATGAACATTAATACGTATGTTAGCTCAGTTAAATTAAAAATACGCCAAAGCACTGTGCAAGCGTTGCAGCTGCTGGCGGTTTGTATTCACAGGCTGAAGCAGAACATATTCCAAGTGGTTCTGAGCAGATCATCTTCACGTTCTGCTCTATCTCTGGGTGTTTGGTGCTCTAGAAACTTCAGGAACAAAACTGCTGTGAATACGCATCCTCCGCTGATACCCTTGGCTGAGGCTTATGTCTAATTCTTTCGGATAGTGGGTTTTCCCATGACATTTCAAGCATACAGAAAGATAAAGTAAACTTATTTGCTTGTGCTCCCTTGCTTACAGATTAACCAAAATCTGTTTATGGTTCAACAAAATTTGGGTTAAAGGAAACACCATCTGTCTTTATTTTCCCATTTCAGCTGATGTTGTGACTGACAATGAATAGCTTTATAACCTTTTCTGATCATGTCTTGCTTCTTTCATCCTTACACCAAAATACATATTTCATTTTGTAATGCGTTGTTTTAATTCCTTTTGGTTTTGACCTAGTCACATCCGGGTCAGGTATGAATCACAAAACATATTTCCCTGCTGCCCGGTGAAGCAGGTCCCTAATCAAAAGAACACGCAATCTCTAAACAGAAATCTTCCAAATAAAGGACAGACAACATGTGAGCAGAAACACTATTATCTCCTGGCTTGAGACAAAGACATTTTAGACTGTGCTTTAAGTTGTTGAGAACTTTATCAAAGCCCAGGTTTTCTAAGCTTCAGAGAAGAGTTAATGCCAGACCAGCAATGTACATTCCTGTCCCCTCAGCTGAGGAGTTCAAATATTTCTTTCACGTGTGCTCATGATTTACACTGTTAGGCATTCAATATGCTCACTTTTGAAGGAACATTTTAAATACCCCATGTTAGCATGGATTAAGTCCGTGCATCATTTAGCTCATGTAAGCAAAAGAAAAACCTTGACTTCTCTGGTTTGTTTGGTTTGCAACGTGATTAAAACCTTTTCTGTTTATCCTTGCCATCTTCAGTATTACATAGACGCACATTTACTATAGTGCTTTGCTGTGATTTAACTGTCTGCATATATGCAACCTGAAAAATGCTATATTCCCAGCAAAAGAACTTTCTCATTCTGACGGCAGAGGAGAAAAAGCCTCTAATGGGCTCCCAAGATGCTCATGTAATTGAATTAATATCTATATCTAAGCTACAGCAACGTATGAGCTATGGTAAGTGGGAGCCAAACTCTGCGGTGGTATCGAAACCAGACTGAGCGCCAGACCCTGCCAGAAGACCTTGCAGCAACCAAAATCTCGCTCACAATGGCCAAAGGCTCTCTGCTTGCAGGAAGCTTTAGCAGCATTACAAATCCTATCAGAGTTTGATCTTGCACTGGAAAAGGCTCTCATCCCCAGGATCACAAACTATTAGTAAGGAAGGGAAGTTTTAGAAGAGTTTGCTATATAATTTTTTTTTTTTTTAAAAAGCCACGCTTGTCATCAAGAGGAAGAGGAGATATCTTGCTGGTAATGAATAAGTTAACTAAAGTGTTACTGTGTCATTTTCCATGTAAAAATAATATGATTTTATTTTCAGAATAGTCCTCCCCCACCCCAAGAAAATACTCAAGACTGAGCTAGGATTTCCAAATCCTCTTTT
Source organism: Platalea leucorodia (assembly GCF_965183815.1). NCBI lineage: Eukaryota > Metazoa > Chordata > Aves > Pelecaniformes > Threskiornithidae > Platalea > Platalea leucorodia. The sequence goes on along the minus strand of NC_138828.1, from coordinate 4,782,778 downwards.
TCATAATTATCCTCATCATGCATCACCTTAGTGGATGGTATGTTCATGATGATACAATAAAAACCTACAGATTGCCTGCAGCTCGTCTATTAGATCTATTCACTACTGTCCCCCCCAGACTGAGTTTCTAAGAGCATTCCCTTGCAAGGTTTCACCATAGACCCTGACTTCAACTCCACTGGAATCTCAAGAGATCAAAATAATTTGGTGTGCCTGTGAAAAGACAAGAGCATTTGTGTCAAGGTCTTACCTCTGGAATTGTACTGGTTCTAAAAGCCCAGTAGATTGCTAACCTTTTTTTATTATTTTCCAGAGTGTAGGCAGAACTGTTTCCCTCCTTTCAACTTGTCACAGATATATCTTCTCCCATGTTATGGGAGAAAGTCTAGGTTACTATCATCAGATTCTAGCAGTGACTGTTAAAATAGGAACCCATTCCTCCTATAGCCCTCTTCCTAAGGAAGGGAAAACATCAAGAAACGTCCATTGGGGAGATTCAAAAAACTGTGAATAATGTCTGAGAAATACCTTTCAACATGCGAAAAATGTCTGTATCTGCTCAATGCTTTTTCTAATAAACATCACAATTTCTGCAGTAAAATTTGACAGATAACTGATTTTGTAATTTGCCCGGCTGTGACATCCAGGTACATAGCATGATTGGTCTCTCATCTGTTAGAAAAATGTTACTTTGATTCCTATGAAATTCAGTACACAGAAGTAAAAAACTAACCTGCAATAAACTTAGATCGCTTCTTTATTATTTTTCCCATCTGATTACATATTTGGGATGAATCAGTAAAGCTTTGTGCAAACAACTTACAGACTGCAAGCATATGGAATGCCTTTGAGGAAATGGTGCCAGGTATGGCCATATGTTGTGTTGCAATAGCAAATATTTCACGTACTCCGAGAATCCATCTTTCAGGACTGTGAGATTATTGATATTTTTTCATTCCATTATCAGATCTGGTAACAGATCTGGCTCTTATTTTGTGAATGGTAGTTTAGAAAACCTAGAACAGCTTCATCCCTTAGGCACTGACTCTGCAGGGCATTCAAGCACCACATGCCCTCATTTTGAGAAATCGGTACTTTTAATGAGTATCTTCCTTGAGATTAATGATATTTTAGAACACAAAATAGCTTATTTCCTAATTTCCATTCATTCGATATTTCCTCTTCAAATACTCTGTAGCTGTATGCAGTTCATGACCATCAAATGAAATCACCATTGTAACTTCCCAGTTTCTAGTATTTTGGATTCGGCAAAGCTGGAGTCCCACCCTACACATCTTTATCTCCAGCTTTTATACAGCCCTTATCACCGTGCAATCCTTAATTGATCAGATGTTTCCATCTTTATAACATTCTGTGAAGTGGGGAAGTAAGACATATGTTTCATGGCTGGATCGGTACATCGTACATTCCATTAAGTGATTTACCCAGGGTTATGAGAGACATACAACTGAGGCAGAAATTGATCCCCTGGCTCCCATTGCACTGTGAGCTTCTGTTAGAATCATATTTTGCCTTCTCAGCCAGCCTCAACTCTATTTTCCTAACCATGAATAGGTCATCTATTTGAAGAATAACCCACATACTCAGGCTCTCATCACTTCTTAAGAGTACATCCACAGATCAAAGGCACAGACTGCTGAAATTCATAGGTCCTGCCAAGTCACCGATACCCTCATTTCCACCAGGCCTTGGATGCTCTTTATCATCATCATCCTCATCGTCTGCTGGGCAGTCCTGTGCTCCCTCATGTCTACTAACACTTTCAGGCTCTAAACTAGACACATTCCTACCATTCAGACCTCGTAAATACTAATATAACTCTAAATACAGCTTCTTGAGTTTATGCAAACAGAAGTCAAGGACTTAATGTGCTAGGACTGCCATAGGTCAGGTTTTCTTCCTAGAACTACATCAAAATTGATGAATTATGTTACCGACAAATTTGTCCTCACACATTTCAGCAAAGGCTTACAACAGGGATATTTTTACCCTACCATCTTTCTTTTTATCATTTGTGGTTCAGCTAGGAAAGGAGGCTTCTATAACTTTTCTTCATAGAGGACCAACTGCTGGCTGGGATGTCGGTCTGTGGGCTGCCTAACAAATTCATCTGCAATACCTTTATCTTCTATAGGATGCTAACAGTTAAAAAATCCCTTTGAAGCCTGTATACAAACACTTTGGAGGCCAGAAATTACACTTCAGGAACCCCAGATTAAAAATGAGAAAACCAGATGCAAGTTTTTACTTATACCTACTTCTGGGTGACATTTTTTTTTTTTAAACCTGGGGGAGCAATGCCTCCATATACCAATTAAGTAATTGTTTTCTCTTGGCATGACTTGCCATTCAAACAAAATATTGAACTGTAGATACATTCCTAGCAGGGACATTAAGCATGAAATAATAATTCCTCTTGATTATTCATTAAATTGGCAGTCTAATAACTTGTAGTTCAAAGCTAAGTCATATCTAGTTCTCAAAAAAACATGGATCTTAGACAATTGCCTTCCAGACAATGCAAGTAATCTTTCACTTTATTTCATGGATATTTCAGTTATACTGCAACAAACAAACAAAATTTGGAAACATCGTAAGAAAAATACATCACCCTATCTGTAAATAAACCATTCCAGTCAACAGACTGCTATTCACAGGGTTCTGTAAGCAGCACTAATTAGTGTCAGACAATTAAATAATTTATTATTCCTTTAGCAACTGTACTGAAATGGTCTTAGAGACTAAGTGCACACATACGCAGGAAGATATATTTTATGCTGGTTTGCTGCCCTGAGATATTTTAGGAAGGATAAAAGTCATGAGCCCTTGCCTTTCAAAGCAATAGACTACAAAAGAAAAGGCACACAGTGGAAATTAGAAAGAGAATGTCTCTAAAATATTCAGTTCTTCGTTTAAATTGGACTATATTTCTTTTTTTTTTTTTTTTCCTACTATCCATTGGTGAAAGTTTCCCTTAAGAGTTGATCAGACAAACCTTATTTACCCAAAACAGATTTATGAAATCAGTGGGACTCGTTTTGGAAAATGGAATTCCTTGTGTAAATACCGCCTTTCTGAATATGCTCATTGAAGTATTTAACCAAATTTCTAGCTGTTTTCTTTCTTCCAAACACGTTAATGCATCACCCTGACAAGGCCTTTATTCGCCTGTATTCACTCGCAATCCCTCGCACACTTTGCAGAACTTTGAGCTGTTCTAAGTAAAGGAGATGTTTATTTTTCCAATTGTTTTCATTAACAGAAATGTTAATGAAAAACAGGGTAATTGTTTTGGTTTAAAAATGCAAAACTAATTATATGGGGGGGTAATGCTACTCATTGTTTATCACTTTAAAGGATGACAAAAAAACGAGCCTAGAGACATGAAATCATGAATTGTTCCTGTGGTACACACAGCTCTATGATGCAGCTCTGTTTGCAAGAATATATTCATAAAATAAATCCCAAAATATTAAAACCCACAAAGTTATAATTTAGTCCTGTATTTTCCAATATGAGATGTAAGTTGGAGTCTTTACTTTCTAAAAATACCTTAAACTCTTCTACAAACCAGAAATTTTATAAGCTAATACCATTATTGCCATCATTCCAAAATTGCTTAAATTTCAAAGTATGAAATGCTACCAATTGTAACAAATTGCTTATTTATTTTAACGAACAAATTTCATTTAGCGAGCACAATATTTTCAATAGAACATGCCTACCTGGTTGAAATATGCCATTAAGTTAAAATACATGGAATTTCCTGCCTGAAGTGCTTCATAATTAGCATCAATAATAAAAATTGAGATAAAGAGTACCGAGGGAGTTTATTTATCTGCTATGTTTTTGTTTGCATTTGCTTGCCTCCCATAAGAAGCTTTTAAGGTGTCTTCAAAAGAAGGCCCAAAATGATTTTAGGGAAGAAACTACAGTATGCATTACCACCAAGGGAACTGCAAAAACCTGGGTCTGAACTGCTTGGTTCCTGCCAGACCTAGAGGTTATTTCCTGAATGGCTGCAAACACGGTGATGGAGTAGGCAAGTGTCCACAAGGCTGGGCAGAAGAAAACAGTTGCTAGTTTCAGCACCGTGCTCACAGTACTATTAATCATAAATCCAGCCAGGAGCATTTACTGCTGTCAGTTAAAGTCTATTGGCGAGACACCCGGGCAGATCGTTAACAGGAGTGTCTGGTCAAGCGTGGTTCAAAACCACAGAGCTGACAAAGCTTCTCTCCAACGTCTACACCATACTTTAAAAACCAGTTATAAGGTATAGTTTTAATAATTGCACCACTGAAGAAAAGCAAGGAGTACTACTACTTTCTCCCTGTACATAGAATGCCTTTTATAACTAGTTCCAGTTTTCGGTACAGACAGCTGGATGTTATTATAATGCAAATAATATCCCCAATAATTAATAATAGTTACTAAAGTATAACAGCCCTTGTTTGGTGACATCAATTACGTCTTTGGACACAACAACAAGTAAGTTAAAATAACAGACAGACACTTAGGGGCAGATATTAGTTGCAGCAACTACCAATGACCTCATATATGGCATAATTCAATTTGGAAGACATTAATGGTCAAACTATTCATTATAATTGCAATCTGGAAACTATTTGCACTTTTAACATTAAGTTACATCTGTTTTTTTCAACAATAAGCATTAATCATCAAGATAATGCAAGAAAAGATCCTGTTTCATTAGAGTCATATAAACACAGCTGAAATCTAAAGATTAATTCTGGAATCATGATTCAGAAACAAGATAAATCTTATTTTCTGCATTTGTCACACAATGGGGGAAAAAGCACAACGGCAAAGAAAAACCACGACATGGCGTCAGAACATTTACTTCTTCAGTCAGACATGGTCGTTTCAAAGAAATCCAAACCATGCTGCTATGAAAAGGAAAGTGCTCCACAGTTTAAAAGCTTATATAGAGACCTTCTAACTACCTGTGAGGAAAATACATTCCTCTGCAAAACATCAGAAGCTTAATTTTGGGAAGCAGGATCCAAAGAAATTTGGTATTATCTCCCACTGTCCCTTCTTGTTGTTGCAAGATACGGAGGAAGAGCATGGGAACTATTTGCTTCCATGCCAGAAACATACTTTTTTTATGAAATTAGATGTTTCATTTTTGAACATCTCAGGAACGCCAAGCAAAATGTGCCTTTGGCATACCTCCTTTCTGTCAGAAATGACAATATTCAACCACGCAGCCCCATGCAGAGTCTGGAGAAGGCCAACATTTACATGCCATAGCTACAACTCTTTCTGCACAGCCAGCAGGATGCTGCAGCTCGCCCTCATTGCTAGGACAACCCAAAAGTTAACTTTAAAGGGGAGGCACAGCTGTGGAAAAAAAAAAGCCACTTTTCTCTGAAGATAGAAGTGGCTTAATCAGACAGCCTTAAGATACTTTATAAACTACTTATTTTAATCACATCAGTAGTAGACCAGCAGGTGCTAACCCTGAATTAAACCAGATGCCAGCCTGAAATACAAAGGTTTTCCCTAGTGTATTCAAACTTAAAATTACAGAAACTTCATTTATAAGTATTTTGGTATGGCCTTTACTTCAAAGAATTAAGAAATTTCTTTAATGATAATGATTTGCTGCAGAACAATGCACAGATGCTGCTTGATTGTGTCAGGCAGCTGTGTGTGACTGTCTCTTTTAAACAGATGGTTGGGTTTTTTCAGATCTGAAAAATCACAAGTGCTCCAACTCCCGGAGAAAGCAGAATGTGTAAGGTAGCGTACAGACAGATGATTTCCTTTTCTACTCTGAAGTAGTGAAATTTATATAATACTAGGACAATTGCATATCCTTTACATATCATTTTAATACATTAATCCACCCTGTCCTTCTCAGAGAGCATGCTAAACATCAAAGTGCAGAGTCTTCATCTCTTCACAATCCTCCTCTTCCCCATCTAAGATGTTAAAATATAAGGAAAAGATGCTAACTTACACATTTTATATACCCTGCAAGACTGTCTACACTGCCTTCTGCGAGCAGACACAAGCTTGTTCTGTGCTCTCACAGTTGCTGATTGCTCAGCTCGTGCTCAGCTCATACTCAGCATTGGTCGGAAACCACAACACAGCAGCCTGTGCCCTGCCAAGCCCAAAATGATAACCCTTCCTCCTCACCAATGTCAGCTTCCACTAGAATACAGTAATGCACGCTTACTGCATTTTCACTATTAAAAATAAAAATTAACAAAAAAAAAATCAAAAGACCAATCTCTGACCCAGCACTGGATTTATCCTTGATGATAATATTGTTACATTTCATTTTCACTTTGTAATGAAAAATTCAGAATCAGTTACTAAACTACCTGACCACCGAAACATACATTTATGCTTCTAAGCTTGAAGCCAACTACTGACAAATTAGCAATTAGTAGACTATAAAATAGTAAGGTAGGATGACAGATTTACATTTCAAATTAATACTAGATTTATTTTTTCCCCAAAAAGTTTGCTGCATAGACGTTGGTTTAAGTTTGTATTTAAAGCCCTGCTGCTGAGAACTGATGCCTTCAGAGATCCCTCCACCCCGATCCTCTGGCCTTACACTAGCAAGAATAATCAAAACTTGCATCCCATTTCTTGCCACTGAAAAAGTTAGCCCTGATACCAGCAGGAAATCAAAGCCTGCTTCAAAGTCTGTCCTAATGCTAGGCAATATTTTCTGCTGGTATAAGTTAATGCAGGTTTCAGTGACAGTTTCTCAAGTTACATCAGCCGCTGATCCATCCTGCCGCCTTCGTTACCTCAAAATGTGTGTTGTACCTTCTGGAGGGAATACAAGATTCTCTATGCAACTAAACTAGATCCAGAAACTGTGACATGGTGATTCAGAAAGTGATGGAGAGGGTAAACAAGGCAAGGTGATACACCATCTGTTCTCTGGGAAGGAACTGGATATGATGCTCACTGCCACGTCTGCTTTTTCCCAGCAGAGAGCTTGGAGCGCCCGCAGCCTAACCTGGGCAAGCCAATTCATTCATTCGCCGCTTGATATCAAGGGCATGGATTATCTCAGAGGACGTCTGTTGCCCATGAACTTTCCATTTTGTTGTTTCATCAAAAAGCAAGAACAACAACAAGTGGCACTCAGTGAGAAGTGGATATCAATTAGAAGATAATTTCTGCCTATGCAAAAGCTGCAGGCAAAGCAGCAACCACACCCCGACTCAAGTCAATGGCAATTTGCCAATAACTTCAGTGGGATCCAGATTTCATCCATAACGTTTTATTTGTATCTGGAAAGATTTAAAACAAAACAAAACAAACCTCAAAACAAAAAAACCCCAAACCCCACTGAGGAACAAACTGGCTATTTGAATGGGTTGAAGCACAGGGAAGGTTTTTTGTAAGGATGCTTATGAATCAAATGAGACAAACTGCTGACATAAAAAGTTTCTTTTACGTTCTATGCTTACATGCAAGATACGTAAGAGATATATAAAGGCATTGGAAAATCCCAGTCGATAATAATATCTAGCATAATTTTATTACACGTCCATTTGTTTTTGGCTGCAGCTCAAAAAGAACCTTTCCCCTCTATGACATAAGAAAGATTGTTAGCTTAACGTAAGTATAATTTTGGCAGTCATTTACTACGATTCACGACCTTATTCCCCCCTTAAACTCTGACCTATGTCGCTGCTGAAAACACGAGATCTTGAAGACGCAGCCACCTAAACGCATCTATTAATAGGAACCTTTACTAGAGTCTGTACCTATAAAAGAACTTATACCAGCAGGTGGCAGCAAGAGACTCAGCTTCAAACCCACGTTTTGCTACTTGAGATTACCGTGTTCATCAGTCTTTTAGCACTCAACAATAAGTGAGGATCATTATCTTGCATAGAAGTACACCTGCAAAATGTATTTCAACAGAGATCATACAGCTAAAACCAGCTAACATTACAAATCCTGACCTGCTCTGCTGAAGAAATCCCTGTGGGAATGCTAATTGTTCACATACTGATAAAATAATAAAATATATGGTTTTAATGCAAAGATATCTAGAAGTCATATCTTCAAAAACATCCTAAGAAAATTTATCTGATGCTTAGGGTTCTAAAAGTATTTTGGTGACTTTTTTAACATTGAAGTTCTGCAAGAGTCTTGACTACAGCTTCAATGCAATTGTCCAAGCAAAGCCTGGGAAGGTAAAGAGAGAACCCAGTCACTCATCTTCTATATGTAGGCTCTGCTATTAACTGCTCTCCCAGAGTGCAGAAGACCTGGATTTAATTTCTTCCTCTAACAACATTCTGTACATGTACCCCAAGAATGTATTCCAATCAATAACCTGCTATAAGAAAGGCAACAATCATATTGAATTTTTTCCTTACATTTTAGTAAATAAAAACAAAGTGTGATTCCTCCTCTCTTTATTAAAGCAAAAGACTTGGAAATTTACCAGGGGGTGATTCAGAGCAGAGAAACTTGAATAAAGAAATAAGACAACAGTGGCACATAAAGTACTTAAACCTGAAGAAAGCACGTCATTTGAGACACGCAAAACTATCATCAGCATTTAATTTTTTCCCTAATTTCATAGCTCCTAGTTCACTTTTTTTTGGCAATGGCTTAACTAAGTCTAAGAAGGTAGATGACTAAAGAATTTATGGAAAAAATGTAACTAATTTAGATGACTGGACATCAGGAACTTTTGCTCAGCCAGAATACAGAAGACTCTTGGAAATGTTTTATATGGTAGATTTCTGTACAGACTTTTCTAAGTATTAAGAGAAAGAATGGGAATAAACTAAAGGTTGTTAAGAAATGGGAGCCCAGTCCTGAAATACGTTGATCATTTACAATTCATATCTAGTTTAGTGTCAGCAAATACAGTTTAGTAATTTCAAGTTTAGACAGTGGCTCGGCAGCTAGAAAGCAGCAAATAGGAAGACATCTCCACTTTTCCCCCCGAAAATGCAGTAAAAATGAGACTAGACCACATTATTCTGGCTAGACCATGTTATTTTTTAAATAATATTACTACTTAGATAACCGCTGAACATTATTACTTAGAGTATAAGCCTAAAATATGAGTGTGCTATTAAAGGCTCTGAGAAATTACTCCAATTTATAAAAATTTCCTGGAAAAAAAAAGTAAACAGAGAATTACAGAAAAGCAGATGACATTCTTTGGTATTGTAGAACCATTCATTCCATTTCAAGCAGCAACAGAGAATTCCTACAATATATACTACTACTATTACCTACAGTAATACATAAATACGTTGCTATTAGTTATAATTAGCTATAGGAATGATGTTACCAAAGATGACTGTCTCTCAGCTGAGTTTTTCCCTTGGCTTCTTAACCTTACCAGTGTTCCGAGTACCAATACATCTAATTCAGACTGATCAATATTTATTTTCCCCATTTTTCTTGTTTTTCTCAAACATTACACTATATTTTCCTATCAACTTTTTCCACATTTCACAGCTATTAGGCTTCCTGTTCATGTAACACATTTCTCTTAAAGTCTAACCAGGTTTTTTTATTTACATTTTTTTATTTGAACGAATTTCACTTGGCATTTCCCTCAAATTTATTTCTGTATGTGCTGTAATAAGTCTTAACTAAATAGAGTTTGTCGCTTTCAGTATTTCTTAATACCAGACTCAGCAAATTTGGCATTCATCTACCTGGGTGATAATTCTGTTTCCAGCCATCATCTATACCAAACTTTTATGCTAACTGTCCATAACTGTCACAAAAAAGACAAATAATATTCATGGATTTTTTTTTTTTCCTTTCTAGCATTAAAAAGAATGGGGTTTGCAGTCATTCAAAAATTTTAATAAATGACATATGAGGTACAATAGTAGAAAAAAAAGGATACTGCCATCAAAAACTAGTTGAGAAAACCATTATAAAACACACCAAAGCCTGGGAAGAAAATATAAATCTTAACTCAAAGATGCTTCTGGTTTTCCAGATAATTATAACTGCCACATTTAATTTCTTCTAGTTCAAATGTGTTCAGAGCAAAAAACTCTCCAAAAGAAGTCTGAAAAAACTTTTCTGTTTTGCTAGAATTCATATATTTTGGTTCAATTATAAATTAATTAAGTTTTAAATTGGTATTCCGTATCATCTTTTCATATACTGCATTTCTTTGTAAGGAATTTGCTTCTCTCTCGCAAGAAAGAAAAAAAAAAAAAAAAAAGAACTGATTGACTTATACCACAAAATCCATCAGTCAAAATGCCCTCTCCTGTCAGGGAATCAAGTTTTCTCTTCTATCACTGTAATATAAATAACTGTCATGCTGAGGAATAAATAACAAAACCTACATTCATACAGATACTTAGATACCCTAGCGATAAGATTCTCTATAATATGATGTGAAATTTTATATAAAATTGGAGAGAGGTCACAAGTAAAAACAGACTTTCAGTTACACATAAAGGTCATATTCTAATGACATACCAGTAACTAGAGGCCATAACTGAAATCTGGATGTGAACCATGCTTAAATGAACGGCTGTTGAAAGTTGGAGCTGTTCAACTAGGGATGTTGCGACAGCGTACTCTCTAGCTTCACCCCACACACGCCCCAAAAGCTCCAGCAGCTGCAGTAGAACTATATTCAGAATATAATAACAAATTTTATCAACACTGGTATAATAAGTATGATGATAAAATCATGCATTGTGAAAGGGTTTGCATTTGTCTGTTTTGACTTACTGTAATGAACGAAGCACAAAATGGAACTAAAAAGTTGCATAAAAATTATCCCCAAAGGTTTTTTTCATGTTGAAATACTATGCAATACACCCTTCTACAAAATAAATGGACTCATTGTGCATTATCCATTATTACACTTTCTTTCGTTTTCTCCATATACTTCAACTGACACCAAAAAGTTGGCCCTTGTACATTCTCATCAGGAAAATCTCTCTTACGCCATTACAATCTGTTGTCGCTTTCAGTAGCAGCATTTTCTGCATCCTTTCTGATGGAGTTATGAGTTCTGCAGAATTACAGATCTGTTTACTTGTTGCAATAGATGATTGTGAAGCATGCGAGAGCAGAACTGCGACATCAATCAACACGCGGTTGTCCTAACAATTCACTGTTTCTTCACTTCTCACCATTTTACTAATCATGGAAGGCATTATGGTCTAGTAATGAGGGGCTCTGGCTTGAAAACTGAAAGAACTAGGTCACAAGACCTAGCTCTGTCACTAGTATGCTATGCGATTCTGTGCAAATCGCTTAATCCTTTTCCTCTCCAACCCCTGTCTATTTGGATTGAAAGTGCTTTGCATCACTGCCTCTCAGTATTGATGCAGTCTTAACTCTGTTGAATTACATGGAAAATACCTTACATGGACTTCAGCGGTCAGATTTTTCATACTGTGTTGATACAGTGCTTAGCACAAAAAAAATCTCTACATCACCTGGCGTTAACATAAAATATGGCTGCTGCAGTAAAAAACCACTACTGTATTTAAGAAGAAGTGTCTTACAAAGAGTCTGGAAATAATAAGTAAGAACACTCAAGCTTTTAATCGCAGCCAGAACACTACTCTTTCAGTAAAGTTCGGTGACTGCATCAGTGAAATGTAGCTGCCAAGATTTTGTCAACTTCAGCAGTATTGTAAGTTAGGAGTTAATGATGGTGCTGTGGCCAGAACTATTTTTCTGAATGTGAAAGTGCATATCCGCAGTTTTAGCGAAGGAACTTTTTCCAGGGGGGGAGGGCATATCAGGGAGCTACATGGTGGAAATGATGACAAACTACATCCAATGACCAAAACCTAAATCATGTAATTGTTGACCTGGGAGATTTGCAAGATCAGCCTCTTTAAATCAGTCTACATCCTTGGTTCTCAGAGTGGAGCTCATAATTAAGGTCAGTCCCTTTCAATATATTAACACTTCACTCAACTGAGATGATTGTATTGTATGTCAGCTCTCTTTCATTCTAGAATAAATTCAAATTTTACTACAAACCAACACTCTTGTAAATGGTATGCACTGGTAGAAATGGCTCATTTGAACCCTACTGAATTGTTGTCTCATTTCAAGAGATGTTGAGAAAAGTTAACTCTGAAGCTATTCGTAAGCAAAAAAAAAAAAAAAAAAAAAAAAAAAAAAATCCATCAGCCCTCTGAATTGCTGAAATAAAACAGCTGAATAGGTTTAATGTCTTTTTTTTAAAAATATTTTTTCATTTTGAAGTAGATATTTCCAAGAGAAAATATTTTCATGAAATGTTCCAGTTTTGACAACATTTGCATTCCCCAAAAGAAAATGTCTGTTTCAATCACCTCTACTTTAGAGTTTTTGGTAAATTCTATATACAGATCTGAGTCGTCTTAGCAGTTATTTTCACTGAAAACCTTCTTCCCTGACTAGATAGGCAGAATCAAAACATAACATTGCTAGAAATTAGTATAATGCAATCAGCTGAAAACCAACGTAATCTATACTGTCAACTGGAATCTTTATAGCATGTATTCTGTCATGAGACACTGATACAGAAAGGATACAGTCTATTACATAAAGAATGAGGAGGTTCTGTGAAACTTTGGTTCCTATTTTTAATATATAAAAGGAGATTTTTTTTTTTTTTTATGCTGATCTGCATGAATGTCATGACTTAAAGCGATATGCAAAGGAGCAAGCAATGAAAAGAAAACGATGATAGTAATAAGGCTTCTTGGAGACAGACGTTTCTGATTCTGAATTTCCCTTCTTTCCCCCACCTCAGCTATTCTGGTATGACACACTCATGCAGAAGAAATTTTGGGTTGAAAAAGAATCCTGTACTATACCTTTAAAATGCTGCCCTTGTAAAACAGCAACTGAAGAGTGAAATTAGTCCCCATAACCATTGAAGCCTACAGCCAGAGAGACCCTGGGACAACCATAACTTGCCTGCCTTTCCCTGACCAAGTGAACCTCCACGCTGGACCATACTGCGCAATGGATAAGCCTAAAGGAGGAAATAAGAGCATAAAACTCTCTGCTATTGTGATTGATTTCCCAAATGTTCTTTTTCCTTTGTCTATAATGCTCTTTTGATTTCTGAAGCTGTTGTCACAGGCCTTCAGAGGAAAAGGGCACAGTTTTTTAGGTATATGCTTTGTTAATGTTGTTAGAGAAAATTGTAGAGAGGAGAGCATTTTAGAAATGTCACAAGCAATTTATTTAGGTATTTTTCTAAGGGAGATGCTGCATCTGGAAGTGACAAAATGCTGTGTTTAAAAAGTTTATTATTAAAACCTTGATTTTTGTTTCAAACCAACATTTTGTCATTGAAAACAGTCCTAACTTTAAAAAAATAAAATTATTTAAAAATAGGCAAAAAATTAAAAGGCCGTTTTTGAACACTATGAAGCATTTTGACCCTAAGTAACATTAATGGATTTTTTTTGTTTTGTTCTGTTCCTTTTGCAAAAAGGCATTAACATTTAGAATTTTCCTTAACCCAGTCTTATTTCTTTGACTTAACCAGAAAGCGTGTCATTCGTTCAGCGCATTATTTGTTCAGCGCTGTTCTCGTGTAACACGCTGATTTGTGTTACATAGGGCGTTCTTTGAAACATATTTGTTGAAGACCCAGTTAAAAAACAACAACAACAACAACAATCTTTGTTTCTGTACATGTTACAGCAGTAGTTCCTTTAGTTCTGGACTTCTGTCACACAAGCGAGGGCTTACGGGCTCAGACTCCCTCATGTTAGTCTTTTGGAAGCCTGAGACAAGCTTATTGCCCCACCAAATCTACCAAAAGCACAGATGTGTTTGCCTTAAGATGCCAGACACCATGAACTCCGGAGTTTAAAATTATAATTTTGTGCTATGAAATACAAGAAAAAAATAATTTTATGCTCAACTTTCAGAGGGAGGGAAAAAAGTGACAGATTAGTTTATTTGCTATAAAAATACATTTTTATCCCTGTTTTCAAATTTCCCCTATCAATGATACCAAAGAACTCATAACAAAGGTAATGCTCAAAGCATGTTGACTTTGGTTTTTTTTTTTTCCCCCAGTGTAAATACCATGTCATATGAAAAAAATGAAACACGCCCACTGTACGATTCCTGCGTTTCATCTGTTCCCTTATATTTTGACTGTTCCTGGACAATCTCAACTCGCTTCTATTCTCAGGTAATCATAGAATAAACTGCACCTTTGATCCACTCTCCTGGGTAGGACGTTCAACTGCCCACTTTACCTACGCTGCTGTCATTCTGCAGTAGCACAACCAATACGAAGAGCGTAGCAGGTATAGGGAAAGATCTCTGAACCTGACTGCAAAAATGAATATCAGGTAGTGGTTAAAACTGTCCTAGTTCTCATTTTCCTTTCAGGATGGAGCTGTAGGGGAAGAACCAAAGCCTCAGGGATTCTGGATTTGAAGGAAAGGAGATGACGACATAGAAAGATTACTTATAAGCAGTGGGAAGAATTTATTTACAAAAAGGAAAAAAAAAGCTTGTTTCCAGATTAACTAAATATTGTGAGTATTTACATTTTTTTTCCAGTTTTTATGAAAAAATCTTTAAAGATTTTCAAAATACAAGTGCTGCATTGAAATGGCAATTTCAATTTCAGATCATCAGTTATCTGATATACTACCTAAAGAAAACTATTCAACATTACATGACTTATGATCAACAGCACGAATGTCAGCAGGGAGATTAAATTGTATGTTTACTTTCTGCTAGTTATTTCAGAATGCAATTTAAATTTGTTTTTTCAAATTATAATGGTAGAGGCTCTTTTAAACTGTAAAATTCTTGTTTTCCAATTTCAACTCTTTCATGTTTTAAAAATATTAAATGCTTTTATATACACGGGGCTCAACAGTTTGTGGGGTTTTTTCTAGCCTTGGAAAACTTCTCTAGTCAATGCTCCATAGTGGTTTGGTCTTTGTTTTTTGGTTGTTTTGTTTTGTTTTTTTAAGGACTATACAGAACTAGAGGCACTATTATGATAGTAATATGGTCTAGTAACTAGAACAGTTTAATCCCATTTGAGCTATAGATTGTACGTGAGCCAAATTATTTCTGCTCTTGCACTTGACTCCACTTGCATTTTGCAGAAAATGAAAACTGTATTCTTCCATTCAGCATGAAAAAATTAGAAAGGAGACACGGTCAAATCAAGCAGAATTTACTTTGAAAGGCTGGCAGATAAATTTGTAGCGGTGAGTTTAGAATTTGAGCTTAGATTCACATCCAATTTAATACAAATTTGTAGAGCTGAAATTGCTGTTTGATCACTGTCGTAAGGGGGGGAGGAAAGAGCAAAATATATTCATAGACTTTGTAATTTTCTAAGCGGAAGTATCACTAGCACACGCTCATGTCCTGCATATTAGAAATTCTCACTTTGTCAGACAATGAAGAAAAGACTTTGTTGAGAAATTCTAACTTCATTATCAGTTGTCATTTGTAAAAAGGTGCATACAATATTTATTGAGATTAATGTTTCTCTGCCCTTAGTTTAGCTTGAGGAAGAGTTAGACTAGTTTAAGAAACTTACACAACACCTTGAGCCCAGCCATTTGGCACTAATTTGAGGCAGAGGCATCACATACGAGTTCAATTAAAAGCCTCTCCTGCCCCATTTGCCAATCAATGAGCTACAGCAGACGTGGGAAATGGAGCAAGGATTTCAGAGCTTCTGCAATGCTCATAGTAGTGGGGTTTAGGGTTAGTATGTGAAGTCATAGCTTCATACTCAATCTATTGGTTGAACTAACACCCATTTAGCACTTTCCTTCTCCTTTCCTGCTCTTTGCTTTTGTTCCTTGCCTCCTAAAGAAAAACAGGACCAGGAGAGGCAGAGGTGACTTCCTACAGTCTGTCTCGATACTTGTTTCATACATAAGAAAAATGCAATTTAAGTGGCTCCATGTGAAAACTAGTTTAGCAGTATTGAGAAAAATAGAAGATGGACATGGCTTAATTCAGCATTAACTACTTGGCTTTGATCCCTATGCCATATCATAAAAGTCAAAAAGGTGTAGCATGTTACTAGATAAGGTGTTGATACTTCGAGCTCATTCCCACCTTATTAAACTCAGAGACATTTTGCCACAGACTCACTAGGAGCAGGATCATAAACTGCACGTGTGGTAGCTAAGGTGGTTTAATTATTTACAGACAATTCCTTGGCTCCAGGTGTCATTAAAATCTTAAGCCAATGCTTTTTGTGTATTTGTTCATTACTAAAGCATGAACCCTCTGCTCTCATTGCAGTAACTTTCATCTTTGTCTGATTTTTCTGTCTTTTCTGAATAATCCTTTAGCATAGAAAAAGTTTTTAAAAATCCATCCATATTACAGTATTAAAACATCACTGGGTCATAATTTTATGGTTATGTTATATGCACAGTTTCAGGCTTGCCACTAAAAGCTCAGAATTGCAAACCATTATAATTGCAAAGCAAGTACAGAATTGCAAATGAGTGAGGAGTTTCAAAATAGAATGGTTGAAATTATAATTATGTTGATCCACTCACATTCAGTGTCATTCAAATAAATGTTCATTTTCCTTAGAAAATTCTATTCGGTTTTCAAAAGTAAAACTTTTTCCTTCCACATATATTATGTCCTTTACATTATGCTGAATAATCAGGATTTTAAAAAAAAAAAAAAAAAAATCAAAGTGTTTCAATGTTTGTATGGTATTTGTGTTATAACAAAAATTTTGGCTTGAGATTTAGACAGAAGCCTGGAGTTATCAGAAAGTTTAAGACTTTTGATTCTGCCCTGCGGATGCCTTTTCTGGAAAGACAGGTCAGTTGTCTGGCTGTACATTACGCGGCACTGGGCTGGGCTGAACTGTATGAAAGTGCAACAGCATGAACATAATCAAGCGGACATCAGGGTATTCTGTTTGTTTTCCTCTGATTTAGGTAAGGTCTGAATGTGTCCTGCACTCCTGATTTTCACTGAACCGCCCGCTGTCTCCTTCTGTGATACGGCACTAAGGACATTTGCCCTTTCCAATTCACCAGCTGCCATAAGAATATATTACATTCTGGGCAAAATGTCACCCTTTGGAGCATCACATCACTTCTGTTGGAGGTGAAAGGATGTAACAAGGCAGAATTCAGATCAGTTTGCATCAAGTGTTCTCTATATTATAAAAACTTTACTAATTATATATCCACTAAAAGGAGGCTTCAGGTAATCACAAGTACAGAAAAAATACATACATAAATTTTAAGTGTTTAAATTCCATTTTTTTCTTCTTATATATAAGGTAGACATTCACCGTTGGGGTCCAATTCAATTTCCACCTAAATCAATAGAAAGGCTCCCCTTTCTTTTAATGTGTCTTAGAGAAGAGCCTCACTAGGACATTTGTTAGGATCACTTAGGCACTCAACTCGTGTCGATTTCCCTGGCAGCTACATAACTGCAAATGTATAAGAATCTGGGACATAATGACTAAGGACTAAACACAAATTATTTTCTTTTGGAGAAAATTCATGCCTTGATCCAAGCAAGAAGTAGATACTGTGGTCAACTTTCTGACAGAAGAGTATTCCCTTCAGATGAAACACTTACACATTCTTGTGCAACGATTGACAAAGAGAACTGAGCAAAATAAAGAACTAGCATATTCCAACTCCTTAGCACAGGTTTAAAAAATGTGGCAGGTGTCACAACAGGGGAAGATGAAATTTGCACCTACTGAAGAATATACTGCTAGTATTTTCTCACTTTTTTAGATAGATCAAGCAGTGTCCATACATACACCTGAAATTAATCAGCAGGCAACAACCACCAGAATTTTCACAGTTTCAGAGACTTTCAGACCTGACAGCATCTTTGGGTTATTTGTAGTCTGGTCTCCTATAGATTACAGCATCTTAAATATCACAAGTAAATTTAATTAAACACAATAACTTCTATTTAAGTAGAATTAATGATTCAGAAAGGAATCCAAGTCTTGTCTAGACAGCAGAGGTAAAACTCTTCTACTTTATCAAGTAGTTTTTCTTCCCACCCTCCCCCTGTGATTTCAGATGTTAACCACTAGCTATTTTTAAGAAGTTGAGCAGTCTTAAAAAGTTGTGTTTCTCCAGCTGAAACAGGAAACAGTAATACTCTAACTTCTAAATATTGATTCTTAGGTTATAACAACTAAAGAGCTCTTTGCTGCCTGCTATTATTTCTCATTTACACTCTAAGGAAGTCATCTCCCATTTACTAATTTTGCAATTAAAGAGATTGAGTTAAGCTGCTTAGTCTGAGGCCTTTTTCCATTGTTATGGCTTCTTTCTGCATTGTGTCCAGTTTTTCAAAAGTAATTTAAAAAAGTAGTCTCCTGAAAGGGAAGAATACAGCATTGCTGTATTAATATCAGCAGTGCTATACTCAGAGGCAGGAATAAAATGATCACCTTTCTCCAGCTACTCCCTAGTTTTGACCTTGTGGTGCTCATTCTGAGTTGGTGTTTCAGATCTCTTCCAGAGCTACTTTGCTTTTCAAGACACTATCTTTTGCTCTGCAGGTACAGCCTTCATCCCTTTTAAGTTATCAGAGATTATACAAGGTACTTGGAGATGAATGATGGAAATGTTAAGCAGCACCAGGCATGATATCACTCCCTTCAGAACTCCGTGGTGTTTTGCCATTGACATGGACTTCGTGAAGTCTGTCAAACAGCTATTTCTTAATTCATTTAACATTAGCTTTAATTATATTGTTTTGTACAATTTTATTAGCAAAATGCCATGCGATACTGCCAATACCTGTGCAAAATCTAATTTTATTATTTCATGCAGGTAACTTTATTAAGCAAATATAGAATCATTTCAAAGATTTCCTTTTGTTAATTACATTGCTATCCTTAGGTCTCTTTAAATTGAATTCCTCATGAGCTATTTTACTCTTCTGTTTAGGACAGATGAAACGTAACCAACCTGTAAGTAGCAGTTTTCATCCTACTTACTCTCTTCTTTCCGGAGTTTCTAAACTCTTACTTTGTTACAACTCACATTAAAAATGAATGTAAGCTGATGGAGATTTCCCTCAGCTTGCTTTTTAGAAATCTGGGATAAACTCTATTAATTTAAGAATGTGAAACATAACTCCTTTGGGGTGGAAAGCATAGCAGCACCTTGATGAAACGCAAGTACATACTCCTCCTCCTTTTTGAATATATTTGCGTACAACCCTTTGAATCTCCTCTCTTTCTTTTTTCATTAACCTTTTTGCTCTCCCAACAGCAAGCCTGGGCAAGTGAGAAAAAGCAACCCTTTCTGAAACCACTGTGCTGGCAGCCATTGAAAAATACTGAATACACTGGTGTTGCATAAGAATTTTCCATCTGTCTCCCAAAGTCATCTTCCTGATACTCTCATTGTGAAACACAGAGGTGGGTGGGGTGGTGGCAGGTTGTTCTTCTGGACATGTTTGACTTTCTTGGACTTGGCTAATTTTGGGGAGATCTAAGTTGGTGGATGAGATTATTTTAATAATATTTTTTTTACACTTTTAGTTTCAGTGAGTCAAAACATTTCAGAGTAAAGAACTTGAATTTAAAAAAAAAAAAAAAAACAAACTTATGTGCTTATCCTTAAAATAGTTTTCCATTGTTAACAATCTCAAAAAAAAAAAAAAAAAAAAAAGCTGATGACATCCAAAACACTGAGAAACAGGAGCTATGCACAGTAGCCATACTTCATAGCATTTTTAATAGCTAACTGTAGATTCAATATCCCTAAAATATTCTAATTCTCGAGCCAACAATATGATGCCATTAAAATTCTTTATTCATTTATTTGAAGTTGTTTCA
Organism: Platalea leucorodia; assembly: GCF_965183815.1. Lineage (NCBI taxonomy): Eukaryota > Metazoa > Chordata > Aves > Pelecaniformes > Threskiornithidae > Platalea > Platalea leucorodia. The sequence goes on along the minus strand of NC_138828.1, from coordinate 4,762,929 downwards.
CTGACTTATTCCATTGGCATCTAAGCCGTTACAACATCAATTGCGATGTCTCCATGTTATGATGTTACAGTAATTGCAATCTCAAACATTTCGATTTTTTAATGCTAATTTTGGTTGCTTCCTATAGCCCCTCTTCTGGTATTAACTGCACTGTCTCAGACATTTTGACTGACACAGTAACCATTCTAGGGGTACCTAACTGCAGTTTATTGGCAAGATTTTGGACTTAGGCCTGCTATTTACATCAAAATTAATTAAAAATCATATTAGTTGTATGGAAGAAAAAAATTATGTTGACAATAATTCCACTCTAAATACGATTTAGCATTTGAATTACAAGTCTATTGTAAGGGGCTGGGGTGAGGGGAGGGGGAAATCACATTCCAGATCTTCAGCTACAGCACATTTCCTCAAAAAACAAACAAAAAACCCAAAACCAAACAAACAAAAAATTGAAATGAGATTTGTTTTCCGAAATTCTCTCAGTTTTGTAAAACATTCCATTAGAAATATGCATTTAGGATTGCAGCTACATAGAAGAAATATTTTCATCAAATTTCCTACCTTTATGCCATATGAAAGACCTGAATGTTCAACTGCTTTTCAAAATATTTAAAATAAAGTTTAGCCACGAGTAGATCAGAATACCTTTGAAGATCACGGAACCTGTTAGGTTCTTCTGACCTGAACAAAGGAGCAGGCAAAATCCCAGATATTGTGTCCTCAGAAGAAGATAAATGGAACAGAAATGTTTCATGCTTGAGAGAGATCTTCACACCTCCCTAAGGATCCACACATGGTATGCATATAGCAGTGCCCCCTGTTAACTCGACTAGTTAATAGACATACAGCGAACATACCTTGCCCTGAAATCTTCCACTTGATCTTCTCCTCCTGCATCGCAGCCAGGTTAAGGAAGGAAGCAGCCATTTACGCACTATAAGAGAGAAAAAGAGACTGCTTTTATTCCCTAATGCTATATAATCTTCACGTACGAAAAGCTAAATCGTACTTTCAGAAACAGACACAAAGACATCCATTTATGTCAATACATGGCCACTCATGAGCATAAAAGGGCAAAATGTAATTCAGTGGAATGAGTTAAGTATAGAACAAGAACTTTGTACTTCCTCTGTCTAGCCTGAGTCAACCTCTTTGTGCTATTTTTACATACCAGCTTTCAATATTTAGAAAGACAGATCAATAAAAATTAGGGTCAAATGTTCATTTTGACAATAATTATCAATAATCACATTATTGGCCTAGAAATACAATGAAAGGAATTAAATGCAAGAAACTCTTAGTGCATCACTATTTTTAATCAAAGTGCTACTGCTATGCTCCTTCATTGCCATTTATCTGAATTGTCATCTATTTTTTATGGAATGACAGAAAAAAATCTGATCCATTTATAGGTTTATCTGGAGTTTAAAGGCATAGTTTCTTTTGGTAGCAGAGAAATAAACAAAGTTAAAAAATCAAAAGCAACTACATGAAAGAGCTCTAATATCCCAATAGATTGTTTTATAGGTTTTCTGAAAGTTTCCAATCAATCTGTTTCTGCCTTGTCCTCTGTAACTGGAAATCAAACTCTAATAAAAGAAGATTAGACATAAAGGGATTACTTCTTAGTTTACTCTGATGACTATCTTTAAAAAAAAAGACAGTATAATTTTCCTATATGTACACTTAACTCAAGGAATAAGGAAGGCAGTAACTGCTAGGCCAGACAAACATACTGCAGGACTCTTGTAAACTTCAGGACAGCTCAGAGACTCTTCTTGAGTCCAAGTCTAAACTTTAATTAGAAATCTTGAAGGGGCCAAATTAGTTTCCTTAAAGTTGCTTGCACAAAAAAAGTACACCACATACTTGACCTCTTACACAGGGAACAAAATTTCAGTCAAGGTATTGCAAACAGTACAAGAGATGTTATAAACATGCAGCAATCCTGGTACCTAATATAGATGGATGAATTCAAGGAAACCCTTTGGCTTATATCTAGTAGTCACTTCTACTACTACTAGTAGTCACATCTGACTTCACGAACCCTCTGTAGATATAATTTTGCCTAGAGACTGCAGTACAGAGATATTCTTCACCTTTGACAGGATGCTTGTGCCCAACAGCTCTACCCTGTCTTTTCACGAAACAGTCGCTTCTGGCCCGATTTTCCTTCACACTGACTCAGAGCACAAAAGAACCATAATAGACTCTACTATACTCTTAGTTGGAGAGACAGGATTACAGCAACTCGTAAATGACTCTGTGGGCGGTTACCTTCCCATGGCTTTTTTCCTAGGGTATTTTAGCCATATTTGCTAATATTTTGCTAAATCCAGCAGTTTATATATGCTTTATCAAATAGTTAGCCAGATAAGAATCAAAGAAATTAGAAGTACTGTGCCAATTTCAACCGCCCCTTAACGATTGTGGTAGGCTTGGTGTAATTTAGTATTTTAACCCAATGGAGAAGACTCTAACGCTAACACATCACAGACATCTAACAGTCCAGAGTTATCAAAATGTCTATGAAGGGAATGAGGGGTGAAAGCGAGTGTTACAAAGTCCAGCAGCAAAATAGTTCATCCGTGGAAGACGCCTAACAAATTCAACAATCTATTTAGGAGATAAAGATGGAAGAGATTTACAATGATCTAAACCAGGAATTGTTTTCATAAGGAATTCAGTCTAGAAAGAGTTCCTAAATCATAGTATGACCAGATTATTACTGTGTGACTTTATATTCTAAGTACAATTAACCATCTAAAAACAAATGCACAGAACATTGGCAGTTATTCAAAATAATTACTTACTTGGTTTTTATGCTTCTGTCTTTGAATTTTGACACCAGAGGTCTACTTAAGAAATATGGGGAGAAAAGTCTATTTCAATAGTGAAAACTCCTAGCTTGTCCTGCGGATAACCACACAATTTTCTTCTTCCTATTACCATGTCCTTTTCCAGCAAGGACAGGAAAATTACATCCTCCAGGTTTTTCTGCTGCAGTACTCTCCGGAGGATATCTGAAAATGTATACCTATTTCCATTACATTCTGTACACAAATTTTACCCAGCTTGCTATTTTTCTTGCCCTCATTATTCACTAATCCCATGACTAGGATAGGGGTCCCAGCACTGCAAACTGCACCAAGCTCTGAGAAGCTCAAGCTCTCAGTTTAGCATGAACAGAAAGGTGCTCCAGGCAAGCTGCAGCCTTGCTTTTGCCTTTAGACAAACCTGTTTCTCTTGATCTCTGTTCCCTTTGAGGGTGGATGTCTGGCATTTATCAGGTTTCTCAGCCCCCTGTGATCTCAGGTGGCCTCCACAAATTGGCAGCAGTCCCCTCCCCGCATCAGCTGCTGCAACACAAGTTTGCCTAAAGTGAAAGGCCCAGATGCCAAATTAAATTGTTCTACCTCATTTGGCCCAGGCGGGTCTGTTGAGTCATCCCAGACATCCTCCAGTGTGAGGCATCCAGAGTTACCTGGTTCCCTAGAGGGCATGTGGTGGCCCTCCAAGAAAACACCTCCTGTGCAGATAGAGGCACCTTTGCTCATCTCCAGATGGTTGACCTGAGATCAAGTCACCCTCAGGCATCCCGTGGCACACTCTCAAGACTGCCGTATGTCAGCCCCACGTTATTTTTTCATACACATGGAGAAAGTGGCATCCTTCATGATTGCCAGCTCTTGGTATTCTTAGGAAGAACTCCAAAATCAAGTGTTCTTTTTTTTTTTCCCTAGAAGTCTTACCTAAACAAATGAGGATGGTCAACTGAAAAAAGGAGCCTGTTCTGGGTGACTGCTCTCTTTCTAAGCTGCCCTAATGCCCATTTCATTCAAAGAAAAAAAAAGACAAATTAAGTTTCTCGCAACACAGACTGCAAAACTTCTATTTCCCCCAATTAGATTAAAATAACTCAGTACTTTTTTAACCCACGTTTTCCACCACTCCTGTTGTAACATTAAAAATCATTCCATTGCTTCTTGTCACTAACATTTCAAATGCCAAACCCTAATGTATAGCAACTATAGCAAGGAAAACAAAACAAAACACCCTCACACTGGGAGTCATATCTTATAAGTCACTAGTATCAAATTTACAATCAAGTATTCAAAAGATATTACAGATGAATTCTCTAGATGTCATGAGCATTATTCATTCTGAAATTCTGCAGTAATTCATTAAATTGTATATCTGAATATGGACAATTTTCAGTCTCAGGAAATAAATATTCTGTTCTTCATAATTCTAGTGGGAGATGAGACAACACTGAATGAAACTTCTTACACTTTAAGTCTGTCAGGCTACATCTAGAATGTACTTAATCCAGACAATTCAAAAGAATTATAAAACAGTCAGGTATACTATTTCAAATTAACCTTCAGCATTTTATTTTGCTTTATGGAAAGGGCATAGCAAATATTTTTAAATATTTTCTTCCTTATTTTATTAGATGTTTAATTTGAAAGCATAGTAGTTTATATGTGTGAAATTAATTGCTTTCTATTGGCTATTGTATTAGTTATTTTCCTTCAGGAAACGCATGATTTGGGTACCCTCACTGTGTTCATGTAGTTATATCACCAACAACGTTACATATGGGCTCACACTCACCGTAATATTAGTGCTACCACTGGGGTAATGTAAAATCAACTGTTTTAAACCTGAATGTGTGGCCTAAATGAGCAGTTTTATTTCCACCTTCCAAGGGATCGCTGTCTCTTTCATTTATAGTCTTCAAGGAGAAATCATGAATGACAGCTATCACCTTATAAGTATGCAATGAGATTAAATTAATGTTTGTTAAACACAGAGCATTCTAAATGAGTTTTATATGAATGGCAATGAACAAATGCAGAATGCTCTTCATTAATGATCAAGCTGACAAAAAACCACAGGAATAATTTCATACAATTTAAAGTAAACTCAAGCATATTGTTATTGAACGACATGAAGTGTCAAACAGTCTTGTATCTCCTTTCTTTCTTTGTACAGCTTGGTTTAGAGACTGGTCCACGAAAGACTGGAACAGCCTGTACTTATAAGGTTGGCTTTTATCCTTGCTTTTACCCACCCCCTGTAAGTAGGAAAGTGCTATTACCCCAACTCAGAAAGATGACAGAGCTCAGATACATTCCTGAGAGCCTGTGAGTTCAAACCTTCCACCCTCTGCCTGTACCTGCCACTATTTTGTTTACTTTTCTAATTCAGAAAGTGTAAAATGAGTTTTTTTAAATAGGTCTGAGTACTTGCAGTGGCTGGACCAATTTGTCCTTATGTAAACTTGGCTAATAAAGTAGTTTAGTAGCTCAGCAAGTTTATTATCTGCATATATTTAAACCAATCTGAATATGAAAACAAGCTCAGACTTTCCCCCCATCTGTCTTTGTGATTACAAAGTCATTTATACCTTTCTGACAGACAACTAAGAATTTTTACTCCCCAACTACGTAGCTATTTTCTGGCAGTTCTCTGAAATGGAGGACTACTAATCAATTTCTGTTAAATTGATAAATATAATCAAATCAATCAAGCATTAAAAAAAAAATGGACAAAATGTATCACTGTAAGTGCGGGGCCTTAAAAGCTCATTTAGCCTGGGCACTCTGCCCACAAGTGAACTGCTGAAGGAGGAATCAATTCCATGCACCTCAGTAACGATCTTCTCTATAGAAAAAGGCCTTTATGTGAGATCATATGTTGTGAAATAGTTACAACTTTATTCTGAATGATGCAATTAGAACCTTTGTGCTATTTTTTTCAAATGCTCATACTTCTGCATTACTTATATTTTCAGCTTAATCCTGACTCAAAAAACTAATACAGATTCTGAGTGTTGTATATTATTAACACAACAGTCCTCCTGTGTTAAAGATGTTTAAGCTGGAGTAAGGATGAAAAGGCTAAATGATTATTTAATTGGAAACACCTGGTAGATAATGGGATACAGGTTCAAATTTCCTAATTATATCTATTGCCAGTATCTTTAAGATAAAGAAGATGGGAACAAATCATCTCAGACATGCTATACAACCAGAATTTTTTTATTATTGTTGTGCTTGATCTTACAAGCTATTAATAAACTACAGGTAATTACCTCATTTAGTGGTACATATCAGACGTGTTTACAAACATACAAACTGAAGCACTCTAAAGTTCAGCAGAGGAAACCCTGCTACTGAAAGATTCAGATTCGTGCTGACTCAACTATGGGGAGGTAATTGGTTTTTCAAGGACAGAAGATGGCTTCCGATCTAATCAAGAGACATCTGCATCTCCAAGGAAGAGCAAAAGGTAGTTTAAGAAAAGACAACTGACAAGACGGTCTCCTGAATAAGAAAAAGAAGTTTGGAAGAAAAACATTAAGTCCGCTTCCACCTAACAGGAGGACTTCTAGAAGGAGATTAGCTATGACAGGTATTCTCTCTGGTGTGTGCGACCGCTGGCATACAGCATGCAAAAAGATACAGTATCTCAGAGGACACATGTCAGCAAGTTACAAGAGATAGCACAACCTCTCCAGTCTAATCTTTGTGTAAGCTGATTAAAAGAGGTTGTTCTTTCATCTCTTCATATGTCTTCTGGAAAAATCTGTAACAATGTTGACTATTTTGGGAGCATTAAACAAACATCTTCATTTGCATTACAATATAGCTTGAGTTATGAGCAATTACAATGTAAATTGATAGCAGAATTTATCACACTGAAAGGCATGCTGAATCTATAAATCGGGACACTGCAATACCATAACAAGTACTCGGGTCTCCGGCAAGATGGAAGGTAACAGCATGTGGTCCCTTCGGAACTTCGTGATTAGGTGGAGAGTTGATACCTGAGAGTTCAGGAGGGAACGGAGCAACAAGCAGAAATCAGGAAGACACTCCAGCATTCAACAAAATAGTCACTGGGGAGTTTGTCATGTTCATTCATGCCTTAAACCCAAGATTATAGTTCCTTCTTAGGACTTGGAACACACGCTTTCTAATGACATGAGAAAAAAACAAGTTTCTAACCTCCTCTGTGACACAATAACCTAACGGCTCTATGGCACAGGACAGGGGATAATACCAATTCTAACCCAGATTAAGGCTAGACTGCTGTTAAAAGTACTAGAGACAAAACTAAAGATTAAGCCTCCTTTGTCTGGCACAATAAAGGCACATATGTACCATTTCCTTCCTTGAACAGCTTACAGCCTGAATAAACAGGAAAGACAGGTGTCTGTAAAAGCATAATGAACAGTGCTATGTTGATAAACGTCACATTACTCATGCTTTAGCTGTATATGTTTTGAGCAAACCTGTCTGAGACATGCATTCACAAATCAAGGGAGGTCACTCTCAGAGGATTCTTTAGAGGGAGAAAAATAGAAAGGATGGCATTAGGGAATGTGAGAAAAGGTGAAAACAGGTGATTGTGAGGGATGAAGTGAAAGATCTTTGGAAGAGCTACCCAATTAACATTGCAAAAGTTGATCTGAACTACTTCCAGTTCAAACTCCACATATAACTCCACTGACCTTCCACAACTGCAGTAAAAACCCAGTCTCATTTAGAGCCAGACAGTGGATTATGAAGTGATGCAAATTGTGAGTTTATATGGCAAAATTAAAAAAAAAAAATCTGATACCTTTCTAGAGGTTGCCCATAGTTAGCCATTGCAATTAATTTAGGTGGTTTCAAAAGAAAATACATCAGTTGTGATAACGTTGTAACTCAAACTTTTAAGTAATCCCTGTTTAACAGGAAAATGTCTTAGACATATAATGGTACTTTATAACCAAAGAAATGCATTCTTTAAAGAATGTATGAACATCCACTCTACTGCTATTGATTGCAGATTAAGTTATCCAGGATAGTGATATTTCACAAAAAAAAAAGTAAACTACCACAGGAAAAACTGAAAAACTGTGAGAAACGGATAACAATAAAATGCTCATATATAATTCACTCAGATCTCAAGAACATCATCTTCCGAAAATGCACCTTCAAGATTAATATCATGTGCTTCACTCTTTGAATTTCAGCATAAAAGAATACCAATTCCTTGCTAAAAATTGAAATGAAAACCAGAAAAGACATGAAGAACTTCTGTTAGCCAAAATTATTCATCAGGAATGAAGGAACCAATATTCTGTAGGAAAACTTGCTGTAGGCTATAAAGATGCAACCTGGAATAGGTACAAAGCTTTGGTACAAAATTCTTCGAGGTAGAGCTGAATGAGAAGCCCTTTTGTTGTCCTTTTTTGCTGTCTTGGTGTATCGATGTGCTTCTAAGTGTTAAAAAATCCAAATAACAATATATTAGTAATAGTCTATTCATATGCATTAATTAATTTGTAGAGGTTCTGTAATTATCTTCAGCTGATCTGAAGGATGCTCATTTTTCCAGATGAAATCACATTCTTACGGGTATAACTGAATAATCTAACTATTGAAACTAGCATCCAGTATTAAGGAAGTATCAGCGGAACGGTACACGTAGCAGTGTAACCTCCCTCCTCAGTTTACTCAAGATGTTGTCCTTACTCAATAGACACAAAAGACAAGCAGCAGATGGGAAAAACCTCCACTGGGCCTGTTAAAGAAACTGAATGTTTTGGTCAGTCCCAAGGCAACAGAAGAAGGGAAACTAACACAAACATAAATTAAATCTAAATATAAAGTCTTCTCTGTCAGAGGTATGCTATAAATTTAGTCAAAACAGCCTTGGGGAAATCAACTTTTTGTCAGTCAATACTGGACAGTTCGGGAACTCCATTTGATCATCGTACAGTTAGAAAAGCTAAAATCATCTTCTACCCTTTAATCTGTCAGGGAAGCAGAGTTAATCATCTGCTTACTGCTACCAAGGGTCCATGCCTTCACTAGCGGTTACTCAAGCAGTACATTTTAAAAATAAGAGGTTAGCTCTGTGGAATGCACTGCAGAAAGAACCAGCTTCATGACTGACTTTCCAGATCTTACACAGGATGAAAAAAAATCTAATAAAATAGGAAGAGAAGCTTTTCAAGAAATGGCATGCTGGTTTTGATTTTCAGATACTTACTTTGGAGACTCGTTATATGAATAGCATTTCTTTATCATCTTCAAAGAATGACAAATTGAGTTTCTCATACAAGCCTTCCAGAGCAATAATATGCTGAACAAGTCAGTTTCCAGGAAGTCTTTCTTATTTCTCTTACACTTTCACAGTTCTAGTTGCCCACTTAGGACTTAAAAATGAAAAATAACTAGCCCTGGTAAGTTGGATGGATATATTTTGTATGGAATAAGTGCCATGAGCAAAGAAAATGAGAAAGTGGCAAAAAGATAAGGTCCTCATATCAAAGGCCATATCTTTTCTATAGCAGAAAACCAGTACACATTTTTGCAAGGTTTCTCTTCCTTATATGTGGCTATGTGAAAGAAGGGCAGAAAAAGAAGTTAGGCAGAAAAAATTGTTATGTATAGATGATATTATTTTACAGATACCATTTATATTACTATGATAATATGACAGCTGTGCCAGGTAGAGAGTATACAAAATGGAAAAGGCTTGGTAGCGATTACCAAAACAATCATATTCCATACATTTCAAATAGACCGTTCTGATACTGTAAGCATTTTTATTCTTCATATCTGTCTGGCATAACAACATATGACAAGCCAGTGCTCAGATGTCCAGGAGCCACAGATTTTAATACCGTGAAGGCAGAGACTGTGTTAGAGACATTTGGGGAATGGTGTTTTTGCTACGCTATGTTACCTAAATTTTGAAACAAGGTGTATATTCTGAGTAGGAGTGCTGACCAAAACATAATCATTGGGAGGTACTTTAACTCCATACCAGTCTTAAAAGGTTTAGCAAATAGCTTTCCTCGTACAAATCCTTTACTGTGTTTGTTTTTGTAGTTTCTTCTTTTACAAAACGGAAGGTTTCCAAGTTGCCTAAACTATTCCCAGCCAATTTCTTCCAGAATTTCTCCTGGATCAACTTCTTGCCAATCTCAACCTCCCAGAGCAGCTGTGCCCACACAGTGGATCTAAGCGTGGCAGCAGGCATTTCCCAAGGGGAACCAGGCTGCCCCCCACCATCATCCCAAAAGGCTGTGGAAAAACTGCACATGATCACAGCAAAGCTGACCTTCCTGATCCTTTTGAATACTACCTGTTGTGGTTTGGGTTTTTTTTTCTTTTTTTCTTTACTAAATGATCTGAAAATCTCTTGCCAATTTTTCAGGTTTCAGAAATTATGAATAACTGGTAAAAATACAAATTTAACCTTTCTTCCTTTACATCCATTGCCATCACCTCTTCCAAGATGTAAAATGTGCCGCTGTTTGTGATCAAATCATATTACAAACATGGTTTTGCTTCCTTTACTGAAAAAGTATAAACTATGTGTGCAATTCCTTTACAGTTCTCCCCCTAGGCATTCACAATAATACGTATTTCATACCTATTTTGAAATAGTCAAAACTACCGAATTCAAAATCTTTTTCCCAGCCTCATTATGTTTGATAAACATTTGATAAACATCATGCTTGTGAAAAGCCTAAGCAATAACACTAATTTCGAACTCAGCTTGCAGTGTAGTAACCTAAGAATGAAATTCCGGGACCTTAGGACAATTCCCTATTCTCAATCTCTCTTATGCAAAATAAGGACAGAGGAAAATTTTAGAGCGCATTTGGGAAGATAAGTCTCAGCTACATTAATTCAAAGTTTGTCCAATTTTAATTACAATATTTGAAATGAGATAACACAGCACCATAGAGAGAAACTCTAGCAATGTGCCAAATGTTTTTATAATTCACCACAATATCCTTACATCCTGCTGTTCAGCTTACAGTAATTTTTCGTTTGCCAGCCAGTAATACCACCCTAATCACCTACTATATCTGAATTTTTCCCTTAAGAATTATATATTTGATATTATTAGCACTCCTATACGGAACTGTAATAATAGTTCCATTTCTTTAATTTAATTTTCTAGCTAGGAAAAGGTATTTGAATATGTAAAACTTTACAATAAATTCAGAGAATTGGAAGTTTAGAACTACCATGTCAAAAATGGAAAGCCTTAGATGAGAATTATTTGTTCAGTCAGCGGCGTGCCCGCATTTCTGTGGGTCCTGCTTAGCAGAGCAGAACGCTGGCAAAGCACAAGCTGACTTTTTGTAAATCTCTTTGAGTGAGGCAGCTATTAGGAGCCTCTGGCAGTCTGACATATGCTCAGGATGATATATACGACCATGAGACAAAGGGCAAGAGAAGTGTGAAAATAAAGCAAAAGAAAGGCCTGTTCTCTCTTAGTTTCCAAATTGCTCAGAGAAGAATTAGGGAACAGGTCCTCGGAGCCGAGGATCAGTGTAGGAGAGGTAAGGAATGCCCCGATGGCTCTTCAGGGAAGGTGAGCAATTTGGGATCTATATTAAAGCAGCCATCTTGTCTCCCTGCCTTGAGACCGTTTTTGGCAGAATATGTAACAGCCTCTTGAGGCTGCGATGTAAACTATTTCACACAGAGAAATGCTGATACGTTTTTCCACAGAAATTACTTTGACCTTTGTGTTTTGTTAACAGTTCTCGTAGATTAGTTTGACCACTTTACAGCAATATTTGTACTGTAATAAGTTCTATTAATATTTTCTTAAATGGAAAAAGTATTCGGTCAAAAGCGACCCTACGTAACTCTACCAATTCCCAACATCACTTGAAGATTCAGCAGTTTTCTACACATTTCTTCACTTGTAAAGCTGTGACTATTTGTGCTGATGAGGACTCCCTCCCCACTCTCAATTTCACTTCACTGGTTGAGGAGACACTTCTGACAAAATTTTGTTCGAGTTTCCAAGATATTACAATTTTCCAGTATCATTTATCATTTCAAGCCTGAGAAATGCCTTTCAAATTTATAGAGCCTTGAGGAATGATGGATTTTATCTTTTCACTAATACTACCATGATGAGGCACGCACAAAAGTTGTGTTACATTTGTGACAATTTCTCATCTGTTACATTAATTTTGATAGAGTTTTCAGTTTTTAAACATTGCATTGTTAAATGACTGTACTTACAAATTAAGTAAAAGAACAGAGATTCATATAGTTCTTGATGAAAAGTAATGTGTTTGACAAATTTAATGAGATATAAATCTGAAAAATAAATATATACCTATAATATTTTTGTGTTTCTAGTGGTGTGGCTCTAGTACTGCCCAGTTTACATTACAGTCTACCTTTAAGTATTGCAGCACAAAAACATATTTTATTACTTTAATACTTACACTTCAGGCTGCTGAATTCAGTCCCACCAAAAAGCTCTTTGGTCTGCTTTATCAGCTTGAATCACTGCCTGAAAGTATTTTGTGATATATGATGCCCTGCACATCGTTTCTGAAATACGATGTATCTGTTAGGTTACTTGCAAGATTTTCTCTCTTTTTCTTAGTACCGCAGTTTGCTCTAGATTTCTGAAATTACTGTCTCAATTTTGGAAACAATAACTACTGATCTTTATTCCTAAACTTGCACTGTTTCTCTAAACCTGCTAAAATCAATGTAAAGACTCAATTTAAAAGGATGTTGAATTAATTCCTAACACTCACTAAGCTCATTACACCACAGATACATAAAGTAACAGAAGGCTTAGACCTTGTTTCTTCTATTTTTGATTTATTAATTATTCTTATTTATTATACAGATTTTTACGTAGTCTAAAGTACAGCTAGGAGAGACACTTCCTATTTATTTCTGGTTAAGTTTTTCCTATTATCTTCAGCCTTACAGTAGAAGACGCACTTAACTACAACAAGCACTGGATTTGTTCCCCAGTTATCAAAGGCCATTAGTTCAGTTGCATCATTTTACTGAAAAGGCTCTACTCACTTTACATGTGCTGCAAAACCTAACTGGCCCCAGTTGTTTAAAATAAAAACCGATTGTCTGCAATGTACCTTCTCCATTTATTATTACTCAAGGTGCTTGAGAACAGTTTAAATATTTACTTTTAATAACAAGAATTGCTAGCCATTTTAAAATACTCTTGAGAAGTAGTTCAAAGAGTCATTTTACATGAAAAGAAATATTGAAAATGTGTTTCTGCAGTAATACAGCAAGTACACATTTTCAAATTATTAGTACCGAAGGCACATTTAGCTACAATACCTGAAATTCATTAGGAGGCTCACCACACAATACAGCATTTTCAGCTTGACCACGTACCTTATTGCATCTGCTCATATTTTTAAAATACTTGAGCAACCTAATGTTACATAAATATAGCTCTCAGCTAGTCCTCATTTTCAGGAAAAAATTTAAATGTATCTCTCATTAAACTAATGAAGGCAGTACTTAAGCGTATTTGAAGGATTGCCAAAATGCCAATACTAGCGTTGAAACAAAATCATTTGTCAATGGCCTGACACAAGGGCATGGCTGTTATTAGTAATGATGAATTGGCAGAAAGTCCTTTAGCTATATCCAAAGTCCCAGTGAAGACCGATTATACAAACACCATATGGCCATCTCCTTCAAGTTGTATCAGGGGTTGTATTGTTTGATAAATGTTTTGGTTTTTATAAATAGAACCTTTTGGGCAAAGTCAACTGAGCCTGAGAGTCAAAGCGTACCTACTTCTACCTAAAATTTCCTTATGATTATTTGGCAAATTAAAATTATTTTCTGGAAATATTCCAGCAATTACTCCAAGAAAAGGCCAATATTTAACAGAAGTTGGGACAATCAGTTCCTTTGTTGACAGATTTGATTTTCTGTATGCAAAATAGCAAATAACTGCCTCCTAAAGTCAAAACTTCAGTGAAATATTGTGGCTTTTTAAATTGCAAATCACTCTGTATCACTGCTTTTGCGCAGGGGTGTATGGTTCAGGAAGATTCTCTCTACCGTGTAACTCTATGTGCCCTCACTTTCTAGGGGATCCTATTTAAAACACCTAAAGACCACCACCTTGAGCCTGTTCTTAGAAACCCGAGAAACTAAATTACGTTTTCTAATGACCCAGCTCACAGCCAATGAATCATAAAATGGTCTTGATCAAACAAAACTTCACTGGAACTGGGAGAAAAAGAAAATACAGTAACAACTCAAGTTGTGAAACCAGAAACCTCCTTGAAGAGACGAGCCACGTTGATACCTACCCAGGAATGTATAAGCAAATGTTCTTGTGCATACCCCACTTCTTTTTGGCTTACAGCTGCTGAATTACTGTATATCTGGGTTTCCTGAGGCCACCCCAGCTTCAGGAGGTCTGTGTCCTGTCAGCTTCCCCGGTCACTGCTAATCAGCTGGTACTATTCACTAACTAACTCATTTTACCATTAGCTACTTAGAGTATTTGTCTCCCCTTATTTGCACTAAGTAGGTTTGCTATTAGCTACTCTTATTAACAGCATTTCTTGCATATTTTTCCTGCTGTTTGGGTTATCCAGTAACTTTTAGTAACTGTGCTAGTCACACGAGCCAATGCACTGGCTGCACCCCCTGACGTCCAATCTCAGACATCTCGTCCTGCTCAATTCTCCTTTTTGCTACACCCCCTCCCCACACACACAATCTCTTTCATCTCACCACCCCAGCTATTACTAAAGCACTCGCTCTATAAAATTTTCAGCAACATACAGGTCTACACAGAAGAGAGTTATCCTGAATAAGCCTCTTCCCTGTAAAAGAAGAAAAAAAAATTCTTTCTGCAATAAACGTATTTTGAATGCAGTTTTACATTGCATTGTTTAAGGTGACTGCTTGCACAGTTATCAGTTTCACCTTTTTCTCAGTCAGAAATTGGTCTTAGTTGCTTCTAAAAGAAGTGACCTTAATATTGCAACTTACACGAGCAGATCAGCCATTTTATGTCCTCTCCACCATTTCCAGGTAAACCTCCTTATTCTGCAGCAGATGACTTGACAGTTCCTACTCTGGCTAGCAGCTCTTCCTCTGGAGCTCATCTCCCCTACACTTCAGACCAGCAGACCTGCAATGGTATAAAGTGGCAATTTAACCGCAATAACCGTCTACAAAGGGCTATTAACTAGGTTATCATAATGAATGTACCCGCTCAATTGAAAGTGTTGAAATTGCATAGCAAATCTTTGCCCTCTTGTTTAAAAGTAAAAAAAAAAAAAAAAAAAAAAAAATTCTACTTTTTCACCAAACAGCATGTTCGGTTAATGTTAATTAGCATTTCCAGTCCCTACGTTTTTATCAGTCTCATCGATTTGATTCACTTGATTATGATTCCCCCCCTTGAATTCTATTGCGGTATGTTTATTCCTAAAACTGAATATCAGAGATAAAAACCTGGCTGGCGCACAACAAAAATGCCTATCTACTTAGTATCACTTGCACTCAGGCTACCTGAAAGAACTTGCTTTCAAGGTGAGGATGCGTTTATGCTATTAGAAAACAAAATTGTTAATAAACAAAATTTGAATGTTTAAGATGGCAAACTTCCACAAGATCTTGGAATAAACATGGGATTTACTACTAACGGTAATAAAAATGGGTACCGTTCACACTTGGAAAATTAAATGCAAACTTCAATTTTATTTCCTACTAGCACTTGATAACACAGCCCTAATCATATTTTTGTACGCTGGGTGCAATTTCAACCCTGACAAAGTCTGAAGTTTTCCATTCACCGCTTACATAATAAATAATCCCTATGGCAAAAGATTACCAAGAGGACTACAGGAAAGCCATTTTTATTTTTCCTTTTTCTGCAACAGTAGATAAAGTTCTGAAAAAAGGAGGAGGAGGAAGATTTACCTAAATGGGATTTGTCGACTACAGTAATTACGAGTGCTCAAGCACATAATTTGATCCCCAAATAAAGAGTACAAATTACATTTACAAGGAAAATGAAAAATCATAACTAAAATTTGTGTCTATAGTACATATGTTTATTACTTAATATATGTATCTTGTAATAAGTCAAAATATTGAGATATCACTTAGAAAGTTTACTGCGAAAAACAGTTCCTATTTGGACTGAATGATACCAATTATGCTTCCCCTTGGATATATTTCACCCAGACATAAAAGAAATCATACAAAAGAAATTTAATATGATTTTAAAGGAACCTATTTGGATAACTAATTTAATAACAAATAGCTATGTCACGGTAAAATTTCTGTTACTGAAATAATGCATGGCATACCAGTATATAAGATTCTAGCTTTGTACAAATACATAGTACCACGAAGAGAAACAGAATAATTTAAACGCCAATTAAATTCTAACTTTAAAATCCTCCTTTCTTAAGTGATAAAAATACACCAGAGAGAGGTAGACACACTGACATGAAGAGAAATCCAAGTTATTAATGGAAATACACGGATTTACACATAGCGTTGCAAAACCATTCACGTGCTCTATGCTAACACCCTCAGTATAAACATTTCTTGTTTGTTAGGAGGATGTTATTAAACTAGATTGGTATTGACAGCTCTCTATATAGCAAGTTATTATAGGTGAGTTATAGTGACAGTTTTTGTTGGGATTGACTGTCATTATGAACTGTCTTTATTCGGTTGATTAAAACCGTCTGAATCTCTCCACCACATTTTTCCATATCGTTCTCTGTCTCAGGTTAAATACTTTCAAATAATTCAAGCATTTTTCTCCCAATAGGAAAATTTTATCTTTTCTCATTTTTAAAAGAGTCAGTATAAAAGTTAGGTTTTGTTTTGTTTTTAATATTTTTCAGAAGAAAGGACGTTGATATCACCTTCTTTGCCAGGATTTTCTGTAACTTAATTCACATTTGTAAGAACTTGCAGAAATACACAGAACTATGTCAGATAGAAAATGACAAAGGTGGCAACAAACTGGAAAAAATACTTGTCAGCTGTATTTACAAGTCCTACTGTCTTCCTGAAAATTTGCATTAACACCTTGTCATAAATGTAACATTGAAAGATCTTGAAAAAATTCAGTCTTCCCTGCAGAAAATGCTCTGTCTTCTTGCATTATTTACAGATATCAAATGAAGTTATTGGAGAAAAACAAGTCAAAGAGTGGGAATTTCACTCATTTATAAATTTTATCACTATTATTTTTCCACTTCCCCCCCCGCCCCACTGATTTATGATTCAGTGGAACCCCATAAAAATTTCTGCAATTACATGTTGAGGAACTATTCTTGTACAAAACTGTGCATATGGAATTTACTTAAAATATGTAACCCAAAAGATGTGATTGAAGCAAAAGTATGAGATACTATTAATGTTCTAGAATATGTATCATGGATAGAGCCAGCAATTCTGTGAGCTACACTTGGGCCAAGCTAAGGCTCTTATAATGCAAGTCTAAAAAGCAGGATTCCTTTTTTTTTTTTTTCTTCCCCCCCTCTTGGAGAGTTTATAATTAAAGATTTTAACATGTACTAACATATTATCAAGTAGTAAAATTTTCTGTGCCCAGAAGTTTTAAGTTGAGTTATTGCCATGTCGTTTGCTTGAACGAATAACATGCTCACTCAAGACGTGCACCGCTGTCTTTCAGCGGACACTTACTGTAACTGCACCATGGCAGAAGATTGCAGGTGATGGAACTCTGAGAAGCAGTCATCTATTCATCTTGCAAAAGACCTGTAGTGTAATCTTCCCTGGCTATAGCCAGTAAATCGTAAGACTTCGAATTAAATCCAAATGTAACAAGCGCTAAGGGAGTTTGCATTTGCCTTTTCTTCTTTTAGGATTTCCCCGGAATGATTTCATACTGAGCTGCAGAGTTTTCACAGGTCACCACTGAGCAAAGGGTGTTGTAAATTCCCAGTAATCAGAAATTCAAATCAGTTGGTGGGATTTCAGTTCACAGACAAAAAAAAATCTGTCAATTGCCCTAAAGATGTTTATGAAAAACCCTGATTGTTTACACAAGTGGCACCAGTGAGGTCAATGACTGGTTTTGCATGAGTAAGGCAGCAGGATTTAGCCTCTTTATTCACGTTTTTTTAAGTGGAAGGGGACAACCCCAGGAACAAAATTCTCTCCTGATGGCACAGATCACCTGTGGATCTGTACATCAAAGACTGATACTTTGGGGGGATTTAGACCATTTGATTAGTGATAGAAGTAGGCTATAGCACTCCAAGGACAAGGGCTTGAGTTCAGAATCAGTAAACAAGGGAGATCCTGCATGGCACATTGTTTTGCCCAGTGATGGATAAGAGCTGTGGAGCTGCACACTGATGTCCAGAAAATGGGTCATTAAAACAAAACAAACCACCACAGCACAAACAAACAACAACAAAAAAAACCCCACAGCGACAAAACCTGTATATTCATGCCATCAATAAAAGGAAGCATTCAGAGGTTAATCATTTAAGAGCAGATACATTGCTGAATTGCTGTGAATCCGTTATGTCTCTGATATCCAGCACAGTAAGTCAAAAAGCCAGTTTCACCACCACAACCCTTAGTCAACTTCCTTTTCATATCCAGTATATAAAGAAGAAATAGTATTTTTTCTTAAGTAGAAATAATTTTGATAGAAACCCTGTACTTGAACATTTGCGAATATCTTCTCTCGGACACAGTTCAGCGTCTGAAAGCAAAAGTGTGGACCATGAAGAGCCTAGCAGATACGCAATCTGTAAACCAGAGTTCGATTCCGTGAAAATCTGAAGTTTACTGAAAATCAACGATGGCTTCATATAGGGATTTTGGGAAATACTATCTGATATTCATTTGCCTCTTAAGGCACATTTAAAATGATGATCTGTCTCCCCTTATGTTGGCTTCCTCTCCCACCCATTTTTTTTTTTTTTATAAGTGGGAAATCTGTATTTTTCTTGTCAAGTTCAGAAAGCACTCTAGTCATAGGGACCAGATAAATAGAGGGATGAGAAAAGGATATCAATAATTACTTCCACACCGGCAGAAATTTGCAGCTCCTGAAAAATAAGAAATAGAGCCTTGCCCTTAAGTTAACATCAGTTTCAATAAACCGCATACTAGGTATTTACTGAAGACTTCTGATATGCATAAATACAACGATTCAGCTCTCCTCTCTGACAGCCATTTTGCCTGAGGGAGAGATAGTTAGATACTATATATAGATAGACAGATAGATAGATAGATAGTTAGATATTATATATATATATATATATTTAGATTGTTTATGCTATAAAGAATGGTGGACCCATGCCCGTCTTCATCCAAATGTCTCTACAAACAGCAACTGGATGGAACAAATGAGAGCATATAGCATATATTGTTAGCATTTGAAGGATGTACGCTGGCTTAAGTGAAATGGATTTGTGGTCTCAGGAAATTTCCAGCTGGCAAGAATCCAAGCTGTAAAAAGCCATGACCACAACAAGCACTAAGTAGCATTCTCAGCAAGAGGCGAAAAGCTAAGGAGACTGCAGTCCCTCCAGGCTATGGCAGATAGGTGCCTGCTGTGCAGCACAGCCAAGACAGCACGCTCATTACTGCTGAATATATGTTTTAATTATTTAAATAAAACCATGAGCTTTTGTTTCTTTGGTGCCAAACTTCATCTCCACTTTTGTTTTCAGTGTTGCACATTGCAGGTACTTCCCATAAAGCCCACGTTGGATTTTCAGGACACCCCACCAAGGCAGTCCTGCCAGAGTTGGTTTTTAAAACATGTGATGCTAGCATGAACATTAGAGTGTGGAACCTCTCGAGGAGCTCAGTGTTCAGATACAGTGAACTCATAAAAAGGGAGGTGAAGATAACAGAGATCTAACCCCGAGTTCAGAATGAGAGCTGGAACGGTCTAATACACAATATTAAGAAATCGCTACAACCCCAAGTTCCAGGAGCAGGAGGCTGATCCCACTACGAACAGAATGATAAAAAGGCAGAAAAAGGCAAATGAAATGACTGACCTCTGTGCATGAGATGACCTCATACACCTGTAGCTGCTGTAGCTATCGTACAAGGAACTTCAGTAACGTAGAAGAGACAGATATTTTGGTAAGTAAAACATAAAGGTTTGCAGTTTGATAAAGAACAGGTACTAATTCTAACAATTACAGGTACAGAGAGAGCATTGCAGCTACCTATCACAATTACTTAGCAGTTAAGACATGTTTATTTTTATGCTTGATCCATAATTTTTAATTTTTTAAACATAAGGTTACTCTTAATAGTCCTGGTCTTTTCCATGTCCAAAAGGCAGTTCGGTCCCAAGGACTGTTTGCTAGTGATAATAATATTTTTGTCTTTTAATTAGTATTCTATTAGTAAAATGAACAAATAATTCTAATTTGCATACACAACTCTCTTGAACAACACAATCCTAGATAGAAATGGACTGAAAATAAGATGCAACTGGTGCATTAGTTTGTCACTAAATATGCTTTTCCAGGCTGGTTCTCAACAATCCTGCTGTGGCCCTGGAAAGAAAAGAAATTTCTTCCAGTCTAATGGTAGGGTACTCACAGCATAACAACAAAGACAGAGAGAGAAAAAAAATAAAAAGGCCAACATACTCCCATATCAGGCTGATTATAATGTGGCAGGTCAGCTGGATCGTAATTTCTTGTATCACTGAATACTGTCATCCACATGGATCACATATCAGTCTGAAAGTATGCTCTTTATGGGGGTAGGAATTAAATTACCTAATTACTGTAAAGCAAAAAGTAATAAAATTACCTGAACAAATGCCTGGGAATTAGAGCCAAACATAAACATCTTTAATTATAAATATTTACTCAAAACTCATCTGATACATCAGAGCAGAGGCGCATTATGTCCATCTCTTAAAGGACACAATTGAATATATTTCTTGATTTGAATAAAACTATGACACTAACACCAAGAACAGCAGAAAAAGCCCATTGCTAAATTGGGGCAGACTGTGGCAGATAAGTTTTGAGCTTTGTATAGCTAATGTCCAAAAAAAAAAAAAAAGAAAGAAAAAACCCAATAATTTTGAAAGAAGGAATAATAATATGATGAATGATGCCTTGATGACCAAGTGGAAATGTTCTTTTAACAGAGGATTGGTAAGTATGCCTCTTGAAGCTCAAAAAATCAGATTAAACTTATATGACATCATAGATTTTTTTAACATGGCACTGAGTAAAAGAGAAAAAATAAAAACAAAACAAAGTAAAAGAAAAAAATGATGCTTGGTCTTTGGTCACTCTGTCCCAAATTGAAAACATAATTAATCAGCAGATTGATTATTTGAACAGTTTATACAAGGGGAAAAACACAAAAAACAAACAAAAACAAAACAAAACAAAAAAAAACCACCAAAAACATAAAAACCACAAACCAAAACAGGTTTGACTAGGATGGTATTTTCTTCCCTTACATTACTTTGCCACTGGTTTTAGATCTGAACGATTCTACCCAAAACTAATTCTTATATTTTGCCATGTAGAAAAAGAGATCATTGTTCCTTTGCAGATGAATCTGTAACTTGCAAACTGATTGACAGCTACAAATACAACAAAAGAAAAGGTACGTTACTGTATATGAAGTGAGAGAGGTCAACAAGAAGGATGGGAGTGGAAGTTGCTGATACGGAGCTCAGACAGATTTAACAGGGCAGCAATCAGAGGCTGGTGTCCTTCCCAAACAATTCATGCAGGTCCTAAAAGTGTCTCATCATTTGGGCACAAGTCCCTAACAGCCAACCCTTTGTTTCAAAACAACATGCAAAAACCTGCTTTTCCAGGAAGGCTGCACTACAGCCAGGGACAGCACCGTTATCAAAGAACATCTAAAAAGAAGTGACCTGGTGTCATAGTTAAAAGCTGCAATTGGGAATGCCTGAAACCTGAAGTACGCTCCTTGCTTTAAAGAGGGGCAGTGGGGGAAAGCTTTGGAAAGTGCCATGCCATGGCATGCTTTGGGCAACGAAGGTGTGATAACACTGCCTGCTTAGGAGCTAACTGGCAAGGGATCAAATTTTAAAAAGTATTCTTTAACTATGACCTCCTTGAACAAACTCAGAGGTATTTTCTAGGCCGCACATTGCAGTGCGCCTTATTTTCTCACCCCAAAACACAAAAAGCTGCATTTGTTTTAAGCTGTGACAACTGTCATTGAAACAGAGGCCCAAGAATAGATACATCAGCTTTTCCACCTTGGAAAGTTGACAGACTGCTAGTTCAAATGGGTTCAATTTATCTGTCAGAACATGATATATATATTTTACCATTATTTATTAAATTGTAACCTGATATTTTATCACCTCTACCAGCTGGCGAGTCTGTCACAGATTCATCCTCTATCTTGGACTGATAGAAGATAAATATGCTAGGATTTATAAAATTAATTGTGACCTCAGCAGCCCGACTGGTGCTGATGTATTAAAAGAGAAGAGAGTATTGGAGTGGCAAACGGAGGAAAACAAGAAACATCATAAAATTAAAATCTGTAAGATACGAACGCTAATGAAAAAACTTCCCATGCACATTTTTGAACGAGACTGGTATTAAAATTTCCATTAAGATAACGCTGTCTGCTATTCCTGTGCTTAGTCCCCATGTGACAAAAGTAGCCACTTTTAAAACAGCATTAACTCTCCAGCTCCAGGTGACTAAGTTTGAAGAATTTTGCTTTAGGTGAATCAGTGAATCTCACACTTCAGGCACACAAGCCCCAGCTTTCAATACATTAATACTTACGGTATATTTCAAATTTAGTTGTATTAAACCACTTACGGGTAGTCCTGAACATTACCCATGATATTTGCTTATATTTAGAAATTAACTTGAAGTAATAAGTCTATCATAAAGCATGTTGCTAGAAGAGAGATCCTTTATGATACTACTAAGAAAATTTTACAGTCAGAAGATTGTCCCATATGTCATGACTAGGAGGTTTTTATATTTGCTTCCTTCTATCATATTGCACCCCTCCAGAGCTGATTTTTTTACTAGATTAATAGCGACATCATCCTTTCCAGAATATGTGGTGTATCAAAGACATTATATAGATGATCAAGGCCTGAAGACAGTTTCTAAATCTCTCTTTCATAGGAGATTAACTGCAATGGAGTTTTTTGGGTTTGTTTTTTGTTTGTTTTTTTAAAAACAACAGATTTATTACATAAAGTAATGATACAGCTAAATAAATAAAGAAAAAACTTACAAGAAGTAGATTTGAAATGTTTTATAATCACGGAGTGAAGGAAACAAAAAAGCTAACTAGATTTGAGAATACCGGTGGACCTTACTCCTGTCCGATAATAGATCCTGTATACTACCTGAGGCATGCACCCTCTGGACACAAGAGGTGATGAAATACATAATCTAAAGGACAATCCCAGGGTTTCATGCATAGCCATTAGAATCACACTTGCTAACATATTCAACTATTTCGCACTCTTTAGGAAAAAAAAAAAAAGTTATCTTTAAGATTCCTATCTGTAATCAAAAGAAAAGCCTTCCTGTGCCTTCCAGCACAATACCCTCAGAAAGGGACGGCAGCAGAACTCAACAGCTGGCCCTGAATTTCAAGTGGCATTTCTCAAGTTCCTTTTTTTGCTGTGTGTCACAATCAGTGGTACCGATGTCAATGGGTATAATTACTGGCAATTTCCGTCTGTGTTCCAGGACATATGTCTCTAAGTGGCTAGTTGCCAATATCATAGCACAGCTGAAGATCCTCTGTTGGCACTTACGCTATGGGGCAAACAGCGTGCGGTTCTGAGAGGATGAAGCATGGATAGTGTATGACAAGAACGAGGGAACTGTCGATGCAATGCCATACTCTGGCAGCCTCCCGAATCATCTCTCGGACTCTGAGATTGGGTTTGTCCTACCAGAGAGGACAGACGTTGTCTTGGACAAAGTGATTTACCCCCAGTCACCAACAAGATCTACGTAGAAAGAAGGTAACCGTAAGCATGTGAAAATGAGCATCCCACAAGGTCTAGTTATAAGTGCATGTGGAAATTGTCTATTAAAGCTGGGGAGTCTATTTACAGAAAGGCAGCAGGATGCAAAAGCGCTGACAGGGACAGTCTCTTCACTTTTTTTGTCTCTTTGCTGGTTAGCTGCAAAATGTTCCCATTAGGGTGAGGCAACCTTGTCAAAGTGATGTATTTATTGCAAAAGAGTTCATCCATTAGAAGAATACATGGATGAGGCACCATGATTAGTGGCAGCAAAGAAACAATGATTTCTATTTATCTAGTAGCTTTTAAGATATAATGGAAACATGCTGAATTTGATGAGATTTTTCTGCCAGGATACTGAACACAAACCTGCAATCCTGATTTAAGACTGGACTGAGTTTTGGACAAGTCCAACCAGTGCCAGTAGGCAGATAGGAATGACACCGCAAATCACTTCGCTGGATATCATTTGAAGTGAAAGCGAAATTACGGCTAAGAGCACGTGGGGCATGGCGACCCCAATATCCATTTGCCAGGGCAAAACCACTGTGAGATCTAAGATGCAGCTTTTTGAAATACCTAATGATAAATCCACCTGTGGTCACATTAATAGCAGTAAGAGTTTTACCAATTGCTTCTATGGGAATCACTGGGTTAATACAGAGCGTTTTGACTAATTCTTTCCCTCCTGGATAACGGAACATTTATCTCAAGAAGAACTGAAATCAGTTTTAAGACAAGACCTTTCAAAGGATTATATACCTGGAATTCAGAAAGCAATTCTCTACTTCTATGCACAAGAATTTAAAAGAAAATGTAAAGATTTTTATGAAGCTTTGTTTTGTGCTTTCATTTTATCCGTCTTTCCAGTGAACAAATTGGCCTCCTCGCAACAATTTTTTTTTGCCAGACTGTTTTGAAGATTTTGATTATGGCATACCATGATCTGACAAACATAAAAAATTTATTCCATACTGGAAATGAAACAAACTGAGGATTTATTTACACTCTTAAGAGCTTAATTTAAAAATAATTACTAAGTCATTTTATCTGTCCTTAGTTTCTAACCTGAGACAAAAACAGAACTGTTGGATCACAATAAAAAAAACTTGCTGTCATATTAAGCAAACACACTGAATGAATTAATATTTTTAAAATTGAGCAAACCCTCACATGGGCTTATTACTGCTTTTGCTGAAGAGTTTGATCAGCTGTAGAATTCCAAGTCTTATTAGAGCAACTTTTTATAACTTTTTATTTAGAAAAAGTAATTTATGTTCCAATGACTTTTTGCATTTTTACTCCCTATTCCTAACCCAAAAGAGGCAAAAATTATTTTTCAAGCATAATACAATGACAAGATGGGAAAAAGTGAGACTAAAATTTCAAATTAGTCTCCTAAATGAGTCCTCTTTAGAGTTCATATTTTGTTCCTGTATAAGTAATTAAGGTTTCAGCTGCACTCGGGGTTTTTTTCCCTAGGTATGCTATTATAAATTCTGTATCTAACTAATAAGTGCTTTAAAAAGCTGAATTAATTAATATCAGAAGCTTGCACTGAAGAACCAGTGAAAGGATACGTGTACCAATACATCATATAAATCAGCTCTAGATGTTCCCAAGTAGAGGATTCATAGCTGTGGATATGTAGAAAACAGTAAACTTTGTTGAAACTCTGTTTTTAACTTAAGCGTGAACCCCCGTGATTGACTGCAGGTATGTCACACATTCTTATTTACTGGTCTGATCCCATAACAATATCTCAAAACAAAATCAGAGAATTATTGCGATGATTAACTGAGGATGCTGCGGTGGCAGCTAGAACTGTTGTTATACAACCAGATACAATATGGCCTCAAACCTCTCACCAGCCTATATATATATATATATATATATATATATATATATATCTCTACTTCAGGACAGCTTTTTTTTTTAAAAAAAAAAAAAAAAAGAGAGAGAGAGAAGGAGAAGGCAAAGTATTAGAATATTCAGCAGAAAATGTTAGTGACTCATTTACATGGAAGCAGAGGAGAAATAGGGAGAGCTTTGGGGACAGTCATAACAAGTACTGAGGGATAAAATCATAAGGGGGAAAAAGAGAGAGCTAGACTATAAAACACATTGTGTACATTGGAAGAGAGGGAAAAAAAAAAAATCTTCATTTGGTGTTTGGCTGTCAGTGAAATCATAAAAACTCAGAGAGCTATATAATCTATAATAAGATGGTCCATCTTTTTTTTATGGCTTTGCTGACAGGTATAGCAGATTCAAATCTTTCCTTACAACAAACCAGGAAGAGTTTTACAGCCATGCTCTCCTTTCTTCCTCTTTTTCCCTTGACACACTTTCTTCCCTTTCTCCCCTTTCTCCAGTCAGTGTTGCCACCGTCATTAAAAATTACTCACTTGTCTAAGCAACATCTGTTCAACTATGGAAGAAGAGAGGCCAGCACCGCTCATCATTCTGTCCTGCAGCCCTCCCACGAGCCTGGCTGCATCACCCATGAGCCCAGGCAGGCACAGTGCACTGGTGGGTCTCCCCTCTCCTGACAGCCCCAAGCTCAAGCCTTCCATTACCTTTCGTTACTGCCTAACGATGCATCTGACCTTAACGTGGAAGACTTTTCCTCTTTGCTTTTCTTGGATGTGAAAATAACATAAAATCAACAAAAATAACAGGCCAGTGACCTATTATTTTATTTAGTACCTGTATGCACATCCCTCCCCAACAGTCATTTAGAAATCTGTCAAAAATTATGAAGTAACAAGTGTCTGGATGCCAAAGTCTTCCACACATTTGTAGAAGACTGAAGTTGTTTTTTTACTCTCTCTTTCAAGAACAGCGCAGTCATATTCTGGACTCAACTAATCAAGTATCTGACTTCAATCCGTCCTTGAGGATTTCATGCTTTATTATGATGCTGATAAGAGAATTATTCTTCACTTTCAGGGAGGAGTGGACTGCGTGGCGTGCAGTCAATGACAAGAACCATCGTACTTGCATGTCACATCAGGACATGCTTTTATCAGACTTTCTACATTAAGCAGGACAGGGCAAATGAGTGCTTTTAGAAAAGATGACTAAAGGAAATCTGATACTGTAACAAGGAAAGATGGTATTTACTAATAAAATTTCTTCCCCACTGCTAAGTGCACTTCTCACTAAAACACATAGCTAGAAAACCTCTTACAAAATGTTTTGGAAACTAGGGTTGTAGATTTGAGTACTGTTTCTCAGGCTGTATCCCATGGCCACATGTGGTCAGTAGAACAGTGAAACAGCAGCAAAATATCTATTTTTCAACAGAAGCCCCCCACCATATGCTGACAAAACAAAAAAAAAAAAAAAGAGAGAGAAATAAGACTAATAAGGACAGTTTAGCCTAATTTTTTTTTGAGTCACAAGTGAAATCAATGTATAAAAAGGTTGTGTCATCTCAGTAAATACAAAAAAGTTTGAGGAACATTACTGAATAATGTTGATAGAATTTTCTCCATTGAGTCTTAATTTATGGAAAGTGGAGCAAAACAGACATGTTGTAATTGAGTAAAAGGAAGAAAGAGCAACATAGCAATAGCGATCATATGCAATCCTTTGGAAGCACCTGATCCCCAAGGAGTGCTTATTTTGTATAAAGTGAATTATCAGCAAGATAATACAAGCTATTGTCAGCCTTTGGGTTTGGGTCAGGGTCTCTGATTAGGTTACATATGTGTTTCAAACACTTGCAGCTGGAAGAAAGATGAGAAATGCCTTCCCATAGCCTGGATAAAAGGACTGAACCACTTTGTCCCTTTCTTGAAGGGAGACCCTCTCACTGCCTTACACGGCTCAGCAATTATTTGCCTGGTTTGCAGATTCAGAAGAAGCTTCAAGACAGTATTTTTCCAGTGAGGAAAATGTGTGTCAAAAATACCCTCAATCTAATCCTACATGAGCTAATTTACAATTTATTAAAGCTTTTATAATAGGTCCCATTGCCATAGTATTTGAACAATACTTAGATTAAACTAAAACTATAAATTAAAAAAATACCACTCAATTCCTGCCTAGGTAATGATAACATACTTGAGATTTTTTGTTTTGTTTTGTTTTGATTTTAGGAAGCTGTCTCAGATGTTTTAATATTGTTTTACCAAAGTGATAACCATATTACAAGCTGCATACATAGAGCATGAGATTTTAAAAATATTTAGCCAGATGTTCATTACATTTTGGTGCAAATCATTCCACAAGTGGTAGTTAAGTAGAGTGTAGTTTAACCAATGAAGTAAAAGGTAGCATTTAATGTGTTACTTCTAAGTTCTCATGTATTGTAATCTGTCAGAAATACAAGGAATGGAACAGAAAGGTTATTATTTTTTTTTTGTCATAATTTTCATAAAATCCATTCTACATTACTACTTCACATGTAAGAGAATGGCATGTACTTTATTATGCCTGATGTGCACAGATAAAAAACATTTGTTCCTGACAGAAATAACAACTGCTGATCCAAACTGTGATGAAACAGTTAATGAAAACAACTGGGAATGGTGGCAAGGAAAAAGGGAGAGAAAGATGAGGGTGGTAGAACACTTCCATCCAAATGCTACACAGATCATCTTGAACATGATTTAACAAGGTACGTATAGACTGCTTAGGTGACCATCGTCATGGCTTAGCTTTTCAAGAGAGTCAAGAAAATGTGATTTTGAAAAGGAGAATTAGAAAAACTCTATGTTTTGGTGACAGGTGATCTATACAAGTGTTTCAGACAGGAGCAACATCCCCGGAGAAAGATGGAAAGGCACCTATGGGACAAGTAGGCAGGGTGAATAGAAAAAATTGCTGGTATTTGAATTAAGAGGGAACAGTCACTACATGTGAAATTTGAGCTTGGATGCTGAAAATCTCTCTCTAAATATTATTATGTCAAAACTTTAAATTAAATATTAGCTTAGAAAACAAAATCTGATTCATACAGCTGAAAGATTCCCAGTGAACTTTACTTTTACTACATCAGTCATCATTCAGTCTGTGATAATGGTTTAGACAAAGCCATTGTCAATAAGTTCTAAGATGATAAAAGTAGCAGTTTTTTTTAAAAAAGAGGTATCTGTAACTGTGTATGTACAAATTAACAATTATGCACACAAGATACACAAGATGGAGCATGTTTTAAAATGGGATCATTGACAAAAAATTAGAGTACTTCTACACGCTTGCAATTGCTTTTCCATTTGTTAGGTGATATTATTCCCTTCACATTGGTGTAAACTAGGTAATACATAGTTACCAACAGGGCTAGTTTCTGTTAGAACGAAGTCTGTGGAGAACACTACGTGCAATATTACCTTCACATGTTCAGAGCCCAGCCTGATAGGAAGAAAGTTCTAATTAAGCTCACCACCACTTTGAAAACAAGGGCAAGCGTTGCAAAACAGTGATGAAGGCAGCAGAAAATGCTCGAGATATGACTGAAAACTCAAAATACAATCTCTCCTTACATAAGAGATTTAAGCTAGCAGGAGGTTGAATACATTTTTTTCTCCTGGGAATAAAAAGTTTCTCCTTAGGTACACACATGGTAACACTTTAAAAAAAGGAGATAAATCCTGCGTCTTCAGGAAAGTCAATGGGGATTAGACTTCTGTGAGACTCTGCTGCTTTTGGGATTTTATCTATCATGGCTGTTTGTGGGTTCACAAGATCAATTACTTCCACACAACTGAACCATTTTATGCCAGTAACAGATTTCCGGGTAGAGATACTCTAATAAAGAAAATTAAAGAAAGACTTCAAGAAACATTTGAGACAATACTCAGCTAATGCAGAAACTGGCGTAGATACATTCACTGTAACAAAGCAACACTAACTGAAAGCTAAGACCTCAAAAGTGACTAACTTGAAAATATGCATAAGTGACCCAAGGAGCTAGACATAAATACAATTCCCCTGTCAACCAGAACACGACCATTCACAGGTGTAAAAGCATTGCTGAATGCAACCTCGGCTTTATGATCTTGCAAGTTCTTTGGCAAGGCTACTTCTGACTTCAGTGGAGGATTCTTCAGGTATGAACACAATTAGCAAATAAAACAAAATGTTTCAATACATCTAAACTGGACACAAACCACATCATGAACAGCATAAGTCTGTTAGTGCTATGATGAGCATATGTCAAGTGTTAGCCATTTACTAGCACGATAGGTCAAGGCATCCACAGCTATATCCTTTATACGATCCATGTTTGTTGCCTGAGAAGTCCACTATCCCAATACGATTTTAACTGGTGTGTAAAATACAAGTAATATTCCTACCTTACAAGACAACTCATAAATAAGATATTATCCTGTTACAAATGGCACACTTAGGAGCAAATCTTTCATTGCAGGAAACATCACGTGCTTCACCCAGACACCTGAAACAATAAATGATACCCCTTAGGTAAGCTTACAACATAAAAGGCTGGTTGACCTGCCTTGTGAACCCTGCTGTTTATAACATGTAATCATCTCTGACTGTTTGGGGTCGATAACACAAGAACAGGGAAATAAGCCTAGTCAATTTAGTTTTTTTACAAATTGAAATGGCAGACTATTTGCACTTGCTCTTCGCTTTCCTATACCTATCTTGACTGCTGTGATGCTAAAAAAGAGCACATTGCAGTAAAAACAAGTGAGTCAATCATTTACAGATGGCAGTCGATTAATATATCTAGAAAATATGCCCACCAGTTGAGGGTGTGTACTTTCACACCATTGCTAGAGAAGGCTATACAGATTGTTAATTACCTTACTTACTGTAATAATAGCAGTAAGTGACAAGAACAACCTGCTAATAGCATCCATTAAAATTAAAACCTTGGTAAATTTGTTTCGAAGTGTATATGGTATTGACAAAAATTAATATACAATTATTCAGATCTAAACCAGACTATATCACTATTGTGACATTTGATCACAACACTTTCCTCCTGCAAAGATTTTATAGTGGTGCAATAGAAGCCAGTTATCCAACCATAAAATCTCTGTTCTGTTATTCAAATGCTATGTCATTAGAAGGTGGTGTTGCGACGCTAGCTCACCTAGCAATTATAACTATGTAAGAAAATAAGCAATGCAATGGACTAAAAATCAATCACTGGAGGATTGCTTTATATTTTATATTGGTATGAAAGAATATAGGCAAGAAAAAAACAGATGCTAAACAAAATAACTCAGAGAAAGAAATTATAAAGGCCATTACACAGTGATGTAGACTGTGAATCTGATTTAAAATTGGTAGGAGACTTATTCAATTATCAAACTGTTCAAAGTGAAGCTAAGAATAGCTGTAGAAAGATAATTACATTCTCATGGTTTAGTACTGCCATTTGATTATTTGAAATGTCCTTTAGACTTTCAAAACTGATGCAATGTAAGAACAAAAACACTTATCTTGTGTTCAAGTCAAAAGCGCTTTTCAAATATTACATGCCGTATAGTTTAGAATTTATGTAACAGTTAAAGATCTTATCCAGCTGGAAAATAGAGAGACTTTTCTTTTCCAATTTGTTGTTCAGTTACTTTCCAGTTGAGTAATATTATCCTACTTTAAAACTTACAGTCAGTAAAATGCAGTTGACTGTTCACAAGTTTCCAGCAGTACAAATTGACACTAATATTTGAAAAAATATGTGGACCTCTGAAAGAAAGTTGGTTTGACAATTTTTTAAATGTAAATTATGTAACTTCATACATATTATTGTAATATTTTCCTATAACTGTTCTTTATGTCACAACCGTATTGTTATGTATTTACATGCTTACGTACTAGAAAAAGTGGTATTGGTTTAAGTGGAGATACAAATAGCATACACAAAAAAAAATTAGGTCCACATGGTAGAACAATTATACCCATAAAGAAAAAGGAAATGTATTACTTCACTTTCCTTTACTTAACTGTAAATAGGCATAAAACTTATACTGTGCATCACTCATAGGTAGTTAGCATCATATGATAAAATGATTAATACATTGTAAATAGCTTTAAGTTTTATTTGTCCTTTGCATGCAATTTTGATAAACTGCCACAGAAAAATGTAACGTCTCCAAGCAGTGTAAGATACATCTTTGTTGAAATGTTTTGTTTCAAAAAAGATGTATCAGTTTTGACAAAGCTTCGAACATGAAGATATTTAAGGTCCAAGGTGAACACTCCCTGGTTACTCCTGACTAGAGAGACTCAAATTGAAAACCTGACCTTTCAGACTAGTAACAGATATTTCAACAATTCCATTTCACAAAAAAAATAAATGTTTTTATTGCATTCTCACACAAAATGCTTGTGAAAGATGGCTGATGTTCTCTAAACATCAGCAGTGAGTCATCGTAACAAGGACCTTTTCATATTCTTTGTTTTTAACTTTCTAAACAACTATCAAATAATAGTATGGCATTATTTGTTGTTTGGTTTTTGACTGTTTTTTTAGTTTTGTTTTTTAATAAAAAACAGCTGTAAAGTTCTTTTATGTGGTTATGTTTTAATTTTAAATTATGACTGTCCTCCAAATTGTAGAAGCACTCAGTCGTATAACTAGAAGAAACATCTTCTCTCATCAGCCACCCAGGTAATCAATTAAAAAGTTGTAAAAGGGTAAGTAAAATTTAAAATTTTAGCCATTGTTGTCATACGAGGATCAAACCATTCTCACTTACAGTGTAATCTAATCATGTCAGCTTCCCAGAGACTAAAATGAAGGTTGTTAGAACAGGCGAATTCATGAGACACATGGCACCCTGGCACTAGAAAAATACTGTTTAAAGTATTCTAGGCCTTTCGCTCGCTATCTCAGTTCTCCCTAATACTCAATTCTTCAGTCATTTCAAGCTTACCCTTATATATTAAGTTGATCAGCAATACATTTTTATGTCTCCCTTTTTGCCTACTCACAACCCAGTGCTACAGATGTGATCACTGGGACACTGCAGTTCTCTACACCCAGGAAGCAGCTGGCAGGCATTCTTCATGGGATTTCCATGATTGCAAGGAAAGAAGGCAAAGCCCACCTACCTGCCATCAAAGCACAGTACAAGTCTGGCTGTGAAGACTGCCAGCCCACTGTTAGAAGCAAGCCCAGGGAGTCAGTCAGTCTTTCATGTCAGAAAAATAAAACCTTATTTCCGATATCAGTAAGAAGTTTCTGAAACAGTAAGGGTCTATTAAATAACCCAGACCTGAGCTGGGTTTTGAAGCTTCCACAAAACAGCTACTCAAGAAAGATGAACTGGAACTTGCATTTATCTTTGAAGTTGACAAAGTCTTTAACAGTTTTTAAAGGAGCTTCCAGGCAGAAGAAAACATTAAGAAAATACAGGTTTTAAACACTAAAAAGATGAGGCATATATTGTACATCATTCTAAGCAATCTGGAAGTTACAGTACACTTCATTTCTTCAGTGAAGATTGGAAACTTTATCAGCTGGAAGGAAAATGCAAGGTCCTAAGCACAATCTCAGAACACATGGATTCAGGCAAAAAAATTCTGCAAATACTTATGGAGATGAAGAACAGGCTACTAGCAGAGAGGAACCAAATGTTTACACGGAATGGATGGAAGGGTTTGCACTTATTGTCACGTCTCATATTTTTTTGTCTTGTGCCTTCACTGACTTTTTTTTTTAGGTCCATCTAATTTCAGGAGGCTTTTGTTACCCTACTTTGACGCAGTTTTAATTTGTTAGATACATCCTTGCAGATGTATAAGGTGAGTTAGAGCTGTGTAAAAAGATGTTTTCTTGCAAATACAGTATTTCTGGATCTGAGGCACAGATCTCCTCCTATCCATGACACAAAGATATATAGATACATTTATATATGTATATCATATATGCACAAATGCATGCATATATTTGTATATACACATAAAAATATATATTTCTAATATATTATTACATGTACACATGCGCATCTATCTTCTGAGGAGAAATTCTCACTTGATCCATAGCTAAAATAACCGTCAAAACATTTGAGAAAAGATTGTGGGACATGAGGAAACAGCATTTGCAAACAGTTATTGAATAATTACTTAGTTCTACTATTTCATAAAGCACTGTCCCTTTGAAAGTAAACTTTCACTGCTCTGCATGTAAGCTGCCATATACCGAATTCATCTGAAATGCACACAAACCATTTTAGACCATCACAGTGAAAGAGTAAGGTGATATGTCACACATCGATCAGGAACCCACCTACAGCTCTGCTGCTATTGCTTAAATGTCATTCTATGAATTAGCCGAGACTCACTAACAAGCATGTTTTCCACCTATATGAAACAATTAAATATGATACTATTAGCTGCATCAATTAAGGTAGATAAAGTAATAGTCTAATTGAATGCTTGAGGAGGCTAATAGTTTTGCTTTCACTTTATAATGGATTGCACTCTGTATTCATGTGCTATAAAGCCAGACATGGGATCAATAGTTTCTTCTGCTTAGAAAGCCTCCTTGCCTGGAGCATAATAGATATCTAATTTAAGACTCATTGCGCAGGCTTTCTTCTCTTAATCAAGAAATAATATATCATAGGGAAAAAAAAAAAAAAAAGGTACTTTTTTTAGAGGCATAATTTCCCCATCATTGCATTTTAAGAAAGTTTTAAGTAACTTCCTCAGCTTTAATTCCACGGAAGCAAAAGGTCCATTTATCTTAGGACGTATTCCAATTCTCACTTGGTGAAGGAGAATCTCCCGATCGGCTCAGCAGCAGCTATGTGCCCGTATTTGGAGCCTTGTGTTCTCAGGGGGCTCTTTAGGAACTGCAGAACGTACTACACTAAGAGTTTGCATATTCAAAATTAAATAAACTGTGAGAAAAAAATTAATTTGGATCATCTCATTGTTTTTCTTGTTCAAGTCAAGCTCACAGCAGTGGAAAAAGTAATCTTCATTTTGTATTATCGATAACTAAGATGGTGATGCATATTGAAGACAAGAGCATGTCGCAGCACCAAACACAGGAAAATGCCAGGCTTCTTGGCATTTCCCATAAACTTGGCAGGAGTAATTTCCTAGAACAAGAAGAGAAGCATATCCACAGAGGTTATCCCAGTCTTTCAGGAAACTTTTTTTTTTTTTTTTTTTTTTTTGAGGAAGACTAAGGTGAACAAATTGTGTAGCAATGCAAGCACTTTTAATGTCTCTAACTTTTTCCTCCTTTTGTAGCTTCTCCAAAATTAACTAGCGGAAGTACTGATAAATACTACAACACAGCCTGGAAGCATGAGGGTCTCTTCCTCCTGAGTCCACCCAGAGGCCAAAGAGCATGTACCATGGACATAAGAAAGAAACCTTGTGTCCTGTGGCCCAGTGCTCCACGAGAAGCTTTCTCCTTATGAAAAAACGTGAGGAGAAAGCTGACCTCGTATGGCCCGTTAGAGATCAGAAGTTGTGTTTTACCATTCACATCAAGGCTGCATATGCATTTTAAATTATTAAATTTTAATATAAGTAAAAACTGAGAAATCCTGCACATTATCTAAACCCGGTGATTCTAAAGACATGAAAGACAAAAAAAAAAAAAAAATCAGAATATACAAAATGGAGACATTACAGGAAGAGAACATATGACTAATGTGAGAATAAAACAACAGTATGGGGAAGGTGTACGAATAATCTTCAAACGGAAGCTGAATTAGATCTGGGATCTGAATTTAAACAAGCCTCAGATGATGATTACAGGGAGATCCGAAGTTAGCTACTGACAAGGCAGCAGGATGCACCCAACCCAGAGCAAAGTTTAAGGGGCACAGCTGAGAATTCAAAACATGCAGGCAGGGCACTAACTTTAGAAAAGCACACAGAGGTCAGCAATGAGTTTAATAACAATTCCTCTCTAGATGAACCATTACAATTGACAGAAGCCAAGACAAGGATAGTATAAGGACAGAAGAGAGGGGAAAAGTGCTATAGATTTTACCACTTGCCAGAGTTATCTCAGGCATCACAATGCACATCTGTGCACAAAAACGTAACTCAGTTTGAGCTGAAGTGTGATCAAAATCATGGGCAATACAGCCACCAGAGACAAATAGACTCCATGCTAAGCTTATTATCTGTTAGAGAAATGTAGGAGCTGCAGAATAACATTCAGAGCTTAAAATCACACACAACAGAACACCTAAAATATTTTAAATAGATTGACTGATCTCAGATATTTTGTAATGACAATAGAATTTCATAGATGGTCATGTTGAGCAAAAAGTAGCCACAATAACATTGCAACCCTGAAATCAATGCAAAGGAGATTTCTCAGACCCAAAATGCATCAGGATACTGAAGCATCACAGAAAGATATAACTACTTCAATATCATTTAGAGCTCACATTTTCAAGAAGGACAATAGGTATTTTCTATTGATTGCTGGAATACAGGTTGTCAAGAAAGAATCCTCGTGAGTGACAAAGAAAAACCTTCCAGGGTATGGTAGGAGTAGGACTTTTTTTTTAAAAAATGAATCAAGGAGAAAGAAATTCTGGCCTTAGCTACATTTCCCTGAAAAGATACTTGTATTAAGAGAGTGAGTACCCAATCAGCCTAAATGGTTGGTGGTGAGGTCCCAAAATACTAAGCAAATCACAGAAAAATGTGATTTGCATTTAGCACTGAAATCAGAGAGTAGCACTAGTGAAGAACGGCTTTTTAAAACTGCTGATCCTGCATTTAACAGAAAAATCAGAGTAAACATGCTCATAATAGTGAAGGTAGGTATGAACTTTGTTAAAGATAAGACAAAAACCCACCACCAAAGACAAATAGAATGTGCTTTAAGGTACTGTCCATTCCTCAGACTGACAATATTGTGGGTATCTGATGTGAGTTACTTATTACAAATATTTGTGGTACCCAGAGGGGACCGTTCACACTCCAGTGAGGTAAAAGCATATGGAAGAACAGAAAACAGCTCCTCCTGTTTCCAGGTGGGATGCTCGAAGGCATGCTAAGGAGGGCCCTCAGACAAGTGTTGCACAGTCACGGCTGGATAAAACAGATGAGTCCCAGAGCATACGTCTCTCAGAGCAGAGAGAGATGTAATACCTCCAAGCAACCACTGATAACATGAGAGAGTCTGAGCTGTTTCAGAGACTGAATGCTGTCAGCAAGCTCAGGCAGTGGTTATAAATATTCTAAATTGTGTTATATAATGTCATTTATTCACTGTCATTATGGCAAAATTTGACTGGAGAACTGTACATTTGAGACCAACATTATACAATTCAGAGACAGTTGGAACAAACACTGAATGAAGCAGATCTCTGAAGTACCTGGTCCCAGAGCGATTCCTAAAGACTCTTCAACCATACGTCTTTTCCAGGTATGCAATGCAATATACACTTGAAATATATATTGTTAAAGCAGCCCCTTCAAATGACTCCCTTTCCGACTCTGAGCTGAGGAGTCTGCATTTCTGTGTTATAAACAGTTCTCCAAAGGAATTCCCAGCTGCAGAGAAGCATGCCCATGCCACCACTGCCTTGCTCTAAAAAGGCTCCACCTGAATGTTATATTAAACCAAGAGATTTAGGTAACAAATTCAATGGTAGGCAATGCAAATAAATAACTTCTAACATAGTAAGAAGTAAACTAATCCAGAAACTTAACTGAGAAGATTTCTCCATATGTAAAAATTCTTCTTTTATTTCATAACCTGGAGGTTCTGTTTCTGAGACAAAGAACGGTTAAAAAAAGTTTAAGTGTCAATACAGAGCAGGTTGGCAACACTTTTTCAAATACAAATGTGTATTTACAGACATTTCTAATATAAACACGTAGTTATCCCAGGAAAATGCATACTGCTTGTACTGTTGCTTTTTTTGAGGTATATAAATGTATAAATACATATTTCTTGCTAACTGTGAGATGGACTTGCATTGAAATATAATGCTATTCTGTCCAGCCAGTAACAGAGGAGAAATTGCACCACTACTTCAAGAAATGTCCTGGTTAGCCGCTGCATTTGTTTAGCTCTCGCTTCACTTAGGTTTGGGGTTTGGTTTTCAGTTGGGTTTTTTTTTTTTTTCTTCTTCCCCAAATTAATCAAAGCAAACCTTTGGCACTTCTTTCACAACCAAATATTTGCACAGATTTAGAACTCCTCTGTGAGATTTGGAATCCCCAAGCTCCATGCAGTCTTTAGGCAGACACATTACTTACGGATGAACCAAAAACTCCCTTAAAAGTGCTTCTCTTACACTGGAAAACAAGGTGCCTGTTGTTGGGAGGGAAGTGCAGACGTTCACACGGGAAGACAAAGAAGTCAGACGAAAACACCCATCCTTGTAAGCTCAGTTATTACATTTCTGTTTTGCACATTCTGAGAATAGATACTTGCAAGACTACATTCAATTATAAAGAATACGAATGCTTTTATGTCAGTGCCTTGAACTCTCCAGAATTAGAATGAGAGAAAAGAGGTACAAGTAGAACTATTTTACTGCCATTTAGCTCTTAGCATAGGTGCCAAGTTCAAAAATCAGACCTTCAAAGCCAGTCTCTCCCCAGCTACTTTCTGAAGTTCTTCAGCACATAGGATGTTTTTCAGTAAGTTCTCAAGGCTTACCAAGACCTACTTTAATTTCTGCAGTCATGCTTTAAACCTAGGATTATCTTCCTTTCTTAGTCCTTCTCTGCCTATCCATGGCCTCCAGACACATGTCCTATTAAGCGCCTATAAATCAAAGGTGAAGGAGATTCACACACACACC
Source organism: Platalea leucorodia (assembly GCF_965183815.1). Taxonomy (NCBI): domain Eukaryota; kingdom Metazoa; phylum Chordata; class Aves; order Pelecaniformes; family Threskiornithidae; genus Platalea; species Platalea leucorodia. The sequence goes on along the minus strand of NC_138828.1, from coordinate 4,724,359 downwards.
CCCGCCCCCATTCTTCTCTGCACCCAGTACAACAGTATACAGGCAAAACCATCCATCTATAATGTGAATGCGTACATTTGTTTTTCTCCTCTTTGAGGAAACTTCAGTTTGCCTCTCACCCTGCAGACACAGTATGAAAGGGAGGTTTGGTTTGCTTTTCCACTCATGCTACCCCTATTTAACCAGAAACAATTTGACAATGACTGTGTCAGATAAGGGAGTAAAGCATTCAAGACTGCCAAAATGAGAAGGTAGGATGCTCAGTGGGAAGAGGGTAGAGGTGAGCTCCTGGTGTGCCTGAGTGAAGTGTCTGACCAGGAAACTCCAGGACAGCTGTGGGCTGGGACAATTCTCTCCTTCAGCCCTTCTTTGACTGCATGCTGATATAAATAGATAGGCACAATTAAAACAAAGTTAGTTGCCGCTGAATATACAGAGGAAAAGTTCATATACTGATATGAAATAGCTTATATATTTTGAAATTTAAGTTCAACAACAGGGAGCAGGAAAAAAGCAACAACAGGAATTAAACTGCTCACTTATCCTCTCCAAAGATACTGAAGATAACTGATAATAAAGTGAAAGATAATAACTTATGTAAATTATTATTTTTTAAAAGGATGCTTAACACTTCGCCTGAAAGATTCACAAAGATTGCTATTTTTTTTTAAGTGACAGACACAAATGACATGGAGAATAGAAATATCCGAAGAAGAAGAAAAATTATACTTTATTTAACCACTTAGATTTTACTCATACAAGTGCTACCCAGTATTTTCTCTTCTGTGAGTTTCATCACAAATTTTATTAGCTTAGCTGGATCAAAAGGATGGTTTGAGACATTGGCATAAAATCTGAAGTATGCTGTCAAAGTTGAAACCATTTCTCAAAAGTCGTACGTTTTGCTACCATTGGAGGTGCCTTAACACCCAGGCTAGCTTTTCTGAATAGAAATTTTCCTGATCAACAGTTACTCTGGAAAGGAGAAACTTAACTGAAGAGTAGTTAAACACAGGAATAACACTGACAAGGACTTAAAACCACTGCACAGACCTTAAAAATCACAAGGTTCTAAAATAACAGTGTGGATTTATTCACTTCCCAGCTGGATGCATGTTTGTTAGGGGGTTGATTTTTTTTGTTGTTGTTGTTTGTTTAAATCTGTTGAATGGAAGAGGCGCACACATTGGCAAACTTCTTACATGTGTCCATGAGAACAGAAATGGGTTTTGCTACTGGAAGCTACAGTCATTCCCTCAGTATTCATCTCCTAGAGCTAGGACTTAAAACAGAGTCAAAGCATCTTAAGAATTAAAAAAAAAAACAACATAAGTTCTGAAGAAATGCATGAAGGACACGAGTATTGTCATACATGAGATACCAATGCCCAATTGAGCTTCTTTTCCAATGGCCTTTGAAGAACAATGCCAGATCATGAGTTCTTACAGGCTCAAACCATTGCCTCCTGAAGCTTTCATTTCTAATAGCATCACCCTGTCTCTGTGCTGGACGTTCATCTATTAATACAATAAGCATCACATGTCACACAGTTTCTTGAGCCGAGTTGTTGATTTTAAGTGTGAAATCCAAACATCAGCTTTAAAATCAATAACAATGTTAAAGGCAGAAGAGACATTTCTGAACAGCAATCAAAATGAGAGGTAACTGGCCCTCTGCTACAGCTTGTAAAGTGGACTGGGAAATAGTTGTAATTGAAAGCAATCAGTGGATTGTAGAATCTTTTTCCAATCCTTCTAAAAATAAGTATTAAACTGAAAAACTTGTTCTGTTTCCTCTTACCTTGTCTCAACTGAAAGTTTCTTGCTACTTTTTTTTGTGTTGTGGGAGATAACAGGAAGCGCTAGCTAGCACTGATTTTATTTTAATGCATTTTTTCACGTGTTTCTTACTCTCCAGAACATTTACCTTTGGGGCAGGAGTACATCAGCTCTGGTTACCAAAAAAGTCTGCGGTTTATGCTCAGATTTTGTCTTCATGCCTGCCACCAGGCGCGTGGTGTATCAGAGCTCTCTGCCTGCACAGCAGAGGCTGGAACTTTGACCTCATACTGCTGTTGCAAGAGAGCAATGAATATCCAAGTGGCTATGAAACTATCTGCAACAACAAAACCCTCAGCAACTTGCTGGGAACAACATCCCAACCAGTAAGAATATTGTTTCTAAAGCACTTCAAAACTGGACCTGTAGCATCAGGTTTATGGAGAAACAGCACAGGAAATCTGGGTTTAACCCCCCATTATACTTTTGTCCTATAGTACATAAATACTTATTTTTACTCATTTGACTTTTGATGGTTTTAATTCTTCTACGAAGATTTGATTAATAAGGTTTGGTTTTGGTGTGTGTGTCCCCCAATGTAGAGTGGGAAAATGTTTGAAAACCTGAAATTTAACAGAATAAGCAAAATATTCCCTAGCCCTGTAGAGCATAGCTGTTTTGAAGAACCTGTATTTCAGTCTTTTGGAGCAATTCAATACAGTTGACTGAAATGCTGGTAAACCTTTTTAGTCCCATCTAGCACAACTTTGTAGGAAAATGCTCTGTTTTTCCATAGTACTGTGCTGTGGTAACCCAGCACACCCTATATAATTATTTGAGGTCTTTCAATAACATTATTTCCTTTTCATTCCTTTCAGTGTAAAACTCTGAAAATATTTTATATTATTGTGCCCTTTTTCTGAAGGTTCTATTTTCTGACAATTTCTGCAAGCCGCTTGTGCATCTTTTTGGTTTTGATCCAGAGGGAAATCCGGTAATACAGTTACACACAGTTCTCACTCAGGTATACACTTCAAGGTCAAAATTGTACAGATTTATTGCATGTCACCTTTCTGCTATTGTTTTCTCCCTTCTGTTGTGAAAGATGGGGGATTCTTTTCCCACTTGTTAAAACGTATTGTTTATTTGTTCTGACTATTTTCATTAATGGCATCTTGATTTATATTAGAGAAAATACTGGGGGTTTATGAGTATAACCTGCAGCTCAAGTAACCTACACTTCTGTGAAAGCTCTTGGGAATTAAAGCCCTCAAGTATGTGCTCTGAAAGATGGAGGTACATCCCCAGCTATTCCAGACAAAAAGAGAGGAAAAAGGAGAACTAGCTAAAAGAATCAGCTAATATAGAAAGCTATGGAGGATCAGTGCAAACAAGGTATTAGGGAAGAAGCTATGAAAGATCAAACAGAGGAGCTACTAGGCAGGGAGGTCTCTTCAACTAACCCTTCATATGTTTGCTCTATAAACAACCCTCACTACAGCTGAATTGCAGTTCCTTGTCCATGGGTGACAAACACAATATATAATATACAATATATTGTATACAATATACAACATTAGGTCACACAAAAAAACATGGGATAGGTCTGTACTGATTTTTACCTTCCTGTCCACCAATCCAGCCTAACAGAGTAGCTCTGATCTGCTACTGGAGTAGCCTTGGTTATAGCTTACAACAGAGGTGTAGCGCAGCCCTATCTTTTCTGAAGGTTTGTTGTTAGTTTTTTGGGGTTTTTTTAATCCACTTTAATCTAAAAATCAGTGCAGTTTTAGGATTTCTAATTTCTCAAGGATATAGAAAAATTTCTGTAACCATTCTGTGAGAACGCTAAAAAGTTGGGTAAGAGGTTTAGCTAGGTTGAAGATTTGAAGGGAGCATATCTGTGACAAAGAAATTTCAGCAGCTGGACACTGGAAAGAAGCACCCAAGAGATGTCAGTCAAGTCCGGTTTGAGCCTCAGTCACAGGCAAATATCTGATCTGACTGACAGCAACAAAGAAAGAAGTCAAAGCTGTATGTAGTGGGAGGTTGGGGAAAATGAAGAGATTTCTTCTGAAGTCTTGTTAAACTTCATGTGGCGTAATTCTTATTCTGAAATCTATTTGAATCTCGAACCTGCAATTCCAGCTGCAGCAATTTCTACCCATCAAATCTTCCCTTTTCTACACACAGAAACTTCAGCAGCTGGAAAGGGCACACCTGGGAGACCTACAGCAACAACAGTTCCCGTGAATCACTCTCCTGGTTTCCAAACGGGCACTTTTGTGCTCCTGCTGTGCCCTGTGCTGCAAGCACTGTAATCAAACCTCATGGTAGATTTCTTCACGGCTACATCATTCCTTAGAACTCCTCCTTAAAATTTATTCTTTGTTGTGATGCTGCCCACCAAATCCCCCAAATAGTTAGATGGCATGCACAGCTTGTTTCCCACCCTGCTAATCAATAGTATTTTATTCCTTGTTCCTCCATGCCTGTTTCATACATACTCTGTAGCACCTTTAGTGTAGAAACAATTTTTTGTTCTCAGTATAGAACACCAGATGTTTACAAGAAAGGTACCGATGTTTTTCTTGAAAAGAGATTTTTATGTTTATGAGACATTCACTAGCTTTTCACTACCTCTGTTACACTACAGTAAGCAATGTGAAGACATACTCATCTAAGAAGAATAATCTGAAAGTGAAGATTCCATGGTAAAGGTGAGAAGATAAAGCAACTAGCTTTTGTGACCATATGAATCTTACAGTTTAGAGCACTAAATTATGTTTTTTATTGGAAAACAGTTTGCACTTGAATATCTTGACCAGCCACTAAAAGACCCCACCAAAATTTGACATGAAGTGAAAGTAACTCTCTACCAAATGAAGCCACTGAGAAATGCTTTAAGACTCATGAACGTGACTGAGAATTACACATAGTACAAGAGAGACCCAGCATGGGAGCTCAGCCAAGCCAGCACAAGGCACGGCACACGCACACAATCCTTGCAACTAGTATAAGCCAGACCTAGGTCCTACCTACTGCAGAAGCAAGCACCAAAGGCTTGCAGGTGTGAAGAGAACATTCACAGCAAAACAAGACATTCAGTGTGAAATCCAGGGAGCTGCTGCTACTTCAGAAAAAACAAGAAACAAAAACCACTGTGCCCTTATGACACCAAGACTGTTTGTGAAGATCGTCACCATGACAGTCACAGCTCTGCAAAACCGTCTCCCAAGCAGTTAGACACCGTGAACAGCAAAGTGGCATCATCTCAAAACTCCCAGGAGAACTGACAAAAGAATGAGGAGCGACAAAAACACAGAGGGCACCAATTTAGAGCCCTGCCGTGATCAAAACTAATCATCTTATTGCTGCCTGACAACAGTGACGTTGAAGTCTCAAGGGAATTTGCAGACCTAGCCGCTATGTACTAATAGCCTAATCACTTATCGCCCACACATCGGGCCAGATACCTCAGAAATTACTAGAGCATTGTTATTCTGTATGCTGCTTATACATTTTTAAAATATTGAGATGTTAATGTTTTGTTGTTGTTTGGCCTTGGGAGGAAGATGCAGGGAACCGCCTCTTTAGGAATCTTTCCAGTGAAAAGCAGCATTGCATTGTGCAGGAATTCATATCGTGTCATGCTGAGCATTTAAATCCAAGACACAAAGCCATTCTAGTTCGGGGGGGGGGGGGGGGGGGGGGGGGGGCAAAAAAAAAAAAGGCAAAAAAAAGCTGTGGGCTAAAGCTGAACAAATGAAAACTTATTTTCTGGATTACAGAAGTAAAGAAATTCAACGCAGCAGTTCTCATCGGCCATATGAACGACAGCAGTAAAAAATTGGCATTCCTATTCAAATATACCCCTAACCTAGACAAGGTAAAGAAGTGACAGCATACGCATGGAGACACGTACTTAGCTATCACTCAAGACAGCACCTTAAGATGCTAGCAAGCAAACAAGTACATTGACACACACATTTTCATAGACAGCTTGAAAATTTAGAGAAATTAAGCAGCCCAAAACCCAAGTTTTTCTGTGGTATATTAGTTTTAAGCAAGGAAATAAAATATGAAGTCAGCACAACATAAGTGTTGGCCTGCTGAAATTTGGGACCCTAAAATACGTTCAGCTAAAATTATTATATGGAACAGGTAAAGTGTTCAAATTTCAGTCCAGTTACCTGTTAATTTTTTTTGGGTTTGTATCCTGATAGAAAAATAGTGTGTTGTACATTAAATATTTCTTTTCTTGTGTTGAAACAAGAAAAGAGGTAATTAAAATGCATTTTCTTAACTCATTACTTGTCTTTTTATTGATTACAATATTGGTAATATCCTTCCTCTGCAACATTTATCACAATATTCTTATTAGTTCAGTATTCTCTGTCTCCAAACTACCTTCTGTTCCCTGCCTCACTAATCTTAGTTCTAGCACATTGTCTCAGATCCATATTGTAAAGAGAAATGTTTCAAGGAACATGCTCTGGATTTTCAGTGGAGAAAAAAAAAAAAAAATCATCTTCAGCAGCCAGTTATCAGAAATAGGAATAAAAGACTAAAAGTACCAGGGAAAGAACAGTGACAGAAGAAAAACTCCTTGCAGTATAATTTTAAAACATCAATATAATTGAAAAGAAAGACTAATCAAGATAAAGCAGTGGAAAGGAGAAAACATAAGAGCATTCAGAGAGCAGAGTGCTAAGAATTATTTGAAAAAAAAAAAATTGAGGAAAGAAAAATGACAACTTTTGTCTCATCTTTTTTTTTTCTCCTATTTAACACTAACCCCAATTGCCTGTAGAAGTCACTGTAGGACTACTCCAGCAGACAGCTACTTTGTCTTTTAGAGTCAAAAAAGGGTCAAAGAGTACATTTTAGTTCCTTACAAGACTGCGGGGGGGGGGGGGAATCTGTTTTTTTTGTCAAAGTATGGGAGAACATCAGAGATGGCCCCTGGTCCTACTCAGCAGGGAGTGATGCTAAATATTCAACGAACTTGGGAGAGAGAGCAGGTGGAGAAGAGGAGGGGCTGCTACACACAGCCTGCAATCTTCAGCACAGGAAAGGGCATGTGGTTTTTGTCAGACTATGTTGGCAAATGGAGGTGGTTTTACATGTATAAGCTGATTTTTCGTCAGCAGCTGATGGAAAAACAGACTCACTTAACAGAATGCACAACCATTTCCACTTCATCAGACAGGCGTGGTCCTCCCCACGGTTCCCTTCCTTCTCCCAGTCTCTACCCCAGCGCCTCCCTCTCCCTTCATCCCTTGCTGCCTGCATGCACACACATTTCTGTGCTGGACAGTAGCTTTTACAGGTGAGGACAGTTGTGCCTGGGAAATGCTCCCAGTCCCCACATGAAAGCACACGCTGCTCATCACCCCCGCTGCAGTGAGCAACACCAAAGGCTCTTCCCTTCCACACCAGCCCAGTTTCTTCAGACAGTTTGGTGGAGGAGGTGGGAGACACTGTGCATCCCGTGCAGGGACCCACAGACCACATGTGACCTGAGTGGGCTAGAGTAGCTGACACACACCCAACCTCCATTCCTAATCCCAAACTATAGTGTATAGTGTCACTCAGCAACAAGAAATTTTAATTAAATCTATATCCCACATTATAAAGACTAATGCATCTTTTGTGGCTTAAAGAATTATTTATTAACTGACTATAACTTATACTGGGCTTTATGCTAGGTTTGTTTTAGTTTACTTGGTATGACTGATGATCAGCCATTATTTCTGAATTTGCTCTGTTGAGCTCCTTTAACATATTGAGCTCCAAAGCATATTCTACCTGCTTTAACATATCTAAATTATTTCAGGTTTAATTTGTTTGCAGAGACTTCTTGTTAGCTTTCAACAAAACTCAAGATAAAAAGACTCCAGCCTGGATTTTTGGACAGCAACAAAAATATTTGGTAGATGTTCTTTGGAAAAGTCATGTTTCACTAGTGTCATGTCCATTTATGTTCTGTACAAGATGGTGTCATTAGCGTAACCAAAAAATTAACAGGTAAAACCTTGTCAGGAGAAGGCACTGCGAAGCCAGCATTCAGATCTTCCATAATTCACCAAGAAGCAGAACGTGAAGAGATGTGTTTGAGCTACTTCTTTCTACCAGGGTAGTTTCTGAGTAAAAATCCCATGCAAGACCCCAAGTCAATATTTGAGATGCAAATGGCATATGAACTGAATTTCTGATATGAACTCGGATTTGAGAGTGGCTGCTGACTTGAGCTGAAAGTTGTGCAAACAGAAATTAGCTTTAGAACCTTATTAGAGCTTTATCTTGTTCTATCTGCAAACTTAACATACAGCATCCGATTGTTCTTGCATTATAAAGCTTGCAGGGAGAATCACTGTTTTTTTGGTGTTTGTATAGCTTTTTTTTTTTTCAATTAGAGTCCTGATACATTAATATAAATAATAAATACAGTTTTGATGAGTGGCATGTAGCCAATATACCTTTCCTACAGAGTTAAAAAAAAATCCATGGGATTAAAAAGTGAGAGTCAATCACAAGGAGACAGTATTAAGATAACTTTTTTTCAGAGAAGATAAGCCTGACTTGAACAGCAAATGTGACCTCTGGGTTTCATTTTCAGTTTTAAATAACCTACACTCAGTAAAGTTGCTTTGCGTATGTACCAGGAAAATATTTTCTTATACACAAGTGGGAGTTATTTTTGTTTTATTTCTGCCTCTGCCAAGTGCAACTGAATACAGAATTTAAGAATTTGCTCTATAAACTCCTTAAGAAAGCTTGTTGATAATAACCATTGATAAACTAAGGTTAAATGAGAACTAACACTACTATAAAATCTGACTCCATGAATACTTCTTCATTAAAAAGTATTGTAGCAGGCCTGACTAAATGCATCCTTCGCCTACTTTGAACTTATCATTAAGACATGAGCTGCATGTCATCTATGAAGCATCTTGTAATTTGAAAATTTAATTGATAATCTTTTCTGTCTCCACTATTAAGTCTAACAAAGTAGGATCATTAATGTTTCAACAGGTACTACTTATTTTATCAAGCTGATATAAGCTAAAGGATAGCAACGGCAGGCCATTCCTTATCCCAATTTGAAGAAATTCACACTCTGAAAGGCAACGTGTACACGCTAGATTCACTCCAAAGCCTGAGAACAGTTAGATTTTGTATCTCAAATCTGTTATTAATAAAGCAATAGATACTACACAGAAATTACTTTAAAATATAATTTAGCCCTGCGGCCACTTCCGTCCAAGTGGCACGGAACGTTCATGGGTGCAGTACAGAGGTCTGAAAGCCCCATTATAAATATAAACTCATCTGACTGAGATCTCACTGGATTGCCTGTTGCAATAAGGATATCAGGTGGTAAAGAAAGAGTGCTTTCTCCTTCCTTCCGTATTAGTTGTTGCTGTTATTTTTTCCCCTGACACTTTCTGTGTGGACTGTTATATCATCTTCTTTGTCAGCAGCATTTCTGAAAAGCTGGCTGGGACAGTGATTAACAATCCCTGATGTGTTTCTTAATTGGAGCATATGCAACGTTTTCCTGTTGCTCATCCCGTGTCTGTTTCCAGAGGCAATCGATATCCATTTCCAACAAGAAGAGCAAGATCTGCTCCTGCAAACTTCCAGACACACTGGGAGCACATTGATCCCTGGCTGCATCTCAAGCTCTCTCTCTCTCTATGTTCACAGGTGTATATGGACATGCATGAGCAAGACCTGGCCTCATTTCAAGCTCACTGAAAGCTGAGTAACTCCAGTTAATAGTACAGTGAGAACATGCTAAAACACCATGCTTATACCAGCTTATCATTTAGACTCAGCACTGATCCAACAGCAGCTTAGACATTTCTAAGAAGCCTGTAACACAGGCAAGCCTATGTCAAGCAGCAAGAGACTGCCTAGATACTGTTCCCCCATCAGAGAAACCTGGGTACAGATAGCGGGGTGCAGTACCCACGCACAGCCTGCTCGAGCAGCTCGAAACTCCCTGACACGCGAGCACAGGGAGCAGACGCTCCTCAGTGGCCTGGCTCCACGTGCAGCCTGACATAAGGCACGGTTCTCACTTTCAGGTTTCCTTTGGGACATGATGGGCTGTAACAGGGCCCTGGGCTGAGGCTTCTGCAGGATACGTCTCCCTTCAGCCTGAATCCAGCCTCTGATCCTGCAGAAAGCTCCAGCTGTCTGCAGAAAAAAGAGGAAACTAAGAATAAAGTCTTGCTAGAGTGTTACTACTGCTGGAACAAAAGACAACAGCATTTCCTCAGATACACGCAAGCACATTAAGGCAGTGCTGTCATTCCTCTTATCCCTGACAGATGCATGAGTATTCAACAGGAGAAAATTAACTTAGTTATGATGTCTCGGCACAAGACACATTTAAACGCTTAGGTGGAAAGACCAACTAGCTCTCTCTCTTACAGGTTTGGACTGTCTCCTGGTAGTCAAAAATACATATATAAATTTTGTAATTTCATTTCAGTTAATAAAACTGTCATCAACTAGTCACCCAAGTCACAAGAAAAGGGAACAGTGACAAAAAGCTGACGCACACCAAAATCACAACTACTAGCAATACCACTGACAAGAGAGTCTGAGTTTTCAGGAAGGAGTAAACAATGGACTACAGCTGTATGCTGAAAACAACAGAAACGTGTAAACTTCTGTAAATCAGATGCTGCTAACAGCTTCAGAGCTTTTTATAGCAAAAAAAACATGTTAACTGAAGTTTTAAGCATATAAAATGGAGACTGATAGAGCAGCATATTTGAATTGGAAAGGCAAAAAAATCATCAGGCTTGCTATAACTAGTTATGATTTCTCATTATACAAATGTGCCTTGAAGAGTCACATTACCGCAGGGTTATTACACCCAATAACTACTGACCCCTGGGTCACAAATTAAAATCAACCAGATCTACAACTCTATTTAAATTATAATACACCTCTCATTTCATGGAGGAATCTCATCATGAAGATCATAATTGCAAATTGCCCACCACACACATTAGGCAGAAGTTGGATTTATTTTAAATTAAAAAGTAGCATTTCTTGTACCCTACCAGCATACTACAAGGGTGATTAAAACATTTTGGAAAGCTCTAGTTTCAGTTTGTCTTCGACTTTCTGTTGTAGAAAAACAAGTTACTTATTTGAATTAACGTTCTTGATACATTTTATAAGATGATGATACCTGTTTTTTGGCTTGTCTTTTCTCAGGGTATCAGAAACAGTTAAATTTATCCTTGCTACTGTAGAATATGAGATGAAATTTAACAGCCTACTGTTAAAAATGGATTTGAAAAAAATATTTTGATCCCGTTAGGGTTTATTAAGCTTTATGTTGCAGGGAAAGTAACATATGCATCCAAATAGGTAATTATTCATAAAAATATATTAATGGAACTGACAAAATGTAAACTGCTTGATATTCCCAAGTTGTTGCAAGACCGGTAGGATGTTTTCAAAGTATCTTGCTTCTTTAAAGTACTACTGAAACTTATTTTTTTACCTCTCCGATGCATGCCATACAATACAGGCAACAGCACCTATTTCCAAAGCTGCAAAGCCAGGACCGTTTTCCTGCCGAGATGTGGGTATTCGTCATCTCCTCACATACTCTGGTTTCCAGCGAAAAGAAAGCCACAACAGCCAGTGGGTAACCAGAGCTCTGGGACTCCAGCAGACGAAACAGCCTCACAGGTTAAGCAGAGATGCTGTGGTCCAACGTTGTCATTGTGGTACTGAAACACCCAAGTCAGTCATCTAGATTCCCACCCAAGCAGGATCAGTTATGTCAAACACATCTACATACTGGACATTTTTTTTATTGCTGCTTTTTGTGGACTTTGCCAGGAGGATATTTATTTTCGAAAGGATTCATTCAGTAAAAATTCATATGACTATTTCTCTTTAGCGTTTGTTTCGTGCAACTTTCAAGTACCTCTGTATATTTAATAGCGCACGATGGTCTGAACATCGCTGTCCGCAAAACTTGGCAATAACATAGCATATAATATTTCAAATAATAGAATATTTCAGTTGGAAGGGAACTACGATCATCTAGTCCAACTGCAACATATATCATCCATCATGCTTATCCCACAAGAAGTTAAAATGTTTGACTGACTTTATGTACAAGGACCGCTTAATCCACTGAAATACGGTCCAGAATAGCTAAATGAATTAAGGCTAGAATTGAAGACTAGGGATAAAAATTTGAGAGAACCTTGTCCTTGTTTAAAGCCTATAACATTTGTTAAAGGACACAGAATCTAACTATGGAAGAGCACTTAAAAAAAAAAGGCAGAAAAATAAACAGTAAAAATAAGAGATGAAACTGAAGCGATATAATCTAGACCCAGTCTCAAAGCATTGGAAGTGAATCAGCACCTATCAACTTCTGTGGATTATACGTTTAATTTTTAGCAATCCAGTGAGACACTACGCTAACAATGCACATAAACATAGCAGAGCACAAAATTATTTTTTGAACATTTAAATCTTCAGGAATTTTTTTCCATCTATATTTTACCAAGACAGAAAAACATCTATGCAGCAGAGCAGTTCTCCCCCTCAGTGTGCAGAGTGCATTCAATTTGTCTAATGCCATGTAACAACAATTTTTATTTGAATCAGTAACAGAAATGTCAAGGAAGCATCACATCCTTGTCTAAATTCTTATGGTGTAAAATCAGGGTGAAGTACAAACAAATCCAGCATTCTACCTAAATCATAAATACTGAAACATCAGCCAAGCATTTTAAGTGCAGTTCAACTATCTGGATGAAATTCTATTCTCAGACTCCTGAAGTCATTCTGAACAAATGCTAATGGGGAATGAATCATCGTGAACTCTTCGCTTAATCCCTTTTTGAACAGAGAATTTTGTGTGAATTGCCCCTGTATTGTCTTGGACAAAGGTACAGAATAAATTTTAGAGCAACACTTTCTGATTATGGGATACTAGTAAATTTTTCACTTTGAGCAGTCATGATTTAAAGTAAAAGACTAACAACTGACAGGAGATTAACAGAAACCCCCTAATCTCAAACCCTTCCTACACACCAAAAAGCATTGTCCAGAATTTCACTGCAGCAGCACTTCACAAGCAAACCACAGGTTATAAACTCATTGCAGAAAAGCCATTATTGGAAAGTAAAACCAGATAGAGCTGATCAATAGGGACAAACTGGAGCAGCGCTGGAAAATAAAGGGGGACACAGATCATCATGATGGACAGTTGACATGTATGCAGAAGAGTCACTGTCAGGATTTGTAGAGCTTAAATAAGGTGTTTGAAAGAGTAAGGCCTACAGATGTTTCTAGAAATTTTGTCACATCTAATGTGGGGTCAAGATGGGAAAAAGAAGTACACAGAAGTGTCTATTTGAAGAGAATGGACCAAGGCAGAATTCAACCTACGGGTAAATGACAATGTGAAAAGTGAAAAGAGAAGCAAGGTCCTCTGAAGGTGAAGTTAAAACGTTTGTTGTGAAAGAAAATTGGAAGCCTGCAGAGGAATACAAAGAGAAGTTAAAAACGGTCAAAGCCACCAGCAGTACACAATCTTTTGGCCATATTTTCAAATCATACATGAATTTGTTACAAAAATTGGGACATTAAGTTTTGAAAGCCTGCTCTGGGAGCAATAGAGCAGACATGTTAAAGATGCTTTGGAGAAAGAATCTGTAATGGTTAGAGGCACCTGAAAAGACTAAGTTAAAGCGACATAAAAAAACCTGATAACTGAGATTATATACGCTTGAATCACAGACAGTTCACAAGAGAAGGAAGCAAGTGACAATGTCCCTTGGAGAAAAGGGCAGAGGCAGAGTAACCTGTTTTAGTCATTTTGAGCGTGATCTAATGGCAAAGAGATGGATAGTGGGATAGATAGATAGTGAGACAGATAGATCAAGATGTTAGCTCAGAGAGAAAACAATTCTGAAAGAGAGCCGTATCTAAGGGGTGTTTGCATGAAGGAAATTATGTGAACACACTCATAGCAGTTCTCTAAGCGTTTCCCAGAGCTGTGATTATGAATCCTTTCATAGGCAGCTACACCTGCCTACAAAATATCATATTTGGAGAAACTGAAAGGATCAGAGTTCTGTATTTCCTTTCCAGACAGCTCTCTCCCTCTTATACCTCTCCAGCTATGACAGAAATAAGGAAGCAAGGGCACAGACATCTTATTTCTAGGCTCTCGGCGTAAAATACGCTCCCCAGAACTACAGTGTACAATGGCACCAGATCTTTTTTCTTATTGTTCAAATTCAGTAAATGCCAAGCATACTGCAGTAGACAGTTTCACCTGAAAGACTACATTTTGCGTGAGTTTTGAAAGCTATCTGTTGACCTCAGAAGCTGTGTTTTCATATGGATGTCAAAACAGCGCAAATACTCTTCACTCAGCAAGTTACTAAAGATTCTCAAAGATGTATTTTCAAGAGCTCAAACCATCCTGATAACCACAGTGTTGATTATGGTGATCTCTGTTTTCTTATTTCGTTTCCTGTAGTCTGAAACCATTGCACAAACCTTGCCTGTAAACCTGTACTTGTTCGGGTTTTAACTTTGAAGACCTGTGAATATGTTACGCAAAGCATGCAGCCGATCGAATGTTCTGTTCGATTCCCAAATATATAAAAGGCAAGTGTCTCACTTATGTCATTGCTCTACAGAAGAACCAGAAAACCACACACTCTCATCATAACAAGGCACAGCATACCACACATGCAGAAACTACTATAAGCCACATTAATAACATTCCCTTCCAGTATTTACCAGGGTCAAACCAAATCATAACATTTAGGTCTGTTTTGTCCCTAAGAACACCCATAAATTCTTTCTCAGCAGATTTTGTTCCCATCTGAGATGGAAGCATCCTTTTCCCCTTTTATTTTCGTCCAGTTTTATCACTGAATGACAACAGGATTACAGAAGACTGATCTCTGCAAAACTTTCAAGCAGACAAGTACTCAAACTCCATAGCTGAAGGAACAATCAAGCATAATTCTTACAATGCTTAGGGTTGGGGTTTGGCTTTTTTTTTTTTTTGGGGGGGGGGGGGGATATTTTAAAGTCAAAATTATTTACTTATCTAAGAAAACACCGAAATTCATGTTTCAGTAAGGTAAATGCTTTAGCTGAACAAACAGACAAGATTTCCTAAGCGTGTTTCCTATGCAAATACTCAACATAAGCAACTCCACAGACTAAGTCGGTTTCTCTGCTAGGCTTTGTCCACGCTGAATGATTGAACTGTGGATAACTGGGGTGGACTTTCAAGAGTACAAGGTAATAACCAGAATGATTCTATTTTGCTGCATTTTTTGCTTTTTGTAATTTCCATTGCTGAATCAGCTAGACTGCTAGCCTAGAGAAATACTTTGGTTGGCTGGAGATACCCCATACCAATCAAATATTTGGGTTTGCATTATGTTCTTAGAAATGTTTTACAGCATATAACCAACCTTGCAGACAACTGACTAGAAAGGCTAAATTAGTACAAATTTTATGGTCAAAGATTATCACTAAACGCAATGCTTCAGTGTTCTGTAGATTTGTTATTCACATCAATATTCACTATGCAACACAAAGTTCACACTGGGAACAAATAAAGCAACTTAAATATTAGGTATTTTGCTCTTTCTAACCTAGTCTAATGAGAAAAGTGGAACTTTAACAGTATTCATGATAAAATGTCGTCAGTAACAAGCAGGCCATCAAATTCAGTTTTATTTTCTCTAGAGAAGTCGCAGTGAGCTGTTTCATTATACTGAAATTGTTTTGTCAGCACACTGTTTAAAAGAGCAATAGGGCTGTGCTGTACAAAAATATGGATGCTGCTTACTGTAACTTATTAAAAAAGAGAGATCATATAACCTACTGATCTTTTCAGAGTGTTCAGTACTATAAATATGTCAAAACTCCTGAAATCTCCATATTAAAGAATTTGAGAAGGCACAATGTGAGTACAAGACATTCAGTTGGATTAAATTACAATGAAGAGCTTTTAAAGCTACTTTTTACAATGTCATTCAATCAAAACTTAATAAAAGAGATTTTATCTTTCCATTATTATTAGATCATTACATATTATAAATGCAATAGTGTTTAACCCTATTTAAATTAAATGTACTTTTTCAATGGCCAAAGCCATCTTTTGCCTTTAACCTCCTCTTCAAACCACCATGTGCTTTTGACTGACCACAGGCTAAGCTATGATTTCATCTATGAATAATTGTGAGGAAAAAACGCTCTCTTCACAATCAAAAAATAAGCAAGTTTTTACATAAACACTGTATTTAATCCTATAAATGTCATTATTGAAACTTAGCTTTGAAATGAAGGACATCAAACCTTGACACACTTCACATACCATTTTTCTGAGTTAAACATTGATTCTCCAATACATTACTCTCAGATTCACTCAGTATAACAGTGGAGAATCTGGGCCACCGTTCTTGAGATGATTGACATGGTTTATCCCTACCCTATGCAAACTAATTCTTTGAGCTGAGGAAAAAAAGTGCATAATTTTCTCTTAGTGGATAAATCCTGCAATACGTATGCCTGAACTCAACTCCCTGATCAACAAGAGAACTGGTTCCCAAAGAGCCAGTATTTCCCCTGTTCCCCCCACCTCCCTGCTGGTCCAGCTACAGTCCTTAACTTTTTTTTTTTTTTTTAACCTCTCTACTCTCTATAATAATCACAGAGGGTAGTAACAATAGAGTAATATTGCTTGCCACAGCCTTAGTGAGAAGCTGAAGCACTCAGAAAAATTCTGTTAATATTTGAGAGCCGAAGCCTATGTATTTATGGGTCCTCTTGTTAAATATGAGGCTGTCATTGACGTCTTTCCCACTTATTCTACTTGCAGTGTTCTCTTAGATAACTGTTTATCAGCTAGTACTTATATTACCTATCCTGTAATGTTACCTAATCTATAAATAATTTGATCTCAAATGCTTTATAAACATAAGTGATATTATCTTTTTCCTCCTGAAAGACAAACCAAGGGTGTAGAAGAGTGATGTGGCTTCTCCAGAGCCACCTAGTCAGTGGTAGACAAAAACAAAAACAGGTCTTCAGAAGTCCAGTGGACTGCTTTACTTGCAACCTTTTTCATACATCAGATATACCTAAAGTATGTCTGTGGGTTTAGAGAGATGAAAGGAGTCATCTTTGACTCATGTAATTTCAGATTAAATGGAGTGTATTAATTAAATAGAATACCTAAAAACATTTTGAATATGTAATATGTTAAATATGTAATATTTTGAACTTTTGTAGTTAGAAAAATTGTAGGTGAATTTTTGTGCTCAGAGTTAGGCATAGACTTAGCTGAAGATAATAGATTTGTAACTCAACAAGGCACAGTGATGCATACTCTTAAACATTTCTTGAAAATATTTAACTTCATTTCAAATAGCAACCAACAGTCTCCTCTATTCCTCCTGTTTCTTGCTTCTTTTGAATATTCAGAAGCACATACACCTTTCCAGTTCCCTGCACTTACCTTGACCCTCTTCAAATATGACTGAAAATGCCACTTAAAGCATAAGCAGGCCAGGTCCTTAGAGCATTCAATGTTCATTCACT
The DNA here is from genome assembly GCF_965183815.1 of Platalea leucorodia. Lineage (NCBI taxonomy): Eukaryota > Metazoa > Chordata > Aves > Pelecaniformes > Threskiornithidae > Platalea > Platalea leucorodia. The sequence goes on along the minus strand of NC_138828.1, from coordinate 4,706,945 downwards.
GCTTGAATTTAAAACTAGCCTTCTCATTTGCAAATTTTTAATTAAATTAGCACTTTTTTCTCCGGATACAGAACTGTTAATGAATTAGCTTGGTTAAAGTTTCCTCTATAAAGTTAACAAATCACAAATACAAGAAAACAAAAAAATAAAACAAGATCACAGTAATTTCTTACACTAAAGTCTCTAAATATACAAGTATTTTTCTCCCTCCAGATTCATGACTCATTTGTTTTGATGCATGGTCTAAATAAAATACTCCCCTCAGAATCTCTTCTTAGTTTGTTTTCAACTTTTCTGTCTGTATCAGAACTTCAACAGCATGGAAGTTACACTACACAACAAAACACATCTCTGCAAGAAGCTGAGCATCTTGGCCACTGTCCAGCACTAAAACACTTGCTGACTCCAAGCCTGGATAGAACTTCAGCTCCTGCAGTGAAATAAAAGCTTTCCCTGACAACATCTGTGGGGCCAGCGTGCTCGGGAGCGGGTCACCTCTCAGATATGCCAACACTGGGGAACTCGATGGAACAACCTCCACGTTGAAACAACCTATACAGGACCATTACATAAACCCTTCTGTATAGTATCAATACTCAAAGTCCACCTCCATTAGGAATTTCACTTTGTGCTGTCTTTCTCTCCCCAAATAATTATCACCTAAAGTGACACAAGGGGGTCTAAAATGCATTCATCTATGCCTTGGAGATCTTCGAACTCCTTCTCCTGAAACAGTTTAAAAGAAGCAAGCCTTAAAGCAAATATGGATCGAGTAAGGCAAATAAGGTCTGAAAGCAGCTGTCTAATGATACAGGAGAATTCCAACAGGAAATTACATATTTCCAGTATTTTAGAGTTGTTAAAAAATTTCCAGCAGGTCATCTACAGAAAATGCTGTTATATTAGTACAAGAATGGTTGCGGAATACACTGATTGCAACTAATTACTAAAAAAAAAAAAAAAAAAAGGAAAATAAAGGAAAATTCAAGATGCAGAACTCAGATTGTTTTTACTACCTCATTTTAAGTTTTCCTTTCTTTATTTCAAATTCCTTTGCTCCATTTATCTTTAATCCCATTGTATGCATTGATATGAATTACTCAATTGCAGTGAAAAACGTTTTCCAAAGTTCATTTCATTATTTCAGCCTTTCCTTGAAATATTTTGAGACTTTGATTTTTCAGCATACTTCAGCTGAAAACATTAAATTGCTTGAAAATTTTCCTTTTATTTTTCCAGCTCATGAAATAAGAAAATTATCATTAGGGAAAAACCAAGGACATCTCCTCAACCTGCAAATATTAAAGAAAAAAAGTCAGTGTAGAAAGAAACAATTTCAAAATAGAACCTGTATGGTTTTCTGTCACAATGAAAATACTAAATTGGGAATCTGTAGCCATCCAAGAGATCACATTACCTGAAGTTAAAATGGAAGCAAATAATATTTTGCATTCATATGTTATCTTTGGTATCAAATAGCCCATCATGCTGCATTAAGTTAAGAGGCTCACATACAAAACATTGCTTGATGTAGTACTGTGAGTGGTTATGCTATAGAATGCAACGGTTTGACCTTACGTAGCTTATAGGACATATGACAGCAAAGCACTATCTCCACCTGGAGTGAAAATTCACCTCACTTTCCTTAACAAACCAACCTGATTCACATCCTTTTTTTTTTTTTTTTTTTTTTTTTGCTAGTGCCATGTAAAATTGTCAGGATCTGACCTACTCTGATCTTGCCCGCTGAGGGACAGAGTGCCATTTTTTCTTCCTGCAACTTTCATCTAAGAGATGAGGAAATGGCCACTAGGGATGTCAGTTTGATGGCATGTCCTGGAATGATTTGAGATAGGAAGCTCCATTTCAGAGATGAAAAAGCAGTTTCTACTTAATGGCCGAGGCTAGCTACAGGAAGAGGGTTATTAGTACAATAAAAATCACGAACGGTTCACAACCATATTCCAAAGTCAGAAAGAGCATCCGGATTTATGAGCTACAAATGTTCTTGGAGTCAAAAGAAACTTAGCATCCTTTGACTCTGTCCCTGTTACTCTACCTTCTGTTCTGGTAAAATATGTAATAGAGAAAAAAAAAAAAAAAAAAAAAAAAGCATATTTGAGTGTAAATGGGTATGCAGAGGATGGAGTTGCCCTTTTTTTCATGAAGGGTTTACAGATTGGTATCTACATCATAGATAAGCGTCATTCTAAGTTATTATTAGCCAATTCATCTGCCACCATATTCTGGCAATTTGCCACATCCCAAAGTTGCATGTACGTAGATCCACCTCAAGAAAAGGTCTTGAAAATAACACCTAGGTTATGCTAAGAAAATTGGCATATGCAGGCTCACTTCCCTAGAAGTTTAGCTCAAGTTGATTTAGGGCCACCTGAATTTCCTGTCAGATGCCTCACTGATGAGAATTGCCAAATTAAGCTCTTCCCTTCAGTTGTCATAAGAGTGCCTTATTTCATCTTCAGCCTTGATTGCCCCCTTAAAGTACCCCATAGAAATATTTGCTATGCACATCAAGCAGGAAGATAAAAGAGTGTAAATCATAGATCTAGTGTGATTATCCAAAAATCAGACTACTGAGAAACGAAGCATGATATCAGTTAAAGTGTCACTAAAACAGAGTTATGAGTATAGTCAGGTAAAATACTTGATAATTGCTTATAATTTTCAGTGTTTGGAAAACAATTTCCTGGCCAGATGTTTTCACATTGTATTAGATGTTTCACTCCCTGTCAAGTGTTGTACATTTTCTCTAGTTTATGATTCAAGGTGTTAATCATATTCAGTCTTTCAAGATGATTACCTGGTAACATTAACATACAAATGTACAGTGATTATCTCCGATTTTCAGAATTCTTTGCATTTTGCACAAGGAAAAAAAATAATAAAAGAAATAAATCAGTCTCCTTCAACTTGCATAATGCCTATTTCAAAAATGAAATTACTATGAATTCAGAGTCTATGAAAATTAAGTATTAATCAACATCAAAGTACAGAAAACTTCCACCTAAGCTTGAAAGTAGCAACACAGAGTTAGTGTCTTACAATAGGCCAGAGTTTATAGGCATAACTCCCTCATAAAACATACACATTCCTTACTTGTAGTCTCCAGTGCTTTCATATTGTATTTGTAAGACCTACAAGTGCTGAGTATCTACAGCCATTTCTGAGGCATATACAGCAATTTACAATATAGGACCACAAAAAATTAGGATACTATTTCAGAAGGGAGAGGAAATTACTATCAAATCTCCAGCCTTCTATTGTGAAACCGTAAAAATTACACAGTAAAATTGGGTCAAGTTCAACACCACCTGAAGCTAAAAAACTGCAAGTTATTTACTGCCTTTATCAAATTCCTTTATACGATGAGAATACATCTCCAGTATACATTAATCTAACAGAAGTTCCATGAAGTATCTAAACTTGTTCCTAGCGGCACTAATACATAGCCATTTTTTATGTCTGAATTGATTACATCCTGCTACATAAAGAAAATGGGGAACATCACAGCAACAATCAATGTGTAGAGTCGTTGCTATACACATGATTATGCAAGATTTACATAAGATTAGTGACTGACCTTTGGAGGGTGCTGGAAAGAGAAAAGACGAGCCCTTTGAATTACTTTTCCTCCCAAAAACTTTGGTACAGCAATGAGTCTGGGGTCCTCTGCAGGCTGCAGGTGCCCGGGTTTCCTCTGCAGGTGTTGAGGCTGGGGTGGTCTCTCAATAGCACTCCCAGCTCAGGCAATCTAGCTGTAGTCCCTGGAGTTATGCCAGGACATGACTTCAGTAGCAAAGCGTAGAGTGCCTAAATTAACTTGCCTGGGTATCATGACTGTTCACTCACCTCCTGCTCAGGTTTTGGCTAACACAGCTCATGCTAAGGCCTGATGTATGCTGACCTAATGGAGCAGCACCATTAGGTCAAAGCAAGAACACCACAGAGGCAGGACAGGTAGCCAGAAAGAGCTCCAAGGCCATTATGCAGCCATTATTACCTGCAGATTGCTGCCTCTTGCAGCCACCATCTTTGCATATTGTCTGGCAGTTTCATCAGAATCGGCTAGCTCATGGAATAGACCAATTTTCCTTACTGGAAGGTATAAAAACATCAATTTACCCAAAAAGCTTTTGAAGCAGATCTAACAGCAGCTGGACTGCCAAGGTTTTTGTGCTTCCTGGTGTGATACAGGGAACACCCACACAGTGATGGAGGAGGAAGGCCAAGCACTCTCACCGGTGTCTGGGTAACTACTTTTGCGCCTAGGTTCACAAGTTAAGACTTACAAGTTATGAGTTAAAAAAACTCATGACTTGAGTGGTCAATAAGCGAATTCACATGATAGACCATAGTCTGTGCAAAAGTAATTGAACCCTGGTTTGTTGTATTTCTTAATGAGCTCATAAAATACATTTTAATTTACATAGTACATTGTGCTGTGAATTTGAGATACGCAAACGGCCCATGGCAGGTATTCAGAGGGATAGAGCACAACTCTCCTTCATTCTCAGCAGGAATCAGCAGTGGACACAAGAGACCACAATCTAGGCAGGAATACCTGACCTAGATTTACACACACCCCCCCTACTAGAAATAACATGGCCTAATGCCTTGGTTAATTCCTGATGCTATGCTCTGTCCATTACTCTTGCTACTATTTTTCTGTTCGGCCTTTCATCTTGCAGCATCAAGGCTGATTTAAAAAAAAAAATTAAAAAAGTAAATCCGATTAGTCTTTCAATCACTTCAGTTCACTTTTATTTCTTTATTCTTTGCTCTCATAGTTGATACTCTCCCAGTCTTTTGACCCCTCCACAGTTCTGGCACTGAAAGATATTCTTTTCAAAGAATACGGGAGAAAAAGCCAAAAGGAAACATCAATGCATTCACATTTTCCTTTGTTTTTTCTGTCACTAAACTCCTACATATTTGTACTGCAGACCAACAAACAGCTTCTCTTATCAGGCAGGAGCCACGATCACCTATTTCAGAGTTTGGTTAATATTATCAGGACACCTGTATTCAAAAACAGAACTGATAAATCATCAAAAGCAGCAAATGAAGGGAAATGTTTCTGTAGGTTCATAAGAAAAAATATAAATGGGAGAGTTTGTATCAATTTCATTATAAATGAGTTCCAGCATTTTGCCAGTATTTTAGTAGTCTTTATTTCACTATGATGAAAGTGGATATACTCTTCCTCATTTTTAACGGTTAATATATAGTTTGCTTCTCCACATTGAATGATATCTTTCTCTGCAAGCAATGCCAAGTTGATTGCTAAGCTAGACTTCAAGCTCCAATGTCACTAATGACTCCAGCATTTTCAGAGTGAGGTGCCAACAGAATCATCTACATGCTTCAAACCAAACCTGTGCCTGAATCACTGATTATTCTCTTCTCCAGTTCCAGGCTGGTTCTGATAAATGTTAAGGGTAAATTCTGGGCACTCTTGGATATTTGCTACTAATTTGCATGAAAACAGGGTTTCACTTTAAATTTCGCACCTTGGAGCCCCATTAAACGTAGAATATGCTACTGGAAGAAATCCCATAAAGACAGTAAAAAGCCAAAAGAATGAATCCTGCGTTTTATTTAAGCCACGGGCAAAAGGAGTACAGACTTTGTTGGGGTGAGGTCTGTGCAGAGTAGGAATGACAGTTAAGACGTGGGCAGAGGATTGTCTTTAATAGACCCTGTGATGATTGTCTAATGTCTTCAAGCCAATGCTTATAAAACACTTTTGCATTTAGTATTAATTTTACTTTTGTCTATATTCTTTCTATACGTTATCTACCCAGATTTTATTTTTCTTTTCTTCAATTTTTCAAAGTTTAGCTAAAAAATAAAATCTGTGTAGAAGTAACCCCACTGATTCACCAAAATCCTGCAAACATTTAAGCAAACTTGCTCATTTCTGAAGGCTTGTCGGTTTACAGCATATTCTTTCCTTTTACATATGGGCTTTTAAACTTTATCTGTTGGCTACTAGTGTGGTCTACCAATTTATGATCTTAAAAGACTGCATTTTCAAGGAACGATACTAACTTTTTTTTGGTTATAACACCTGTAGGTTGAAAAGGGGAAATAAATGCACAGTGCTTTAAGGGCACAAGCCCCCATTACTACCTTTCATAAAACTTGTTTACTGTTCCTGGGTGAGATACTACAGGTAAACTGGCATCAAAAGGAGAATATTGAAAGATTTTTTTTTTTTTTAAAGATGATTCAAAGGAAGAACCGCTGACCTAGTATATATACCTTATTCTCTATCTCTCATCTTCTAAACTATACATCTTTTATTCTAGATGACTTCTTTAGTTGTAGAAGTGATATCATGTAATAAAATTGCAGGAAAATAACCCTTAATTAGCTCCATTTTAAAGGAATAAATATTTCAGCACAGAATTTGACTTAGAATTTCAAGCTCATTAATCTGTATTTACACATGTTGCTATTCGAGATATTATTCTGTTAAAACTTTACTGATTATTTAGAAAAAATGAAGCAAAGTGAGTGTTATTTATGGAAAATTAGCTATCATTTAACATTAGATAAGAAAAATCCCAACAAATGTAACTGTTTGAGAAGTAATGAATGCATTTTAAGTCTATTTTTATTGTAGGACTACATGATTAATGAGCTGTCATAGTCTTAAGGCATTCATTGACATGTTTCTGTAAGCTTGTTCAGATAATAAGCCTTAAGAGATGAATGAAGCATGTCCTGTCAGATCTGCTGTGATGATTTCCTTGTATTGTAACTGAGGGACATAAAGGATCTCAGCTATTCTTAAAAAAATATCTGTCTTCTCATTAATCAAATCCTGCCTTACACTGTGCAAGTGCCATTATGAAGAAGAGAAGCACATGATACTAACCCACACATAGGATCAAATGATGTAGATTCTTCAGTTGTGTAGACTTCCCCAGGTGAAGGGAAGTTTGCCAAACATAAGACGTAGCCAGACTCCAGAGAACTGCTCCACAGGGCACAGCATGCCAAAACCTTCACACCACAGATAAATCCATGGAAAGCATAGAAAAACTTGCCTTAGCCTGACTAACCATTTTCCATGACCTTCGCGAACAGAACTTCTGTCAGGACACAACATACCCCACCAATGATTACCCTTTCATGTGGGCTTAACTAGGAAAGAGTAGCTGGAGACAGGACATCTTGGCATCACCGCTCAAGAACTTTCTGGAAAAAGGGAATATTCTGAGGAGTAAGTTTTCCTTTGTAAAGGAGGGTGAGTGTGGTCAGCCAGTTACTTTCAGTAGGTTTTTCTGTACAGACAGCAGAACTCTTAAAAAATATTTTCTTATGACCCTTAAAGAGGTATTCTGCAGTAATCAAAGAGTACTTTAAAAGCATCTTTGCCTATTTTTTTTGGGGGGGGGGGGGGTGTTTTGCTTTTTTTTGTTTGGTTGGTTTGGTTTGTTGGTTGGTTTGGTTTTTTGTTTTTTTTTTTTAATAATAGCAGAATTACACTGACTTTAACTCTGAACAGGGCTCCTGAGTTTACTTACATCTTACTGTATATAACACAAGTTACTTTCTTGAAAAAGTTCTTTAAAAGAGTTCCAGATCTGTTCAGATACTCAGGTAACACACATCTGAAAGCAATAGGTACATGTCTGTTTCCTATGTTATCAGTACAAACTCTCAGTAAGAGAACGAACAGCAAGGACTGAATAAATAGGGCAAGTATCCCACTAAATCAAGCAGCCAAAAAAAGGAAGAGAAAGCAGTTTGTGCTTAGTGAGTCTTCCCTCTTGAGAAAAACCTGAATTGGGGCTTCCCTGACTCCTGAGATATTGCATCTAAAGCCACAGGGATAGAAGGCACTGCCCACTGGTCTTTGCTATCCTTAAGTTATTTGATCAAGTCCTGAAACATACCTGCTGATGTTAGGAAATTATTTGGATGGCTTTAAACAATTGTGGAGCTAGACAGACTGAGAACTAAAAATTGTACCCTGATGGTAGAAACTCAGTGCAGCAGAGAAGCCATCCCAGCATCTTTAATGACAGCTTTGGGTTATTCATCACTAACACAAGCATCAAATGTAAAATTGCCGATTAGAAGTGAAGTCCTATCACCTTCTGGGTTTCAATTTTGGTGCTGTCAAGAGCAGAGTTTTCTATTGTCTGAACAAAAAGGATAGCTTACAATACAAGCTGTAAGATTTCACATCACTGTCATATGGAATGAATTTACAGGGAACCATTTCTGGACTGCAGTATATTGCTAGGAAGTTGCCAGAAAACAAAATATTCCTACTTTTTTCTTTTATGTTTCTCTAACCTGATTTTTCTTTCCATGTTCCTGTTCATCAGATGCAATGGTTTGTCCATCTTATTTTGTACTATAGTATTTTGACGGATCTAAAGGTTTTTGATAGTCAGCCAATAAGTAGGTTTGCTAGTTTTCAACTACAAAAAACAAACCCAACTTTTCTTATAACTTGTCTATTTTTCTTCTGTTTCTTTTATTTGCCGAGCATAAAACAAAGACCAAAACTAGATGAAGATAATTTTCACAGTTCCCTCTAAGAGAGACACAACAAGTCATGATGCTTTCTCCGAGTTCTTAAATACCCAGAGCACAGGATTTGTGGTTTTTTTGTTGTTATTGTTCGGGTTTTTTTAAAAGCAAGAAATATAATCCAGAGGATTCATTTGAACAAACATGTTTTCAAAACTGAAACAGTTATTGTAAGGTCACTTGCAGAGAATCCTGATGAAAGATCATAAAGAACTGAAGTACTTAACTTTACAGAGCATAGGACCAGGGAAACTAGATGCAATGATTACAGATTTCTTGACTGATATCTAAGCCAGGAAGAGAAAATTTGAATGTACTAATTTGACTGCTATTCCTGCAACATAACCACCATATGATGACGCTTATTAAGCAGCTAAGTCTGCCTATACAAACTGAAGGACAACATTTATAATACCTGAAGTAATAAGTAGAGGACAGGGGAAACCTCTTGCTATTCATTTTTAAGCTAATTGGCAGGAATGAGCTATACTAGAAACATTTTTGCAGTAACAGGTATGGTTTAGTACATAATTTATTATGATGCAAGGAAATGCACATCTAAGTTTACAGCAAGAATTAGGTTCAATATTATTGGATAATTAATGTGACATTGACAAAGTAGTTTGTTGTATGCATGCATACATACATTACTTAGCAAAAATGGAATATATTTGTCCTCTCCTGATAACCAGCTGTGCAATAAATCACAGAAGCGATTTGTATAATTCTGTGAACTAGAAGTTAAGGACTGACAGCATTAAATCAGGTAATTTCTAGCTTCCAGTAGCCATGCAATTTTTCTGAACTGGCCATGACCCCTGTTGTGGGTTAACCGTGGTAGGCAGCTAAGCAATACACAGTTGCTCACTCACTGCCTGGCAGGAGAGGGGAGAAAATCTGGAGGCCGTAAGTGAGAAAACTTTTAGGTTGAGATAAAGATACCTTAATAAGTAAAAGAGAAAAAGACAACAAAACAAAAGCAAGGGATGCAAAAAGCAGTCACTCACCACCAGCTAACTGCTGCCCGGCCAGTCCCTGAATAACAGCAAACCCTGGCCAACTCCTCACCCCAACCCCAGTTTTCGTGCTGAGCATGATGTGATATTGCATAGCATATCCCTTCAGCCACCTTGGGTCAGCTCTCCTGGCTGTGCCCTCTCCCAGCCTCTTGTCCACCCCTCCCCTGACGCTGTGTAAACCCTGTTCAGCAATAGCTAAAGCATTGATGTGTTATCAACACATTTGTGGTCACAAATCCAAAACATAGCACCATACAGGCTACTGTGAAGAAAATTAACTCTGTCCCAGCCAAAACCAGTACAACCCCACACACATACGGAACAGCAACACCTATCAAGCAAGGTGCTTTGTGTTCTGAAATCTGAATAAGCAAAGACCTCCCAGAATAAGAGAGAGACAGCCTCAAGAAAATCAGCCTCTCTTACTGAAGAATTTTGGCTGAATCCTTATATACTAATCTGCTCCCACTAAGGTCACATACATGCCTGCAATGCCAGATTTAGAGTTGTTTTTTGGTGGTTTTTTGTGGGTTTTTTTGGTTTTGGTTTTTTTTTTTTAGTAGGGGAGAAATAACACTTTGTAGTCAAAAAAAAAGAAAACATTATTTGGCATTGTTTTTTCCAAAATGTTGCCTGCTATGTAAAAAGCTCATCAATATGAGACCTTTCTATTTGAAGTCAGGTCTCTTAAGATGACTGTCATTCATGGACACGTACTCAAATCCTCAAAAAAGGGAAGAGCACCTTTATTTTCACTGCTGAGTTATTAAAGAGAGGGAAAACTTGTAGCAATTGAGGTCATAAGTATTTTGAAGTATTTGGACAAATGAAACTGCTCGTAACTTATTATTTTTCAGGAAGTTAATTGCAAGAGCAAAAGCAGATATTTGTTCACTTGAAGTGACACAGTAAGATGAGGGGAACAGAAGCTGTAGCGAAAAATGTTTGCTAGTATTCTTTAATTGCCTGTACGGGAAGTCATTTTCTAACTTAAGAGGAGCCCTGTAGAAGACACGTCCAGGAAGGGGCTGAATCTAGTCTATGAAATTTGTTGAGCCACTGATGCATAAACAGTCAAAAGTCTAAACAGGGTGGTTACTTGGGTAATCATTTCCACCAGTTAGGTAGCTGGGACACTACCTTCTAGACCCGTGCTCACAATAGCTGGTCTCTGTCACTCAGGTTCAGCCTCCTCCTAAAAGTGAGTCCTGCCTTACTGAAGAAACATCTTATTTTTAATTCTGAAAGATACCAAAGATAGCAAATAGGGGAAAAAAATGTATGAACTAACAAAAGCATGATTCTGACCTATTTCTTTGATATATGTGCGATAGCAGTCTTCTATCGAGTCTTTGGGGTACCATCCTGAAAATACCATATTTCTATAAAATACTTTGAATCAAGATTCTTATCTAAGCCTACAGGAAGATGAAATCCCATTTTAGAAACCTGAATTTAAATACTTATTGTGTAGAATTCTGCAAGACAATAACTCAATATTGTCTAGAGCATTTGCTTTTCTTTTTTTTTTTTTTTAAAAAAAAAAAAAAAAAGAAGGAAATTACATAAAACCACCGCTTTCTTTCTGTAATTTACAGATGACTGTTTTCAGTAGGTTGCCTTTTAGCATCAAAGTCTCTGCCAAACTGAAAAAGCAGCAAGGTGCTGGAGTCTTACAAAGTTTAAAAAAAAAAAAAAAAGACAAAAACATTTGCTAGGGAACAAAACAAGCTGCAGCAGTTCAAGAGGGTAAAAGCAGGTAAATCTGTCTGGGAAGGACACTACCAGAACACTGCCCCTCTTTAGAGCAGGGTGGCCCTTCAGCCTGGTCACCAGAATCACTTCTCAACCATTACAGATGCTCTATGTGCAAGGCCCATACGTTAGACCATTAGGATGAGAATAAATGAAGGCTGGAGAATATCAGTGAGCTACTATACCAAGCTGCCTGGGAAGGGTCATGTGCTGTTTTGCTTTGAGCAAGAAAGTCTGTTCATAAGAAAGCAAAAGTTTTAGAGTGCTTGTGGTTGCTGCGCTCCACTCGACTTCAGCTCTGCTGTACACAAACACATGCTATCCAGAGGGTATACTTTTTTTTTTTTTTTACCCCTCAGTATAACCTTTTTTACAGAGCTAAGTTTATCACATGTTGTACTTTCTTAAACTAACATAAAAAAAACCACTGAAACCTCAAGTTTTGTTTCTGGTCCCATGTGCCCGAGCACAGGAAACCCAAGGTTTGGAGCCAAACAGGAAGCAGCGCTTTGTACAACACAGACCCGCGCGGCTTCACACACCCTTGCGCCATGGATAATTAAGTAGCTGGCAGTAATTGAAAATATCCCTGCTTCTTTCACAGTAAGTACCTTGTATTACTGGTTGATGTATTGTAGCTACTGACACATGACAGAATAATTTGTCTTTTATTCAACTCCAACACTGAATTATTGGAAGTTGGAGTTGTCTGTGGCCTAGAGGGAGACATTGTGCCAGAGTTTCATTTGCTGTTATTGAAGGCAAGAGGTTTATAAAAGTTAATGAAATACAGCTAGCAAAGTGGGTCTGAATCTCAGAAGCAGCAGCATACAGATGCCTATTGTTATTACACAGAGCAGCAAAAACGCATCAGTCTTTGCAAGCTATGATATCACAGAAAATATTTAACATTTTCATTGGAACTGCTACTTTTCTATCATTTGACTAACTGCAATAGCTGTTACATTTCCTTTGTTGTTTTTTTTTTATAAGTCATGCATAACAATCTTCTAGAACAAACAGACAGACCAAACATGAAGACAGACCAAAGTTACTCAATATTTTCATGCCTTAAGAGACTGTCTCAAGCAGTCCACAACTACAATTAGTACACTTCAAAATCTTCAGTTAAATATGTGTCCTGCGCTATCCAGTTGTTATGGAGATGGTCTTTACCTAATGAGCCAGTTGCATATGGACTCTGACTACAAAAAGTGAAAATAATTTCTGAAAAAAAAACTTTTTGACAGTTAATTTAATCCTATGTAAGGCATAGAAATTCATATAATCCTAGTATAAGATGAAAAGCATTTTGACAGAAAAAAATAACATTACTTTAGAGCTCTGTAACAGTTGAGCCATCACTAAAGGACTTAACACCTGTTTACATAGCTTGGTTGTGGGGGTTTAAAATAAATCTCACTAATACTTTGAGAAAAATCATGATGCTATTTGCTTTCTGGGATATAGAAAGAGATTAAAATGTCAAGAAAAGCATCAAGCTTTCTAAGATGCTCTGTTTACTGATAATGGCTAAATAACTTTCCCTCATTACTAAGGAAAATGATTCTGTAGCAAGATATCCATGGATCTCTGCATAAGCAAGTCTGATGAACTTTTTTTTTTAAAGCAGTAACATTTTCCACGAGTATAACTTGAGGAAAGGAATTGTTCACACTTTTTTTCTTTTAAATGAGACAAAGGAAAAAACATTGACCTTGAATGTCCTTGTTATTACAGCAGCTCCTTTAGCTTTGTCATAAACCTCCCAGGTTACTAGTGCTCTGGAATCAAATTATACTGTACATTGCAGCCAGTGTTATACTGGCTGCTGAACTGTTTTCTGAGCTGGGCATGGAAAGATCAGGCTGGGTCCAAAATAGTTTCTCGATGTCTTTCCTATAAAAGACTAGAAGCCTGTCTCTAGAACATAGAAGCTGCTACTTCCACAACTGAGCAGTGACTGAAGTTGTCAGGGAAGATCCTTTCCTACAAGGCACAACACTAAACTACTTTTTTCTTCATCTGAAGTCTATCTCCGTAAGTCTTCCTCACGCTCTGCCTCTTCTACACTCATCATAGCAGTGCTACTGCTGGAACACCACCTAACCCTTTTCCATCCCCTGCCGACAGGGCAGCTGATTTTCTAGCACACAGACAAGTTGCATGTTACAGTAACTCTTGCTCTGCTTTCCTGATCATCTCAGTGGAACAGATAGATTAATAAATAGAAACAAAAGCATGGAAATAGAGAGGACAGGTGTAAGTAGAGAAGAAAAGTATCCCTGATAGGAGGCCAAAGGGGACAACAGAAGAATAACTGTTAGAAAGAACTAACAGAAGGTGAGAGGAAGGGAGACCATGCATGTCAGAGGGGAGGGGAAGGAAGTGGCTGAGCAGCACTGCAGGTAAAGCCTTCCTGTTGCTTTTGATTTCTGTTCAGTTATGAGCAAAGCTTCTCTACAGTTAAAAAACGAGATGCCTTAAAGTACTACAGTATAAAGTCTTACCTACATAACCCCTTGAACTTCTCATTCTTCCTTTGGTGACCTCTTAATTCTGCTGCAGTCAGGTACCGCTCTTACGGCATCATCCAGCCAAAAATCTTGACTCTACTTCTGTGCCTGTGTTACCAATACCAACAGTTTGACACTTGCAAATACATTTATGGGTCCATTTTGGTCTTCAGTTTTTCTTCAGCATTAATAGCAGCAAGATATCAAGCATTATGGGTTTTAAATTGAAGGCTACTGTATGTCATAGTAGGCATACTCTTACCTTTAAAAAATTGGAGGCTGCTCCTCACCTGATAACATCAGGCCTTAAGCCAGGATGAAAAGTTTTGTTCCAAGGAACTTCCAAGGCAAAAGCTTTTTATAACTTGCAAGATTTGCAACCAGTTAACACTACATTAAGAGCAGATACAAGTGAAAATCATTCTACTGAAAACTGACTTGACTTAGGAGCAAATAAAATTTGAAGAATAACTTTACTTAGAATTTGATGTTCTATGAACTATTTTCTTCCTTAGTTACGCTGCACTGCAGATTCCCTTGGTTCATAGCAGCTACTCTTTCCTCTGTTAAAATGTCATCCTTTTCCCTCCAAGTAAAACAGTTTTGAGGGTTTTTTTTGGTTTGGTGTTTTTTTTTTTTTTGGAGAATAAGCAGTCTTGGACCCTTGCAATCACATCACCAAGAGTTAACAATGTATATTAAGCACGGGGGTTAGAAATAGTTTTGTCAGCGTGTCAGCTTCTAAAAGACTACATGCTATATAAACCCATGGAAATGATTGTGTTAAACGTTTTAACACTCTGTATACTCCATTTTCACTGTATCAGAGAGTGCCCCGTGCATGTTTGCCATCAGAATAAGAGTTCTGCCTGAAGACGCTTGCTAGTTCTGCACTGGTGCAGAAACAGGCTCAGCGAGCCAAAAGAGGGTTCTGAAAAGAATGCTTCTCCTTCACGTTTAAAGCGTTTCCTTTTTCATTCTTGTTCATGCCTCAGTCCTTTGACTTACCATCTCTATAAACTATCTTCTTGTATAGTGCTCTCTAATCTTGTTCAAGTGTTTGAGTTTGGGTTGGGTAGGGGGTTAGGGAGCTTTTTTTTTTTTTTTTTTTGCTTTACCATCCCAGTTTTGGCTAACTTGTTCCAAATTGTCTAGGTTGTCCTTTCTCACATTTTCCCCATTTATTCTATCTATCTACGGAACAAAACTGTCTTCACATTTTCCAAATGCTACAAAAGAAACTCTGAAATCATGGGAGACTCCTGTACATTCCTTAGGTGTGGAAGCTTTTGTACACTTCTACAGGATTTTGTTTGCCCTGAATAATACTTTATTAAAAATTCTGTAGAGAAAAACATACTCAAAGCTGATGCGATACTCAATATTTTTTTCTGCTAAGCCATGTGCAAATAAACGTTGAAATGCTTTTCAGATTATTGAAAAAAATCTGATAGTTTTCAATGAGCAAAACTCACCTTTCAGAACATTACCATGAAAAAAAAAAAAAATCTTCCAGGATTTCACCCTGCCTTTAGCTTTATTTTATCATTAGGAAAAATATGTTTCTATAGCAGTCTGTTGAATTTTTTTTTTTTTTTTTTTTTGGAAGGTCCTCCAAAGAAGAATGAGTTAGAAAGTTTAGAATGACCATTTTTAGAATGGTTTCTACATTATCCTTGTTTATTGCAAACGCTGGAACAGGTACATCATCTGTTTCATCAGACTAAGGAGCGGAAGTATTTTCCTCCCAGCTCTTCTGCATCAGATACATGGTCTGAAAGAGAAACCCGTGATTCCCATCTGGAAGGGTTTCCCTTATGGGACAGTTGACTGAGGAGTCCTTCAGCTCTGAAGTGCCAGAAACCAATAAATACCTTTTGACTCTCTGCATGGCATACAAGGCTTAGTACTACCTCTTCTAGAAGCTCACTCTTTCAATTTGAAGTGCAATATTTACAGAACTACCATCTTTAATATTAGATAATTTAAGCAAAGGTACTGACACCAGCCTAGGACTATTAGACAACACACCGCACCCTTTCGCAACATGTACCATACTTCATTTTTCAGGCATCTTCGACATTTAAAAATGTGTTGGCCCTTCTTTTATAATTTATTTGCAAAATCTAAAAAAATTATTTATTGGGCAAACTTTGATGTAAATGAGGAACTCATCACACAAACATTTCAGAACAGCTGAGGTTGCAGACAGAACTGACTATCCCACCATTGAACAGACTTTGCTTCCTGAAGATGAAGCAGCAGAAAGAAAAAAAAATGTGCAACAAGCACACTTGGAAAAGAATATTTTGGGAGAAACATAAGCTTCTACCAGCTCCCACCAATAGGACTGCAAAGCAGTCCATGCACATTTGCAGAAATGTAATGAAGAAAACTATTCTCCTTTAAACTTTTCATTAAGTGCTATACCTAGTTTAACTGAAAGCAAGTCTTCTACGCTATAATGGACATTAAATTTTCAGTTACTATAGCTTTTAGACTGAATGTCACAGGAGAGCACTCTTGTGATGGACATTTTGTATGGCATTGTGTGCATTTATTTTTTATATTAAGCCACTGACAAACACCAATGCATGAGTTTCTAGCCAAATTCACAAGCTGACAATGAAGTATATCTCCCTGCACAACAGAAACAATTATCATTTTCTGTTCCACTGGGGCAACAAGAGAAAATCTTTGGGTTCAACCTTATTTCTTGGTTTACAGGAAACACAGAACCTCCTGCAGGTAACTTAGAAATATTAGCCTTAATGACAGAGAGATATGTACCTAAGAGGAAGGGACGGGCAAAAAGTAGATACGATGTTACTCAGTTGAGACTGATGCAGCCTGGTGGGTTTTGCGCTGGTAAAACAAATAGCCATTTTACACAGAGACATTGAGAAGTCAGCTGCAAAAGTAATCAAGACAGCCCAAAGCTGCTTCAGAAGCATCCGAAATAGCGACAAGAGCTTAAAAGCCATGTGTCTAAGAGGTCAATAGTTATTTTCCTTTGTGGAAGTGGTTTGGACACAGCGCGTAGGCCAGCTTAGCCTCGGGGGCGCTTCCAACCCAGGTGAACCCTCACCCTCCCCATTCTTTCCCCGTGCAGAGCCTCGTACCTAGTACGCGAGGGCACCTGGGGAGATGGGGTGCTCACAGAGGAGACGCGCCGGGCAGGAGCTTGCCGCCAGCCCCCGTTACCCCTTAAGTCACCGCGTTCCGCTGCGAGCGGTGAGGAGGAACGGGAATCCCCCGTAGTCTGCATCCTGCCCGCCTGTCGGGCCTGCCTCAGGGACGGGGGGGTGCGGTTCCAGCCACCTCTCTCTCAGACCCCCTCGGACTCCTCGACCTACTCACCTCCTCCCGGACTCCTGTCACGAAGCGGAGGAGCTCCTCCGCCCGCGCGCGCCTCCCACGGGCGCGCTCCCTGCTGCCGCCCGCCGCTCCCGGTCCCGCCCAGGCCTCCTCAGCCCGGGAGGGAGCCGCGGGCGCCGCCCTCCTCAGGCTTCCCCCGGCTCAGGCACCCCGCCGGAGCCCTCCGTCGTCGATCGTGCTGCCACCGGAGCCGCTCGCCTCGGAGACCGAGCGCCAGCGCCGGCTACACCCGCCCTCAAATCTCCCGCCGCCGCTGCCGGCCCCGCCCCGGTCTCCTCCGCCGCTGCCGCGGGGGCTGCCGGGAGGCCTCTCCGCTCCCCTCACGTTTTCCCGCCTCAGGAGCCCCCCTCACGACCGTGCCCGCGCCGGAGCGGCTCACCTCGGCCACGAGTCGCGCTACAGGCACAAAGATAAGCAAAACCTTTTGGCGCGGCAACGATAAAGCTGCAGCCCTAACTTCGGAACATACAGCAGGGCGGCAACCTTACTTCCAAGAACTGGGACAAAACTGAGAAGGGCAACGACCTGCTAAAAGAAGCAACGTGGGGCTAGGTCAAAGATTAGCGGGAGTTGTTTTGGAAGGGAGAACAATTACAAAACAGAAACAGCAGCAGTGACAGGGACACTGAGCAACTTGGGGCAACTGTGTATCCTGATGACCTGTACCTGTCTGCCAGTACCTGTTTCTCTTCTACACAGTCTTGGCTATCTACACCCCGCTCTTAATATGCTTCTTATTCGGAAAAGCAGCATCAGGATTTACATTTACTGTGGTCCTCAGAAGACCAAAGTGACTTTTCATCATTCCCTAGCTCCTTTAGGAAGCGTTCAGATGCGCTCGTTTTATCAAGATTATCTATAAAGAAGTACACTTTCTCCTCCGATGGGACAGGTAGGGTTTTTTTACCTAACTTTTCCACTGATACCTCTCTCTGGAATGTTTTATTCTAGAAACATCATTTTCCAGGCGGCACTGACTTTTTGGGGGGCAAGTTTTCTGTCACTCCGAAAACTTTGTCATGGTTCCTTGCCAACACCCAGCTTCTGAAAACCAGGCATTTCTCTATCGCCTTTCTTGGTCATACCCACCTTCAGGCTTGAATTTGTCAGAGTGTGGTACATACCTGGGTACGGAGGCTGCTCCTCACCTGATAACATCAGGCCTTAAGCCAGGATGAAAAGTTTTGTTCCAAGGAACTTCCAAGGCAAAAGCTTTTTATAACTTGCAAGATTTGCAACCAGTTAACACTACATTAAGAGCAGATACAAGTAAAAATCATTCTGCTGAAAACTGACTTGACTTAGGAGCAAATAAAATTTGAAGAATAACTTTACTTAGAATTTGATGTTCTATGAACTATTTTCTTCCTTAGTTACGCTGCACTGCAGATTCCCTTGGTACATAACAGCTACTCTTTCCTCTGTTAAAATGTCATCCTTTTCCCTCCAAGTAAAACAGATTTTTTTTTTTTGTGAGAATAAGCAGTCTTGGACCCTTGCAATCACATCACCAAGAGTTAACAATGTATATTAAGCACGGTGGTTAGAAATAGTTTTGTCAGCGTGTCAGCTTCTAAAAGACTACATGCTATATAAACCCATGGAAATGATTGTGTTAAACGTTTTAACACTCTGTATACTCCATTTTCACTGTATCAGAGAGTGCCCCGTGCATGTTTGCCATCAGAATAAGAGTTCTGCCTGAAGACGCTTGCTAGTTCTGCACTGGTGCAGAAACAGGCTCAGCGAGCCAAAAGAGGGTTCTGAAAAGAATGCTTCTCCTTCACGTTTAAAGCGTTTCCTTTTTCATTCTTGTTCATGCCTCAGTCCTTTAACATACCATCTCTATAAACTATAGAATCGGACCATAGGGAAACGGAGCTGCTTTCAGTGAGACCTGTTGAATTGGAGAGTCCGGGAGCCTGAGCAGCCCAAATCTTAAAGGGTCCTCCCCAGCATCTTGTGATTTGATTTACAAGCCTGACTTGAAAATTCCCTGACATGTACTTACAAAGAAGGCAGTAAGCCTTCATGGCATGCGAAATGGCATCACAAACCCAGGGCCCAAACGCTCCAAGGCTCCAAGACAGTGCTCTGTTGACATAAAAGGAAGTTTCTTGTGCTAAAAGCTTTGAAAGCTTGCTCTACATTTTTGCATTAATTCCTTCCCCACCACCGTACACACTTCAGTAAGTCAGCCTGCTACAGTTACAACGTACTTTAGATACTGCAACATCAACTTTTTTGGAAAGAAAAATAGTTGCACAGCCATCATACAAAATACTACGTCTTCCTCACTACCAATACCAAATCCCATTTTGTCTGTATTTACGGAGGCTAGTTTTCATTTCCTTTTTTCCTCATTGTTTGTAGTGATGGCATTTGACAAAATTCTTAGCACGCTGGCTTGAGGCAACGTAAAAAAAAAAAGTCTTCCTAAGCAGACATTTGTATGCCAGTTTACAGGAAACACAGAACCTCCTGCAGGTAACTTAGAAATATTAGCCTTAATGACAGAGAGATATGTACCTAAGAGGAAGGGACGGGCAAAAAGTAGATACGATGTTACTCAGTTGAGACAGATGCAGCCTGGTGGGTTTTGCGCTGGTAAAACAAGTAGCCATTTTACACAGAGTCATTGAGAAGTCAGCTGCAAAAGTAATCAAGACAGCCCAAAGCTGCTTCAGAAGTATCCGAAATAGCGACAAGAGCTTAAAAGCCATGTGTCTAAGAGGTCAATAGTTATTTTCCTTTGTGGAAGTGGTTTGGACACAGCACGTAGGCCAGCTTAGCCTCGGGGGCGCTTCCAACCCAGGTGAACCCTCACCCTCCCCATTCTTTCCCCGTGCAGAGCCTCGTACCTAGTACGCGAGGGCACCTGGGGAGATGGGGTGCTCACAGAGGAGACGCGCCGGGCAGGAGCTTGCCGCCAGCCCCCGTTACCCCTTAAGTCACCGCGTTCCGCTGCGAGCGGTGAGGAGGAACGGGAATCCCCCGTAGTCTGCATCCTGCCCGCCTGTCGGGCCTGCCTCAGGGACGGGGGGGTGCGGTTCCAGCCACCTCTCTCTCAGACCCCCTCGGACTCCTCGACCTACTCACCTCCTCCCGGACTCCTGTCACGAAGC
Organism: Platalea leucorodia; assembly: GCF_965183815.1. Taxonomy (NCBI): domain Eukaryota; kingdom Metazoa; phylum Chordata; class Aves; order Pelecaniformes; family Threskiornithidae; genus Platalea; species Platalea leucorodia. The sequence continues at coordinate 4,686,578 of NC_138828.1, read as the reverse complement.
GGAGGAGCTCCTCCGCCCGCGCGCGCCTCCCACGGGCGCGCTCCCTGCTGCCGCCCGCCGCTCCCGGTCCCGGTCCCGCCCAGGCCTCCTCAGCCCGGGAGGGAGCCGCGGGCGCCGCCCTCCTCAGGCTTCCCCCGGCTCAGGCACCCCGCCGGAGCCCTCCGTCGTCGATCGTGCTGCCACCGGAGCCGCTCGCCTCGGAGACCGAGCGCCAGCGCCGGCTACACCCGCCCTCAAATCTCCCGCCGCCGCTGCCGGCCCCGCCCCGGTCTCCTCCGCCGCTGCCGCGGGGGCTGCCGGGAGGCCTCTCCGCTCCCCTCACGTTTTCCCGCCTCAGGAGCCCCCCTCACGACCGTGCCCGCGCCGGAGCGGCTCACCTCGGCCACGAGTCGCGCTACAGGCACAAAGATAAGCAAAACCTTTTGGCGCGGCAACGATAAAGCTGCAGCCCTAACTTCGGAACATACAGCAGGGCGGCAACCTTACTTCCAAGAACTGGGACAAAACTGAGAAGGGCAACGACCTGCTAAAAGAAGCAACGTGGGGCTAGGTCAAAGATTAGCGGGAGTTGTTTTGGAAGGGAGAACAATTACAAAACAGAAACAGCAGCAGTGACAGGGACACTGAGCAACTTGGGGCAACTGTGTATCCTGATGACCTGTACCTGTCTGCCAGTACCTGTTTCTCTTCTACACAGTCTTGGCTATCTACACCCCGCTCTTAATATGCTTCTTATTCGGAAAAGCAGCATCAGGATTTACATTTACTGTGGTCCTCAGAAGACCAAAGTGACTTTCATCATTCCCTAGCTCCTTTAGGAAGCGTTCAGATGCGCTCATTTTATCAAGATTATCTATAAAGAAGTACACTTTCTCCTCCAATGGGACAGGTAGGGGTTTTTTCCTAACTTTTCCACTGATACCTCTCTCTGGAATGTTTTATTCTAGAAACATCATTTTCCAGGCGGCACTGACTTTTTGGGGGGCAAGTTTTCTGTCACTCCGAAAACTTTGTCATGGTTCCTTGCCAACACCCAGCTTCTGAAAACCAGGCATTTCTCTATCGCCTTTCTTGGTCATACCCACCTTCAGGCTTGAATTTGTCAGAGTGTGGTACATACCTGGGTACCTGACTTTGCGCAGACACCTACATCCCAAACACCACAAGCATCTTTATGGACTTGTGTAAAGACACGGAACTGAGCAGAACTCGAGAGCAGGATCCATTTTGAAAAAACCCCCAAATGACTCAGCTGTCAGGGCCTGGCATCTCAAGCTGAGGGAACAGTATTGCCAGAAAGGTGCCTCATGTCAGCCCGCAGTTTCCCTTTACTGATGACAATGGCCATTTTTATCTTTGACTTTTGTTGTACCTAGGTCTTTTATGAATTCGCCCTGTGTGGAATACAAATTTTTTTTCAAGTATTCTGTCTTTGTGATATATCTGATATGGTATGCATGCTGACACTGGCTGCGTCTTTGAGATCTTAATTTTATATCATAGGCAATATCACCTTTCAAACCGTTTCAGCTTTATTCAATCCCAACTATATATTTAAAATCATATTGCCTACATCATTATGTCATAATGTCATTAATAATAACAATATCTTTAGTCTTACCATCTGTAAACTTACCCATATAACCCGGAAATAACAATCATCTCTAATTAAAGTGTGGTAAGTGGTGACTGATTGCAAAAGGATTGATAATCCACTCCAAGCAAAAAGAAAAGTCTTCACACAGCAAAAAGCCCCGTAGCTTTAATAGAAAAAAATTGCATGATTTAATAGTGTTTTGCACCTCGCAAAACTTGGCGTGTTTTGTACTCTCTGTTTTGCAGTGCTTTGCACATTGGGGAAAAGCAAAATTATTACCTGTTTCCATAAGTTCTGTCTTGAAAATCAGTAATAGAAGGACTAAGCAGGATTAAATAGGCCAAAATAAACCCAACAAAACTGTGTTATGTGAAGGTGAGAAAAATTAGACCCAGTTTTGAAGGAAAAATTGACCAAACTTTCAATCAATGCTTTTCACGGCCAGTACTAGCATAGTTTTTATTAACATCTTTAAGAGTACTTTTCCTCAAAAGGACCATCCCATTTCTTTGGAGATAAAGCTGATGGGATTAAGAATAAATCCACTACTGTGAATAATGCATCATATGATGAGTTATATCGGTTGAGTCTGAGTAACCTCTCTGTTAGAGGTAAATTTAGCACAGGAAATACTGCTTACCCACCTTGCAGAATCAAGTTCAGTTACATTAAATTTAATGTCTTACAGCAGAAAACATCAGGCATGGCTTTTCCAGCGAAACACGAAAAAGAAGATTGCAAGCTATGAATGTTTCACGTAAGTCAAGTTAATTCTAGCATTAAGAGCTAGCTTTTTGTCGGTATGATGTACAATAGTTAGATTTCAGCCTGCACCACATTGGGTATTCATATATGCCAGGAAACACTCCATTAGTCAGCTCCCAGTAGGCCTCTTGCTTATTCCTGTGTTATAGTATTTTTAACAGCATATTTCTAAGCACAGTTTTCTCTCGGCCTTCGGAACATCACAATTTGCAAGCAAAGCTGGATTTTAGGTGTTAAAAATAATTGGAGGGAAAGGTATACCCATTGTAATTGTTTAAGGTGAAACAAATCCACATTTATCATATGTTGGTGCTGAAACCTTATTTAGGTGCCTCATTATATAATTTATAATATATACATGTACAATATATACATTTATAATTTATGTTTATATATAAAAGTATGTAAAATATAGAAATTTATAATTCATAATATATAATTATATAATCAATTTTTAGCTTCTGAAAGGAAGAGTTAATTTACATTCTTATTAGGTACCTCAGATATTTGAAAATTAGCCTGCTCTATGTTGACTCAAATTATTTACGGTATTAATAGATGGCGACATGTATCTCCTGTGATATGAAATATAAGGAAGGATCTAGCACACATGAAAGTTATTTTGTTTAATTCATGCAAGTCTATAGGTCTCAGGAATGGGTTTAAGATTTTCTTCATCTCATTATATATTTGTTCTTCCCATTTTATTTTATTACTGCGCTCAAGGGGCCACAGCCCAATGAAAAGAGGTTCTGTTTTGTTCGTGGCATTTCAGGCTTAGGGCCAAATGGAGCTACACAGGTATAAATAAAGAGTGGATTTTTTTTTTCCCCAATGCCCCTTGCACATGACTTGAAGCTTAACTCATAAATAAGAGTAAGGAAAAAGTGGACGGAGTTCTTGCCTTATTTAATTCCCCAAGTGAGTATTGTTTAATTACATTTATATAATTGCAGAACCCAGCAAAAGGCTCGAATTTAGTCCATTTGACTTGAGTTTGTGCTCTTAAATTTAGATCACCGACTTGTTAAATATGCCCTGTAGTTCTATAGTCAGGAACTAACTGACTGTTAATCTATTTGACATTATAATTATTCCTGTCATTTAGTTTACAGCTTATACTTTGAACAGAGCACTTCAGAACGATACCTGTTCAGAGGCCTTTTTGTTAATTAAGTATATAGTTTCGAAGGTCCACAATATTACTGATATATGAACCAGCAATTAAGTTCTGACAATATACATACTGGAAGCCATTGACTTATCTTCAGCAGTGGCAGCAGAAGTATGCCAAGCTGTAAGTCTGTGGCACTGCAGAGCCGCAAACCACTTGCGTGTTCCAGAAGACACTGAAGGTTTAGTATGAATCAGCTTGATAAGATTGGCTTTTTCCTCAGGTTTCTCTCAGTCAAATAATGCATCACGTATTAGGTTGCTTTCAGTATGTAGCCTTTGTAACAATACCCCTTTACCTTCGTTTTCAATGAAAAACAGCATGGAAATGGTCAGGGTTTTAATTTCGTTCCAGTGTTCATCAGTACCGATAGCGCAGCCACATTTGTTGTTGAACTCGGCACAACCGAGATGGAGTTTTCACCCTTAACACTGATAAACTGTGTCATGGTGGTAAATAGGACGCACAGCATAAACTGACTCCCCCTTGCACATCTAGGAACCTAGGGGCATCCTCTGCATAACATAAGATGCTCATAAATATTAGAGGAAGTCTTCTCCATTAGAGTATCAGACTAAGTGGTATTTCTGCTGCCTTCAGACAGTGCTTTTAACTTTTTTATTGATGTTTTGCTCAGAGGTTTCCCATTCTGTGTCCTATGTCCTTTGACATTCACCAATATTTTGGTGTATGAACTCATCATAAGATCCTGGAGGATATAAATCGGTCCCCACAGGTCTTCCACTCTTCTATCTTGCTACTTTTCTAATGGGATCATCCCTTCTGGAGTCCTTAGTCCAGGTGGGCACAAGAAACTTCAAGTAATTTCAAACCAGAGGCACTAAAATCTTCCAAGAAACCTGCTTGTTTGAGGAATTTGCATCAATTACTACCACTTAAAAGAAGATAAGGGAGGGAAGAAAAGGCAAACATACACAATGATCCTTTTCCTTGGACAGACTGAATAGTAAATGTCTGTTTATTTTTCCCAAAGGAAAAAAGGATATCAGCAGAACCTTTATCAGGCTTTTTTAGTTTTTGCCTCCTAACTACATAGGAGTTTTCAGTTTCAGAGATCTGCTTATTCAAAAAAAGGAGTTTGAGACGTATCATTCTAAGTCTTTGAGCAATGTATCCTTGTGCCAGGTTCTGTCAAAACCAAAGAAGGAAAATATTCTTGTATTTCAGAATTTGCTCATTAAACATAATTATGAGATAGCAGACTCTGAACTTGAGCTATAGAGGAAGCAGAAATGGCTTCAACAACACCCACTGCAGCAATTTTGCTCCATAGGTATTAATGTAGACAACATGAAAAAATGTTTGAAATTTCAGAACCGAATTGGTCTTGCCAAAAGAAGTAATTTAACTGTGAAAGCAATTCATCACATTTTCAAAACTGGATAAACTGGATCCTGGTCTCTTTAGTGGAAAACACTATCAAGGTATTCTGTAGCTGACAGGATGCAGTTTGCTTTTTTAAATGTAAACTCCAGCCAGTCTCTATTGAACAGGTACCTGGACTGCCTGGCATAAAAGCATATTAACTGGCTGTAAGGCAAGACAGCTTCATCTTCATGCAAACTGTTAATATTTAATTTAGGCATGCATGGTGAGCAAATATATAAGTCTATGCATTCCTTTGCAGTCTTCTGATGTATACAGCAGCTGTGTGATTTGATTTGAATTGATTTTGCTGCTAACCTGGTGACCTCCAATAAAAAATTGTTGCATTCACCACAAAGTGATTTATGATGGCAGGACTCTCTATTATATAAATACTTTCCAATGCATTAGTCAGAAATCCACTATCTTACTTCATTAAACCAACAAATATAATCAATTCTTATCTGATTTACAGTTTTTTATGCAAGGAAAGAAAGATTCTACCTTTATGCCAAATGGAGTTAAAATGTAGATCATGTAATACGAAATGTCTCTGCCTCAGTGCGTAAGTGCCACTAATCAAAATCAGAGTCCGCATTCAAGATTTTAGCTCTGATCAAACTCTGGGTTGCACAAGAATTAAATGCAGTACTTCAGCACTTAGAGCTAAACATACATATGCATGTTTTGTTAATAAATAGTGCTGAGCATTAACACTGTGCCATTTTGTAGTTAAATAGCCACCTCGTTTAATCACAATGGAAAACTAAAGGCATGCCTTAAATATGAGCATTGTACAAATGACATTAGGAGACAAAGTCTTTACTAGCAATACATTAGTAACATGCCTCTTATTTCAAAACATCCTGAAGCACTTTACTATCTGCACGTGCTTGTGCATGCTGACATGTGCATATTAAAATTATTATACACAGGAATCTCTTCAATCATATCTGAAATGCAGATATAGAACTTGCTTCCTATACACATGGAGACAGAGAATAACACATTTTCAGAAGTAATGCATTTTTTTATTTAAAAGGATAGATGTGCTACTGAATCTATGGCTCCTTATTACAACACAGAGTCAATAAAAAGAGCTCTCATCCGACTACTGTGCGATCCATCGATAATTCTGCCAGAACCACTAAACACTACTTTGCCTGTAGTGTCCCTCTGGCCCGTTTATTTGGATAATAATTTTGAAGTAAAACTTGGGGGGGGGGGGGGAGGGAGTGTTATTTGGTCATTTTTCCAACATTGACCCTAGCCCCTTGTGTTTGAAGTGTGGGGAACAATGAAGGTTTTAAAAACCTAAAACAGAAAATGAAAATGATTCTGTGTTTTCTGTGCCTGAGGGATTTACTTATTGAGATACTGTAACGAGGTGAGTAGGAGAGCGATAGCTTTCAAACGTGTCCTCTTCCTTTGGCAGCTATGCTTTACAAAGAAATGAGTGAAATCATCTCAGCCCTCTGGAGGTGACCTCCAGGTTCATCAGTGGAAGGTGGCATTTTCTTGAGGAGTAGCTTCAACATGAGTAACCTCAGCATCTCCTGTACTTTGGATAGGTGTCAGTAACTGTGCACTGGCCAGTCTTATTTCAGGGGACTTCTTTAATGTGTTGCCTGTGTTGAATTCCTTTAGACAGTCAGCCAAATACCATGTTACTGCAGTACTCGGCTCATGCTCACATCTCTGAGATACATAGCACGGGCGCATCTTCGCTGTAACCTTGCACTGTCTAGAAAGCCTAGACAACCTGCATAGGCTCTGAATGCTAATGCAAGGGCCCACTACCCAAACACAAGGCATTGTAGAGTCTAAGTCCTTTTTAAGATTCAATGCAAAGGTGAATGATTAATAGCAAATCCAAGTCATGCTCAAGATTCTGCTGACGCGCATACACGCCCCGCTCTCCTGTACTGAGCATGGCCCCGATGTAGGAAAGGGTCTTGCCTGCTGCTGTGAGGGGTCTACATTTCTGTAACATTAATTGCATATATGCAAAGAGTACAGCATGTAAAAACATGTCTAAGTCTAGTACGGTGAGCAGCTGCTGGCTGTATGGATACCTGCATCAGGCTCAGCAGGAATCACCTACTTGACTTTCAGCAACAAAAAACATTCAGCCATCAACATCTGAGCTACAGGAACAGCTCACGTAACTATCAATTGCTAGTATTCCTGTTCTTTGTTGGCACAGGTTACACATCAGTGGGAGACTATTATCAACACACTGTTAGCATTACATAATTTGCTAGACAAGTTATTTTTGAGCATTTAGGACTCGCAACACTTCGAGTTCCATGGTGTTGGTTTTTTTTTTTCTGTAACGAACTGCAGGACCCTGTATAGGTACCTGAAATATCATGGGACAGACACAGGAATGAATTTGTCTGTCTTTCAGCCCCTCAAGCTACAGCAGTAACTCTGCTAGCTGTCAGGAACTAACAAGCCCCTCTCTCTCTGAAGCAAAACATCTGATCTTGATCACAAAGTCCGTGCCCTACACCACTAATAGAAAATCCAGGAAATATTTGATAGCTGGGAAGGAACAAAACTAGAACTGTTTGTGGTATTTAAGAATTGGGCCTTCAGTTTCTGTTCTCTCTTCCTATGATGCAACAACAGGAGGGAAAGGATAAAAAGATTTGTTTCAAAGTATTTTTCATTTCAGAAAGAATGCATTGTTGTCCTTACTAAAGGAATTCAAAGTGTTTTCGATTCATCTAGACAGTTCAAGGATATGTACACCTCCCACACCTATGGACTTTCCAGCTGGTAAAATGTTGGTATATCTTCCAGGAGTTCCTAAACACTAAACTGATGTTTCTGGAATTCGAGTTTCTTTTGTACGTACTAGAAGAGGCTCCTTGCTGATGTCCCACTAATTCCACGGTACCTACAGAATTCCATTGCAATATATTATGAAACCATCTTCATAAAGATACGGTTAAGAAAGACACCAGACGAATACATAGACAAAACCTGACTTACAAAACCAGAGTCCCTTGTAAGGAGACATTTTTCCTAGGCAAAGAGATTATTCAGCCTGATGCACTGTCAGAGGATTTTCCTGTAAGACTTATTTTTATGTTAACTTCACGTACAACAGAGTGTATAATAATAGCTCAAAATTATTTGTTTCATCTTTTCTTATGTGCGTCTCTGTCCTTTGGACCCCCATTGAGCCATGGCACTATAGATTCCGCATTCTGCAATGTCACACAGTAGGTGTTGAGGTGGGACAGAGATCAATGACACTCTCTTGATTACAAGGCACTTGAGGAGTGGATCAGGTAAGAGTGCAGCTTTGTAAGGGCTGACATCTGCAGAGATATCAAGTCAGAACAGGAATTTACTCTTAATTTGGCATCCCCAACTTTGCAATTTAGTTCTATTGCTGAATGGTTAAAATGAAAAGCAATGACATAAATAGTCCCCAAGACTCTTTAAGCTGAGGCTGACCAGCTGTTTCAAACATAGCTGCTCACGGGCAGAGGGTAGAGAAAAAGGGAGAGGTTTTTTAACTGCCACAAAAAGCCTTGATTGTTGTTCATCTGGCTTTATTTTTCACTGATGAAAATTTGTACTTGGGAGTAACAAGTACTGCACGAGCTAAGTACGTGACACTTGGCTGCCTTTGTAATGGCAATGGTGGATGGGAATTTGATAGACTTGGGTTACACAAACCCTGTTTTGACGGAGTGCATTTTTGGCTATGCTTGTGCTGCAAAATGGAACTTGCAAAAAAAGAAAATCTTCAAAAGATCTTGTTGGTTATAGAAAGAAAATAAGAGTTTGTATGTGTTTTCAATAAGACAAAGGCTTACTTCAAAGGTCTCACCCATCTCATCACTGATGGCCCAGTAATAGGTATCTTTAGGTATCTTTACCCTGCCTAATCTTTTCAGGTAGGTAAGCCACTTAGCATGCACTTAAAACACCCTAGAAATAATGCAATGAAAAGGGTAGTAAAGAATTTTGATGGAAGTTGCAAAAAAACAAGTATTCATTGTGGGGCTATGTGGGTAGCTTACATTAAGAGGTACAGTACTATTACAGAGAAAGAAATGGCAATTTAAAATTATAATCCACATGCCTTCTTAAAAGCAAATAGTCAGGGGTACAAAGAAAATACCCCAATGAATAATGAACCTCCTAGTAGTGCAGTGTGCCTTGTGTTTAGATGTTTGGCTAAAAAGATGAAATGATCACCTCCTTTGGTGGAGTTTTTTTAGCACAGTGCTAAAAAAATCACACAGAAGAAACTTGGTGGCCTAATAGTAAATTGTAGGTGAGCCTTGGTTAAATGATATTTTGCTATGGGAAATGTATGTTTCTAGGTACTGTCTGTAGATTTTTCTTTCAAATGTCTTTTCTCCATCTTTTCTGTTTTCTACAAATGATTTTATCCTCAGAATGAAGTGAGACCATTTATCTATTAGTTTCAGGCTTATCACATGAAATTAAGCACCAGAATGCTCAGTAATTAGAAATCACCTCACCCTGGAAAATGGGATAATGACAGAGTCCTTGAAATCAATGAAGGTTAAAGCTGTGTGTTTATAATAACATTTCTATAAACCCAAGATAAGATGTTGATTAGGATATTATATCAGCTACATAACAATTAAAAGTTATATTTAATCCTGTACGGAGAGTTTATTTTGAGCATTGCATGATCTCACAAACGTATCCAGCAAATAAACCCCCTACTTTGATGCCAAAGGTAACAAATACTGTGCTTTGTTCAAACTTGTAGTATGTCCACACGCTTCTCACAGCTAATCATTCAGGGACATTAACTACATGTGAGGTGTTCCTGAAAATAAGTAAGAGTCTGCAGAAAATCACCAAGCCCAGAGTTTTTTTCTAACAGGAATGTATAAAAGAGCCATATGTCAACCAAAACACAGACAGAAGTTCCCAATATAATAGCTACAAATTGTATGTAGGTCAGTCTTGGATCTATTGGTTATTAAAACAAATAGATCTGTTCTCCCTTTGTCCTATCTGACTGAGAGGCTGCCTAACATGTTTTTAACAACTAAAGACTACTTCAAAATTTAGAAGAAGCTGGGCAACCTCATCTCTAGCATCTTTTCTCAGGAAACCTGACATACATAATCCTCAGTACTGAAAATGTACGGACAAAGATTTCTGTTCTCTAGAGCATCAGATAATGGCTATTTCCTACCAAAATATAATTATCCACATCAGCCTTAGACTGTTAATCTGTATTCTATTCAGAAGTCATCAGCAGGACTTCTATTTCGTTATTACTGAATAACATGATATAAAAATTATTTTTTGTTAGTATGTGGGTATGATTCCACTGCAATAGCAAGGTCACTTCAGAGTCTCCTGCAAAGCCATCCTTCTAAATATCCTATCAGATCTTCCCCTTCCTTGGCTCCAAGGTGAAAAGGCTCCAAGTTTTACACAGTATACATGGATAAGCAGAAACTATTCTTGATCTTTTTCTCATGAATTCCTATTATTAAGAAATTACAGCATTTGGAAATATGGTGGTTTAAGTTCTGTTTTTAACAGAAGTTTTGTGTTTATTTTATGATTTTGCTTTCATAAAAGAATTTTTGGATCAGATCCTCCTTTGTTTTGATCTCACAAGCAATAAGGTTCTCCAAAATGATATACACAACTTCACATTTACCACTGAGCAAGAGTGTTCACACAGGCCGTACCTAATGCAATGTAAACCTCCACTTTAATTTCTGTTTGTGTTCCTGCAATTAAACCTTAAATGTGCCTTTAAAACGTTAGGAAAGATCAGATTTGCTTAAAATTTGTGGCATGCTATTTATAATTAGTTAAAGATTTTGGGGAGGTGGAGTTGTTTTAGTATTCTTCAGGACCTACAAGCATTTGGGTTTTTGCAACAAGATCTGTTTTCCTGGTCAACAACTGAAATATAAAACTGGAGAGAGGGGGAATCTGACCTTCTCTAAACAGTGTGATTTTAGTCACTTCAAATCAGGTCTACCTTCCATTACATCCACACCGCACTGTCAGCATGTACACGAATAGGAAGATGAGTTCTGAATCCTTCTGAGAAGTCAAAGTTCACAGATTTGCACTAGATCTTCCTTTGCCCTAGCTCTCTTTCGTCTTTAAATTTGTCCTCATAAAGAATCTGCGAACTATAGAATTTGATATATTATTTTTCACTTGTGGCTGCATTCAACTTTTAAAGTCGATGCCCTGATCTAATTTTTGTGGTTGTGATTCATTTCTATGACTGAAAAGAAAATCACCAGAGAATTGTATTCTATTGCCCTGTCTCTTCATGAACAAAGATAGTGCTGCTCTAAAAAGTTCAAAAGTTAAAAGGACCAAGGTTCTGAGTTTAAATAGACCATATTGGCCAGTCAAGGACTTCTTTCTGGCAATGATGTGGGGGTCCCTGGTTATGAAAGCAACAGCGGTTACTAGCCTGTTAACACCACCTCCTCTCACCCTGTCACCCATGCCACTTTTGGGGAGCATCTCCCCACGCACACCTGTGGGACCAGCCACCCAGAGTGCCAAGCTGGCCCCAAGCCCTGCAGCCAATCCCCCTGTGCTCCAGGCCCTGACACAGAAATAGCTGGGAGAAAAACATGCTAATGCCTAGGAAAAACTTATAGACAATCAGTTAAGGAAACAGACAAGCATCCTGATGTGTAGACACCATTCCAACGGACGTCCAACTGAGCAGTGTATAAACAGCCTGTAGTCTGAGGTTTTATAAAGCTTGCCCATAATTTTTAGGGGTATGCAAAATTAGTTGGCATATACACACATTTCCTTGAAACTTAAAACATCCGTTAATTACACAAATTAAGCATGATTCGGATTTAAATAAATAAATAGCTAACCAAGCAAAAATCCTCCAGAAATAAAGATTTTCAAACTGAAATGCTGTTGTCTTGAATTTCAAGCCAAAATATATGCCCTGGGATAAGCAAAATCCAGGTCCTGAAAGTCAGGCTGGTGTGGCAGTAGTCTCAACAATAAGGTTACAGTTCTGATTGGTACTGGAATCGAAAAGACCACTTGGTACAATTTAGAAGGTATTTCAACTGCTTTTGAGCTCACCTAGGAAAACCCAGTTATTTCCACAGATAAACTAGACCATCTTTAAACCTCTAAAAGAACCTACCTGACATTATTTCTCCATCCTGATAAAGAAGTCCCTGGGTTACACTTGCAAATTAGATTAAATTTTCTAATTAAACATTATAGCAAGTCATTTCTAAATGGCGGAACTTTTAACTTTGAGGGCACGTAAAGCATTAGAACCAACAAACAAGGGAAGGGTTGAGTCAACAACCTTAAATGCTGCAGATCTATAAATTACCAAAGCTGATAGATGAGAACATACTATAGACTAATCTTGATGAAAAACGCTAGATGATAATTCTTTCCAGCTCAGTATAACTCTGTGATTATCCCTTGTTTGTGATTTTTAAGCCTGTGCTTCTAAAGTGAATGTAACTCAACACTTGCAGCTAGACAGAAAGAAGCTTTCTACATTGTGCATGCTTCTGTGCCAGAGACTAAATAACCAAACGTTCCTTTCTCAAACATACTGTGTGGAAGGTTATGTTGTTTAAACAACAGCTTTAGACCCAGACAGATAAAATAAAACACATTTGTTATTTTTTTCCTCTCAACCTTAGTATCTGGGTAATAATAAGATTCATTCTCTCAAATGAGTCAAAGCAGCAGTCTTGTTCCTTGTGTTTTTTCTGCTTTTGTTGGGTGGTAAGTTTGCAGCATCAATTGTATTAGTGTTTCTGTCAGCACCCACATTAAATATGTTTCTTTATGGGAGAAATCACATTTCAGCCTACTCTGGACATCTAAATTTATATCTTTCATCACATCCAGATTGAAATCCAGCTACCACCTGGATTCCTGTAGGGTTTACTTAGTGAAATGCTCGGAATATTTCTGTTCCAAATATCAATTTAAAAATCAACTGAAGTTTATGTTTAGGCAGAACAGCCAGTAAACCACAGACACTTTCCTCTTTTGCTTCTACCTTTCTGCTTTTTTGTAGTGTTAGAACAGAATCCCATAATTCAAATCAGAATTTGGTACATCCTGTGCTTTTTTGGTATTACTTTAAGCTGAGTTTATTTTCCCTTGTTTTACAAGTTTAGAATGCCTTAGTGGTACTGCAGCCTTCTGCACTGTTTTCCGTGTCCTGTGAAATTTAGAAATGGATACATGAATTTCAACAGGGTCTTCTGGGATTTTCCTATGTATTGACTGGAGAGCTTGGACTTTAATTCCAGCTGAGGGTTAAATTTCTTGATGTCCATACAGCCTCTGTTCTGGCTTATCGCCTCATTCTAGGGAAAAATAAACTGGCTTTATGGGCGGAGGACCTCACAGAAGAGGCACTGGTTCCTGCTTGATCTCTGCCCCTCAAACCTCTGTGAGTGTTCCCGGATACAGCTGGTTCTACAAACCAGAAACCAAACACAGTTTAGATGTAGCCCTGTGGTCTGTGCAGAAAAGTATTCAAAAAATGTAGCTCTGCATCAGAAAATATATGGGCTTCATTTCTACAGAAATCTAGACAGCAACCTTACAAGAAAATTCCTCGTCAATAAATTTTCAGTACTGCCTTGTTCTTGGTGGGGAGGAAACTGAAGGGGGACTCCATCTATCAGGCTGGTACATTCTTTCCCTTCTAGATAAGAGTGAAGTCAGTAACCACGCTTCCAGAAATGCAGATTTTTTTCTTTCTAAGTTATTCATATGCTTCAGGATGATTCTTGTTTCTAATTTTACTCAAAAGATCTGACTGGTTTTATTTTTCTTATCTTTCATTATTACGACTAGAATGTAAACATCACAAAATTAATTCAAGCAGCATTTTGGGCAGGGTACTTTTTTTTCCTTCTGGCAAATAGTTGTGGTTTCTGCTGACACAGAGTGACACTGAAACAATGCCATCTAATCACTTTGAAACATATTGTATATCTTCCTTTAGAGTACAATCGTGTTTATGGTTCTACAAGCAACAGGAACCATTAAGACAAAAATTGTATTAACTCCTGTAAAACACGTTAATTTGGTACTGAGATCAATAGCTTCAGTAAAGTGCACCTTTGCAAAAATAATCAGACTCAGAGACATTAAGCAATGAGGAATTTACTTTATCATTTTGCAAGTCAGTAAAAAAAAAAATATTACTTGGAGCCTTAAAAGTATGTTTCACAGTGTGCATTTGAGTTTGGTGAGCTCCAGATTTTACCCATAGTTTTTGCTTTGGCTTTGTGTCCTTTAACAAAGAACACTGTGGGATCAGATTTCATTTTTTTCTATAGGTAACTAGTTATGCTCAGACCCTGATCTTTGGGCTTTAGGAAGCAAATATATACCATATACACCAAAACAGCAGTCTGAGGTCTATATTTTGCATTTCATACTAGGCCATTACTGAGTTTTATTCTGCTGTATTTAAGATTTCTATTTCATTGCAGATGCCATTTATTCTTCAACTTGAGCAAAGCTATCTCATCTCATTTATCTGATATATCCCCAATCATTAACCACAATTATGTAAAGACTCCCAAATCAACGCCAAAAGGAAAATATTGATGCATATGGTTTGTTTGCTGATTTTTTCCCTACTTTTTTGTAAGACACGACACTGTCAAAATGCTTTGATTCAGGCCAGGCAAAGCCATGACAGGATTGAAACTAAGGTGTAAATTCTGTTCTCGTGAAACTCTACAACCCTATTAAAATTCTAGCTCAAAGGCAAAATTAAGCACATGCTTAACTTTAAACATTTAAGTAGACTTGTTTCACTGAACGGAGGTCTAAAGCTCCCTACTTATAATGGACAGAATAATTTAACTTTAAACTCAGAATCACTGTGAATGAGCTAATGCAGAAATCAATGGTAAAACCTAATGGAAAGCAAGAACATTTGAAGTTTCATTTTTTCTTTTGTTTCCTTTAAATATAATTATGCCCTTTTAGTATTGTTTTTCCTCAGTCCTCTCTGCCTACTATGTTGTAATTATAAACCCACATTTTGGAACACTAATTAAGAACATATTCACAGCAAGAATAGTGGATGGGTGGACACAGAGAAAGTGTTCAAGCACCAGACAGCAAACTAGTACCCATAAAAAAGAAACAAAAACAGGAGAGAGGAAGGAAAGGGAGAGGAAAAAAAGATAGCTTGCTATGTGCCAGTAAATAAAGGTAAACTGAAAATTACATTCTCAGATGTATACCTATAGCCTTTTCTGTCAGCATTGCACCACTATTACTGTCACGTGATTGAACATTATATACATTTCTCAGAGCTTAGAAAATTTAATATAAGCATCTAGGAAAAAAATTAAGCAACCCCTCTGAGCTTCACCCATAAAAGTGCTGTAGTATCTGTTTTTGCAGAATAATAAGGTATTAAAGTATCCCTGGAAATGCCTGGTTACCTGCTAAATGGATGTGCGCAGTCCTAAGTGTAGATACAAATCCTTCAGGAGCAGCTTTTCAGGTGTCATTTTAGGTGATGTTCGATAACAGCACAGTGTGGCTGGGCAGAAGCCTGGTTGCACTGAGGAGGCTGAACAGATGCAGGAGACTGACTACGGTTTTCCTGTTGTAAGGTCAAGAACCAAAATGTCTGGTGTGAAAAAAATTATTGTAGAGAGCCAATACATCTTAATCACTGTAAACAACATGGCTATTTTTAAGTCATTCTGATGAAAAAAGTAGTCTTTCAATTCTCTTGAAGAACGCTTGCTCTGACATTTTATTAATGTACAGAGATATCTGTATTCAGGTATGTTGATTTGCTAACATGGGATGAGACTGCTGCATCATGTGGTTATTAATATTTGGTTAATGGAAATGCAAAAATGTGATGAAGAGACATGCTATCCGCTTGTCAGGAAATAAAGAACAACCCCATTTGATCCTACTTGATTTCAAGTCTTTTCCTAGCCTCTTCAAAAATATGACATACCATATTTTAGACACCCATGTAATCCGGGGGATTTCAGCTCAGTCTTTGTTTCACATGAGATTTAGAGGTGGAAACCAGCATTTTGTTGAAATTTAAGTGCCTGGGAAAATACCTAAAAGCAAAGAATCTTATATAATGTAGAAACAGTGGCTCCCTGTTCATACTCAACAAAGTCAAGTAACAGACACTGTAAAAACATTATCGTTATTTGAAATGTTTTTGAAGTCTCCAAAACAATTTCATAGTGACCATCACAAATTTATTAGCTATAACAAGATGAAATGGAAGGTCAGTACTTAATGGATTAGGTATGAGAGATTATGAATATGACCAGGATAATTTTTATCCATTTTTTAGGGACCTATGTATAAGAGAGTAATTAGGGGAAGGCGCTGCCACCAGAAAACACACATGCAAAGGACAGCATGCTGTAAAAGGCGTTAAAATGTGCCTGAAGAAGCACTGAAGGTTTCGATTAGCAGCTTGCCTAAATACTAGAGCTGTGAGCTATCAGGAAACTCTTCCACCTAGTTCTCTGTGTCTAAGGTTGTTTTAAAATACTGGTGCAGCCTAAGTAACAAAATCAGTTGAGCTGGAGTAGTGTCCTTAGCTGGAATTAAAGCTAGAGGTCCTCTTACACAGAAACAGTTTTACTTCAGCCCCATTTTCTCCTAGAAAAATTGATGAGTAAATTCCCTTTAGGGCAATGACATCTAAAGGTTTAGCAGAGTAATAGACCTAACTGCGTACTATTCTAGCTAAAGAGCCCAGTAATAAGCTTCCCAAGGAATGCCAAACCAAACAGAAGAAACCCTTGTAATGAAAATACAACCCTCCTTACTGACACTCGGCATTTTCCATGCCGCACTGATACGTTCATGTTCATTTTACAAGAACTGAGACTGTCTGCAGCAAGTGATGATTTTGAGTCCCAGAAGTTTTGATGACCAATTTGTGAGATGTAGAGGCCTTTCAAAAGTGTTGAGTGTCCATTTCCTGAAAACCAGCTACTTGGAAAATGCTTCAACTTGAGGAGCCAAAACCACAAGTGTCTTAAAACTTGAAGCAGCTACACTTTATTTGGTTTGTAATAGGGAATGCCAAAGATAAATTTTTTGCAGTCTTAACTAACAAGTACATTTTTTTTTTCAGTTATATTGGCAGTAAACTCTTTTTGTATGCTAAACCTGGCTCTGGATAGCATGTGACATGTAGAAATTAGCAAAACAAACAACCTTGATTTACTCCATGTGGAAGCTGTACCAAGTGCGGTGGCAAGTTACACAACTGCGAAAATACAGCATGACTCTAATATTTCCAGGCTCTTTGCAGGACATACTGAGGAACTCAGTTTGAAGTTAGATATTTGGTATTCAGTCTTGTGAATAAAATGTTTAATTCCTTGGCTTCGGATTATTCATGAGCAACCAATATCCAACATGAAGAACATTTTGATCGAAGATTTGGTGCTCTCCTGATTGGTTTGGTTGCTCCCTGACTGTATGCAAGTTCTTAGAAAACCAGAGTCCTGATGCTTGCATTCACAATTCCAAATTTAATTGCTGTAACTGTTCTGCAATTGTTGCTTTAAATGGTCTGTTTTGACTAATGTTGATTGCCTAGCTCATAATCCCACAAGATGAACTAACACAGTTGGCCCAAATATGAAACAACTCAGTGGTGGAGGGTGAGGGACATAAAACACCCTCCATCAATTTTGATGACAGGTTTCTACAATTAAAGTAAAAATCTAAGGGTCATATTCAGCAGGGCTGGCACAGGAAATCACATCCGGCAGCTCCAAGGATGGATTCATGTCTGAGAGGAGATTCACCTGTAACTGTTCTCACTCCACTTTCCCGTTTACCCCATTTCCCACTTGCGAGCACATGCTTTGCTCAGACAAAGAACATGCCCAGCTGATGGGTCCTCTGGCAGCTTTCAATGCGGCTGCTCCTTCTCACACCTGGGACAGCAGCAGCTTCTCAGCTTAATGTTTTTCAACACTGTTTCTACCTTTATCCCTTCTACCTTTCCCTCCATTTTGAGACTTCCAGTACGAACATGACTCCGGGTAGCTGGTGGAAAGGAATATCATTAAATAGTTTTACTGTGTAGCAATAAACCACAATTCTCTCACCCATAACTCTTCAAACATGCAAGTAAAGTAGAATAATTTGGAATCAGGATCCTTTCTTTTTCTTTTCTTTTTTTCCTCTCTCTCCATTGTGCTTTATTGATAGGTGAAAGGCTAATTTAGTCTCTAGAGTGTTCTATGTCCACCCCAACTATTTCATTTCAATAAATAACCTTGCTGTGAATACATTTTAATTAGTGATTTCGTACTTGGAATTGCACAGTTGTAATACAGTAGGCGTGAGGATCTATTGAAATAGTATAAAAAAGGCATAATTATTTTCAAAAGCTCTGTTGGAATAACGCAGGTAAAAAATTCCCCTGCTGATGTCTGTTTTCTGTGTCCAACGTATCATTAGCACTTCACAGTCTCCCTGTATTTATAAAAGGGTAGATGCTTGGACTTCAGGTTGCGCAGGATGCCCCCGCAGTCCTGGAGATTTTTCATTCTTTGTTTGCTGTTGCTTGCTGAGATCATTGTAATGAAGACAAGATTTTGACTTCATTTGATAATTTTGGTCTAATTGAATGAAAGATATTACAAAGAAAAATAGGAACAAACCCATGAGATTCAGAAGGATTTTCATAACTCTATGGGCCTGGCCTGAGATCTTTTCATGTAATATGGAATAAAATAAAGTAGGGCCTAGGAACAAAAAATCAAAACCTTGCTATACGTGTTACTGTTGAAGGCAGGCTGACAGAGGAAGAGTTTTGAGGAGTGGTGAAAGGAAAATCTTCAAGAACCGTAAGCTCATTTCAGAACCGAATCAGAACTCGCAAACAAGATGCTGGGCTTCAGACTAGAGGAATGCGGTATAAATTAAAGGGGGTGACAATGTATAACGTGATTAAATCAGGCATTAGTTACATTTACTAGGAATGCTGCTCAATTAATTTGGCCGTTGCTCTCAGGACACACACTGTGGCACAGAACAAAAAGAATGATAAAAGCCAAATGGATTTTTAAACACTACATTAAGCTGCATTTGATGTGTGAGTTCCCTTGAAGGGGCTTTTTTTTTTTTTTTTTTTTTTTCAAAATTATCATGTTTAAGAAAACTGCCAGAAATTCACTGGCATGTCAATGAAAACAAGAAAGTGTTCTTAAAATGTAGGCAATTTACACCTACTTACAGTGACTATAGTTAAGGAACACGTACATATAAGCTGTCATATCTGCTCCCTTCAACTCCCTCATAATGTCGATGTGGACATTTTGGCAAGTTTTCTGACCTGCACATAGTCTGAACGAGTAGGCTGCCTTCAGCTGTCGTACGTGCTGGCATCCGAGACAGGCTTTTCAGCCCAGGGAAGAGCAACTCATCAGCAGAGGACAAGGGGAAGAGGGGGAAGAGCAGCAGGGTCTCGGCGGCACTCAGTCTCTCTGCAAAGAAGAGCGCGATGCGGTTTTTCCAGGCCGCTCCTCATTTCTAGGAAAAGGATGCTGGTGGGAACAACTGGCAAGAGCGTATCTTTGCGTTCCCATCTCCTTTTGGTTTTTGTTCTCTCTGATCTAGGATTTAAGAGAGGAAGTAGCTGCAAAACTCGGACCCAGTCCGCATCTAAGTTCAGACCCTTCTCTGACACAAATACTAAAGTCTCAATGGGCTATTGAGCATGACGGTAGTTGAGAGGGGGAAATTTGCTGTCCGCGCAGCTACGCTTGCAGCTGTTGCGCTACGGAGGGAGCACGACAGTCCTCGGGCTCTGCTCAGCAATGGGCTTGGAGCGGCAGCTGCCACTTAATGTAGAGTGGTAGCATCCCGTGTAACGCAGCTGACTGCAGTGATGTTTTAGCCGGTGGCGTGGTGGTTTTGTCACAGAGAGATTGTGTTGATAGCTCTAGTGAAGTACCTAACAATAGTCAATAGGGAGAGAAAAGCTTATGGTCTCAAAACATACTCATAGGAAAAGCAGTGAAATGGGAGTGTTGATATTCCATTTGAAATTTTACTAGTTCAGAAAACAAGACTTTTAAAACCTTGTAAAATTACAGATTACAAAAGCAATTTACTGAATCTGCCATGCCTTTAAATGTGTATCTCACTGAAAAGGCTTGACAATGTCTCTGCTTACACATCCTGTTGCAGTGCAGACGCAGCATCTGCTTTATTCATCCCTCATTTGTATTCCATTATTTCACAATTTCTCCTGACCAGTTCTTAAATTTCTTAAATCTTAAACACCAGCGTCTCCAAATGAGAGGAGCCTGGCTTCCAGGGAGAAGGAGCTTACTTGTACGTAGCCTCCTCAGGCAAGCACAGCAGCATCCCTCCCTGTGGCAGCATATTGCTCCTAATTAATTACCTATACATTGCTCTAGGCAGGAAGGCGCTTTCATCAAGAGCACCAAACAAGCAGTAGTTTTGTTTCCAGAGAAACCTCAAGGTATAATTATATACAGAGGGTGTCATGAGATCAGCTGTCTGAATTCATCAATATTAAGGGCTTTGGAAGAGGGGAAGGGAGGTTGGAATATGAGGACTGAGTTCAGAAAGCAATATCAGGTCACCTGAAATACAGCAGCCCTACAACCTGGGGTCAAAAACAGGGGAAAAGGCAAAAGTTAAAAAGGAGTCCCAAGTATGATTGTTTAGTCAGTGATGGAAGAAATTAAGACTGAGGTGTATTTGTCTGGGATTTTCTACAGGATGCTTGGGAGGAAACCTGAGAAACCTGCATAAACTTGAAAGGAATGTGTAACAAAGTAACAAGACGATAGAGAGTTTAGAGATAAGATATAAAGGTCACTGTGTAAGGGCCTCACAAATTCTGTATTGTATGCATTCTTGACTACCTAAGTTTTAAAAGGGGAGAGAAGAATATTGATGTTACAAAGTGGAACAGAGTCTGGTCTGTTTTGTGCAGATAAAGCTTACAAAATGTTGTGTATCGCTGAGGAAAACAAAGCACAAAAGAAAGTTCTTCTGGGAAAAATAAAGACTGAAATCAAGAAATAAACAGGAAATAACAACATTTATCCACACCTGCTGCCTTGCAGTTGCTGGAAATTGAACATCTTGGATGCTTCTATCTGCACTGGGCAAATAATTGCTGTTTACCATCCTAGGGGAAAGTCTGGAAAGCACAGGGAGATCAAAATCCCTGGGCCACATCCTTCTTTTTCATAAAGTATAGTCAACGAAGCTATGATCATTTAGAACACCGGATGATATGCCTCCCCTAGTAACCAAACCTCTACTTTTCCCAGATATGGCAATCTTAAAAATAGAAGAGCAGGAAAACTGTCCATTCCATTTATTCCATTTATACTGCTGAAATCTGAGTTAGAACAGATACTTCTTATTCCCCAGGAAAATGGTTTCTCTTAATATCTTGGTAAGGGATTCATCCTTGGGAAATGTGTGCATTCCACAAAGCTGTTCAAGAAAAGGCAGAGGGACACGCTGCCTTTTTTCCACCTCCCACTCTCTTCTTCATTTGGCTCACTGCATATTGGGAGTAAAAGAGAGAGGCCAGGTTTTATTCCCGCCTGACTTTTCCAGAGATGAGCAAATATCCAAGATTGCACACTGATCTTAGTTTGAAGCACACTCTGGTCCTGTATAAAAATTACTCCCCTTCTCCTTGCACTTTATGGATGGAAGAAGTAGATGATGGTCCTATGTGGTAGAACTGAAGGAAAGCAGGCTGGTGAGGCACTCCCTACATTAGCACCACTATACTTTTGGGGTCTCCAAATTAGGATGCAGTAGAAGAATGCAGTCTCTGCCTTAGCCAAATGCAAAGGGAACCTTTTTGCATATTTTTGATATGTGATCTTATCAGCAGACAGCTTTTTCTTTTCAGTAAAATAAATCCTTGTAATTCCACAGTACAGAAATCTGACAGTACAGAAAGTAATCTTTATGATGGCTAAAAGTCTTTGCACAGCATACATTGCAGCTTACGATAATTATTTATTACTGGTGTTACCATTACTGAGTGTTTAATGCACTTGTGGCCGGTGGGCAGAAAATAAGCAATACCTGGTGACAACAGCAAGAATGCACTTCTTCACACGGCAAGTAACTTTTTAAAGTTCCTGTCAGGCTGTAATATTTTTCCCCTCCATGCAAGAGTATTAAAATAAAAACTTTGGATATATAAATCAGAGTAGGGTGAGTTCACTCCTGTGCCAAGAGGGAGCCGAATGAATCCTGTAGATGTTAAAGCCGAAAGGGGCCTCCTAGATCATCTTGTTCTGCCTCCCTTCCCATTGCTATTAACAACTGCTAGCGTCACAAGAGCAGAATCTTAAATAGCAAAAGTATGGAAAAGAAATACTGGGCTCTCCCCTACGGCTGCTCATGAGTGCATTAACGTTTTCTAAAAAAATATTTACTACAGCTTTGTTTTTCTATACCTTTCTGTTTTCTCACGTACTGTATCTAATATTCACATCATCACCTCTGCAGCGATGGTGAACTTTCTCTGGATTAGTTACTCCATTGTAAGACTGACCTTCCCTTAAGAACGCCTTTTTCTCCTAATGCATAAAATGAATTTTCTTTTTTCTAGTTTCAGTCCATTACATCTTTTAAGTACTCAATAATTCCTCACCGTCTTTATTGTCACTATAGTTAGATATTTATAGACAAGTACATCCCTTCCTTATTGCTTCAATATGGAAGCATGGAAGTGACAGCAATATGATAAATAGCAAATCTACTTGATAAACTGAGGAATCACATGGGAGAAGACTTCCAAAGGCATAAAGAGGAATTAACAATCCCAAGTGCAAGCATGTGTGTATGCATTTAGGTGTGTAAAAGAGGAAGGAAAAAAGAGAAAGGATTCTCAGCATGACTAATATTCCTCCATGAGGAATGATTCTTCTAAGGTATCTTGAGAGCAGCGAGATGGATCTATCAGTATGCAATTTTATTTATTTTCACTTCACAGAAACAGTCAGTCTGGAGATGAAATAAGGCATACGAGGCGATCCTGTCCACCTCTTTGCTGTTAGGCATTGCATAATAATGCTTCACGTTTTCTGCATTTAGCTGCACAAGCCTTAACCAATAGGATTTCCTTGCTTGTCTGCATTAGAGCTTGAGCCCATGGTTAAGCCCCACGGCTCTAGGAGAGCAAGTCAACGTGAGCTGGCAGAGTGCCGCCGTGACTGAAGCTATGCCATGCTTCCTTACCTGGCTGAACCAGGACCAGAGATGCGCAAGTGTTCATTATGAGCTTCATCCCCTTTCCCTCTAAGTCTTCTTCAGCTCCAGCACTTCCAGTCTTTTACCACCATTTCCCCTTACATAGAATTCATCATTTCACATGTGACTCTCCTTCCTTCTGTTTTAATGTTACCTTTCTATTCCCTAAGCGGGTTATTGGCAATGTGTCCTTGAAAGGGATCTATCATGACAATTTTATGCTCATAGCTGACTGAGTTTCCTGGTTTTCCAAAGGGTGCTCTTTTTTTCCCATATTTCTTATCTCACCAATATGCTTATTAAAGCTTTTGAATATCTTTAGACCATTTGCCTAGTATTGACTTTCTGCTTTCTGAATACCAGAGTACTTGCCTAGCACTCTTGTGATATATCATCTGAATGCAGGCTATTTTTTCCTATTATGCAAATATTTTTTTTACTGAGAGTTTGATCTGTTTTTATGTATATTAAAGGGTGTAACAGCTATTACTGTTATCAGTAGCTGCAACTTGCTTATATCCTGAAACAAATAATGTTAACGCTAGTGGTATAAGCTTAGTAAAAGATATTACAGGTAAAAAGTGTTGGAAAAACAAAAATGGTCCAGTGGGCTGGGAGGAAATGGCTGGTTGATTCCTCAGACTGACTGATATAAGTATTGCTGAATATGAAGTTTTATCCACTATAAAAACTTTACAGGATGGTCTCACATTGGTTTTCAGTTTAGTTCAGTCCTGTTTTGGTTTGGTTTGGTTTTTTTTTAAAAGGCTTTTTTTGCTATGGTTCAAAGCACCATGAAGTAGGTGCAGAGATGGTAGCATAGCAACCACAAAAAAGTAAGTTTAAGCACTAAGAAAATGAGCTTTTTGCTTTCTAATAGCAGGGCTTTCATGTTCATATCTTCTTGCTGGGTTTGAAACACCTGTTTCTATTTCAGCTGACTTTGTTTGCTTCATCCTTTCAGTACAGAAAGCTGCATGGCAGACCTGAATTACAATTAAGTAAGCCTGTTTTCTGTGAATATTCTCTGGTCATCGACAAATGGTGAGCAGAATTTTGAATGGTGAGGAATTAATTTAGTTTTTAAATTAAATTAACATTTCCTTGAAATGGAAGTGGTTTTTGGTATGAAACAGAATTGGTTCCCACAACAGGCATGAGAATAAACCTACTTTTGGCTGATGACTCAGGAAAATTTTAGTCATTACATCATATAAGTCCAAGCAATAACCACTGTGATTTTTTAAATCCATTTTAAGGGTATGTGCCCTGTCTGCACGATAATGTGAACTCTGTCTGGGCAGCTGAGGGACTGAGAGTTAAGTGATTTGGCAGATTGTTGACTTTTCGTGTTTACCTGAACTGAGTTTAAGGCTGTGACTCATCTCGGATTTGCATCTTTGGTTTACAAGTTCTTGGTGTCTGGAAAAGCGGATGTGAAATGCTGACTTAAATAGCATCTCTTGCTAGTAGCATCTCCTCTGCACGCCTGTGTAGCCACATAACAGGAACAGCAGTGGAGAATAATCAATGAAGCCTCCCAAACATACACTAGAAAGGCCTCCAAACCTATACTAGAGAAAAATAGTTCCAAATATGCCATTGCAGATTTTGCAATTGTGTTGGCTTGCTTCCAATACATCTAAAGTATTCCGATGTATCTGTGTTCAAATTATGTGACTTTCAGCCACTTCTGTGCTCCTTGTTAACGTGGGAATGCGTGAGGTGGAAGAGACATGTTCATGGAAGCTGGATCTCTGTCAGACATATTGCGGTGCCTGTGAAAGGCAAAGATTAGGATAAAAAGGCAGGAAATGACTGAACAGACCTCCTGGTTGTTAACGTGATGGCTTCACTTGTCTATGACCTGGAGGGCTTCCAACCGCCAGCATTTTGGATGAGAGGCTGAAGAGCTGACAGCTTGCTGTACTTGACCCTGCACAATTTCCTTACCGCCTGCAGGGTCCCAGCTGGGGTGAAGGGTGCTCAGGGCCCCCCTGGGGCAATCACGCCCCGATGTCCCCTGTGCCAGCGGGGCCAGAGCTGCAACACAAGGGTGTGGGGACAGGTGGTTTTCTTCTTGTGGCAGGGCCACAAGGCAGGATGGAGAGCTTTTGCAATGCCCCTAAATGAGTTTTCACCTCCAGACTCGTGCAGAATGAAAATAATTCCGTATTCTTACACCATAAATACAAATATTACACTTTCTCTCCAATTTTTCCAGCCCTGATTCTCCATGAAAAGCAAGTCAAAATGCACAGTTCTTAAAGAGATTTTTAGCCCATCATTGCAAAGCGGAAATCTGCTGTGACTTAAAAAAAAAAACCAAAGCAAAGCTTATAACTTCAGTGAATCTTTTTCATGACTAAACTTCTAGGACGCACTTTACTATGTAGCTTTCCATTACTAACCCAATCTCTCTTTAAGTTTTCCTCTTCCAACTATAATTCGGTTGGCAGCATTTCAGTTGTTGTAGAAGTAGCGCTATAATACTTCACACCAAGCTGTGCAAAGCCTTTAAAATTATGGAGCTTTACAATGGACCTAAAATTCTTATGTCCATGTTACAGCGGGATTATCCAAAGCCCAGAGGTTATGCAAATTGGCTACAGTTATGCAGAGCAGACCTCTGAAGAAAATACTAATATCCTTACTTCAC
The DNA here is from genome assembly GCF_965183815.1 of Platalea leucorodia. Lineage (NCBI taxonomy): Eukaryota > Metazoa > Chordata > Aves > Pelecaniformes > Threskiornithidae > Platalea > Platalea leucorodia. The sequence goes on along the minus strand of NC_138828.1, from coordinate 4,660,688 downwards.
ACCTCATTCATATCTAATGGAAGTTAGATCCACTGCCATAATTAGTGCTCTTATTTATGACTTACATAGTTTTTCAATACATGCTATTGACACATCTTCATTTTCCATACACGTTTTGCGTTGGAATGTCATTACTGATGACTTATTAGCAGTAAAATAACAACAATAAAAAGAACAACAGTGTTGGAGAATTATTGATTATTAAATAATATGCTGTTAAAAAATGTGAAGTGTTCATGTTTTTTCACAAGTGTATTAGATAGAGCCAGTAGTTTTTCTATAGTTAAAGCTGGAGTTTCCTATTATAAGAGTTATTTATTTATTTTTCAAATTAAATCCATCTTGGAAAAATGTATGCTTTGATTAGCTGGAATTTAATAAAATCTGCATTCTGTCAAAAAAAGGAACAATTTCATATATTCATATAGCCTTTGGGATTATCTCATAGATCATTACATTTTCTAGACAACTCTTGGAAGAGGGAGAAGGGAAAGGGGATAAGAAAGTGACTACAGCCCAGCCTAAAGTAGGAAGGGAAGGGTTGACTAGAGTCATTAAACCCTTAAAGCAGAATCCGAGACAGAAAAAAAACCAGCAGACCCTTTTTGATTCTTGTCTCATTTAGCAAATCAGGAGTAAAGAAAGAAGGAAAAAGGAAATGGAGAGATGATGTACCTCAGGAAGCTCTTTGTTCTTTTCCTCTCCCATGACTAAATGCTAGAGCTACCTGTTGCTCAGTGGTAATGTGTATTTCAGTCAACACCATGCTTGATTCCAGTGCAGTCGGATGCAATTCCATTAGTGACACTACGTTTGAAATGTCAGGCCTGAATTTAGCCCTAAATAGAACAGAAATTATACTTGCAAAGCAAATATTAAGCTTCCTTCTTTCTCATCCTCCCTTTCAGTAGTCTATGCGACCATAAAAACATGTCATTCTAGAAAGCTTCAAATAAATTTATTGGAGTTCATTTTTTAATTGTTATTTTTGATCTAATGTATGTATTCTTGTATTTCCCAATATAGAGGGGTGTTTTGAAATACTTGTTTTCCCTATTGTATTTATAAAAGTTGAAAACGTTGAAATTATTTAACCAGTGTTAAACAATGTCTATGGAGAACATACAAATATTCAACTCCAAGATGTGATTGTACAGAAACACTCCACTGCTATACTATATTAAATAAGGATAATATAGATTGATGGATACAAATGCAACAAAGTGTCATTAACTCACTTTTAAATAATCACTGTACATGCAAATTAATGAGACAAGAACTCCACAGAAGTGCAGAAAAACACAATTTACCAAATATTGAATTAGCTAAGAGCTGAAAATTGTCATTTACTGAGCATAGACTCTTATATTAACTGCAAGTTTACTATAATTCTTCTCTTTCATTGAATCTACCTATTTTTGGAGCCTGACTGGTACAAACAGCCACAACCTGCTCTTTCCCACTCTCTTTCCCAAAGTAGTGGAGGGCAGAAAAAGAGGCATATGGCTCCTGAGAGGAGGCTCTGGCTACTGGCGCAGACGTACACAGCAGCAAGGGGAGAGCCTCTACAGCCACATCTAGACCCCAGGTGGAGACCAGGCTTCAGATGTGAGATCTGGATGGAAAATTTAATTCAGAGTAAAAAAAAAAAAAAAAAAAAATATATATATATATATATATATATATATGTATTTATGTGCCAAAATATTTGATAGCCCACATTCAAGTTCTGGGCAAAGTTGTTTTTTTTTTTTTTTTCACTCCTGATTGTATCTCTGGGGTGTCTCCAAGCCCACTACTGGGAACAGGATTAATCTTGGCATTTCTTATTATAGAAGAACAGGTCTTCCTGGACTTTAGAGCTGTTATATGAAAATAAAGAAAGAATAAAGAAATAAGACTAAGAAAAGAAAAAAAAAAAGATAAGATACTCTTTCTTTATCATTAGTAGATTTCTGCAGTAGACATCTTAGAATCTGTTTTATTCAGTGTGTTAGCACTAATGGCACTAAATATCATTAGTATTTATTGAATAAAGTCCTCCTTATAACTTTTCCTTGAACTAGTTATGAGATTTTGTCCCTTTTCTGGTGCAAGTTATATCGGACTTGCTGCTTTCCCTATATTTGTCAGTAGACTTCTCTTGCCCCTGACAGTGCCTCTGTATCCCAACATCGTGTGGAGTGCCCTACCTGAAGGCCACGCTGTCCCTGATGAGCTCTACCTCTTTACAGTCAATTCTCACACAATATTCTGTATTCAGTCTGCACCTTCTGTCCATCTTCAATGAGCTATGGCATCCAGTAAGATCACACCACAGATACCTAAAATACACTTTCTGTTCTCCTTTGTTTTGCTGCAGTTCTTTGGCAGGTGGAAAGAGGCTTCACATCCCTATAGGGGCAGTGAAACATATGCAATGGGCAGAAGAACTCCTTTTGTATCTGTTCCTGTTGGTTGCTTTTCTTTCCTACTGTGTGAAGATTTCTGAGATGACAGCAATGAGAAACTACCGCAAGCCTCCCTGGACCACTTATGTTGGTAAACAGTTAGTGAAACGAGTAGTGCCACGGACTTAAGCCTCACTGACTGAACTCCAGGGTTGAGTATAGCATTTACAGCGGGGTTTGTCATTAGTATCGCTATTGGGATATAAATTAAAAAAAGGAATGTAACCATCACTGTATTTACACACCTTAGGTGAGATAATACAGGGGAGAATATATATTTTTTTCACATTTAGCTAAAGCAATTTGCAGTAGTCCCAAATTCTGATTCCTGCGTTTACATCTGAGAAGCATCTTTTTCCTGGAAGGGCTCTTTGTAGGCACATCCGCGCTAGGACCGCAGGGTGCATTTCCCATCTTGCAGCTCAGCTGCATCATGCCGAGTCGAGACCCAAGGGACCACACCTTCCCCCTGCCCATATACACACACATGCTATGAGCTCAACTGCAAGCCAACTCGTGAACAGAGGTGGGGAAGCAAGCCAGCAAATTCCAACAGCCTTTTCTATCTGGATGATCAAAGGACCTTGAGGTGAGGTATACTCACCTCAGGTGTTAGACTCAGCCAGTGGTTTTACTCTTAGAAGGCACTCCATGCTAAGCAATAATAAAAATACAGAATCCTGGCCCTAAGTGACCTACACACATTTCAAAGAAGACATCTCGTTTTCTGCCTAAAGTCACTCAAGTGCAGTGAATTGAAAGAATAGATCCCCTAAGTCTTAAGCAAATATTTCTCATTAAACAAACTTAATTTTTAATGGAGGTTTGAAGGTAAACAGTATACTATTCAGAGCAATAATTATTCCTGTTTAATTCAGGAGACCTTCATCAATACATCAACCAATCTGATTTCTGTCGAAATCTGGGAACTTATCACCTCTTGGGACTTAATCAGAGTCATCTCCAATCCAACTGAATCATTTAAGGACATTTGTAAAGGATTTTTCTTCATATGAATTTTATTGTCATTGCCTGAAACAACATTACCTGAAACACTAGGGACACTTAATACTTTTTAATTGTAGACATGTAAATATGAGGCTCCCACTCCCCTGAAAGGGGAACTTGCCTCTCTCCAATCACTATACCTGAACTTGGACCCCCATACCCTCACTTATGTCCAGTGTAGACTGTGAACAACTTATTGTGACACAACTCTACAGTAGAGTTCGTGAAGCAGGTAAATAAGGATAGGAGAGAAATTTAATATATGAGGTTATTTTAAAGGAGCATGGATCTTTCCATGCTTCAGCTGCCCAGGGGGCTGAAAAAGATTGAAGTCCAGGGCCGTGTGCTGACAACACATCAAAATCAGAGAAGCACGAAAGTAAATTAAAACATTATGATAAGTTCACCCATGCATTCCACAGGAAAAAAATACCAGATACAATACAGAAATGCAGATGATTTCACTGTACCCAAGACACATCTTTCTACAAATCCTAATCCCAGGACTGACAACAAACCCGTGTCCTTATTCTTATGGGTTTGTTCAACCAACTTTAATAAAAGAGAGCACTTACTGTGACTCAGTTACTGAACAGAAAATTGTAAGCCAAAATGTGACGGTTTTTCCGTTACAACCTACAATTAGGTAATCTACAAAATTAATTTCCTTCACCTTTAATGACGTTCTGTTACGTGGTTTGGTGTGCATTATTGTGTGCATTAGTCATAGCCTGACTGAAGGGAAATGCAGCATCAAATTTATTGTAACAGCAATTTTCCTTAAAGTATATTAACACAGATGAATTGGCAGATCCCTAATACATGGCTTAAACCTATCTTTTATACAATATTGCCCTCTATGGGAGCACAAGACGTAACAGATTTGAAATAAGCATGCTGCTGTTCTTTTGTCTTACTAATTTTTTTTTAGTATAATATCTATTTTCTCGAAATGCTTTTCTTTTTAACATAAGCTTTATGCCATCAGGAAAATCAGTCTATCGCCCTCTCATCATTTAATCTATTTCTTTTGAGCCTGCATTTCATATTGCAACAAATATATTTATTACTGGTGTTCAGCTTTTATGTGATAATTTCAGTTCACAGAGTCACTGCTCAAAGTGTGTATGCCTTTATGCCATGTTTTGGAAAAAACAAAACAAAACAAAAAACAAACAAACAAACAAAAACCCACTTGAACCAAAATGCACACAACCCAGTAGTCACATCAGTGGTATAAATAGGCAAACAACATTTTGAATATTCTTTCTAAAGTGCCCAGAAATCTTCAGAGAGCAAAGAGGCAACTCCAAAACATCATTATAGTCAGAAACGGATGCTTTCAGATATAACCTGTTGAGCATGAGCGGCATGAGAAGAGAAGGAATGAGCATGGTAAAGAAGTATAATTGTTAAGTCAAGTATCAAGAGCTTATTTACTTGGAGTGCTCTCTTGATTACTCCATCCATCTTTTTCTTTGATCAATTTAATTAAGTCACCTTTATTGTATTCCCATGAGAAAAACGTATTTTTAAAAGAATCTGAATACTAAGATGATTGTTTGAAGAATGATGATCACTGTGCATTGTTCACACAGAACTGTACCACGTCTTCCAAAATAAAAATTCCTTCTGCTGCCCTCGTGATTTTTTAAGAGAGCAGTGCTGAAAGTCTGTAAGTAATTCCTACCGCAAGAAAAATGAATCGATAGCAGTTAGGCATTAAAAGCATTTCTTTAGCTTATTAACTCTGTTCTCCTTACAGACATTGCGGAGAGATTTCACATTTCTAAAGAAAGTCAGTGCAATGTAAATATGAAATCATGGTCTTGATTTCCTTTGTCAGACTACAATTTCTTGAAGTATGTTAGCCTTCCTTTTGTTGAACCCAGATTGGTGTGGGTTTTTTTTTTAATGTTGAGACACACAGCATAGTTACATCAGTCTAAAAACAGACCTCAGAGGGAACACTTCCATTTCCCATTTTAGTGTGGTGTGTCATGTTGCATGGTTTGGGGTGGATTTTGTAAAGCAGTGCAGTTCAGCCTAGCATGTTGTGGCCCACGAGAGAAATGAAGAGACCACTCCCAGTGTACCGGTGTAAGCTAGAGCTTCCGCCAGACTACAGAGGATGCCAAAATCCTGGCATAGTTTTGAAAGTTACGATACTGAAAGCGTTCCCATAATGAACAGCTAGCACTTATTGTAACATAAAAACGTTGGACCCAGAGTACTTATTTTACTTACACAATTAATCTCACTGAAGCTAACAGAGGTATTCAGGGAGACAAACACGTTTGCACATATAAAGACAAACACAGTTCCTTAAAACAAAAGGCTGTACAACACCTTCTGGAGACCTTTCAAGGGCAGAGCATTCGTGTACCCAATAACCACTAGGAACCAATCAACTTACTTAAAAGAAGGAAGACCAAGTCCCTCTAAGTACCATGGGCCTGCTTCAGAGCCGTGACAATTTGCACAGGAGAAGGGCACAGAAGAGAACAGAAACTGATTTACAAAAGCTTCCTTCAACATCAAGATTTCCCATGCTAGCTGGAGCATTAGCAGAAGTAACTCATAAGCATGAGGCCTCCTCCTATAGGACTAGGTGAAGCAGAAAATAAATGTTAATGGGATTATCTAAAATAAAAGAAATTTACTAAGAGGTGAAACAAAACACTCTGTACAACAGGATCCATTTATTACAGTAATGCTAGAATACCAGTTTGAAAGTGGTTTAGTAATGGATTTTTCACTTTGAGGGTTTTTTTTAAGTTTTAAATTAGGGTATATAAAAAGCTATGCTTGTGAGAGCTAACCTAGAAAAAAGTCATCCTTAGAATGTAATGGAAGTTTGATATCTAGATCGCAAGGACAGAAAAGTAAAAAGAGAAAGATAAATGCTCTTTGTAGTTTCTCCTTTGAAAATATCATTCCTGGTTTCACCTTTTATTCAGAAGTGGATTAGAGTATTTAAAGAGCCTCTGTAGACATGCTAAAGGGGACTCCCATTGGAGCTATGGTCTAATTAAGCTACTTTATGAATCATTCCAGAGTTTGAATAACTCAAAAAAATTTTTTTAAAATCACTTAATACATTAAACTAAGAGTTCAAGCTTCTTAATTTTTAATAATCAAGGAAGAAATGCTTAGTTTTAGGTTTGTGTGCTATCGCTTAGTTTTATGGATAATGTTCTTTGTGATAAAAGCTTTGCCAACAGTTGGATTCCTCTTTATTAGAAGCCACCTTCCTCTAGGCATCTTACCAGCCCTACTACACTGCTTATACTGTTAGTTCTCTTGCCTGAGCTGTTAACTGTGGGATCCTCAAAGAATTTATTTGAAGTACTGACTTGCTGATTTATCCATCAGGAAAACAACATACTGCAGTGATACAACCCCATTACTCCCTCTTTGCTTAGAAAGCCACCAAAGCTCAGATATGCAACTGGCACATAAGGACCAAATGTTAATATTATACAGAGATAATTGTTCTTATGGTCCCAAGTGTTGTGGTAGAGCAGCAAGAATTAATTACCTCTTTCTTTCCCAAAATACCATAACTTGTTAGATAACTGCTCCTTAAAATACAAGGGGAGAGGAGAGAAGGATATATATTATTCCCCAACGGCCAAGTTACAGACTTTTCCTTCGAGCACATTCTGGTTTCCTCCCTTAGTTCCATTTTTTTCCAAAAATGGCCCCACTAAGTTTGGACTGGGAGAAAGCAGAAAGGCTTAAAGGACTTCAGCAGAAGAGTGACGCAGCAGGGACCAGTCCCTCCATACCAGCAGCGTTGCCTAGTCTCTTCGGTTGGGTTCTTCCCTGGCTGGAAGCAGAGCGGAATTGGGCATTTTTTGCCCGTTCCTCATTGCAGCCCATACTCTGCAAGTCAAGGGGGATTCTATCCACTTTATGGAAATCATAAATCAGTGGTGGGTTGTCCAGAAATCATCAGGAGCAGAAATCATCATTGCAGAAAAGCAGGGTACTACACGGTCGTCTTCTAAGGAGTTCCTCAAGGTACTGTAAAGCAATGCTGTACAAAATGTGTTACCCATTAAAATAAGTCACTTCCCCAGCCTGAACTCAGGTTGTGAGCAGGCACTGGAGAACAGCACCACAGCTGATGCATAACAGGATGACAACACTTCTGCTGTTTGCAGTACTGGGGATCAGAGAAACTATATGATGATCTCTGATAAATGATAACCTTCATGAGTCACACAGGAGAAAGAAATACAGTAAATGATTCTTCATACTTGCACAGAAAGGAGAAATGGGAGAGCTACTGGAGTCTCTAGATTGACAAACATCCGTATTTGTGACAGTTTGCAATGCAGCAGAGGTAGCAGCAAGCTTTCCTGAGCAAGGCAGTCGTTGGATGAATTGGTCCTGTTTTTAGTCTAGGTTTTGTGAGGATTTACAAATACAGATTGACTTGCTTATCACCAGGGAGGTCACAAGAACAGTGCTCATGGAAACAGACCAAAACAGCTCCTATACATTGCCAAGGTGTTACAGGTGCAAATACAAATCACAAGGGGGCTGAGCAGAACGTAAACCTTCTCGGGTGCTGCATTCAAGTGTGGCCTAGGAAAAAGCTCTTCCCTTTCTAAGCTCCAGTCCTGCCCCCATTTACTTCCCAGGAGCTTTCTGTTGACATCAGGCTGAAGCTGGACCCAGGAAGGATTCTGTAAGGAAAATTGTGGGAAAGAGCCCAAAAGGCTTTACAGGTACATAAAGACATGCTTTTCTCTCACACAACATGAACCCTTGTCTCAGTGTCACAGTGAGCTGATAACTCAGGAAGTGGTGACACAGATCGAACTCTGGATTAAGCAGAACAAACTCCTTTTTTGCTTTGATAGTATCTTGATAACAGTACTGAAAAGAAGAGTTTATATTTTTATAGTTGAGTAAGCACTTAAGACATAAAATAGTAATATAATTAGAGAGATGTAGAGCAGCTCTAATGCTAGATGTTAATGAATGTATGTTGGTTTAACAGATATTTCGACATTAGTTTATATCAACATGCTCTCTGAAACTAATACATCCAAAGCCTTACAGGAACAAAACCACACTAGGATATCAGAGTTATTTTACAAAGGAATAAAAATTTAAGATAAAGGCCATTCCAGAACTGGTACGCACCGATTTGCCTTTATCATTTGCAGAAGCGTGTCCAACCATAAACGGGGGAGGATAATAGAAGGTGAACTGAAACTGTGTCGCTGGAGAAAGTCAGCAGTCAGGGAATGTAGTTCATGTTTTTTGCATATTTTTTTTATTTTGCTCGTAGGACTTTGCATCATTTTTGCTGTTGATGTTGTTTCAAATCAGTGCTTCATGCTTAAGTGGACTACTAGCAGCATATTCTCCACTGTCATCTGGGAAATAAGAATAACCCGTGACAAGGCAGGCACTTTTAGTAGAAGACATGAATGCCTTAACTGAGTTGTGATGCGTGAAACTCGGCTCCAGGTGTATCTATATTTCATCCCTACATTTCCGAGCATATAAAACCTCTAACACATTTTGAGTCAGAGCCAAAATATTCAGATTAAAAAAACTAACAACTTATTGAAACATCAAAAAACCCAGACTTTTCTTAATGAAATATATGTTTGAATACTCTAAAAAAAAAAAAAAAGCACATTCTGCTATGCCTTTATGTTTCTCGCACTTTTGATGTGAATATAATTAAGTTCTGCATATCTTGAGGAACTGCTAGAGAATTAGACTAATCTATAACTCTTAAAAATTGTCATAGTTCCTTTGAAATCAATGGATGTTTTGACAATTTGCACCAGCTGAGGAACTGTTCTGTGTGTTTAATAAAGGACAAACTGTTGTTTAATTACAGGGAAGTTCATAAGAAGTCTCCACAGCTCAAGAAAAAGCTGGTCCTTTCAGCAATAGTAATTTTTTTGTTCTTTTAAACTCATTATGAACTGAAGTGTCAAAAGCCATCTTTCTTCCAGTAAAGACCATAAAGCTGTCTTTAGCTGAAACACCCAGTTACATGTATTGTAGTCAACTTAATTTTGAAGTGTGGCCTTCGTGCTGCAAGGTATTTTTTGAGAGGAGAAGTAGGGAGTACCTATTAAAGTGTCAGCAGAGCAGTTTAATAATAGGGGAGAAAACTGGGGGCAGTCACAGTAAACAAAAGCTCTACATAACAACAGAACATCAAATATTTCAGTGAAAGTTTTCAAATAGTCTAGAAGAGTGAACCAGGGAGATACCATATATTATACGTGTTAATTTCTGAAAGTATATGCTTGCTCTGTTTCTAAGCACAGAACTGCAGGAATTGTGTTTTTCTACCTCATAATGTGTTGTGAAGATAAATACATTAAAAACACATGTGCAGACATTGTAGTGATAGTATAGTACTTAGGAGAGACAACTATGAGCATTAGAGTCTGGATTTAAGCAATGAAATAGAAGGATGCTGAATTTTCAACAGTTGCCTTTAGTGTAAATGCAGATGCCCCTTAAAAAAAAAAACTGATGCAAAGTTTTGTTAACTAAGCAGAGCGCCTATGTGAAAGCACTAGGTTTAGAAAAGTAAAGCACTTTTATGTCTTGTAATGTGTGTAAGCTCCAAGAAGATTTGGGCAGAACAAAGCAACACTTACTTCCACTACGGAGTTTGGAAAACAAACAAACAAAAAACAACAACAAAAAAATCTATAACTTTTGAACTACTGAGATAGGAGGGGTAGGCAGTTGTGATTGCCTACCCATACAGGCAGGGAAATAAATCATGCGAGTATTAACTATTACAGAATTTCCGCCAGCTAATGCAAAATCTGTGCTGCAGGTAAGATCCAGAAAAACACACGTCCCACGGCAAGGATTTCAGCATACATGTGGTACCTCATTAACATGGTGGTTTAGTACTAGAGTTTCCCTTCTTTTACTGTTTCTCTCCATCCATACTTGATTTCTTACTGTCCTATTTTTTCTTGTATATTTTTCCCTAAAGCAGAGCATGAGAATAATATCATGATTGGAAGGACATTCTAGGTAACTCAAGTGCATTTGTGTCTGAGCAAGAAGAGTTCAATTCTTGTTACTACCCAAAGGAGAGAGAAGGGAAAATTAAAATTGTAGTCTTTTTCCCCAAGGGTTGGTGTGCTCTTTTTGTTACATAAAGAGAGTTGGAGCAATTCTGCCAACTGGTTTCCGCACATTTCTAGCAAGGGCAGACCCTGGCATAGTAAGTTGCCTGATTCTCTACTCAAAATGAGTCTAACGAAGCAAACAGATATCGAGGCAGCGTGAATCAATAGCCATGCTTCTTCATGTTGAATTCATCTAGCATGGGACGCTCTTAAAGCCAAGGATTTAAGTTCAAAGATTGACTTTAGCACCCGAATTAAAATATACTCTCAATGGTATGCGTAACCACTTGGCCGCTGGCCCGCCCTGGGAACATCTGTGGCAGTGGCTTCAAAGGGGCAGACGGCTACTCCCACCACATCTGGTGACAGCCAAGAGCCGTCCCACAGCACACTCACACCCCGTGGCCCAACCCTTCTACTCACAGGGATGTCTCCAGTGCTTGAAGTAAAGTATACGAGTAGAAAGAGGAACAAAACAACTGGACTTTTTCTTTTCACGCCATCAGATTAATAAGGAAGCTCTCACATTTTCTGCAGTTTTCGACCAATAGCACCAGAATTCTTCCTTATGTTGGGAAGAGACTTTCTCACTTGATTTGGAGGTTTTAGTTTACAGCCTGACTTAAGTTCCAGTGTTCACACAGGATGCAAGGAGGCATCCATTCGCCACCCAGTTGCAGTGAGAACTCCACATCCAACCTTTGCAACAGTCTTTGGAAAACAAATCCCAAATCCAGAGCCAGCCATAGGTGTAAGGCATTTTTAGAAGACCCCCAGTGAGTGCTTTGTAATTAGAAATTGCAGGAAATGACTCAGACATACTTTGAATTTTAATTTTCCCTCAGTTTTTAATTTAGCCAGAAGGAATAAATTAGTCCCCAGTTAGGAATATCTACCATCTTTGAAACTTGGATATTCACAGAGAGCAAATAGCTCTTCATGTAGAAGGTCCCAGCTGAAGGATGTAAATGGTAAACTGCATGGAACACCATTTATTTACACTATTTTGGAAACACGAAAGGTTGAGCTGACCCTCCTATGATTCAAATCTGAGTTTACAGCATCATTCATCATCTCAGAATGGGTTTGTTCCAGTCTCCTTGAACAAAACTATTTTCTCCTCACATTTGCTACACAGAATTGGCTGAATTTCAATTCCAAGGTGTATCGTACGAAGAACGGTTTTGGAGTGAAAGGTGTCAAGCTGGCAAAAATTTAAAATTAGATTGGTATAAAATCTAATTTTTTTAATATAGAAACTGTTTAGTTTTTCCTCTGTAATCTAATTTAAAGTCGCATAACAATTGTGTTTCTTGGCTATGGAGGTAGGTTTCATCTCTAGCTGGATGAAATAAAGGATTTTAATAAGAAATTATGCAACAAATAGGTGGAATTTGTGTCGCATACAGTAGGAAAATACTTTGCACCTCTGAGTGCTGCATGTTTGCTGGTATCCACCCAGAGGTGGTGTCAGGGAGATCATTTGTAATCAACTTGCTGGGCAACCTCTGCTTGATTTTGGTCAAGCATTAAAAGCCACCTTTTGTTGTACCAGGTGATCTTATCAGTGACCTAACAAGAGTAGGAACCAAAAAGTCTTCTAGTATTGTGATTTTCTTGAGCCTCCTCTAGCACCTGGGGATGGAGGTGGGGGGCTGGGGGCTCAAGCATTCTCTTGCCAGAAAAATGACTCTTTCAACTTTTCCTTTTTTCCAGGCTTTCAGCTGCAGACTCCAGGTGTAAAATCAGAAGCCGAAGTGGCATTTTCCTCCCGCATTTTGGGCGGGCAGGCAGGAGGGGAGGTGGTCCAACTGCACAATGACAGATTATGCAAATCCTCCTGGAGCATCTAATCAATCACAGCAGTGGGAGAGGAATGCAGCTCATCTCCGAATTTGCCTCCATCGCCGCGTCCTCGCGTGAAGCATCCCCCCCTCGGCTGGAATGACATCAGAGCAGCTCCAAGTCCTTGAAAGTCTGGAGGTTGATTAGCTGGAGGAATTGGCCGCTTCTGCCAATCACCACCCTGCAAAGCTGCCTCGATACTCTTGTAGATATGAGGGAGAGGGAGGCTGACTACAGCAAACAGGAGGCACAGCGGCAGCACCGGCAGTAGTAACGGGAGCAGCTGGTATTTGGGTGATTAAATAGTTCTCACAGCCTTTTTGCTGTAGCCTGGTTGCTCCCTGGTGTAATCCCCATGTCCAAGAAGGAAGCTGCATTTTTAACAGTGTGCTGAACAGAGGTTTGAATCATTCCAGCTGGCTGCTTGTTTTGAAAAGGACAGTCTGTGTATAAACGAGATGTGACTGTGCCGGTAGAGTTCAGTTACTGGGGCTGGAGCAAGAGGAACCTTCCTGGGATGCCGCTCAGACAGCTGCTATCAATTGCAAACTCTCCCTAGTTTACCTGGAGCCATGTGAAGAGATTTGAATAGCAGATGTCTCTTTCCTGCACGCTAGGAAGAGAAATTCTTCTCTAGGTAAGCTATTGTTCAGCTTCTGCACATATTGCTATGTTAACCTATACTTCTGGGTATGTATTAATACGACTATATAGACAGTGCCTGTACTCAGAGACAAGACAACAGTTCCTGAGCAGGCATAAATATCCACACAGTGTGTAAAATGGCTTGCCTAGAACCTAATTATGTATATTAAGTACTTCAGAAAGCTGCCTAGAGCCTGGCATTCAAAGGATTATTTTAAAGTTTGAGATAGTCTTTGCCATGTTTGCATGCAAGTGCGCTCGATGTAAATGGATACGCACCCTCTGAGGGGAAACAGTTGTCTGACTAAATATATGAAAGACCACAGAAGTTAGAGCATGGGAAGTTACGTGAGGAAAAAAGAGGATAAGGTTGCAATTCTTCTTTTGTCTACTCCATGTACTTTGCTTTTATTTGCTACCATCTAGCAAAGTTAAGCAAAACTAGTGTATTAAAATGACAATGTGTAAGCTTTCCATGGATATATAGTAAACATGCACTATTTAAAGTAAGAGTAATTGTACTGTGAGGAAGCCAAGACCTGCAGATCTTTCTTCCAGCAGTTTGATATGCAAACAACATCCATCAGCAACATCTTTTTTTAAAACAGCATGATCATTCATAGTGTGGCAGCAAGGATTGTTTCAGGTAGTAAGAAGCAAACTGAAGAAATCAGGGTTTGCTCTTCAGATGACTACAGAGTCAGAGCACAGCGGCAGCCCAGTGTTTTTATCGTACAGCTGACACACCGGCTCCAAGTCATTGCTGCTGGGAATAAACACTCAAAGGAGAAATGTTTAGAGGTGAATAAGTCTCTTCCTACAAGCACTACACTAATGCAACCACACATACATACAAAAACCACACTCATTAAGTTCTCTTTTCCCCAGGCAACTTACCATATCATTTTTTACTAACTTCTGCAGCTCTTAATCATGTTGATTGGACCTTCCCTCCCTGTGAATAAATGCTGCAGAATCTGGCCTACCCCGTGTAGCAGGTTATTCTGCCTTTTCTACCTCTGAATGTTATCAGAGCAAAAGACAAAAAGAGAAATAAGTAATTTTCACCCCATTTCTTCAGTAGTTTTTAATTATGATCCTCCTGCTATAAGATGTTCAGCTTGTGGAAGAATAACAGAATCTCCTTGTTCATAAAGTTTAAATAGTTGGCAATGTTGCAAGGTCCTTCCCTGTCTTGCCCCATCATGTCCGTATACTTTCATCACGCACATTTTATCATCAGCTAAGCTGCACTGTCTGACTTGCTTTCTGAAACGCTGCTCTAAAGGCGGCGGGGGGGAAATGCCAAGTCGCATTTAACTAAGGAAATTCTTGGGTTCCAGTTTTCTTCTGAATCTTATCAATTCAAAGAATACGATCTGCTCAATTAGATTAAATGTTCCTAATGGCATTGCTCTGTGCAGAAGTTTAAGATTGTGTATTGGTTTTGTGCCATTTCCTCAGAACATGGCCTTTTTTTGATTCATAATAAATGCCTAATGTCTGAAAGCCTCAGAAAAGAAAGCAAGAGTACCTTAATGTCTTGTTGACACACTGTTTTCTGTGAGACTGGAGAAACGCTCCTCTAACTTTTATTTTATTGACGGAAATCAAATCCAAAGGGCTAGATTTAAGCACAGAGCAGGATGCTTGAGTGACTGACTACTTTCACACACACACACACACACACGTCCCCACATATACTTCCATTTCAGTCTGAACACCCTGTTAACTCACACTATAAAGTTCTGGAAGTCCTATTAAAACTTTATGGATGTTTAGAGATTGTGATATCTGCTATATTGCTCTTTGTAATGGCACTGATCAAACTTAGCTGATGTGGCAGCATGCAGGGAATCATGAGCTTCTCTAAAGTTCAACTATCATTCAGTGAGAGTGGGAGAAAAATATGCTAATAGTAAAGATTTTTTTTTTTTTTTTTTTTTTTGAAGTCTTAGAGTACAGGAATTACCTCAGAGGTATAATGAGATACTTTAAGGAAAGCATGGCCACATATTGCAAACCCAGGGCAATACTGATCAAAGAAAATGCTGATGAGTTACTAGTAGTTGTGACTATGAGTTTTCAGTTAGATGAACAAAAAACTACATTTAACCATATGCCACCAGAAAAAGATTTGTTTCTCATTTTCTTTTTCTACAAGCAATAAGGCAAAGAATATCATGATCTCTTACAAAAAAAAAAAGTTTCTGTTCCAAATCTCTCTGATTTAGCTCACAAACAATTTTGATTTGACTGCCTCTATGACCATAGTGCTGGCTGAGCTTCAGCTGCATGTATACACTGATGTTTGCTTCCATCAAGTGTTTGCTTTGCAAAGTTTTCATAATGCTTCAGCTTCTTAGGTGCATCCAAGAAACTGCTTTCCATACCTGCAAAATGGGCTTTTCTGAACAAAACAAACCCTGGTCTAAGAGCAGCAAAACATTTCAGGCTGGGGCCTGGGTGGCTGAAGGAAAGGATAACTCAGAATTGTGCAGAAAGCTGCAATTTCCCCAGCCTGTGCAGTCATTTCAGGAACAGGGCACTGAGCTTAAGATGAGCCAAGGGCTCTCCACACTTCCCAAGGTGAGGGGAGCCTAAGTTTCAAACCATTTGCAAGGATTATGGAGTACAGTGTTAAGGTGGCAGTTTAGCAGATCCCTTATTCTCAGGCCTGGGTTGCAGTTGAGGACCATTAGAGCAGATCGAGGGGCTGGACTGGGGGAGAAGGAGGGTCTCTGGGCTGGAAATTGCTTGGAACATTAAAGTGTCCTGTCTCACATTTTGAGAAAGGCTGAAGAATGCTCATATCACAGCAACAAGTCTACTTCTCCTGGTGACATGTTAAAGCAATGCCCCTCATGAAGTGTAAGCCACCCGGAAGAGTGCTAGATACAAATACAGAATTTATTTTCCATCTATGTCAACACTTAAATTAGAAAAATTGTTTGAGCTATAAAAAAAAAAAAAAAAATCAGGTGCTGGAAGAAAATTAAAACCATGCACGTCAATCTGAAACATTTATTACAACTACTGTCAGAAATAATTACAATGAAACCACAGATTCTTCTGAAATTAACTGTTGCTATAGAAAACTAATAATATTTTATCTAAACAGTAATGCCACCAGAATCACATGGCAACAGCACAACAGTGTAGAAACCATGTCAGTATTTGATGAAGAAAACACATTGGCACCAGAAGTAATGTATTGTGATGGGATGATTTAAACTCAATTCTGGAAGGAGCAGAGAAGTATTTAAACCTATTTCCTTCCCTCTGGCTACAGGAAGGGTCACAACTGCTTTCCCCAAGTGCAGGCAAGCGGAGCAAATTAATCCTCCCTCCTCTACTGTAAGGATGAGTTTTGCAGAGCCAGAGCAAATACAGAAGTAGAAGCCAGGGCAGGGTGGGCTTCTTTCATGAGAAAAGAAGCAAAAAGAAAGGGGTTCCCTCTTCTTCCTTGGAAGCTGACGAAATAAGAACTGTATTTGGCTTACTTTGCTTGGCCATGGGAAAAACCTGCTGAATCTCTGGTTTGCTTTTCACAGCCTAGGGAAGTCTTTGTTTTCCCTGCTTCTTCACGTCACATGGAGGCTACCATGCAAGTTTCTTTCCTCCCCCAAAACACGCTAAGACGAGGTATTCCATAGCACAGCCCCAAAACATACAGTATAACACAGACAGCAATTTAAAATCTGTACACCTCTAGCTGCTGATGCATCTGTCCCAGACCACGGTACAGCTAAACTTACAGAGTGCATGCTTTTGCACCCAAGGCTGCTGTTGCAGAATTTCGGCTAAGACAATCTTGCAACTTCAGAGTTAGTCCTTACGCAGCCACAGGATGAGAGGAACATCTGCCACTCTGTCACGGCCTGCAAGAGCGCTGAGAAACGCATGCACAGCTAATGCTCAGGGCTGATGCATCTACAGCTATAGAGTTTTACTAATGGCTGGGTTTTAATCTTCCATACGTATATATCGTTATCAGACACACAGCAGACAGAATAATGTGAATGGGCTCTTCCCTGAGTAGAATTGTGTATGAAACGTATCCTCCTGAAGGACTATCCACAGCTACTTATTTCAACCTGCACTCTGCCAGGCTTCCACTGAAAGGATTGCATTTAGCTTTTAGTGTATAAATAAGTGTTCTGATAAATAATTAATAGTAGCTGCTGGCCATAAAAGAGGCAACTGTTTGGAAAGTTAAAACAGTGTCATGAAATATGCACCCACCTCTATGTTCTAGTTTCAGGGGATGTTTTATCCAACATCCTTTCCTTTTGCATGGGACTGTATTTTCCAAGGAGAAGGCCAGAGCTTGACGTCCAGACCCTCAGGGTATTCTTTGAATTTATTCTCTCTCATTGGGATATTTATCACCCCTTAAACCACCAGAGGGAAGGGCAGGTGGTTGGTGATTCACAGAGAAGTTTTTAGATATGAGAGGAAAATGCAGTAGTGTCTAGGTTTCTGGATAAGAAATTACTCTTACTGGTCAGTTATGATTTTAAAACTTTCATAGCTTTTTTTTTTTTTCTTTTTTTCCAATTTAAACAAAAGCAGGACCATCTGCCTTGATACTTTTGCCAGACTACCTGCATTTTACCTACCTAAATAGCTGGTATAATGGACTAGGGCATTTTTATTCATTACTAGTCAGTAGACTGTATTTGTTGTGCCATTTTAAGTGGTTTCACTATTCTACCCTCATACGATTTGCACTGTTAAGGGTGGAACCATGCATGCATGCACAGTGTACAATCCCTTACTGCATAGGGCACTATACAAGCCAGTAAATACCATTAGCAACTGAGGGTCCAGGTTTGTTTTGAATTGATAGAGCGACCATTCCTCCTTCTTAAGGTCTATCTCATTAGTAACCGAAAAGCAGTGATTCTGGAACTTCCATCTTCTAACACATCAACTGAGTCTTGTTTCCCCATGCCTTACTATTTCTAAATTACATGCAGGGGTGCACATTACTATAATTTGTACCTGAAAAATCACAATTAAAGATCAGGAGACCTCTGTGGTACGTACTGTCTGCGTGACAAGCAAAGCAAGCAGTGCGTGCCTCAAAACACTTGACATTCTCAGACTCCCATAAGACACACTCTTCATCAGCTTTGGAGGTAGCAAGATCCACGTGCCGGCATGAGTTAGCAGCAGTCATTCTGCATATTCAGATTTTTAGCTAAAGTACCTCTGAAAAGGCTTTCTCCTGCATGGAAAATATTCATGTTCAGGCAGAAAATGAAATACCTATGTATATACTGTCTAACACAGAACTTTATGGATTACAATGTATCATTGTGTCAAGCAATGAGACATCATTCGGTTGGCTTGTAAGCCCTTTCCGTAACCAGAAAGCCAGGCTGGATTTCATCTTCCAAGATGCATCCTGGAGATGCATATTGGAAAACAGTATAGTTGTGCACCCAGTCCACAGGAGAGAATAGGAATGTAAAGAAACATAACTAATTGCTATGGTGCCCCGATGCAGGGGCAGTATGTTCAGAAAGATTTTGACAACCAGTTGGATTTTTTTTTTATTCCACCACCCCCCCTTCCAAAAATAAGTTAATGCCTCAGTAATTCAATAAGCAGAGATTTTTCACGAAAACAACAGGTTAATCACAGCCTCACTATTCTGTCACATAGCTTTGATGGTATTAGTTCTAGTTCCAGTGTCTGAGCTTAGCATGACTCAACAAAAAAAAAACAAAACAAAAGAAAAAAAGAAAAAAAGTCCCTTGAATTCCCAGGTAGGACCCTTATCCTGCTAGTGGCATTTCTAAATTGAACTTTATCTAGACAAAACAAAGAATAGATCTTTTGAAAGGAAATATTTGTTTATATTTTGAACCAAAAGAAAAACAGTATCTATAGGTCACAGATGACACACAAGAAGTCTCAAAAGATACCTTTCACTCGACTAACAAAGTGGTTTCTCTCCGAGAAACCCCATAAAAGAGGCAGAAATAAACACCAAGAAATTTAACCAGGATATGAAGAATAATAAGAAAAAGGAAGCAAGCACTGCAAATATATTTGACTGCACATGAAAGTATGAATTTTACACTGGCTTTCTTAAATGCACTGTTTGCAATATCTATGCTATATACATTTGAACCAAAGATGACTCATCTTAGAACATTTTACAGCTAATGCCCATGTAAAGGTAGAAAAGGGTATTATTTCCATAACACAGATCAGAAAACTGAAGTACTGAAAAAAAAAAAAAAAAAAAATCAATGGCCTCCAGAGGGCAATACATGGTGTTGGTGGCAGAAAGAGACAGAAGTCAGTTTCAGCTCCCTGCCTTATCCTCTCACTACTAAGCAGTTTTCCTCTTGATAGGCAAACAATACCCATCCAATCATATCAAGATAAAAAGAAGTTGAATTTGTATTAATATCTTCCATAAAACTTCCTTGGACTATCTTGTCTGCTTGGCAGTGTCAAATACTTAAACACATTAAAGTGAGGTATAGTCTGTTGAGTATTGCAGTATTTTTAGTACATGATGAAGTTCCTCTGTCTAGATTAGTTTTACTGACAACAGTAATATGTGCAGCCATAACTGGTTCCCACAAAAAGCTAGTCTTTCCAGTTTTAAAGAACTGGTAATAAGATGCAGAATTTTCCGAAGGACTGTCTGGAACCTGGTCTAGGACTAAGACTCTAACTTAAGCAATTTAAATACGTATATGGAAGAGACAGGAGAGATGTTATAAACTTAACTTCCTACCCCCAAACTGTCATGTAATAAAGCAGTGATAAATGCAAGTATTTTATGAGCAAGGTGGAAGTGACCGTTTGAATTTTCCTCTTTAGAGCAATGCCATTTGGAAGTCCAAGAAGCGCACACACAAAAAAGAGAGGCATGTGGAGGGTCACCCTGTCTTCATTCACTCTGCTCACCTTACTTTGCTTGAAAGCCCTTACTTGCCATTACCACTCTTTGCTGGCTAAGACCTGCCAGGTTGTCACCAGCGCTGATGGCTTAGATGATGCTCTAGGCCACACAACTGCTCTGATCAGAGTTTGCTGGGACCAGACTCACTCACTGTGTATTCTACCAAATCCTCTCAATGATAACAAAACCCTTCAGCCAACGAGGACAAAGATGGGGAGAGTGGACTCCAGTGGAATTTACTTAAATAATAAATATAGGGAAGCTGTTACAATGAGAGTTAATGTACCCAGAGCTTGAAAACAGTCTCTGGCTGGCTGGAACCTAGCTTGAGTAAACTCAGAATAAACCTCTGTCTCAATTTCATGTGGTAAACATGCTGCTCTAAGGATTTAGGTACAAAGTCTTTGTTATCTGGGTTTAAATAGACTTCCTTTGCAGTAGTAATAGATCATTACTATGTGACAGCAGTAGTCTCTCTGAAAGAAGTTAGTGGCCTCCTTTTAATTCCTCGCACAGATGTGACCACATCAGACTTTCTCACAACTAGTCCCTGTGACAGGATACAGACACCGCAAAACATGTTATTCAGTGAAATATATTGTCATTGATATAAGGGTGGAGACATTTTAATTATCTTGTATGGTGGCAAACGTTTTTAGGTCCCATAAAAGCAATAGGAAAACAGAAAGTGCGGGAAACCATTAAGTACTAAAAAAAGTATGAAGACCAAAGAGCTTAGCTTCTAATAAGCTATTCCAGAGCCTGTGACTATTATCTTCTCGGCAAAGGGCCTCTTCATTAAAAAGGGAGCTTTTAAACTTCTTTGTGTAAGAAGCCTCCAAAAAGTAAACTTTCAGTAGCTATCCAGCAAATCTGTAATCCCTGGTAAATTTTCAAAGTAGATACAGAAATCTGCAGTTATTTAGATGTTAATAGAACTATAAAAAGAATTTTTTAAAAAACCTTTTTATGCCTTAGCTTTTATATATGATCAAACAAGATGTACAGTTTGACTATTGCATTGATTGACTTTAAGGAGTTCTAGTTAGGCAGCCATTATATTGCACAAATGTTGTCTCTCAACTGAATTCACAACACAAATCATTCTATTGAAACTGGATAGCTAATTGACAGCCTTATAAAAGTAGAAAACAGTAGCAGAATAGATGGACTGTAATAAAACATATGATACAGCATCTCACAAAAGTTTTATTTGAAAAGTTAAATGAATTCAAATTGGCTTCCATTGAAGCATTAAACTATGAATTGAAAAGTGATGAAGAGCCATTAACTGAGCAAGATCAGAAGATTTGTTGCATCAAGTCAAGAGGAATGTTTGCCTCGGGAAAACATGTGAAGCCTGTTTTTATTCACCAGCTTCATTCAAAAGGGGACTGGGGCAATCATAGGATGTTCATTACACCTGTACCCTCCATTAATCCCACTGGGAAAGCAAAGCATGAACTCCAAGGACTCGATCCTGCAGGTCACACACAACTTTGTACCACGGGAATCTCTGCTGTGTTTTCAGCCACAACTTTTTGCCATGACATTTTGGCTCTGTCATCATGGCTTAAGCAGTAAGCCTCTGACATTCAAATCATCTCTCAAAACCTTCTTTTCATCCTTGGTAGTTCAGTTACTTTTCTACAGATGTCAGGAGGGTTGTAAAGACCCCTGTCTGCTGAAGGGCATTATGCAAGCTTAAGTGGCTATTGCTTCCAGCTCAGCCATAGGTCTGCCAGCTGACCTTGGAAAAGTCAGTCCTGTAGCCAAGAATAATGCTGTTTAGCTTTTTTGAATTTTTGGCAAGTTACTGGTGAAAAGTGGTAGATCTTATTACCATCACTCAGGCAAGATGGACACATTTATTGGAAACGGCATTGAGATGACACTTTTTTTTTTTTGTTTTAAGTCTGGCCACAAAGCTAAGGTGTTTTGCCTGAAGACATCAAAATACTACATATATTTTGGTATATTTTGATAAAGTGATATATTTTGATATCACTACACAGCATTTTTGCCACATATGGAGCTGCACAAAAGGTAAATGTGGTCATTAACACCTACCCATTACAATGGTGACTAGAGTCACTCTATCAAGAAACATGTATATATAGGTTCTGTCTTTATGCATGGCCCTCCTAAGACTATAGTTAAATTATTACTGATTTCTAGGAGCTTCCAGACCTGACACTCAAGAAAAATCAGCAGTCAGTGATTTCTGAGGAAATATTACAACTACTTATGATCAAAAACACTGATGTGTTAGAGACTGATAAATTGTGACAGTTGGAGGAAATGTCACTGAAACATCATGAATGGGGTATTTATGTGCATTTCTGGGTGGTCCAAATGACCGTGGGACTGTTAGAAGTTAATGGGTCAGAAGAAAAAAGTGTTGAGGCTGAACATCAGGCAACATTCACCAGAAGTGTGGTCTGGTTAAGCCTTAGAATAAGTTTCTACTAGGAGTTAAGCAACTTGAAGTGTTAACATATGGGCTGGAGAATGAAAGGAGGCAGCAATTCCGTGAGGGAGGATTTGCAGAAAGAACAATACCTTCCTTATAGTCTCATTAGTTCACATTTGTAGAAGCGTCCCACCAATTCACATAGAATATCTTTGTGGGGGGTCTCATTAGCAGAGGTTATAGTTACCTATCTAAAAGCATCAATAAAAAACCACACTTGGTGAGCCAGCAACTTTAGACCACATAGGCATTAATGAGAACAAAATATGTCTGATTACATGCTGTTATGACTACATCTATCATATGTGTTCAAGAAAGCGGGACTTGTGGCAAGTTAGTGGTGGCTATCTGCACACCTTCAGAAGTATTAAAGGAAGAGAAATAATTGTTGCAAGGCTTTCTCTAATCACAATTCCCCTATTCAGGCAAGAGACAAGTAAAACCCTGAAAATAAAGAAAACCACTCCGGTAGTATGTTTCACATCACACTTGACAATACTAACCATGATAAAAACAGATCAACTTTGGTGGTCCTGGAGTGAGACAAACTATTAGTTTGCATGAATCCGTCTGCAGCAATCAGCTGTTATCAGTTTATCAAGAGGGAAGAGTTTACAGACTTCCTAAGTACCTTTACACCATGTTTCCCAACTAGAGGTGTGGGGCTGTGTACATATGTGTACACATATGTGAGGATATGTATCTGTGTAAAACCTAACTCCAAATATGCCTTTAGCCACCTTTCTACCAGGAAGCCTTTTTTCTTCAAAGCTCCAAGTTCTGAAATCAATTCGAAAAGTTTAAAGCCAAAGAAACATAGAAGTCAAAAGGGTCACATAGCTAGCTTCCAAGTATCATTTCATGCACAACATCGTGCCAGCTTTCATTCCATGTACAAGTTGAGGTATTCAGACACTTTATATTCATTGATTATCGACTTCAACCTCTGGCATCATTTAGCTTTCTGGAATCACACAAGATTTTATGTACACTATAGACTGATCAAATTGCTGAAAATACTGAAAAACTGGTGTTTTAACTTACAGATGATTATGCATTGAAAACAAATGAGAGGTGAAAGTGCTGAGCAGCGCCTCCACTCAGAAATTATAAGAGAGAGTTAGAACAAAGTTAGAAGACCTACAACAGCTTTTACCAGCTGAGAAACTGTCCTTATCCTAGGTAAAAGAGTTTTCTAAAAGCTTGTGGTAAGCTGTGAGCAGCTGGCATCAACACCCCTCATGAGCAAAGCCACACTTATAAACACAAAACATGTTGCAACTTCATTAAGCTTAAAAAAGAAAAAAAAAAAATTACTTTCAAGAAGCACCCAAGTTTCATGAGCTCAGTCAAAAAGTCTCTTGGAAAGTTTTCTGAGAAAAAAAAAAAAAAGCTGTTTTTTTCCTCTGCAGCGAACAGAAACCCTCAACTTTTGCTAATGGTCAACAGGAGTCATTTTTCACTGAAATCAGTTTGTTTTTTTCTGTATTGAATGAGCAGTCATATGTAAGGAGTAGCAAGTAGGTATCATGGATCATTGGACTGCTAACAAATGGCAGGAGTCATACAAGCTTAGAAAGGAAGGAAAGAGAGGAAAGAGTTTACATTAATTTTTTTTAGCCTAAAGGGAAGTTTTAGATATAGAAAATAAAGACATTCTGACTTCTGATTTATGCTGGAGTCAGATGAGAGGAAACCTCTGGCCTGCCTCCAAATGAATTACCCATAGAGCGTTCCACTCTGCTACGGACAGGCCACCAGAGATGACCAGAGTATTGCAGGGGATCAACAAGCATCCTCCTCCTCCTCTGCTCAGCACTGTAATCAGCAACAGGCTCTTAACCTGCTGCAGATGGGAAGTTATTAGCTCAGTCCATAGGGTGGATAAACACAACTGCTTAGCATCAAGATCTCTGCTTTCCAAATGCTGAACTAGATCAGAGATCCTTAGCCTACCTACAAGGAGAGGTAAGGACAGGAGAAGAGCTTACAACAGCCCTGCGAGGCAGCGCTGACCCTGCCCTTTGGTCAGGCTGGCAGCCCATGCACCGAGTGCTCACCGCTGTCCTCCTGCCAGGGCCAAACTGCTCACATATCACCTGTTTCTCCTGATGGATGATGGAATGCAGCAACTCTCACTTTTAATGGAGTTTTCCTTATTTACCCAGGCAGTAACTTCATTATTTCAGCTATCCCTCATTAGCAATTAGCAGCTACCTTTGCAACATGTAACTGCCTTCTGCAAAGTCTGTATTCTCCCCACTGATTAGTTGCACCTAATTTGGTCAAGATGCTTGTTAAATCACTAAGCCCTGTGAGAAGGTCTGTGTATAGGAACTAGACCATGAGAGAATCAGCTTTAATTCCTGATGCAACGTTAACACATGGTATTAATAAGAGGCTGTTTCTCTTCACTATTGTGTATCGGTTTTAAATAGTTAGGTCCTAATCTCCCAATCAATCATCTTCAAAATCAGTAGGCTTTAATCATCAATCAAATGCATTTTTATGGGGAAGCAGGAAGTGCTATTTAGCAAGGAGGCAGCAATTTTTAAACTTCTGTTTTTCTTTGGCTGCCTGAATCAAAGAAAAATTACAGTTCCTGCAGATGGCTATGGCATCACAACAGAGTTATATCGCAGAGTTCTGTTCTTTCTGGGGAAAGGCCCCATGTCTAGGAAGTCAGCTGACCGCAAGATTGAAGATCTACAGAAGGACCAACTCTGGATGAATGTAACCTGGATTCCTCGATCAAATGTACCCAGCTTTGGGCTTTACCCCTGAGGATTCAGTGAATGCTGACCAGCGACCATAGGAACACAGGACCTCAGACACTGGTTTCTAAAATGAAACTACAATAGTAATGGTAATTATGAAATATGGCCTATTTTCATGTTTTTAATATAGCACAGAAATACTCCAAAGATATTTGAATTTCTGAGCGAATATAAAGCTGTTGAACTTTAAGGGGGAGAGTTTAAAAGGCACAAACGGCACTTAACTTCCAATTATGCCTTGGAAAATGTCCCACTAATGGCTAATATAGCTGATTTATTTTCATAAACTTTAATTACTTCACACTTCTTTTTTTACTGAACAGTATAATCAGTTCAACAGAGCAGTTCAAACACAATGCACAAACTAAAGAGACCCACTCTAATGCCAGGTTTCCATATGCAAGTTTAAATTCCTTATCAAGTCTAATATTTAGACATCTAGATAAGTGTGAATGCTTGCATGTATTGTAACATCTGTGTACAACAGATGCACTAGTTTACATTAAATCTGATTACTAATATTTTATCTGGAAGATTTTACCAATGTTATTTAGATCAAATAATTTGGGATGAAGACCATATTTTTGTTTTGGCTAGTATAAAGTCAGGGGCTTCTCATATGTTAGTAATACAAGCAATAGTAGCAGCAGAGATCTGTCTCATGAAGTGTAATATTTTGACAGCTTGCAATACCAGTGCCTGGGAAATCCAGCAGGACAAAACAGTAAGAAAGAAAACGTACGGTTTTAGGTCGCCTTGCGTGCTATTCCCTCGTACTAGAGGTGTAGGCTGAGACATTTGATAAGTATTCAGTGTGATTTAGTGGCAGATTTCTTAGAGCAGAAGTACTGTTTTTTATTTATTTTTAAAGATAAGAGTCTTAATTAAGATGTTTTACCTGGCCCTGAGGATTTCCAAGACCCTTCTGGAAAGAGCCTGCCTGCAGGCAGGGCTGTCTGCTCTGCGAGTCGAGATGAGAGCAGGTGCTGTCTGCTAAAAAGCAAGAAAATATTGCCCTCTAGTGCTGAAAGCAAGCAGAGGATGCAGAGTCCAAGAGGGGTTTTTAATTCCTGTTTCCAAGATAACCTGCCTATCTCATACTAACAAAACTAAGGCTTGTTGCAATTAGCTGTTTTTGTGGGCAGATTACCCACCCAGCAAGGCTGCCCTTCCCACGGAGAGCAATTCTCCTGATCCGATAAACCCTCAGGGTCGGGCTGAGTGACTCATCAACGTCACCATAACTGGAGCACAGCCTCGCAGAGAATGCTTCGCTTGATCCAGTTTTATCTTTTGATAAAAATCTTAATTGGAGGTTTAATAACAAGCAAGATCCCGGCATGCAGGCAGAACTGCAGAACAAGGGAAGCAGCAAAGGAGGGGCAAATACTCGTACAGTTATCAGGATGATTTTAATTTCCTAGTGATAGTTGTGATTTCTTTTTTATTTCTTCTCTCACACATAAGACATTACTAAATACAGAACATCTATCTCATTTCTGTTCACTTCTGTCCATGGATAAATTACCCACCTTGCTCACCTTTTGGCCAATTGCTGTGTGACACACAGCAGGGTCACTGATGGAGTAGCCCACAACACAGGGGTACGAATCTCTTGGCAAGCTTCCAACTGAGAACGGTAAAACAGACAAAAACCTGAACCTGGCAAAGTCACAAATGGCCTCAGCAACAACTCCCTCTCTCTAAACTGCGAGAGCAGCAACAAGCCTCTCATGAGCAAGTAGACCTATTAATTCACAATTACTTCAGCGTTCTGTTCATTGCTTGATAAGCTCCCAAAAGCAGCGCAGTACTCTAATGCTAGGAGAGCGGTATACGAGGCATTTAAAGCCAAATTAAAACTTTTCACTTGCATTTTTAAGATCCTGAACTGACACAATCAAGAGGTTCCTTAGAACTGTATACCAGTCATAAAATATCCTGCTAGACAAATTTCTTCAGTACCTTTCTTACAAGCAGTTTCCACTTTTAGGTGTAAAGCTTAAGATGAATAATTTTCAGAATGAAACTCAAAAGTGTAATCTGAGTTAATGGAGGAGGACACATCAACTGACAAGTATCTGCCTGGAAAGAATGTTTCTTCCTTGCAGTTCAAAAATCATCCATTGTTTACAGTCTCACATTTTTCCAATAGGTAAACAATATAAATAATTTAGAAAGATGTTAATTCCTATTTACATCCATAGAGCAGCACGGGCTATTTATTTAGTTAGTTTTAATTGCCTCTGAGTCATATAGTTTATTGTTACCAATGGTAATTTTTCATGAATTTCGGTAGAACTACCAGGAATTGCACAAGGGCTTCAGAGCTGGCCAGGCAGTCAGGTTTAAGCACCTCGTACTTCAGCCATACAGCACAGCAGGGACAGACCGAAGGCCCAGTCCTTTAGCTGGAGGCGTCATGGCCCAGGGCACACACCTACGTGCCCACCCAGCACTCACCGAACAACTCCCTTCCATGCTACGTACCACCTCCATTTCATCCCCGATGGAGGCAGAGGCATGCACGGCTGCCCCCTGCAGTTTTAGTAGCCCACTCATCCGCTTGGAAAATCCATGCATAGTCTTTATCATTCCAGACAGTCCTTAAACAGACTGTAAAGTACTGATCACTCCAGGTACAGAATCAAAACTGGAGAGAGAAGTCCTACAAATCTTTCCTCGAAGTCCTCTCGTATCTTTCACTTTGGTTTCATTAGTTTCACAGCCCAACACAGAATTCGTTACCCCTTTCAAAATACTTATGTACTTTCAGTTTGATATGGAACACGGCCCAATATTTAACAAATATTTACTTTGTCCTAATTTTGTCCTACAACCTTCAGTCATTGCCATTTGCAATAGCAATGAACCATTTTAGATAAGAAATGCCCATAAATGAAGAGGTACATATCCTCAAAAAGTTATGTTTAGACTTTATTTTTATACCCTAAGAATACAGGAGAGCTGTTTAATGCAGCTTATCTTAATACATCAGGAAAGCAAGTGACACTGAGTGCTCCTTGAACTGTTCATAAACTTCCCTCTTAACTCAGATTACCAGTATCAATCACCATCTTTATTAACGTGTGTTTTTAATTGCTTTATGGATTTTATTTTATTTAATCTTCTTTTACTTCTTGTTGCAGATAATGTTAAGAGTCCTCTTCATTGATTATTGGCAGCTGCTGCATTCTGAGAAAACCTCTTTCAATTTAGCTTTCCGGATCCTTTGACTTCCCGCTCCGACAGCTTTATAACCTCCCCGACAGCTTCATAAATGCACTGCAATGGTCACATGAACATCTTGGGAGAGGAATCGGCACCTCTGCATCTCCTCGTTCCTATGGCACTTTAGGAAGAGAGAACCAAAAAAGCAGCAAGGCCAACAAAAGTTGGAAGTCCTGCAAAAGATGAATCTAATCGTGAAACTCCGCAGAAGTTTCAGAACGCTGGTCATTCTCCTGGCGACCTTCTGCTTGGCAAGTATCATCATTTCTGCCTATTACCTCTACACCGGCTACAAGCAGGAAATGACCCTTGTGGAAACCACTGGAGAAGCGGAGTGCGAAGACCTCAAGCTTCTACCGTACAGGTCCGTGGAGCTGAAAACAGCTAAGCCAATTGATCCATCTAAAACTGATCCCACTGTCCTCCTGTTCGTGGAAAGCCAGTACTCCCAGCTGGGGCAAGACATCATAGCCATCCTCGAGTCCAGCAGATTTCAGTACCACATGGTCATTGCGCCAGCTAAGGGGGATATTCCCCCGCTCACAGACAATGGAAGAGGAAAATACACAATTGTCATATATGAGAATATTTTAAAGTACGTATCCATGGACTCGTGGAATAGAGAGCTTCTGGAAAAATACTGTGTGGAATACAGTGTTAGCATAATTGGTTTTCATAAAGCCAACGAGAACAGCTCCCCAAGTACAAAACTGAAAGGATTGCCATTACATCTTTACAATAATGTAGCCCTCAAAGACTGTGTGGTAAACCCTCAGTCTCCCCTGCTGCGCATTACCAAAGCGCCAAGGGTTGAGAAAGGTCCGCTGCCCGGCGAAGACTGGACAGTTTTCCAGTTTAACCATTCCACCTATCAGCCTGTGCTTTTAACTGAACTGCAGACCTCCAGACCGCCGCCCGCAGCATTGCCAAAGGCTGCTCTGTATGCAACTGTCATCCAAGACTTGGGGTTTCATGACGGGAT
Organism: Platalea leucorodia; assembly: GCF_965183815.1. Taxonomy (NCBI): domain Eukaryota; kingdom Metazoa; phylum Chordata; class Aves; order Pelecaniformes; family Threskiornithidae; genus Platalea; species Platalea leucorodia. The sequence continues at coordinate 4,631,207 of NC_138828.1, read as the reverse complement.
TCAGAGAGTCCTTTTTGGAAACAACCTGACCTTCTGGTTGCACAAATTGATCTTTATTGATGCCATCTCTTTCCTGTCGGGGAAGAAGCTCACGCTGTCCTTGGATAGGTACATTCTGGTTGACATAGATGACATCTTTGTTGGGAAGGAGGGAACAAGGATGAACATCAACGATGTGAAGGTAAGGCAAGAATTGGGGGATACCATCCCAGATACATGTATGTGCAAATGGGTATTTAAAAAGAGACAAAGCTTGAAGAAGCTGGCAAGCTCCATTTCCTAGTAAAGGCTGGAAGTGCACAAGTGTAGCTAGCGGATACAGAAACCCTAACCTGAGATTACTTTAAACATCTGTTTACCCACATACATACAGAGATGCATTCATGTATGTGTATATACATTAATAGAGATGGCCTCGTACAGTAATGCATATAGTGAATGTACTGGCTGCCTCTTGCTTATATAGGTTCTGCTCAAGGGCTTCACCCAGAGCACCTGGGTAACAAAGGAGGCTTTTTATACCTCACATAACAGAGATCTTTCTTGAAATTAAATAAAAGGATCTCTGTTTCAGGAGCAAGTGTGCTGCTGAGATATCTGAATTTTTAGGCAACAACACCTTTTACACCGCATTAATTTGTTTTTCCCTGTGCACATACATACACATGTATGTATATGTATGGCATACATATATATAATACCATTTATAGGCATTTTCCGTATTCGTCCTTTCACTGTTTTCTGAAAAGTAGACAGAACAATGGGAGATGGTTGCCTTTTTAAATCTCACATAACTCACACTATGTTTTAAAAGAACAAAAAGAGCAAAAGGGAAAAAAAAGCCTGAAAAAGTTACAGTCACATTTTGACTTACAAGAATTATCAGGATATTTTTCATTGGCAGACTAGCAGGTAAGCATTTAAAGTTACCAATGACAGGATGGAAGCATAGCCTACGCTTTAGCAAATGACATAACTATCTGATATGGTGAAAAACCCACAGACTATTCTTCAGGGGCCCTTTCAAACTTATTTTCTTATTCTGTAGTATCCAGGGACACCATTAGATTTGTTCAGAGTAATTTTCAAAGATGTGTGCAACTTGGAAAGAATAGACAGAACTCAATAGCATGACAGTTATTTCCTTGCAATTTTCCACATGTGGGAATCATCATATTCAGAGATTAATTGAAGTTCCTGAGCATGCAACATCACATTCTCAAGCCTTTATTCTAGAGGTTTTTTTCCCTGTCAATACCCCAATGCTTTCATGAGCAATAAGCAAGCCTTTTGTTTCTAAACACAGATTTCTATTTTCTTTCTTAATTCTTATTTCCATTTCTACATCTTCTATATTCATCTGCCTCCTCAACCAGATCATTAAGAGACATATTGAAATACCCAGCAAAAGCAGTAGTCTCATATACAATTAAAACAATTTTGCAGATCAGAACAGTTAGGGTGATTCTATTAGCCAAACCAGGCGTATGAATGCTCATCAGGGCTGATTTCTAGCACCAGGCACTCCAAGTGCCTGGTGTCTTGAGTTCTGAGCACTGTGCACAAGCTCACTGATCAAGTGCTCTCTCTCCGGAAATATATGGTAAAACGCTCCGAGGAAGGGCTTGTGTACAAGAGGAAATTAACTGAAAAGGCAATTGTGGAACAACTTTTTCAGCAATAGCTTTCCGCCTGCACATATTTGAGAGTGTCTTTTTCTGATGTGGTTTGCTCCACTAAGGAAGTCTATTATTCCACATTGGTTAAAGAGCCCCTATTATGATAAGAAGGGTGTCCATACAGAGTCACTTGGAAATTCAAATCATACTTTTGACTGGAATAATCTCACTCAGCAGAAAAAAAACCCAAGTCACCTCCTTTATTATCCAGCCATCGACAACATTACTAGGCAAACCTTTCCACCCGTGCTTGGCAGAGCATCCACACTTCATCGCTCGTTATAGGAGACACGGCAGAAAACCCCAGCTCCAGGGGCTTAAGTAGGAGCTGGATGGCAGAACTGTAGCTGTTAAAAGCATTCAGCATCACTTTTATATACTACACACATTTACCTATCTGAAAGTCAAGCAGTCCACAGTGTTGAATACCTTGAAAATAACAAGAGAAAGCATCTGCTAGGATTCAGACTTTTTTAATTTTTTTTTTTTCCTCCAAAGGAACATGTGGTGAGTCTTCTTTTTATAGCCTATGTTTGAGTCAAGGTGTGAAGGGAAGCTTTCATTCTTCTCACATTTCTCCCATGAAAAATTAGCAGCCCACTTCCCTTGCAAAACCACCAGTAGTACCACTCATGGGATAAATTCCCTCTTCACCTCAAACAAGAAATCATGCCGCAAACACCGACCACTGGGAGAAGTCTTTTGCAAGCACCAGCTCAGAACCAGCCTTCCCATCAAGTGCTCTTTTGGGGACAATAAAGTTCATTTCCCTTTTAGACAATGTTCACTTGTAAAGCCACTCTGCAACTTGACCATCTATTGATACTCTGTCCTTAACATCATGGGTTTCACTTCAAATCAGTTACATGGTACAAATTTGTTCCTCAGGGTATTTCAGAAACACCTGCTACATAAATCAGCCCATTCTTATAGACTGGACATTCCCAGAATACATTAACATTCAAAACAGGGTGCTTGCTAATGAACATAACACCGAAATCAGAGCGTACCTTGGTTAGTTTACAGTAAAGGATAATTACAGCCAGTTAGAGAGCAACCTCCCAAGTCACTTGGGAAAGGAAGCAATTAAGAACCAGTGGACTGCCTTTTACCCGTTAAGGCAGAGCAGCTTCTTTGCTTGAAAGGCAAACTAGCAAAGGGAAACAATATTTAAGAGGCTGATATTTAAGTGATGTCAAAGTATTGCTATGCATTTTGAAGCAGCAGCTGTAGCCAGCTGCTCAGAGAGGGTTGCATTTTCACAGCAGGTGAGAGGCTGTTTCTGACACACGGAGGCACCGTGAGATTTAGGGGCAGGTTGTGCTTGTCCTGTAAGGGTATGATAAGGGTGGAAGCGTGAATGGCTCTGATAGCTAAAGGCACTAACACAGGCTCTGTATGTTGTTCAACAAGAACTTGGCAGATTTTGGACCACCTCCTTTCTTTCCTGAACTGCATATTACAGGTATATTTAGCACTAAAAAAAACAAACCAACAAAAAAAACAAACAAAAAAACCCCCACAGTCCACATTTATAATGCCATACACCTCAAAACTCATTTCATCCTGTCCCCTGCAATGCAAGTTTAAAACATCAGCACTGCCAATATAAAAGAAAATATTTATTATTTATACAGTGCTTTCAAAAACAAAACGAGAACCATGTAAAGCAGTGCTTGTAACGAAACAATTTCTCAACACAGTACAATCCATCGCATTATGCCACATCACTACTTCTCCAGTTCCTTCAGTTCTCAGCATTTGTTTCTGCAAACAGCGTAAGTTCACTTTGCAGAGTTATGCGGACTCTCTGCCAGGCTCTCCTAAGGTGCCACGCATACCCGTGTGCCTTGGGAATGCCTTCATACACGGCAGATACCCAGGTGCATGCAAGAAAACTGCAAATGAACAGTTACACACCTCCTAAACTATATTAAAAATCTAACTAAATAACATCACTCTGCTCAACCTCTTAGGCATTTCCTTCCAGTGACCAAACGTATAATAACCGCCAACCCAAAGGACACACGACTAGAAATGAGTCTTCTGATAACAGTATTCGTATGTAACAATAAAACAGCCAAGTAACACTGTTCCTGTGTAATTACTTCCTGCAACTCAAATGTTTTTATCCCCTCACAAAGCCATTTCTCAATTAGGTGCTTCAGGGATATATATATAATTTTATAAAGGGTGGCATCAGCTAGAGAAACAGAGATTAGAGAACGGAGTTATTATGGGCTCTGTTTACCACAAAAGATCTCCTAGTCCCTTGTATTATAGAAGTTGTGCAAGGTCATATCTGGCTAAGTAATTAAATAGGAACTCAGCAGAGCCACAGAAAGCTATTTTCCTGAGCTTTGCGGAGATCTATCTTGAGCCTAGCGAGCCTCTGCAAATGAATTTCTCCCTTTCCCTCCTGCCAATATATTATCTCACTGCTTGATTTCAGACAGCAAAAGACTCAAGAATTCACCAGTTAATTTGCAGAATTACTGAATTTGTGTACTTGCAAATTATATTGGTTCCCAGCCACACAACAAGCCTGGGATCACTGGCATCAGTGATTTAGCAAAAAAACATAGAAACATCTGGTTATGCTGCGTCTGGGATTGCCATACAGAAAGCATGCAAAACTTTTACCTTTAAAGTTTCCTTTTAACTGAGCACAAACAGAGCTGCATTACCCAAACAGGTAGTAAGAACTTGCTAAAGTCTTTCTTTTTTTTTTTTTTTTTTTTTTTTTGTCATTGTTGTTGCTATAGTATGAGCTAGTACAATATTTACTCACCCAAGAAGAGCTCAATGCAGCGACCAGGGCTTTTTCAATGCCTTTTACAAATACACTTTCTATTGTTAACTCAAAAAACCCTGCAAGATCACAATGCAAACTAAGACTCTTACTCTTTAAGAAATAAAAAATAAAACAAACCAAAAAGCATTAGCCTTTCACTTTATACCTTCCTCTTAAATCTAGGCCTTGCACTGCCGCACAGCTTCCCTTCTATAGCCTTCTTCCAGGTGGACTCTCTCAGGAGCCACCTGCTTCCCTCTCTTTCCCCACTCTCCCAGCTGGAGCTGATAATCAAAGAGAAATTGCTTGTCCCAGCACCATCATATCACAAAGCCCCTTTCTCTAAAAGCTACGTTTCCCTTTTCTGTATTCCCTATAATTGCTACCATAACAGCAGGAGCATCCTTGTGCTTTCTGAGATACCATAAAATGATAGAGCAATGCTTGGGAATGTCCTTTGTGTTACTGTTGACTGCAGTCCCTCCTTCTCCTTGCAGCACCAAATAGCCTATCTGCATTCTCCCCTCTTCTTCCACTCTAAGCTTTAGTCTGCTCACTTCAGTGGAAATAAGAATTACATTAGTCTCTGACACCTCCTCACTTCCACAAGTCTGCACTTTGTCTTTGACCTTCACCATCATTAAAATGCCTTGAACACTTAAAGGCTGTGATTTCTTGCTCATTTTAGTATTTTAAAGACAAGAATTCATGTTGCAGTTGCATCTTTTCTGATAATTCCAAATTAAAGAGTAGTGGCTCAGCAGGAGGCTGAGCTCAATAACTGAATCTCTCCAGCATATGCTTTTCCTCATCTCTCTGCAAGGACAGTTGCTTTCAGGTGGAATAATGAGAAACGTCTGGGCCACATCACCAGGCATGGCAGAGTGAGAGTCAGTACAAAGTTGCAGATGGGCACGGAGTGGGTAAAGCTCTCTGTGATGCTGTGTGCAAATCATCCTCCCTGTTCCTGCAAAGTCTAAAAGCCCTTTGAAAGAAGGAATTTAATAAACTGTTGTAGACCAATGCTCGTTCCTACTTCAGTTCTGCTGGGATGCCTTACCTCTCGTGCTGTTTGGAGTTGGTGGTGCAGACCCAAGCCAGGCATGTGGATGAGAAAACTCTATTTAACAATGGACAATAACACATTTCTGCATCCCTTCATAGAATTTGGCATCTAGTGTCACAGAATATGCCCAGCTTTCTGTAAAAATTTGCCAGCAGTGGTCAAGACCAGGATTAAGGGTGAGGGAGGATTATAACGGATACCTGGATTTCTAACTCAGGTTTCTGAAGAGTTTCTCTGGATACTCTACTCTCTTTTACTCTTCCTGTACTCACAACTGTAGGGAAGATTATGATGGAAATTACAGCAGCCCAATACCTCAGTTTGCATCCAGTTAGTTCCAAATGTACTCAATATCAGTCCCGAGAATCCCCAGTGCTTGAGCAAAATTTGAAACTCCTAATGCTACAAATAGGGACTAGAAACGAATCTTTTTAAATTGTTCATTCATCTGCAGCTTTTTCCTTCAGCAGAAGCTGCAAACAGCAATCGCTTCCTTGCCGATAACGTGCAACACAATAGTCGTCCCTATAGCCTTTTTTATAATAATAAACTCCTGCCAGTAAAGTAACCACATCTATGGACAATACAGAGAGAAACTAAAACCAGAAGATGTATGAGCATAGGAAGCTAGAGGAGACAGCCAAGCATTCGTCATTATAGGCTGTGTTGCCCTTATGTCACCTTTTAAAGCACTTGAGAGTAGCAGTGAGGAACACAATGAAGCGAAATTCTGGAGTTCCCACTTTTGGATGGTCTTAAAGACTTTAAAAAAGAATTTAAAAAGCAGCTGAGAAGGCATTATAAGAAAAATCTAATAATCAGACAATCTTTTTAAAAATGGGAGTGTCTACTCCATTCTGCTTCAGCAGAGATGACAGTTCATTCAATATTTTCCTTGTTCAGGTCTCTTGAATCACCCAATTCTTTCTGCAGTAATTTGAGTGTTGAATACTGCTCAAGTGCCTTGTCAAGATACATCACACAAAACGTTTCATACTTTTTTTGTTTCAATAAAGCCTGTTCTTTCATTCAGAATTTCAGTACTAATGTAGTTAAAAGACACAATTCCTTTGCCATCAGCAAAACATTTATTTTTCTCCTTGGCGACCTGGCAGATTGACTGTCTGATTACCCTGCCTGAATTATAATAGATTTGGGGTTCTCTCATCTGCCAGGTGTCCCACTAAAGATATGGTAGATCTTGACAGTGTTTTATACAGTCTTGCCAGAAAACAAATTCTGGTGGCTCTAATTTTGTAGCTCTTTCATTTCATTAGTTTAGACAATTAGGTTCCTTCCATGTGTCCTGCACATTAAAAGGGTACCTCTATCACATGGTCTAAGCAAGATTTTCCTGAATGTTTGAAAACTCACTCGGTGTTCTCCTGCCCCAGAGGGCACACTGGTTTTTTGTCTGCAGGGTTAGAAAACTCCAAGCAGTGCAATTTGATATTGTTTGTACAATTTGATAAATTTGACAAATTTGATATTGTTTGTACAAGCACCGCAGAATTATCACAGATCTGTGATCTTTTTCCCAAGGAAAAAAGTTTAATCATTCACAAGGAAACAAATTAATTAAAAAAACAGAGAAAAATCATCCTTCACTCTTCCAGGTTTTTAACTAGCTGTAAGAACTCAATAGAGCTTAATTTTGAAAAAGATAAACAATTATACAATTTTCAAGAACAGCACAATACTTTTTAAAATAGAGAAGGGCAAATTTTTTTTAGTTATTGGTTTAATTCAGAAATATCTAGTGCTCGTAGCCTGTACTCAGCATCATTGTCTTGTGACACATTCCTTTGTCTACACTTCTGCTGATTTCCTGGATTTGTACTGATTTCTCCAATCCCTTCTCCAAAATAATTCTGAAGTCATAGGTTTTATCATACTGCAGTATCTTTCCAGGATATATGTGGTACTCCATTTAATTTAGCTTCATTTAATTTAATTTAAATCATTTTCATAAAATGTAGGGAATCCATAGGAGCCAAAAAACATGGCTGCTTTATATCAGCCTCTCAAGAGGCCTACATTAACCTGAGTTTTAAAACAATGCATATTAGTTAAAAAGGAGCAATAACAATTGCTTCCTGTAGAGCAAAATAACACTCTGTAATGATCAAATACCTTTCTAGAAAGGCTAGCCAATGCAGACTTAAGGAGCAGCCATAATTATTGCCTTAAAAGCACTTGATGCAGCAGTAAGCACATTACCATGAATGCCATATATAATGCAGTTACTTTAGTAGCAGTGTTACTTAAGTCACTTTAAATACGCCTTTGTCATCCAAATGTGAGCAGAAGAAACAACACGTAGAGCAAAAGCTCAATTTAGTATCATTAGCATTATTCAAATAATTTGAAAATGGCAATGCTCAGGAAAAGGGTGAGTAGATGGAAGGATGGACAAACAGATGAGATAACAGAGAAAATCCCAAAGAGAAAAGGAGAACTTTGCATATTCAGCAATAATTAACTAGACATTTTCTGCCCACCTCTGTATCATAATGTAGTATGAAAACACGTCTTCGTCTATGCCTGGTTTCAAATTCTTAGACAGATGTATCTATCTATCTATCTATCCATATACGCATACACTCACACAAATTAAATCGTATGATCTTCTTTGTCTTTTCTATGAATATGGCCATAGACCCCTTCAGTTAATACTTTTCCTTCTAATGTTATACATCTCCACCTGTCTTCTTTCCATACAGGCAGAATAACGTAAGAGCTTTTAGGTAAAAGGTATCAAATTCCAGCTTACGCAGAAGGCAGAATAAGAGTTTAGCAAGAGCTGCACCTCAAACACTGGGCTTGGTGTCCCTCTGAAGTGCAGAATTACTTTCTAGTAGATGGACATTGTCTATTAATTATCAGTCCTGAAGGTGAATATCACATGCCAGCATGTGGACCTTCAAAACTGGTAAATCATAAGCAGATTACGGTACCAGGTAATAGGATAACCTTCAAGCTAAACCTCCGGCTTCATTTCAGAAAAAAAATGCCTTTGGGCAAAATCAGGATGTGACCATTGCTTCTAGTGATCTGTGCATTCATCTATGGGAAGATTTAGGCTTTCCCCAAAGAGCTAGACAACTTTCATAAGGGTTTCCTTTTCCTCTGGACATATACGGAGTCCAAATACTTTTACAGAGACATAAGAACAAATGACTTTCTGACTCCATCGTTCAACATGAGTCATGCATAGCTTGGAATAGTTAGAATGAGTCATATATTGCCTTCAGCAGAGTTTGTCGGAGAATAGTGCTTTGCATACAAACACATGGATTTTTCTGGAGAAATTCACTTCGCAAGAAACTATTTTATTTAGGAAATTTCATATGGCTGGTGTGTAGCTACTTTAATAAATAAACAAAAAAATGAATGATTTCTTTGAACATTTGGAATTGTGACAGTTTGATACAGTTATTTCACCACTGAAGGGGATGTCTGTGCATCAGAGAGCTTCTTGGGTTTTTTTGCAATGATCATAAGCATTGACACAAAGAATCAAATTTGATGGGAAAATCATGCTGCCTTCTATGTTTATGTCACCAGATAATACTCTGGTGACTGGCCAAGCAAAAGAAGATAAAATCATGCAAAGCATTCAAGGTTTGCTGTGAAAGCACAAGCTGTAATGAAACACTATATGATGCGTTGTGGTTTTCCATCAGATGCCGACCAGTTAGACCTGATGGTCAGTTTTTGACCTATGACCATTGGCATGGCAGCTCTCCAGCCCTTTGTGGAGACACAAATCAAGGCTCTCCAGCTTAAAACCAGGAGCACCAATGGCAAGCGATGGGTAAACCCTTCATTATTCGTTAGTGTTTAATGGATCTCTCGGGAAGGTCTGGTAGGTACACCTATCATAGCCATAATGCCAGCTTCTGTGAACAGGTACACGTTTGGGAATCTTGGGCACTGAATGGCGTCTATCTGTCTCTCACTTTATACCAGATCCTGTGGCAATGCAGTATTGCTAGGGCTTTCAAAGGATGATGGTAAGAAACTGCAGGTGGTTGACTCTCCAGATGCCAGTCTACTGAATGAGGCTAACAAACATCTGTGCACACCAGGTTAGCACTGCGCCAGCAGTACTGAAGGCTGATCCGTCCACCTGTATTGTCAGGTTCCAGGACACGTTATAGTTTCAGCTGATTCTAGGGGGGTTTTTTTTGTCATTGCCAAGATACATAGCAGGCTGAACCAGAAATATGTGGAAGATCGCCTTGCTCTCTATGCTCTCTACAGGTGCACGCCACTGCTAGTGTCCCAGGAGGAGAGGCAGCCTGTCCTCTGTGCTCAGAGAGCAGGACAGAGCTCACAGCCATAAATATAAAGCTCTATTTCAATTGCCTCAGTTGTTTCCATGCTAGGGTTGATTGGGAATATTTGTACCAAGACACCCTACAGTGCTGATGTTGTTTGGGGTTAGCAGTTTGCAGCACCCATGAAATTCCGTCCATGCTCACATGAACTTACAAAACGGTGAAAATGTGGACACCATAGTGCTAGGAAGTTCCTGAAAAATCTTCCCCTCCATAGACTCCCAGAGCCCCCTTGCTTAGGAATTTTATGAGATCACTTCATTTTTTTGCTGTGTGCTGCTTGCATGCTAGGAAGCACCTGCTGGGGGTTAGATGTTAGAACATCTCAAATGTAACCCCGCAATTTGCTGTACAGGGCACCCCAGCTCTGTTTGCAGAGATCATTGTTTGCTGCCCCGCTCCTTTGAACCCTCTCTCAGAGAGACTTCTTTCATGGGTTTTTTGCTGCCAGTACAGATTACTCATTTGCCAGGTCGGGAGAGCTCCCGTTTATTTACTGCCGCACGCATGCTAGCTGCAGCAAGGTTCTCCAGTAAATCCCCCTGCTTCTTCATTGCCAGCCTATTCTCAGCTCGGCAGCGGGATGCCAACATCAGTTTTAGCTTACCCGTCATTTTCATTTCGTGGCCTTTAATGTCTTATCCGTGCGTTTATTAGCCCTGCTATCTACACGTCCCTTTTACGGCGCCTGTTCTGAAATGCACAGTGGTACCCTTTCCAAGTGATGTACATGGATGCAGCATAGCTTTGTATCCAACTGTAATCATTTTCTGCAGGCAGCAAACACAATTACTACATAAATACAGGAGGTGAGAGGAATAAAACTTTGTTCCTTATGGGCCAAATGCACAAGGCAATGTTTCTATGGAGATTTTCTTAGAGATGAGAAGCAAAAGTAATTTGAGGACTACTGCCTGTAGAGCACCATCACCCACAGAGAGGAAGCCACACGTTACATTTTTTTTTATAGCAACCTTTTATTCTGGAAACATTGTCCTGATTAATACTTCTCCTTACAATTGCTCTTCTATGGGTGCCAGAATATGCAATAGTCCTAAAAATCAAGGTTTCTAACTGTTTATAAGATTCATCTGCATAGGACCTTCCAGTATAAGTGTCTTTTCATTTATTAAAATTATATTTCTTTCACATTCTTGTTTTTACTATTGAATATAACATTGTAAAAAACCTTGCTAGTTCTACAATACTTACATAAAAATGATTTTTCATTGCTATTAATTCTTTTCTCAAAAGAAAAAAACAAAAGAATATTTTGGTCTCATGGGCAATTATAATATTATTATATAAGACTATGTGGTGATTTAAACATGTCATTTCGTGTGGACAAAATGTCTGAATTTGTAATGGAAATATTAAATATGATAAATTATAATTTCAATAGTTATAATATTTTATACAGAATATTTTATAAAAGTCAAGAATTTCTCTCAAGAAATGCCAGGATGAAAACAAAACAGAACTTTTTATTTTAACCTTAATAAAATGTCATTTTCAAAATTAACAAGAAAATGAAAGGATAACTTATTCATCATTTCCTGCAAACCAGTGTATTAGTAAAAACACTCTGGAGCTTTCTGAACAGTGCTTTTGTTCATTAGGATTTGATTTATTGCAACACATTGCATGAATTGAAGTTTTCCGATTTAAAACTCTAGCATTTATCATTGATTAGTATAGCATACGATAAAAAGCTCTCATATTTCCAGTTAAGGTTGGCACAGAAAGGCTACTAAGGCAACGTGGTGTCCTTCAAATCTGAGAGTTTCTTTAAGAGTGACTTTGCCTGTCTTGAGTCCAGAGTTTGTCTGACCCAGGTCTATTGTCCGAGTCCATAATGCTCACAAGCGCTGTTGTCTGGATAGGTTGAAGTGTACGTGGATACAGCTTGGGAAGAAAAGTAGTTTCAACAAGTTGAAATTCTTGAAGTTGAGTAAAACTCTTTTTTTTTTTTTTTCCTTAATTCGATTTTTATGGGGCAGGGTCTCCTAAATCCTGGATTTCTTTTAAAAAAAAAAATCTCCTTTTTTGTTTAATTAATAGTAAGATTTACGGTAAGCTAGTGAAGGTTAGAATAGCCTGTTCCTTTCTGAGGCCATTACATTTCAGCAGTAAAGCCATCATCCTACCTCTGGCTCATTTTAGAAAAGCAGAACCAGTGACTGGCTGTTTTAACCTTCACCTGAAAGAAACTAATGCCTCCCCACCCCAAACATACTCTGTTAGCAAACCATCACCTCAGTGTTAATCTCTGATAAGATGTTTTCTTGAGGAAATAAAGCCACAGATGATTATTTTTTTTCCCCTTCAGGAGAACAAATTATAAATACCGTTTACCAAGCCATGACAGTTTCTCTAAATATCTGTAAACCTTATTCTTTTCTACATTTTTGTTCTTTCTTCATATCACCAGCACTCCTTTAATCTGCTGTTCACGTTTTCATCCAGACAGCACCCAAACAGAAGTGGGATCTATGGTGTGATATACACTCAGCTTCTCTAGCACATGACATCCACGCTATTTTTAACACTTCTGATTGGAGAAGGCTGAATTAGTTATCTGAGAGAGTTTAATTTTTTTAATTGATGTAGTCATTTAATTGGCATTTTTGCATTTATTTCTAAAAAAAATCACAAATATATTAAAACCAGTACCTACTTCGCAATACTTTCTGACCAAGGTATGGTGAAATTCAAAGAATTAGAGATTAGGACTTTAGTTTTCCTTCCTTCCAACTTGTGTAGCCATTTATCCTTGGACTAAATGGATGAAAAATGCTTCCAAAATGGCAAAGTGGGAAGGCAGTGGAAAATGAAGTTTATATTCTTGTTACTCGATCAACTTGGACTGCTCCAGTGAAACAGTTTCCCGTGGCAAAATGTTGATTTATTAAATGCAGAATGTTCCACCAGAATGTGATTTAAACAAAATTATATTCTGCCAGCTTGTCTGCTCTGGCAGGCTGAAGGAAAAGTGGGCAGTTTGAAGGATATTAAAAAAAATTCCAAAACATGATAATTAAATGTAGCTTTGGAATTGCTGATCTTCCAGAAATTAAAAATGCAAATAATTCATACTCTGCTGAGAGACCTTTTTAACATGAGAATACCCCAGGAAATGGCTATTTCAGGTTTTTACTTTTTTATTGCCTCTTCATTTTATGTAAAAGCTAAAATTATTAATGTAACTTTTACATTACGTATTAAATCCAAAATATCAACATTTAAGCAATTTCTAAAAGTTGTCTCAATATTATACGTGAACTGCCTCAACGGAATCAGATTGAATCAAAGTCATGAGCTTCAAGGACCTATGTTTTTCACCCCAAAACATCAGACCTTCAAGTAAAGGCCGTATAAAGAATGTTTGAATTCACATTTTTGACAGCATACCGTATTTGCTTGCCTTCCCCAAAACTCCTGAAATATTGGCTCTTAAAACTGTCAGTGATTCTTGAAAGCACAAGTGCTTTTTTGGTTGAGGTCCAATTGTTTTAACAGGGTAAATCTCAGTGTAATTTTCCATTCCCTGGGTTTTTAGACTCCTCAGAAGTCTGTAGGTCTGTACATTAGCCTGCTCATTAATACTGTAGATACAAAGCCAAACTCAGGATCGTTTTAGTTAATAGAAGTTTTCATATTGATTTCAATATCGAGGGAGTTTGGCTTCAAAAATATTCTCTGCAAGAGCAGCTCTTGCTGCAGACAGGCCAGACCCACTACCTCTGCCTGGTTTATGGCTGTGAATGTGCGAGGAGAAAAGAAAGGCAGGAATCCTGGATGGGAAAGGGGCTGTAAGATGCCACGGGCAGCAGGTTGTACCAGGCGAAGAGCAGCGTCATGAAGAACAGAATGTGGGAGAGGGGCTCAAGGGATGAGGATCAAAGTGGACCCTGGATCAGGGCTACGGTCTCTCCATTTTCTAGTAATATTTAATCCCTAAGGGCTATAAAGGCTGAAGACCTCCTTTGTAATAATATTTACTGTAGGTTTTTTAACAAATTAGCACAAATGTTTGGAAATTAATTCAATATACATGGCTAAATAAGCATTAATCTATATGTATCTATAATTAATAGGGATTAAATACTCTATAATCTTATTGATTTAGGAAATCTTTAATGGAGCTCCAGGCATAAGCGTGAATTACTGAGGCTACACTCTGCATGGTTAATAATAATAATGCGTTTCTTCTTAAAAAAATAGGTTCAGCTGCAGAATATGAATTCTTTAATAAAAAAGCTCTGCCTGTGTCTTCCTAGTAACATATCCCAAGATTTATGTGCATCATAAACAAATATGTCTGTGGTATTATAAAGTGTAATTCCACTGTATTTGTTATTAGGAAAGGGAATAAGGATTCCCATATGCTTTCACTACTATTTCTCTTCTAACTGGGAACATGCTGCCAGTACATTATCAGGAAATAAAAGCTACCCATCAGAGCTGTAAATATTGCAAGGTGGGTGTTACAGAGCAGCTCTGTGTTAAAGACCAGAGGGGATTTACTCTCAGCCTTCAGGCAGCAGGTACGTTTCAAAGCCTCGGACTAGAGACGCCTTGTCATTTGTCTGCTTAATATAAGGAAACATTTTGAGTCGATGATACACACACTGATTTCAGGAGTTTAGGATGATGCCAAAGGGAGGTTTAGAAATTTCCAAAGATCAGGATCTCGGCTGAGACTTGGATGTAAAATTACCTATGCTCAACTTACTCTTTGTCTCTCCTTCCAAGATTTCCTGAAGGGTAAGAGGAAACTCCCTTCTCTTCCCTCATGTGTTGATAGCTGATGCTACCGTGGACTAAGCCATAGGGGAAAAGAAAGTGTCTTTAGAAAAGGGATTTTATTACTCTTTTACCGTTATTGTTACGGTTTACGTTGGAGGGCAAGGCCGACAAGCCCCTGTATATTGCACTGGCCATTCTCCAAAGGCAATACAAAGCCCATCCATTGACTGGAGGGTACAACAGGGCAGCGCGGTGCTGGTTGAACACCTTTTGAGCGCTCGCCAGGCTAGAGTAAAATCACTTGAAACCGTTTCACTGACTAAATGTGTTGGGGGAAAATTGTTGGCTGAATCATGTACTTTCATAAGTACTTGTCCCCGCTTTCCTCTGTTGCTATATTCGACAATATTCTGTGCTATGCCAGTGTAAGAGGATGAGCTTGTAAATGTGAAAAGCTACAGTTCATCACAATATATATGAACCCAGGTGTGTGCCTGTAGACCTACATGTATGCAAAAGGCTGGAAAAAGCTCATTGTAGGACAGTTAAAACCAGTCTTCTAATATTCTTCTGCCATTAAACTGATCCAACACAGCTGATATTCATCATATAAACCATATAAACCATATATTTTGGGTTTAGTAATTTCAGTGGCTGGTTGCTGGTGCTATAGCCTCAGGCGGCAAAGGTTTGAGGTGTGCTCAACTCCAGCAGAGGAGAGAGAGGGCAAAGAAGGGGGAATGCAGAGCCCATAGAAGAACTTGAGGAACAAGGAAGGTTTTCCACAATGGAAAAATACCACCTGTCTTTTAGCTATTTCTCATCTTACAGTTGCAAATTCTTTTCAGGATTTGAAGGTACACCTTGTCAAACAATCCTGTTTGGGTAGCAGAGCATTAGCCAAGTAAAACTTGCCAGAACAATCCAGTATTTATGATTTTTAAATAGCTATTCCCATATAAAATAAAATTAAGGCACTCCCCCACAGCTAGGAGAGTAATAGAACCTCTCGCTTCAGAAATGAGTGGAAATTTAGTGTGACACCTATAATTAAAAGGTTGATACTTTGCTGAACGTATTTTTCTCAGTTTAATGATCCTAAGTTACATGGATTCATACCTTACACTGCAAGTAGCTACACAGTTTTCAGTGGGAATATTTAGAGAGAAAAGTACTACCTATAATGACTAAGATCAAAAGCAACTAGATTTTAAAGTTAACTGGCTCAGTAATGCTACTTTCTGCCTGCCACCAAAATGCATGTGAATTGCTTTGAAATAGGAATATTTTTTAAACAAAACCCAAAACAAACTCCCCCCCCCGACCTTCTGTGCATCTTTTGTTTTCTGAGGTAATACTATGCAAGCATTTAACGTGCTGGTGAGCTCAGCTTTCTTCACTGTTCCGAAGTGCTAGAAGCTTATTCACCATAAAGATTGAGAGCTGGTGTTCTCATATATGTAAGAACAGAGAAAACCCAAAATTTCCACTATTGTGAGACTTACAAAAGGATCACAAACATTAGAAACACTGATTTTCACTGTATTATTATTGTCATCGGACATTATTACACTTGGAAGACATACCCTTCTTCTAGGGTGTGAGCTGAATCTTTCACCAAAAACTATTCCCTGTGGAAAGCTCTATATGCCACAGGAATGTGTTCTCATACAAATGATAAGTTGGGGAAAAGAATAAGAAATTTCAAAATTATGTTCCCATTCTCTTCCAAGCAGCCAAGAAACCATGTCGTAAAAGACATCAGTAAACACTCTCTGATTAAAAAATGCTTGCTAGAAATGTTTACTCTCCCTTCCAAATAATTCACTTTGTGTACTTACGGCATAGCACAGCATTCATCCTGTGTAATTTAGAAAATCAGGGATGAGAAGCTTGAAGAGAGCCCAAGCACACCTTTCTAACAGGAAATACTTGCACGATGCACGATGCTTGGGGAAATTCAATGCGTTCCAATACCGAAACAGGCTGTTTGTCAGAAGCAGTTTTACAAGCCCTGGGGATAAGTCATCCCTGTCAAGAATGATTTAGCAGTATCTAGAAAGGGATGAGCTCCATCAGACGGTAGGAAATTCACCCAAAACCTCTTTTTCTCTCTGGTGGCTGAAATTCCCTGCGAGACCTCCCACTGATGGGGCAAGGGAGCAGCTACTGTCCTGGCTCAGGGCCTCCTCCAGAGCCCAGCGAGCCAGCCAGTCCTCTTCCCTTCTCAGGGGGCTTGGGACGGGCTGGCTTGCCGTGAGCAGCTACACAAGGTTAAGCTGGGAAGGCCAGAGAGACCATTAGCATAATTTGGCGTGACATCCTAAATAACACAGGGCATAGAAACTCCTGCAGCGATCTGGGCATCCAGCTTCAGCTGTCACAGCCAGCAGAACTCTGGACCTATCTTCTGCCCCTGGGTCTGCCTTGGGTTGTGGTGCCAGGTAGAAGGGCTCCCTGATATCAGAAGTTTCCTTCCTAGGAAGTCACTGGAAGGGCTGAAAGACTTCTTCATGCTTTTCAACAGTTACGCCATACCACTTGAATTTCTCAAGGGTTTGAGTTTTTTTCAAGTCTTTAATCCAGAGCGATCTGAAGAAGGGCAGTACTTCGGTTTTGCTCCGAGTATAATTTTCCCACTTTTTGGAAAGGTGTGGTGATACTTTTTAACCAGACATCTATGACCTAAAGCATTTCCTCTGGCTCTTAAAGAGATTTGTTCTCAATTTTACCTAAAATTACTTACTTTTATGAAAAAGTAACCTACTGAAACCTCTGAAATGGCTGATTTCAAATTTGTCAGCCTCATTTAGTGATCTGGCTTGATTTTCTTGGAGAACATACTCATCTTTGATGTTTCTATTCAAGAGAATTGAGTAGAAACTTACCATGGGCATTGCCATTTTGCTTTGGATCTTCCAGCTTCCTTCTCTGGACAACTTACTATGCTGTCTTCAAGCTGGGAAGGATAATAAAGCAGTGGTAAGCAGGAGAATTTTCTGTGACAGAGGCATTTTGAACCCATCCTCGAGGACAAAACAGGCTTTATCTCCCTCTACTCTAAGCTTGAAGGACATGGGGGTGGAGAAGCAGTCTGACCTCTGGTAAAAGAGATGAGTGTGGTGTAAAGCAAGAACATTTGCCTTGCAATTCCCGTTTCATTTTACAGAAACTTCCAATTCCAGCTAACAAACACGATCAAAACACTGAAGTGAGCTCCCTAGATAATGCAAGACAGCATCACAAAGAAGGAAGAAGGGTCAGAAAAGTTAAGCTCTGCTAGACAAGTATCAAACATCTCAAAAATATTAAAAAGCAACACTTAATCCCAGTGATTTTTAAAGCACACCCTTACCTATCAAGATTTTGCAAACTCCAGTTTTCAGAATAACTGCTGAAAACCTGGAAGTCTCCACAGCCCCACCAGGGAAAGCTGTGTGATAGCAGCTTCCTAGCAAGCCATCCTTTTGTTTGAGAACAAAGAAAAATGTTGCGCTGGCACAGATTTCTGTGAGCCTACTCAATTTTAGGGACTCCAGTTCCAGCACAGTTCCACTTTTTACAGACTGCAGTCAGATGTCTAATGGCAATCCACTGAGGATAAAAGGGGACCTATAAAACTAACAGATTGATTAAATACAATTTGTGCTTTCTGTAAAGCAGAAGCATTCCTAGATCATTGGAAGTGAATGCAAAGGAGACTGTGTGATACGGGTATGTTACTTGTAACTCGGTCAAGAAATATCCACAATAGTTTAAAAGCCAGCCCTTTCCCAATCTTAAGGCATTTTTTACTGCGCCCAAAAAGAATAGCAGAAAATGGTTTTATCACTTTACTGCAAGGCACGCTCTCACTTACAGCGCAACTAAGTGTGACTTTTTCTACCTGTTCAGGATCTACCTTCCTCTCCCCCACGTACAGCACAGTGAGATAGATAGGCAAGGCTAGGCAGGGAAAGGACAACGACTGCTGCCTGTCTTCTTGCTCTCACATATCTTCAAAGCTTCTGGGAGCGCCTCAGCACAACCGGCAGTGTTTATAGAGTCCACAGGGACTTCTTGGGTTTTTGTAGCTGCTGGCAGAAGGCAGAAGTGCTGTGCCTGGCTTAATTCCACCACAAAGCACATACACCAGTTAGTTTTTGAGTAGTAAATTTAAAGTGGACATTTGAGATAGCTGGTAGGAGTTCAGAACTTTGAATCCATGATGAAAATTTTAAGGAATTTTTATTTTTATGACAAGTTACCCAAGTAAATAATTTCCAAGGCCAGTAAAGGAGCAGAAAACCGCTCTGATTAAACCTTAGTACATCCACATCCATAAATTAAAGAAGATAAATAAGGTAGCCTCCATTAGTCCAGCCCTTAAATAATTTATAACAACTGAGTGCCCACCTATAACAAGTTGGGGGTTTTTTGTTGTTGGATTTTTCTTGCTTAAAGCAGCAATTCTGAACAACCAAGAAACAAAAGAAAGATAGCATATACAACTAAAAGAAAATGCAGTTGTTGATGTTATTCGTCATTTACTCAGAAAGAAGTAAAGAAGGGGAGACTTTGATCTTTTTTTGGCATGGCCTAAACATTACTTGAGAGGAATTGTAAATACCAGACTCTGTATTTTACTATTAGTGACATGCAGCACAATGACTGACACCAACACAGCTTGCTGCAACAGGATCACAATCACTGAACATGAATTTTTTATTAACATACTATTTCAAATCTTGACATTGTCCCTTTAAAGCCTCAAGATGGTTTTCACATTCAATACTTATTTTAGGGATATTTTTTTTTGTGATTGATCAGAGCTAGGTGATGGTTCTGCCTCTGCCTTTCTGGCCTCTCTCATGCTAGCACTCCAACAGAATTGCAGACGGACAAACCATCCGTATCCAAGACATGGATATGGGGCAAGATGCAAAGAAGCATCTCTTCTTTCCTCTGTGCGGCTGTTGCACCGGCCAAGCAGAACTGCAGCTGTAGGGAGCATGGGAGCTGGGGCTTTTTGCTCTTTACAGACCACACAGCCTCTGAAAGGAGTAGAAAACAGCAGAAAACAGCGTAAGGCTGTACTCAGTGCTCCCCAGGCAGCAGCCAGCAAAATTATCAGACTGAAAAGAGAAACAGCCTTCATCTCCATGAAGGGTTGGGACATTTCTCTTGGCAGGGGAAAGGCTCTCACGGCACACCACGCAGCAGGGCTGGCTGCCTCCACAGCCACAGGGAATCGCCACCCGTTCTCAGCTTGGGCACGTGCTGGTTTTTCCCCTTGCAGGATTTGTCAGCAGATTTGGTTGGTATTCCTAAAAAATCCTTCACAATCAGTAGTGATTTATATCAAAGACCCTCAGTGATTTCCCAAATAGGCTGTAAATCTTTTCATGGGTAACACCGACCCAGAAAAGCAATCACCGCTAGCAGGTAACCACTGCAGCCATACCCTGCTCCGACGGTACCAGCAGCAGGTCCCGTGGCTGCTCACCACCGTGCTTAATGCCTTTGATCTTCCCCAGCCAGATACTGCTGGAGAATTGGAAGAAATTGCATTGACTCATCTATATGGTCCTGGTTAAAATAAATTTTTAATTTATACTTTTTGCCCTGTTAGACTGTCCCCTTGCTCTTCATTTGAGCTTTTTGTTGCTAGATCTTCTAACAAGTACAAGATGGTTGGCTATGAATTCCTTTTTCCAAGAAGAGAGACTGAATAATTGCCACGGCTATTTATATACGTGCACCCACACACGTGCAGTTGGTCAAGGTGCTCTCGCTGCCGGGGTATCTGTGTCATTGTCGTAGCATCATCTCTCATATAATACTTAACCAAAAGCCACCTTCTGAATTCTCAAGTGATGTTATTAGCCAGTTAGTCATGAGTAGCTGGTAAATTTGGTGCAATATCACCCCATCCATCTCATTTAGCTGAAACTAGCTGAACCTTTACTGGAACAGATGCATTCCTCTGTGCTGAATTAAATGCAATTAGACTCCTGACAGTTTTCTGACTTTAGGACGGAGTTAGGAAATAGCAGCAGAAGTAGATCTGATAAATTGGGTATTCCACTCATAAACGAAAAATAAATTCTTCTGTTTGCAATAAACATATTATATATGAGCGCAAAACATGACTTTTTTTTTGCTTCAAATAAACCCACATATCCTCTCAGACCTCACACTAAGGCAGCTACTCAAAAGAAATGCTGAACAGACTCAAGTAATAGCTCTGTAATAAAAAATAGATCTGCAGACGGAGCTGGCTGTGTTCAGCACCATCAGAGACCTTCCTACTAATTATTTATAAGGCATTATAGATTAGCATAGTACTTCACAGAAACAAATACAAAAAGAAGTGAAGTCCCGTATCTCAGGAAGGCCAGGCAATGGCTGAAGCCCTGCTCGCCTTGCTGGGTGTGGCAAGAGGTCTGCAGCCAGCACTGGGAATGACACCATTTGTATAATGCACTGGCTGAAAAGTGTCTTAAGAGGAAACCTAAATCTGTGAAGGTTGACAGTTGCCCATTGATCCCGGACCTGGTTAACAGTTATTCAAATCAGTTTTGGCATAATATGAGTACTATGAGTATATCCCATTAAGGATTTGACTAACTTAAACCCATAAACTCCTTTCAAAATCTAGCCAGTAAGTCCATAATGTGAATTCTTTATAATTCTACACTACAGTATTAAAGAATTTTCTATTAGAATTCTGCTATAAGCAAGTGAAGTGGGCTGAAATCCTCGCCACACAGAAATCAATGACTCAGCTGTACTGGGTTTATAAACTCACAGCTCACCAAGTTGTGTTGTAAGAAGTGCAGATACAGCTGATTTGATTGTCCCTCTTATGGCAGAAATTTGTCCTCCAAACCGAAAGCTGAAACTAAGGAAGCGGGAGTCCTGGTCTTGCAGTGATCCTGTCAGTGATGTCAGGCTAGGGGTTTGGTTTGGTTTGGGTTTTCTTTTTTTTAAATTCAGTTTTCCTATCAGAAAAACAGCGACTAGCTATTTCACACCATCCTTATGATGGTTACTGTGATTATTACTGTTTCATGGTAGTCCTATGAAGATTGCATTGGCTTTGAAGATTGCCGAGACCACATCAGGCACTGTCAGATTTTTTTCCTAGCGTAGATTTCAGGGAGGGAACAAGAGCGGGAAGAGGCAATCAGAAATCACATCCTGACAGCAGCTGCTTGCAGTGAAAAGAAACATTGCTGTACGTATTCTTTGCTTCTTTTCCCCTACAAATTTTCAGCTGGAAATCAAGTGCAAAACTACTACTTTGTAGTCCTCCAACTTTCCACAGACCACCAGCAAATTGCTGCACAGAACAGCTTGGGAATGAACCTCAGGGTTATATAACTGCAAAAGCATTAAGGACAAATGTTAGGAACAAAAATTAATAAATGCATTAAAAGATTCCTTGGCATTAATAACAACTATATACCATAGAAGCCTGAGAAAACTGTCCTGAAGTGAAAAATACAGGGAAAATCTTCATCAAATCTTAAAGTAATTGTGGTTGGAAGGGGTTTCTGGAGGTGATCTAGTCTAAGCCCCTGCTCAAAGCAGAGGTAACTTCAAAGTTAGATCAGATCATATCTCAAAGGACAGAGATTCCCCAGCCTCTCTGGGCAACCTGTCCCAGGAAAAAAAAATCCTATTTACTAAGCCGTGTATATAAACATCACATATAGGAAGATTTACTGTAAAGAATATCTACATTTATTTATTTGCACATATTTTGTATCTACAGTACATATAAATAAGTAATGTGCATGTAGTGAGCATATATATATTTTATGCACACACACATGAAAGAAAAAAAAAAACCTGCAGCAGTGGAATCGCTCCCCAGCACTAGGATCCATCCCCAAATGAATGATGACTTTGAGTAATGGCAAGTTAGCCCATTTTTGACAGGATCCTCAGTCATATCCCTCAGATGGTGATGGGGCAACATAACCTTGGCCGTGTAGCCCTGGGATGCCAGACACTGGCACAACCTCCTGCGCCAGAAGCACTTCCTAGAGTGAGTCTGTGGAAATAAAATAATTCATGATGACAGCAAATTATAGATACACTGAAAAACAGAAATACCTAACTTCCCCTCCTTCCCTCGATCTCCTTCCAAACTGCATGAAGAACTAGATCCTTTCTCATCTGTCCTCCACATTGTGCAGTCCTCATGGACAGGCTCGGTAGTAACTTGGGATCATGTTTCCTTGGGCAGCTCTACCTAGTGGAGTGCCCCATAGGCTGGGGACGCTGGGCACCATGACCACAGAGATCCCTGCCACAGAGGCAGGAACCTCCAAGATCTTGAGTTATTGCTGGTTCCCAAAATTCACATGCACAATATTGCCTCCGGAAGGCCACATCTATGACCAAATGAAACGCTGGGCTTCCTGCTCCACATTGGGGTAACGTTGAGTCCTGCAAATCTTGGGTCCCTCCTAGGCTTCTCCTGATGCTCTCGGGCATGTTTAGCAACTTCTGGGAAGGTCCCTGAAACATCTGCAAGAGTCAGGAATTTTGGTTCAGTTTTACAGAAAGAATGTTTAGAGCTGTTATAAAGACATTTTGACAGTTTCAGTGTTCATGCCAAGCAATGTCTATGTTTCACAACCTGTTAGGATTTTCCTCCAAAACCAGATTTTAAGTTTTCACCAGCTGTTTTCACAGACACCGGTGTCTTCCTTCCCAAATATTCTTCTTGTCTCTAACAGTATTATCGGCGCTGTGAGCAGAATCTCGAATGAGAGGTACAAGAACCAATGCTTGTTAGCCTGCCTTTAAGATGGTGACCAGGTATAAAATGCTAGACAAAGGACAAGGATCTGTGTATTAATTCCTTTAATGAATCTTTTTTTGGTTTGATTGAAGTTTCCACTCTGTATTTTCAAAGAAAGGGATCACGAATCCCCTGTACGTGCATTTGCGCACACACAAACACATGGTTGCATATGTTGTCTCACTACAAACAGCCCCCAATATTGATCACATCTGCCTCACTTTCCTTGATAAGAAACATGAGATTAGTTTTTGTTGGCTCAATTAATCTGGCATTTGTCCTCTGCACCCTAGAAATCATTGTACATGCAAAGAAGGGCTCATGCTTTAGCAGTAGTATTGATCCACACAGACCTTTGGGTTAGGAGTAAAGCCTCTGTAATTACTTTGGCTGAGTTTCGGGGGTTTTTTTTGTTTGGTTGGTTTTTGGGGTTTTTTTTGTTGTTTTGTTTTTTGGCGCTGTTTTTTGGTTTTTTTGGTTTTTTTGTTTACAATGTCTTGGGAAGACAAGTACCACGTTTTAGCGTTGCTATCACTCAGCTTAGATTTGGAGTTTTAGTCCCCAGCGAAACACCATCTACCTCAGCCTGGCCTGCCCATGCTTGGCATCAAAATCAGGAAAAGTCATTCTTTTACCTTCTCTAAGGATTTGATAACCTCTTCACTTTCTCTAGCCAGAGGTGTTTTGACCTTTAATTAAAAGGAAAATTTGTTGTGTTCCATTCAGAAGGCAGCAAATAATGAACTCATTAAAATGAGGTTAGTGTTCAGGCCTTAGAGCAATAAGAGCCGAAGTCTCATTAGCAGCTAACAATCCAGAACATAGCACATAAATAAACCTAATATGGCAGAGCAAAATGCCTTGGTGCATTAAATTTGAGCAGAATCAAATGTTTACAGTCAATGATGTCTGGGGCATGAAGTTTTAATGTACTTAATAAAGGAAAGCAAATTGCTTCCTATTAGGCATGAAATGTTACTGCAGAAATTGCCCCAAAAAGTTTATTATGTAAATGAAGGATAGAGTTATAATTAACAAGGACATAGCAGGAAAATATCACTTGTGCCTAATAGATGCACCAATTATGAAGAATAAAGACACAGCAACTTCAAATCTACAAAAGGTAATTATATGGATTAATGTAAAAGACTGCTGAATGTAAATGCAGTATAAAAAACAAACCATATCTTGTGGATGACACAGAGAGAAGCCTCATTGACAAAGTGAAGAATCAATTAATAAAATGAAACCCGCGAGTTTTGAGAGATTCCAGGCAATTAAGGCTTTGTATTTGAAAGAACAGCTTGGATTACCTTAAAAAGAAAAACGTCCTTCGCTTAGCCTGGCACTGAGACATGCCTGTTTGTCCATGTGCAGGTGTGCTCTGTGGTTGTTTCCTTGGAGAACAATAGTTATTTAGCATGATCTATTTAGCTGTCCAAAAATAAAACAACTGTGAGTTCCAGCTGTTGCTTTAACGCACCCCTATCAGTTCAATGGAGAATGCTAATTGTATTTTCAATGCAAGTATCTTTCCTCCACTTACAGCTCTTTTAAGCCCAAATACTCAGAGAAAAAAATAATCCCACTGACCGAGGAAAAGACACATACTGGCAGATAAAACTTAAATACTGTGGTCAGATGAAATATCCAGGAGAAGAATCTTCTCTACAAAATCAGAGTTGTCATGCCTTTTTTTTTTTTTTTTTTTTTAAATCCACATTCCTCTGTATGAATTTCCTTTCTGCTGAAGGTCTGGGCAGCGCCTACCATTTCTCCCTCAGTGAAGGCAGCAAAGTCCCGAGGTCAGCATGCGAAGGGGACAGGGATGGGACAGGGACAGGTGAGTCCCCAGGGAAGAAGGCATTTGGGTAGGACTTCCAGCTGTTAAAACTCAACATCTCTTCCCCATCCTGCAAACCCTTCAGAATAAAATAAATACCTTCCGCCTTGCGTGAAGGCTGTGCAAGCTCCGGAAAAGTTTCTGGCACTGGATGCCAGGGATGCGCATCTCCTCCACCCTGCACCATCCAGGAGCCGGAGGACTGCCCAAGCAGCAATGTTTGCAGCTACCCGCACAAACAGGCAAACAAGCGGGGGTTCACCCCACGCGGGATTGTGCGAGAAGGGCGATGGAAGAAAGTGTCTGCTCTTCTCCTGCCGCGCCACTTTTCTATGATGCATGCTGTTAAGGTCTGTACTTACAGGAGACGAAAGTTCTCATTATTTACTGTGCCAAATTACCAGGGAAGGCAGTATGAGTCATTAGCAACTTTGTTTGAATATATGTTTATTAAAAATAGGGAAGGCAGATCCTAATGACCTAAACAGAAATTGTTTTTTTTATATTAAGGATGTGGAAGACGTTAATCCCCCTCTACAAACAAGGCAAGTAGTGACAAAATAAGTTTGGACTGACTTAGCTGACAATATCTTCTTAGTATTAAAATTAGATGAGGTCATGAAAATGAAGTTTAGCTGCATATTATATAAATTAATATGCATATATGGAAATTGCAATTAAAAAAGTCTTTAGGACCAAGCCAAATCCAGTTTGAGTGACAGATTTGCCCTTTAGACAGAGAAAAATGTTCGACACACTGCAGGTTACAGGATTTACATCTTAATCCTCACTCTGTGTTTTTAATGAGACCTTACTGGGCTGGAAAGCTTCTGCCTATCCAGCAGTTCTGTCATCTTACTGAGATGCGAGTGTGAGGGAAATCAGAGAGAAAAACCTAAGTGATATAATGATGTTTGTTTCTTGTACTTTCTTACACTATGTGTTAAGTGATGATAATTTCTCAAGATGTTCTTTCCTCAAAGGAAAATCGAATTGATTTTACTCAGCCCATCAGTCTTTCTCAACATACATAAAATGCTCTAGATAGCTTGGAAAATTATGTTCCAAAATATAATGACTCCGATTCTGTGCTTGTGACTTTAATGGTGTCAATTTAGTGCCAGTTTTTACCAACTGGGGATTTTCCTCAATGTCTTAGCTAACAGTGGTGTTGGTCTCTAAGGTTTTACATTTTAGTGAACATTTAGTTGTTATATATTACACAAATATAGTCCCACATGTGAAATTGTCACAGGATTGAAATAATCAACTTATTAAATGTCTGGCAAGATAGGCTAGAAACCATACTGCTATCTTAATATTTAGTGCTAAAGCATAAGATTTACTGTCATTAGATTACTTTATTTCCTTTAGCAAGGAAAGGAATTTGCTTGGTGACTGTTGTACCCGATAACCACTATCTTTGTTTTACATCTTTCTTAACACCCAATAAATGTTTCTATTTAAAAAAATGAAGGCAGATGCACACTGTCTGACAGTCTTTTGTATTACACTCCTGAGCTGCCTGGCACCCAAATGATGCCTCTTTAGAAGGCGGCTGTTAGCAAATGATGCTTCAGAAGAGGCTTCTGCTCCAACACGTACGGTGCCCAAATATCTGCGTAATTAGGAGGGAGTCGGTAACTTTAAGAAGTTAACGTCCTACAGCAAATGCTAACAGTAGCTCACAGCACCTCCCAACCCATTGCAGTGTCAAGGAAGTACGTAAGTCAGGAGACCGCAGAAACCTGACCTGCTTAGTTCGGCCCCGCTCTGGACTAGGATTGCACAGGCCATCTGCACCTCTGCTGCTTAAACCCTGGTTTCATCATGTACGCTGGACTGGCGATACTTTTGGTTTATGGTTACGAGTTTGTTGTTGTTGTTGTTTTTTAAATTAGACCAGTGGGATGAGCAAAAAGGTAAAACGGTTTTCCTGTAATGTTAAGTGAAATTACTAATGACCATACAAAAAGTAATTCTTTCAAATGAAAGGCAACATTAGCTGGACTCAGACTGTGTGTAAACCACTGCATGCGTTTTGTCTTTGAACTGTGCAAGAACATGAACACTCAATCAATAAAACTGTTCTTAATAGATAATGGGAAAAATTCTCAAGAGCCACATAATGGAGACACGGAAAATTGATGAAAATAGAGCTTATAACCCATTCAACATTGGCAGGACCAATAGGGAGATAAATGCACTATCCATCTCACATATGTAGCACATCCAAATTACGTGGACTGGTGATTGAAAGTGGACAGTATCTGTGCAGCAAGGACTATCTTTAGAAGCAGTGCAGAGTTGACAACTAACAGTAAATGTAGATAGCTCATGCAGGCTGAACCATCTTTTCTCTTTTTCTAGTGGTTGGAAATACGTCCAAGAAAAAACGGATAGGTGACCAAGACTACACCTATTTCTTCTATAGGCAATACCCTTGTCCTCCGTTTCATTTAGATTGGTCTTACCTTTTGCTCAGAGGAGAGAATAAAAATAAACAGGGATTTGATTTCTGACATAGACACTACTTCTACCATAGGTCAAAATTGGAGTTTTGCTCATTCATAGTTAAGCCCGAATTTGGTATTCAGACACAATCAAAAACATTTCTGCAGGTAAGTAAATCCCAATGCCTCCACATCTGGAGGGCAAATACTATTCCTAATTTTACTTTGGGTTTTAAGCACATTTTATCAAGCTTCATTAATAGCCCAAAGCATGGGTGACTTAGTGATTTAGTATATTGCTGCCTCTGAATGGCTGGATTCAAGTCCTGCCATAGATCACTGCAAGCAATGTATAGTATCTTGGCCCAAGTTACAGAACCATCACCTGCTTTGGTACTTAGGTACTATTACTAGCATTGCTAGACCATCAAACTCTGATGGAACAAATTAAGCTCACTGTAATAGTCTCATAAAAAAGAATGAGCCCGAAATAAAACGTGAAACATTTAACAGGATCTTATTTTTTGTATCTCCTCAGTTGGACACAACTTTTAAAATGAGGCATTCCAAAAATTAATATTCATTTTTCTAAATGCATGTTAATTTCTTATTTATTTCAGGCTTTACTAGAGACTCAAAATTTACTGCGCACTCAGGTTGCAAATTTTACCTTCAACCTTGGATTTTCAGGAAAATTTTACCACACAGGTAAGAAGGAACTTCATGCTTTCAGGTAGCTGCACAGTTAAATAGGCGACAGGATTTTAAACCTAGCTTTAAACATGCCCTTTTTAAATAACACGTTGACTCAGTGGAGTAGTGGGAAATACATGCTCCACCATTTTAGCATCCAGTGTCTAATTCAGTGTCCAAAGGGGCAAAGGTATGCTACAGATGAGCTTCTCAGGAACACGTAGATGCCCTTGGTGCTTTTTTAAAACATGTGTGGTAGTAAATCTTAGAGTTATAAAGGAAGCAAAATAGCTGCTAAGATCTCTATAATTCCACAAAAGACAGGAGAGCACAGAAGACATACGAAGGCTTTTCTAGTATGATAAGCATGATGAAATATGGAAGATTGGAAAAATCATGTCTCATAACCTCCGAAGAGGCAGAAGCGTTTGAATGGGATGCACAAGATTTTGTTAGGACTGTGAAGGTAATCTATCTCAGTGGTCTGCAAATCAGGAGGGATGATAAAAGGAACACAAGATGAAAAGAAATTTGTATTGAAACCCTGCTCCTTTCACACTCTATGCAGTAATAAGTTGCACACTTGCACTGTGTTTCTGTGGAAGATTAGGCGCTTTTACATCTCCTCCTCCTCATGACTCCTTTGTCTCTTTTGCTCCATTTCTCCACAGCACAATACCCCTTTTTGAGTTGTTGTTTTTTTTCCCCTCCTCCTTTGCCTTCTCCTTAACATTTTGCTGCACCTCCACTCAGGCTTCCCTCTGCTGCCGCTGAGCCATGCTGCTCCCTAGTACTGCTAAGGCAAAAAAAGTCATATTCAGCGACTCACTTCAAAGGAGACACCTCCTGTCCTTCTCCTTTCCAAACTCCATACCCTTCCCACCTTTGAAGACAACCTCCAAAGTCCTCAGCTGTCAACCCATTCAGCCGCACTTAGTGACACTCACTGAGTGATGCCAGGGAAGCTGAGAAGCTTATCTGGAGCAGAGGAGGAGGCATTACAGCAGCAAGACGGTGGGAGGGTAAGTTTAAAAGCTAGGAATGATGCAGTCGTAGCTGTCACAGGCCATGAGCTAGCTGTGGAATAAGGCAGGTCACCCCTCTGAGTGGGGGCGTAGCAGTACTCCCCTTTTCATTGATGGTATTTGAACACCAAACAGATGAGCTTACCCAGCTCTTATGTCTCCTTTTCACCACCCGTTAGGAGACTACAGATGTCCCTGGGAGAAGGGGAGATGAGGAAGCATTTGAAGGATGAATACAGAGAAGGAAACCAAAATTGTGTATTTGTATTACTGTCGCTTTTGAAGTCCAGGCTGTTTTCCCCTTGTGCAACCACGTAATGCTAAGCAACTGCTGCCCAGGAAACCTTACAGACTAAAGATATAGGCTGGAGAGCCTGAGAAAAATGAGAGGTAGAGAGAGAGATGGAATTACTTGCCTGGAGTCATATAACAAGCCAGTGGCAGACCTGTGATTAGAGAGCAACTTTGGAGACAGAACTTCAGTGTTCTCACTTCATCTTGACCTGCCTGTGTAGTTATTCCTTCTGGAGATTAATTGCACGCACACGTAATACAGCAAAATAAACAAAAATAGCCTAAGGCTCTGAGCCACTCTAAAGTAGGATGGTGCTCAGTTGTGGCCATCTACAGAGTCAAGCTGGTATCAGTCATTACAGTGTCCACTGCAGAGAAAGGTAATTCAAGGAGGGGAGGAGGTGGAGAAAGAGGTAATTTATTAAAAACACTATGACGTACTGAACAGCAGCTGGCACAAACCATGCAGCCTTTCTACAAAAATCAAACCCCTGACCTGCCAATACATTTTTTTCTTCATTCATCCCAACAGCCTCCATATTGTTGTCAGGTTTTCTTGCCCAGCTGATATAATGCTGACCAATTTCAGATTTGCTGCCGCTGTAGAGAGAGAAAATAAGAGAATGTGCATATGTGTCTGCCCTCCTAAGGCTCTCAAGGCTTACAAAAATAGCACAGAACTACTTAATGAGTTGAAGCATGTCATTGCCTCCATTAAGGGACCTGCTGCTGCCTGTACTCGGCGATGCATCTGAGTTTTTAAGTGAACACTTCACTTACAGGTTGGTGGTGGCGTTTTGTCATATCAGCTTAGTGGAAAGGTTTCAAAGTATTCTCCATGCAATATACACTTTATTGACTCGTTATAAATAAAACATGGAAAGGTATTCTTTAATTACTGTAAATGTGGCTTGGTTACCCAGAGAGGCTTTTAGTATCAGATATTCAACACGTTTTATTAGCGCACTGCAACTGCTGTGCCTTATTGACTTCCTTAATGTGTGATTTTGCTCTCCTTTCCAAAACTTGGATCATTTTAAACTACAGGAGGGAGATGAGCATGGGAACGTGTTGGCAGATTAAACAGTTATACATTTTCATCAAAAGATATTGCTGACATCTGTACTACACATACCACTGCTAGTTGGTATGCCTGAGCGCAAGTACAATAGCTGACACATCAGCCTCACTGCTCATCATACCACCACCACCACCATTCCCTTCTGTGGCACTGGTAAACTGTGCACTGTAGACCTAATGCTATTAGCAAAAAAATGAGTAGACCCTATTAGTTATGCAGTTTTAGCAAACACTTTCTACTTGTTCATGCTGTGGTAATAGAAATTAAGATGTTCTCAGCATTTGCATTTAAGATTTATAAGATTATTGATAGCAACTTCAAAGTTAGTTTCAGTTTTGAGCTCAAGAGAGACCTCTAAGTTATGGTTGTAGTTTTAAAATATGGAATTATTTATTATGCACAAACAAACTTTGAATTATTACCTACCTGTGTAAAGTGCATACTGCATCTCAAAGCAGATACACGTTCACCTCCTTGATTGTAGGTCTACTGCATTTTTCAGTTTTCACGTTAAAATGAAGATAGAAAGTTACATAAAGAATGCTGATTGTACAAGAAATGAAAACCTCAAAATCCCTTGTTTTGCCTCCAATACTCTGAATAAGGACTTGGGCAAAAATATTTAAACAATATAAGCACTCACCAAATGCTCCATTAAACCGTTGCATGAGATTTTTTTTTTTTTTTTAAATAATGCTACTTAAGAATGTATAAAATCAAACACCACTCTTTTTAAAGGCTTGTAAAGAAAACTATCCTCAAAAGTAACACCACCACCAAATGTTAAACTTCCAACCTTTCTGTTTCAGCTCTGCCATTACGGGGTGGGGTTGTTTTTGTTTAAACTGGAAAGTGTTATGCTTTATCTTGTTTGATTTTCGTTACAGTAAAAAAAATGCAAAGTTTGATTAGTTGTATCTACATTTTCAAAGAAATTAGTAGGAAAAAAATAAGATTTTTAAAATACAGGTTTTAATAATGAAATTCTTTCAAGAATCGTGCTCTACATCAAATGTTAATAAGGCACTAAATTATACTTTGACCTAAATCTTATGTTGAATGATTGTAGTTCTTAATATGTTTCAAATATCCACTTTCCTCTTCATCCCTACCTTCAGTTTTCTACCTTTGGGTTACCAAAGAGATCATCAGCGGCTTCACAAACTCCTATCTCCCTTTCTCTTCTGTTCTATTTCGAAAGCTTACGTTAAGTTCCTTCCCCTAATCACATTTCCCTTGCATGTGCCTGGGTGACTGCAAGTGAACCACATACCCCAAAGAACAAGATAGCGGTCATTCAACAGATGCAGTATACAGAAGTTTTGCACAAAGGGGCAGACATTCACAGAAGGAGCAGCTATCAGTCCTTTCTTTTCAATAAGGAATTACCAAGAAAACAAGGTTGTTTTCTTTTTCCAGCAGCACTCCCATCAGCAGGAGCAACTTTCTTAGAACTTGCAGAGCGCTGCAAAGAGGGGAGTAAAGTGATTCAGTGACACCCTGAGAAAGTTTCAAAGGAATGCTCTCCTTGTGTAGCAGCATTCTTCAAAAAGCACCGCGGAAGTGAAAAATAAAAATCAAGAGCTGAAGTGCGTGCACCAAACAACCATCTCTGTATGTTCCTGCCTCGTGCCACAAAAGTAAAGAGTGACATCCATGGAGCATTTTCTTCCAATGAGTTTTGCAAAACATTGGAAGGCTTGTAAGAAGAAAAGATATCTATGTTTGCATCAGTAGACTGATTTTGACAATTATTTCTTTGGCTGAAGCAAAATAAAAGCATTTAAATGGCAAAGGAATAAGAAGGAAGGCTGCTAATAAACTGAATATTTTTAAGTAATTTCAGAGTGAAGTTACTGAAATCTAAATTTGCCTTTCCAGTTTGAAAAAGCACTGCAGATATATGTCTGCAGATGGTGGAAGCAGCATTGTATTATTTCTCAAATGGAAGGTTTCCTTTGTTATAACCACACATGCTTGCTTCTGCCTCAAGCAGATACTCTTCACTAACACAGGAGATTTTATTGGTGTTACGTCAAGATTAAACCTGGCAAAAATTGAATACTGAACCATAGGAAACAACATTTGGAACCCCTTTGCCATTACAGCTTCATGTTTTCCATCTAATTATATTTTGAAACTATCGCAAACTTGTTTCACACTTTACCAGAAATTATCAGATTTCAATTTACCGAGCCTAATAATGAGGTAGCTAGGAGTGTGGGGAAGGGTCGGCTAGACCCTGGCACACAGCGCTCTGATGCCACATTGGCCAGCTACAACTGCACAGTGTCTGGCAGGACCAAAGCAGGTGGGTACAAGTCCATCCAATCTCCACCTTCATGGGGAGCCTGAACTTCTAAATACTCCTAGTGCCTTACATAGCACAACAATCAGCCTTTGAAAACTAATTCTTGTTAGAATTACTGTGAGTTAACACCAGGCCAGGAATAGAAAGGGATAGCTACCATCCATGGTAATTCACCTCACTCCTGTGATATGGTAGAGCCTGTCTGCAGCACAGTGAGACATCCAGGCCAAGGACATTAGGTTTTATGGCAGCCTCCTCTGTGTTTAAAAAACAATTATGGGCATTTTCTGCTGTGGCTTTTCCATTACCTTTTTTTTTTTCCCTTCTTTCTTTTGCAGGGACTGAAGAGGAAGATGAAGGCGATGACCTGCTGTTGAGATCTGTGGATGAGTTTTGGTGGTTTCCCCATATGTGGAGTCATATGCAGCCTCACCTCTTCCACAATGAGTCATCACTGGTAGAGCAGATGATTCTCAACAAAGAATTTGCAATAGTGAGTAGAAGTTACCAAAAGGTTCACTAGGATACCTTTGCATATTATAGCTATGCTTTCCAAGCTGTTTTGATGTTTATCTATATTACACACATACATATATTTACATAGATATGCAAATAAGGTAGCAAGATTGGAAACTCAGCCCCCCCCCCCCCCCCCCCCCAAAAAAAAAAAAAAAAAAAAAAACAAACCTTTCTCTGACTCAAACTTGGGCTGAATTTTGTGTTAGCCTTTTTCACTGACTCGGGCTTTCTGGAGAGGTAGCAGCCCTTCACCCAAGCAACCTTGCGAGATCATAGGGATCAGAAGCAGTGAAATCTCAACAGGTATCAGCTTGCCTTTTAAGCTTTAGGAAGGGGTTTGTACACAGGTTATCAGCTTCCTGAAGTCTGGTGCAAACATCCTCAATAGGGGAGAGATAAAGTTACAGTGTTGTGTATGATTTGTGAGAAATCTTGAAGCCAATGAAGCAAATAAGTGAAGCTGCTGGATTGCACTGTGCTGTTTTTAGATGACCTGCTTGAAAATATGCTTTTTACATAGCTAACCTGTTGTTAATATTTATAGATAATGATGTTTCATTTTTGCTCATTTGTGTTGTTAACTTACAAGAGCTATCCTCCTAGCATCACCCAGAGCTCAGAGTACTTGTACTCCAAGGTCAGGTGGAAAGCATTTAGAGTTCTTTCAGGGTAATTCTACTTGCTTATTGAGCATGACAAAGAAAACCTGAAATCTATAAATGCTTGCTTTGGAAAGGACACTTTGTGGTCTTTGACAAGGCATAGAAATGCCAAGCAACCAGAGCCACTCAAAAGAGCAGAGTGACACAGTGGGGCTTTCTCTGCTGCTCAGGGAACACAAGTCCCAGCCCTTTGCAGCTCAGAAAGGCCAGCCAGCAGCTGCCCCTTCTTCTCATCCCTCAGATGAGCCAAGGCACATCAGGAAACCGGCAGAGGCAGATGCCTGAACAAGCAGCTGGAAGCAAATTATTCCCTTGTTTACAAAAATATTTTCCTCACAACTTTTAAAGAAAACTCATTAAAAATGGCTTAACTGTTTACTCTTCTTGCCAGACTTCCCCCCTTCCCATCTCCTGCTTGGCACAGGGTGTTAGTACAGAGGCATTTTGAATTACTTCTTTTCCTTTCTACAGTTCTGCTTTACTGTCAGCCTTCATTCCTGGCATGGCCTGGTCATGCCTTTTGTGTAGCCTGGCCCAGAGACCCAAATAGAGTTGAGATTTTAAATGCAAGAGTAATTATTTTTAAAAAATCTCTATCTCAAAAATAGATGGTCTGTTCATTTTTAAACCTATTGGGAAATTCTCCTAATATTTTCAGGAAACATGAAGTCCTCTAGGTCAAACCGCCTTTAGGGGTAAAATCTATAGCATAGCCTGAAAACAGGGCTTGTAATAGAATCTGTTTGCAACTTCAACTACAGAACGATAAAGCCCATGTCCCTGTCATCACTGAAGGGTAGAGGCTCCTTAGGGTGCCTATAAATAAGGAGCTGATGTCAGTGAAAGGCTGCTGTTATTACAGTTTTATTTCCTTCTAACATTTGGACAGGGGTTGTACCAACCTCTTAACCTTGAATCTATATGAGCTGTACAATTTACTTATGAGAACATTTCTTTTCAAAAGGCTTCCTGTGAAACCCTCTCTGTGGGGGAAATTTATCTTCCCGATATGACAACCTTCCTGATAGCTATCAGAGAGGTCCCAGCCATGACTTCAGAGTAGTTTTGTATCCTCCCCTGCTTTCTCATCCTCAGCATCATATCTTACTTGGGAAAGGAACTCCCTGTTCCGCAGCTGCACTTCTGTAAATCCTCCAAAGTTTAAGCAAACCCTTTTCATTATTCTTCGACTTCGCGGTGTGGATCCAAATTTAAATTAGATATCTAGAACAACACATAGAAGATCTGCTTGATGTTATACATGTTTTATTTGTGCTCTAATATCTTTATTTAGTAGTATACTCAGGGGAACACAGCTTGATGCTGGTGCCATATTCTCTTGTGTTTCCCCTTTATTGACCATATCTCCCCACCTCCTGTTTTAGCTGCAGGTAGAGACGACACTTTGTGTCAGTTTCTGCAAGGAAAGCTGCAATAATTATTTGGAAGTATGATCACATTCATTCTTCACCTAACGTGCTATTTCTTCGTTCATTTTTTTTAAACATGGGTAAGAAAGTAACAGGGTCTTCAGGATGGGAGAGCACATCATTATACCCGAGAAGAACAGTCAAGGTTGCTTTAAGATCCCAAATACCACAACAGAAATTCTGTTCATTAAGACCTGTTGGCTTCTCCTGGCTTTATCATTTTAGAAGAAAGCTAAAAGAGATCACACTGTCCGGAAACCTGCACCCAAATCCCATCACAGTCAGCAGTTTCTCCATGCAAGAAAGTATCGGGCTTGGGATTGATGTTGTTCACTGGGGGGAAAGGTTTCATGAAAGGAATGTCCTTCTCTTGAGTATTGTGGATTAAAGTCAAGCTTAATAAACACAAGCCAGTACACCTGAAACAGTATTTCATGGATATTATCACATGGAGCTATAAATATACATAAGCATAATTTGTATTGAATCGTGTTTACACTGTACGCGTAATCTTTGGCTTGCAGGAGCTCAAGTACACATACAGTCTGCTGAGCACAGGCAAGAAATACAGGTGTTACAGCTGGCAACTAGATAATTGACCTAATTCTGTTTTACACGGATATATCCATACCTCATAACAGTGCTCTATAAAATGGGGGCTTACAACTGCAGCCTGCCTCAAACAGCTGTATCACAAAACATATGTAGAAATTGGGTATCTAAACAGTTTTGTATACATACAACTAATTGCTAATTAGGTATCGAATTGCCTTGATTTCAGTGCAGATATGTATACCTCTGTGTATCTGGGGCTCAGTAAAATCAAGAGTCTTTAAAGGGTTCCCTTACATGTGAATTGTTTGTGTACCAGGAGACTCCCTTTAACAAGAGCCCTCCAAATTATTATATTTATGTGTCACCAAGATATTTATAATTTCTACTGTTTCACATCTAGTTGGTGAGAGGAAGAGACTTTCTTGCATCTTTCATAAACATTATTGCCCCACTGCTCTGGATCCAGCCGGCAGCTTGGGAAGTTTTGCCTGGCAAAATCCTTGTCCACGCGTGCCTGAGCGACAGGCCCCACAGCTGCCCCCATCCATAGCCCCATTCCCACAGCCCTGGCTGCCAAATCGCATTTCAAGCGCTCACAATGTCCTCAGCATCAGAGGAACAAGAGCCAGAGATTTTAACTGTGGTAAAGTAAGTTGCAGACTACCCAGAACTTTGCTATCCCAGTGTCGTCTTATTTACGTAAATATGGATGTTATGTTTCAGAGCCCAGCTAAGGAAATGGCAAATGACATTTGATTTTTAGTTGGGTTTGACTTGATCATGTTTTGTGGGTTGTTGGGTCTTTTTTCTATCAGAGGATCCCCAAATCCTTTAAAGACACTAATGGATTAAGCCTTGGATTAAATTCTGCAAACTAATATCTCAAGTATTATTCTCCTTGTTTATAAGCAATGCAATTGATACACAAAGTAGTAAACAAATTGCTCAAGCAGAAGTCTCTGATAGTACCTATTCCAAAAATAAAACAAACTAAGTTTTCACTGCCATCCTTTAATCACAAGATATCCTTCCTCCCCCCTTTTGTACATCCTTATCTGACAAAAACAAATAGAATGTATTTAATCCAAAGCCTGTATCTCTTTAATTTGTCCCTCAATTTGTTTGCTCAGTGATTATCTTCTGTGCTCATTTGTGAGAACATGTGCCCAAAGCACGGCAGAGATAGGGCAAAAACTATAAAAAGGTAGCTGTGATCTGATATGAAGAAGTGAGAGAGACATATACAAAGCAAACAGATCAATTCAGAGATACACATATACAAAACAAACAAATCAATTCAGAGCCTGTCTAGTAACACTCCTTGGCTTCAGCCTCTGGTTTATAAACCAACTGCAGATGTGCATTAGCACTTCCTCTGCCTAAAACTTTTGAGCTGCTCAAACCACAAAGAAACCATGAGCTTTTAATATATCAATTAAATACCAAGAATATGAAGACCAGTGACCACACATCAAAAGCAAAGTATCTGCATGTGATGAAAAGAGAGTCTAATTTGTCCCATTATTAATATCTGTAGTTAATGTTGGGAAGGAGAGATGCCCGCTAGAGATTGCCTCTAAAAATGTTCTGTAAATGGTCTGCATATATAGGATAACATTGTCCTACACAGACAGGATGAGATTCATTCTGCCTAACCTGAAGGTCCTTCCGAAATAGTCCATCTTCATTAGTGCTTTTGTCCGCAGCAGGAGTGTGCTTTGACAGCACATCTCTAAGACTGCCTCTACTTTCTCAGCTTTATTTGGTACCACACACATGCAGAGTCTACGCGCTTCCTAGTCACGCATAGCTTCCTCAGTGCTGGACTGCCTTTCTTCATTTCACATCCTCCGAAACCCAAAATCTTAAATCCCAACATCTCTGCCTCTTGGTAGCCTGCTACAGTGCGAAGCATGCCTAGAACAGGAGTTGTGGTGATATCTGGGGGACTCCTATATAAGACTGGTGACAAGCTGGCTTTTCCCACATCCCTGTCAATCCTGGATCCGACACCGACACCAGAAAACCTGCTTCATCAAGACCCCTTGTTCTCTCTGCTTGGCACATTGTACAGCCACAGGGCAAGGAAGCACACCACAGAGTTGAAAAAACAACGGTGAAAGCAAATACCAACACACAGCCCCTATATCTCAATAACTATCGCCTCTCATATGCTGAACCGTCTTGTCTAGCTAGAGAGCTTTTAAGCAGATTTTAAAAGTTTGAATTGAACTAAAAGTAATTGAAAGCTGAAATATTTCTCAATAAAAATTATCCAGAAGCGTAAACCTTGAGAACAAAAATCATGTGTCCATAAAGGATAAAATACAACACAACATTTTTGTGCGTGCTGACAAGCAAGAAAGTAGCAAATTCATTTACCAAATAAGAGAAACTCTACTAAGTATTTTAAACTGAAATAGTAACATATAATGTCTTATTGGAAATCTCACCCACATGCAGCAATATTAGAAATATATCCCAGTACTAAAAATATGCAAAGCTCATTAAAATCTTTTAACTTTGGAAGGTGACATTTTAATAAGTACTACTATCTATCACCTACTGTTGGACAAAGTCAAAAAGTTACCAAACTTCTCTGAGGTTGTATTGTTAACTTTTTCATCTAATAAAAGTCTTTGCACCAAAGGGAATCCTGCAGTTCAACTCTGTGAAAAGATCTACAGTAGACATAAGATCTAATAAATTAAAAGGTTGCTTTTTTATTCTCTGTCTGACAATGGCCAATACTAGATGTTTCTGTAAAACAAATCACCAGTGATCTTTAAGAACCAGAATGCCAGTTGTATTAAAACAGTTTTAGGTTTTGTTTCATTTTATTTCTTACTGCATTTTAACAAGGACATGCAATATTTGGTGTGATCAAAACCTGGGGGTTTTCTGTCAGACAAGATCCTGCTAATATAAATAGTCAATCTTCCAGATGCTGTTTTTTACTCAAATTTCCAACATCTGCTCACAGGAAAACTGCTATAGGAACGCAAACTTACCTGTTGAGAATATACCTCCTTCTGGAGAGCAGTGCCCTTTCTTTAGCAGAAGAGTTTTTTGCAAATGCAGAATAAGTACACAGAGCACATGCTGACTAATGGCAAACACAGCCCATTTCTGTACAAATACGAAGGTCAAAAGAGGTTAGGAGTCTCAAGCAAATCTTCACTTGCTTGAACGAAGCTGATAATTGAGAGAGATAAGCAGCCTTGGCAGATTGCTTCAGCCTTTCGGATCACCCGTAAAAGTACCTGTCCTACGCACGGGCTCTGGGCAAGGTAACTTTGGAGGGTGCGCAGACGAGCCAGGCTGCATTGGCAGGACTATGAGTTTCCAATGTGCATCAGCATGAGCACGAGACAGCAACTCCCTGGGCACTGCCACGTGCAGCAGCTGCCGCTGGCCAGATGTGCTGGCCCCACGCAGGCATCAGAGGGAGGGTTATTTTGAGCTAGTAGTTGTCTGATCCACATACCACTTGCTCACTGGTGCCTGGAGGACGTGAGGGGTGCTCCTGGAGAGCATCCTCTCGTCTGGTCTAGCCCTTAAAACAAGGTAGGTCGCGTGCTGCCAGGCTGCTCCATGATGCAAACCAATGCATGGGAAGTAGCGACAACTCGGGGGATTTTCTGCCAAAAATGCAACAATTGTTTTCATCGTCTTCCCCCTCTCTCACAGGTTGTAACAGTGGTTCTCCTTTAATATTGAACTTGTCCACTGCTTCAGCTTACACTGTCATTTAAATTAGAATTTAAAGTCTCTTAACTCACAAGTAAAAGAGGAATACAGATTTAACCCATCCAAAATTAATAGCTCGGGGGTCCCAGCTTAAGCGTGCAAAGGAACATAATGCTGCTGTTCACAGTACCAAAAAGGGCCAGAAGTTTTCCAAACTAGACAAACACACGCAAAAAGTTTTTGAACAATTTTTGAAATGAAAAAAAAAAACAAAACCAAACCCCCAAAACATCAACTGAAGTCTTGAATGCAAAAATAACCCAATAAAATCTTGTAGGAAATTGTTCCCTAGAATATATAAGAAAATACACTCACTACAGGCATCTCCCATTTTGCCGAATAGCTTAGATTCAAACGTATACTCCTCCTTTAACAAATTACTTCCAAATCCCAAACTGAATTTAATAACAAAATGAGAGGAAAAAAGGAAACAGAGCAACAGAAATCACTAAAAGAGGACGTATGGTATTTCATTTACCCAAGTAAACCGAACATGGAACTGACCAAAGAAAATCTCATTATCTGTTAGTTGTTTCTTCTTAAAGTCATATTGGGTATCAGAGTGACTGACGTGTTTGCGTGATGAACTATGCAGTGTGCAAGTTTTATTCAGAGGCTAATTAGCTTTTTATATTGAGAACTTATGAAAAGCTGCCTTATTTTATTTGTGAGTGGCAGATTACCATTTCACCATTCTGTTGCTATGGTAGTACCAGCAGCAAATAGTAAGTAGATGAACAGGATTGTGCATGTATTCATCCAGATACCTGCTTCTGCACATATCATTCAGAGCAGCGTTCATTACCTAGCTCAGGACACATTTGCCTTACATTTACGTGTCCGTATACTCCCTAACATAGGTTTGGTGAAGGTTTGAGGATTCAAGTTAATACAGTGTATTTAAGTTAACACAGTATATTTGACAGCATGAGCATCATAGATTACTCAGGCAGAGTAATGAATGGCCAGATTTTTCAGAAA
The DNA here is from genome assembly GCF_965183815.1 of Platalea leucorodia. NCBI lineage: Eukaryota > Metazoa > Chordata > Aves > Pelecaniformes > Threskiornithidae > Platalea > Platalea leucorodia. Next base: position 4,590,182 of record NC_138828.1, on the reverse strand, counting down.
CCTTTAGATACACCTTTTTCCTTTGTACATGTTCATAGCAAAAAAATAGAGAAAAGAGGGATTTAACACTTCTCATTATAGAGCTATTCCTCATTTCACCCTTAAACTGACTCATGCCTTTCAGGTAGGTAACAACATTAATAAGCAGAAATTACATTTTGCTCTCAGTAAATTACGAAATAGTGAGTTTGGGTTTCTTTTTTTCAAGATCAGTCAGTAACCTAAGATCTTTACTAATAAGGAATGGATAATTTTAAGTGGTTCCATTATGTGATATGATGTATGAACAAGAGTTCCCCACCGATTTAACTTAATTTTTGTCAATGAACCAAAAGCCTTTCTTTGCAAACTACTTGAAGATGCCCAGCAGAACCTGCTGTTCCTGGAATTAAAGTAATCAACAGGAAGGCAAGAGGAAAGACCAAAAAAAAAAAAACAAAACCAAACCCTACCAACCAAAAAACCCATTGTCTCACAGTTTATCCATTTCCCTCTGAACATCAATTTTATATGAACAGAAAACAGCTGATGTATCCTGTAGTACTGGGAGTAAAATGAACTTAATAAACACCCAGAGCACGGGAAGTGATCTGGCTAGAGCCACAGTGGCAAGACACCCTGCAACCTGGAGATGCCATGGGAGAGTTGAAAAGGGCTTTTACTGGACCTGCTGGAAATGAGCCTCAGCAGAAAAGGCAGAGTGCAGCCTTTCTTTCTGCCAGTAGCTGATGATAAATGCCAGATGCGTTTCTGAATAGTCACTCAGACCAATGAAACTAATTACCTCATTTTCACATGCATAGCTTACACTTCAAATAATTTCCTCTCTTTTAAATATATCCCGGTCTATAGATGTGGTTATCAGGCCTCATCATCAGATGGGGTTTTCAGGCAGCCCACGCTAAGTCGGGAGCGGGAGGGATGAAGAGCAGAACAAAGGCAGGACAGCATCAGGAGTGAAGGGAACGTGCCCAGCACACTCGCAGTTAAGCTTCTTCCTTAATTCTTTCTGCCTGCACATTAACTACCTCACTGTGCCATTGCAAGATATTTTCAAGATAACCTAGAGATTATATTCATGAAAATGCACATATTTTGTCATAGAAATGGGGCTAAATAAATATTTATGAAATGAAAAAGATATCCATCAAAGTCCAGCTTTTTTTGCTACTACCTCAACACCATGGAAAAATATAAGCAGATTCAGAAGCTATGGGGGGATACTTATTTATTTATTTTTTAAATCAGGAGGGAATCTTGCTCTTGTTCCAGAAATAAGAAACAAAAAATCCCACATATGTCACTGCAACATTTTTTTCCATCTGTTTACTGCTCTAATATTGTTTGATAGTTTAGTAAATAAGCAGCATGAGCTTACTAGATTACCTTTAAAAAGAAGCAAACAGGTAGGATGCATATTAAAATGCATTCAATATGTAACAAACAGGCAGGCAAATCTATTCCACATAACAGTAACATAGCATAATCCACGAGGATTATTTATCACTCTGCAGTTATCAAACTGTAACTCCAGTTCCCCTCATCTCCCTCCCCTTTTTAGCTTGTGCTACAATCAGATAGATACAAGTCTGTCCAAGGACAACAGCTTCTCCGATGCTGCTGTCTGCAGGAAAAAGTAAGCTTTAAATAATTACATGTTCTTTTTCTGTTCCTAAATATATTCCTCCCTCTGCTGTGTCGCAGGAGCATGGCATACCAACTGGCATGGGGTACGCAGTGGCTCCGCACCACTCTGGGGTCTACCCGGTTCACATCCAGCTGTACGAGGCCTGGAAGAAGGTCTGGCACATCCGAGTGACCAGCACAGAAGAATACCCACACCTGAAGCCTGCACGGTACAGACGGGGCTTCATCCACAATGGCATCATGGTACACTGCATTTCCATGCTTCATAGCGATAGTACTTTAAGTGACTCAAAAGTATTCTATTTTTACCAAATGCTTCAAGTTTTACAGCAATCATTAAAATTCTCTGTGACCGAGGATTTGTAAGGATGCCAAAATAGTGCATTTGTTATGCAGCCAGTTTTAAAAACAAAAAAAAATAAAAAAAAAAGTCACACAAACTCAGGCAACTGCAAACGTAATCCTCAGAAACTAAATGTACTTGGAGTCCCAGCAACTATTAACCGAGTTATAAATGCATACTATGAAATTCATTAGACTGCCTAAGACCTATGTTTCAAGCCCTGGTTCATCTTTATGCATGAAAGGTTTAGAAATCCACCACCCGGGAAGGTGAGCAGGTATAAGTAATCTCCTCCAGCAAGTATGACACTTGTCTGAGGCTTTGTTCCGAGCTTTTCTTCTGAAACTTCCAGAGCCAGGGACCGGACACGTACCCAGCTCTTCCAGACCACGCATTTGTGCGAAGAGAGAAAAGGTTCCTCACATACACATTTCAACTGCATGAAGGGCAGGAAAATATATAAAATTATTTGGCCAATCCTACCAGCCACTTGCAAGCCTATAGATAGATGAAACAAAAATTGAATATGCATAAATGAAGTTAGAAATATTTCAAGGGCAGGTCCTGGGATGCTTTAAAGCCCCAGCAGAGTTGAATATTGCCTATGCATATAAAGTCAAAATTGTGATCCCCTAAACAAGACAAAAGGAACATCTTAATCAAAACCAAGAAGTTACTGTGCAGAGTCCAATTACTATTGAAATAGACTCAAATTCAGCAGTGTATTTACACACATACTAAAATTCTCTGCTGAGTGTAGGTTTTATTTGTTGTTTTAACCAAGTAGAAAAGCAAAAACACTGACTGGAGGGAAACAAAAGGCCTTCCCCAGGTGAATTATGTCTCTGCATGGATTAGGCAATACCCATAAGCCCTGGCAGTTGTCATCTTTACTTTACCAGAGCCCTTTGATAGTACTAGCTAATAATGTAACTAAATCATCTAGTTCCCCAAGATGAGTTTCTTTTCCCATGCCTGCTAGCTGGCTTGTTTCTGACTCGCAGCCTCTTGATTTATGGTGGGATGGGGAGCTGACCTCGGGCTGGTCTCATGCGAGCCTCCCACCAGTCCCGTACACATTTCACAAACACGAATGAGGGGCTCAGTATGGTTTTCAGGGCTGAGGAAAGTATGAAGCAACAGGTCTTTTGTGGTTCGCAGCCTTGAACACAAATTCATTTCAATGTCTCAAGAACAATAAGATTAATTGCCTGAGATAGCAAAGATGGCCAGGAAGCACTATTTATCTGCTAGTAAACTAACCTAGCTAAGGGAAGAGAGGTTTGGCTTTTTGTTTTCTTCCTCTTCCACATGTCAGGAAACAAATACTTATTATGAGCGTAGGAGCTGAATAAAACAGTCTGCATGAAAGCTCAGCACATGTGTGTTGCAGCTTTTCAGAGCTGGCGCCTGGAAATCTCCACATCTGCAGGACCGCGCTTGCTTACCATGCGAGTACAGAAGGCACAAAGGAGCCCATACATAGACACGCCAAAGCGCAGAAGCAGAAGGGGGTGCAGTTTGGGTTCTTTGAGTTGCTGGAGGGATTCGGGTGGCTGTGCCAGCGTAAGTTTGCGGAAGGAAGTTAATGTCACAACGACGCTGTTGTTTTGTTCTCAGGTGCTCCCTCGACAGACCTGTGGCCTTTTCACTCATACTATTTTTTACAAGGAATATCCTGGGGGTCCTCAGGAGCTGGACAAAAGTATCCGAGGAGGTGAACTCTTCCTCACGATTCTCCTGAATCCCGTAGGTACCTTCTTTTGCTGTTTTTTGGATACACTGACTCATGGGGAGGAGGGAGGGAGGAAGGGAAGGAGATCAGTTTTCTTTGATCTTGTTTGGGAAATAAAAATCAAGACCACTTGCTCAAAAGTAGCAAGCAGTTTAAGAGGAAAGGAGCAAAGTGTCTTCTGCTAATTTCTAACTGCAACTGCCTGCAACAAGTTACTGGAAAATGCATTAATTTGAGCTCCATACTGTTTCCCAACCTGAAGCCGGGTCCCAATGAGAGAAGAGTGCTCTGACTTGCCTGACTGAGACTGAAAGAAACCAGTGAGGGTAGAGAAAGCTGTGTAGTCTTATTCCGCTTTTCCTTTTTTCCATAAGCTTGGCTCCTCAGGCACTCCTGATATAACTCGATGGAAACCCCAGGGCTCAGGCCTGATATCATTCCCCCACCACTGGCTCTTAAAAATAGGTTTTGTGCAGCTAAAATATACCCCAAGCAGTACATAGCCTTCTAATGAACATTTTGGCTTTGCTCAGTGCTGCATTTCTTTTTCTCTGTCAACATTAGATGAACCATAAACTGTATGTATGTATGTATGCACATACAAACAACCTACATATGTATAAACACACACATATATACGGTTTAACCAAAAGTGCCACAGACTTTAAGGATGATTTGCAGCCCTATCACACAATTTTGTCTCTCAACTAATAAAGCGGTCTGAACTGCGCTGTGCTAATATACACATGCACACACACATATGACAACACGATGTAGGTGGGTGCATAGGTGTGATTGGGCTTACGAAGGATCAAGGAGGAAAGCTACCTGACTGTAAATGCTGTATTTTGAAGTCACATTTCTCTTGCCTGCGAACAACAGCCTGGAGGTGGAAGGAAGAAGAACAAAAAAAAAAAAAAATCATATCATCTATTTTTTTGCCATTGTTCTCCCTTCTTCCTGTTCCACCCAAACAAGCTATACTACTTACAAGATAAATGTCTTGTGTCTTGCTGGGTGGCCTAATTTCAGTGGTTTTATATTGCAGTGCTCATTGACTTCTCTGCAGAGCTAAAGAAACTTCAGGTGGAGCTAACTCTCAAATCCAGGTCACTTTTATTTAGAGACCTAAATATAGATTTTGGTATTATATAATTAGGTGAAAATTTTGGCAGGGGAGCTAAGTTGGCATCTAAGTCAAAGATTCAGTGGGCTTAAAATGGGACATTTCTGTGAGGAATTTTTCTGTACCATACACGTGACACCTAATTTGAGAATAAAAAATATCCCCGTTCTTTATCCTGTCTCTCCATTACCTGCAGTTGTCTCAGGCTGGCTTTTCTTCCCATAGTTTTCTTAAGTGTCACTTGACTCATCACTGTCTTGGGATGCGGCTGGAATTTATCCTTAGCTTTATCATACTTTTATCAATACCTGTGCATCTTTCACTTACCTGAAGATTTCCTCAGATTTAGGCAGTGCAGCAGTCTAGCAGAGTGTTTCTTACTCCATGAGAGATGCTTAGAATAGCCCCAATTCCTCAGTCAAACACCTATTCCATGTCCAAGCCTGTGAGCATGCTCAGGCCGCCCTGACTTCTTCCCCTACAACTCGCCTTTTCCCTAACTTCAGGTTTTTCTTTCTTACGGACAGCAAATAAGCGAGAAGCCACAACCTCACAGTTGCTCATTAGAAATTTCAGCCTTTGGATCTTTTAAACAATTGCATGCAAATGTTCTTTCCAAAGACAGGCTGAGGCTAGGGGAAGGGTAGCTCTTCAATTACTCTAAAAATTATTCTAAAGGCTATTATTGAACATAGGTCTATGCCACCATTTATTACACTCTCCAAAACTCATCAGCCTGGGCTCTCCAGGCACCTCCCAAGCAGGACCAACCTCAGAGGTGCTGGAGCATCTTCCTTCTGGGAGCTCTAACACCCCCAGCTGCTTGTGCCGGCCCCGCAGGAGGTTCCCCCCCCCCGCCAGGTTCAATTTCTTACCCCAGGAAAGGGCCAGATCCCTCCCCAGACAGATCCTGCAGCACAGACAGGTGCTCTTTTAGGTTTCAGGAGTGATGCAGCAGAGATAGGACCTTTCCTAGGAAGGCAGTACGTAACGGCAGGCAAAGCATTTCAGATTTAATCACATATGTGTGATGTTCATGACCGAGTTAGAAGATCATCTTCCAAAGAAGGGGGTGGAGATTTTCTTTAATTTTCTTTAGTACATGAAGTCATTGTTTTGACCAAGCTATGTTCCAATAACTCGAAAGTGCAATATATATTATTGGGTGGTATTTGAAAAGAACAGCTTTTCTATACTGTTAATGTTTGATTCCCCCCTCCTACTTTTATGATTTTCTGTCTTTACCTCATCAAAACCGATATTTTACTGAGCTAAGCGACACAAGTGAAATACTGACAGGCACTTCCCTAAGTCTGAGTTAGGTATGAATCTGTTCCAATGTAAGTGCTTATTCAGACAGGAAGAAATATAATTTAATCATGTGCGAGCTGAAGTAAGATATACCACAAAACCCCACCATCGTTCAAGTCAGGTTGGTACACTACCCTATGAAACATGCACTGACTGACAACAGTAAAAGCAAAATCTAGCCTTATCTGAGAAGGCAACTGGTGTGAGTATGAAACAAAACAATCTGTATTCATACACCCTTTTCCTTTTTTTAAACACCAAGTTTGGAGAGCACACAAATGAACAAATGGGAAGACCTTTCTTTTATTCAGTGTAAGAGACAGTGTGGTGTTTTGGTGGTTAATTTGAAAAAGTTTACGGATTAGTATCTAAAATCTATGGTATCTTCCAAAAAGGATCAATAGAGTGCCTATTCTGCTGGCCAATTGCAAATTCAGTTGAATAAAAGAAATATGCTTTGAATGTGATGTGTTCTCCAATCTGGCAGCAGTGCATACTGCAATAGCAACAAGAGACTTCCCATCTTATATCCTAGAAGCTTCTCACACACCTCCACTCATTAATAAGCTTCCTTTTGATTTGAGTATCAACCTGTGCAGTTCAGGGCTTTACCAACAGCACAGTTCAGGGGTTTACCCCGAGCTGTACAGTGTAAACCAGTGCATGCTCTCCAAATGGATTATGGAAAAGAACAACGGTCAGGAATGTAAAGGCTTTTTCAAAACCCTAATTTAAAGTGTTGTTGTTGAGTCACATTGAATGAGATGCCTAATGTAGTCCCTGGATAGAAACCATGTCTATAAAATAAAATCCTAACCAGAATGCCCCGTCCCCCCTAGCACTTAGGCTGCTTTACACATCGTTGCAGTTGTCCTACTTCAAGTTTTGCAGGAAAGGGATTGCGTGTACCATTGTTTTATTTTTGCAGTATTGACATTGTATAAAAATACGTTTTGTCTACTCTTTAAAAACACCAGCCAGACTCTTTCCTGGTGTGGAGGAGATTCACAGAAATAGAGTAGCTCCTGTTAATTCTACTGCCACATGGCTGCACAAGTCTCCTGCTCATCGGGCTCTGGTCTCAAGCGGGTGCGTGCAATTGCCACCGGCATTAGTGAGAGTTGTGCACATACAGCAAGGGGAAAGGGGAATCCCTCCGCATAGGCAGCGCACTCTTCTGGAGGGTGAAGATGGTCTAAAACTATTTCTGCCTGTGCAAAGAGAACGTATGCATGTGCACTAGCACAGCGCTGCCAGGCTACCATGACAACTTAAGTTACATACAAATTATGTGTGTTATTACCATAAAAGATAATATTGCAGAGTCCAAGATTGGGTTAGAAATCTCCTTACGCAGCTAGTTATCTGCCGCATGGTGCATGGTGTTGTTCACTACCCCTGCCTGGTTCGAAAAGCACAGGGGCGACAACAAAAAACAAAAAAAGGAATATCTGGTTTCACAGAGCCCTTTCTGCAACTACAGCAAATGATCACTTTGTTATCATTTTATGAGGTGCCTTCTTGATCATCAAGTAGGCTAGAATTTAGAAGAGGGCTTCTGAGCAAGTTTGTGGTCGTTGCCTGTCTCATTTCTGTGGGGTTTTTTTTTGTTCCCTTTGCCAGTTTTTACATTGGTATGTTGCTGTAGATGAGCCTAGCAATAGTTGGGCAACAATTCCAAGTTAGATGTGATATAGAACATTTTGGCTTTAGACGCTTGAAAATCTAGATGCTTTCCCTATAAAAACAAACTAACCCATAAGTAATTGCTAATATACTTCTTAAACCAAAAATGAAGAGAGCTGTGCAGTTCAATGACATCTTCCCAAAGCAGCTATAGTAAGAGCTGGTCTCCCACACATTGCACAAGTGTCTATTTGCTCCTGGCTTCTCTTTTGGAGGCAGCTACCTAGTTTCCTCCAAATCAAAATCCTGGGCCTGGGTTTTGAGGATGGTTTACTTTAGGGACTGTTCCCAAAAGCCAGTCTGGACAAGGATGCATTGGCTTTGGCTCTCTGCAGACCTCCAACACCATTCCCAGCAGGCTTTCAGTCCTCACGTCTTCCCACTCTTTTGCTCTATGTCCTTGAGTGTGCAACACATACTACTGGTGTCATGCGTAACAACATCCCTCTAAGCAACAACGTAGTTCTCACACTATTTGAGACACTTAAAAAACAGACATACAAAATAATTGTCATATTTTTGAGCCATGTGTGCAGAAATGCTATTCGGTGGGAGCAATGTAGGCATGAGCTTACTCCATGAGTGGATACAGAGGAGCAGCACACCCCACATCTCATACCCCCACCTACACAGAAAGCATCACTGCTGTAAGGCATCTCCTACTGCTGCATGGAAATGACCAAAGCTGTTGGAGCACTAAAACCAAGAAACTTCTCTCATTTTCAGTTTGCCTTGTTTAAGAGCCATGTAGGTGAATCTGTTGCTTATTAAGTAGACTAACAACACTAGCTAAAAAAAGTGCAAAGAGGTGCCGCACAGTTTGGCCTCTCTTTCTCTTCACCATCCCGCACCAGCTTCCTTGCTCCATCTCACTAGTCCAACAGTGGCCCCTTTACACCAACCAGTACCATATCTATTCACTAGTCAGGGAGGACAAGAGTACAGCTGAGAATAGTTCAGTTCATGTCCACAGTTATTTTGAAGCCAGGCTTCCAGAAGTGAAAAGCCAGGCTTTACTCTCGAGTAAATAGAATTATTGCAGGTGTTGCACACACACACTTCAAGACAGTCTGTTTGCAGACTGTTTCAAATTTCAGAAATAATCGCAGAGCCTTGATTAAAATCAGCACAGCACCACCTTTTGCTGTGGATTACAGCTATTTAGCTGTCTAAAAACAAACTACAAGTCAGCTATTTCTCACCTTCTAGCTTAAGATGTCAGGGCAAAGAAACAGAAACCTGAAAGTCTGTGAGTAAGTGGTGACACAAGCTGTTCTGAAGAGGTGCAGATGCACAATAAGTGGATGAACAAACTTCAGCATGAATAGCAGCCCAAGCACAACAGAACCAAAGTCAACATCAATGCCAGCTTGCAGGACTACTGCCTGCTTTTGAACCCTATAACCACCGATCTAATGCTCTCACTGCATTGGCATCGACACGTTCAACAGGTCAGTCACATCTAACTGAAACAGCCCCCAGCAGAGTTAAAAAACAAATAATAGATCACGGTTCTTTTCATTGCATGGGTATGGTATCTGCATTACAGTCCTGCTTTGTTCAGGAAAATGCCTTGCCTGGACAATGTAGACCAGGGTTTCCAGGCACAAAGCAGCGACTTGATTTGTAGTTGTGTTTTTAACAGGATTTCAGCAGGGAAGATGGGTTGTAAAAGATAGCACAGAGAAGTTCATGCTGCCTTAGGCTGTTATGGCATCCATTTATAATCTTTTATCCCATCCCCTCAAACAAGTGCCAGCAGGCACACAACTTAAATAATCAAGTTTTGATTAAACATTTTTTCAATTAGTTTGATTACTGAAGCACATTTCAAGAATAATTAAATGTGGGGAAGCAAATTTACTAAATAGGAATAATGTATCAGATAGGAAGAATTTATTTACAACTAATTTAGGGTCAGACTGCAACTCTCGTAATGATAATGGCAAGCAGTAACATTGACATTGCAGTAGGTTAACTGCAACACTCTTTCTTCTGTGAGTGTATATTCCATGTACTTCACAGCTGAGAAGTTCTCAAAGTGGCCTGGGCCGGGAGCAGGTGGGAGATAATGAAGTTTTTGCATGAAGTAAGGAGCCTGCAACTAAATCCTGAAAAAGGCAAGAACTGAATATCTCCTAGCCTTTCCAAACTTTAAAACATGCCACCAATGAAGGCTAATGGCAAATTCTCTTTTTTTCCCTCCTGAGCCTTGATAAGCAAGTAGTTTACAGAAACCCTATCCATTACTCAGGTTGGAGTTAGCAATTTCAGCAAATACAAATAAATATTAAGCTCATATACCAAAAATGTTTGCACTTCCATGAAGCAATACCACACAGATGGTTAAATTAGAAAATGCCCAAGTGACACTGCATTAGGATAAAGAGTTTGCAGAGAGATTGGCAAGGGGATCTTCCAATGGATTTTTTTTTTTTTAAATGGCATCTACGGAATACTCTGTGACTCAGAGAGATATTTTCACTTTCTAATTTATGAATCCTAAAGATGAGTCATGTCTGGCAGAGATGATTTAGTAGTATGCAGACAAGGGATAAATTCCACCAAGACAGACAGAAATCAAACCAACTTTTCTTTGAGTTTTAATGAGGGTTACAAGAATCCCAGCCAGACCTTTCCAGGATGCAGCTAATGTGGAAGGCTGCTCAAGTCTTGAGTTTGGGGTACTTATTCTTTGCATAAGCACTTCAAAGCAAAGCTCATTAAAGTTAGTGTAAAAAGCCTCAGTGAACAGACTGGGTTTGAAATAAACCTAACTAGTGCAACTCTTTCAAAAGGTATCAATCTAGCTCCTCTCTGAAGGCTTTTGTTCATTTGGAGACTTTAGAACAATAACAAGGACCTTCAGATGTATTTACAAATAAGACATACACATATAGTTTAGGACAGAAAATGAGACATTACTGTGCTCTTGGAGTTTTCCTTTTACTATTTGATACAAGAAAAACAATGAAACACTCAATTGAAATATTTTTTTCTTCCTTGCCAGACCAAAGCTAGATGTTCAGCGATACGTTCTTGTCATCATCAACGTTATTTACTTTGTGGTTTGACAAACAACAACAAAAACCAGTCATTCACTAAATCCTAATTAAGACAGAACTCCTGAAAGTCGTTATCATCAGCACTTCCACATCAGTGGTGAAAATAAAGCAGCAAAACCACCACAGCCAGTAGAAATAAGCAAGGGAAGAGGAAAAAGAAAGATGACATCTAAAACTTCAATGAATCACAAATGTAAAAAAAAAGTTTTGTAAAACTGCTTTTGTGCCTAATTTTGATAGTAAAATAAACCTTTTTGCAAAACTGAGACTAAGATTCTTACCACTGTGCTGCAACAGCATGCACGTCTGTATTAATTGTAGTTACATCTTAAAACAAGAAAGTACATTGCTACTCAAGACATATCTTCAGAGCCAGGAATTTAATACAAAAGAGCATCAGACAAGAAGAATACCATGTCCTTAATCTGAATATAACATTACCCAGCTACGTAAATGTGATGACAGATAATTCTGTGGCTCTGACCAGCATTGTAGCAACCCCATCCCTTGTGAAAAAATATTCAGGTTTTCTGCAGGTGTACAGCATTCCACTGCTTCAACAGAAAAAATAAACTCAAGACTTTTTTTTTTATTTATTTACTTTTTAAACCATTTCAAACAGCATCATTTCCTCTTCTCTCTTCCTAAACCTTGCCAATTATTTACAACCTTTTTGCAGCGCTTTGAGGTGCTTTCAAAGACTTTTTTTTTTTTTTTTTTAATGTTTGCTTCCTTAGGTTACATAACTATAAAAAAATTTATGGCATTCCAAGGAGTTAAACATTTTAGTCATTTTCAGCATTTTTTTTAATTCTACTTCTCACTATTTACTTAGCTTAATTGCCCTTTAGAGGAGCTTTATCCATTCCCAGAATATATTTGTAAAATCCCCCTTCCTTTTTGTTTACTTCACCAGTGCTGCGCCATATTCCTTTTCTTTGCCTTTTGTTTTTTTTTTTTTTTTTTTTTTAAATACCTTCCCATCAAACGTTAACCAGCTTTACACGCGCTTCTGTCTTTGACATACTCGGTAGAAAAAGGCAAGTTAACTGGCATTAAAATCAACCTGCATTAAGGTACCTTCTTTTTTTTGAAAGAGTTTTGGTACGAAAGCTGTGATGCGCCGATCAGAGCAACGCATTTTCTAAGGCACACTCACGGTCACATCATCTGCTGTCATGATGAAACACGGTGCATGAGGTGGAGTGAGCAAATGGGATGAAGAGGGCAAATCCCTTGCTTTGCTTCAAAATGTAAACCATGAAAATTTATAATTAAAAAAAGACTGTCCATAACGTACAGTTCCCAAACTGAAATACTTTCAGCAGCAAAAAGCAGTTCTCTCCTAAGAAAAGTTAGGGAACTCCGTTGGAGTTTAAATTTAGGAGGACTTTCCACATCCAAATGCCAGGCTCAAAACTAAGTGGGTTCAGTCCATGTTCTCTGACCGTTGCCCTTCATTCAGCCTCCTGAGAAACGCTCTGACATATTTAAAGCATGCTTTTACAAATTGTTCTATATATCACATCTTCAGCATCTGCAAGGTCTTCCAGTATCTGTTTTCTGGTTCGTCTCCTTTACTCCCCTGCTTCACAGACGATAAAGAACAGTCATAAATGTTTAACAGCCAAGATAAGCTAATAAATACAGCCCTAAATATTATCACCCCTACAAACAAGAGTGAGAGAGTGATTTCTCCTAAAAAGAAATTCTCTTTAAACCAGAGAGCTTTTTATTAAGCCAGCAAGTGACAGCACAAAAGGCACCTCAGTCAAACCCTAAAGCAAAAATAAGTGCAGCAGGCTTTGACAAGAACCAGCAAGACCCACTTGCTCTGTTGAGTAGTCAGTGAATTGGATTTACTTGCGAGTCTGGTGTATATTTTTCTCATGATCTGTTCACCTTGAAAAGCTAATGGATAACCCTTAATACTGCCAGCCCCGTTCCTGCAGTGCCCTTCCTATTTTCTGCTCTGCTCTAGCCCCATTTCAGGTCTGCAGCCACCAACCCCTTCTGAGAGATGGCGTCAAGTTAACGCTGAAACCAAAGTAGTTGTAGTCCTTGCTGCGTATGCAAGTGCAAAGTTTCTTGCCAAGTATGACCCAATCTTTGGCCCATTCAAACAGTGGAAAAGCTTGCAGAAAATGACGCCTAATACGAGACCCCCACCATCTCAAGACATTCCCATCTCTGTCCTGGTCACAGCTGAACACAGTGCATTAAGATTTTCTGTAGCCTGGACCGAGAAAGTCAGATATCCCTAGAGAGGTGGTTAAATTGCAGATCTCTACCAAGGATCAGATTGTTGCTTATATTCAGCGTCTTAATTCATGAGATGCTTCTCTTTTCCTATTCTTCCTTCCTTTTTCTCCTTGTTACACACATGAACTCGTCTGGGCTAACTCTTCCTTTCCCCTTCTTCTCACGGGACATTTTAATTCAGTCTCCCATTGTCTCCTTTTCATAGTTCCACCAAAAAAACTTGCACAGGCCATTCCTGCATTTTATTTCTAAGCATATAAAAATCTCTTCACTCTAGATTTATACCTGCATTGCCACATAGTATCTAGAGACACATGCATACCCTGCACAAAACGGTTTTTTGTCTGCAAAGCCAACAAAATAAGACATATTTGCAACTGACAGATCAAGCCATTTTGAAAGTTCAAGAAAGAAAAGGAGCAGAAAAAGGGAAAAGTTAAACACTTTTTTTAAACTCCTCTTCCTACTTCAGTCAAACATCCCTAAGCAGCTTTAACCCGAGATGAAATGTGGCATATGAATTTCAGGAAGATTAGCTTCTTCTGCAAGAATTTGGTTGTCGAGAGTGAAATCAGACTTGTGATTGAAAGGTAACTTTGAAGTCAACTCAGAAGAAGCTACAGACAGTCCATAATAAGGTACATTATTATTCTAACTTTGAACAAGGCGTGATCACGCGTTGCAGAGATAGGCAAATTCTTTCTAAGTGTCATGGGACGCTTTTAATTTTGAAGGCCACTTAAAAGCATTTACATTTTAAAACTCTCACCGTAACTAAAGGGTTAGTGTTCATTTCCCGTCTGTGAGGCCTAGATTCTGCATGTCCCGCATGTGTCGTACTTCGAACATTTTGTTCTTGTTTCCTGCTCTCACTCATGACAAGAACAGATGAGAATCACACGTTATTGCTCCAGAATATTAAAAGTAAATGCAGAGAGGGGTTAATTCATACCTTCCACAAGAGATTTGGGAGTGTTATTATGAAACGTCTTGAGCGTTAATAATATTTTTCTTTTTATTTGCTTTGTTTCTCTGAGCATAGCTGTAGAAAGAATAAAAAATAACCTTGGGCATTGTAGGAAATACACTGCAATCCAAAAATAATTCATAATGCAGTTCTGCTAAGGGCCTGTGAATAGAGCATGCCAGCATATTTCAGGAACAGGGAAAAGAAAGCAAGCAACCTCCCCAATACAAAAAATGTCAATACTTGTTGAGCCATAATTAGCAAGCTACTGCATATAGGGGCAGGCGTGTCCCTCTCCAACACGAGAAGAGGGATAGGTTCGTTCTACCAAATTAAAAGGGAGTTTTGTTATTAACCAGCTCCCAGCTGCCTGGGCAGGCAGGATAACTGCAGGACTTGGTCATTAGCTTTGGCCCGAGGAAGGGGGTAGTATCTCTTCTTTATTCAGAAGAGTACTTACATCCCACGCACGTTCGGCATCGTAAATACTGTTTTCTTCCTGCCCCAGCACGTATTAAGGTTCAATACAACAAACATACATTTGTTTTGAAAGATAGCACACTACAAAAGTGCCTGTATCTAGAGCACAATCGCCCCTTCCCCTGAAGATATTTCCTTTTGCAACTAGAAGTCCTGTCAGCACTGATAACATGATAGAAATATTATAATACAAACATAAAACTTGAAGCCACTTTTATCTTCCAACTCCAGGTGTATGATTAAATCCACTGCACCCTTGCTCAGGCTTTTGAATCTTTTTTCCCCCCTTTGTAAATCATTCTTTTTTCTTTCATCCCACATGGCTACCCCAGCTGCAAAGAGCTGGTGTAGGAAAATATTATCCCATGGAAGCTCAAGCCTTCAGCAGCGTATTTAGAAACTAATTAGCTTGAAACTCAGAGCATGAAGAAAATATTTCAAGGATAACACATCTCCTTTCCCTCTTTCACGACATTTTCCTTCTTTATGAAAGCTGATACTCCACACCATGCATTTTAGTACTTTATCAGAATTACTTCCCAGCAAGTTTGGTGATGGCAGAAATAGTAATAAATGACTGAGTGTCAACAAGAGGGTTATTGGGTAAAGAGAAAAAGAATCTGTTACCTTCAAGCACACACCATACGATAATTTATTAAAGTGTCAGGAGCAAGCCTTTAAGGTAAAAATGAGCTGACTCAGAATTCTCTGATTATTGAAAATGAATCCTTAATAGAAGTAAATGGACAAGAACAAAATTTCCTTGCTGTGTTGGCCATTCAAAATTAATTGGAAAGTGGCTGATTTGAGAATATTATATCCTCTAGTGAACTGAAAATGCTGTATTTTTTTTTCTTCTAAAACCAGGAGTGGAGAATTAAATTAACTCTAAGTTTTGTTTGCTCAGAGTAAGCCACCAAAATGGATTAATTAATCATCATTTATGAATACTCTAGAACATAGAGCAGTCAGGACTTCACAAAACTGCAAGAACAGCAACGTGACAGTAGAACAGTTATAAAAACAAATGATAAACTTCCTGCATCTCCCCAATCTATATCAACTTGCCTGGCATTTCTTTCTTTGCAGTTTGAAAGAAGGTATCCTGGTGAAAACTCTTATTCAGTGTTTATAAGAGGGCTCAGCTTAAACGGGATGATTTACAGTTATTCTACAACTCTGTGTGCTGGGCAGTAATTTCCATAGGGAATGTCAGTATTGCTCCGAGAGGCTTTACCTTCCTCTACCTGGAGCCTATGAAGTGCCACATTAACCATAATAGACGTTATTCATTCCATCATTCAAAACACAGTTAGAACCAGATCTTATTTAAGCACATCTATAAAGAGAAATGTCAGAGAAAGTCACTTATGGACTCTTATCCAAACTAATAATCATTTTGACCATTATTTGCCATTAGCAGATATGTGAGCACATTTTTCCCAAAGTTCAGCTGGCTCAGAGGATTATGTTTTAACTCATTGACTGGAAGGGTAAATAGAGAGAAAAATGACCAAATGACCAAAGAGCCAGTTAAAAAAAAAAAAAAAAAAAAAAAAAAGCACTGGCATTAGGTCAGGCTACTGTTGAACTTACTGAAGTCCTGCTGAAGAGAACAGGGCAGCTTGCATCTTTGCCTGTTGTATTGAACTGTGATCTGTGAAACACTGTGCTTCCTCTGTGGGCATTAACACCAACAGGCCCCCGAGCAATACGTTATGCACCTGCAGTGCTAAAGCAAATGCTTCATTTCTTAAGGTGGTCAGTCCGCCAGCCTTAAAGTCCGCGTTTACTTCAGGACTAGTTTCATCCTGCCTAGAAATATTGTCTTTGCTAGAACCTACCAGAGTAGCCAGGGGACATCTCCAAGCTGTGAGATGACAAAACGTAACCCCAGGTCATTGCAGGTGAGAGAAATTTGATGGAGCATTCCCAGGTGACTCACAGCGTGCACGCAGAGAGACTTGAGTCAAGCACACAGCTTGGCTCAAATGCAGCGTTCATAAATATTTACCACCACTGTTATTAGCTGTTTGGCAGCCTGGCCACTGCTGGCTCCCCTGGTTGAATGCTCTCTAGTTGTTTACGCAGATTCCTGAGTGGCAAAGTCTCCTCTTCTTATCCAGGAATCGCAGCCATGCAGGTACTACATGCGTAGAGCAAACTCTCTCTTAATTATATCTCATCATATCCTCTGCGGTCTACATAACTAAAGTTTAATGTTGCTTAAAACATAAGCACCGCATTTAGATTTCTTCAAAGTAATGAGAACAGTTTATTTCCATTAAAATAAAAGGCAAACAGGAAGAAATTTTCTGACTATTTTCCACTCACACAAGTAAGAGGCCCCATAAGATATTTTGGAAATTCTGGAAAAGTAATTAGTTTTGCTGCAAAGATATTTAATCCACACTAAAAAGTTATCCCTCCTGGATTATCTATAATATCTACATGCTACTAAAACATGCCATTATGTAATTAGATATCAGCAAGCATGCACAAATAAGAGCAAAGCTGACCCCTTCCTAGAAATAAGGCCAAACGCTGGGAAAACTTGGTGAGGGTAGAAGCAGCAAAGCCTGGAGGCTGGCTAATGGTCATGGCTCCAGCCTGAGCACTCAGATATCATCTGTTGTCTTCCCATACACATGTGGGTGCAATCTGAACAAAATATTTTCATCCACATCCAATCCAGCACTTTATTTAACCGCTGGGTTTTAATGCCACTCACAACCCTCGCCTGGATGTCTCGTCCTCTATAGACCTGCTCCGTGTTGCAGAGCAGTTTGTGACATTTCTGGCTGGGCACAGTCCCTCTCACTGGGGCGATGCCAGCTAAGAAATAAAAGCAGGAGCTCCACAGATGCAGTCATCTACCCCCCCACACACCAGAGCCAACTTCATGCAGAGAAGTGGGCAATAGCCCGGGGCACCCCACCTCCCTGTCTCCACAGGGTTAGGTAGGGCTGTCCCCACCTCCTGCCCAAACAGCTCTCTGCCAGGGCAGCACTAATTAGCACCACCCCCCTCTGATCCCCATGAGAGGTTTGGATCCAGCCTTCACCTGGAACTCAGATTCAGCAAAATGACGCAGTGCCAAGGATCAGGCAGTCTGCTGCGCAGGACATACTGGTCCTAAAGAGGAGACAGCCGTAAGATTTCTTGTAAGTGCCCAGTGTCCCCTTCTTCCAGTTGGTGTATCTGTTCCTTCCTGGATCTTAGAAAATATGTTTTAGAGTGACATATTTCCATAGCATCATTGAGGTTGGAAAAGACCCTTAAGATCATCAAGTCCAACTGTAAACCGAACACTGCCAAGTCCACCACTAAGCCATGTCCCTAAGCGCCACATCTACCCATCTTTTAAATACCTCCAGGGACTGGGACTCAACTACCTCCCTGGGCAGCCTGTTCCAGTGCTCAATAACCCTTTCAGTGAAGAAATTTTTCCTGATATCCAATCTAAACCTCCCCTGGCACAACTTGAGGCCATTTCCTCTTGTCCTATCACTTGTTACTTGGGAGAAGAGATCCACCTCCACCTGGCTACAACCTCCTTTCACATAGTCGTAGAGAGCAATAAGGTCCCCCCTCAGCCTCCTTTTCTCCAGGCTAAACAACCCCAGCTCCCTCAGCTGCTCCTCACCAGCCTCGAGCTCCAGACCCTCCGCCAGCCTCATTGCCCTTCTTGGGGCACGCTCCAGCACCTCAATGTCCTTCTTGTAGCGAGGGGCCCAAATGATCAGTGCTGTCATTATTTCACTCCCACAGATCCAAAAGCAAAAATTTTACTTTACCCACATATACAGGGGAGGCACAATGTGTTATTTAGAACTATTTTTTCATTTTTCCATGCTGTGATATATAGAAGGCTTAGAAGAGCCTGCCGACGGCGCACCACTCAAAGGCACTGCAGAGGACCTTGGACTAACGCTGGCCCGTGGTGGTCATTCACCCATCAGCTCAGGCCAGCCCTCCTGCTGCCACAGCGGTACTGTCAGGACAATATTTGTGACATTAAGAACAGTAAGGGAGAACTATCATTATTTCATTGCAGTAATAGAGAAATCTTAACGATTTTCTGTAGATGCAGCCAGAGTGGGATGTAATTTGGTATCATAAACCGATGCCAAGGAATACTCACATTATTTATTGGCACAAAATAATTGAAGCTGAACTGATTTTTATCTGTAGAGGATTACGACTAAAGAGGTTGACTGCCTCAACCAGTATTTTCTAGTTGCTCGATAGAAGTTAACAAGGAGCACGCAACATACACCATCAAGGAAAAGGGTTATTGATAGCCATCTCCTTATACAAACTCCTTTGATCATCTTTGAAAACTGAAGACCAAAACCATCTGAGACTTCTCAGAGCTCTATCTTTGACGGTACTTTCATTATTCCGTCAGAAACGGTTGGTGTACAAACCTGACTTAAGACAATAGCACCCAAATCCATTTTCATCTGGTTCATTTGTGTAATTTGAAGTTGGGTTTATTCTTGAACCTGAACTGAATAGATTTTTTTTTTTTTTTTAGAGGAATTGTATAGTCTAAGGAAGTCTTTTCAATGAGAAAACACAGATGGCAACAAAACAAATTCTTATATCATGAATGTCACTTAAAAATGAAAATATTTGCTTGTAACAGGAGGATTGATTTGCTCTAGACTTCCACAAAGACTTCACGGGACCCACAGTCGTAACTGGTAGCACCGCATTTGCGCAGGATTCATTAAACTTTGGCCACAATTAGATGTACTGCTGATCACTTATACAAGTGTGACAAATGAACAGACATAAAAAAAATCCATTTAGTTTTTCCACCCTAATGCAGCTACACACTGATTGCATAAAGTCATCAACAGCAGCAGTTATTTTTTCACAGACTCTGAAAGCATGCCTTAATAGCAAAAAAAAAACCCAAACACCACTTTTTTTAATTGCAGGCTTTTAAAAAAATACATATATAACTAATGGAGTGGAATCTCCTAAGTAGCTTTCTTCAGCTAGAACCCCACGCATCAGGGGTGTCAAAGACATATATAACATGGGAAACAGTTGCTGCGTTGGAATGTGGTCACGATTTAGCCTTTATTTTAGAAGCAAGGCTTGGGTAAATATTAGAAAATAGAAATAAAAAACAAACATCGCAACTTTATTCTCATAGGGAAAGGAACAACGCACAGGATTTTTCTGTCAATAATAAAGAATTCATTTAATCATACCAACTAAATAATGGAAAAGTAGAAAGCGTTCCTGGGTAAACGCGAGAAAATTTTGGTCTTTGAATAGGGAATGTTAAAGCAACATAGAAACACTACCGCAGTTGCGTAGCTGTGCCGAGGCCACGTACCACCACTGATCGACAGCAGCGTCCCCTCCCATCGCTGGAAGCGCTTTGGGTGGAATACAGTCCCTGTAATGAATATGGGCATGGGAAATAAAACGCCATTCAACATTTTTGTTTCCCCTTCAATCAAAGACAAAAATGTTTCTTTCCAAACACTGCCTTTGTTGCTTTCTTTAGAGATATGATGTTTGGGAAATATTTGATTATCCTGTCAAGAACGCAAAAATATAAAAAGATGTGCAGAGTGGAAAGAGTAAAAGTAAAAAAGCAGTTTTCAGGCGCATAAATGATTTTGCTTCAGTAGCAGAAGGGTCATGAATATGAATAGTGCTGAATTCTAGAGAAACAATTTGTCATTATTAAAATTAGTGCTTTGTCAACACAAAAATCTCACTCCCATCTTCCTTTTTGTGCTGCTGCACAAACAGCTGCATTAAGGGCCCGAGTGTTCGGGGATTCATTATCAGTGAATGGGGCTCTGGCTCATAAGGTACAAGAAAAGTCTGTAATCCATAATAGGAGGCTGTCAGGATGTGAAATATATTAAACACTTGAAACTGAAAGAGGTATTTCTGTGGTCAGCCTAGCATAGAGCTACTTGGTATTAGTAAATGGACACTTGACAGTTTTGCATTTCTCAGCCATGACATCCCATTTACACATTCAGAAATACAACATGCTGCCATCTAGATCCAATTATGAGAGTTTGCTCTTGGAGCAACTGTACAGCATTTTCTGAGCACAATGGAAAAAGACGGAATAGCAAAATTAATTTTTCTGGGAAACATTCATGCAAGAGAGGAGCAGAGAAGAGCAGTAAATATGCTACCACATTTCTACAAGAACAGGATGCCTGCACCGTATATTTCCCAACATGTCTTTGTTTTGCACAAGGTTGAGCTATACCTCTGGTTTATTTTGCATGCATTAATTCCTCCCTTCTTGCAAATTTTATTTAAGAGGTGCAGAAGCAAGGAAAAAAGTTGTTAAAGACAGTGAACAACAAGTTCCATTTAGAGGAGCAGTTATCTCTGTTATCTCTGTTCCTGGGCTTTCCTGCAATGGGGCAGGGCCAAAGGACGAGCAGGAAGAAAGGACCTAAAAGAAAACATTGAGCCTATTTAGTTATTGAATGGCTGAGAGAATGAAGTGGAACGCATTTATACATAAGTTTTGTAATTGATTTTTTCTTTGCAAGGGCTAGCTCGATGGCAAGGTATAGTTTCAAATATCAACATAAAGGTATCAACCGATATTTGACTCCCAATATTAAACAGCCATCCTTCAGACTGGCTGTGACCAGTGAGATTGGTTGGGTTACACTTCAGCTGGAAGCTAGAGCACTAACAGTCCTTTTTCCAGGAATTTCTGTTCTAGCACATAGGCATATGTTATTCTCAAGGAGCAACCAGAAGCTTTGTGCTAATTTCATAATTGTTTTAATTCACTAGGATAGACAGCAAGGACATCGGTGGCTCTGGAGCACGGGCTCCTGGGGAACACAGAGGAAGCAGTCTTTAATATCAGCTACTATACAAATCAACACAACTGCAGATTTCACTCAGGCTGGAGGGATTCACACCAGTTGAGGGCAGGACTCACCTCCAGTCATCCAAAGGTACAGCTTTGAAGTGAAATGTCAAGCACTCCTGCACTCAGAGCTGCCTGGATAGCATAAACTAGATCCTGCAGTAAACAAACGCACACACACACAAAGGATAGAGTTTTAAAAGCAAATATGTCCTGGTTTTGGAAGTCACTTTACCCTTTGACCTTCAGGATACTTGCATTCCTGGTGGTCACGTATAGTAAGGAATTTGAGCCTCTGAAAGCCTGGCTGAGTGGCTAATGGGATCTTCATAGCTACGTGGCTACTGCTAGCGTGATGTGGGTCACCCAGCCAGTCTGAAAATCCCACTAGAGTTCAACACTTTTCGCAAACGTCTCTTTAAAGCTATGTCCACACTGCAGGATCTACAGTGGCTTGCCATTCTGTGGGATGATCCTCCCCAAAAAGACAAATATAATGTACAGTCTTACAGTAGACTAGCATCCTAGCACCCTCCAGAGGCAGGTAGCTAACCTTCGTCCAAAACCGAGTGCTTTTAGTTAAGACTGCACTGAGTTTGGCACTTATAGCAGGAAATCAACCTCTATATTCTCCATTAATGGGTACATAAGGCTGTACATCTGGAGAAAGTACACTAGCTCTGAGTACAGAATGCAGTTTCGGGGCACTTCAAGCAGATCTAGCATGGTTTTATTCCAATAATTTTGAAACAAGCCTTTTATTTTTCTCTATAGCTAATCTAGATTTCATTTTATGTATATAACACAAGCACGCATATACAAAACTTACGTATTGAGAATACACTGTGTATGTAGAATTTCTGGATATAACTAATTTTAAAAAGTCCTGGAAACAAGAACCAGATAGTAAAATGGTGTGGTAGTGCTGTCATTGGTTTACAAACAATCTCATATCATAGGTGTGACCAGTTCAGGTTTATTAATGTCACTAACCAAATATTATGGTTTAGGAGCAGAGGAGCTGGTAAATATATGCAGGATATAGCTTCTGTTGGTTTCTGTCAGGTGGAAGAAGTATAAAATACCCTTCCTTTCTCCCTGTCCACCCAGCCTAATGGAAATAATACAATTTATCAACCAGAATGGCGTATTAACTGCACAGGTAGTCTGAGAAATTTAGGACGACTGTTCTCCTCCCACCTCTTTCCTTTGAACAGAGGAATTGCAGACCATTGTGGACATCTCTGAAATGTTAATACAGAGCAGGCAACAGAAACCAGGAGAAAAAAGCCCGTTACAATCATAAAATCAGAATTTCCACAGTCTGTGGGCCACAGCTCTCCATTCATTCTCATTGAATATAGACATAAATAAGATGCTCCTGGAAGTGCTGCGGGTCACCCTGGGGAGGGCAGGCCAGCCCAGCAGCAGGCTCCCCTGCAGGAGATGAATTCCTTGCAAATCGCACCATCCCTCTGTGCTGCAGTTTTGTCACCAGCAAAATATAAAATTCAGAAATCCCTTTCTTGTGTGCAAGTCTTTGAAAGCCATAGCTAAAAAGCTGTAGATGTTTCTTACAATAAAATGGGGGATTAAAAAAAATAATTAAAAATAGTGTGTCTGTAACAAAAGGACCCTTGCTGCAGAAAAGGGAAAGTGATTACAGGGTACGAGAGGGAGGCAGCAACCGAGATCTGGATCAGAGGGTGGATGGCAGAAAGAGAGAAGAGAGCAAAAAAGTTTTCCTACCTACACCTTCAGTGTTCTTTCCCCTTCGTGCCTCTCAAAATATGAGTGATTACAGCAACAGGGACAGAGGGAGAGAGAAATTGCCAAAGCTAATAAGATACTGCATCAGTACAAACTACAGCATCATTTGAACACTGCCATCCTGCAAAGTGTCTGTGTTCTGACACCAACTGGGGAACACGACCAGCGTCAAATCGACTCAAACCCGACCTCGTTTCCCATAGCGTGTTGGCTATAGATTGTGTAGTGACAGCAAGGGATTTTACGCAGCGCCTCTCTGCACATTTGTGTAACACACATTGCTTATGCTAGTTTAACCTTAAGAGTAATGCAATGCAGCCAGAGCCCTTTCCCCAGCCTCGGGAATTTGAAACAATTTATTGCCTTTGTACCGCACCATTGCGCGGAGCGGCATCCTGCCTCCCTCCTAGAGGCGTTATCCCTACCTTGATGAAGTGCTGCCTGCTGGTTAGTGTCAGTCTGTGTGCTGTAGCTTACTTTTTGTCATAGAAAGTATGAAAACAAGGCTCTTTTATCCAATTTTGCTCAGAGTACTGCAGGAGGGGATGGTCCTTGGTTTTCACTGGTTTCCTCACTCTTGCCCTCGAGGCTGGTTCTGAAGCCTTTTTGGGTCCACCAAAGCAGCACAGCAAAGCGGTGCAACAGCGTTGTGTACCCCAGCGGCAGCCTCAAGGCATGCAGCAGCAGCATTATGCTAGCTCAGCACATTTCTAGACCATTGCATTTTCTATGGATTGATGCATTGGCATGAAAACAAACTTTTGTGTCCATCCATGCTGCAAACATGATCAGTTAATACCCACCTCCTTTTGTCTCAACTGATTTGGAGACAGACGGCAAAGAATTAGACATGGCTTTATCCCATGTATAATGCATCATATTTGGGGTTTTTTCACTTCAAAAAAGATCAATAGAGCAAAAAAGTCAAGAGAGATATCCAAGATCTTTTGACTCCATAAAGAGTGATCAATTGGACCTTTTGGATTGGACAGCAGCCTAATGAAACTCTTAAAATAAGCTGCTATCCATCTCCTATAAGTACCTTTTTACATTAAAAAAAATCTCATTCAAATCTAATTGTAAAAAAAAAAAGGGGGGGGGGCAAAAAAAGCAAGTAGATTTACTTGCATACTTTATTTGCTACAATAACATTAAATTGCTGCAGCAATATTAAATGTCATCGACAGACCCTTTAGCACTTATCAAAAAACACTTCAGAGACAAGATGATATTCTCTATCAACATTTCCTCTAAGTGTTTTCCTTTTCATCAATTTAAAATAGTTTGCAGGAAGCACTTGTCACATTTTGAGGAGTTGAACTCTAAATTAAAAAAAGATATGTTTGTGTCGGGGATTTTTTGGGGAGTGGGGGAGAAGGTCAGTAGACTGGAAACCCAAAGAAGACGACTCATTACCTTGCTTATAAGTTTCTGGGGTACTACATATGGACATGCAATTTTACTGTTCACTCCAGTTATGTCAAACACTTTCAGTCATAAAATGCATAGGCACTGGAATCCACAAAGTCAAACGGACAGAAAAAAGATCTTGTACAGTCGCCAATCTTTGCTCAACAGAGTCTCAGAACAGAATAAAAGTGAAGAATAAATTACCTTTTGTGGAATAAAGTGGGCACAGTGCAAATACACTGCAGATGGGCCATAAGGGACACTTTCTGCTAAGCTCCATCCATCTTCACCTTATAGAAGTACTAAAAGCCTTATCAATAATTTAACAAACTAATGGACATGGTTTTTAAACATTGTGGGCTGATACTTCAAGAAATGCCATGTTGGCAGAGCAAGATGGTGAAAGTGGAAAGCTTGTGGCTTGTTCTTCTGGGCTTATTTTGAAAGTCAGGACAGCATGGTGTTCTACAGACTGTATTTTTGTCAGCAGCACTTTCTTCTGCTAGAGCTCAAGCCTGGGACCACAAAGCAGCAACATAACGAAGGGCAAACTTCATCTTCAGGTGAAGAAGCAGCAGTTTGTACAGCAGCGGTTTGTTTTGGAAAGCTCTTCGCAGTCAGCAGGACTGAGCCCCATGGATCAGTGATAACAACCTTCCTGAGAAACACTTGGGCATTTTGCAGCCATTTTAGTTGTGAAGACCCCAAGTTTTGAGACCCAGCACTTCCCACCAGTTTAGTGGCTGGGGAGCCTGGTTGCCACCCAGTTGAGATACGTGTTCCCAGGGCTCTAACTCAGGGACCAGGGTGCCAGGACAGCACACCTGGTTTCCCAGCCATAGCCTACCCCCAGCAAGGACAGCATACACCTTGACATCTCCAGCATCTCTAACATACACTTCAGGCTTCAAAGGACTGCTGCCTAAACATTGTCCCCTGTGCCTGGGTTGTGCAAGGCATCACTCAAACTACACCCAGCTTCCCTCAAGACACAGGACAAAAAAACCAAAAAAAACCCAAAAAACAAACCAACCTCACTGACCTGAGCATGCACCGAGGGTGCTGGAGACTCAGATCTCCTGCTGCAGCTCTCAAAGGAAGATGATGTACATGCTCCCTCCTGTCCTGAAGCCCCCTCTCTGCTACCTGCACATCCTTTATAAGCTCACACCCAGCCCCCAGCTGTGCTGTCTGTTCCCATTCCTCATCATCCAAGAAGAGACTCACCTGGACATAGATACCTATCTGCAAAGCAAGCAATTTACCTGTGAATCAGGTGTCCTCACTGCTGGTGGCTAACGTCTTCAGAGTCAGGCACTGCAGACCTGCATCCTAGCTGGGTAATGCAGGTAACACAAGTAGCTGAGCAGACTAGCTATTCCTCACGCCAGTCGTCAGGCACCAAGCCCTCTCGAGGCTTTACAAACCAGCCACCTAACCGAAATCAGGCACAAAAAGGATAGGAGATAGACTCCTGAGCCTATATCCCTTTTCTGAACCCAGTCCAACCGGAAGGTGAACGGATCCCTGTCCATGGTCTCACAGGGCGCACATGAACCGGCTGTGTAAAACGAGAACGTAAAACACTGTCATCACGTTGGGAAGCTGATCTTCCATGTGCTAACGCTTGCGGCTCAGTGTGGCTTCCTCTCGTCATCAAGGCCACGCTTTGCTCTCAGGCTCAGGGTTCAATGTGGCATGAAGGGGCACTTCCATAAAGGTCATCCAGACATCCTTCCTATATGGAGATATTTTAAACTTCACGTGAAGGAGGACTTCATGTGTGAGGACACTGAAGACACTGCCTTTGAGTGGACTCTTCATCTCTCCTGTGAAACTCATAGCTGCGGTAGATGCACAAGACTTTGGGAAAAGGGAGACTCCTGTGGACTGTGGATGTATTTTTCTTACCAAGAACAATCACTGAGTTCACAAAGCCGATGCTTTATTTTCCTCTTCCAGAAATTTCCTGCATTATGGCCGGACAGCAAACTGCTAAACTTCCCACCACCATATGCTGGACCAACTTCATACCTCTAATTTTTTACTTCACGTCAAGGCCTCCTTGAAGCATGATTTCCTTATTAAGAAGTGCACTGCCTGACATGCTGCTCTGTTTAATTGCTGTGGTCACGTTAGTTAATTTGTACTTTTTGCGATCTGCCACATATTATTGATTGTCAACTTCAGAGATGGCGCTGAAAAAGAAGAAAAATATACACTGTTCACTTACCACTAGTATGTTATTTCTTGATAAAGTGTAATTAAATTCCACGGTCATTGCGCATCCTATCTTAGGCCGATGTACTGAGTAAGACAATCAAGTACCAACACTCAGTTTGATAAAATCTTCATAAAATTACATAAAGACAATCTACAGATAAACCAGGCCTTTGCAGCCGTGAAACTGAGTTTAATTACCTCATGTAAAGAAAATACTGGGAAATATATTCTTCACATTATTCTTGCAAATTCTCTTTATCCCTCTGAAAGAAATTATGAGATCTACAAAGCAGTGGCCATGTGAAGGAGAACCATAGTAAGGTTGATAAAAAGGCAGAAGTTATATTGGCTTTAAGGAGAAAACAATGACAGTGATATTTAGCTGAGATATCATCATTCACAAAGGCTTGAAATTTTTACGTTTCAGAACTTATTCACCTACTTGGAGCCACGCCATTTTAAACAAACTAGCCAACCCTGCATTTGAAGGAGACAGCATATTAGTCAGATTTGCAAGTTAATTCCATAAATAGCAGCCCTGAAATTAAGCTTTGCCTACATGTTCGAGGAGCGGAGAGCTGGCTCCCTCGGAGGTGGCGGGGTGCTGGGGGCTCCTCACCAAGGGCTCACGTACGCCACCGCCTCCCGGACGCCTGCCCGGGGATGAGGAACAGTGAAGTAAACAGGAGGCGTGCAAGAAACCATTTTTATGTTGTTTGTAAAAAGAAGTCAAAACAGAATAATAAAAAAAAACAAACCTCTGAAAGCATCTCCTGAATGCCAGTCCTTGGGGAACCCGTGAGTGATACCTCCCTTCAGATAAGAAGGAGAATTTTAAAGAAATGGCGCATATGTGACAAGTTTGGAGATATGACCCTCACGGAGGTGCCAGGGAGTGCAACTAGTTTAACATTTTCATTGTCATCTTTTGGATTTAGGTGGGGGAGAGAGGGTTCGGTGAAGCTCCCGGGAGCCCCCATGCCTTCCCTTCCAGCCAGACACTGCCATCTCCTGATGTCTTGTGACTTAAAGGTTTCTCTTGCCTCCCAGATCAGCATCTTCATGACCCATTTGTCTAACTACGGGAACGACCGCTTGGGCTTATACACCTTTGCGAACCTAGCCAACTTTGTGAAGAGCTCGACTAACCTGAAACTGCAGACGCTGCCCCCAGTTCAGCTGGCTCAGAAGTACTTTGAGCTCTTCCCGGAGCAGACGGACCCTCTTTGGCAGGTAATGTCACATCCTCTTCCTCCTCCAACCACAATCCACTTGTTGAAATAAGAATCTTTTCCTGTAAAAAGAAAAAAAAAAAACAAACCCTCATTTCACATTCCGATATGTTATTTCTTCCTGCATGCCTTCTTAGATTATTTAATTTTTTTTGAGAGACCACTGCTTTTGCCTAGAAATGGATTAGCTTCCACTCACCCCAAATCAGGCATGCTAAAAAGCATTTATTTGCCATTTATGTGGGAGAAAGCTTCCGTTCCCATCCCTCCTGTCTGTAGTTTTGCTGATGCATCGCGTTGTGTTAACTAATCATGTTGCACTACCAGTAAGATGCCTGCAGCCAGCCGGTAGCGAGAGGTATCTCAAGGCAAACGATGCAGATTCATTGCACCCCTTAACGGGGAATCACTAATGTTGGATTGCTGCAGCTACAAGGAGGATTTCCCACCATCTGAACCCCCTTCAATGAAACAGCGAGGAAACGGGCGGGCAGGAGGGGTCAGCCCAGCAAACACAGAATGGGCAGCTATTTTAAGAATGAAAAAAAAGATTTCTGCACAGACTATTTTCTGTCTCTGTTTCAAATGCACAATAGTGCTGCTTGTAATCTCAACGCTGTAATTTCCTAATCATTGTCATACATATCTGGCTCTTCTCTTATTCAGAATATGATGTGCCACGCTGTGCTTTTAGCTATGCAGGCATAAATCCAGAGTGACACCATGGAGACCTGTGCAGTTATTTTGGGCTTACACTGGCAAAAAGGAGCAGAAAATTTCCTTATTGTTTTTGGCCCAGATGCAAAAGAAGTATAAATCCATAATATTTCCGTTGAGTTTAGTGGAGCTGCAGCGATTCACATCAGTTCAGCATTTTCTCCATTATACTTTGTTAACTTTGTTCACTAGCAAACTATATCTTCTATTAGCAGCCAACACTATGCAAAAGCAGTATCTATATGATAATTGCTTTAAAGAGCAGTCAATCCTGACCTTTTCTGTGGGGTCTTTTGTTCACGTTTTTATTTTGCATTCATAGGTAGTAGAAAGATAAGGAGATGAGTAATATCCCACATTTCTATTTTGTCCTTCCTTTTGGGATCTTATGTAAATTACAATTGGCACTAAGTCCTGTGCATCTGAAACCATTTTGTCACCTAAGAAAGTAATGCCTTGAAGCTATTCAAACAGAGGTTTCCATTTTAACCGCAGATGAAAACTTGATTAAATCTATGTTTTAATCTTTTTTTTTCTTTTCTTTTCTTTTTTCCTAATGACTGAACTTAATCCTCAGTCATGCAAAACCATTATATACACATTGAATTTTAGTCAAAGGGACCATGTACGTGCCTACCTGCGTGCCTATGGACTCCGAGTTTATGAAATGAGCCCGACTAGCGGAGAGAAGGAAATGCGGTAGTCTCACAGGGTGTGGATTTTGACACCAATCCTTCCATGTTTTGCACAACTGTGTAGCGTTACTGACTACACTGGGACCCCTGGAAGGATTGGTCCTGAAGGATCCCTAGGAGTTTGGTCCCTGTGTACTGGAGTGCTTCCATAGATCTGTACCAGAGTGCTCAATATCTGTCAAGAGTAAAGTCTTAGGAGGAAACGTGGGATTTTACTACTTAGCGTAAGGCTCTGGCATTAGTGCATAACACTTAGATCCTGCAAAGACCCGCGTGCATGCAAACATTTAGGATACCCCCAGTGTGATGTACACAACCACCTTTTCTTCTTTAGAATCCATGTGATGATAAACGACACAGGGATATTTGGTCCAGAGACAAAACTTGTGACCACCTACCCAAATTTCTTGTGATAGGACCCCAGAAAACAGGTAAGAAGTAATGAATTTCTAACGGAAGCTAGCCCCCCAGTTTTGTTTCTGTGTATTTGTGTCCTGTAAAGTGAAGCCAGCTCCCTACTACAGAGACGGTGCATTCCTGATCCCTGAGGATCTGGATCTGAGGATTCAGGTAGTAACTCCTTCACCACCAACAGAAAGGGACAACTGTTTGTATAGTAAAATTGCATTCATTCACCACAAAAAAAAAAACATGCTGTCAGGCTGCCCTATGTTAAGATTGTTATTAAGGTCTTTGACAAATTATTTCAACATCGTTTGAGACCCTAATTGACAATAAACATATTTACCACCTTGCAGGCCTCTGAGGGTCTCAGGGCATTATTTCAATTAAGCCTCATATTCTACTCCCAAGATAGCTGTTACTGTTGTGGACATATTACAGAAAGTGGATGCTGAGGCAGGGAAATAAATGACTAATCCAAGATCGTATAGAAATCCTGCGACAGTGACAGAGACAGCGGGTCTTGATTCATAGTCCAATGATAGCTTGCATAGCATGAAGTCATTGAAGAGCAAGTTTAAAGACACATTCTCCAAAATTTCGTTTACGACCATATACCATTTCCAGATGTTTTTGTCAAACAAACAACAAAACAGTACGGTTACTGGGATTTTAAAGCATACCTATTACATACAGGCTTGCCAGCACTGAAATAGACAATGTATTCCTCAATAGCAGACCCCCAGAAAAAATACACAGAGGACAGAAGTGCAGGTCTGGGAGCAACAAAAGCATAATCCCACAATTAATGCTTTTGAAAAGTTTTGTGCAGCTTAAATAGTTTGAAAACAAACGTGTTGAGGCCAAATTCCCTCACTGGTTAAGTACGCAGTCAAAGAAGCAATGTCATCAACAGCAATATCGCGCTTGCATCAGAGAGCAGAATTCAGAGTCTGGAAATGGGAAAAGTTCGATGAGTAGAGAAGTCCGCACGTATTCCCCACTCCCTCTGAAAGCCCCTTGTGCTTACGTAGGCCTTTCATCAATAGGCAACTTTCTTATAAAAGGTAATCTAATTTTCCTGTATATCTCAGCGTGCATTGATTTAAAGTACTTTCTTGAATGCATAAAGTCAAAGGGGGTTTTTTTGTTTCCTAATGGCATCTCTTTTTGTTGTCGTAGGAACAACAGCGCTTTATTTATTTCTTCTGATGCATCCTTCCATTATCAGTAATCTCCCTAGTCCAAAAACTTTTGAAGAAGTTCAGTTTTTTAACGGAAACAACTATCACAAGGGAATTGACTGGTAAGAAGAATAACAAAAAAGAAGCGTTCATTATTAATACACGGTAAATAACAATGGAACAATTACAGTAGCATGTATGACATCGACATAATTACTGGATGAATTTGTTATGCTTGGCATTATCAGACAGAAAGAGAAACTAATTTGTAATGATGGGACATTTAATCAAGTCCTTAATTTTGTTTAGATATTACAGTAACAATTTTCTTATTTTTTTCACAAATGAATACAATAGCCAGCTCAGTTATAATGTCTGTCTTCATGCTGGAGAGCATCTCTGTCTTTTGATAACTGCGGCTATACTGAATTATACTCTTTTTCTTCAAAAGTGGCTTTTCATGAAGTAAGATTCAATTTGTCTCTTCATGAGAAAAAAAAAAACCAACAACAACGTAAAGCATGTCAGCTGGTATTCCTATCACAATTTTAAATATTGCTGTTAACTATTTTGGCTTAAGAGGAGCATTTTTGTAAGGCTTTCGTTTCCACAGGGGACAGCAGTTCTCATCCTTGTGTGAAAACTGAAGTATAAGACAAACATCACACTACACAGAAACAGATTAATCTTGAGCGGTTTTCCTTGCCCGCGTTCGGCATGGAGAACGTGCGGAGCAAACAAGGCTGACTGATAATAGCAGGCTGTCCCCGCAACTACGAGACCAGCTTCTCGGTTCAACGTGTCACGAAAAATAAAGGGAAAGAAATGCTTGGTGTTTGTTTTTCCATACTGCATAAAGGAAGAGATCACCCATGGCTATCGTAGTGTACGTGGTGTAATGCACTCGGGGAAGAAGGAGCAGTGGTAGGGGGGTCTCTCCTCTGCAGCTCTCTGCAGAACATGTAGAGGAAGAAGCTGGCCTCTCGGAGACCTCTTCTGCCGTGCTTCACCGAAACTGGCCTGCAGGTTCAAAAGTCAGTAGGGTCCTGTGTACAGGGTGAGGCCCCGCATACTTCATTTCCACAGAAAGGACACGAAAAACAGTTAGTCCCATCAACACTGGAAGTTCCTGGAGTGCTCAGCAAAACTACAGGGGCCAAAAAATGCCTCCAAAACAATTTCACCTTTTGCTTCATTTGAATTCTTCACCCTTTCAGTTGAACCTTCTGTTTTACTTATTTTTATTCCAATCAATTTTAAGTGGAAAAGACCATTCAAAGCCAAAATTCAAATCTTGCATTCTGAAAATGTCTAAAAGAAAAGATTTGTCTGTTCCAAAATGAAATATTTCACCAAAGCTAAAATTAAATAGTTGACATTTTGAAGCTTTTCCCATTTTTTTGTGCAGCTAAAACTGAACTCACTCCAAACTGGTGAAAGATATCCCCTTGGCATTGAACTTATTAGCAAAAATCCCATCCATCAAAGGAAAAACCTAATTACCTGACTTCATGGAGGCTTTAGCTATTACCAGCCCCCTGTAAGAGCCAAGACGTGTTCCCCCTGTTCCAGTTCTGGAGTGAGCTGTGAAATTCAATTTTGCTTCTTGAGAATTATGTCTGAAAATTCACCTTTTCACCTACCATGAAATGGGAAGCACAGGGATACGACCCTTTTGTGATACTACTAATTCTAACAAGTTTCTTCACCTCCCAGGTACATGGATTTCTTCCCCACTCCTTCCAACATCACCACCGACCTCCTCTTTGAGAAAAGTGCCAACTACTTCCATTCTGAGCAAGCCCCTAAACGAGCTGCTTCCCTCCTCCCCAAGGCCAAGATCATCACCATCCTCATCGACCCATCTGATCGGGCGTATTCCTGGTACCAGGTACGGATCTCGCCTTCGAGAAACAGACAGTGAAATCAATGGCAGGGGATGATGGCCAGCATCAGTGGGAATTTCTGTCCTTGAGCAAGAATGGGATTCATTGCAAAGCATTTGCACTGTGTAGAAGTGGAAGGATGCTGAATGCCAGCTTTTGCAGTTGGCACCTGTGACAGCAGTGTCATAAATGATGAAACTTCTCAGCACAGAGCTGCCACCAGCTGTAAACAAACAGTTTAATCTCAATTACAGCTGACACTGCATAGAGGAAAAGCGGCGCTCCTCGCCCAGGGAGATACACGGGGGAAAATGAGCATGGCCTAGCTAGAAAATCAGAGCTCTTGATGCTGAGAATCTGGTACCTGATCCCATCCTTCAGCGTGTGAGCTGAGCAATACGCAGTGGTGTATAAATGTATGCAGTGTCTTCTAAAGTTTCCAAGGAGTTAAAAAGAGCTGTGTCTGGAGAGTTGTAGTTTTCGGGTTTTTTTTCTCTCCTTAGAAGCAAAAGCAAGCTTGTTGTTTTTCCAAGGAGACTCTAGGATGCTCTTTCTTGCCTTTTACTGAGCCCACACCTTTCCATAACAAAGTCTGCACTAACTGAAAAAACTACTGTTAAAGAGACGTTTAAGCATGCATGTAAAATATGGTGTAGTCATACAGATAAAGGAAGTACTAAAAGCAGTGTTAAAACAGACACAAATTAATAATGTTGCAATAAGCATAATGTACACCATTTCTGATACTGTTATGATGAGCCCTGCAAGGAAGAAAACATGGGCTAGGGCTGCAGTTTGCACCCTTTTTAATATCTCATTTGCACCTTTACAACTGCCGATGCGAGACGCAAGGCAGTAAAAACAATTGTGCCTGCTTTGGCAGAATTTGGCTCCTCAGCTGCCCTCCCGCCTGTCCCAGGAGGGCCCTTGACTGAATGGTGGCCCCATCCTGCTTCCTTGCCCCCCAACTCCTACCCGGCAGAAGCGGCACTGGTGGGGAGCCGAGGGGCTGCTGCGGGCTGCAGCCGGGCTGGCCGTGCCAGCACAGCCCTCCCAACAGCTCCCGGCAGGCTTACAGCTTCATCTTCAGCATCCTTGTGATACGTGTCTAAACATCTCCCGACAGCACCAGCGATCCCACGAGGACCCTGCTGCCCTGAAATTCAATTTTTATGAAGTTGTTACATCCAGCCATTGGGCGCCCTCAGAGATAAGGACTCTCCAGAAGAGATGCCTGACACCCGGATGGTATGCTGTCCATATTGAAAGATGGTTAACTCATTACCCTGCTTCACAGGTAATTTCCAACCTGTTGTTTCACCAAGCTCATTGACTCTCGGAAAGTCCCAAAAATGAGTAGGGCCTCATCATTAGAGGTGATGGGGTATTTCCCACGGGAAGTCTTAGCTGTTAGGAAATGCAGATTTGACAAGATCAGGATATTTGGCAGAAGCGTGTTGATTTTTCTGTCTTCTGATGGAAAAGACGCAACAGGAAAATGCTACCAACTGTGGCCACATGGGCTTGAGGAGGGACTTTGGGGTTTCCTTCCAGGATCAGCCAAGGTTGTCAAGGCTTCTGGGTCCCAAGAAACAAGCAGCTGCAGCATGAGACATTGTGGGAAGGTTTGACAAATGCATTTAGAAAATGGCAGGGCCTTTTCTTAAATTTCATTCTGCTTCCCACTCACTCCCTTTCATAGAAAATTTCACATTTGTTTGATCCTGATATGGAATTAGCCTTTCTCAGTGTTAGAGCAGAAATTCCTTCTTTTGCCCCGTCTTCCTTCAGATGTTTTATTGAATTGTCTTTTATAATCTTTCCCATGAAAAATTTACATAAAAGAATATTCCCGTTACTAAAAAAAAAATTGTTTACAGATATAAACCTAAAGCAAACATTTTAGTACTACAAAATATATGCATAGGCACTCTACCCATGGACGAGGCAGAGTCAGTTCATATGTCCACCTGCTGTAAGAAAAAGTTGTAAAAGGATAATTAATGAGCAAGCATAACGAACAAATATCTCCAGAGATTGCTCTATGTGGGACAGAATTTTGCTGAAAGGAGGTAGAACTGAGTGTTGCCTATTTAGTCAGGGAGCTGGAAAAACAAAAAGAAATGGAAGCTCTGTCTTTTTGCAATCCTCCCTTTTCTTTTTAAACAGTCTCAGCTGTACTACAAAGAGGAGAAGCAGGTCAATCCCATTTCCAGGAGAAAGGAGAAAGTCTCAGATAGTCATTTACTTTCTTCTTTCATCTCCGGCCTTTCTACTCCTTTGTAAATGGGGAGGAAGTAGTGCCTAAAGCAGCTGCGCTTGCAGCAGGGGCCGTCCCCAGGCAGTATTGCCCTAGCAGCAAAGAGGGCACGTCTCCTCGTCGGCCACCACATCCCAACTTATTCCTCCGAAGGAGAAGGGGCTGTCCCAGCAAATTTGGAGCATGCAAAGGGTGCCGAACATCCCGTGCCCTGTTACCTGTGCTCCTTCTCTGCCCTCACCCGGGGCTGCTGCCCCCTCTCAGGAAGATTTCTCTTCTCCTGCCATAGCGAAGAGCGAGCGCAGCCCTCTTATTAAACATTCAGGGGCACATTGACATATTTCTTGTAAAACCGGTAACCACTCATGTTTCGTAGTTACGGTGATTAATTTTACAAGATACACAAAAAAATGCACTCATTCTTAATAAGGTGCATACAGAGAGTGCACTCACGGTGCTTACTAATGGGCACTCAGTAATGTGCATTCACTCGGCCTGTGCACTCAAAAGCTTAATAATTCATAATAAGCCTTCACAATAAATATAAAACACGTCTGCCCAGAATAGTTATTAGTAATACTGCTTGGTACTCCAGTCGACTTTTGATACATTGTCTTAACATTTGCTTGTGGAGGTCAATGTACCTTTATATCACATCAATCTTTAATTAAAAACAAAACAAAACAAACCCCTTTGCTAACAATTTTGCAAGCCTGTGTGGTTGATAGGCTGGTGGTAAAGTTTCAAATAAATTGCCACAATATCACTTTTGAACATGTAATTATGGTATGTATGTAAAATGTTCTGAACATTTAATTCTAAGATATAGATGAGCTTTTTGTTATATGTCTTATTCCATGCCAGATTTTCTACGGACACATTGTAAACCTCAACAATATTTTTACATTCCTTCCTTATCTCTTTTTCTCAGAATTCTCTGAGACTCAGGTTTGGCTTGTGAGATTTAACTCTTGCATTTGAACAACGTGCACACACAGAGCTACGAGGTGCTCGCCTATACAAATTCAACATAATAAAGTAAAAAGTATATCTAAAAAGAAGTTCATCCAGATGATTGTTATTAGCACTGTACAAAGTCACATGCTAATATAAATCCATGTTGTCACAGAAGGGAAAGAATGTCATTCTTTCGCTAACCTTCGTCCCATTTCTAAATAGCGTATTTACCCCTACAGTTGCTTATTATTGATGGACAGCAGCTAAGAAGTGACCCAGCTACTGTGATGGATGAAGTGCAGAAGTTTCTCGGAGTCTCTCCTCATTATAATTACTCTGAAGCTCTAACGTGAGTCTGTTCCTTTGTTATCTGCCCTGTGGGATCACGGTGTACATCCCCTCCTACTAAGATCACTTGGTCGTTAATTACAAACAAACAAACAAACAAACAAACCCCACATTACAACAATGATCATTTTGCAAAGCTTTGGGTTTTCTTAAAGTCATGTTTAACACCCATCCAGTTTTCCCTTAACTTGCATCCATATAATACATTACCAAATTTAATTGCAAGATTGCATACATTTCCACATGCAAAGTCTACTTTTACAGAACATACAGAACAACGATAGCTCGGTATTTTGTATTAGATGCAGAACAAAGACCCAGATTCATGTAAAAAATGTCTGCTAAGTTTGAGTGTTTGATCAGAGATGCCCAGGACTTGTTTTCTCAGAGTCCCTAGCTTTGCTTTCATCGCTGCACTGTTTAAAATGTACGTTCAGTTGATGCGAGTTGTGCATGTAAGAGCTCAGCACACATTTGCACATCAGACTGTTGAACCTTATGACAGTCTCCAGAAGCTGAAGACCACTTAGTGTCAGGTGTGAAAAGTTTGGCTTAAACGTTTTTATCCCATTCATACAGGAGTCTAATGACAGAGATTGGGTTAGAAGCACTCAGTATGATAAGATTCATCTGGTCGCATGGTTTCTTTGGTTGTTTGCTTTTAACGTGGACCAAATACATCATTCCCTAATCCCATTTTCATATATGGTTGAGCCAATTCTGCCGACCTTTTATCTGGTAGTAGCCAGACACACGGCACAGAAGAATTTAGTCTGTACACTTAAAGTTTGCTAAAATTATAAGCCACTAATAGTAGATCCCTAACCTGGAAGTGCCGGGCTCAAGCGCAGCACTTGGAGCATGCGGAGAACCTCATATTTGCCTATGAAGCACAAAACCCTCAGACTGAGCAGCCGGGCTGTTCATGGCCTGGGGTGTCGGGGGTGTCGGTGCCAAAACTGCAGGTGCTCTGGCGGAGCCCTGAACTGAGGGAAAATGCTTTGACTGACTTCCCGCAGCCTTTGGTTCGAATCTAGCAAAGGCGGCTGAGATGGCATTTCTCATCCTCGCTACCCGGAGGGTGAGGCTTTCCCCATGAAAGGGGATTAATGGCCTGTGTGGCACTCTCTCTTTGACATTTCTCAGTTCCCTGCAGGAAGGCAGAGTCTCTGCAGGGGCAGGAGTGGGCGGAATTTCTCTCTCCCCTCTTAGTCCGGCAGAAAATTGTAAGGAGCTTTTGCATTGAGCCTCTCCGTATGAGGAGCATCATCTCATTACAGCAGAAGCGCTGGGCTGGGAGAGCCCTGGGGCATCTGTGGGCTGAGAAGCCTGGCTCCGCGGTGGAGGTTTTCCCACGTCAGTGTGCAAGCAGAGAGCACGAGCCTGCACGTGGGGAGGGAAGCAGAAAAGCCTGTACCTCACCTTCCCTGCAGGCTGGTACCAGGAAAACTGTGGGAAACGGAGACCACGGGCTTCCCCCCCACCCCACACTGCCTCCTCTCTGCTTATGATTATTGTTTAATGTTTCCTCCGCTGGGAGGGTTACGGTTATCTATATAAAAGGTATAAAGTGAGAGTTGAGTGCTTGTTGTTCTTTGGGCCTTAAGAATGTTGCTCTGCCAAAATCTTTTCCTAGAGGAAAAATTTTGGATTTCAGAACGTAATTTATTAGTCATTGGTTTCCAAAGCGCATGAAATAGAGGAGGAGTTTGAACACACAGCTGAACTACTGATGTTTGAACAACTGCTGTCGCACATCTGCAGTGCCTTCTGCTAGGTTTTTAAAAATACACACCCACATACATATATCTTCCTTTCTGTAACTAAATTAAAGTCAGTGGAGTCACACACCAGGAAAAAATTTGGCCTCTCATATTTGTTTGGACAGAAAAAATGGATTGTAAACAGATCTATAAAATTATGCAATCACTGTTCAGGGGCATCAGGAATGCAAATGTGCTGTGGAAGCACACACTTCTGTACAGGTTTAGGATGGAAGAGAAAAATGCATTAAACAATGTAGTTGCTTTATGGTAGGGCTGTCAAAGTAAGAAAGATTGCATAGGATCGTTCCTAGTCATTACTGCCTAATAACTGTATACCACACATTTTTAAAGTCGTCACAAAGCAGCCTAAGGACCCAGTCCTGCAAACACTAGTGAGCAACAAGTTCATCACCCGGAGTAATTACGTGAACATCTTATAGGAGAGTAAAATCAACTCAGGCAGAAGGAAGGTACGAATCAGAGCCATGGAAAGAGAGCAGAGGGGAGACAGAGGCAGGGCTCGGGCATCTGAAGAGAAGTGCACATCACGCCGGGTTAGTAAGAGCCACAGCTGAGACGGGCAACTAGGTCGTCGCTTCTTACACACACTGCTAAAGAGGACCTAGATTCAGACTAGGTATAAGGAAGAAATGTTTTACGATGAGGGTGGTGAAACACTGGGACAGGTTGCCCAGAGGGGTGGTAGATGCCCCATCCCTGGATACATTCAGGGTCAGGCTGGATGGGGCTCTGAGCAACCTGGTCGAGTTGGAGATGTCCCTGCTCACTGCAGGGGGCTGGGACTGGATGGCCTTTAATGGTCCCCTCCAACCCGAACTATTCTACGATTCTATAACCTGCACTTTTTATTAGAGTAGTGAAAACAAAGGGGGAGAATCAACTAATGTTGCAAGGCTTTTACACATAATGCCATCAATAGAAAGACATTGGGATCCCCGCACAAAGTGCTAGGAGAGGGAAACTAGTCAGTGGTCTTCATGAAGTTCCCACTATGGCGCTGAAGAGATGTTTCCCACTTCTCCGCCACCCACTCATTTTCACAGGGAGTGACCAAGGGCTTATATTTTTTAAGTGTCTGAACTTAACGAACAGAAACGTAGGACACATGGGACTAAAGTTACACGAGACCTTTCCTTTTACTCACAGGATGGCCCTACCGAAGCTCCACTGACTGCTAGGAAGATGTGTTTCATGCCAAACATCCTCAGATGACTCACGGTCCTTGTTTTTCTCAGCAGGCAGCAAAGGAGGGAGGCAGGACAGAGCCTGGCTTTGGCAAAGGGCAGCCAAAATGCCGCTTCCTCCAGCCCGGCTCATCACACCACGCTCTGCCCGCAGAGGCAGCTCCACATCCAGCCTCACAGGGCAATTTCCCTCGTTTTCCCTCACCTGAACAACAGGAGGGAAAGACAAAGACAGGATTAGGGGAGCGTGCTTACGTAAATGCTTTCTCATGGAGTGCTGCTACATTTTGTCAGAGAATAAGAGGAAGATCCTCGTGGTGGCATTGCTTAGCCCTGCCCTCGCAGGCACCCTCCCCACCTCCAGCATCGGGTGCTGACTTCCCGAGAGGCGGGGTGGGCGTACGGGTGTCCAGGTTCAACCCTGCATCTCCCACAGGCCTACTCTGCAAGGGGAGAAAAGATAACCGGGCCTGGAAGAAAGGTTTCTGCTGACTGCTTTAAAAAGCTCACTTGTAACTTTAGCCTTAAGGCTATCACTATTTTTAAATAAATACTTCCATTGTGCCCAATTACATTTTTCAGGAGTCCTGAGAGTTTCGTAATACCTGAACACAATGAGTTGAATTCAGCCCGAGCTGTCTTACCCTCTTTTCCCCTACCCAAATTTGCACATTCTCTTAATAATGTTCAATATGCTCCCTCTGAGGCAGAAATATTGTTTGGGGCATAGTTTTGCAGTTTTCCTTTTACCCAGCACACTATATTGCTGCTTCTCTTGGGAAATTAGTGCAAGCCAGCTAAAGTACTTCACCATGCAACGAGCAGATGGAAAAGGCCAAAGCAGAAATGAATCTATCATCGATATACCCATTCAATCCATGATTTATTTATTTTTAATTGATACAGCTACTGAGACAATTTAGGAAACAAGGGTCAGGCCTGCAATAATAGGCTGGGCAAGGAAAAAAAAACACACGTGAAGAAGGTTCACCCTTCTCCAGAAATTAGTTCACTTATGTACAGCAGCAAATTGCAGGTGCACCTGTGTCGTACGGATAGACCCAGGGCAAAAAGGTAGCCTGTAACTAATTAACTCCGTGTTCCAGCCAATTATACTTCATCCTTTTCACACATCTGCTGAATAGCAGAAATGCGAGCCTTTTCAATGTTTTATGCATGCTGCAAGTCCCATAGCAATAAATTCAAAACTTAACGCTGCGTGTTGTTCATTCCTTAGCGAGTACGTGTTTTAAAGCCTTAATCTAAAATTCCTATATCTTCGAATTTTAGACATCAAGATCAAATTGCATATTTCAGATAACACTGCTAAGACAGTGTTTATGCCGTCATGCCATCTTTGGAATGAAAATGATATTTAGATCTAATGATATGGAACAACCAGCTTCTCAGGTGCAGTTAAATCATCACCAACCAACCAGCGGTTCTTTCAGTAGACCTGAACGCTGCTTATTTCACTTAAAAATCAACATAAAACATTTCAATATTGTATTTCCCACCGTTTCGTAGTCATGAAACAATCACACACTTTTCTCTATAAATAGACCTGGGACAGAGTCTATGCCTCTTGAAGTCAGCAAACAGATCCGCTTGCCCCTTTTAACCCCTCTCACCTTGACCGTGCTGACCTACAACAGCATCGGCTCCAACTGGCCAAAAGGAGAGCTTCCCTTCAGCACAGCTGATACTCTCCTTGAGAATAGAGCGCATCTAATTCCAGGAAAAGAGCTGATTAGGAATTTTTTCACCAAAATATTCTTTGTTCAAGTGTCAATTGATCAAAACATTAGCATCCCACAGGGATACACAGAGCAGTTTGACATGAATAAAATCTCTGACCAAAACCAGACAATAAAATGAGTCACAGTCTGGAGTGGGGCCGTGTAAGATCTTTGAGACTGAGGCTCAGGACCTTGACTGGCATCCTATAGATCAACGCTTAAAACTTGTACCCTATATGCTGGACAAGTAAACTAAAAATTAGCTAGTGTAGGTAAAGCACAATGTCAAAAACTTCTTGCCTTGAGCCACCCCCAAGGCAAAATTGTGGAAAAAATAAATTCCCAGAGCTTTCACAAAAGAAGAAAGCTGTCTCCCACTCTGTCCTCAGTATTTCAGTCATCTAGAGAGATGTGTGCAGCAATAATTGTTGGCTAACACTGATGTCTTAGTAGCTGGGAGATTCTTCCGTGGTGAGGTCTTTCAAAAAAATATCATCCTCTACAGGTTTGACCCTCAGAAGGGCTTTTGGTGCCAGTTATTGGAAGGAGGGAAAACAAAGTGCCTGGGAAAAAGCAAAGGTCGAAAATACCCACCAATGGACCAAGAGGTAAGAGCTTTCCAGAGAGTTAACGTTTTTTTAATGTCGACCCTGTATTTGACTCTTAAAATAAACACGCTGATTTCTTTTTATTTTCCTGACTTGATATTTTTAAAAATCAGAAACTTGTAATGAACTTTAAAGGACAGGAGATTAATTGCCGCCTCTCTGGGAGCAGTGCATAGCTTCCACGCGGGAGCACCTGCCAAAATCTGCTGTCGGGTGGGTTTCCTTCTTTGACTGTTGGTTGTTTTTTTTTTTTTTTCCCCCCTTCTCAGTCTCGAGCGTTTCTGTCGAACTACTACAGAGACCACAACGTGGAGCTGTCCAAGCTGCTGCACAGGCTGGGGCAGCCCCTGCCCTCCTGGCTGAGACAGGAGCTGCAGAAGGTCAGGTAGCACGCAAGGGCGGCAGACCCAGATAAGGACGATTTCCTTCACCGTCAAACCCCTTGCTTCTCCGACTCACTTGTGATCGTCAGTAGAGGACCTCATGAATAACGTTCTTTCTATTAAAAAAAAAAAAAAACACCACAA
This sequence comes from Platalea leucorodia, assembly GCF_965183815.1. Classification (NCBI taxonomy): domain Eukaryota; kingdom Metazoa; phylum Chordata; class Aves; order Pelecaniformes; family Threskiornithidae; genus Platalea; species Platalea leucorodia. The sequence goes on along the minus strand of NC_138828.1, from coordinate 4,547,748 downwards.
AAGAATAAAAAAAACCCCCAAACCCGACAACTGTTTATATGCACGCGCTGACAGTTAGTAGCATCGACCCCTTTTGTCAGCTTCCAGGAAACAATACGGAGCTACGTGGCGTTACTCTTTATCCAGACCGGGATTCGTGCATAGCCTAGTTCCTCTGTTCCCCAGGAAGCACCAGAAACTGTGTGTAGGATGGATTGACTTCAGTGTACATGACAAATTGCAGTCTGTCAGGACACGAGCAAAGGATGGGAACATCTCTCGCTGGACTGTGAGGTTGGTCATCTGCTGGGGTTTTTCCACGTTTGTTTTTGTTGTTTTTTCCCCCAACCCTGCAAGTTTTCCTATCATTTTATAGGGAGATATTCAGCACTTAATGCACCATCATTGCTCTCTCCATAGACAGAGGTGGGCTAAATTGTCGCCTAATCTGCTTTCCTGGGATTCCTCTAATAACTGATGACAGTCTGTGCTTTTTCTTCTGTTTTCTTTTTATTTTCTTTTTATTTTTTTATTTTCCCTTCACAACAAGATATATCCTGATTTACCGGAGTTGCGTGGATTGCTGAGGTGCAAGGCAGCGAGGTGGCCCTCCTCCCAGATCTCAGGAAAATCCATTGCCTGTCTTTTGGACGTGGCTACTTTGCCACCCTGATGAGGCTTTTCCATCACATCTGTTGGGTTCCTACAGCAGCTGTGACAGAGCTCTGAGGTGTGAAATCATACCAAATATTTTGTCCTAATGCCGTAGGACTCCTTTAAAACACTATCAAAACCTTTTTAAATCAAAGCAGGCCATGCAAGCAGCGCACTGACAACAACCTAATACCAACAATTTTGTTTCTGTCTGGAAAGCAATGTTTTTGCTCTGAAGCCTTCAAAGTAAGAGATTGGGTTAGTCATTTAGGGTCTCAATCTGCAAGCTATTACAGAAAAAAAAACTTTAATGACCAAAGGCATTTGTTAAGGTTTTGAAAAACTACAGTCTGTTGAAGAATAAACTCTTTAGACTTTAATGGGGTTGAAAGGACAAGCATATCCACTATATGTCACATATACATGTATGATGCATATGTTTTTATGCCTGCATACCTACCTACTGTATATCTAGCTCAGACATACACTTAAATATCTGCTTTTTGTGCCCATGGGTAAATGAAAGGGTGGTTTACCAAAAATATGATATTATGAACTGTGCTTTCTTCTCAGATCTGTGTGGTCAAGGTTGACAAGACTGGCAGAAACTCGCTGGGAAATTTAAGCTGAGGGAACAAATACCATTTAGGCATTTCAGCCTTGTAACACTTTTTCTCAAGAAAACAAAAGCTGGCAAAGCTTTGCTACATGTTCTTTATGCAGCACAAAATGGAGTAGGTTTTAGTTTTCAGACTTCCCCATCTTAGTTCCTCAGTACAAGCCATTTCAGGTGCTGCAGAGGCTTTGTGGTTTCCCCTCCCCATGAATTTGATCCTTACTTCCCAGCTCAGGAGACAGAACCGGACGTTGGGGTCGCACCATGAATCCAGACTAGTGAGAGCTAGCCTCAGGGAGCATGAACCAGTGCACATCATGGACCGCGGTATTCCAGAGCACTTAAATTAATTTAGGCTTCAAACCAGTTGATACATGTAGATACCTATCTTAGCATTTCCGAACTCTTAAATCATGAGACCGTCCACCAAGATCATGGCACTAGCTTATTTTGGATTGTCAAGCCCCGTGCTTCCCAGAGCTATCCTGGTGCCACCCTCCCGTTCCAACCCTTTTCTCAGTCCCAGCACTGCCCTGGTCCAGGTCCCTCATCCACGCGAGGAGCTGGCGCTGCCCTCCTTGGTCCCTCACACACACAGCCCACGGGGTTTCAGAGAGGAGAGGCTGAGGTGCAACCAGCACCGAGGCCCTGCATGGCCCTTTGCGCTCCTGCTCTCCACCTCAGCCCTTGTCTTTCTGCAGGAGGACCCCCAGCAGGGGTGGGAATGGGACACGGACAGGTACCCCCTGCCCAGCGGCCGCTGGCTGCCGCAGGAGCACGACATGCCCACCCCCACCGGCGCTGCGCTAGCCTGCTCGCCCAAGGACGCACACGAACATACAGGACAGCCCAAAAGACAAGCGCTGCCCACTCGCGTGCTTGCTTTTAAATATTGAAATGGGGTTCATCTCACATAAGTGAGACGTCTACTTTATTTTATAGGTGGTGAAGGGAAATAGCGCTTCTAGGACACCATTCACCGCATCACAAAGCGGACTTCTTAAATGAATGAGATTAATCTTGCCTCTTCCTCTCTATTGATTGTAGAAGGACAATAGACAACTCGGTCAGAGGAAGAGCTCAGCTGTATAGGTCTAAAATTAGGTGAGCTGAAAAGGAGATGGTATTTTATCTCACAGCTATAGTTGTTGAAGCTGAGAGGGAGCTGGGAGGGTCTGAGGGAAGGTTTTGATTTTCGTTTGGTTTCCTAAAGTGATTTTTCTAGTTGTTATATTTCGACTAGGAGGACTCTTCCAAATGAGCTAGGGCAAACTAAATGCCAAATAAAAGGAACATTATGTGGGGATTTTTGGCTTTTTTTTGGGGGGGGGGGGGGGGGGGGGAGGGGAGGAATCAGTTAAACACTTTGTTGCAAATTCACACTCTTTTAACTTTTAGCACTGATAATGCCAAAGATGACTAGTCTGATGGGAGTTTTGGATAAGTAAGGCTTGGTCAGAGAAGAATATCTAAATCAACCATTTGATAAAATTTTAGCTGTTAAAATGCATTAGAATTGGCTCATCATTAATTAAAAGATGACTTCATAACTTCTTGATCGAGCTAAACAAACATGAAATTGGTTTCAGGAGTTTTTCAAGGAAATGAGACAAATACCATCAAATCTGGAAAATTATTTCTTGTTCTTAGCTTTTCATTTAGAAAGAAAAGAATTAAGTCTTTCTAACTCTCAGCTCTGTAATAGCATCGTGTCCTTAAAACACACTGGATATTGTTATACCTCAGTGTTATTTTTTAAGTTTGAATGGGCATCACATTTCCAAGAGATCTCGTGTTCCATTGAAAACTGACATTTGAATTGACTTCATTATGTGTCATATAAAGATGAAATAACAGTATTTCAAAGTTTCATTCCTTCCACTTGCAATAGGACCCATCAACACAGAATTTCTCTGGACCACCGTATCATAGAGGAGCCTTTGTGAACTAGCTGTAAATGATCTCGATTTCTTTTATGCCTTTCATATCGCTGACCACGTAATTGTTGGGATTCTTAAAGACCAGCAAAACAAATGCAATAAAAATGAAACATTTATTCATGGCAAGGGGGCTGTCACTGGGAAAGATAATGCTGGCCCTTCTTTCCTATTCATAAGCTACAGGATTCATCTCCACAATACCTCCATGTGCTGCAGGCTGTAAATCAATAGGAGTTTGACATACCGGAGGGCTGCAGCTGCAGTTTGCTCCCATTCCCTTGGAAATACGGATTCCTGCAGAGGTTTGAAGGAGCCTTGCCGCACTGAGGACCTGACCTACTGCCCGTGGAGACCAGTGGGAGTCTTCCTATTAATTCCGGCAGACCCCAGTTGGCCCCCACGAGCCGGTTTGATAGGGCACAGTCTGTGTGGTTCGAGCATCACGTAGCCCTATCACTGCTGGAAATCCATCACCAGTTTGATTTCTATTACCGAGTAGCGATTTCCTCCCCCCACCTCTCTCGGCCGGTGCTCTGCCATGGTTGGAGCTGCAAGCCGTCCCCCACCTCCAGCACCTCGCGAGGCTGCACCACGTCTGGTCTCGCCGCACCACGCGGGTCCCTCTCCCCTCCATCCTCCCGTCTCGCTGGCTACGAGAAATAACCCTACAGGCCAGACATAGCGTCTATGACAGCATATTTGATGATTAAAGCACGACTTCGGCCCTCAGAAAACCAAGCTTGTATAATCGAGGTTGTCTTTGAGCGAGAAGCAATCAGAACGGACTCCAAAACCTTCTAAATTATGCATTGACCTCTCAAGGTCTAAAATAAAGTTGCCGGATTAACTGCTCATAGATGTTTTCTAATAAAACAGATTTGCTCTCTGATAGGGAATCAGACTGCCGAGTGTCCCCAAAACAAATTAAAATGGCGGAATTATAAATTCTTGGGGGAGGAAAGCGTTGCGTAATGAAAGCGCTGATGGGTCCGGACTCTCTGATGTGATAATAAGGCAGCGGGGACATGCCCTGAATACAAAAGCAGAAGCTGAATATTTTCTCCTCCTCCCTCCCATTCGTGTTAAATTTTGAGTCAGCATACTGCATCTGAAAAAGCACGCGACGGGCAGAGCCCGTGAGACGGGGGAAACATTATTCAGACTGATCGGCTGAGAATAAATTGGGTGCAGGATGCTCATTTCCCCTAAGCTGGGCCACCTTAAAGTTAGACATCAAGTCCAAACTAGTCATTTAGTTTCCATCAGTAGCAAATTATGTTTATAATGGGTTTAAAATTGATGTTTATAATAGGTGTGTGTGTGTGACAGCTGCGTAAAACAGGCACAACATAGGTATATAAATCAGCAGAGACTAAGGGTCTAATTTTGTTGTAGTTAAGTAAGATGAAGTCGGCCGCCGGTGTCGGGAGAAGCTCTCTTCGCACACGCGATTTAGCTTTGCCATTCTAGCAGTGCCATCTCTCTCTTATCACTAGATAGTCTCTCTCTCAAAGAGCTGAAATCTCATATGATCACCTCACTATATTTATCCTCATCAGTATCAGATCATGAAACTTAGCTTTAACAGTTAGTCTGTCCATCGTTATATTTGTTCATACGTCTCTGCATAAATCTGCCAGGAATTGTTGCTTCAGAGACTTTTCTTTATTTAAGCGTATGTTCTTGGGAGAGGAATTTCCCTGTCAGACAACATTTCTTACATTGTCTTTATTTTCTCTTTTTTCCTTCCAGTTCATCCTTTTAGCGTGACTGCAAAGGAGTGGACCTGTCTATGGATTTGATTCCTCCATCACTATCCTATCTGGAAAAGCTACCAAAAATAAACAAGGATTTGCAAGCGACACAGATTCTGAAGTGTTCAGTGCTCCAGTGACTGGATAACTTTTATAAGACTTATTATCATTTCTGTAGTATTTCAAAACAAAAGACATCCTCTTGATAGAGCTGAGGAAAAACTTCACCGTCTTGCCCAAGATCTTTTGTTTTTTCTTTTTCTTTCCCCTCCTACGTGACGACAGCAAATCCAGTTGAACAAATACTTGGTGTTGAAGAAAAAGGAATCAAAATAAATTTTGATCACTCAGAGTATTTTTGTTGGGGGGTGGCGAGGGAGGTCAAAGTCTGTATTTGCTGGAATTGTTTTAAATAATTGATGTGCACACACCTTATTATTGGTTCTTCTCACTGCCGCAGAATAAACACTTCTGATGGTGTATTATAGAGAGCTTTTCTTCTTTTCTTAAATCCTCTTTCCCATTTTCTGAGCCAAAATCTGCTCTTCAATAACCTCTGCCACATATTTCAAGTCGTGCACTGACTCAGCTTCTCCTGCCTCAGCAACTCCTCGAGGCTTTCACCTGCCCTTGACACAGCAGCCCCGACGCCCTGGGATTTACAGCGCCCGCTCCACCAGCGCTGGGAACGCCATCGACCTCATCCTCATCCTCTGCCTGCCTGCCTCCTCCTCCTCCTCCTCCTCCTCCTCCTGGGCAGGGAACGTTAATTCAGGCAAGTCTGACACTTACGTGTTTGTTATGCTGCACAACGTGCATTTATGGGCCTGCCTTGCAAAAGTATTACCCGCCTGCACTCAACGAGAGGCGCGGATATTCAGACAGCCCCACGTAAGCTCCTTCTCTAATTATCACACCAGGCTGCTTCTGTGCTCTGTTTGAGGAATCTTAAAAGGACCTGATTTCAGCTGATGCAAACTGCCTTGAAGGTGGCTCAAACCGTGCGCTCAGAATGACGAGACACTGATTATTTTTTTCCCCTAAAATACCATAATGTTTCTACTTTTTATCACAAAATATTAATATGTTTTACAGATCTAGGTCAGAATGATGTTAAATCTTATTGGAGTCAAGGATTCTTAGTACAAACCTTACAGAACAGCAAATTATGCCTCACTAGAGCTTTTATCGTTAAGCAAATCAGAAATGACATTACAGGCATCTTAATACCAGTTTTGGCTTCTTTCCAGATCTGCTTGACGCTTTCAGACAAGGGAGACACGGTAGGTAAAATTTTCAAAATATTTTAGGACTTTAAGTCTATTTAAAAAAAAAAAAAAATTACTTGTAGGCCCTTAGAAACTAAAAAGCAATCGGCTTTCTGGCACAATTATTTGTTATCAATTGAGTCAGACAGTTAGGCACTTTTAAAAGCCCTTACAGACATTCGCCTGTCTGCTACTTTGGATCCCAAATGCCTTTATACATCTAAATGAAGAGATTACTGGGGGGAAAAAAAAAAAAAAAAATATATATATATATATATAGCCATTTTTTTTCCTGTCGCTCACAGATCCCTGTCCTTTCTTGGCCACCTCTTGTATTTCCTTCGTATTCCCTGGGCGGGAAAGGAAGCCATGTGGAAATCACGACTGAAACCCACCAGTGAACCTGAATGGGTTTTGCTTAAAACAGAAATCTTACCAGGCTCAGTCAAGTTTCCCGCCTGAGTCTTATTTAGTAAAAGGCTGGTGGAGTTCTTCCAAAAATCTCCCCCTTCTATCAAATTCATTACGGTTTGTATTTTCCCTTCTAGCTTCTGGAATCAGACTATTCCCTCCCAGACCACTGGAAACCCGGAGGCATTAAATAAACTTCTGAGCCCAGCCGTTTGTGAAAAGGGCTTTTTCTACATGCAGTTTGTGAGAGGAGAGGAAGACCACTTTTTCGTGCATGTAAATATCCAAATTCCAGTCAGAAATTGATTTATAGAGTTACAGAAGTGAATTCTACATGTAATTTATACTCCTATTTCCATTCATGAAGAATTAAAGACTTCCTAGGGAAACCAGATTGATATTTGCATTTCAGTCAGCTGCAGCTGTTGGGTGGAGAGAAAAACATTTAAAATATCTAAATAAACCCATATCTGCCACTTTGGGTTTACAAAGCCGTTTGTCCTGATAGAGCTAACTCTAACCAAACACGGGCTAGTTTTATAGGACTCCTATTTCTTTGGGAACAGGAACGTGACATGTTAATACACAAATCTGTTTTCATCACAGAAGGTCAACTAGTTTTACGAGCTGGTAGTTAGAATCACCCTGGTTTTTTCAGAGGTTATTTTCAGCCAGCAGGAAGGTCGGCAGTGGGTGGAGTGGGATTCCTTAATCTAACTTGCAATTCCATAAAATGCTATGGGGGTTGAAAAATGTGCTTTATAATTTGGGAGATAATTGCACGCCATTCAATTGACTTTGTACTTGGTACTTTTCTAACTCTGGTGTACGCTCTGCTGTCTCGCAGAACTTATCTGTCAGACACATTCCCTGTTGGGTAATTTAACTTCCCTTCGTAGTATGATCTGAACTACAAGAGCGAGCTGGATATACGAGGGGATGAGTTTTTACGTAACTTACTGTGAGGCAGATATTTATTTACAGAATTTTTAATTTTTTTTGTTTCACTGTGTTTGCCTTCGCCCGGGAATCATCTCAATATTAATCTGCATGCCCTCCAAAGACAGGCAATTCCCATTAACAGCAGTGACAATTAAATATTCTCATGAAGGAGACTAAACCCACCAACAGAAAATGTTATTTAATGACATTGGAGTTAGAGCACATCTTCCTGCAGAGCTTTGTGTAATCACACCAAGTAAGCAAAGAAAAATTGTTCCGCAATGTGAAGCGTTTAAAATTTCATGAGCAATCTGATTTAAAAAAAAAAAAAAAAAAAAAAGAAGCAAAAATCACCTTTCAGGTACCCCAGCACGACTAGGGACCGAAGTAACCCAGGGATTTTATCGATATGAAATTCCCCACGCACTACATAGCTGGAGAGATGTTCAGATGGAGATCCAAAGCCAAACTCGCTATTGCTCAGGTTCATTGCCAGGCAGGGATCCCGGGCCTTCCAGCAGCCCCAGGCGCATCTAAAACGGCACAACCCAGGCTCCTGGTTTAAGAGGTCCTACACTGATTGCCCTGGCTATATTTGGCAGTCTGTGTCTTCGTTATCGAGTGATTACCCCCCATACAGTACCCAGATGTAAAAGTCACCGGAGCGGTTGGTTAACGCTCACGTCCAAATCCATGGACTGAAGGTGGATCCCCTTCTGCGAGGGGACCTCTGATCTGCTGCGCCGGGTGGGGCAGGGGATTAAAAGCCTACCAAGCCTCCGAGAGGTACCACATCTACTGCTGCACGAGATTTCTCTACTGCACCTGGCAATAAAAACCAATATGAACTCAAGCAAAGGCTTTCTATACAGGAAAATAAAAACAGGTATTGAAATAGTCATCACTTATATTTGTTTGTTATACAGGGCTCCTGAATTTTTTATTTCAGGAGAAAGTTTTCTGTCTTAGGTATTTGTTGGTTTGTCTCCTCCTAAAAGGCCTTCTTCCTTGTTATACTGCAGCCTGCTTCCCCTCCATTTCTTCCTACCGACCCACCCTCCTGGGGGCTACTTCTTGTCAGCCGCAGCTATTATTTTACCTGTAAATTTCAATACCAACTGAATTTCTCTCTGTACTCGTTTCTTCTGCCCCTAGCTTTCAGAGAGGAAAAACCACACATCTCCCAAGTAAGCGTCATCTTTCATTTCCTAAACCATACTCACTTTAATGACTTTTAAATATCCTAGTTAATTAAGACAACGTGTACTAGGAGCGTGCGGAGGTTTTTTTGATGTTGCTAGCTTTTCCGCATTACTTGCACACTTTTTCTATCGTTCAGATGCCCAGTACCAATTCCGGGAAGCTCCTCAGTTGTAAAGCAAGGCAGAGCTGGATGGCACCGTGTGTAAATCTGCCATCATTAAGTTGGGAGCTGCAGTTAAATTACAAATTGTCATCTTAAGTAGGAAGAACATTTTTATGGATCCCGGTTCATCCTCTGCAGACTTCAGCTATTTCCAGTAACTGCCACACAGAACATACTAAAATTTGTCAGCTGCTTGGAAGAGGAGAGAGTTGAGCCCAGAGACTTAATTCCCTTCAATCTTCTTAAAAGATATGATCCAATACCTCAAGATAAAAACATTGCCAGCTTAGGAAGACACAGGGAGGCAATCCAGAGCAGCCGGGGCAATCGGAACGGACAAGCACCTTAGCACGACACTGGAACTCATTTTTCCAAAGGTCAGACGCACAGTCAGGGAGCCACCTCTTGTCTTCCCCTCCGTGTTAGGAGATCTGGCTGAAGAAGAAATATTTCAAGGCTTGCCTGGATCGCTGTAGGAAGCTATCGTGTAAGTGCTATAACACAGACCATGTTGTCGTGGTCTTTCTAAAGCCCGTTTCACAAGAAGCAAAATTGTTTTTCCCCCCACATGAGACGAGTCGAGATACAAAATTTTGACAGACGTGTTTTATATTGGTGACATCTTGCAACACTGTTTTTGCTCTGGCGTGGAAAACATCTGTATAATGGAGAATTTTTACGACCACGGGAGCCTGCGTGGCAGCTGAAGGTTTTAGTGTGGATCCTAAATCACCATTTCTGTAGTGCTGCAGATTTTCTTTTTCAGAATAGCTCTATATTTTCATAAACCCCAAGTACTTTTACTTAAGTCTTAGCATGGTCACATAACGGAGCCAACCACTAATTAGGCAACAAGGTGAACTGTGCAACGAGAGAAAGCATCCAAAATCCCAGGATCGCACACTAATAACCACACACTAACCACACACTAATAACCGCATCCGCTCTGACCCCGTAGGAGAGGGGTGTGCAAGGACCAAGCAGCGATCCCACAGGAAAAAAAGGATCGGAGCTCTCCCGCTGCAACCAGTGAGAAAAAGCTACGGCCAATCTTTCAACCCCAAGAGGATGTTCACGGCCCGGGCTGGCACAGAAGAACCCCCCAAGGCCCGAGCTGCTGTAGCTGGTCCTCTGCTCCAGCATCACTGGTGGGTTTTGCAGACTGAGTCAATAAATGAGCTTAGAACAGAAACAGAAATCAGAAAAATGCTCTGAAGGCGATTTTGTAAATCAGAAAAAAAATGCTTCTTTTAAAGGGAAATCCTTAAAGAAGATAATAGTGTGTCCTCTTGGAAATTTCAGCTGTGTTTATAAAATTTATGCAAAGACCTCACTGGCTTTACAGCTCCGACTTGTCTGAAAAGCAGAGCTATTAGAAATTGTCCGAAAACTTCATGCTGTGAAATTTATCACCCTTCTCTCTGCAGTCAGGTGCCGATACACCTGCACGTGGACCTGTCCCTGCTATTTTCACGGCAGTCACTATGCTGTTCCTTTGTAAATGAGAAATTAATTTTTGTCCTCCCTCAGAAAGACCAGCCCAGAGAATTAAGATCTGAGGAGAATGAAGCGAAGCATTTACCAACAGCTCACTCCTTGCTCTCTATTTCCATGTCTTCCGTAAGACATCATTTGACAAAATACCGAGCACAAAAGCAGAAATATCCTTTGCAGACTTGTCTTTCCTACGGACCTCTTCAATACTGGCACATTAAACACATTTTTATTTTACTCATTAAACAAGAAGAATTCCGGACACTTAACAGTGACACAATGAAGACATTATAAAATTTGGTAATGTGCAATAAAACTACTTTCATAAGTGCCCACCTCTAAGTACATCCATTTTCTGGTTTTCTTCCAATGATAAGTTTTGCACTCTTGCACCTTCAATTACAAAGCTTAAAGCCAATTTAAAATGACTCCTTTGTCCATAGATAATTCCATTTCATTTTGGCTGCCTTTTTCGTTTGCCAGCTGTTGATTAATTATCTTAATAATTCATTCCTTCATAGCTTTGCTGTTTTTCCAATAAAAGACAAGTTGAAGTCTGGGGCAGATACCCATCCTCCTGTGCAATAAAAGGGCAAAGGAAAACGCTACAGTTCTGTGTGCCTGAATTACAGAAATCTTCCCCAGAGGCTGAGCCCTGCAGGAGAATATCTTCTCACACCCCAGTAGGAAAGCTAGGAGATCCAGTTTGGACTAGTCACCTCCTCTGCTGCACTGCCAATAATCATCACCACGGGTAGAAATACGTTAACGAAGAGGAGATCGTAATGCCAGCAAGAAGTTTTCGAAAACCATAATGAAAAGGAAGTGACTAACACATCCTGAAACAGAAAGCACTTCTTGGTGAGGGGATTTTGTCTATGGCAAAGAAAAAGTCGTGAGTCCTAGCAAACCATCTCGGGAAAACCAAGCCCCGCAATTGCCATGTTAGCGCCAGCTGACAGACCTGATACGTGTGGCATTTCCCAAAGAAAAAAGCACATTCGAATCTATCCTCACAGCAAAGAGGCTTTGTGAACTTTGTTAGGGGGTTAAGCTTGTGTCTAATTTAAGAGGCAAGTGCAATGTTTTATTTTAGCAACTGAGAGTAGGAGAAAATTGGTGGCAGCGTGAAGTACGAGTCCTCCACAGAGGGAGTTCAGTGGCAGACAGATTAGATGCCCTACCTTAAGAGGTACTTTCACAGGGACTAGATCAGAGGAGCAATTGCCGCGTTTAAATACTCCACGTTATTAAATGCTTTCGCAGTGTTGGAAGAGGGAGCTGGCTTCAGACACGAGCCAGCCTGCTGGAAGCAAAACCGGCTGGGCAGCGTTTCACCGGGGATTTCCACTGCTGTGGGAGCTCCTGGGGTCCACCGTGTGCATCACCCACGGAGCCACGGACAAGGGACAACCCTGGAGGTCCTGACCCATCCGACAGCTTGCAAGAGCGTTTTTTTTGGTTGTAGACTTCCCGGGAAAGCCAAAGCTGGTTTCCTCCAGCAAGCTCTGCTCCTTCCAGGGTGAAACCTACGCTCTGTATGCCTCGCTGTAATTAGCTCGATGAATCGCACCACCACTCACCAGCTTCCCAAAATAATCAAAACCCGTGGGAATCCAAATCTGATTTCAAAAATGCTTCTCTCAAGCTGGAATTATTCAGGGTATAAAAGCATAATCCTATTACGGTGGCAGAGTTCAAACGTTTTCCTTAGCCGCCAGAGCAAAGATGACAGCCAGCGCAGCAATCGGACCCCTGCAGCGCAGCGGTCGGACTGGGCTGGGAATGCTTTGGAGGAGCCTCCTGAAAACCCAGCCATGCGGCTGCGGGTACAGCTGGGAGAGAAGGAGCACGGCCAGGTCTGCACTTCTAGCACCACGGGAAGGAGAAAATAGGGATCAAAGGAAAAAGCCACATTAATCTCAAAAATCCAAATCACCGCTTCAGGAATAAGAAGCGTAACGCACTAAAATCCCTCAGCTGATCCCAAGAAGCCAGGATGACTCAAGGGTCTTGAATCATAGACCACGTAGGAAAATCCACTCCGCTGAATCAAGCTGAATGGAATAAAACTGAAATGAGGTGATCAGAACTGAAAATAACTGCATGTACTTGGAAAATTTTAAAGAGTTTTCTCAACTGCCTCAGCTGAAAGTTACCAGCTAAGTTAGATGCAGATAACACAGACCTCAAAGTCAGATATTGTGCCCCAAAGCAGCTGTCAACTCAAACTGTAACAAGAGATCTAATGCCAAAAGTACATTTTCCTTGCTTTGTCTTCTCGCAGCATTTATTGTTGGTGGGTAATGCAAGAACCACATTTTAATCATATAATTAACTTAATGTACTAGAACACTATCTAGCACGTAGCTCTGGCAAAAATTGTTTGAAAGCACTTGACCTGAACTACTTATTATACTGCATTAGCTACTATTTTTCTGAAGACAGCATTCTAAACATTTTAGTATGAGTTTGTGAAATAACTAAATAAAATCTCTCTCTCAAATCTGTGGGCTCCTTCCCACGCATTCATGTACACTGAATATCGGCTGGACAAAACCCCTGTAAACGGCACATTTACAACACTCGCAAATCGACTAACTTCACCAACTTTGTCTGCATTTAATACCATGGATTTCCTAGCGTCGTGCAAGCCAGCACGGGTCATAAACAATATTTTCCATAAAGCACTGAATTTAGGCACCGGGCAACATTTTTCCTTGCTCTAACTCTATTTGAATGTCACGGAGCTGCACAATGCACAAATTTGGCCCCGTGTTTCTAAAACTGTGATTTTCTTGTCCGCTGAGGCACCCCGCATGCAGCAGAACTACCAAACACTTTCTGTTTCTCCCACCCCGGCACAGAGACCTCTCCGTAACACAGCTCCGCTTTGGACACGGCAGTTCTTTCACTTGTCCAAAGATTTCTTTTTCTTATCCTCACACCAATTTTTATGCTTTACGCAAAGTCCAGCAGATCTGCCCTGCTCTCCCGGGCACCCGGCTCTCCGAAAAGGGTCAAGTGCTGCTGCCGTCGCTTCCATCTCTGCTAACAAAGCTGCGTTCACAGTGGAAAAAAAAGGTCAAAACCAAGCTCATCACCAATCATAAAATGCTGCTATTAAAAGAAAAAGGGGAGGTGGGGAAAGCTTTACCAAGACATTAGCTAGAATTCAGCCAAATTTAGCTAGAAATTAGCACAGTATTCAACTTTTTCTTTCTTTGCACCTCTAAATATCTTGCAAATGTTTAACAGCAGATTTCCAGAATAACCTTTCACTTTTTTAGACTTGTGATGAATATTTCTTTACGCAAAGGAAGAATGGAAACTGGGATAACTATACGTATTTTTGCTGCCAGAAAACAAAAATCGGGAGCCAAAACCCAAGATGGCCCTTTTTGTGTGTACACACGTGGGCAGCTGCAGGTGTGCCAAACTTCTGAAAAGCTGGTTTCCCTTGAAGTGCCTAAAAACCTACGGGTCAAATCTGAGAATTTCAACCGTTGTCATTTGAGAGAGGCATGTCTGAAGCAGACCAAGGACTGGGGGAAAACAAACAAACAAACCAACCAACCTGAAGATCATCTACACCTCGTGACGTGTTTTGAGCAGACAACTTTCAAGATGCTTTGATTGCGTCCATATTATCGTGTACCATTACACTAAGCAATATGAAATAGATGGGATTTACATTTACAGAAAGAAAAGGAAGAAAAAAGACGTGATAAAGATTAGCACAATAGCAATATGCTCCATGTTAAAAGGACCTGCCAGAGGAAAACTCGCGTCCTCAGCCAGCGCAGAGCCCCGCAGAGGTGGCTGTGGTCCTACAGCCTGGCCAGGGGCCAGCCACCCACCCCGTCACCAGCCAAGACTGCCGCATCACCCGCAGGGGCTACCGGGTGGTCCAGGCACCTACCCCAGCACCCGGCCAGCCTCTGGGTCTCACTGGTCGCTGTCAGCTCCCCCTTATTTTCTACGCCTTGGGGCACATCTGCGGTTACAAGCCTAAAGAGCAAAACCCTGTCAAATGATGTACGGCACTGTGGATTTTGAATCGCTTTGGAAGGTGGGCACCATCTGGGACAGGTCTCCGGGGAACCGCATCCAACCTTTCGGCGATGCAGACGGGACTGTTCCCTTGTCAGATTTCACAATATTAGAATAAAAGTTCACCCGCCAGGAGCCCCGTAGGTGCTGAGTTTGAGAGGTTAAAAATAAGATTCCTCCAGATGCAAAGTTCCCCCGTGTGTCAGCCTTAATTTCACTACCAGCCTAGCAGCAAAGGAGGCACTTTTAATTAAGTGCAAGTATGGAAAACTGAGTTTGAGGAACAAGGAGGAATAGGATTATTATAATCCAATGAGACATAATTAAATGCAGAAATCAAAGGCTCTTAGTGGCACAGAACTTGTTAGAGCCTTGAAGTGGGTATTTGCACTTTAATCTGACATGCTGCAGCTTCTTCAAAAAACAAAGCTTTTTCAGAAGGAATGAAACGATGACAGAGACGTTCGTAAATCATTGAGAAAAAAGGCAAAATGAGCAAAAAATCAAAATCAAAAAAATGCTTTTAGGATTTGCGGTCGGTGTTGAAATTAATGAATACGTGGTCCAAAATGGATCATAACAACGACGTGAATGTCTTGAAAAAGGTCGTTTCTAACTTTATGCTTTTCTGGGTAGAAACAGCTCCCAAGATACTTCAGCTGCTTTTATTCCCTGATAAGACAGGCAGTTTATTTTTAGTAGCTGAAGTGGTCAGATCATGGAATACAAAGGGGCCGTGAAAGAGCAACGCTTTGCCCTGGGAACGGCGATGATGACGTTTCAGGGAGGACACTATGACGGGAGATGATGTAATTTCAAGCGGGCTGTGCTGTAGACCCGAGTCCTGTTGGGATCAAACCATCTTAATGAAATTATATACCTTTCTCATCCTTTTTTGGAGAGGAGTTAGGGGAGGTTACGGCTGAAGCTGGATTGCTGTTCATGTCCCACCAAAAGCTGTCCCTCGCACAAAGCGCAAAGCAAAGGAGAGTTACTTCGTCCAGATGTGCGAGGAGGATTCTCCCACGAGGAAAAAAACGTTTGTCATTCTATGGGATTAAACAAAGCTTTGATTTTTCATAGCTGTGTTACCACTTACAACGCAACGGCTCAAATTCCCCTTTCTCTCACGGACATGACGCTATGGACATCGTTATCATGCATACGTGTGTATATGGGCTTTTCCACTATGCGTTTCCAAAACGGCATGAAGCGGCCCAGAGTCCCCTGAGCCAGCGATCCCACCCTCCTCCGTTTCCCCAGCCTTGGATCAAGGCCTAGGCAGGGACGGCGCGACCAAGAGTTTTGTTTCTGCAAAGACGATTCGAGGGACTGCCTGGGAAGCGGAGAATTTGGGACATAAAGTGATGGGAAACTCGGTGCTCAGAGTTGTTTCATACAGGGCTGGAGGGTGATTTAAAACAGGGTTGCTGTGTGCCCGCCTCTGTGTCCGCGGGGAGAAAGGTTGAAACGAATATGAGAAGAGTAATCAACAGTAATTCTTCAGGAGTCTATCATTAAATTTGTCATTAAACAGAGTCTGCAGCTACCTGCCTGCCCAGCCACCAGCAGCAGCAAGTTGTGCGCGCCGTGTAATGGCATTTTGATAGACTGTCTTTCCCGCAGCCTTCCCGAGATTGGGCTGCATAATTTACACCACCAGCGCAGCATTGCCTCACTGTTATTTGAGCAGCGAGACCCTTGTCCTGGCGTGATTAGACTGTGATGAATTGGATGGCTGCCCGTGGAGTCAGGGTATGCCGACAAGGCCGATTGCCAAGTGCCTGGGACACGGCGCAGGGCTCGCCGTCCCCGGCCAAGCAGCCTGGGGGGGCTGTGCTGATTCATCCTACCTCACCTATAGCGTTAAAAAGCAGCCACCCTTTTTATTTTGTATTTATCGTAGGGGAAAAAAGCCAGGGTGGGGGGATTAAAATGAACGCAAAGCATTATTCAGAGCTTATTTGCGACCCCAGCAGAGGATGGGTACCTCTCGGGGGCGTGAAACCTCTCAGGAAATTTCCACAGGATTCATCCTGGTTTTTCCCGAGCCCTATCCCAAACACGAACCTCTTCCCACAACCGGATCTGTCCGGGATCTGCAGAAGAGGGGCTGTCCCCAACGCATCACCCCCTCTCCCTCCCTCGCCACAGACACAACCGCTCGCTTCAGAGACAGCCGCTAGCACCGCTCAAAGTACGATTACGGCACGTGACATTTATGAGAGGAGAGAATAATGCATAGTTTAAAAGGGAATAGAAGAAAAAACACACGCTCTCCAGGCAGGCTGCCCAGAGCACACGCTGAAAGGGTTTTTACCCAGGTGGTAACCCACAGCCATACACGTGCTCACAAATGCCAGGCAAGAGATTCACCTGTAGCTCCATTTTGAAGGATAAAGCTGATTTGGGGAAGGCTTTTTAGGTTTTGGTTGATTGCAGATTATCCTCCACAAGGGTGATTATTTTGACAGATGGAGTGCAGTTCCTCACCCCTGGCTGGTTCCAGCTTTTTCTTTTAATCCCAGAGTTCAACTCAGTCAAAGGACGTGATTCATTCAGCTTCAGCAGCAGCCTCTCATTCACCCAGACTTCCGAATTCCTAACACTTCACCGTTTTCAGTGTACGCATGTAAAAACCAAAATGAGGTGATTTCAGCAGGTCTTGGAAGACCACGCGCTTGATATACAGGTTTGTTATTACAGGCTCACGGAAAACACCGCTGGCAGCCCCTACTCGCAGCCTATGGAAATGCAGAAACCGCTTATTTTTCCCCAACAGACATGTTTTTTTTTTTTTTTTTTTTTTTTACGGATGCCTTTCCACTCACGAGTAGCACCAAAGCCCTCCTATGCACAGCCCTGCCAGCTGGGGCCAGCGCTACCCACCGTGGGGACGCGGCCACTTCTCACGCCACCTCACAGCCATCGCCGGCCCGCTATCTGGCCACAGGGCCACAACTATGCCGGACGGCCTCAGCCAGACCCGGTGGCACAGAGGATTTGATGGGGGGCGGAGGGGTGCGAGGGCAGGGATGCAGGGATGCTCCGGCCGAGCGCCGGCGGCAGGCCCAGCCAGGAGCACAAGACTAAAATTTAAGGACATTGCCGCAACCCCCTTGAAAGGCATTGTCCGTACCGCTGCTTCCTTAGACGATTAATGTGGCTCACTGGCCAGAAACACACACTGGCTCAGAGACCTCCCCTTGCCAGGGGATGATGCTGCAAAGCTCACTAACTTACCAGAGACACAGTTATTTTTTCTGGGCATAATTTTCTCCATAGGGACAAAAACTTTAGCTGATGTAACTCAGTGAACGGCCACACAGCCACACACGTTTCCATTGGGAACTTCTCAGTGACAGGCAATATTTCATAGGGAACCAGGAATCAGGGCACAAAGCTTCAGCTCTTCCCTTCCTAAGACCTCGCCAGCCAAGTCGCTCCCTTCTCCGGGCTTCATCCCCTCTCTAACCCGATTTACTATTTGTATTGCTGCAGAGCTGCGATCCCCAGACGTGAACTCCTTTTTGATAGACAAAGGCCAAACTCGCATCCAAGAGAGATGGCCTCTTTTCCAAAGAGCGCCTGGTTTCTGAAACCTGGCTTTTTAATTTGGGGATGCATGGACCAGCCTGCTGGTGCACCCTGGGCACTACGGGTAATTCACAGGATAAGACAAAGTCAAGGTTTTCTTTCTTCTCCCAAAGAAGCTATTTAAAACAAACAAAAAAGCTCAATTTAACAAAACCTAAGAAAACGTTAACAAAATAATCAAATTATGACCTCCATATACATACGCATCATGGGATAATTTTCAGTTTCCAACATATGCACTGGACTGGCAAAAAAGGAGGTAGCATTAACTGCAGCTGGTTTTACAAAAAGATGCTATGGCACGCTATGAATCTTGACAGATCATATGGTAATTCTTTGCTGACAAGCAAGGGGCGTATCTGAAGAGCAACCTTTGTTTTATAGATGTCCTTTAGTAAGCTCCCTTGTTTTCTTTCCCTTCTCAGAAAAAGAGCGGGCATTAAGGAGCTGATGCCGCACTCACGCTGCTCCGATCACTGCTGTCCCCTACAAACCTCTCACCCAAGAGCAAGGAGAAGCAGCGGGTGCCTGACACAGCTGGGAGCAGCACTGAGACTTCAGGGTGTTGTGCTGGTGGCGAGCAACGCAACAACGCTTGGGCGTCAACCCTATCCCCACCCACCCCACCCCCCCCCCGGCATTAACTGTAATAACTAAGTTTTATTAAAGATATCAAGCTCGGAATATTCCGCTTCTTTCATTCGTGTCCTTCACTTATCACAGAGCTTCTCCAAAAGGCGAGAGGCGCTTGCTGATGGAAACAATTCAAGCTTTTGCAGAGTAATTCAGAAGATAAAGCAGCGACGAGTGTCCTTGAGCGGGTGGCCTTCCTGCTCGCCTAATTCTGCAATATGCTGAGCACACCGGCGAGCCCGCGCTCCGAGAGCCTCTGCATTTTGAGTGGGAAAAATGGTGCCAAATAAAGGTCTCGAGTGTTTGCAGAAATAAGGTTAAGTCCTGCCACTGCAGAAGGCTGCGGTACACAGCTCCCACTTTCCATAGCAATGAAAAGTAATTCAATTCCTTTTTTCAATAATTCAATACTAAACCAAACATTGATTAGATTAATAAAAGAATTTCAGGAGTCGTCTTTTCAGGTTTGTTTGGGTTTTTTCTCTCTTTTGGCATACTTTCCCTTTTAGCTGTCACCCCAGTTTTCTCTCCTCCCAAAACAGAAAAGAGGACAAAAAGTCAAATAAAAAATATATTAGATTCTCCCACTCTCTGAAAAAAATAAAAGAAGACCCAACATCCCCAAGCTCTTGCCACCTTTTTTTCATCTTCTCAGAAGAGAGAAATAGAGAAGAAAAACAGGGCATTTCTTGCCTTTTAACAGGCTCACAGACAGAACGGTAATATACAAAAATTTATCGTCATCCCTTTCTTAGCAGCTGGTAATCAATATCCCTGAAGAAGTGTTTCCTATTGATCTCTAAGCTCTTGTATCCTTCTGCTGGCGTCAACACTACATACAAGGATCCTGGGTGGTGTATAAACAGAAAATAAAGGGCAATATGTCTGTTGTGATATATTGATTAACTAGCTATAAAACCATTTTGGAAGAGTTATCCGTAGGTGCCTGTCTTTTATTGATGTCGAAGGCATGGTACTTTGGTTGGAAGCACCTTTGATACTTACGGAGATCTGTTATTTAGGGAAGACACAGCTCTGGGAATAAATACCATGGCTCATTTTAGCTGACTGAATATCGAACAGATTTTTTCTTTTGCAAGCTTTGTTTGGAACGTGAGATATAGTCTCTCTCTGATTGTGGAAAATCTCCTCTCCTCACCAAATAATACTGACAGGTTTACGCTGAAGTACTTGGCTGATCTGTGACTACAGATGTGCACTGCATTTTTTTTTTTTTCTTTAAAATATATAAGACTATGCCCACACCAGAACACTTGGAAATGGGTACAACCATCTCCTGCGCCCCAGGAGGCACAACCACACCACCAGTGCACGCTCTGGTCCAAGAAAATCCACGGGCTTATGTGCCTCACCAAGCATTGCTTCTACTGAGCAATATCATTATGCTAATGATAAAAATCTACCCACGTGGCACAAGCAATTCGATGCTGAACTTAATGCTAATCAAAAAGCTTTGCTCCTTTTCGAAACTACAGGATGACAATTCAGTTAGCTAAGCCCTCATCATCAGAGAGGACGCCTGCAGCAAACCATAGAAGCTACAGCTTTGTCGTAATACATCAGAAAAGCCGCGGGGCTAACGGGGGTGGAAGTCTCTCCCACTGCAGATCCATTAAAACGAATGGGGAGACAGCCCCGCGGCTTCACGGACACGAGGAGACAGCCCCGCGGCTTCACGGACACACCGACGTGGGCAGAAAGGAAAGGACCACTCCACAAACTCAGGTATTAAAGCTGCTCCTCCCACAGGGCTGCTCAGAGCCCTTTTCTATTAGAAAAGGGAAACCAGCAGGAATTTACCCATGGCTATCAGGAAAAACAGAGGGCAAACATGCCCTCAAAAGAGGACTTTTCCTCCACTCCCCTTGCTCGGGCTTAAGTCTTTATAAAGCTAGCGCAGCTTGCTAAGGAGGGAGCCATCTTCTTATACAGAGGGGCCTTAACTCTTCTGTCTCCACCTTTAAGAGCTTAAATACTCTCAGTAGCAAAGACCTGTGCCTTCTTTCCTAACCAAATTTATTTGGGTTCAAATGCATTTCCTTCCCTTTTTTTTTTTTGGATGAACTGAGTATTTTAGATATATTTCATGTAAGATAAGAGAGGTAGCAGTAAGTAAAGCAGAAAAGCAGAGCTAAAAAGCCACATATACCTTCCACTCTCAGGTAAGAAGCTCCACAGTGCCACCTTGCCCATTTATTTTGCAGCAGCAAGAGGCACCGGAGAATCGGACCATTTTCCTCCAGTCTCACCAAGCACCCTGGTGCTGCAACCAAGGCACAAACACGAAGCCTTCCTCCCCCAGGGAGCGGACGCGCCTCTGGGACTACAGCTTAGCACTGTTACAGCTTCTGGGTACACACAGCTCTCCACCAAAAGGAGGGGAAAACTGTTGGCTTAACCGAAAACCAGTACTCAGCTATAAATTAATCCATACGGCCCAGATTCACACATGAGTTTTGCTGCTTTAATTCCTGCTTAGATTACTAATGATTACTAATGATCACCTCTTCCTCCAGCAGCAGGCGATACCGCAGGAAAGCCGGCAGTACCAGCTCTGAAGGCCACCCAAGCACACCGGGAGCCACATTTACACACAGAGGAGCCTCCCTCCTAGCAGCAAAGCACCTAGACTTACACAAACCTACCCTCTCACTAACGAGCCTTTTTAATATTATTCCTGTTAAACCCCTGCTACACCTTTTGCTGGGTGACCTGCCTCGGTTTCCCCATAAGCACCCTGGATGTGCAGATCCAGGCTCCTAACTTCTAAAAGAGATTTGCCCTTCCTAAACCAGCCCCCATATCCTTCAGGAACAGCCACCTCTTTCCAATAAGAGCTGTACATTACACACACACTCCGCTCCCCATAGTATACATATAAATAAATTAAAAAAAAAGAAAAAACAAAGACAAACACACACAACCGCCCAAAAAAGGACACTTACCTTTCTACCAACCAGCCCTGGTGCAGACAACAAAGTTTCCCCTTTCAGCCCAGGGAATTAATTACCAGGGTGGCGTTCCCAGGATTATAAAAGCTTTCAGGTGCCGCTATCAGCCAGCTTTCTCCTGTTGTAAGCACATACGCTTTTTCAGCTGTGTTGACTTGTGAGAGGAGGGGGCTAAAAAGTACCCAGGGGACTCCGAGAGCTACAGAGTATGGCATTTATATACTTTTTATATATATATATATATATATATATATATATATATTACAAGGGAGCAGAGGAGAGCAGCCACATGCACACTTTATGACCTAAAATCTTGTTATGGGCAGGCTCCATGTATTCTCCAGGTGTGAAATGTGGTGGTTTATGGACTTTCACCACAGAGTTCACCTCCCTCCAGCCTCCAAACCCTCCTCTGCCGCCCTCCCTGAAAGCCACTGCCATGCAGCTATAGATGGTCACTATGCAAGCCTGGGAAGCTGAAAGCATAGCTTAGTTTAACATTAAAACCCAGCAAAGTAACACAAGGCAGTGAAATAATTACAGGTCAGGCTGTGTTATTCATTCTCATAAAGAGTATGGAAAAAATCAAATTTTCCAATGTGTCACACAAGAGGGAGACAGGATTTAGGGCCAGCCTGTGCGGAAGCGCAAAGCCGTGCCTACAAGGGGCGGCACCGGAGAAGGGCTCCGTGCAGCGTGGCTAACCGGTCACGTATAATTCGACAGAGTACGTATTCAGTATGGCATTTATGGGTAGAAACAGCACGGTGGAGCTTCCCGGGTTTGCCAAGTGCAGCATTTATTGCATTCATTGAATTTCCTGGTTTTATATGGGACTCCTAGTAACAATCTCATTCCAGCCCTCGCATATTAACATATCCAGGATTGCCTAGCGTGGGTTTTCGGCACTACAGAGATGTGAAAGACAATACCACTCACATTTAGAGCAGCGCAAAGGAAAACAATAATACTGATATTACAAAAAGCTTAATATGGAAGTAATATCCAGCGCAGAACAAAAAAGGCATTAAAATGTCACCGAGCCTCCCCAGGTGCAAGCGAAGAATCAGAAACCCAGCACCAAAAGAGGCCTCGGCAGCTCGCCAGGCACCCGTCGGCCACAGCAGCGGGACCAGCTACACGCTGGTTTTCACTGGCAGCCGGCAGCCCAATCCTGCTTTCGTAAGCCCTCTGCAAAGGCCGTTTAGCAGCATCCCCGAGCAGCCTGTTCCCTGTCTTATTACCCCCCCAGCAAGCTCTCCCTAAGATCCCACCGGCACACTGGGGCGACGGGAGGGTGGGCTGCAGCGGACCTGCCGCTTTGCCCACCCGCGTCCCGAAGACCTCCGAGGGGGGACTGCATGGCCGCTAGCCCTCCGCTCCACCCTCTCCAATTTCTCGATAAATTAAGCTCATGACTCCTCACTGTTCTCCAGTATCCGCGGAAAACAGCTCATTTTTGTCTATTTTATTACAGCCTTTTACGTAATGTTACCCCTTCCAGCCTTCCTCTCTCTCCCTGCACATTGCTCCTTCCCTGATAAAAATCTACTGATTTTCTTCAGTCTTTCCTTCACCATAATTTCTAAACCTGATTTTCCAGCCGCCCCACAGTGACGGGACAACCAACGAATACCAGACTCAGGCTTCACTTTTCAAGAGAGTGATCCTCATGCTATAGGCTGCTATAGGATGTGTGATCACAGGTCCAGGCACTCCTGACCTTTTTTTTTTTTTTTTTTACAGATATCACTGCCACATCCCTTGGCAGCAATGTTGTTCGTGGCCATTCTTAATGTAATTTAGTGCCGACAGGCAGGCAAGACATTGAATTAAAGCTGGAAAGGATTTATCGCTGGCCATTAGGTTAAGCAGAGCACGATACCCTGTAGAAGTAGTTTGTTCTGGTGAATAGGTGCTGCGAAGAAGACAAGAAAACCAGCCCCAGCATTGATTTCCGAGTCACTTCATATTTTGGTCCTCTTTCCCCTCGTTGCACATCTGCCTAGGGTTTCTGGGGACAGGAGCTGTCCCCGATATGGGTTTTACAGGGCTGAAATAACAGGGTCACAGAACCCATCGCCCAAGGTAGATAACTCTATTAATGAGAAGACTGAATTCTTAAAATCCTTAATATATACAACACTTTTGCAAAATGTCACCGACAGCAATGTGAACACCAGCTTTACAGGGTGGGTGTAATCAGAACAGAAATGCCCGTTGCCTTAGTCGCTGTTAGTGTGAGGATACCCTTCCTTACCCTGTCTGACTGGCAGTGGTACCAGCTACATTCTTCATCGCAGCTGGGGCCAGTGGCATGACCACGTACCCAGCACTCCTCTTTAAAAAATTGCTTGCCATCTTGCCGGGCTTTAGCATTAGGAACAGAAACTTTCCACAACAGATGTTTCTCCAAAACACTTTTGCAGTGGGGAAGAGGGATATTGGAACTAAAACACTGTTGTCCTTCCAATACCAAAGCTATGCACGGCTTTTGCAACTCTTCATTCAGATAAAAGGGTAGATGTCCCTGCTCATGCAGCCTGCGGCTGCATTTTGGGCTGCGAGCTACACGAAGCAAAGTTCTCTGAAAAATGCACTCCCTATTTGATACTCAAAATGAATCAACCCGTTTCAACACTTGATTTCTTATCAATGCATTGTGAGTAATAGTAGCCATTGTCAAACAAAAGTAGTCAGTGTATACAGCAAATATCGCTTGCCAGGGCGTTCACGTACCACTGTGATGCTTCAGTCGCTGCGGTGTGGCGTCACGTATTTGAGTACATACACCGCCGTGAAGGCCCTTGGGGAAATCGTTCCCTTTGTAGCAAATTCACACTCGCTGACGGGTTCCTTGTCCTTCTGAGCACGGAGTAAGCTAGGACACAATGCACCCAATGAAATCTTTAATTACATGATTGCAACCTAATATATACAAGTAAGGAAACCGAACTATAATTGCTCAATCAATCTTAATGCTGAATTTCTTCACTTCTCGTGTTGGACTTGGTAGCTTCCATTATTTTTGAAGGTACAGCACACGTATGCAGAATAAACAAACACATAAATTAACCACTTAGCACACTAATAACTAGAATTCCTGTAACTTCAGCAGTGCATTTCTGGTTCTACAAGATTTCCGATGACGGAAGACTGCTGGATTTCCACCCTTTCCTCTTACAATAAATGGCACAGCATTCTGCACCCTGGCTGTGACCTTCAGGACATGCTCCCGGCCACCGCGCTGGCCCACCCACATCCAGCAGGAAGCTCCTGGCTGGAAGCACAGACCTAGGGATGGGCAAGCATAAACATGACCGACCTGGATTTGGGGAAATACAAGAACATGGGGCAGCAACGTTCTTAGTCCTCGTACCCAGTTGGTGTCCAGCCATTGCACTTGGTGCTCTGACTGAAAAAAGCACTGAGCGACTTCATACATTTTCAACTCATTCGAGAAAATGGCCCTCGAGCCGTTAGTTTCCATTGCAAATCGCACTGAGCAACGAGAAGCATACATTATCGTTAGGTGTCCGACACACCTCCGACTATCCCAAAGGTGCTGAACAGCTTCTGCCTCTCACACCTTCCCCTTCATTTAAAAGAGACTTTGAAAAATTGCAAGCAGGTGGAAGCCAACAAACCAGCATGTACCGGATGATGAAGCAAAGGCCTTGATGAAGCAAAGGCCTTGATAAATCCAGTTCCTCTGGGCCAGGCAATATATGCTGAGTTATAAAAGTCACAAAAAAACACTGAGGATACTTTCAAAATAAATATCAGGACCAGGGTCCTCATGACTATCCGGGGCACCAATTCCATCCTAAACACAGAGAAAAGAACATCAGGTAATAGTAGTAATCGGTTTTAACCTGGCAGCACCCATCACCACGCAGCTGCATCCTCAGGCCAGGAGACCCAACCCAAGACCTTGGGGGAGATCCATGGCCACTGAGTACAGGCCGAGTCCAAAAGGACTGTATTTCCATTTTGTGGGTGGGGAAATGGGACAGTACCGGGGGAAAAGTCACACCGGAGGTCAAGAAGATCAGTGTCTTGTGGTCTTAATTCAGTGTCTTGTGGTCTTAATTCAGTATGCCAACTGCCCTGGTGCCTGAACACACAGTTTGTGCTCCTGAAGCACTTTCCACTGGAAGAGGTATTGCTGCCTCAGCAGGGGAATAGTGCAGGAAGAGGGAAGTTCACTTCCAGCAGGGAAAATTCATTTCCCAGAAATTACCGTGGTACAAACACAAGTCCAAAACAATGAGAAACTAGTGCTGGGAGAGTCTGCAGAAACATACAAGAAGCAAATAAGGTAACTTCAATGCATTTCTTCCTCTAACTCCAGCCAGACTTGCAATTTTCACCTATACCGAACAGCACGCGACGGGTGTTTTCATCTCAACTAAACATTCCTTAATGTCACCACACCGCTTTTAACCCTCCCCCTTGAAGCAGGGCTCCAGACTTACTGGACTCTCAGCAAGGGTCATTATCTCATACATTAAAATGGTCTTTTTGTCTTACGCCTTCCCCCCATCTCCTCCTGCTCTCCCTGCTGGTAAGTGCTCTCAGCAGCATGCGGAATTCCCGGGAGCAGGAATGGGTGCTGATACAAAACCGGCACGATGCAGTGTTCGGTCTGTTAGAGCAGGCTGAAGAGCCGAAAGGGATCCCCGGTGCTGGGAGAGGCATCGCGGGCGCAAAGGGAGGAACGGCTCAGAAGTGAGTCCTTTAGAGGTGCAGGAGGTGACTCTGCATCCGCATCTTTGCAGCCCTCACTCCCTTTACTGTCTTCTCCATCAAAACCAGGACAAACAGCCAAGCGTTGCTCCCACTACGCTATCTATACTACACAGTATAGAAAGATTCAGCATATAATCAACAGGCGTTAAGTGACTAATAGCCTGGAGAGTCAAATAAGGTCAAAAAGGTGACCGAAGGGTTGCTTCCACTTCATCATACCTACCGTTCAAAAGCACCTACCCACCTAGAATGTGCATATACTCCAGGCTGCATAGCCACTACAGACTTATAACATCTGTTAATCATTTATATACTACTTATACATATGTTCATGTCACGTTTCATCATAAGGTTAATAGCAACAATCTGTTCTTGCTTTGAGACTGTGTGGATGTGCTCAGCAAAATCAACTCAAAGGGCAGGGAAAATGTGCCCAAACATTTCCTACTGAAAGATTGCTCTCTTAAGTAGGAAGGTCGATTCTCCAGGGCAGTGCTAGAGAAGATAGCTATCTTTTTTATGCCCTTTAAAAAAATTCCACAAGCAGGAAGGATGTAAAATCTTGAAACTTATTTCATGAAAGGCTGTACCTGGCTGATATGGCATTAAACTGGTGAGCTTCAAGATAGTTAATGAATCTTAATATACATCCTGAGGACTACAGATGTATCTATGTACTCATTATCTACCCACAAATAAAGCAGCAAAATCTTGCCTTGTTTCACTGCTGGTTTGTGGTAATAAATAAATATCTAACTCAGAGTGCTTACGAGGGTAAGAGCTAGCTCGTATCTCAAAACATTTGCACAGGGAATCACACGTCCTGAGTTCAATGTGCTCATTTCCTAAAGCATTGCATCTGAAAATTCCTGATCATTTCAAGCAACTCCAATTAGTATAACAGAGCATCTCCTCAAGTTTAATACTGACTTACCACAAGCTTGGGCTTGGTTTAATTTGGAGAATTGCATCGAGCCGTAACAAAGCCCAGCTATTAACACACCCTTTGCATTGGGCTCGTTTGTTTAGGTGTTGTCCTTTCCCGTGCAAATACAGAGAAAATGGGGCAACAGACCCTGGGGTCTTCTTTCTTTCCTCCAGCGCTGAGCGATGCCTCCTGGGCTGCAGCTTTCTTGTCTATAAAATAGATATATGGCCTCAAGGTGCTTGGAAAAAAAAAAATTCTGGAAGAAATTCAGAGAATTATTGTGGATATGAGCTGAAACCTGAAGAAGAATCTTGGACAATATGCAGCACGGACTCTTCTCTCCTCACACCCTGTACAGTGCCAAGGATAGCGACCATTTCAGGAAAAATTAGGAAAACAGCCTCTCTTCACCAGTACTTCTAGCTGCACACGGGCTGGCTGATGTGCAAGGCACATGTATGGAAACACAAGATTTATATTTGCTCAAAGCCTGCCCGGCTGCTGTATTTTATGTGGGAGGAGAGAGGTTAAATAGGTGCTGGCAGACCCCCGGGGCCGGCCTTCGCGAGGGAAAGGAGCGCTCTGAGGTGCCTGGATATAAGGCTCCCAGCCCGAGCCTTGATCCCTGGCCTGTCACCGATGCACTGTAAGAACAGGCGACTGACAGACCATTTTCCCTGGCAAAAAGAGATTGCACAAGGTCACGCAGGGGCTTCTCCTGGGAGCTTTCCAGCAGTGCTTCGGGAAGTCACTGAACTAGGAAATCTGCTGGCGTTTAAATCATTGCCAGGAGCAGAATACTGATGAGCCGCTCCCAGAGCCCGATGGCAGGCTTCTCCTGCCGGCAGCATCCCATCGTGTCGTGTAAAGCCGCAGAAACAGGTCCTTCTGGCCTTCTCCTGACCCACATCTATCAATTTTGTAGCAGCTGCTTTGCACTTACACCAATTCACTCGAAATCGGAATCAGGTCCCATTTTGGGGGTCGGCATTTCCCTCCACAGGTAGCAAACACCATTGCACCGGACAGGCAGAGATTGAGACCTGCTTTCCACAGACACCACACAAGGTGCAAGGCAGCAGAAAATCTCACCCTTGAGTTCATTGTCTCTAAATGCTTAGAATTAAATTCTTGAATATAGATTTTTTTTTTTTTTATTATTCCTTAAGCTCAAAGCTGTCATAAAGTATATGACATTGCAATGCCTGGAATACTTACAAGCTACCAAAGAGAGAAACTGACTTTATTGTTTATGTATTAATTACGTGCTGCCAGGTAGGAGGCTTTGCTCTTGTAGGACCACCTGCTAGTCTCATTATAAAATGTCTCGTACTGAGCCAAAAAATGTGATAAACTATCCAGTGGCTCCACATAGGTATACAGAGAACGTTTATATAGCCAGTGTCAGGACGTGCTGATCCTCATTCTGCTCTCTTTATTCACCTCCGTGATAGGCAGTGATTAGCAGTTCATCAGTACGATGATATTGTGATTTTAAACGTACGCCATCCTCAGCAATCCCAAAATTACCAGATACCTGCAGTACGGGTGCCACGCAGCCTGCTTTGGTTTGCTGTATTCCTGCAGGTTTCTCTGCTCCGGCAGTGGGGAAGGACCAAGGCACACCAGCAGCACCTCTCCCCAGCCTCTTCCTGAGCAGAGCTGAGCAATCACCCACGTGGCATCAACGCCAGGACGGCAGGTTGGGGAGAAATCCCTGCTGGGTCCTATCCGTGGTTTTCCTGCACCGCAGGCTACCGCAGCGGGGCGAGCCCCCCAGGCTTTGGGGGTAAGACCATTGCCCCTGCCCTCCCCAGGGAGAGCAGGTCAGCTGAGATCCATGAAAACTGTATTTTTCAGTGACATTGCAACGCCTTTTGTCATCAGCGCCAGGGAGAGATCAAGACGGTGCCATTTCTCTTTATTGCAAGTTGGTTGCTCCTGCATCTCCCGCTGTGAGCCTCGGACAGCCCTTACACAGATGGAACAGAGAAGTCAGCAGGGCAGATGCCCGACCCAGCCCTGCGTCTTCCCCCGGTAAGAAGCTGATGTTGTTTGTCCAGAGAAGCATAAATAATGGGGGCTTTCAGCAGCGCTGGTTAAACAGACTGAGTCTCTGAGTCATCTGCATGAAGCTGTCATCAGTACATCACCCTCTCCGCCTCAACTTCTGCCTTTTGCAGGCTTAGCATATAGACATAACCTGCCATTAAAGCACCTCTTTTGTCTTCCAGTAGAGTTAGCCAAAACTAAAATGAGCATTTACAACACTCCTCTTCTTCCTAAAACTGCCCAGCGAGAACTTCATTGGGTTTATTTGCTCTCTGATCAAGCAGAAATTTAAGAGGGGCTCTGAAAACAAAGTCACCTTTGTGGCACTTGTCAACAGAGTTTTATTACTGTTTCGATCCCGATGGCTGTCGAGATAAAAGGAGGAGTTCTTTCAAATCATACAATGGGTGTAATTTAATAAGTGGTCAACAAAATTGCCACGAGCAAAGAACTCTTATTGTTCCTTTTGTGTCCTTTCCTCTGCAGTCGAGTTATTAGTCCCACATCCCTCGCAACTCCCCGAATGAATTCTCATCTGCGGCAACGGAGCCTACGGAGCAAACACGAGGGTGCTGGGGAGATGCCGCGTCTCCCTCGTCCCCTGCTGCGGCCGCAGCTGCTGCGGGCTGATGGTCTTCTGTCCACCAGGCTCCATCGGAGCTTCCTCTCCTCAACACTTCGGGGGAGAAATGTTTTCAAAGGGCACATTTTCTCTTGAGGGTCACTGGGTCTTCAACCTGAGCAGTTTGACTGTGGTCATACACTTTCAAACTGACCTTTTTTTTCTATGCAGTCAGCCATATAAGTCTTATCTCAATTTTCCAAAGCAAGGCACCTAGGATTTTAAGGACATGCTTAGCTTAAAGCAAGAGAATATGAGACAGTGGAATATTCCTGACCATAAATTTTGGGCAGATGGTTAAATGTCTACCTGAATGAACTGTTTCCATGATCTGTTATGGAAAATAAAGATGATTTTCTGAAAAGTTATTGGGTTTTGCACATTTATTTTCCTTGTAATTAATTCTCTCTCTTCCTTTATATATTTTTGTAATACCAAATTACAATGTCTGGCATCCTCCTCTGAGAAAAATGTCATGACCTGCTTTTTTAGCATCATCTGAAATCTTCTACTCTCAGAAATGAAAAATAAAGCCCATTTTAGACTTCTTATTAACAGGAAGAAATGTGCTGACAGTTTAGCAGTACATGTGAATTATAAGAGCGCTAGCATGAGGACAAGCACTGAGATTTACAGCTGAAACAGAACCATCCACACAGCCCTGGGGCTCCCTTTTTCGATCCTGATCCAAACACCATCTGCCTTTGCCATTGCTTGGGAGAATGGTTTAGCATCAGCTATATTCGTCAATATTCTGCCACCTCACAAAACACTTCCTTAAAAAAGAGGTTTCTGAATTTCTAACTGGGTTTCCTTAGTTTGGGGGATTTCATAACCCTGATTTAAATTATTCAGAGCTGCTTTTTTCCCCTGAGGTCTCCACCACCAGATCCAACCACAGGAAAGTACCGTATGTATTTCATAGTAACACTTCAGCAGCGGAAAAGTTAGGAAGGTCTGAACACAACTAAACTATGTTCCAGCAACTCAACGACTAAAATAAAAACCTAAAACTCCTGAGGAGGAGCATCTTGCAATGGACAACAGCCAGCCATCGCTATTTAAAGGTAATAGTAGAAGACCCTCAAATCCACGCAGCATAGCTGCTGGATGCGTAAATGTTGTAAGAGACAGGTAAATTGTTCCCCGAGTAAAACTAGTTACCTTGGCTTGTGGTAAACAGACCTATTATTGTCACTTCCACTGACCAATGCTTTGTTTCTTACCTATTTTGTCATGTCCAGCTTGTCAAACAACCCCCTCCTGAGTGGCGAATCTACCCACTACCCCCCGTCATCAGACTGGGGTACTCGGTAATTCTGGGTAAACCAGTACTCCAGCACACACAGGAGAAAAGAAACATTACTTTTTAATCGAACTGGCTTTAAAGCCACTTGAAAATCACCAGTCGCTAAGTGTCACTGGGGGAGAGGCTGAGCAGTGCCCATTCCCACGTGTTTTGGTTGACGACCAGGACCTACTGCAGTGATCAGTGGTCATTCGCAGGCAAACCAGCCACAGGGTTGCAAGGAGCTTGGGGGAGGTCCCCCCAAGCCCCGCAGCCGCTGGGAGAGACGAAGGGGGCTTTCAGATAGAAGCTGATGCCAAATCTCCTCTTCCCCCCTCGGCGGGGCCAGGCGTCCTCCCCAGCCTCCTCACACCCCCGCCTGCAGCTCTGCTGACTTTGGCGTATGCTAATTGCATCCTATTGCGCCCACAGATGATCATCATTCAATGTAATTTGCAGCTAGGCCAATTTTTAAATTATTTTGGGAACTATAATACTTTGTTCTGTAAATGTTTACCCGCTAAATATCAGCTGTGTTAGTTTCCCAGCGTATTGCAAGAGAAATCTGCATGTGAATGAAAGGGAAATAGATACAGTCTCTGGTACACAGATGCAAACAAAATGGCAAAAGCTTTGGATCCAGACACTTGGAAGACATTATGTCATTTCTCTGATTTATCTTGTGTTGTTCTAGCTGCAGAAAAGAAAACCTTAAATAATTTCATAATTTTTGACGTCCAGCTTTTATGAATTGCAAGGAACGTCTGTGGGAACATTTCCCACTCAGCTTCTAATTTGATGGAAGTTATTTGAAACACATTGAACGTTTTTCTCTTTACAGATAAAACAGCCCCTCCAGGAGGACGTGGAAATAAATAGCAAGTGAGGGAGGCAAACTTGAAAACGTCAGTTGCCGTGTAAAGATGAAGATACGATTTTGGCACGCTACTATTTTTTCTGTAGAATGAAGACTTCTGCAACAGACCTAAGTGCATGAGAAATATGAAAGCAGTTATTACTTTATGTAAGGGGTTTTAATGACCACACTGATAAAATTACTCTCCCGACAGAAAGCGGTCTTACACTGAGGCACGTAATTGGTATCGGAGCAGGCTGGGTAATCAGATAAGATGCCCAATCCTTGTTTGAACTCCTCCATTAATTTAAGATACATCTTGAACTTTTTTTTGACGGAAAAGTGCGCTGTCCTTTACCACCTTCGCTTCCGTAGCTTTTGCTTTCTATCTTCGTCAGGCTGATTCACAGCAAGGGATGAACTGGAACTAAACTGAGGCTATCTGTGGGATAACTGAAGGCTTTACGGAGCCATGAAATCCCAAGGGGAGCAGCACCAGGCGCTCGGAGTTACAGGCCAGCAGATTTAACATGCTTTCCTCCTTCACTGTGTTTATAGAGAAAATCCCTGCAGGGACAAAACCCGTGGCCTTGCCAGGTCCCAGTCATCCTGAGGATTGTGTGTGCTCCAGCCGGAACAAAGCAGGAGAGTCCCCCGAGCAGACAAAGCACTGCTCTGTTTTAGTCATTAGTACAGAGGCAATTTCAATCCTATTATCTCAAAAAGATAGGGCTTCTCCTGTGTCCATAGGAAAAGAAATCCCGCTCTGAAGGAGAAAGACAGACTTGGGTCTGTGGTGGGAAGGGAATACAAGTCCATGTTCTGAAGGGACACGCCAGCTGTGCTATTTTAAAAGAAAAAAAATAACAGCTGAGAAATATTATTGCTGCCAGGCTGATGCAGCAGGGCTGCCCCTCTCCGCCACGGCAGTACAAGACCCCGTGCGCAGTCTTTGCTTGCAAGTAGATCCTTGCAAACTGATGACTAGCATAGGGCGTACCTGCTCCGCCAGGGCCATGGACCAGTGCCCAAATAACAGCTGCATAACCCGAATTCAGGCCACCGGCAGCAAGCCCCTCTCTAAGCCAGAACTGGGTGAATCAGGCTTTTGGAAAATGATTTCTTTATCTTACTTAGGACCGTCGGGTTTTTTTGTGCGCGACTAATTTGCAAAAGGGTTTCATTCCCTAATTCCCGCAAATTATTCGATGACAAGAGGATTTGTTTTCCCTAAACACATCTATTGTTCATTGATGGCGAGGTTTCTGCAGACGCCCACGAGTGCTGCCAGCCACCTCAGCTCACACCACACGATGGCTCCCCCCTGCCTCTGTCATCTTCTAGGCAGCTATTCAAAGATTAACAAAGCAAACTAACCTAAGTTCGTATTTACAAGAAGAATTCAAATACCGTATAGATACCGCTGTGACTTATTCTAACAGCCTCTGTCAGGAGAATGTGCTTCAGACAATGAAAAAACAAAGTTATTCATTCTTTCCGCCAGCAAAGTCAGACAATTTGGTCAAAATGTGTGGTTTCAAGCACATTTTCTGTAATGCAAACCTAAGCCTACTCAGTATTATGCTTCTTTGGGATTGCATTCAAATGTAAAGATTGATTCTGATTTAATCTTTATGGCATAAAAGCAAAGTAAAGGGAAAGAAGAGTAACCTATGTTAAGCTCTTATTATCACTAGAATGGAATGTTCTTTATGTATTTAGTAAGCAATGAAGGAACATTTTAACAGAAATTTTTGCATCTGCTACACTGGGAACCACCAGCAATTAAGTCTGCAAACATTTATAAATTTTATTTTGCAATTACTGTGCATTTTATAATTACTTGTAAACTCAAAACTTCTGTAAATATTTATTTGTAGAAATAGTGATTTGGCTATCCATTAGGGAAAAAAAAAGTGTTACTTTTCTCCAATTATGCAGCCACTCTTGGAAAAAAAAAAATGATGGAAGATGTTCAGATGGAAGACCCCTGATTAATGAGCATAACAAATTTGTAAGTAAAGGAATATTTGTTTACTCTAAGCTATGGTCAAGGATTCACTCCAGGAGACGTGGTAGCCCTGCGGGTGTTTGGTGTTCACGGAGCTGCTCTGAGCACTTCTGCAGGCATTAGGCAGGCTTTTGCCACGTGAAGTGATTTTTGCAATTAGGGCAGTCTTGCTTCCGTGTCCCCAGTTTACTGCAGAAGAATAATTTGACAGGGTTTCATTACACCACCTGTGAGCTCTTGACAAGTGACCATACTATAAAGTGAAAACAGGAGGAAGTGTCCTGCAGACTGTAGATCTAGTTCAGTTTGCATTTTTCGTTTTCCTGGCATGCTGCATAGTGGTAGCCCTTTGCACTAATGAAGACTGTCGTCTTTCTGTCACTATTCTGTCAGCTGCCTCTGGGGAATCAAGACTCAGACAAGAAGTGCAGCTTTCACTAGCCCGTAGCAGCATTGTCCTCCTGTCTGACAGCAAATCCCCAGATCTTCCATATGGGTTTATTATCCATATCAGAAGTGTCTCCATTTTGCATGCAATGATTCAGGGGAGCAGGCCATATGCAATGACACTCCAGAAGGCAGGGGCAGGCTGGGGAACGAACCATGAAGTGGGGGTCAATGCACTTAGCATGTTTCTCCTTGTTTATATATAAATTTTGACTCATGTTTTTGCACACTTAATTTCTCTGCAAATAAAGGCACTGACTGAACTCACTCACCAGATGTTGATCCCTACCATCAATCAGCTACTCCACAGTATAAATCCCAGCAGTGACCAATGCTACAGGCTTTTAAGAAATTAAGAACTCACATAAATTTTAGTCTTAAGTAAGCTTTCCTCCTGCCCTGCCATGCTTAAGTTTATTCTTCATCACTACATTCAACTCCCTACCTATTTCCATCCTACCTTCCCTCACCATTCGGTCACCAGGTGCCTAAGAGGCTCACTGGCACACGTACCTTTTGTGCTTTCCTCATTCTTGTCCTCCAAAACATAACTGAAGATAGGACTATTAAGGACTAGAAGAGTGCAAAAAAAGAGTTTATATTAATTTTATGACTGACTGAAAGGAAAAAAACCATGCAGTAAATGACATCCAACTGATCCCTTTCTGGAGTCTATCAGCAAGAACTGGATTAACACCAACACAACTCTGGTGACCCTCACAAAGGAAAACATGCTGGGCATTTTCTCATTACTGAACAGTTTAAGTACGCTAGGCTAGCTGCAGTGGCAGAGCTTCCTTAAATCGGGGCTTGATACTGTAAGAATGAGCATTTAGACCCTATTCTAGGAAGAAGAAATGCAAATGTGAGCTCAGGCATGTAAATATTCCCCATAAAGGCTGTGGGACTGCTAGTGTGCTGGAGGCCAAGCATGCAGTGGATCAATACTCCCTGCCTGGGGAGGCTGAACGACTTCTGCTGAGGTTTTAAATGCACAGAAACCTGCAGTAGAGTTGGGAACACATTTTCTAGACTCTTTTCTAAATAGTCTTGAGCTCTGTCGTCCTTAACTGGTGCTGCTAGGAGCATGAAGGAGGAGGACTATGCACCTCCCTATATTTTTGTCTATCATCAGACAAACCGCCCCAAACAGACTGTGAGGCCACCAGACCCCTGGAGCATGCTCGCGTTACACAGATACTCACGCAGGGGCCGTGGGATGTGCTAAAGCACCGAGAAAATAGCTGCAATACGTGAAATTCTGGTCATCTTGGGAGACCTGCCAAATTGCTCAGGCTCAGAGCTCCAGATTCATCCATTGTGAAGACCTTGTCTACAAGGTAGCTTCTGCATCAGATAAAAACCTATCTGATGACATTTTATTTTAGAAAGCACCATCCATCCAGAGTAAATGAACCTTTTCTTTATAATCTATTTGGTCCATCTCCAAAATGTGGCAGAATACTTTGTAAATGGGGATGTTACTGAAAATATCTTCCATGTCGAAACTTTTGCATTCCTTCATGTGCCTCAGCCGCAAATGCCACAGGCTCCCATTTCACAAGCACCATGAAATCTCTGGTTTACATTTGGATTTAGTTAAATGTCAACTGTCTTTCTAAGTACTCCTTTTGTAGGAGAAGAGTGATTGAAATTACTTCTGTAACTGAGGAGTGCAGTCTATTCTACTTCTTTGTTATAATCAGGAATTTGACAAAATATTTTTCTCAAAGCCTTTGGCTGGTAAAATTATTTAAGCCATCAGGATTTCAGTCACGCAGTGTAAGAAAGGCTATTTTCCTAGCTTAGAGTAATGACCAGAAAAGCCTCTATGCATCACTGTTTATTATACACCTCATTTACTTTGACATAATGCTAATACTAAACCAAAGCTCAAAGTCTGCAAAAGTCACGTTTTCCTACATGAGGAAAGCAAATTTTGCTCATCTGAAGCATCTCAGAAGGTAACTCTGGCAGGAACAGATGTTGCCCAGGACAGTTTCTGTCCTCCCACATATGCTCAGGTGCCCTCCCAGCCACGCCGGTGTCTCCTTCTGAGCACCACCCAAACAGGCAAGGAGCTCTTACCCAAAGTCTCAAAAAAAAAAAAAAAAAAAAAAGAGGGCACAGAGAAAAAGAAAACAGAGACGAAAGGATAACAAGTGCCAGAAGCAGCACTGAATGGTTTCCATTTGAAGAGAAATAAAGCAAAGCAGGACTCTTCGGCTTAGAAAAAAGCCCCGAGGTAACCCATCAGTGGCCAAAGATGACTTCCACAGTCTGGAAAAGGTGGCAAGGGAGCAAATACCTGCTGATGACAGAGGGACCGCGGGGAACCCGTTGAGAGATACATTTGCAGGCTGGAAATCACAGGGAGCGTTTCTTCACAAACAATCCAATGGGATCAGTGGAAGTTATATTACTACAGAAAAAAAAATATCAATAGAGGCAAGCAGGAGCTACACAACTGTCAGGGGGGCCATCAGCTGGGGGTAAATGCATTGAGGCACACACGGCTTGATGCCTTGGAAGATGTTAATGCACGGATTGATGGACGTGCCATGAGCAGAATTGTCTGTAATAGCTTTGTTTCCTATTCTATTTCCCAAAACTTCAGCTACAGACTACTACTGTTAATCAGAAATTTTGCCAAGCCTAGATTTAGCTTTGTGTACATACCAAGAACACAGAAAACACCACAATTACATTATTTCAATATATGTGACTAACTTCTCCAAACTGTGACCTATCTTCATCTCTATCCAGCATCATTCTGCCCAGGCTACCCCCTTGCCTCCCCTCACTTCAAACTTGGCGTCTTGAATTATCTGTTATCCAACCTATAGACCACAAGCGCTGCAGAGCAGGATTATTTTTCTCATTTGTTTTTTTTGCAAAATACTCAGAAAAATACAATAGATTATTTAACATAATAAAATAATAATGAAAAGACTTGAAATTCACCTGTGCAGAAGAAAGGTACAGACATGCTGCCCCTTGCAGACAAAAGACTCAGTGACGTTATTTGGTACTGGTATGAGCAATAGCCCCTGGGTGAGAGGCCAGGAAAGTCCCTCTCTCATCATCAAGGAATTGGAGAAAGAGAAGGACCACGAGAGATCACTTAATCCACCCTTTAGCCCCAAACCAAGTTCAGATGCACCTATGGCATTGCAGAAAGGTGCCTGACCCATCTGTCTTAAATAATCAAAGACCATTCCCAACACCAGAGCCCTCCCTACAAGCTCTCTCAACGCCTCGCTGGCCTTGACATTACACAGCTTTCCTCGTGCCTAGCCAGAACCTTTCTCACCACAAATTAAGCCCCTTATTTCTTATCTGACTCCCACAGTTGGCCCTAGAGGGTACCCCGAGATCGCCTCCGTGGGGAGGAGGTGTCACCAGCATGCCTGTGCAAGGCAGGGAGGGCATGTGTTGAGAAATGTTTTCTGCCTCATATTGAAAAGCAGGATATTTCATATACTTATGCTTCCTGAAGATGAAAAAGATGCAATATCCTATGTGTCATTTGGGTAACATCTGGATTTCTTGAGGGCTTTTCTAAAGCCATACCAGACTCCTTCACTCTTTAACCTCCTTCCTATAGCTTTTCCATTTGTTTGCTTTTTGTCTTTGTCACAAGGGATTTCTTATCTCTTTGGGTGTCTTCATAAATTGAATACATCCGCAGCAATGGAACGCCAAGAAATGAAAGGCAAAATAACAAGGTTGCAAAACCATGTGCTTAATTTCACAGTCCAGTTCCTCAATATGGAAGACAGAAATGTCTCTCTCCTGCACCCTCCAGCCTCACAGGCCTATATTGTTCAGCAATTTATACTCATCAACCACTTGACACACATTTTTACGGATTAAACTTTCAGCCCAGAGCCTATTAAAATGCCAACTTGACAATGCAAAATTTATTAAAAGTTTTCAAAAAACTATATCACCAATTACCCAGCCCCATGCAGCTAAATATTTAGCAACTGTGGTTTAATACACACAGATAGTACCTGTACCTAAAAGCTTCTGAAGTTTGAATTCACTTCAGAAGAGCAAGGATGTCACCTGTGTCATTCGGGAATGCTTCCACCAAGGTCAGCAGAACAACGCTGTGGCAGGAGAACTAGGCCCTGGGTTTTTTCAAAGCTATCCTCTCCCAAACACAGCAACAGACCTGCATATTTGTAGCTTTTCTCTCTGCACTGCAGCTTTTCTTATAGGTTAAATGTCTTTTTTTGAGTAGAAGCTAGCCCCTGGAGCTTCAGGCTATACCTAGGATGTGTTTTCATCTTCTTTGCAATAATTTGCCCTATATCTAAGCAACCAAATAGCACAGTTTGGTATGGGTAAATATCCCACTGTATTAATGAAGCTTGAAGCAAAAAGCATTGCTAGAACAAAACCACATATTTACAAACAAAATCAGGAGGAAAGGGGTCCTGGGGGAATCATATCTGCTATGTGAATCGCCTCACAAACAACTGCACTGACAAGGCACGATGGTTTGTATGTGGGTTACATCAAAATAAGAAGTTGGAATTAAAACCCTTCACTTCTGTGATGGTCTGATTCATCTCTGCTGATAAAAGACCTGAGGTGCCACTGAAGCTGGAAAACCTGGAGTACCTTCCCCCCGCTTTGTGGATTTAAATGCATCTGAAATCCCAGCAGAATGGTTAATCATGGAAGATTTTCCCCATTCTGTCTCAAAAGAAGGATCTCACCAATTCCTGGCTGTTGAGATCCAGGCCTGGAGCACAGGCTCTGCCCCGAACCGCCCGAGGAGCACCCCGGCTCTGCGGCCCCAGCACCGGTCCTGCCCAGCTCTGCAGCAGCATTCGGGGTACAGCCTTTAGAGAAGGAGCAAACTGCATACCACTGGCTTCATTTGGTTTTACACTAGATTGACTAAACTATTGCAGCTGTTTTGTCTTAGTATAAAGTAACAGTTCTTTAAGAGGGCATCTTTAAGAAACAAAACATTCCCAGGTACTTTGTGATGAGCAAGGTCCAGCCAAGCAGACTTTAAAGGCTCAGGAGAAAATATTAACTCACTTTTTTTTCCTTTTTTAAAGATGAATGTCATAGAAAAGTAATTCAACAATGCCACCGATGCTTTGAGCAACCTTCAAAGTAGCCTTGAAGAGGTTAGTGTGTTAATTTATCAGGAAAAAATATTATTTGCAATATTCAGCGAGTTCCACTCTGTGACTCATTTGCATCTTTACTGAGTAACAACAGAGGAACAGAACACGCTAAAGTCTTGAAATGGCAACTGTCCTTCAGTACTTAGTACCTGATCATACTATCTACTCGATACCATCTACACTATTTTTGCATCCGACAGCAAGAGAAAAATACATTGAGAAAGCATGCTAATTTCTCACCCAGGAAAGTGAGGAATTCCTCAAAAAAAAGAAAGAGGGTGGCAATACAGTTGAAGACATGCACACCTTCTCTGAGAGTGAGGATGCAGCAAAATCAAGGGGTAAGACACAACCTGCATACCTTAAAATGGACCCTGCCAAAGGAGAGCACCACACCTCACTCTTATTTCTTAAGGCTGACTTCCCTGATAGATCAGAGAAACTGATAATTTGGGTTTGTACTTGCATGCATGGATGCGATTCCCCTGTCCAAAATAAATCTCTGCCTGCACATCCTGGCTGTATTTTTATATCACATTTCTTTGTCATTAGTAACTCCTTTCACAGCTGCATTTACATCCAGATTTTCTTTCCTTCAGATTTAAAATTGAAAATGCTGCAGTAGATTAGCAAAACAAGGCCCCAGCCTCAGCACAATACAGGGGCTGCAATTTCATCCCCGAGATTTGGCTGCTCCACTTGAATTGTGCTTTTGTGTTTTATGGCATCAACAGAAACATCTCACTGAATTGCCGCCTTGTATTCTGTTACAGACAGCACTCGCTATTATCCGGCTTTTTGTAAAACGGCATCTCTGAACATATCCCCAGTGCGTTGGGAAGAAAAGCCTGGACAGTGCTGGAGGAGGGAGCAATGCTTTCTTTTTATTTTTGCAGAGCTGGAGTCGGTGTTATTTAGCCCCCAAACTTCCACTTCAGTGGCCGTAGCACTCGTTCAAAGCCACCATCAGGTACATGGCAGGTCAACAGTGGCTGCCACGTGCTGATGCAGGCTGATTATTTAGGATGAAGCAAACTGGAAACAGGAGTGATCCAGTTAGTTTATGCTTCGGAAAGATGGTTGCGATTCATCCCTCTGTCCTGGAAGTTCACCCTGAGCAGTGATTACTCATAAGCAAGCCTCTGCCAGGATTTCTTACGAGGGAAAAGGCTTGTTTACTCTTTGGACACATGGCACCATCCCAGAAACCAGCAAGACCCAAAAACAGCAGCTAGCATTTACCAGGCAGATTTCTTGTAAAAGAAAGTAATTTCATATTCTGCGAGGGGAAAATAAATATTATCCTTATCTTTCACCAGCCTTCAACTCCAAAGTCAGGCATATTAACAGCTATGATTTTTGCCTCTGACAGCAAAGGCTTAATTCTGCCCTCAGAGACTCACATAACCCAGTTGGTGTGAAGTTAGCAAGAAAGCAAATCCCCCATACCACAGCAATCCTTTGATAGAAAGGTAACATGTGGACATGCAGGGCTCCACTTTATTAATTACAGATATCATTTGCATTGTCCATATTTAATTTTATGTACATTTCACAAGTGTATCAACTCTCTAGGAAGCATTACTGGCCCAAAGTAGGAGGAGGGAGCATCACCCCTTGCACCAACCACAGCGGCATTTCATCTGCCACAGCAGAACTGAAGCAGATACCACAGAGACCCCAAGTTTGGACCCCCTGAAAACCTGCAGTGCCTCGGTCTGCAGCCGGGATGCTTGCAAAGAGTCTAGGACATTAGGCAAACTGCCAGGATAGGGATAATAGGGAAAGGGATAGCATACTGCAGAAGGGCTCAAATCCCAACTGAACTATCTAATAATAATATATAGTAAAGAATACACAATAACATCTAATAAAAACTTCCTCCAAATGATGCAGGTCCAGCGCTTTGGGAGACACTAGCAATGTCGTTCTGCTTCCATTTTTTTTTTTTTTGTTTTGTTTTTGAGGGGGTTATTTGTTTGTTGGTGGGGTTTTTTTGAAGGCAAGATCACCCCGAGAGGCAGAAAAAAAAGCCTTTTTCCTAGGAAGCAGCCGGATCGGCGGGACGTCCCTTCCCGGCTCCCTCCCGCCACCGCGACGCCAGGTGGCAGCGCAGCCCCGGCCACGGGCAGCGGCGGAGGGGGGACGGGATAGGAAAAGAGGAGGGAAAAAGAAAGATGGAGGGAAAAAGCAGGGGGTTTCTAACAGGCTGCCCGCGGGGAAAGCAGGCCTGCTGTGGGGAAAAAAACCTCGTGGGATGTCGGTGTTTCCAGTCCCTGAAAAAAGCAGCTCCAGCCAGCGTGCAAAGGGACTGGCACAGAGGATGCAGATGCACAGACAGGCACAAGGATGCAGACACACGGACACAGTTGCATGTTTGTTGTTCCTCCTCACTCCCCCACCAAAAAAACCCTTATTTCTAACGAGGAACACAAATTTCAAAAAAATGCCATGAACTGGGAGTTCAAAGAAAAATACAGGCTTGGGCTGATCATCTTGTTTAGGCCTTTTTAAAAGACTTTTTAAAGCACAATAGCATGCCTTTCTGAGGAAAGCTATCCTTTGAAACACCTGGCGGAGAGAAGCAAAGGTTCTGCTAGGAAATACAGGAGCAGACTGTTTCAGCACTGAAAACTTTTTGCCAATTTATTTCCAAACCCAGAAATGCCTAGAAATCAAGGGGAAAGGTCTTTTCAGTCCATGTGTGTGGCAGGAGGTGCAGGCTGCAAATTTATCAAGCTCCAGGGTGAAACCAAGAAACATTTTCCTCCCATAACTCCATTTAAAAGACTGTTCTGGTCCAGCACGATAAAAATCATAAAATTACCAGCCTAAATATTCTCCTGGCCAACTTTTACCCACCTGTTTTTGTCTCAACATCATTTTTTTGGCTAAAACACCCTCCCAAGTCCTTTCTGTTACACTACTGTACAACCTTAGCTCCTCCTAGCCTTTGTCTTTTAGCCAGACCGAACAAGCTGGGAACCGGCCTCTCCTTTCCTGAAATTGATACCTTCCATGTCAACAAATTTGCTTTTTCCCTTTCACAAAATGCTTGGCTGCAAGTTCCCAGCCAGCTCCTGCCTCAGGTGCTCCCGCAGCCAGGGACAGCCCAACTTCTCCTGCGGCTTCTCCCAGCCCCGTGCCGAGGAACAGGACAGACCCATGGTCATCACAGCCCCCCCGATTGAGAGCTTTGGCAATGCCCAGAGCAGAGCACAGCATTCAGACACCATGCAGACGACAGGCAGCCGTTGTGCAAAAAAAGGCAACATGACCCCAAACGGCCGGTCAGGCCTGACCTCTTCTGCTTTAAAAGCACCCATCTTGCAGCCCATCTGGTCTCTGCAGAAGAGCTTTCTTGAGACCTCAGCAACCTCAGCTCCCATAAACACCTCAGATACCATAACTCCCCAGCCATCGCCCCTGGACCACACCGCCCCCTCCGCCTCTGTTCGCTGAGGATTTCAGGGCTCGTTTCCTGACAGCTCCTTCCTCCTGTAATTCCAGCAAATCTGACGATTTTATCTTGTGCATAGCCCTTTCTTGGGGAGCTGCATATTTGCCAAGCACTTCCTTGGCTACCGATCTGGTCTTAAGTTCGTTAAGCAGAGAGCCAAGCGTACACTGTAGCAATCTAACCACAAAACCCAAGCAGCACAAAAGGCATACTCGGTATTCAACACCTCATTTCACAACCTAACAGATGAAGGCAACACCCTTTTCCCCCCCCCTTTCCCGAGGTGTAATGGGCAGCAATGCTTCAGTATGTGTGGGAATATTGGTAGGGGTGAGACACAAAAAAAAAGTAAATAAGAAGTATACTGGTTCGCTTTGCATGACTGGTATCTAGAAATGGATAATAATCTCTCTAACACAACACACAACATACCTGTTTGTGGTCCTGTATTGGGCAAGGGACAGGACACAGTGTTCTTGCAGATCTGCCAGCCTGAGAACTGATTGTTTTGTACCAAGAAATTTCTGAACCACGCAGATACGGGAGGCTTAAAGACCTGTCTCTGGACACTGAAGGTGGACCTACAACCTAGCCTTCATTTTACAAAGACCATGGTGATTCAGGATACTCAGCCTAGAATATAGTTGAAACTGATAGTTTACAGTCAGAGGCTTAAAGGCTTGGGAAATGAATCTTAAAAGAAAGTGGCAGAAATGATATGTTGCTTAAATAAATAAGTACTCTCCTGAAGCCCTTCAGCCTGAACAATATTTTGCTTTTAACTTCACCTGAACAGCTGTGCAGTCTCCAGTCGTGCTCACACACCATCCACGCTCACAGCTCCTTTATTCCCCGTTCCTGTACTGGGATTTAGCCAATGTTCCCTACCACCAGTACAAAAAAAGGGGGCACCTCCTCTCAGCAGGAACCTGCAGCACAGCCATCCCAGCACCCCATCCTCGAGGGCCCCCGCATGGCACAGGCCACCTGCCTTCTCCTGCACCACCCTGAACAGGAGACCTGGCTGCTAACAACACTGGGGGAACG
This sequence comes from Platalea leucorodia, assembly GCF_965183815.1. Classification (NCBI taxonomy): domain Eukaryota; kingdom Metazoa; phylum Chordata; class Aves; order Pelecaniformes; family Threskiornithidae; genus Platalea; species Platalea leucorodia. The sequence goes on along the minus strand of NC_138828.1, from coordinate 4,503,453 downwards.
ACAGAGCAACATGGGAGTAGCATTAGCATATTTCTTTGTAACGTAAGGAAATAAGCTGGTAATTCCCAGAAACGACACATCTGGCAAGGCATTGCAGAGAAAGATGGCATTTTAACAGACACGGGACAGCAAGCTAGTAAGTTGCAGGTACATACATACAAAAAAAGATGTTGCACAGAATGGTGCAGGTATAAAACTCACTAGATAGCTTAAAAACAGCAGTCAGGAACATCTGTGGCAGTATTTGATCACAGCCAAGAGCACAAGGGAGTGACATGGGTGAGAGAGGGGATCATGAGGACCCTCTATACAGAACACAACATCACCCAAGATCAACCAGTGCGTGGTGGAAATAGTCTTTTCTGTCCCAGAGCAGAATAGGGAAAATGCTGCACACTGCTGAAGACTGCATCCTGAAATAGCTTGGCTGGCAGAGGGCCACAGGGCACACTTTTTTGGGAGGACAAATATCTGAAAAAGGGTTCAAGGACATAGGGGGAGCATGAGGCAGACAGACTAGAAAGATACCCAATGCCATGGTGGAACAGCCCTAGACCTGAAGTCCCATGAGCTTTCACAAAGATGCTCCTCACATTGTATCTTGGAAAAACAGAGGAAGGCGAAGGAGAAGACCACATCCTTGCTCTTCCTCCCTCACCCCTCAAGAATTCTCTCTGGTTTTCTCTCTTACAGCAACAGCAGCATTGCACATCTATCAAGGTGTGACCTCAACATGGGAAGCCACTCAGCTGGACATCAGTTGGCTTATATTACACAACTACAAGCGTCAAACTTGCCAACAGCATGGTCCTTTCCTCCCGCAGCCAGGAAAGGAGGACTGCCCACAAGCTGTCCGTAAGAACAGATCTGGTGAAATTGTTTGGGTCTATACCCAAAGGAGAGAGAGAGAGGTTTCTCTGCAGCAGAAAATCCAGCACTAAGTCCCTGCTTTTCCTCTTACTCCTGAGAGGACATGCTTGATAGAGAGCCTCAGCTGCCTCCCACCACCACCACTCCCCCATCCCAGCTCCCACAGCTCTGAACCCCCTTCAAAATAGCTTCCAGAACAGCAAGTTAAACAGGCTACATCCACCCAAGTAAGTTTTCTGATGGACAAAGGTAGAGAGGGTGAACTATGATGAGGATCCAGGTGGATCATTCTCTCCCTCAGATTACAACCCTTGGGTCCATTTGCCACATGAGGGGCCTTTGGTCTCCAGGCTGATGAAAGAGCAGTATTTCTGAGAAGGGACTGCTGGCCAAGCCCAGTGTGGTGGGACTAGACCATCTCCCTGGAGCTACCTTCCAGCATAAACGAATTCTCCCCCAATAAAACAACAGATGGAAGAAGCCAGAGAGAAGGCTGATCAACAGTTGAGAAAAACAAGCACTCACTTGACCTACTCACTCACAAAAAGTTGACATACGGCCATCCTGGCCTGACTGGGCACTACGATGAAAGGCAAGCAGCAAAGCGGCACCAGCCATGGCTAAACAGCTGCTTCTCAGCCCAGAGTCACCCAGAGGTCACCAGCGGGCTGTCAGCTCTGCCAAAATACACCCAAAAAAGCAGAAGACATCACCCCGACTCCTTTGGTGTGATCTGAGAAGGTACTCACAGGAGCTCAGGGGATCCCAAAGGCTGCTGGCAGCAGCTGCCCATGGCCCTTCCCCATCCAAAGGACCCCAGCATGTGGTGGAGGAAGAAGAGACTTGGTCTCCCATCTGCACAGAGACTCTCCAAATTGTCTCAGAATCCTGTAAGCCAAGAAGGGGATATTTCCTGAGGATTAGGTAATGATGAAAGAAGCTAGTAGCAAGGGAGTTGGTCACAGGTTTGGGAATAACCTGTCCTAAAGGAAATTGCTTTCATACAATCTGATCAGTGATGACAATTTATGACTTAAAGTTGTCTCACCCATAATCTTACTTTAACCTCAACAAAAAGCATTTTTTCTTCACACACTTAAAAACTTCTTACAGCAATGCCATCAGTGGTCCCATGGGTAAGCTAGAATGTTTCCTGTTGTTGGCTTGAGCTGCTCTTCCCTTTATGTCCACTAAATACATACTTACAAAAATCAAAGAAAAAATTAAGGAAGCTTATGACTCTTTCAGGAATTCTGAGTGCCACACACAGGTGTGGATTCATTTGCCTTTTCAGCAAAAGCATGGAGTCATACGGTCCCTGCCCCTCATTACATGTCATTCCTTACCCACTCCTTTCTTCACTGCTCCGCCTGCTTGTGTAAGGCTGCTCTGAAGAAGAAACAAACAGGGAGTGACCTAGGTTTTATTTCTGCAGGGTTATTTTAACCTGGAATTTCTCACTGGTTTTGTTTACAGTGCAGCTCCACAAAAGAGACATGTCTGCACAAACGAGGGGGCAGCAGGCTGCAGTTCATGACAGAATGAGTGGCTAGCAGCAAGGACTCCTTAAAAAAAACCATAAAGAGCTCTTCCACCTAAGTAACACGGGATGGGATCCAGAAAAAAAAAAAACACAGACATTGCCTTTGCTGTACCCTGTGATCAATCACACTACAAATTCCATGTGATTTTATCTAAAAAACCCCATAACATTTGTCTGTCTTTTTCCAGTAAAGTAATACAGATTTTTAATTCATGTCTTCTCCTTGTTGTCATGCTTTTTTCAGCATCACCAAAAGACCCAACATCGCACCTTCTTCTGGACCATCAGACAGAAGCTGCAGAGCCAAAAACCACATAAAGGAAAAGCAAAATAAACATTTCTTTCATCAGGAAGCTTACGGATGAGGCTCTCAGCATTGAAAGGTGTTATCTGCAATGAAACCAAACGACCAAATTTAGGGTCTTAGATCTGAGATCGGAAGCATTCCCTGGGGTGACAATCCCCCTCCACCAGAAAGCCAGAGCCCAGCCAAGACAGAAGGGGAACATAAGAGCTACCTAAGCTTTCCATACAAGCAGAACTGGGATGGAGCTATGGGGACAGCTTTGGCATAGTTGTGGTACCACCAGGAGTGTTACCCAGGAAAGCAGTGCCAGGAGTAAATGCCAAGGACTGGTAAATGCCAAGGGGCTCACACAAAGTGGCAAATCAACACTTGATGTGCACAGAAACTATACACACTAAAACTCTAGCGAGAAAGGTTGCTGCACTAAAAAGGTAAGATTCAGAAACATATAGAAAAAGACACATAAAGGTTAAGACTAGAAAAGCAGAGCACAACAGAGAAGAACCTCCTATAAATATAGGCAAATGCTTTAATTCCTTATAGACTTTTTTCTAGATATATTTGCTGTCTTTATAAAGAGTTTTCTCAGTAGGTGTCTCCTGGAGCTGAAAAAAAAAATCTTTTCCTTGCTCTAAATCTCACAGGAGTTGAAGAAGGGAATTTATTCAAAGTCCGTATCTGAGATTATCACATATCTGCTGCTTAGTTTCAAGAAGTAAACAAGTTGTGTATGGAATGAGAATATTTTCTTCCTATGAAGCTGCCAGAGGAATTCAGTGCATCTTTCCACAATGAACTTTGAAAATGACCACATAAGCTTTAGCCACCCTACGAGAAGTACAAATAACAGAAAAAAATTATAGAAGCACCTGAAGTGGCGCTCTAGCACCCCTTTCCTCACTTTATGGGGTTTAATACTTATATAAAATTTGCCATGCAAAATCTGATTAATGATCTTTAAAGCCTAATACGATACCACTGCAGATTCAGTCCATAACTGAAACACAAAAACCAAGCCTACCAATTTGTCTCCAAGCAAGTGATACCTGAGATACCAGGGAAAAGGACAAAGCTTTGCAGTAACAAAGGGGAAACTTGCTTCCCGGTTCTGGTTAGGTATTGCTTTTCTCTCATGTACTGAGCATAGGAAAGCCTGCAACCTTTTAACCTCAGCCAGAAAGTAATCTTGCATATATTCATCATGTACCTGCAACATTCAGGCATCTACAACAAAGGGTTGTCCCTTCCAACCCCAACTATCCTATAGGTGTTCAAGGTCTTGATTGTTGCTGAAAACTTGTATTAAGTCATAGAATAGTTCGGGTTGGAGGGGACCATTAAAGGTCATCCAAGCCCCCTGCAGTGAGCAGGGACATCTTCAACTCGATCGGGTTGCTCAGAGCCCCGTCCAACCTGACTTTGAATGTTTCCAGGGATGGGGCATCTACCACCACTCTGGGCAACCTGTGCCAGTGTTTCACCACCCTCATCGTAAAACATTTCTTCCTTCTATATAGTCTGAATCTGCCCTCTTTTAGTTTAAAACCATCACCCCTCGTCCTATCACAACAGATCCTGCTAAAAAGTCTGTCCCCATCTTTCTTATAAGCCCCCTTTAAGTACTCAAGGGCTGCAATAAGGTGTCCCCAGAGCCTTTTCTTCTCCAGGCTGAACCACCCCAACTCTCTCAGCCTGTCCTCATAGAAGAGGTGTTCCAGCCCCCTGATCATTTTTGCAGCCTTCTCTGGATCCGCTCCAACAGGTCCCTGTCTTTCCTGTGCTGAGGGCTCCAGAGCTGGATGCAGGGCAATTACATATTATGCAATACAGTATTTTTATTTTCATGAATCAGTTTTAAATGTGCTGCTCTTTAATTTTCTTGTGAGTTCCTTTTCATTGGGAAAGGCACATGGGTGAGTTCAGTTTTGTTGTTGTGTACTACTATTTTAAATCCTTTCATTACATCAGGTTTATCATGTTACAGTTCCACTAAGGCAGTGCTTACTCCAGCCTCATGCTGGTGCAACACACACCTTTTCTTCCTCCCTCTTGTTTTCCAGTTTACTTGCATTGCTTTATCCCTGACCACTGGGCTGATAGAGGCATCCAAGAGGATACTGAACATCTTTATACCGACCGCTTGCAGCTCATCACAAACCAGCCACTTAAAGTTTCACCTTTGTGCCCAAAATACTGAGTGGGGTCAGCAGTTCCTACATCATCTTCGCTCTTTCTGGTTCTGAACAACTGATGTAATTCTGCATTTTCTTATAACACCAGCACAAACACGTAAAATGCTACCTGTATCTCTCCCAAGTTAATTACACTGTATAGCCCAGTCAGTGCAATGCTGTGCCAGGCAAAGTAGGACAAGGAATTCTTCCTGATTTCAAAAGAAACATTTCATTTTCACCCCCACCTCTCCATGGTTTCCTTATCTCAACTTCACCAATTTGTTTTCCACAGTGAAAACTTTTCCTGTGAAGAAGGAAACTATCTATACCTATGTATTTAGCTACGTTACCTCACAGTCCTTGTAAGAAGCCTCCCAGTTTCATGAAAAAAAAAAATCTTGCCAAATCTCCTAACAGGGACTAGAAACATAGATAAATTAAATTTTTGGCCTTTAGTCTGTCCTAGGTGACTCTTAAATATGCAGGAATATAGTAAAATGTTTATTTCCATGGAACTCGGATAATGGATTACATTAAACTCTGGTAAAATTTGGTTTTGCCATGCAGTAATCAATCACAAGCCAAACAAGATGAATGGATGCACACCAGACTAACTCCCCTCGTCTCCTGTGTCATCGCTATTGCTACAGAGATGTACCAATTGTGAGATGTATTCCAGTCTCTTAGTCTGGAATACAAATGTCTACATGCAGATTTATTTTGAGATCATCCTAATTTATAACGAATTTTGACAGAGTTCTCTCTCCCCACCCAGAAAAGAAAAAGAAGGAAGAAAAGCCACAGGAATCCCACACCTGCAACTACAACTGCAGTGTAGCTGGGACATTTGCCCCTGACAGTTTGCCTGTATTAGATGTAACTTAGCATTTAAAACTGCACATTAATCAGTATGAGTGCCCTCATGCAAAAAAAAAAAAAAAAAAAAAAACTTTTTATAGACCAGCATCCAAACTTATTTCTTCCCTATCAAGCACTATATCAGTGAAAGGTCTCCAAATCTGCTCTAGAGAAATGCCCTGAAGAAGGCAGAACTTTGCTAAGAGGTTTTTTTTTTTTTAGTTGTTTCTGCAATAGAGTGAGATGGGCTAGTACCAGGAACAAGGACTGAAGCATTTGTTAATGCTTTGGACTGCTTAATGTTGACCGTATCCTGTAAAAATGAAAGATATTCAATGCAGAGTTTGAGATGAATCAAAAACTAAGGTGGCAGTTAGGCAGCAGACTCAACAGACAGCAGGATATCTTTGATGAAAGAATCAGACAAATCTTAACAGTGAGATGAAGACACTACATGAACGCTCATTTTACGATGAGGTGACTACGGCATCATAAACGCAGTATTATAGAGAAGAGTGCCCTGAGCACCTGGGTAGATGCGTGAAAAACATCTGGTTTAAAATTACCACCAAGCATGCATTAAGCTATTTGCCAAAAATCCTCACGCTCATTCGCAACAAGTTACACTATGGTGTTTCTTGCTTTAGCAATAGCTCCTCACCAGCCTCTGTTCTTACACCTAGACATGCAATTACTTCATTAACATATAATCATACTAACATTAAAAAAGCCAATTAATGCTCCACACAGTGCAGTTATGGTCTGTTTGCAAGCTGATGCTTTTGTCTGTATTTTTCATAGACCAGCACTTTCATGACAGCAGTTCTAATCTCATTGAAGGCTGCTGTTTGTGGGTCAAACACCAATGTGACACATTAATCAAGAGATCCTTCAATCCAGATTTCCCCAATTCATGCCAAAACACACAGCACTGTTCTTCTAAGGAGCAATTCCTGAATTGGCTCACATTGACATCCAAAGGAAGTTTTGGTATCCCTCATTTGTCTATTTTTCTAACTCCTATATAATATTTAAATAATATAAACCTATGTATTCTCTTTGCCACAAAGAGCACGTGAAGACAAGAGTAACTTCCAGGAAATACTCTGAGATCTCCCTAACTATTGTTCAAGCTTCCATCCCCTTAATGTATGGGAAATACAATCTTTTCTAACCAATTTTTGTTTCATTACTGAGAAGACCAAGACAGAGACGCATGACATGATCCAATTTTTGTTATTTTGCAATGAAATAAAATTTAGTTTGGTTGGTTTTTGTTTAAAACAGCAAACGCACCCACACCCCTAGATAAATCAGTTTTATACTACTGAAAAGTATAATTTTCATTAGGATAAATAAGCCTCAACTGGTCTGCAGTATTTATTTACTAAACCATGGCAGAAGGCTGTCTCAGAAGATTAATTCATTTTCTTTTAAGACTGTCTTCTCTGTTCAATGCATAAACAAACAGTATTGATCAAACAGGTAAAACCACAGACTTGGTATCGCGATATGCAGTCTGGAGTTCCACGTGTGTTTTTAAACACGCCCTTTGACGCACTGAAACCAGGACGCCCTTTTAACATTCCTTCAACAATCTGGCCAATTACCAATCCCTGCTAGATTCTTTGTCTTGAAACACAGGAACATTTGCTTGCTATGGCAAAGAGGGAAGTTTTCCCATTGCTATCCACATTGTAGATTTGGAATACATACCAAAAGATACCTGGGGGAGAGTGTTGGCTGGGTTGGTGGTGGTTTTGTTTGGGGTTTGTTTTTCCTGCATTTCCTGAGTATAATTATCCAGATGAAAAGAAGGAGTTATGGTCTTCCTGAATATAGCTCGCTCTCTCCTACCAGTGCTGCTGGACCAGAATAAAAAAGAAAGTTGTATTTTTTGGTTTTCTTTACAGCTCTGTAATAAAACAATTCAAACATGACATTTCTGAGGAAATTTCCTCCTCCTCCTCCCCTTCTTCTCACAAGATCTTCAACCTAATCCTTCATCCTACTTGTGAACTCTTTAAAAAAAAACCTGAACACTGTTCTTCAAAACCCAAGTGCAACAGCATAGGTTTCACCTTTGTTCCATACCACACCTAGACCTTTAATATAAAGAGCGGCAAGACAGCATGAAAGACTCTTCTCTCATATTTACATAATTGAACCTTCCCATTAGAGGTATTGCCTTCTTTCTTGGAAAACAGAGAGTATTAGCATTCCAGGGAACCACAAATGCAAGTATTTGATAGTACTACAGCCCACTTTTTGCAGGCACGTGCACCGTTTATCCCAATACACAAGCTAAAACAACACAGGCAATTTCTTGTATAATATTGGATTTGTTATATCCACCCTTAAATACACATTCCCTCCACACCCCAAAATAAAAACACATCTCAAAGAAAAAAAAAATTATGTGATCTCATTGCAGGAAAAATTACAGTATCTTCATGTCAAAAATTATGTCACTTGAAAGAAGAATCACATCTCATTTGTTGACCACTAGCCATCTCTAGTTTCGTACAGCAAGTAAGACAGGAATCATTTGTCAAGACACCACAAAACCCCAAAAGTTTATTAAAAGTGTTGATGTCTTCTGAAAAATCACCAAAGCAAACAAACCACAGCTCAGCTTCAGAAGGAATCAAACGGCCTTCTTCTGTTTCTTACTAACACAGATGTGCACACTTAGGTTTCACATACCAGTTAGACCCACTTGTAGGTACCCACACAAATTAAGGGGGAAAACTTAGCACCCTGGAAATAACAGGGTTAAAATTTTGCTTAAATGTATGCATGCATGCACTAGTATTTTAATTGTCTCTCCACTACAGGTGTACAGATCAGACTAGCTACAGCAAATACTGCATACTTACCACACCATAGAATAAAATCAGAACATAATCAACTTCATGAAAAGCGGTATCTTTCAAGAACATCAAAAAGAGATTAACACAGAATAGTATTAAAATCTGATTTTGCAAGTGATCTGGGAAGCAAGAAAAAAAACCACTAGCACATTCATTCATTTCCTTAAACTCCAAATACTTGATAACCATCTCCAGAACCTACTTCCATAGGTGATAATTAAACTGTCTTGTTTTTATGGCTGCTTTCTTCTTGAATCATTGAGCTACTCAAAGGAAATCAGAAAGCAGAATACTAAAACCTACAGCAAGTGCCCAAGTGTCTCAAGCTTCTTTGAAGATCTTTATGCAAGTGGCACACATCTTCTATACTTCTTATTGTGGCTATTTCTTGTCTGCTAGTTTTGCCCACAGAATATTTTATCCCAGTCACTCCAATTACCTTTCTTTTTATACACAGATATTTGGGAGAGCAATGAAGCCCATTTAGAAAGCTGCATGAGGGCTGCAGGTTACAGAGCTGCGCTGTGCTGCCTGGGGACTTCTGCGCACCTGCCCCAGGAACAGCTAAAAAGTGAATGATTTTTGCACCAGTTTTACTCTCCTCCCATCAGACATGTTTTGTGGAAAGGTTCCCCCCACACCATTATCCACCCACTTCGTCCAATACAGGTTCCTGTGATACTGCAGGGAGCTGAAACGAAAAGTAACTACAATATCAGATCGTATTTGAACTTAGAAGAAAGTAACTTTGAACAAAACAGGTATTTCTATAGTTTCGGTGGATCAGACCCACCTAGAAGTTTGGTAATACAATTAATAATGCAGCAACTTCCTCTTTTTGCAATTGAATTGAAGCATGCTTGTATCAAAAGAGACTATTCAGGAATCCATCGTCTAATATAGCTGCGAAAAATCTTTTGGTGTTGCTTTCTAGGAAATAGGCATAACTTAACACACACCAAAAACCCCACACTTTACCAGGAATGTTTGCATAAACTTTGAAAAATTTTAACGGCCATAAAAAAAGAAAATCTGGTTAAGCATTCCATCTTTCAATTGATTCAACACTCCTACAGGAAATAGATCCACATTCACTAAATATAATAATAATTGATTTGAAATACATATAATGCATCATGGTATATACTGAGAAGAAAGAATTTGTGTATCCTAATAAGCATCCATTTATATACACTCACACACACTGGGTACTTGAAAATAAACAGCATTATTTGAATAAAAATGTACTTCCAACAACAGAATTTCTCTATTAAATCCATGTTTATTGCTTAAGTTTTATCACAGTGGAGATTAAATTATGCTTAATCATCCGGTCAGTGCTTTTGTACCTTCTTCAATGCCAAAAAAAAATCATTTAAACCAAGTCATTCATACACTCGAAATCTTGTTACCATCCCACCATTCATCGCCTCTGTGTGCTCCTTTAGTTGCCACGAACTGCAAGATTGTAAAAAGGTATAGCTAATACACTTATTTATAATACCATTTTCTTCAAGTATTCAGAAAGCAGTACAAGTAGCTGTACTGTATATTAGAAACATATCTGTACTGTTATTTATTGCTATAGGATAGAGGCTCCTGATGGAATGATAGTGAAATATTGCATCACTGTGTATGAAGATGATCTCAGCATCCTGTAATCATCACAACTCTTCCCATGTTAGTGAACAACACTAGGTAAATGGGTTTCTTTCCTTTCTCTTTCAGGCATGGGATTTCAAACTACAAATAAATAAAGCATACACTCACAACGTGTGTAGTGCAAATTCCAAGTAAACAGAATGACATGGAGATAAACTCATAGTTGCCAACTCTGGTTCCGCAGGGCAGTTATGATTTTATGCCCAGCGCCCTGCATCCCCGCCCTCGGTGCACACCACCGCCAGCGTCCCATGTCGGCGACAATGATTGAAAGAGATTGTTGCAGGGAGGGGCCGTAGCAGGGGAAGGGGGAAGACGACCACCTCTGCAAACCTCGCACTCGGGTGGCCAGGCTTCACCCGCCGCGTCCCACCGGACCTGGGGAGGAAGGCTGGTCGCCCACCCGGAGAGCAGCCTCCCGTCCCGCATCGGAGAATTTGTATTGGCAACTATGTGAAACATGGATTGCGTGGCCCAGACTAATAGAAGGTAATATTTTTCCAGATACAACCATTGAAAGAGAACATCTACAACATAGCGATTTAGAAGGAACTTAATAATAATGAGAATTAATAGGGAAGACATTCAACTTTAGGGTGGGGGGGTGGTGGTTGGTTGTTTTTTAAACAAACCCCAAATAGTGGTTTGATTCTGCTCAGCTCTGGGCCATTACAAAACCTTCTGCATTAAGCACAGGGCTAGATTTTCTTTTTGTTGTTGTTGTTGGTTTCGTTTATTTTTCTTAATTATGCAAATCTACTTCCCACACAGCCACATTTTAAACTGAAACAGAAGTCCCTAATATTTTCATGGCAGAAATTATATATGCAGAGTAAGGCAACAAATAAAATTTCATATAAATTAAAAATTAAGACATATTGTAGACTTGCTCAAGACCCTTTCCTCCAAAGTACTGGTAGTGAGCATAAGAGTCATGCAGCTTATCAGTAAAAGGAGTACATATTTTTGCCATTTTTCTTCAGTGCTCATTTTAAGATTATTTTTTTATGCCTGTGTTCTCAGTCCACAACTTGCTAGTTCTTGCACAAAGACTGGGAAAAATTGTTTTTTAAACAGCATTCTTACACAAAGTGTTGAACCTTCAACAAAAGAAACACAGAGCTAGCACTAAAGTTCTCTCAGCTAAAAGATGGCTATATTAAAATAAAAAATAAAAAGAAAAAACCTCTGCAAATAAAAAGAAACCTCTCCTCATTCGGGACACACACATTTAACTTTTAAAAAATGAAAATTCATAAATATGGTCATTGTGTAACTTCAGAGAATTAAGGCTTCTAAAAACTTCAGTGCCAAAATAACCTCTCTGCATCAGTATTAAGAATAAAATATTTTCCATTTTAGGTTGTGCTTGCCTTTTTTTTTAAAGACTTTTCTTAGTTCCGTAGAATTTTGTCACATAATATTACATACTGAGGGGAGTGTTAGAACTGCTTATTGAGGTTTTAAGTAGTTGTTAGACTAAGTTACAGCGATAAAATTCGATTACTGATCTGATTCATTACTACTTTACATGGGGCAGTTGGCTCATTTCACCTTTTTTTCATGCTTAATGTGGCCATTTCTTCTATACTTGCCATTTGGTATCCCATTCTGGTAATGTCCATTAACAGCGCTATGTTCATCATTTGACCAAAGGTGTTTGCTTTGTTTGCGGATAAATTTTGTTATCCTGGCCAAAATATAATAAAGTAAGGCAGCACCCACTAGTACAACAAAGGCAATATCCAGTAAGAAATACTGATATAAAGAGATGCTGTAAACAGCGGCACGTAGATGTTGGGCTCCGTTATGACGGAGGATGTAATTAATCCAGTATACAGTTCGGTTAACGGGATGACCAGGTTGGTCTTTGTGAATCTCAGACAGCCTCTGGGCCCGCTGCCGGTAGCTGCGGGGAAGAAAAAGAGAACGAAAAGAGAAGAGAGGGAAAATCGTCAGCACACTCTGAGCAATGCAAGCCTGCAAACACGTAAATATACTTAAGCCTCTTCAGATCAAAAAGCATATTACTGCAGGACTCTCGCAGCCACCGGCATACAGAGGGCTAAACACGGCAGATAATCTGTCTTGAAATTAGTCCTTACAGCTTGTTGATGAAGAATGACTAGAAAAGCAGACCCGTGCGTGACTAAAGGCAGAAATCCGCCCTCCAGCAAAGCTATGAAGAGCTAAGCTGCCAGAGGGGCATCTTATCTAATCCAAAAATGAACCCTATTGAGCAAGGCACATTTGCTCTTCCCACTGCAGAGTGGCAACATACCCTAAGACACCACTTGCTTATGTTATTGCGCAATTGAATTACTAGAGAAACACAGAACAAAGCAAGAAACTCTGTTTTGATTGCGCAATAGACTATTTCTACTTGGGTCCAGAGTTCAACCTAAAACTTCTTCTCAACAGGCCATCCCCAGCAGCCCATCAGGTCAAATTCCTTCTCTCCCCGCTCACCACAGCTGCGGGGTCAACAGGTTATTTATGCAGGACTTGCCTTTCTACTAAGGATAATTGCACAAGAGAAAGGTGATGCAACAGATGTTAGCAACATTCCCCTTCGGTGCAGTTCTGCTGCTCGCTCCTTACAGGTTTCTCCTTTCCCAAGGCAAACATCGCTTACAGACTTTGCTCCCGTGAAAGCAAGAAGCATTGTCAGCACTGTACTTCAAAACGGCGGTTAGCCCAATACAATAAACCATCAGCTAACACGTCATTATTTTTAATCTGGAGATGGTCTGAACATCACAGATGTGTAACACACAGCAGTTCGGAACAAACTTGTGAAGTGATTGTCCTCACACTTAAGTATCCCTGAGCAAATTTTTTTGGTGGTATTAGAAAGTTATGAAACCCAGTTCATGGGCTTTTACTTATTCCACCTGAGTGGCAGAATTCACAAAAAAACAGACTGGAGTCCTCATATTGATAACAATTTGTTAGAATATTGTCATTGCAACAAACACAAATGACCTTCCTGACCTTAAGAGAGGTAATACTGGCCAGAACAGGAAGATTTTTTTTTTTTAATCAAATCATGGGACTTTAGGAAAGAGTCACTTTAACACCTCCATATTTTTAGCTAGAATCCAAACATGCCACCCTACCATCGTATAGGTGTATTTTGCTCCAGGCCCCTTAGGCAGCACAACAGACTGCTAAATATGGAGTAATCAAGACACACAAAAAGAAACACTGGTCTGCAACAAGCAATAAATCAGGACAGGGTTGTTTCTATAACCTTTCTGCCCTTCACGTGGCAACTGTCACAAGAAGCAAGACAATTGAGTTTCAGTACAGTGAGCAACGAGCTTAGCATCTACACAGAAGCGTTATCAATTGCATAATCTTGTGAAATGGGACAACCATCCAAAGACTTGCCCCAACTGTACACACAAATAAACCCCAACATGCATTTTTTCCCCTTGCACAAAGGTTCTGTATATGCCTATTTATCTCATAACAATAACTTAAAAAAAAGGCAAGAAACAATCACTCATTCCATACCTGGGATCATTAATAACTTTTACTAGGGCTTCATACAATTCGGTCTCAGTGACGGTCTTCCAGTTCAACAATATTCCCATGCCTTTGGCCTGCACACGAGTCATAGTATCATAATGGTCTCCAAAAAGTGGAATCCCCACCACCGGGACCCCATGGTACATGGTTTCAAAAATGCTGTTCAAACCTCCGTGACTAAGAAAAGCTTTAATGTTAGAGTGACCTGAAAACAGAAGAGGCATGAAGATAAAAATATATTTACATCTCCTTAATGTAAATTTATTGAAGCACCTGGGTAAACAACACATTTGTCACCATGCTTCTACAGCTGCAATTCAGGAAGGCAAAAATGAATGCAACTTTTTCTGAAGTTCTCCTCATTAAACCACTTCACTGAAATTTCGCATGCATTAGATGATTTCCTTATACACTAAGAGAGAGAAAATAGCCAACACGAAGAAAATTCTCACGTACACAAGTTGTGTAAAATTATTAATAGAGTAACTAATATACATTGTTTACTCCTGAGTAGCTGCAGGTGGTGACTACAACCAGTTTAGCAGTACATGAGCCAGGGAGAGAGTGTTTTTCCTCATTATTCATATGAAATACAAGCTATTTAATGACAGGACAACTGATGTTACATTCTCTCTAAAGCTTCACATGCCTTACTTCAGGCTACCAAGATCTGACAATAACGATAACAACCTTATGTAGTGGAAAAATGAGACTGCCTCAGAGCAATTTAGTAACCAAAACAAAATCTACCTGGTTTAAAAGTAATTTGCCTAATCAGTACATTATGATAAATACTCCAGCTGACACGCACACACACTGATGCACACACATGCTTAACACATCATCAGCACTCATCATAGCACTGGAACTGTTTTGCAAACACAAACATCCAGGTATCCCAGAGACAACCATAAATATTCTCTGGCCCCTCAGAGCTGCAATATATTCAGCCACCCTTCAACAGGGAAGGAAGGGAAAAACCAACATATGTAGACTCTAACACAGTCTTTACCAAAAGATGGAAGAATATCAAGTTTCATCTCTGCACCTGAGAACCTGGAGTACCTCAGGTTAAACAGAAAGGCCATCAGCTTGCAATGCATGCCCAAGTTTGTTAGAGCTTTCTTTGAAGAAAAAATAAATATGTATGTATTCAGCAGTATGTACAGAGCCCTAAGACTTGTTTGGATGCACTGTGAACAAATTTTGTATGCTCAAGTTCCATGACTCTTGACCAGTGAACGCCATGCCATGCTTTTTCATAACAGAGAAATTAACAGTTAGAGTCATCAGTTCTCCAAAACAGCAGATTCAAGAAAATTCCTACTTATTTATCTTTAATAATGGTTTTTTCCTCAAACTGTATAGCTCCCATGGTATAGAAGACACTTAAAAAAAATTTCCCCATTTACTAGGCCAAATAGTCTCTGGAATAACTATGTCCTTCTCCACACAATTAACTTATGGAAAATATGGCATTAGTACCAGGGAAAGATAATTAGTATCAGAAAGGTGTTTGATTTTATCATCTTGAAATTCTGACTAATTCTATATTCTTGTTCTATGACTTCCATTACAGAAATTATCCTAGATGTACAGCGACTGCTAATTCAGTAGAATATGGTTGGAAGAGCAACCCGAACTTGAGTGAGAACAAGTGATATATGATCAAAATAGATACTCACCAAGGAGGTCATTTTGTGGTAACCATTCTATAAGCTTCGTATTGTTGCCTAAATTCCTTGGTTTGTTTCCTGAAAACCTAAAATAAAAATCAAATTGAAGCTGAGTTATCAAGACCTCCAAAAATCAATAAACTCAAACCAGGGAATCAAACCAAATGATCCATGAGCCCTAAGCAGATCTTCAGTTACATGGGGATGCTGTTTCCTCACTATTACAAGACAACAAAATAGGCTCAACCGAAATGCTGTAAATAGCTAATAACTTCCAACTGCATGTTTTCATCATTCAGTTTCCTTGCAACCTGGCTTGAAATGCAGTGTTTTCTGTTAACATAATGGCAACATAGTTCCTTCTCAAAGCACATATAGCTCTTACCACTGACCAGCAGGAGGTTTTATAACCTCCCTGTGGCTCCAAGGCCTTTGCTTTACTGAAAACTCTGGCTGGTACTAGATAAATAACTCCACCAAGAACATCCCATCAGCACACAAATAATAATCCCTACCATCAACACCAGGCATTCCCTTTCAGTTGGCCAGTCTCCTGTAGCTCTTGATAATTGACACCGTCTTATTTTAAAAAGAGTTACTAATACCAGGAAGGGAAAGGCTGACAGCTCGGGCAAGAAGCTACTGATGAAAAGTTTAGGATCAGACCAAGACAAGTGTATTTTTCTTACTTGCTCAGCTGCCTGAAACCCAATGGCAACATCTTTCTCACCTGAGGTTGCTGGAACAGTTTAGCCCATAAAATACAGGCTCAAAGTACAAACTGATTTACATATTAATGTTATATGCCATTAATATAGAAAGTTAAATATATTCTAAACAGAAAAGTAACAGGGGAAAAAATTACCAGTGACTACTAGAGGATAGAACTGTTTTGTGACAGCTCTATCAAACAACTTCAAAATATTCTGGTTATTAGGGAGCATTAGAACTATAACTTCATAAAGAATCACCTACATATTCCCAATTAAGCAAGCCATACATCTTTACAACTGGCTTGTACATTCTAGACATTGAAAAAAGCCTGTGTTATTTATGCCAACTTATATAAAAGCAAATAAACTGTTACTGGTTTTGGCTCTAACTAATCTCCATAATCAGAAGAGTATGAAGAACTACAAAGATTTTCTTGATTTGCCGGTGACGTAAGACTGCCAAGCAGCACTACCTTTCTCATTTTCAGAAATATCTAGTATAAAAACCACTTGCATCCAACACAGACCATAGGTCAATGATCTGAAGAACAAAAAAAATCAAAGTGAAGTTGGACTCAATTTCATATTTAGGTATTTAATTATGGATCTCAAATTCCCACTGAGGTGACAAAGCCACTTGCTCAGCTCTCCCAAAGACCATGTCTTACACCTAGTCCCAGGGACATATTCCCATTCCATAAATCATGATGGAAAGAAACAGCAGGTGGGTTCCCTTATCCAAAAAGCCATTCAGCAGATAATAGATTGCTGATAACAAAACCAGAACAGAAAAAGGCATAACAAAAGCACACTAGTAAGGAAATGCTACTGAGGAAAACTAAAAATTTTAAAAGGCGGCTTCAACTGAAATTGTTGCTTTCACATTAAAGAAGTTATCCCCAAGAAAAATCCATTAGAATTTCTTTATTTACTACAGAAAGTGGATGCTTCCTACAGAAAACCACTCCAGGGACAATGTGATAAAAGGATAAAACAAAAAAAAAAAAGCAGTAAGATCAACCAGGACTAATAATTAATTACAAGCCAAGTAGTGTTGCAGGCTTCCTAAGAAACAAACATATAGCAGCTCTACCCCAAAGAAAAACTGATGAGATCTTTACTAAAACTACCAAAGGTTCTGTGCCACAGCCTGAAGAATTTCCATTTTGCTGTTCAGTAGTGGGGTTCACTAATTACACACAGCAATGAAAACAGTCCCTAAGAGACAGCGAGGAACAGGATGCTAAATAGGCTGCTAATACAACTCCAAAAGTGCATCAAGTGCAGCAGTCAAATTGTAAGACACTGATTATTTGGAAACGAATGGTTCACATGAAATCCTCAATTATATTCCAGAGCGAAGCCCCATGTGAAGCAGAGCTGACTTAACAGTTCTTGGATTTTTACAGTAAGTTTAGAGAGCCACTCAAGATGTTTTGAGGCAAGAAAGCTTATTACTGGTTTTTATTCCCACAGATTTTTCTTCCTCCAATTTCTCACAGATAAAGACAAGTGAGAAGAGCAACTATGAAAGACTATTTACAGATAAAAGAGGAGAAGGAGTCCAAAAAAGAGAAGAAAATGAAAGATAAAGAGGAAAGAAAACCTAAGGTTAAATCAGCAAGATGTCATTCTTGCTCCCTATGGTGGCTTCTATCAAAAATTGTGACAGTATGTCACAAATGTTATGACCTCAGACTCTCTTCACTGTCCCCAATCCTTTTAGCATATAAACTCAGCATTGGAGTATAACCTATGCCTTCTTCTGCCACAAAAATCATTGTTCCTCCTTATTACCAGGGGACCGCAACTTTTTCACAAAGAGCATCTTTCAAAAGAGTCAGGCCCTCTGTGCCACCCAGACTGTCTATTTCAGCTTCCGCAACTCTAGATCAAGATGGCACAATAGGAAATGAGTATGCTTCAAATCACCCCAAGTACATCTATCATTGCACTTACCTCCAAATAACTCTCTGAGGCAGTCTCGCCAGAGCATGTGCTAACTTATTTGCTATATCTTCTGACAGGTATTTCACTCCAGCTCCAAACGAGACCAGGACAAAGCCATTTTCGTTAGCACCATTCACCCACGTCTGCAGATCCTGTTAAAGGGAAAATTTATACTGAGCACTGCAGAAGCATAGGTAAACCACAAAAACAGATTAAATAAACATTGCTTAGGAAGAACAGTTGTTGGTCCTGATGTTACCTCACAAGCCGAGTTTCAAAAGTCAAACATTTTAGAAGTTAGCAAGTACAATGACTCCATGATTGAGAATCCACGGTCCAGGCTACGAACAGCAAAATTCTTCTGGGTTTGTTTTAGCTTCCATATTAACAATCAGTTTCATAAGACAATTTGCCCTTTCTTAACTGATCAGTTGACACACATTCACATGTTCACACATTACATTTCTAACTCAGCAAAATGTAAATAGCTCTATCTCATAGTATCAGCCTGGAAGTACAGCACAGGAAATACATGAGTGAGGTCTGGGACTCAGCTGTGTGATCTCTAGCCTTAAATAAAGTGAGAGTACTTCAAAAGGGTGGGTTTTCTTTCATTTATATAAAAACACTAAACACAACTTGAAAAAAGCCAGATCTTCAAAAAACACTTTCAGTTTCCACTGCTCCAATATTTCAAGGAGCAAGGAAAAACATTGCATCTGTATGGAAAGCACAGGGTGGACGTCCCTCTTTCTTGGACCTATGTACTTTATCTTACTTAGACCTAACTGCGTGCCTCTTCCACAGCAAGTTACCAGTATTACATTAAATATACACAAGTCTAACAAAGGCCAAAGCCCTTTACATCCTGAAGCTCATCCTCCTCCTGTAATTACTCCAAAATCAAGTCTCTTGCAACACAATTTTTGCTGACTCTCTTGATCCAAGGGCTGCCTCAACCTAGGCAAGGAAGGCAACGATGCCAAAAGCAGAGATCAGCAGTACTGCCCTGCTCCGAAGCACTCAAAGCAGAACATCAATCTCCTGGGGGCAACCTGACAGCCACGCTGTGAGATTCAAGTTTGGAGGCAGCAGCTTTTACAGCAGGGCACCCTGTGACGCTGCTTCTGCAGCCGGGTCAGGTCTCCTGCACAGGGCTTTGGGGCTTTCACCAAGAGATGCTCAGCCCACACGTGGTCACCAGTGGGAGCACACCATGCACAACCACAGCTGGTCCAGGGTTTCACTGCACTAAACACCTCGGTGCCCTGGGTCCAGCCACAAGTAATTCCTTCACAGCTGATGCTTCAGGCAAGTCCCAGTTAAGTTGCAAAGGAGACCCGCAACATCCAAACCCTGGGGCTCACTTGGTGGAAACAGGGTTGGTGTCACTGACGACA
Source organism: Platalea leucorodia (assembly GCF_965183815.1). Classification (NCBI taxonomy): domain Eukaryota; kingdom Metazoa; phylum Chordata; class Aves; order Pelecaniformes; family Threskiornithidae; genus Platalea; species Platalea leucorodia. The sequence goes on along the minus strand of NC_138828.1, from coordinate 4,483,893 downwards.
AGGCAAGCCAGCAGATGCCACCACCAACTGCCACCAAGACAGCAGGGCTCTGCAGGGTCGGAGGAAAAACCATCCTAGCATACGAGAGAGTGCAGAGCTGCCAGCTAAACAAATCTTGGACACAAGAACGTCATTTGGCTTCGGGGAGGAAATGATGGAACAGAAATAGGTAAAAGCCTCAGTGTACCCTTTGCTTTTGGAAAGGTAGATTTAAATTCTATTTTTCCAATGCAACTGTTGGCAGTAGAAACTGAAAAAATTATACCACTGACATACAGATATGTCAGTCTGCCAAAGAATAACTTCTCTTTCCCAGGATACAGTTTAATCCTGGTCTCACCAAATTTAGGCATAAGCCTGCTCAACTCCAGTACAGCAATAGGAAGTGAGTAAAAGGAAAATTAAGAGCCCTGTTCACAATGCGCTTCTTGTGCTGGTAATAAATAGCAGGCCCGACAGTAATAGAGTAATGCTGTGCTATCGTATCTGAGCACAAAACCACAAAAGCCACCACAAAAAACAGCAGGCATAACGAAGACCTGCACATTACACTGGTGGCTGTACACTAGTCTCTGCTATGCAGCGGAAAAGGGATTTCCATTTTCTCTAGAATCCACACTTCATTTTTCTTCATCCTTTTCCAGCGCACTTTCTTCTCCATTTTTTTCTGTCTGTGGAGAGAGGGGGAAGAAGGGAAATGAGGGGAAGTGTCTGCGACCTGCCTTGAAGCTGAATCATTTATTATGAGCTGAACTTCTGACATGGAAGTTTCCAAGTGGTTTTGTGATTTATTTAAAGTTTGGCCTTGAATTTTACTTAAGGACCTAAGGCATGCTGCAAATGTAATTATATTATAGTCACTTTTACTTAGTGGTTCAACTAGTCACATCTTGACCTGTTTCCTATTTGTTGTTTAAAGCTAAATAGAAAATAATTTTGTGGGCTCCAGGACAAGCCATTCTGAAAAGCAATAAAGTACCATGCTGTAGAAGACAGCTCTCCGCCCATTTGTGACATTTGATCAAGCTATATTCTGAGAGCCAAAGTCACCTGTTACAAGGTGGTTTCCTTCCAACAACTGGAAGAAGCCCAACATTGACAGGCTCTGGTCTTCATAGGGGCACTTACCCACCCTGATACCTGCTGGAGGAGTAGAAACCTGGAGGTTTCTGGAGTGCCTTTTGATGACAACTCCATAACATAGGTGCTCAAGAAGCCAACAAGAGGAGAGACACTCTGCTGGACCTCGTACATGCAAACAAGGAAGACCTTGTCTGGGATGCAAAGGTCGGGGCAGCCTTGGCTGCAGTGACCATGAGATGGAGGAATTCAGGATACTGAGAGGACAAGGAAGACAACAGCAGCATCTCCTGGATGGAGGGAGACCTGGTGACAGAAAACACGGTAAAGGCCAAGGTACTTAATGCTTTCTTCAACACAGCCTTTACTGGTAAGGCTGACCTTCAGCCATCTGAGGTCCCTCAGACCAGAGGGAAAGTCTGTAGCAAAGACGACCTACCCTCAGTGGAAGATCAGGCTAGGCTACTTTTAATGATGAACTGGGCATACACAAGTATATGGGACCTGATAGGATGCACCCAGAAGTGCCAGTAGGTGACCAGGAGCTGGCCAGTATCACTGCAAGGCCACTCTTCACTATCTTTGAAAGGTCAGGCCAATTGGACAAGGTATCTGTGGACTGGGGCAGGGGGAAAGAAAAAGAAAAATCAATTGCCACTTGCATTTTCACAAAGAAGGATCCAGGGAATGGGCTGCTCAGCCTCACCTTAATCCCTGGAAGGTGACAGAGCAAATAATCATGGAGGTCATTTCCAAGCATATTAAGGACAACATGAATGGAGCAGTCAGCATGGATTTACGGAAGGAAAATCAGCTTGATCAACCTGATAGCCTTCTACAGTGAGAAAACTGGCTCGGTGAATGAGGTGAGAGCAGTGGATGTTATTTACCTTGAGCTGAGCAAGGCTTTCCTTACCTCCCACCACAGCCTCACAGACGAGCTGATGAGGTACTAGCTACACAAACGGACAGTGAGGAGGGACTGAGAACTGGCTAAACTGCAGGGCCCAAACAGTTGTGATCAGTGGCAAAGTCCAGCTGGAAGCATGTTTGCTTTTTAGTAAGGACAAAAACAGGACAGCTGGCACTACTACTCAAATATTTCTCATTCAGCCTCGGGAAGTCCTACCCATGAGTACTTACGCTTGGTCAGACACGCGGTTTCTGATCAGTCTGTTCTAGCTGAGGAATGGCTCCCAAGGCTACTGCTCTGGGCTTAATTAGCAATTCTGTGAGACTTGACAACTCTGATGTATTCGCACAATAATCATTATACATCATTATGTAAATATAGAGGAGGTATAAAATATTTCCTTATAATGGAATTTCTAAAATAGTATTCAAAATCCCCATGTATAGTAACAAATAGCTATTAAGTACTTAGAATTTTACGTAGAGGGAAAAAAGAAAGCACCTTTACTACATACCATGGAATTAGAATCACCCTACAAACAGGCTTTTGCATTTTATTGTTGTGCAACAGCAAAGCAACCTGCTTCATGTTATGACAGCTGATTTCATAGCCAAACCTCTGTAACCCTTCCCTTTGAAGGTAATCCCACTGCTTCAATGGAACATAGCACGTACAAAGGGGAACTTAAAATCTTGACAGGCAAGAACAGATCCTGCCATCAGGCTCAAAAGACAGGATTTGTTTGCCATATGAAATGGGATTACATTAAAAAAATCAGAATACAAACTGTTTTGTCTAAACTGAGGCTTATTATCTGAGTGCTCCCTCTCCTTACCCACTTCCTAAGCATGGCAACACACAAATGCACACTCACAAGCTCTCAAACTGGGATCCAAGCAACAGAAGTTTACGTGGAAAGCTTTTCATTAACTTCAGAAGTCAGGCATGCTTCCCCTACAGACAGGCCCACACAAGGAAGAGAAGAGAAGTGAGGTTTGCCCTGCTCCGAGTTGGTCAGGGGCAAATCAGCTCTGATCCAACAGGTACATAACGATTAACCACAAGTGCAACAGGCAGGGACTTAGCTCAGACAGAACAACTGCCTACTTGGCTACCATGGGCTTCCAGACCAGAGCCAGATGATGCCTGGCCAACCCAAATCAGAAGCAAAAGGAACTGAAGTTGTCCTCGAGGTTCCTTTTAGGATGCTACATTAGGAAGAATACGATTTTTATTCCTCACACAGTCAGGGTCAAAGCTGTCCTGTGCTAACCTTGAGAAGATCAGAAGAATTTCAACTCAGCCTGTTGTAATTTGAAATCAACCGAAAGGTTCTTTTTTTCCCCACTGAAATTATTTCTCCTGACAGCTTTTTAGTACAGACTTTTAAACTGAAGATCTAGCAAAACTGAATCCAAGTGAGTGGCATTCATAGGTCTTTGGTTGCAAGACAGATCCGAACGCCCTGGTACAAAGGGCCATGGCACAAAGGCTCAGTATTTCCTTGTACTTTCCTGTTCTTTATGTTGCATACAAGGTATAGAAGTAATACTCACAGTAGATAAAAGCAGGCTATGATGCTGGCACATGAAAGAGACTAAATACTTCCTCAGCATTATTACTATAGCTATGTATGTCACTTAATTAACACATATACATTCCTAAAGTAAACATTAGGAAGCACACCAGCGATTGGGATGCAGGACAAGCAGTACAAAACAGAGGCTTTGAGCAATTCTCACAAAACCTGAATTGTGGCAGAGAACACACTGATGCCACAGGACAATTTTGCTCCCCTACAATTTCAGCCTATCTAGCCACTATAGCCTTTAGTCACCTTCTTACCTTTCTATTCATTAAGGTCATATTAGCCCTAACACCCTAAGTACCAGTCTCAATGAAACTACCACTCCAACACCGTACACTAAAGTTTCACAGACACCTAGGCTCATCCACTACAAATTCACCCCTTATTCTTAAATCCACTTACACTTTTGACCTCCAGCACATTCTGTCTTCCCAATCTAATTACGCACCATATGAAAACACACCGAGTCAGGGTGAGTCATTAGAGCTGCCTTCATTAAAGGCAGCGCTCCCTGTTCGGGCAGCATTTTACAGCTCCTCACTGACAGAAAAGCAACCTCCTTTTGCTCAGTTTAAATAATGTTCAAGGTTCACTGTAAATTCAGTGTGATTTTTTTAATATAAGGAAAGGATACTTAATACTTGAAGTTACTATGTTTGATGTCTAAAACTACAGTAAAGGTCTGGGGAGGGGGGCTATTACATGACAACCTGCATTACTGAGCCTTCCTCAAACTCTTCAAACTTAACTGAACACTTAAGAAAGAAGGAAACACCTTTGACTTCTGCAGTTAATTCAAATTTTACATACACATTGTAGTGACAAGCACTTGTTTAAATGGTTCTCTTTCAGTGACTGTAACAGAGCACCTGATGACTTTTTTCCAAATTCAAGTATTTTCAGTTTTTGTTGTGTAGAAAGCAAAACTCTTGCCTCAATTACTTGGAGTCCTAGCATAGCCAGCAGATAACAGTTGCTTCACTGAGGGTACCCTGCAAACTTGACAAACTGACTTGGCTTTCCCCTTCCAAACCAGGAATCAAACATCAAACAATTTTAACTCCCAAGCCTTGATGTACTTGAAAGCAAAATTTTCAACAGAATTTCCAAAAAAACTTAGATCAGGCACTCACATAACTTGTAGTTGAAGAAGCATTAGAAATTTAATTATTCTTCTTTGTAAGGTCACACTGAAAACAAGCTGATATTACTGAAGTATTAAGCCAGAAACACAGGTGCACACTTGCCAAATTTTAAGACATTTAAACACAGCTGAAAAGTCTGGGATTGGAGAGGTATTTGCAAAAGTGATCTGAGTGAGGGAGGCTGTTTACTCCAGGCTATCTCAACAGTCAGTGGAGAGGCTCATCCAAAGGATAAGTCTGAGCACCTGCAGCTAGACACATCCCAGCTCTTCTTGCCCACTCCCATCTCCTCAGCAGGCACAGGATGACCCCAGATGAGGTTAGCCCACCTGAAAGACAGAACACCTGACAAGTCTGCTATAGCACATGTTCAGTTTCTGAACTGAATTGTGAACTATATTTTCTAATTGAATTTTGTTTTTCATCCAATTATAGCTTTATATACAACCCCAACAAAATATCACCTAATACAGACATTAATTAATTACCATTTTCACTTAAGTGATAAGAAAATTAACGCATGCTAAGGTATGAAATGCTTAAGGGAAACTCAATTACAACACTGTGCCAAACCCTGTCAGGCCTCTGCCTGTTTTCATGTTAACTTCTGTGCAAATGCATGTTCTTTGGGCAAAGTAGTAGAAGAGGAAGAGACTGAAACGATAAAATTCCTTTTGAAGCTCCCTACCTGTTCATTCAAATCTCTAGTTTCATTTATGTTGACTGACTGATCCTGGCACACCAATCCCAGAAGAGGTACCAATTCATCTTCGACCCTATTCCACATCAGATGCGCTTTCTAAACTCTTTTAATAAACGATAATTAAATGCACTTACAGGCCTCACAGAGGTATGGCACTTGCACAGATCAAGCAAAGGCAGTCAGAGCACTACTATGCCCTTCCTTACCCAGAGCTCCCACACAGCAGGGGACTGGCCTTGTGGCCATTTTACCCCTCTCGGAAGTTGCATGCTTGCTTTTAAAACACTGCATTAAGTTTGTCATATACACTGTTCAAAGGCTGCCTAAGCAGGCTTCATCTTCAACATGGGTAGTATTCATTGCAGTGCAAGCTTTGCACAGGAACAGACACTACAACCTTGCCTTACTCTCTTTTCCAAGTTTGGTTGCCTACGAGTAGCAATTTCTGCATGACATTACGTTACAGAAGAGTGAAAGGTTTTGAGCATGTACTGGTCTTTTACCAAGGATCTCCCTGTGCTTGGATATGGAGAATAAGCACTTATTGATCTATGCTGTACTATAGGTGTGAGGGGAGGAGGAGGAGGAATAAAAAAATAAAGCTTTTTACCATTCTCAGACAGGAATGCTATTGTGCCAACCCTACTATGTGAGCTTTGTTCTGTTTGATTTTCTAATTAGCTATTCTTAGCAGGCTTAGATGCTAAATGCACAGCTGTGACTATAGAGTGAGGACCCAGCTGGCAGTAACCAGTGGTGCCTAATACTGAGCTTTGTTTCAGATAAACAAAGTACACAAATACAAACATAACCGGGTTTAATACCCGAAGCTTTCCCTGTTCAGCTGCTCGATTCAAATGTGTAATAGCACAAATGTCTCTTCTTTGAATATGGTTGCAAACCACCATTCCCCAATGGAGAGCACAGGCATACTATGCAACTTTACTACAAAATGCTGCTCAGAGTGGACAAAACCAGATCTATTTCAAAATAAATAAATAAGAAGCCACATGAAGTGATCTTTAGAAAGGAGATACTCACTGATAAATAAACAGAAAGGTACACAGACCATTTTTATTAGTGTCCTAACTTCTCCGGCATTTTCTAAATAGTACTTCCCTCATGTGAAATATTTAAATGCTATATTAATACATTTTTAACCTCATTTCAAATTTTACTGAAAAACAATGTTTCAGCACAGGCATTTAAAGGTCATATAGATGCCATTATGTGGCCATTACTATCACTGAACAGAGTCTTATCATATCATCTGAATCATATAAAAAAACCATGTCAGTCTACAGCAAACCCAGAGAAACACCATCCCTTTAGGCAAAGTATGCTGCTTGGATTTACTTGCCATGAGTTTCTAAATCAGTTTCCAACCAAAAATAGGGTTTGTTTTTTTTTTTTTTATTTGCTCTAACAAGCAAAGGACATGGGACACCACTGCAAATGCCCGACTGCACAGAGCAGAGGATGGCTCGCACCTCCCTGACTCAACACATCCAGCTGCCTTCTGCTGGCTCAGCCGAACATCTCCGCATCGGCTGGCGCATGTGTCACACTCTGAAGGTTATTTTTCCACTAACTAAATTCCTGCCTTTGAAAAGCAATGGCCACAAGGCAAATGTGCTCGTCCCATTTTATCAGGGTTGGTTCCTTTTCATATCAGGCTCAGTCAGTTCAATGAGCAGCCACTCCGCTTCCAAGCGGGACAAGATCCTTCCCCACCCCACCATTTCCCTCTGGGTTAATTGCAAGTTAATTGTTCTCTTTTCTCAGGTACAAGTTGCCACCAGCCACCAACCTCCTCTCTGTTACAAACTTGTAACTAAACATATATTTTTCTGGTCTCTCCTCTCCATTTATTCTCCTGTCTGAAGTCAAACCAACTTCTAAAAATGAAACAGAGAAGGTGGGGTATTTGTAAAGCCTCAGTAAATTTATATCTTGTCTTCCCTAGATATACTGATCTTGGCTGTCCTGCACCATATACTATTAAGATGCTGATAAATCTCATTCTGTTAATGAGATCTACCATACACAAAGCCCATGTGGTTAATATTCACATTATGTTTTCATATTTTGTAGTCTGCATTAGCATATAGAATAAGATAATTCCAAAACAATACTTTGTAGGCATGAAAAAAAGCATACTCAGATTATGGCATCAGACAAAATTCCCCTATTTTCTTGCTGGTTAAAGCCATGCTAACACTCTGTTGTGAAAGACCGGAACTGTTTTCTATTAGGACCCCAAGCACTACTAAGTGCACTGTCATCCCATGTTAATCTAACAATGCTGTTGATGAAGTGCTTCTTCAATAGTATTAGACACAGATTCAGCTCTGTTGAAATACAGACTTTTTCCTTTTATGTTTCTCACTAATTATTTTGTGTATATATATATACACACACACTCTGCATATTTGGCTTATCAAAATGCATTGGGGGGGGAAATGTTTTTAAAGCCTTATGAAGCTTTTCAATGTCTAAAATGTTGCATACTCCTGTCCCTGACCTCTACTGCCTTTTCCCATTTAATATCCAATACCAACAGAATGTTTAAGGCCATTTAACTTTAAAGAGGAATGAAATTCAGACTCAAAAACGCAGGCAAGAAATACAGTACCACAAGCCTTTGTCTTTTCTCCCCTATCTCAGCCGTCTCTAGAGTTACAGGCGTATCCAATAAAGCCTCCGAGAACACAGTCTCCCTAAAACTAGAGGTCGACCAGAAAACTGCCGCGCAAGTACTTCCCTGATGCAACATTCTCCGTCAAAAATTCATTACTCACTGGACCTTTGGCAAGCACCCTGGGAAAGCAACCTTGCCTTTCAAATGAATGGAAGATAGTCGAAAATAAGAGGCTTGCCCTTCAAGAGAGGTTATTAAAATCACTGCATAGAGTAGCAGGTGCAGCAGAGGTATCCTCAAATCCAGGATTCAAATTAGAAACCTTGTTGACATTACCCCAGAGGCAATATTCTGTTAAAAAATACAAAAAACCTCATTCACTTTGCTAAGCATGAAGCCCTGTCCTATAACTTGCAAGCATACATAGTAAAGTTTATGATTATTAAACATAAATACAAATGAAGGTTTTGCCAATCCTCCTACACTTTCAGTAACTGCATATGTAGTAGAAAAGCTGTACAAGTAACAGTTAAGAAAAGACAGTTTTAAGTATGGAGACCGTTTTTACTTACTCCTTCTATAGAAGATTGGGTCAAATTAAATTACAGCAAACACAGTAAGAAGAAAACTCAGAAGTAGTGAATTTTAACCCAGACCTCTGCATTACAGATACTCACAAATAGCCCCATCCATAAATCCACATTATAAATTAATTTAGGTGGGAACTTTTGGTTTTTGTTGTTCCAGTATGACACCTGTGCTCTGTGGATGGTCGGAGATACAATTCTAACCTGCAGCTTTGATTTAATAATGGCAAATTCTTCTTCATTTCCTCTTCAGATTAAAGAGCTTCTCTTTTTCCCTGGAGCTTACCTCCTCCCTTCTCTCTTTTTTTAATATTTATATATATACATGCATATATATGTATATACACAGATATACACAGACATAATATACATATTTTTATACAACATTTATGTATTTTAAACAGGCCATCAGTCATCACCCCTTCTTTAATAATCTTAAGATCAGCTGGCTTCTGAGCCTGTGTTGAAGTGATAAGGTCTCACATCCTTTAATAAGACCTTCCTAATCTCCCCTTCTGCTCCTCCACTTGGTTGGGGTCACCAGAAACTCAGAAACTCCTAGGAGGGCCCCATTTACATGTGTTTGTCCCCCCACCTTCATAGGAAAAGCAGAAAGAGAGACCAAGCACCACAGCAGCACTCGCTGAGCAATTCCCCGTTTTCACCTCTTCCAGGGCCCCTGCTCCCACTGGGTCTGGATGCAGGATGAATCCCCACAGCAGCTGCCAGGTATCCTGCCTCCACCTCCCCAGACCAGGGTTATCCGACCCTGGCACAGCATGCTGCCATGCAGCATCCCCTGGGTGGGCTGCATGCAGCCTGGGAAAAGTCCAGGAGATGCAATGGAGCTACAACCAGCAGCAGAACAGCAGGTGAAGGCTAATACTCAATTACAGAGGTGTACCACTGTGTTAAAAAAATAAATCTACTCAAAAGTCTTAAAAAATAAAATAAAAACATTAGGACAACATTGTTAATAACAAAACTTCTGATCAAGGTGCTGTTGTGACCTACAAGCAGCTCACTGTCAGGATATGAAAGGAGACTTTATTTCAGGTCATCTGTAAAGTAAATCCACTGAACCTGGGCACTGAAAAAAGTTACTGTACACCAGGTTTCAGCCAGACATGAATTGACTCCCTGAAACTATGATTCCCTTGAAGGCAAGCTTTTAACAAGAATAGCATTATTTGGAAGACAGATGCTTTTTTAGGCAGAGAAGCTGAAGATAAATTACTGATTTTCCCAGCACTCTTCAAAAGGTCAGGTAAGAGCTGCTTGAAGCCACACCATGGAAGAGGTTACATACCACCTTCTCTCAGCCACCAGCACCGAGGCAGGGAGCCAGGCACAGGACCATCCCTTCTCCTCCCCACCCGTCACATTCAGTTCTTCCTCAGAAGCCTCCATCCTCTCCTGGAGGCCCCTGCCACAGACACCTCGCCGCCCCAAACAACGGATGCTGTCTAACACTGACCCAGCCACAGGATATATAAATGCCCAAACAGATTATTAGCGAAACACGAATTATCCACTTCACTTAAATAACCTTTAAGCAGCTAGAACATTTGAAAAGAAACATTAGCTTGATTATTAGTTTTTTTCTCAAGTCAGTAATAATAATAATTAGGCTTGTTGCTCTTAAACATCAGCTTTGAACACATCCCAGTTTCCCAAATTAAAAGTATGCCTTTGGAAATAAGTTCTTATCTTCTGTTTCTCTACATAATGTTAGAAGTTATCCTACAACATGCTAGAGAAGTAGACCATGGAAAAAACACTAGCTCATTATTTGTCCTACATACAGGTCAGTCTTACAAATTTGCAAGTGACACTCACAGTTAAAGCACTGCACATTACCAAAGTCAGTAAGTCTTGTTGATTTGTGCATTCCAATGCAGAAATGATGAATTAGAATATTTAAAACCAGAAAACCTGTTTATGGTAGTAGCTTATATTAACCTGTTTGATTTTTTTGTAACTAAACAAATATAGTACAATAACTTCTGTTGCTTTTAGCTTTCATAACTTGACCTATGCAACATCCAAGGTCTGAAGCTTGCATTTTCCATTGCCAATAAACAAAAGTATTTGACCTGAATTAAAACCACCTCATGCTACCATCCATGAACCAAGTAAACTTGCTTTTTGATGGAAAGCACAGGCTTGCTGAAGAGGTTTGGTGTTCATTCATCAGATCGCTGGATGCCAGCTTACGTTTAGCATGTGTACTTGGAGGACCTGCCTTCGTGACCAAGTTTTACTGGAGATACTTAACTGACTTCTGTAATCAGCCCTGCATCCTCTTCCCCTGTGTCTCACACTACACAGGTAGACGCTAAGCCACTTATCTTCCCAAATTTAAAATGCAGCAGTACAGCAGGAATAGACATGGTTCGTCAACCTAGCCATACTGGAGCATCTGAGACTGGAGACTATGGCAGTTTCATGACTGTGGGTACCTGAAGAGCTCAGGCAAGGCTTACTTGTGCAGCAAAAGATTAATTTTCGGGGTGAGGAAGAAACTGTATGCCCAAATATATTTCAGAGCCAAAATACATGATAATATGGTTCAGCACAGAATTTACACAGTGCCCCATAATCTCCATCATCCTTAAAAAGACTTTTTGCCTCCCCAGCTGACAATCACATGCATTTTAAAAACAACTCTAGAATTGCTTCACATCACCAGAAATTTACTGTCAAAAGTAGCTCTATAAGAGCTATTTCCCAGACTTAAAAACAAAATGATGGTGCTATGCCATGTGCAAAAATCTACTGCTACAGTCTGCAAGAGCTTATAGACAGTGTCCTTGAATTTGAATGAAGGAGAAAAATCTGATCTGAGGAATAAATATGTCTCTTTACTCTTCCACCTAATTTTAAAGCTAAATACCAGCATCAGCTAACACACACATAGTAAACACAACTGTCAGCAAGCCTCAGGAAAAAAAAATTTAGTGAGGATATTTCAAAGCCACCAATTTGTTACATAAATCTAGATCTATATAACAACAAGATTAGATAAGAGATCTACAGGGAGGAGTAAGTTACTGTAATTAATATTTGTTGACAGCTATGGCTGAAAGGACAGCTTCTACTTATGAAACGGTAACACCCTCCCTTGTAGCATAAGTTAAGTTTACTCAGGTACAGAAGAATTAAAAAAGTGAACTGTCATTTGTTTCTTTTCCTGTCAAAGATAAATGGCATTCAGTCCAAAGTACCAACTCAAGATCAGCATTGAAAAAAGCATAGTGTTACACAGAGGTAGTTATGAAACTTCAAAAACTGTACAGATATGAAAAAGAAGCATCAATTTACAAACTACAGGGTATGCGTCATTTTAGTTTGGGATCTTTTTTTGTAAACACTGACACAGATTATCTCAAGTACAACTGTATCCAAACTGCAGGATCCAACCTATGTCCCAAAGCACCTAAATCATCAGCTAGTTGATGGAAAGGAACCACTGTTCAGCTGCTTTTCTTGCAGCAAAGATGCCTGCTCATTTCAACTGCCCTCTGCCCCCTCCTCACCAGGGCCCAGGTATTTCTTAAGGCAGCTGCTTGTAGCACCCCATCAGGTTTCTACCCTGATTCAAGGGCATATCTTATCAGGCTGATTAATGCCTAACTACATAACAACCTAGTCACAGGATAGATATGCCACAGCAGAGGTTTCCCCATTGTTTCTTAAAGTGTATGTTACTCCTAAAAGCCAGCTTCATTCAGCTTCACAAGATCCCTCCAGAGAAGTGTAATAAGGAGGAGGCAGAGGAGACTTTTGCTTCCCTAATGGCCACTGACAGTTAGCTGGAAAATAATGCCAGGTAACACCGTACACTTAATAGTTTAAGTCAGCAATGACCTTAAAGACTTGATATTTGGTCTGTCTCTAGCTTTTGATCTTTTAAGGCTAATTCTGCTCGCACTGTCCTCTATGGAATTCAAAGTACATTCTTTTTGGAGTTAACTATACAAACTCTGGACTCTTTCCCACATGCATGTAAGATTTTTATTCACTTAACGGTAATGGGTGCAGCCACATTAACCATCTCCTAGTCTTTTACAGAGCACACTATTTATGGAAGAACCTTCTAAATCGATGCACTTTAACCAATGGAAGTAGCACATTAGCTACCACAGAAAACCATTTCTAACTGTGCCGTGTCTACTGCCTATACTGAGCTCTGCGAAGCAACCATCAGGCCTTCCACCACAATGAAATACAGTGACACAAGCTCTGCTCAGCTCCATCCACCTGCAGCAGGGATCAGAAGAGCAGAAGGGAGAAAACATGCCATCGTCTGGCATTTCAGTCACTGACTGACATCTCTGTAAAGGGCAAGACTAACCCTGCTATGCCGAGGAGAAAGCTCCCAGCTGCCCGCACCGTGCCGCAAGGCACTGCAGGAAGCTGGGCAGAGGGGTGACCTCCAAAGGACCCGCTGCTCTCCTCACCGGCTCTTGGCTCCTGCTCCTCGGCATGCTGATCACCGCAACCATGCTGAGGGACACTGCGTCAAGCCCAGACCAACATCGAGGAGCTGCTTTAGAATGAGAGCAAAAAGGAGGATTGGAGCCTGGTGAAGGCTTCCCAAGGCATCTGGGCAGGCTGCAACTCGAATACACATTTGCAGTTTGCGTACCACAGCCAGGTGCTGCACACTGCAGCCGTAATTGCTACAGAGCTCAGCAGCAGCTAAAAATCATGCCCACCACACGAGCTAACTGCATAATCAGCTACTGCTGGTTTCTGATCTGTGCCCAGCAGTTAAGGATACACCCTGGTAAGGCCAGTTCCCTTCACAGGTGACGTACGAGATGCATGGCTAAGACACAGTCCCTGCAGGGACTGCAGGCTGCCCCTACCTGAGCACCGTGCCAGCAAGGCAGGGCTCTGCATATACGCTGTGCACGTTTCAGCAGCTTGACTTTGGCTACGTCTATTGCGGTCCCCGACCTGAGCATCCCGCCACGAAGCACATCACTTAAAGCCCTCCAAAATGCCAAGCACTGCTACAGACCCTTATGTCTCCTAGCAGACACCAGCAAGCATTTGGTTTGCAGGTGAAATAAAGCTTCCAGCGTAACGACCTCCAAAAATCTAGTTTACCTGCACCAAAAATACTCTACAAAGGGAACCTGCATGCACTAAGTGGGAATGATTGGGGGACTCGGAAAACCTTTCCATTGCCCTGAGCCTAAATACTAACATAAATGGGACAGAGCAAATCAAGAGTCAGGTTTGTTTCCTCTCACACACACCAGTGCATTCCATGACACAGACATTCAGCACCCCCTGATATGTGCTACCTTTAAAAGTTGTGTTTTTTCTAACTTTTCTTCAAAGAAAGTTTAAGGAAAACACACAGTGCTGACTGAGCAACCACATCCCCTAGACTTAAACAACAGCCATGCCATAACAGTTTCAAAGGCCTTGACCTTTGTCTCCTCTTTGATTGTTTAATTATTACTCTCTACCTTTTCTTTTTAAGATATTACTTATAAGCAGAAAAGTAGAGCTTTTCAGTTATGTGTAAGTATTCCGATTTGGTTAAACAAACTACTTCTTCCCCCCCCCCCCCTTTTTTTTTTGCTTCTGGCTTACCTTAATGCACCAGGCTAAAAGCTTCAGAAAATAAGTTAGCAAAGGTACAGCAATCAGAGATGCAGCAATAGCTGAAAACAGTTGCAGCACTAGCATCCAATTTTATTCTACCAGAATAAAGCAATAGTCATGAATGTTACCTAACTGTTCAGTAGAAACAAGCTGCCCAATAATTTACCTACAATACATACCACAGTGGATTATGTGTAACAGGTTAGGCATGGACAAATTATATGATAAAAGATGAACACACTGTCTCTCTCACATTCAATCAAATCCTGTGCTTAGACCATTGTAAGAATGAATTACCCAGTGAAACTGAAGAGACAGTAAATAATGTCTCAGTTCACAAATAACTACAGGGTTTTTCCCCCCCCTCTGCAGTAAGTATTGCCAGCATGTACTCTACCTACAGGTCACTGTCAGTCTGGTTGTATTAAACATTTTAGTTAACATTCCACTTTCTTGCATCTTAAGATGTTTTAACGGGTTAACATCTGTGTTTCCAGAGTAAATTTAGAAAGCACACAAAAATATATTCTCAAAAGGCTCCAAATATATATATTTATATATGTGTGTACAAATACATCTCTATATCTAGACACACACACATCCCTATAGCACAACACTGAAAGAAAACTGCTCCTTTCATTTTCTTCCACTCCATTTTATAGCAAAGAAGGTATCTGCTTTTGAGGACAGTTAACTTTTTACCCTAAAGACCAATCTACAGAGACAAAAAATAGATAATGTTGATGTAGTCTCCAAGTTTATCATGCAAAGACATTTTTCTTCTTACAGAAAAATAAAATATGCGTTTGTAAAGTGAAGAGCTGAAGCTCAATCCAGCCAGCAAGGTTTTCCTGGAGGAAACAGGGCTGAACTTGGTTTAGAGAGCACAGGGCTACCTTTAGTCTGCTTTCTCAGGATCTCCACACACTTTCTAAACACAGACACATCAATGTACACACAGGAAGAACCAGTTAGAAGCAGCACTGTTATGGTCACCCACGATGACACCTTGGAGAACTGACATGACTATATGTTGGGATATAACCACTAGCATTTTCAGAGTGAGATGCAAGTGCCTGCCTTCATTCAGCTCAGATGCATTTAAAAGTTGAACGGGGCAGGAAAAAAAAGATGAGGGAATTGGCTCAGTGCTCCACATCCTGCAGCCCAAATCAGAGAATTTTCTCATGTATTCTGACTTGGTGAAAAAAGGTACTGCTAAGTCAAGACACTACCAACAGTGCAAAGAATAAAGAAAACCACAAAACAAAAAAACTCCAGCCTTCCACAACCAATTTTCAGGCTAAAACAAATGAAAAGTGGGCCTGGCAATTTTCATTGTAAAAGCAAAGGCTGAACAAGGCATTTTTAGAACCAAATTGTGGAGCGCTGCAGGTCTACCTACCTATTTATCACCCAGCCAGAAGCATCCATTAATAATTATCTCCAACTCAAGATCTATTTGTTTATGTATACATAAATAGAAGTGTAAATGACATGGTTTTCTGTGAAATTTTGTTTTGCCTGTCATTTACCATTGTGCTGCTGAACAGAGGCATTCTTGGATATCCGGTATCAAAGATCACACAGTACGCTGAAGTAATCAAACTTAATCATTAATCCGTGCAGCCAGAATTTCTGGAATCAATCCAGTCACTATCACTATTTCAGTCTGAAGTTCAGTACCTGATGGCTAGGAAGTGTGGAATGAAAATTCATACCCAAGTACAGTAGTGGTGCCATTTATGTCAACTCACATCATCTCCATTTTCTGGCCTATACACAGTTTCTTCATGTTTATATACACCTAGCTTTAAAGACATTTTTACTTATCAAACCAAGGGAAGCAAACGCTCCATAAAACCACTAATACCATGAAATTAGATAGCATAACCTATCAGCAGGCTTCTTTAAGCATAAGCAGTATTCATCCGTTCTCCCTTCTTCCCATTTTAACCCACACTTGGTTAGAAGCTACAGATGTCGTTTCCAAGATAGCATGCACTGGTTTTTCCTCTACTGTACCATTAAGCGCCTTACTCAAAAGCGAAATACTTCCTGCAACCACATAAAGATTCATTTTGATGAGTTTGTGTCCAACAGTTCCCCTCACCACCACCCCAAGCTACTTCCAGTGACTTCAAGGGTACATTTCTTCAAGCAAGAGACAAGACACTGGATCCCTTTTGAAAATTCATTTGAAATTCACTGCTTAAAAACTGCCACTCATCATATGAAGTCAAGCAGATACCACAGAAATTACTGTAAAGCTCAGCAAACCTTACTTCTGGCAGAGGGCTGGCTGGTTTGGTTAGGATTCCTCCCACATAAACAACATTGGGTAGCGTAGGTCTCGGAAACTCCAGTGCTACGTCAGTACAAAGCATCCACAGGCTGGATCCATGAACCAAGTCATACATGGACCGTTCTGGCAGAACCTTGTATTTCTGCATTATCCTTTCATATTTTGGCAGAACCAAAAAACTGACTCCAAATCTTGAAATAAGATAAACAACAGTATTTTTAATCCTCTCAAATAGGTTCATGTGATCTGTGAGCAGCGAGTTAAATTCTGGAACATAAGACAGGGGAGCTGGAGCACCCACTTCTGCTGGATACCAGAGGCCAGTGGAAAAGACGGCATATTTAACCCCTAAAAGATGAGCTATAACAAATCCACACATCTCATTGGGATCTACCAGGAGCAGGTCAAATTTTTCCTGTTTCAGGGCATGCATGAGGTTTCGGTTGCCAACGATCATGTCACAGTTCTTGGAATAGTGGTCCAGGATATCGAACAGTTCGAGGGCCGTCAGTCTCCCAGAGAAGATGCTCCTCATCTTGGACTGGAGAAAATCATCCGAGGTGCTGCTGTTAAAGATCCCTGGGTAGCGCTGAAGTCTGTAGTGATTAGATGGAGGAATCTCTCTGCCCTCAGAGAGGAGAAACACTGTCTGGTGACCTTGGTCATGCAAGGCTGAGGCCAGAGTCTTGAAAATATAAAGATGGCTTTCAAACATAATTGGCGGCACAACAACAATTTTGGCAGCCCTCGCTATCCCGACAGCACTCCACAGGAGAATGAAAGCTGGAGCGTACGGCTTCATAGCTGAAATGAGAAATAAAAGCATTACATCAACAGAAAACAGGTTTGTATGCTACACGGGAATTTAAAGGAGTTATTATGTAGCTGTCCCACGAAAGCTAATCACATCTCCCTATTTCAAAAACATCTTTGCAGTGGTCACAGGGAACAAGAGAGCCACTCAGCTTCAGAGCACATTTGGTAATGCTGGATTTCCAGCAAGGTCTGCCTTTTACCCTCCCCTCCCTTTCCATCTGGCATTAAGGGTAGACAAGATACTTCTTCCAACACAGATACCGAGATGGCACCTGCACTAAATGGCAGGAAAACCAACTGAGACAGCAAGGTTGGCACCCTCCATGGAGATACCGCGTGCACCGCTTCCGAATTATATATAGACACACCATCCAAGAGCTCTAAGTAAGAGCTTGAAGTCAGCTCAAAGCAAGATCCTACTACGTTTGGGATTACATTTAAAAGTACAACTGCATTATTGT
This sequence comes from Platalea leucorodia, assembly GCF_965183815.1. Taxonomy (NCBI): domain Eukaryota; kingdom Metazoa; phylum Chordata; class Aves; order Pelecaniformes; family Threskiornithidae; genus Platalea; species Platalea leucorodia. The sequence continues at coordinate 4,466,029 of NC_138828.1, read as the reverse complement.
CCTTGTAATGTATTAAGTGAATAAGAAAGACGCCAAGTTCAAAGACCCAAAGGCTAAAATCCTGTATTTATTCACACCTGAGACCCAAAGGACACACTGGTGATTTTCAGTGCATAGGATATAAGATTATTCTTCTATAAATACAATTCAGTCTTGCCCCTTCAACTAGAACTCCTAATATGTCCATTTTAATTTTATAGTTTGAGCACACCATACTTCACATTATTGTTAACATGGTTATGAGCACTTCTACTGCAAGGTCTTGCCTGATAGCCACCCACAGCTTTCAACCTGTCCTTCACATTGCAACTCTCTATTCTGATTTAAGGATAGCATTTTCTGCTGCTTTGTTTTCATATCAGCCAAAGGCAATAGAGAAGATTTTTCTTCCTCCTAAAAGGACATACAAATTCATGCAATGTTTTTCTTTAGTATCAACACTGATCAGACACATGGGGGTGGAAAGTCAAAATTGGGCAGGAAGATGAGAACCAACTTAACTACTTTGAGCTTTCAAAAATTACACTTTGTGTATGAGAACAAGTGAAACAATGGGAGTTAGTACTACATACGTGAACATTGCAACTTCCACTGAAGCACTTTTAGACGTACTTGACTCTGAATCTACTTAAATCAGGACTTGAGCATGCACTCAAGCACAAACTCTAAACTATGCCGAAAACCCCACTTCCGTCCTACACACACACACACATTTCCTGACAGTAGCAGGCTGCTGGGGAAAGGGAAAATACTCCCCCCCCCCCCCCCTTGTTTTGGCGAGTAAAGCCTATAAAACACTGTATGCACCAGATGAAAGCAAAGCGCATTAGAAGCACAGGAAGGGCATGTCAGAAAGCTCCTCAGTTACTTTAACTCTCCTAGGACAGAGAAACAAATGCAAGCCAAACCAAACAATCTGCTCTTTTCTCATGCCAAACCAATCCACGTGGAAACCCGAGTCTGTTGCAGTGTCCTTTATCAAAAAGCACAACAGAAGCAGATAACATTGCTACTCAGTCCTTGTTATCTCCTTACAGTGTAGTCTTACAACCTTCCAACAACTGATTGCTCAGGACTTTTTTCTTTAGATTTTTTTTCATGTTATGCAGATTACCAGCTCACCAACAGGGCATCTCATATTTGTATTGCTACTACATAATACTGAGCTTTCTGGATGATGCCCCAATTTTCTCCTACTCCAGCTTCTGCAAGTGGCTTGACTTTGAACCATTTATAAGCATGCACCAAGCCCAAGTGAAGCTGGAAAATCACTACAAGGTACATTGATCATTTAAATCAAGTTCCTTGTGTGAAAATTTTTCTTACTGATTTGAAACCTCCTCCACACTCGTCTTCAGAAGGTGTTAGCCACTGCCTAGGAGATTACCAACCATCACTTAGAGAACTCTACCCATTTTAAATTAATTACCACCAGCAGTAGTATGTGCACACGCACATATGTATGCACAAAAAAGTTGATTAGGGCAGATGCTTTTTTTGTGGGTTTTGCTTTTTTCTTTCCCAAGACACAGCCAACAGCATAAAGATGCACAGTAAAACCTTACGGTACCCATGGGCAAGTAATCATGAACTAAGACATGGAGAATTTATTGAGATCTCCACACCACCACCACATTCACAGGCTGACATAGTGTTCTGGGAAGTACTCAGAGGCTTCACTGTTTCTGGGCACAAAGCTCAGTTTTACAGAGATAACACTTCAGGGGAAGAGGGAGGAAATGACTTGCTGCAAATATTACCAGTAGTATGAGATCTTCCCTATACTGCACCATTGTCTGACATCAGGAGAGATCAGTTTCTTTTTTAAGCTGCTTCAGTTAGGGTGATGGGGATTACCCTAAAAGATCTCCTCCTCAGCAAATAGTAGTAGTTTAATTGAACTAAACAGCAATCCTATTCACTTTCCAAAGCATTCTTACTACTCAAGAAACAGCTTTCCTCCCAGCATGAAGGCCTGACCTGCCAGCAAGTGTAAGGTATTAAATTGCCTTTTTAGTTCAGTCCTTTGCTTTCACTGGAGGCTTCTAGAGAACCGCAGCACCCCACAGAGCTCAGCGGCCCTCCCAGAAGCTCCTGTTCAAAGGACATGCCAGCACTGAGCCCCGCTCACCATTCCACTTTGCTCCCACCCGTAAAACACAGGTTTCAAGCCGCAGCAGAGGGTTGTACAACTGCAGAAGTACACAGGCTTGGCATAGCATTCAATATTGGTACCAACAAGCCATGCTCAGCTATCTTCAACAGGGCCCCACTGGAGGATAACATTCATTAGGTAAGTGCGGTTTTAAAAAAAATAATTAAATAATGGTTCGTCATTAAAATATCCAAGAAAAATGATTAATCACACTTGGAAGTAACCCATTATTGATTACATCTCCCTATGCTATAAGCATTCCCACGGTATTAAGTTACTGCTCCTGTCAACAATAGCAGTGTTACAAAACCATGAATGGAGGTGTAGGATTGGGAAACTCAAACAGTTAACATTTCTATCAGTGGCATGAATCAAAGGTACCAGGAGCCTAAGGGCTAGTCATGATCCAGGCATTGCCAGGTGCAGGCATGCCAGCTGTACTTTTATCTCCTAACCCAATACAGGCCCAGAGCATAGCGCAGGAAGATACAATCCTTAGCCCTAAGGCCTATTTTCCTCAGCCAGGGTTACACACATGCCACCAAAAGCCATGGGAGCTACAGCTGTACTTCACTGGGATGATGACAGGACCACCCCACCACTTCCTATCCCCACCCTCACCAAACATCAACCTTTTAAGCAGAAATCACATTGGATATTTCACTCTTTATGAAGGTACTATAAAGCACTACCTACCCAATGTGAAAATCTGTCTATATAACTACAATCAATTTACTAAACATTAATTTTTCTCCTCTTGAGGTCTATCAGCATCAAGAGACAATACAACACACTTCACCAGGAGTCTGTAGCTTGCAGTATCTTCAGAACTGATAATACATTTTTGAGAAGTGATTATTTTTTTTATGCATTTTCAAAGCATCTTCCACAGGTACAGGAAGAAGTATGTACAGGATCTGCCAAGCCATAGAGAGATTAAACACGTGATGCTATTAGAGAAACAGAGATTAAACACATGATGCTATTAGAGAAATGCCAATTACATAGACATTTTTACTGAGAAAAATGGCCTTAATTTTATATTGAACTTTGGCAGGAACCTGCAGGATGAAGCCTCATCATTTCACCCCCTGGCCAGTCAGAAGCAGGGAGCTTGGAAGGTTTGTATTTAGCAGGAACAAGGGCAATATGTAACAGCACTATGTCATCACGAGCATAACTCCCATTTGGCAGACTGGGAGGGGGGAAGACATAGGTGGTCAGTACCATCAGTAGGGCAAAAACATAAAACTACACAAGCTCAGCTCCAGATGCCCCTTCACTCCAACCGTCCTCAGCAATGAACTCCTCCAGCACATCAGGCATTTCCACCAAGACAGGGAGAGCTGCGGAAGCTTGCCTATTTCAATGGGAATTTCTGATTCGGCTCATCCCCAAACAGAACGAGCAGCACCTAGGCAGAGGGGGCTTTACAGGGGCCAGGAAAATGAGGAGGTGGTGCTCGGCTGGAAGCCAGCTAATGAAAACCAGGGCACAAGGACTCTTCCCACTAACTTCCAGTCATATTCCAGGGGGGAACTCCCAGAATAAATCACTTGCCAAAAATAAATAAAAAGGATCAACGTCCAACACAACTGCTTTCTGTTTCTGAATACCAGGAGCATGAAAAAGAACTCTCAAGTGTGCTGACAGAAAAAAAAGAAAACCCAAAGCCAGAGGAGGATGCATTTCTTCAAGGTTGTTACCAATATAAAACCATTTCCTACCTCTATCTTAAGTACTTCTGCTTAGGATTTGCCTCCATTAAATAAGATGGTTTCAGTGTCTGAGCTGGTATATAACATCCTTTTATAATAGAGGGTGAAAAGAAAAATCCAAATTTTCTCAAGTTTCAGGAAAAAAAAGCACCAACACCCCACAAAATTACCACTGAACTGAAGCCATTACTACTTTCAGCCAAAAAGCCCTGAAAGCAATGGTATGGAGAAAAAAAAACAGATGCAGAGTGGCTTTGTATGAGTGAAACCAATTGCCAACTGCAAACAGTTCACCTATTGGAGTGCAGCAAGTTAAATATTAAAGAGGTTAAACATTAAACCTATACCAACAGCTTCTCATAATGACCTACATGTGTTTTTTTCAAATGAAAGAGAAAGTATGAGTTTTAAAGTGTGTTACAGAAAACCAAATACATCCACAGAGAACTGCTGGAGGGATCTTTTCAGCTGACCAAAACAGTCCTAAACACCTTTTTTTTAAGAAGTATTCATCCAGAAAGACCAAGCAGGATCTAGAAAAAGTGTGACTACACAAAAATTGGTGACTTTCAGAGGAGAAAAATAAGAAGGAAAATCCTTCCCCCCCATTGTTCACAAAGGCCTGACACTTGAAAATTGGGCAACATCGAAAGAAACTGAATGGCATTTACTTTTATATAAATTGTATGAAACTCTTATGTTTAAATTAATATTATAAAACTAAATACAGTTTATATTTCAACCTTAAAAAATGGTTTTAAAATAATGCCAATTATTAATTTATGTAACAGTCAATTACAGTACTGGAATACATACCAAAGATTAGATTTAATGCCAATCCTTAATAATCTGCTAATCACTCTATAATTAAAACTTTTAGGCATGTTTGGTGTTTTCTTCTGCTTTGTATCACTGGCTGTCTACCTACTATTTCTGAACCTCACAGAAGTAACCATTTTCAAGCCAGCAATACCATTGTCAGCGTTTTCCTCCATTGTGGTGAGATCTAGAAGCAAAAGAGGCTCTCAAGCACCTCCATATGCAGCACAGCTTGAATTCAAACTGCACAAGTATTTATCACTACTCAAAAAAGTAAACAGTTCTTACATACTTACATGTACCATAATGATAAAGAGTCTTTTTTATTCATTAGTAACACATAACACTCCCGGCTTCTAAAGCAGCAAACGAAGTTTTACAGAGATTGAATTCAGTGATGCTATTAGTTTTTTCAAGTTCCTCCCTTCTTTTCAGCCTTTCTTTAGATTTGCTAAGGTTTGTTGAGTTTACCTGGGCAGTTTGGTCGGAAGACTGGGACCTCTGCCTAGAATGGTGCCCTTCATACCCAACAGCAGCGCTGTACTGACAGCAAAGGAGCAATCCTTCTACCTGCTGATCACTCTCACCTTACCCAAAGAGCTCAAATTACTCATTACAATTTAACAGATACCAGGACACATTAAAAGGAGCAGGCTGACCAACTAGACTTCCACCTCTGCAAACCCAAGCATTGATGCTAATTAGCACCAAAATGACTATGCCCAAATGGAAAGCTAATCATGTGCATCACAGGAGTATCATTATCAAAAGGGCAGAAATTTGAGATTTGTACGCATTTCAGCAAACGGTGCTACTGCAAACTGCCACCAGAGTTCTGGTAACATGCAGATTTATTACTTGATCTTGCTCAGAGTGTTGTCCTCTCTCTTCACTACCAGTTCACTACACAAAGCTCAGTATTTTAGAAGGCAGAACACAAACCCTGCTTTTAGGGCTGTCAACTCCCCAAAATTTCACATTAGTGATCTCAGCCAATTAGAACAAAAGGCAGAAAAACAGAAGACTTTTTTGGACTGAAAAGAAAAGATATTTTATCAGCAACTAAACTTTTAATAGAAGTTGCAAATCTGATGCAGTTTCCACATAGGAAGAGGGGATTTTGACCAGCTCTTAATAAAAGGAAGCATTAAAGAGGAGAAAGAAATGAGTACGGATCTCAGATTGTTATCTGTGTTATTTGGTTTATTGAAGCTCCAGTTCTGCCCTGCCTACTCAAAATCCCATTGGCATTAACTTATTTTATGCGCAAATCTGTTTGCTTTAGCTGTTATTAAACACAGTTTTACAGATAAAAGCATGGTATCCAACCTTCACAGACTTGTAAACATTTCAGTTAAACAAATACAGAACCAAGCCCTAGAATGCTAGTTGCATGACCAAAGGCCCTGTAAGCAAAGCATTTTATCAAGCCTAAGATAGCAAGGAACGACTAACAAAAAGCACTTACAGTTAGTATAAAGCTGAACAAGGCAGAAAATATTCCAGGACAAACAAAAGCTTCTCTAACACTGCTTACAGGATTATTCAGTGATAAAAATACATGCACCCAAACCAAATCTCAGCTGTATCAGCCACATGCAAGCAGCTGGTATTGAAGACAAAAATACATACATACACACAAGCATGACTGCAATGCATTGATTCCAAATTGGGGAAGAGTGGACAGAAAAGAAGTAGTTTTTCTTTCTATTTGTGACATCCCCCAAAACACCTCTTGAAACAATACAAATAATTTCTCAAGTCCCCCTCAAGACATTTTCTTTAAAATTTAATACCAGTCCACATCAGTATCTTTTTGTGAATCACGAGAGTAAGGAAATGCTACCTATACGAGGAAATGCACTGATCAAATTATGTATAACAATGTATCTCTGAAGACAATCAAATTATCACCGACACAGGAAGATTTTAATTAGTGGCATAACAGACAACAGTAAGAAAGACTACCTTCTTCAAGCTAAAAGTACAGCTTCACTCCTAAACCCTTTAAGCTGGCAATTGTAAACTATGTTCTTAATCCATAATACCGCTTGCTGTACTCTACATATTCCGTAGGTAATAGGAAATACTACTCCACAATCCTTTAGGAGCATTAAAGTAAATCAGGCCCATAAGCTGACTTCAGGCAGCAAACTGCAGTTTAAGATTAAGAAGCAGTTGCTACTAAGCAACCCATGTGCTTTAAAACAGATGAAAGCATCAGAAACGTGTGAACGCACAGAGCCTTGGAGCAGCAAGCCATTGTATTATCTAGGAAGGGACTCTGATAACAGGCATTGCACAACCTTTGGATTTATATTTTTACATTTCTCCTATCACACATCTTGTTACTAATTGCTGAGGTAGTGCATTCTATGATTGTCATTTTGTGTCGCAATGTTTCAGAAAAGTGGCAAGATTTAGCTTGTAACTACAGGCTTTTATTACAACCAAATGAATAAATCAAGAAATGAGTAGAAATCTTAGTAAGAAGTCTTGTGCACATAAACAAGGGTAGGCTTTTGCATTTATTTTGTACAGTTTCTTGAACAACTACATCCTTCCATTCAACGACTGAAGCATTTCAACAAGGACAAGAATGTCACATCTACAGATAAGAGAGGAAGAATTATAGGCATGACAATGTCGCTGTAATCATCTGCCAGAGACTTACTGTGCCAGTTATGCAAACAACAAAGGAGTTATTAAGAGCGAGTCAAAAGGATATGCAATTTATGAAACACCTTTTAGTAACAACTTATTTGTGTAACAGCTTTTATCAAACACTGCAGGATTTGACCTAAGTTTTTGCACTCATGAGCTGTGGAAAAACAATTTTAAAAAAACCTCACTCAAAAGGCAGCAAAGTAGAGAAGAGATACTTCTCTTTCAAAATATAGGTTTTACAGTTAGTACACAAAATATTTTCAACAAACACGCTAGCAGATAGGTCTTTTTTAACAAGTTACATGGGAACAGATTATGCAAGGCATAATGTCCTATTAATATGAATTGATAGCAAGTAACCAAGGTATAACATTCTTGCTAGCACTTTGCCACTGGCTTTCTAAAAGAAGGACTTTAAATGAGTCTTCGCAGTTATGGAAAACCATCCTAAACTTCTGAAAAGACTGATTATATCTAGGAAGATGAAAGATTTACAAAGATTGCCTTTGTTATTCTATGAATAGATTCTAAATTTAGACAAGATTTCTAAAGTTATAACAGTAATACATTCAATCTTTTAAACCAAGTCACTTATAAACCATAGCAAGGCCTGCATACTTTGGGATAATACTGCAGCATTGACAGCAACAGTCAAAAAGAGATTTACCTGAGGGTAAAGCCTAATTAAATGTTTTCATAACATGAAGTATATTACAACAGGGCAAAGGCACATCCCCCTTCACATGACTTACATTTCTTAACACTATGCACTAGAACTGAGCAAACAGTATTCAGTTAAAAATATAACTGTATTGAATGTCACTATTGTACCAGTATCTGTTTTCAAGATTCAGTCCAACTAACTGCATGAAAGTGAGTTTCGTAAACATTTTACACCCTATGAAACACTAATGTTCACAGACCTACCAGATAAGGTAGTTAAACCAATTCAAAATGCCTCAAGAATATATTTTTAATAACCCAAATCAAAGTAAAAAGGGCAAGAAGACCAAGTTCTTCTTCAAGTGTTTTAAGATCCTTATCATCTATAAGCCTTTCACCTTACATAGTAGGGATTAGCATTTGCAAATACTAGTCTACCTGTCAATGCTTTGGTAAAACTGAGTGCTACTGCAAAATCCTTCTGTGAGGCTTAGCCAGGCCTAGAAACTCTCCATGAAGAAAAACCTCATCCTTTCTGCCACTGGCCTAGGTCCAAAGCAGCATAGCAAGACCAGAACAGGCTACCAGCCCCAGCACCTCAGCAGCTGCACTGTACCCCCAGAACTAGGAGCAGGGGAGAAAATGGTGTAGAGGCACATCACTAGGACAGCTCAGGTCAGGCTGTGCTTATTACTTCGGGCCCCACACCAGAGCAAAGCTGACCACGTACAGCACAGGGCGCTGCAATGGAGCTGATGGGCCATTCCCGACCTCAGGACAGAAATGAAGCACAGTACAGAAACCTGAGAAGCAAAAGCCTGCTCCGAAACCTAGGCACCTTCAACCGAATGCAACCTGACTCTGTGTGCAAGCGACTCAGATTTCTCCACATTGGTGCTATTATGCAGGTCTTGTCCTTGCTGCCCATGGTTACTCCCCTCCCAGCACCTTGGCAAGGTAAATGCTGACTACATATAATGAAAAAGCCATCTATTTGGAAGTCAGACACTTACATTCCTTGTGGAGAGATTTGTCTAGTCTATCCAAACCAACGTGAGAATGCTTTCTGACAAATTATACATCTTCCTTATGGCTACTGTGAATTCACAGAAGACACAGTATTTTGGTATATAACATACAAGCCCCTTAGCAGAGTCCCCTCAACTTCTGGAGACCTTTACTCAAATACCAAGATCTGAAAGCAATGTTTCTCAACCTGCTACAGCCATTTTGCACCAGAAAGCAAGCAACTAGAAATAATGTTGTGACATCGAGGGGTGGGAGTATTAACACAGAGAAGTCAACAGGTTACTCCACATTTCCCAGAGACGCCAGTGCCGTGTAAAATGTTATTTACAAACTGCTGGCCCTGCTCCTGCTGTGGGACAGCACACTGCCCAGAAGAAGCCAGTAACACAATAACTTACCGCAACATGCTTCACACTGCACAGTCAAGACCTACAGGAGTAAGTGCAGAAAGGAAAAGAAAAGCTTCTACCTGCAGAAAGGAGGGGACACAAGTGCCACAGCAGCTGATGGAGATAAAGATGCCTCCACTGAGGGGTCGAAGGTGCCCAGGAAGCCTTCTCTTTCACACTGGCATCAAAAGACAGGTTGAAATACTGGCTGAATGAAGTATCAAAGAGAAAAAAGGAAAAAAACTGTCCAATTTTAAACCCTTTTGTCAATGACAGATTCTCCTTTGATAAAAGGACTCTCCAAAGAAGGGGCTGGCAGAAATTGGAGAGCACAACTTTGTAGTAAGCTTAATTTGTTGGTGTAACAAACACAAACTATACTTATACACTGCCATCACACAAGCATGAATGAACCTCAGAATCTGAAACAACATTAGTCTTAAACACATTTTACTGGGATTTTATTTTAACTTTAATAGTTGTTTGGAGGGATGCTTCATTTCTCACTACAGCTAGCTTCAGCTTGGTACAAGCTCTCCCTGGTCACGCCATCACATGACACCTAGAAGCACTGAATGAATTTCTTTGTTCCATTTCTGACTTCATCCTATAGCAAATAACTACATTTTAACAAGCCACACAAACAGAACCACAAGGGAAACTATAGTAGGTTTGTTTCTGCAATGGGAAATACAACTTTATTCAAAGTTAAAATACTTGATTTAATAATGTTTTGCTCTTATTCAGCTCAATTAAAATAGCTAAATTGCTCAAGACTGCAGCAACAACACATACTCCAACAACATTGAGCTTGTTCAGTCTGTTCATCATTAGGTTCTATTCTGAAATTTAGAGGTAGGATTTTTCTAAAGCAAATTGTCTTTCGCTTTCAGATTTGCGTTTTGTAGCATCTGCTTTGAACTATGCCCTAGAAGAATTTAGTTGTTAGAATAAGGATAGAAGTGCTGTATGTAACAGCTTTTCCCTCTGTGTAGTTTAAGCCTCAGACTCTGACTTTATGAGCAAGACCACATCACTTAGAGTGAGAGGCAACAAAAATTAACTCAGGAACCTTCTAAAAAGTGCAGACTACACTCCTGTAAGGGGTAAGAAAAGACAGGTTTTTCTGCAGTGGTTGTGTAACAATTTTTAAATATGCAGAGACTTCCTGCCAATTTCTATTATCAGTAGTTGACTAAGACTGGATTATAACTTCAGGAAGGAAAGGGTCTAAAGATAGGGTTTGTGGATTTTCAAAGACAATCTGAGGATTAAGTTAATTTTCAAATATTAAAAAAAAAGACATAGATCCAAAGGTTGCAGAGGGTCAAGATAAAGGTAATTCACAGCTCTAAGACTATAATTCACAGAGGATGATCTGGGTGTAAAGCCAAAACAAATCAATAATAAGTCATCTAAATGCACATCAAGTGCTTCTCCATGTGCACGTGTCTGTTCCTACCCACTGAAATTGCACTTTCTGGGAGATGAGAGGATCCTCCTCCACTTGGAAAGCAAATAACTTTTTGAACACTATCACTATATAATACCAAATATCCGATGGGGGTTTATAACAAAAGTGTGTTCTCTTAACTGCAGCCCTGCTATAAGCTGTCAAGTTATTTTACTAGTAAGTAGCTCAATGCAAGATTGACTGCTTCATAAAAAGTGTAGTTGAGATTAAATTATTTGGAATACTGCAATCTTCTTGAGCATACCTTCATGAAAATAAAGCTAATTGATAAATAAGCTAAACAATTACCACAGTATCAAAAACCAGAGTAATTAAAGATTCATCACTATGAACCATTAAAGAAATATGGCAGCTTTAGGTTACACTCTTAAATTTGACACAGAGTACACCACACTTGGATCTATTTTACAAAATTCTCAACTTAGAAAGAAAAATTAGGATACTCATCAACCATCCTTGGGCAAGATTCAATCTGCGTCCTCACAAGATTCACACCAACAGCTCACATTTACAGACTTTCAGGCCCCACAAGCAATGGATGCCCCAAACACTAGACTGGCCTATCCAGCCACATTACTAAAAACCACCTGAAATTTTCCACTTCAGAGCACTGGGAAGAAAAATGTGTGTAAACAAAACTTCCCACAAGTATTTTATGCTCAATTTCTTATGAGATACTTCTGCACCCAGGAAGCAAACACCATACATACCAACAAACACCTCCCAAAGTTCAGTTTCTTTGAACCCAGGGACAAGAAAAAAAAACCACATTCTTCCAAGGACCAGCAAGGCTTAATCAAGGGTCTAGTTCTCCAACAAATCTTTCTCGGTATTTACAGTACACTGGTGTACAAGTTTTATTTAGACTACCATGACAGTCTCCTCCAAGTTCACTCAGGCATAAGACTCTTAGTGGAAGAGAACCCTAGAAGAACGCAGAAGAGATTGAGATCTTTCTTGCCAGCAAGGTATGCAGCAGCAAGATTCCCATGGCCTGTAGCTCACTTAAAATATCAGCACAGCAGGCTTCCCGTGTGAAAAACTGACCCACCTCTTACCCCACAAGAACATTTGCAGCCAGCAGTACCTATGGCCTACAAGCTATATACACAATTTCAGCTGGTGCCCTGAGGATTATCAGGAACAGACACAAGCCTGACTTGGGAACCAGGCAGCAACCTCATAGAAACAATAGTTTTCAAAAAAACGGGAGCGATCAGAGCATGCATTTGTTTCCAGCTTAGCCAATCCACCTTGTCAGATCTCCCCATTTAGCTTCATAGCCAAATTCCTGGGCTATCAGTTTGCCATTACTGGAGGGAACAGTAATTGCAGCTTAAAACTGGCACAAGAAAGTCTTTTCCTTTGGAAGAGTAGTGTGGCACTGGAAAAGGTTACCAGAGAAGACAGGGAACCTCTGTCCTTGCAGGTATTCGGCACATGCACGAAGAGCAGCCACAGCTAACCCGATCTTATACTGCCAACAATTCTGTATTGAGTGGAAATTTGTACAAGACCTTCCAGAGACCCTTCTAGCCAACATTTCTGACCTACTGACTCCGTAGGCACCAGAGTTGGTTAATCCTTTCACTCCCCCAAGGGCAACTCCTGCAAAGGCAGTGCTGCCTGCAGCACTTACTCTATCCTGAGTACTGCCAACGCCAAACCTCATCTGTGAGCTCTTCACTTGCAGCAATCCTCTAGCCAAGAATGCTCTTGAGAAAGATACTGCTACCAAGGTCCAAGTTTAACATCTCAGCACACCCATGTTATAAAAAGTGCTTTTCAGCACCTGTTTGCATTACAATAAATTGGCAGAACTGGCTTCCCAAGCAAACTTAAACAAACATTTAACTACTTGCATACAGCATCTACATTCTCTAACAACTATGCCATTTAAAAAAAGCACTAAATCTAATTAATCTGAAACAGATACAATGTAAACTACTACCACAGCTCAGTAACAGCTTTCAAAGTGAGAAGGGAGAAACCAAATTAAGTGCTCACTTGAAAGAATATTTCATTGTAGAATTCCCAACAGTATGAAACATTTATGTATTTGGCACAAGATGTCCTATGTTTGCATTCTTATTCCTAAGTCTATTTGCCATGTTTCGTCTTAGACAAATAATATTTAATCAAATTGTGGTAGGGGGAGGGAAATCATTATTGTCCACAAAACAAAACAGATACAAATTAGTAACTAAATCTGCATTCTCAATTAGTTCGAGGACAGGTGTAGCTAAGAGGAGAGACAGACAACCGCATCCACAAGAGCAGATTCCCTCTCCAGGCACTGCACACTGCAGAAAGCGCATCCCACTACTCTGCTGGGTTTGACAGCTGCAGCGGGCTCCTCAGCCACACTTCCCACTTCACCTCAAAAGTGAACTGTGCATCTACATGTCATTTAAATTATTCTCATGTTTAAAGCAGTATTCTGGCCAAAATTCCTCTTCCTAACCCAGATTTCATTCAGAGAGATATGCTTCTTTGATCCCATTCATAGTGTAAGCTAGGAAATACCTGACTTCCCTCTGAATTTGAGAATTTCTAATTTTAAACATTAAATTGGGAGGACAACAATGATGCCCTGAAAAGAAAGTTAAAGGCAAGTAAGTAACAACACATGAGTACTGGCCACAGTGGGTTTTTTTAATGCTAGTACTTTACTTTTGTTGAAAGTTTTTACAGTTCTTTTTTCAATACCTTCATTTTATGAATTGGTGTTCTCGGCATTAAAGCACGAAGCTTTATTCGTTTGACTTAAGTAACTTCCAACATCCAGGAGGGGGGGGAAATCAAATTCAGCATATGTAATCGCACTTTAATCAAAATCTTCACAACTGAGGCCTTGAATTTCAGAATTTAATGTCTGAAGGTTGGGCTCCAGCTACACACTCAATCCTCATGTGTAACAAATGTATGAAATAACTTTCTAAACACTGGTGTTGATGTATGGGTGAAAACAATATCTCTGATAGAATACAGTGTCTTAATTTAAGGAACTCAGAAGGTCCTCCACCTTTTATGTCCACACTGCTACCTCCCCTTAAATACACTGAAAGACAACCTTGAAAATTTTTTGGTTTGATATTTAAAAGCACAATGCTTCACCAGGGCATCAAGGCTCATTTCCAACTCAGTTCAGAATCTAAAGCTGACCCAAGATTTCCCATTAACTCTCTCTTCAGTTATTGAGTAGGAAGGGAAAATAGTCTTAAGTCACTTATTTCTCATGAAGCTGAACCATCCATTCATAGGAGGAAAGAAAAGCATAGAGCAAAGAAGAAAGGTATACTTGTTCCCCTACACAAATAAAATTATGTGCATGACAACTGTCCTACTTAAAAGAAATTGTCATAACAAATCAGGTTACAACTACTTTTTGCAACTTTTAACTGTATAATTTAGAAAACAGTTATCTACATTGTCTTTCAAATCCCTTAAATCATAACTATTACATTTACAGTTTGTAAAAATGCAAAGTTTGGTAGTATTTTTTCCATTTATCATCACTTCTTCCCATATAAAAACCACCTTTTTGAACTGGGCTAGTAGCTATTCTATTTCTAAAAAAGAAAAAAACCCACAATCTACTGATCAAAGAGTTCAAGACTTAGCAAGAATATAACAGTATTTAGTCCCAGGTATAGTCAGTGAGGTGTACTGTTTCTCACAGCTAAACATTTAAGTTATTCCATAAAACCACAGGTAGTGTTGTCAATTCTTCCCATATTTAGGAATTAAGAATATACACAAAATTCTATATTAAAAAGTAAAAATTTCAGAAGCTTCCAAAAAGAAGGACTCACTACTACTCCAACACATGGGCTCCAAGTCAAGAACTGTAGCACAAAATCTTTCATTTAATTAGCAAAATAAAAAATAATTCAAAAATAGCACGGTGGATTATGTAACAGCAAAAAGGAGAGCCGAAAATTATTCTCCTATTAGATGATAAAACATTATGAACAAAAATATTTTAATGGACTTGCAATGAAAAATAAAGGTGATCAATTCCCTAGAGGTTTTCTTGACAAAGCTACAGACAACGTAAAGACTACTTCATTTCAAGGAGTATTAACAGGACCTCACACACTGAGCATTTAAGAGATATATATCCCAAGCATCATAAAACACTACAAATATTTTGTCAAAGGCTTCAAGAAACCTCATGTCACAAATCTTGGAAATTCATTCCAAGCATAGTTTCCCTGGGAGAAAAACCACAGCACATTTCAGGACACAGAATTATATTAAATGGTTCTAGTGTGTTTTACTTACTGGAAAACAGGAAGAGCAGCCCTCTACAATGCCTATTCATAAACACTTTGAGCTGTATCGGAATGTCACTTTTCAGCCCAAAGATACTTTCTAAAACAAACAAAAATGATAAATCCACACTGAAAATTTTTCAAAGAATAAAAATCCCAACAAAAGAAGGTGAATGATTTCAACTGCTTCTAATGTATCAGCATTTCTCAAACACAATCCTATTCTCTTCTTAAATAGCAGTCTATAATACTGAAACAGACATAAAAGCATTTCTGTTCAGAGTTAGGATCTGGAGAGAAAAAGTATTTCATTTAGTAAGCATCTCTTGAATATGATCTTACAACAAATATCTCAATAGCTTTTAATACCATAGTGTGATTTTTCTAGTAAGTAGCTGACAAGGGACTCAACCAAGATGGAGTAAACCAAGATTAATTCTCAGAACTAATCTAAAGGAAGCAACCTGACTAAAACAACGATGTGGAAAGAAGCACTTTAAAGAGCCCAAAGTGGAAAACACAAAGGAAAGTAGGTGTGGGCAATAAAATGCTTGGCAGTTAGTCAGAAATAACATAGTTCATGCTCAGGAAGGTCAATTAGAAAATAATCAAGTCAGAATCGGCATTGTTGTTACAGTTATTGGTGTAATTAATTACAAAACATTTTTGAAGTGGTAGGGGGAGTGTTGCAGCAAAACACATCCTCTGTAGAAGTCTCAACAGGTACAGAAATGGCCATACACAAAGCCATGCTCAGTGTCACTCTTTTATGCACGATGAGGCTTAACACAGTACCTTCTCACCCAATGTCCGCACATGTAGTAACACACCTACCACATGAAGACAAGATTGATAAGTTTGATTCTGCCCCCCCATTCCTGGGAATAAAACATATTGCTAGAAATCAACTAAGTCAACCTGTAGCAAATTCTATACAGCAGAGAATTATGGCAGGTTCTCTTACTTTTTCTTTTCAAACTAATTAGACCATGTTGTCATGATCCACAGCACCCCGGCATTCATCTCCTAACCCTATACAGTTCCTCCAAGTGAGCAGACTAACACATTTCATTCCAAAGGGCTGATTTAGATATAACAACCTTTGAAGTGTTTTAGATATGATAAATACGGCGTCAAAGTTTCAAGAACATGGTAGTTTGACTCCCTGCAATTTCTCTAAACCATAACTAAAACAGCTAAGTTTATCATACAGTACCAATCCAGAGTCACGACAGAGTCCTGCCTTGATCACAGGCCAAGCCCAAGCTGTAGCTGCAATGGCTGCCAAAGAACTACAACAGCTAGTAGCCATTCACTAAGTTGAAGTTGCCACCAGTGTGTAAGACCAACCCACTGCTTCATTACCACTTCCTTAGTGAGTCAGCTGCCCTCCACTCCACTCCCACAGGCAAGGAGAAGACTCTCACAAAGCTCAGGTGACACCACCCTGCGCAGAATGAGGATACAGGGATTGTCTCAGGTGCCCTCTCCTCAAGCCCTCGTAAGTCCCATAGGCTTCTCCATCCAAATCCTGCTTTCAGAACAACACAACTGCTTAGAGCACTCTAAGAATATAAAATGTAAGGCATGTTTACAAAGTACTCTAACATGATTCTCACCTTGGAGTCTATATACTTAATAGAGGCATATCACAAAAAGTTTTCTTTTCTTGCTTCCTGCAAGGAGCTTATGTTGACGACAAATGTTGTGCAAAAGGCAAAAATAAAATGCAAGCATCTCAGACCAAGTACTCACTTCTTTGTACCTCAACAAATATTTTCACAACAGCATGAAAGCCATCTGAAAGAACATAAGACTCTAGCACGAACTAGTTAGTAGTTTTGAAAAAAACAGCCACTGCAGTATCCCATGTTCAGCCTGGATCAATGACCAAAACAAAAGAACAAAAACAAGGAAATGTGAACTAAAGGTTAATTACACACTACATTGTGTTGCTGTTATAAAACTAGCTCAGCTAAAATATATAAGTGACCTTGTGTGATAATTGCTTGGAAAAACAGGCAAGCAGCTTCAGATAGGAAACGTGACCATGACGATTTTTAGAATAAATGTCTAGAAACAAGGGATATTACTCCCAAAACTAAGTCATTTAGTCATAAGACAAAAAAACAAAAATACTACTTTCAAGGTGTTTGCTTTGGAGGGGGGACACCTTCAAGGATCTCTACTGTTAAAGTTACCACTGCTGCTCATCCCCAGGCAACTCTGCTGAGCATGCAAAACGGGCTGCTTATTTTTTAATGATTTCCTACTGTTCCATAGCCAGTACTAAAACGAATATGTAAACAAGTCATAAAAGACAAGATACCATTTAATATCTGCTTAAATACCACAACTTTATTGACATATTGCCTTAAAAGTCTATGCTGAACCGTTTTCCTTCTTTTTAACCCCACAGGGGAGGCACAGCAGCAATTATGCAATGTTCTTCCTTCAAAGGCAAGGCAGCTTTGATCGAAACTCAGTTAAACATTGACGGAAAGCACACCTAGGCTAAATTCTCACATGAAGTTCCTCACGTTACACCTTCGAGTTTGCAGCCGGTAATACAAATATTTACTGGGTATCCACAAGCAAATGTGGCTGCCCTACTTACGTAACTTTGGAAGGGCTGTCGGCGACAGCCCCTCACGGCGATACCAGGGGCCGAGCAACCGCTCCGATTAGTTCATGTAGAAGGGGCAAAGCGAAACGCAAGGCTGAACTAAGCCGAAGTCGGTGTCCGAAAGACAGCGCCCCCCCCCCGCCCCGGGGCCTGCGGCATCGCCTGCCCCATCACCCCGCTCCCGCCACGTACTGTCACCGCCTGCTTCATCCCCCGAGCTCCTCCGAAGTGCCTGCCCTCCGCTGAGGAACGGCACGAGCGAGCCTTCGCCTCGGCCCCGGCCCCCTCCTCCTCCTCCTCCTCACAGGACTCGGGGCGCTCAACTTCCTCAGGGCGCAGCGCGGGCACCTGCCGGGCCTCGGGCGGCGGCGCGAGGCGAGCCCGCGCCTCTCCCCGCTGCGGCGCCTGAGGCGAAGGGCGGGCGGCGGAGGGACCGCCCGGCTCCCGCCCGCCCGCACAGGTGCCCCGCACCGGCGGGCAGAAACCCTCTCCTACGGACGGTCGCGCTCCCCGCCGCCCCCAAACCCCTCTTCTCCTCACAGCAGCGGCTCAGGGTAAGGGCGGGGAAAGGGGGGTGTCCTTTTCTCGCCCAAAGATGTCTCCCCTCAGCACCCCCCGCAAGGACGCGGCGCTTCCCCCCACACGCTCCCAGGTCACACCGTCCCCTCCGCGCCGCTCCCCTTGCTCAGGGACACCGCATCGCCACGGCCTCCCGCTCCCCTGCGGCTTCTTTCCAGTCAGTCCACGGCTCTATCCCCCCTCCCCGCCATCGCTCTCCCTCCTCCCGCCCCACCGCACCCTCTCCCCCAGACTCTCCGCCGCGGGGTGATGCAAGGCGCCCAGGGCTTCCTCTTGCGTTACGGGAGGGAGGGAAGGAGGAAGGAAAGAAAGCAAGAGGGGGGAACTGAAAAAAAATCATCAAGGTGAAAGGAGAGCCTACCACCTCCCCGCCGCCCGGGCAGGGACCCTCCGCCCCCCGCCTCAGAGAGGGGCGGCGGAGCCGGGCCCGCCTCGCCCCGCTGCCCCCGGGGGCATTCCCGAGCTCCCTCACCGCTCTCCCTTCAGGGCCGTTTCTCCACGTCGCTGCCTCTGGTAACGAGCCGAAAAGCGGAGCCAGCCGCTGGCCGCTGCTCGCAGCTCCGCTTGCCGCTCTTTTCCTTCAGTCGAACGGGGGCTGCGCGGCTCCGTCCGGCCCGGCCTGAGGCCCTGCTCCCGCCGGAGCCCCTCCGCTGCGGCGCCGGGAGCGCCGGGCCCGCCTGTCCCCTCCGCCCAGGCTCTGCTGCACCTGCTGCGGCGCCGGCCAGGGAGAGGAGAGGGCACCCTCGGCTCCGTCCTCCCTCAACTTCTCATCACTTTCCTCTGCCCCGCTGCCGTCCCGGCACCCCACCGCCCGCATACACCGGCGCTGCCGTCGACCCCCGCGGAGATACTGCCACCGGGTCCCTCGCTCAGACGAGGAAAGGCTCCCCTCACCGGCCCGGAGAGCTGCCGTCCGGGTCCCCGCTCGCCCTCCCGCCCCATGCACTGCCCCGGCTCCCAGGACAGCGGGGAGCTCCCGGCGGGGCAGGTCCCCTGAGCCCGCCTCCGGCGGGGTGGGACCGGGGCCGCCCTCCGCCAATCAGCCCGGGCGCGGCGGAAGGCGGGAAGAGGCCCTGCCCCTGAGGTGCTGCGGCCGCCCGCCGCCGTCTCTCATGCCGGCAGGCCGCTGAGCACGCTGCCCTCCGCGCTGCGAGGCGCGGGGGATTTACGAGGCGCAAGCTCTACGGGAATCTTCACCTCCGCCTGCCGCAGCCCTGAGGGGTACGCCGACAGAGCCATGCCCTAACGTCAGTCCTCTGTTTCCAGTACCAGCTGGCTTTGGTTAAAAACAAAACACCCAAGCACTCAAAAACGCCACAGCTTTCCCCCCTACCCCTTCATTAATACATGCATTAATACATAATGTATTAGCTAAATACAGTTGCGTAATTAATCCCGACTATTAAAGTGATATTACTTTCTCCTCCTGCTAAACAAGCCACTCAGATTCCTACTGCTCCAGTCCCTGCTTAGAGAAGGCTGACTAAAAGGGATGCAATCCACCTGTCCTCCATCATCCTGGAAAAAACCTACCAGCAGCCTTCCAAGCTATCACCTGACAAAGGTTTAAATACTAACGGTAATTCTCCAATTAGCTTTTTGTGTTTGTCCTTTAGGTGGGGGGAGGTTTGGGTGGGGCTTTTTTTTCTGTTATTCACTTATTATATAATAAAAGTGTAATTTCACAGCTGATAGACAACAAAGTTCTTCAAAAGAAGAACATTTGACCCCCACCTGCCACACACTTTTTAAAATCCAAACTTTACCCCTGCTTACTTTTAAGTTACAAATTCAGAAGTGGTTTATGGACCCACCAAGGTAAATGCTTCTTTCACTGAAGTTTTTGTAACGATCTTCAAAGGAAAAGAAGTTTCAGACAGTCTTTCTGATTTAACAGATCAAGTTACTCCTTTAATAAAAGTGAAGGTTTAAGTTTCATCAGACAAAACAAGAAAGTTAATGAAATTTGAATGATAAGTTAATTAAATGCATGATAAGAAAACTGAACATAAGCTTTAACTTGATCTTCATTCTAGTAAAGATGGCTTAGAAAAGAAAATGAAACCTTACTTTCATTCAAATCAATCCAATTTATTTGGGACATAGAACTTCTCATGATATTCATTATAGAGCCTTTTAAAAGCTCTTCTGTTTGTCACATATAAAACAAATCATTAAAGTTTCTCAAATCTGGTGCCCCATTTGACATCTAGTTAACATTAAATTAGGTGTTAGGTTTTAGCAGGTGATACTCAAATCCTACAAGCTAATAGTGGCCTTTGGCTTTGAGGTAAGTATTGAGCTTCTAAAAATGAGGTTCTGAAGTTAAATGTCTCAGAATCAAGCATACAGACCCACCATTGTGTTGAAAGTTTTAGTTACTTCCAGGTAAAATAAATTTAAAACTGTAACGCCAATTGAAGACAGTAGGTAATCATTGCATAAATTCATCTCCTTTGCGTATCTGAACTACTTTCTTATTCCACTGGTAACTCATTTAGTAAAATCCAAATAGAGCAGAACCATTCTTAGGTTAACAGTGGGCTTAAGTCTAGATTTGAACCAAGTGTAAATTTTATTCAGGCTTCCCTGAGATATGTTGGTATCTCCTCCATGTTTACGCGTATTCTTTTTGTTTCTTGGGTCACAGCTTTAATAAAGCTGTTCTTGCTGTGGAAGTAGCAATGCTGAAAAGTAGCAATTGGTGCAATTATCTGAGGAATTTTTATTAAAATTATTTATCAGACCCTCGTAAAAAAAATTAAGAGTCTTTTCATGGAATGTTGTACTGCAAATGTCTCACAGTGATGGTAGTATTTTGAATTTAACTACTGTATATTATTTAATACTAACTCAGGAGAGAACGTTACTTCTAGGAGCTTTTATATTCATCCCCAAACCTTCCACCTTTCCTGTCAGCAAGTCAGAGTTGCTTGATTTTATCAATGTTCTGCCTTCCCAGTTTCCTATCTTCAGCAGACCGACATAAGTCAGGTAAAACAGTTTATTGAAAATTAATGTGTTCAGAGTTAATTATTTCCTCATAACATTGTACATTTATTGTAACATGACCTAGTGATTTTTCTTTGGTGCAAATATTTAAACTCAAAGTATGTGGTATTGTCCTGTCTTTGCCTGTTACAGTTACATGCTGTTGCAAAACTTTTTTTATTTCAAACTCCAGATATGCATATAATTTTGTATTTAACAATTCTGTATTTCTTTCAAAGACGATCTTTTTTCATTTGAAGCAAGTACTGAAATGTATGGTACCTAAAGTTACAATAGCACCTGCTCTCAGGGAGACTGACGTTTGGATTGGAAAAGTATCTTCAAACTTGAACACTCAGTTAGTATCATCTCCGTTTACTGTTTTCTAGGCAGCTAATCCTGTAATGCATTTGTTTTCTTTGACTAGTTCGGGAAAAGCAACTTCAAATAGTGACTGTAGTTGGATATCTTCTCAATGGTTTCCTGGTATAGAAGACTCCAGATGTACTAAATGTTGATTGTCTTGCCTTCAGTGTACATTTTAAGTACGGAGATACAGAGCAGTTTGGGGTGAAACCTTCTAAAGTTCCATATCACAATAATTTTCCAAAGTAATTGAAACCAGAATTATTAACTTGTGTGATACAATTATTAATGTGTAATACCAAGTTTCAACTTGTCACAATTTAATATCTCTTGGAAATACTGGGCACTCCCAGAGACTCAACTTATGGGGTCTTGGCAGACAAAGTAGTATTTTACGCCGCAATATTGATGTCTTGTACATGCCAGCTCCAATCTTTTATTGCCCGACTTGATATTTTAATAAACAATATAGTGATGTTCATGTACTTCTTTTATCATTAAAGAGATGCAAGTGAACCGTAGATTGTTTTCGGAATAAGAAGTGTGCAAAACGTGAAGTAGTTGGGTTTTTTTCTGTGTTTAACTGTTTGTTGTATTTGTTACTTGCTGCATACTTATAGCAACCCAGCTGTGGAGACAGTAACTATAAGATTAATTATTAATTAAGCTATTATCATAAATCTAAGGTATATAAGGTATACAGTCCAATACTGAAACATGGCATTTTTGTTCTCCAGTAAATTCCAGAATGTAACACAGAAATTCTGTGTTGCAAAAATTTTGGAATCTTGGAATTCCAAATTCTGATAAGGAAATCAAATTCAAATAAAATAATAAAAAGTCACAAAATGCCATAAATATGAAGCATTTTTAATTTTCATTAACGTTTTACAGGGCTAATAAACACTTCAGAAGTGTTTTTGAATAACCTTCTATTGTTGTCCAAAGGGACACCTTCATATTACTTTTCAAGAGAGAAATTTATTTCATTTGCTTTTAAGTCGGACACTGATGTTGTCAGTGGTTTTTACTGAGGAACAAGAAATGCAGCTTGACATGGAATGTTTCTCTGAGGGATTCAGAACTTGATTCTGTTGGATGAAGGCAAGAGTGCAGCAGTTGGAGAGCACTGTTTCCTGTTGTGTTTTCCTCCCACTAGAGTTTTTATCACACTCATAGGAATATAGAAATATTACACTGTTAATTCCAGATTTGTGTTTCTTCAAATCTACTTGATTGGACTGGACAGTGTATGTAAGTTAAATTGAAGATTATGTCCCTCCTGCTTTTCTCCTGATTTGCGCTGGTCTGTTGGCAAAAGAGAGAGTAATTTCTCCAGCAGATTTCTGGACCACGATGGTCCACGTACAGTTCTTTAAGTGTTTTTTTTCCTAGTGCCTTGATTGTTTTGACTATACGTGCACATACTTCAAGGGTTTCTACAGAGCAAAGTAGAATTATAACCTTCCTTGTAAGTCATCTAAGACAGTGTTAGCTAATTTTGCTTGTTAATTGGTATGAGATCATAAGCAGCCAAACTAATTTATTTAAAGAAGGTTTTTTGTTCTATTGCCTTACCAATTTGCCAGATGGAACTAATCATCTGAAATGTATATTACCTATTTTAACTGCAGTGTTACCAGACAACCGTATCTTCCAGATCTGCTTGCCATGTCTTGTGGCCCCGTTCACAGATTCCCCATAAACACAATAAAGGTGTACAGAAGAGTCTGCCTTTGCTGTAGGCAACTGTTGGCCTTATTATCTCACATAATTGATGCTAACACAAAAGTAGCATTTATTCTACCTATATGGGTGACACCCATAATTGTATATTACAGCTATGAATGGTGGTTCCCAACAGAAAATAACTACTGTGTGATCACACCACATTTTGTGGATCTTGTAAGTGTGAAATGGTAATTTGTAGTGAACTGATGTATAGCTGGGTAGCAGCGGAACATGGGGTGTCCCAATCAGTTTTTCACTTAGAGGAGAAAGCTGTGATGCAGCTGCAGTTGTTCTCTCAGTGCAGCCTGTGTGCTGACAAAACATAATGTTCCATGTCCTTGAGCAGAAATTTTAACAAAGGAAGAAAGAATGATTTATAAACAAACTTAAGTGCGATCTCATCTCTTATTATTCCTTGTCTGGCAGTACTGTAACTTTTTGAGGAAATTTTTGTCCTGGGTGTTTGTTGACCATAGGCTCAGAGCATTTTCATGTAGAAAAGTGTTAAAACCATTAATGGCACTTCACTGTGCCTTGTTATAAAGGACATACTGTGGTTAGAGAAGGCACAGGGAAGAGCACTTAAAGTGTTTAAGGGGATTGAGCAGAGATGAGTAGAGACTGAAGAAGCTGTAACTCGTCTGTCTGGAAAGGAAAAAGCTGAGGGAGGATATGGTCAAGATTTGCAAAACCGTGAAGGGAGTAGAGGCGAGAGATACACAGCTGTTATTCACTAGATCCTGTAATCCAAGAACCAGGTGACACCAACTGCAGCAAGTATCAAACCAGATTGAACAGGTGAAAGGAAGCTCTTCTGGAGAAGCAGCTGACCTTGATTTTTCTGATTACCCCAGGAAGTTACGGAGGCAGGCTGTTCTAGCAGCTTCAGGAAGGGAGTAAGCAGCTTCATGGGCAGCAAGTCTATAAACAGTCATTAAAGGTAGGGATTTATCCTCTAACTGTTGAAACACGATAACTGAACGTCCTGGGTGAGTAATAAGGGAATTGAGTATAGGATATGGCTGCGCTCTCTCTGAAGGGCATTTTATTTTCTCGCTCTTAAAAACGGAGTAGTGGCCTAGAGGGGCTTTGTTCACCCATGTGGTATTTCTTGTGTCGAGAATTCTCAACTAGAGAGCATACAAACTCATGAATTGAGTTCTTTTTTTGTTAGTTTTCAACTGATTTAAAGAGAGTTCTGTATATGAGATTGTAGTTGGAAAATCTAAAGACTCTTTTTTTTTTTGTTTTGTTTTTTTTTTGGTCTTGTCCCCTGGTAGTAAATGGAGGGGTGTGTGTGTGTTTGCAAAATTTGGTTCTGGAAAGTTAAGCTATATTTATTCCTGAGCACTTTAAAGGCTTAAGGCAGTATAGATGTTAGGTTGAACTGTAATAAGCAGGTATGAAGTGCTAGGTGTGGTGTAGATGCTTGTTGATTGAGTAGGGTTTTGCTTATGTTACCTTTTTTGGTGACTTTTTGTCTGTTTGTTCTATACTTACTTATGATTCACTGAAGCCAGTTCAAAACCTGTGCAACTCTCTGTATCATTCTCATGTTCTAATAGTACTCTTCTGACATTGCACACTCAGTTGCTTTTTAAATTGTATAATAACCACTTTCTCCTTATGCTTTTAAAAAGAAATGCAGAAATAGCAAGATGGATATTTGTGTTCACATTCTGAGAAAATTGTTTGCTTTAAATTCATTTTCAGAAGAAAAGTCATTAAGTATATAAAAAATCTGCACATGAAATATCATGACAAGGTTTTATTTATTATTGTTTCTATCTATAAATTTCTCATTTCTGTTGTGATGTTTTCTTTAATTCTTTGGGAGTTGAAATTAGAGCTGAAAATTGGAAAGCCACTGGTATCATTCAGATGAAGGTTTAAATGCCGGATGATTGTTATATCTCTGATGAAGCCGATTCCTATAAACTCACAAACCATCTGTGTGGATTTAACCTGGTTAAAAGACTGTATTTTTAGTTGTAATTAAAAATGTTTTCTTACTTACAAATGTAATTTGTTATTTCGCAGGTTTCTAAACTATGTGCAAATAATGCCATTTATAGCCAACCTTATTGCTCTTAAAATTGTAGCCCTTATCTTCTTTTATCTCTTTAAGCTTGAGGAGGAGAACGTATATATTAGTGAGAGTCTTCTGTCATTTTAAAATATCAAAAGGTATTTGAAGTCTATTACCTGATGGGGCTTGCTTAATCTGATTAGTTTGTTAGACATGAAGAAGCAATTACAAAATGCTTTTAAATACTTAGCACAGTTTGGAGCTAGTGCTAATTTTATACCTAACCAATGCAAGTTGCTTCTTCAGAACCAACTGACATTCTTCTGGTCCATATTATCTACATGTCTTAACAAGTACTGAGTTCAAAATCTGACTGCAGAGAGAGTAAATCAATCCAACAAGATGCCTGAATGTACTTTGTTTTTATGTTTCTTGATAAGTGACTTTAGGAAGTACTGATTAGGCTTGCAGATACAGTTATAACTTAAATCGTACATAAGGGTAAGCTGTGATTGATGTAACTTTCCTGTGTAAGCACAAAAGGTTAGTAGTGTGTGACCATAAATAAGATAATTAACAGTGCTTGGATACTCTACTAAAACATGTTGCTGTTTGAAAGCAGAAAAAAAAAAGGCAACAAAACAAACAAGGGTATTACTCCAGCAGTATTTTATTATATTTGGTTCTTGCAACATTTCTCATTAATAAGAGCACAGCCTTACCACACCTACTAAAAAAAAAAAAAAAAAAATCCAACCAAAACCAAAACCACCAAACCCAAAAAGCTCTGTTAATCTTGTTTGTTCTCCTTACCTCATCTGAAAGGCAAGAGTAATGAATAGAGCTAAGGAGTAGAACCTCAATAGGGACTCAAGGAAGTAGTTAACTGAACTGAGTTCTAGCTGGTCGTTTGATACTGGGACAATTGACAGGGGTGTGGTATGGTGTGTGTGTGTGTATGTGTGGTTCAGTTTTCTGTTTTCTAAATGGTTGTTAGGAGGGTATTCATAAACTTAATTGTAGGCTAGCAAAAGCTTGACAAAACAAATAGTTACTAATCTCCTTTAAATGGAGTTCTGCATGTCCTCTCTGTCTCATGCAGGTGGGCAGTTTTCCTTTTTTCCTTCTCCGCTCCCCTCTTTGTCAGAGGTAAGGGAAGGTGGATAGGCCATATTGGGCTCAGTGTTGTATCTTTGTGGTCAAAGAAGACACTAAGCAGTAGGCTGAAAAAGTTTGCTAAGCACCATTGGGGTCTGCAGAAAAGAATTCAAGTCCTTCCTTCCTTAGATGTCTGAACACATTTTCTGTCTCCTAGGATGGTTCTCTAGGTGCGTGCTTATAGGTGCTACTTGGTGAACTAATAACGACTGTAACCTCTTGTACCTTTTCCATTTGTTGTAAAAGTACTCTGTTTTTAAGATGAGCTTGATTAAGTCTATGAAGGACATTGTAGGACTGAGTTCCTGCAGTAGTAGGATAATAGTCTCAAGCCAGGAGGTCCCTTTCAATCCTAAATTGCTGATTAGAGACTTATAAGACCTGAGAGAGCAAAAAAACAGAACAGGACTTTTCAGCCTTCTTTTTGGGACATTTGCAAGGGGTGCAGGGCAAAGATTGCGAGTTCAAGCTCCAGTGCCAGGTGACAATTTAATATAAATATAGTCTTGCTTATATACAAAGCTAGGAGAGGTAGGGAACAGTGATTTCCAGCAACTGATATGAAACAAAATAATCCAACAGTATGATTAATCAAAACTGCTAAAGTAATAAAGTATGGCCACTGGTGCAAGTCCACAGAGCATGGAGAGAATACGGCGTTTGAAGTGCCATGAGCATGTCTCAACAACTCTGCAGTACTTTGGTAAGTCAGTAACTTCTAGTATTAAATTGTTCGCGACAGCTTTGAGCCTTCACTAGCAATGCCTGTTAATCTTGTTTTAACTCTTGCATTGGGTGTGATGGGAAGCATGCCAAAATTGCTCTATTTACCTATCGCATACTGAGAAGTTGTTTCCCGATGTTTGGGTAGCCACCACAACATCCTCACGCCAGGTATTCAAAACAAATTCCTCATTTGTGTATCTGTGTGTTCCTTTCTGCAAACATTATGATGTCCTCTTAGAATGTCATACTGGAATCACCACCATCCACCATTTCAAAAATCAGAGGACATGTTTGTGTTTCATCTAGAGAAGTCTTTCTGGAAAGTTATTCCTTTTTGTTCTTCGGTTTCTACAGTAATAAACACCTTCACAGAATTTTCTTGTCCCTATTTCATCTTTGTGCATTCCTGTGCATCTTAGGAACTATTTGCTATCTTCCTTGCTTTTAAGCAGCCCTAGTAGTAAAAGCATTTTGTCAAGCCCTCTTCTGAATGCTGCAGACGCCTTTTTTTATCTTGCACCAAATATCAGTCCCTCTTTCTTCATCACATCTACATGCTCCAGGCATCATAGCGGGTGCCATTTCTTTCACTCATATCTAAGAAATGTATCCATACTCTGCAATTGCACCCTCAAAATCTGTTTTAGAGACCACAGCCATTTGCAACTAAGGCTGTCTCTCATTTTTATAACTATCCCTTTTGGAATACCTGCGGTGTGATTTTACATTGCCCCTTCTGTACAAGTGGCTTTACAATTTCTTACAAATACAGTGTGTAACTATTCAAATATTAATTCTGTACTGCTTTATCTGTTTTTAAGAGCGTATCTGGTACCATTTCCTAAAATGTTATGTTTTTCCCTGTTCCTCTTCCACCTATTTTATGTTGTCCGTGGGCTTACAGCAACCAGGAGGCTTGTAGGCCTGAATGTAGAGAATGATTCATTTAGGGTAGGGGGTCTGCTTTGGAACAGAGAGCAAATTGAAAGTCCTTTTCTCTCCAAACTGTTCTCATTAATTTAGTTTTCAGTGTAGCCCTTATATTTAGCAGGTGAACTAAATACCAGGAGAAGGATGGGAAAGAAACTTCTAAGAAGATCAAGAATCCATTTCTTTCCAAACTAGAGAAAAGAATAGTATTAACAAATTAGAACTCTGACAAGCTATAAAGAGAATTGAAAATTGTAATTGTATATGTAATATGTCTATAGATACTGGAAATCTGTTGGTTTGCTGTCTCCCCCTCCCATTGATGGCGTACTTACCGTTTTTCTTTCAGGTCAAAGGTCTCAAATGAGTAATCATATGTATACTTGTCCATGTTTTTTTGTGAATATCCCATGCACTAACCTTTGACCTTATTTCGTACGTTTAATAGATTTGATGTAATTCTGAACAGCATAATGTCAAAAGCCTGTATTAAAATGAGTATTAAATAGACCAAGGAAATTATTTTTAAACAAGTAGAATATATGTGTCACTGATGCTGATATTCTATAAAAACTAACTCTAAAAAATTAGTTTTAAACAATTGCAAAAAATAACTAATATTTTGCGTTATTGAAATGTGTTATACTGCCTTTTCAAATACGCATTTTGTCTGCTTTTATTTTCCAGGTATCTTTTCCCTGGAAGGGAAATTGGCCTTGTATTAATTCTTTCAGTTTATTTTCTTTGCGTTGTCTTTCTATTAATACGTTCTCAAATGTAGTTGTCTGGATATGGAACTGCTCAGCTTCTATCTTGCTTGTATCTATGACCTATGGAGAATTTCATTAATCACTTCTAATAAGCATGGCTCTGTATCTCCTACGCTGATTAATACTTAAGGTTTTCTTGAAACTGCAGTTGCTTTCCTGTAACTTTACAGTTAAATGTTGTTGTAATCATGTAATCAGGAATCCTAGCCAGATGCTATGTCTAAGTTACCTTAGTTTCCTTTTTGGTAAACCTGCTAGAGCAACTCAGTTTGTATCTTGTTTTTTCTTCTAAAAAAGTGGCAAGCGTACATTTTCTGTTCCTTACTTAGAGAGTAAGATGGACTAGATGTATTAATTTGAATGCAGTGAGGGCTTACTTCTTAAATCTGAAGTCCTGTAAGATCTAGAACCAGAAAATTCGAGCTTTATTTTGTTTTGCTTGAAATGAAAGGAGGAACAAGAGAAGAATTTATTTTCTACCCAACACTGGCATCTCTGCTTAGAAACAGTCAGTTATTATGTAACCCCATCTGTGCTTATGAACTACCAGGGAAACCAAAATTGGACAGGAACAGTAGCACGGATAGAGAATTGCTGACAGAGACGTGTTGGCCCTAACTTGTGATGGAGGGGAGAGCAGACGCACCATTTCTCAGTACAGAAATCTTCTAGCTCCTCTGCGGTCCTGTGTTGATGCCGTCATATAATGATACATTTCCTGTGTTTTCCTCCTCATATGCTCTTCTTCTGCAGGGCCTCGTCCTTTACTGAACCTTCAGTGATTTAATTGAAGCTATTAAGTGTCTCTCACTCTGTGTGTTTATATTAAAGCTCTCTTGGGAACCTTGAATAATATATTGAATGTTTTCCTAAGGGAAATTGAATCTCCTTAGTTTCATTCCAAGACTGTGATAAATATATGCAAGAGGATCAAGATGTTTGGAGCAGTGACCTGTTACGCTTTCATTTGTCCCATTATCCTATTAATCTAGCAGGAATGACTGAACACCAGCCAATCAAAAGTGTTTAGGGAAGAAAATCTGTCACTTAATGAATAATCTCTCCTACACTGTAGTTCTACCAGCTGTTTTGAAAGGTTGGTTCTTTTATTGGTAATGTATAGCAAAGCTTGATCAGTTTGCAGTTAATGTAATTTTTCTTTTCTCTATGGTGAGAGTTTTGGTGGTTTGTTCGTTTTGTTTTTTCTTCCCCATGCATCATTATCAACTGAGATTTTTGAGTTTGTGTGCTGCGGATGGAGAAGTGTACCAAATCCATTACAGAAATGTTTTGCATCTTGATTTGAATATTTGGAAGCCTTAGTGAATCTTTCCTCTGCAGAAGAGGGTCTGCTGCTTCATGTTGCCCCTGTAGAAGTTTTGGAATAAAGTTCTGGAAGTTCTGTGTATCCAGAGTAGCTGCAGAGAGATCCTTGAGCATGGGAACCGTAAAATAATTTAGGTTGGAAGGTATGTCTGGAGGTCATCTAGTTTAACCCCTGTCCAGAGCAGGTCATACTAGTTCTGGGTGCTTAGGGCCTGACCGCTTGAATTTTGAACATTTCTAAGGATGAAGATTCCGCAGCCTATCTGGGCAACCTTTTCCAGTGTTTGACCACGCTTATGATAACAGGTTTTTTCCAGGTATCTACAGATTTTTCCTGTGTTTGGCCTCTGTGTACATTGCCTCTCATACTATCACTGTGCACTTCCAAAAAGAGCCTGGCTCCTTCTTTATAGCATCCTATTAGATAGCTGAAGACAGCAATAAGGCCTCCCCTCAGCATTTTCTTGAGATACAGGATATTACAGAAGCTATTCATCTGCATTCTTTCCATCTTTGCCTGAGTGTGGATTTTGGGCGGCAGTGTGCAAATATCCCTCCACACCTACTCAAATCTTGGACCTATTTTGTAAATCTGGGTACAGAGGGGTTTACGTGGAACAGAAACAGTGATTCCCAGCAGGACAGTGTTTGGAGACAGAATTGAAATCCGATGTTCTTGACTCAGATCAGATCTCAAAATCTGCAAAGGTTGGAGGGAAGACAGAAGTGGTTTTTCCCTTTGATTTATTTCATACCTGTGAAATAGCTGAGAAAGCACTCCTGAAGGACCTCATTGCAGAGGAGGCAGTTTGTGGGATGCAATAAAAATTAAAAAAAAAAAAAAAGACAGGGTTAGTGAAAATAAAGGCATTGGTAGTAGCAGGGCACCACCAAAAGTGAAGTATACATGATGCAAATGCAAAGACCAGACTGGAACAACTACTGTGTGGTGGGCAAATGGTCACAGAAATCACTGTGTACATCTTAACGGGCTCGGGCTTTCATGGATCTAAGTCACAGAGGAGCAGGAAACTACTTTTTTTTTTTTAACTCCACAGTAATTTATTTGTGGACAAGATAAAAGTAACAAAAGAAAAATACAAATATTGCAAGAGAGGAGTTATGAAAACCATTGAGTTGCATTTCTCTAGAGCAGTGGGGGAAGATTATTGGTAGAAGGGGGAGGAGTCGTTTGCTTTTCAGCCACTGCTTTGAATAATGAAATATTTATTCCCTGGGAGAAGAAAAGCAGGAACAATAGAGCTGTGTTTATAGAAAAATGGTCATTTGTCCAGACTCTGATTTCTGGTTCATCAATACCTCTTTGTGAGAGGTACTTCCCTGAAATATGCCTTTGTTTTGAATGGAATGCAACCAGGGCGTATAGTGCAAGGAGTCTCAGTTGGACAGGCTTAAACAAACAATAAGACAGTGCAAAGGCTGACATTAAAATGTATATATTTTTTTCTGTGCCCTGTTCTATTCATTACCTGATTAAAGCACAAGGCGAAACAATACGACTTGAAGCTTCCAACCATATAAATTGTATGCCTGTACAGCAATGCTAGATGTTTTTTTTCACTTAAAACAAAATACAACATCATTCAAAAGGCAATTGCCAAGCTTTTCATACTGTTTGTTTGGCGAGGTTTGAAATGATGGAAATAACCAGCAAAGCTCTCTTAATTTCTTCATAAGGACAAACACCAAGTTTTTCCTCTTTTTCCCAGACCACTGAGCCCAGGAATCCAGTGTGATACTTGGAGGGGATATGACAGGTGGTCACTGAGATGGCTTTAGGTCACTTTCAGTGTAATACATCTATGTTCTCAAAATGACATCTGCTTGCCCAGAGGCAGCACTAGTTTATTTTCTTCTCTCCATGCCCCAGTATTGTTTGTTGAAAGCAATTAAGAGCTAGGAATATTTATTAATACATTGTTGTTGGTCACATCCCTGTTGTGATGACAGTGTGTGTTAAGGCTTCCTTTCTCTGTCACAGAACCGCAATGTGGCCTAGTCATAGCAGAAATTTAGGATTGGTAGTTTAATGCCATATGGGATATGCTTCTAGTTTGATTTGTTGTACCTTTTTTTTTCTTTCCATGCTGGCACGTTGACCTTGGCTGGTATTTTGACGTTCGTTGTTTGATTCTTTTTGAAAGCATCATCTAGTGGTAAAAACTCACAAGGAGATTTAGGAATAGGGTTCTGTTTCTGCTTCAGTACTTTCTTTCCGTGGTACATCTGTCTCTCTTGGTTTTTCCCTTGCTAAAAATAAGGCTCAAGAGCGTTTCCCAGGATTCCTCTCCAGCCTAGCTCACATTTGGAAACCAATTGACTGCATCCCACCTCTGTGTTGCTTACTTTTGCCAGAAGCTTAAGTAAAATGGAATGATCACCCAGAATTGATCTACAATAAGTATAAAAGACGATTGCTGTGTTTCAGTCAGGTAAACAGGTGGTACTGTACCAATGGAACCATGTATCTCCTCTAGAGGCAGATTAGCCTGCAGCAGGGCTAGACAGAGGAGAGCTGCTGTTCTGTCAACTGTTTGGATTTTTTGAGTAAAGTGATTCATGTGTATTTTTGATACAACAAAGTAGTAAACAAGATGCAAGGATATTGCGATCTCCCCAGCAAGGAGACAGGTTCCAGAAAGGTGTCTTCCAAGGCACAATGTGTGCACAGCTGAGAAGCAAGATGTGAAATAAGGCCAAGGACGGCACTCAGGGGAGAGATGGCTTCTGCCACCTATTGTAAAAGCAACAAGTGCCATAGGATAGAATGATAGAAATGACCAAAAACCAGAAAGTAAGGAACTATGTGAATGGTAAACCATGGAGTATATGAATGTGAAGGCAGTGAATTAAAAGCAGCTGAATACAATAGTGGTTATGCACGGAGAGTTCATTGAGAAGTCAGGACAAGCCATCAAAGCATTTGTGAAATGACTTGCACATGTTCATAGCAAGGTTGGCAATAGTTGCTTTATTGTATCCATATGACAGCCTGGTTTCAACAGTATGAACATCATTATCTCTGCACAAATAATCAATTTGTTCTGGTCACTGAACAAAATACAAATATATGCAGCCCAATGAAATGAGAAATGTTTTATTTTGACTACTTAAATATAAAAAAAAATTAGGGTTTTTCTAATGAAACAGAAGAAATGTTTATGAACAGCTAAATTTCATTATCATAGATGACCACAGTGAGGAACAGATGGTGTCACACCTTGCTGTCTTGCCTGGATCAAATACTTCGTCTGAGTAATGGGTTGTTGAAAATCTATCCCTCCCTCCCAGAATAACACTACCTTCTCTTCTTGTCATCACCATATTATAGAGTACCAGAGCCTTCTTGCAATTTCATTAAAAATATAAAGGAAAAAGTGTTTTTTGATGATCAGTGAGTATTCAAATACAGAAGTGCAGCATCTTAACAAATAAATCATGAAAGACTTATCCTATAGTATGGTATGACCTGCTCTTTTGAGTGTTTGGAGAGGAAAATAGGAGCTTGAGCTTCTTTAAGTAGGAAGGGGTTTGAAATCCTGTCTCTTTTTTGACCCAGGAAAATGGCACGTAATTACTAAGATTAAAATAAGATCTGTAATGTTGTTGATTCTAGAAATATTTTCAGGCTAACCTGCATTCAGTTTTGAACAAACTGATACCATGTTTCTTGTATAATGAAGAATCAACAATGAAAGAAAAAAGTTGCTGTGTTGTCATTACTGTGCTGCCTGCAATACATCTAAAATGCAGGGAGGCAAAACGCTCCTCGGTTTTATGCTTGCCTATCACAGCTATTTGTTACAACAGAGGTATAACACAGAGAGAGAGATGTGAACTTAGACATAGGATTCATTGTTAGCATAAAGATTTCAATGAGTTCTGTCATAATACTGTAAAATTGTATTGCCAGATATCTTCCAGGCACAGATGTGGAAAAGGGTGAAAGACCCTGTAGGTACCTCCTCCTGTTTGAGTAAGGTGCTGTGGTGCAGTTGCTTCTCTTTAAAATACGTAGCAAGAGAAACATTACCAACAGGCCTGTTTCTATCTGCTGTGGGATAAAAATCTCATAAACTTTTTTTAAGTCGTAAAAGAGGGTGTATTCTCACAGCATGAAACTTTGAGCTATCACCAGATCTTAATTCTTGGCTTAGCCATCAGAAAGGATCAGTCGTTTCTTGGCAGAACAGATGGGACAGAGGCAAAAGCTGCTTGAATAAGTCAGCAAAGCAGGTAATGAAATGGTGTCTTTACAATATGTGACGAGTAAGGACACGATACTGATAGTGACTCAGAAATTCTTTTGCAACCCATGATGCACTGTGTTGATTAGAAATAACCCTCAAAAACTTGCCTCCAAATTATAGTTAGGTGTGAAATATCACACAAACCTTAAGGCATCTGTGAAACAGCGTGCAAGCATGATGATTCATGTGGTGATTGTGTAGTCAACTGCAACGGTGAAT
Source organism: Platalea leucorodia (assembly GCF_965183815.1). Lineage (NCBI taxonomy): Eukaryota > Metazoa > Chordata > Aves > Pelecaniformes > Threskiornithidae > Platalea > Platalea leucorodia. Next base: position 4,431,116 of record NC_138828.1, on the reverse strand, counting down.
TCTGGACAGGCGCTGCTGAAATGCTTTTAAGTTGCACAGTAAACACATGAAATTAAACTTATGTTGCATGTGACTTCTGATGTGTAATGTGTGGTTATAGCTTATGTTGATAAAACCGTGTACGTGGAGTTGAGCGAGTAGTCCAAACAGTAAGAAAGCATTGCAATCTGTTTCTTGAGCATCAGTGATGAGATTCTACACAGCAAGTGTCACGCTTCTACTTAGCTGGAAACATTTGCAGATTGTAGTACTCCTATATATTCTGTGCCTAGTGAGTGGCTATGGCGCTTAGCGCAATTAAATACAGTGTTAGGGGTGCTCCAAACAAATTTCTGCATGATAGTAGTTGACTCCACTTTAAAATTATATTGCAAGCTTTGCTAGGTCACTGAACTTTCTAAGTGCAGGAAACGGAGGTTTAACTAACTCTTGCATTATTGATCGTTAACATTGTCTAATGGGGGGTTTAAAAAGGACTGTGTACGAAAACAGACAATGACTCTTGGACTAGGATCTTTAAGGCTCCTTACCACAGAGGCAAAAACCTGTAAACCCTCTGGTCCCAGCCTGTAGGTGTAAGTGTGAATGAAAATCTAGGCTCAGTTTGCCTTCTGACAGTCAGATACATTTCCATGCATTTTATGTTTCAAAAGAAATTTTAAAATATTAGTACATTATCAGAAAATACTTTGTTTAAAATGAATTAACAGTTTTTCAGTGAAAAAATCTATGTTAAAGCTTCTGACCATCTTAACATCCCCATCAACTCTTCTCATATATATACACATTTATATTGTATTCTGATACTGGCTTCAAAACTCTAGCATGTAGTTTCACTACAGTTCTGAGCAAACTTTGCAACAGTGTTCACAGACAAGAATATATACACACACACATACACATGTTCATTGCAGTATGGCACCTATCCAATCTAACAGGTCTTTAGATAGCCAAGTAATGGAAAGGAGAAGGTTTCATTATGAATCTGGAAACGTGGGCTCTGTCTAGTACAGAGGATTTGTCACTTCCAGCTATGGACTGACAATAGCGTTGCAGTTGTTTCACAAGAAGGGTATTAAATGTTTTCACTTCTGGTGTAGCTCTGATGAAAAAAAGTGACCATAAAGGTCTGTTGAAAATTTGGTGAATTTATATTGTATATTTATTGTGCGTATTGTAGAGAGGAACTGTACAACATGACGCCTTTTCTTTTCCAGAGGACTTAAGCAACAAAATTTAGCAAGACTCCATTTATGTTAGTTCTCATGTCCTTTCAGTAATGGTCTGCCAAGCACAGTCCTCAGAGAATGGTTCTTGACCATTAACATACAGTTGCCAGAAAGTACAGCTATCCAGGAAACTTCCTTTGGCTCAGAAAACAACTAACTCTGTTTCTTGGTGCTGTAGGTGATGTGATTTATTCTTGGGGAAAACACTCCATTCGGCAGCCAAAATGTTTTTAAACAGACAACTTATTTTCAAAGACATACTTAAACAAGCAAGGGGGACCAACTGTCCTGACTCTAGAGAGAGGATAGGGTTGATAATAAAGATTAAACAGCCATCTTTTTTTTTTTTTTTTTGTGCAATGCGTAGCACCACCACCATTTGACTGATGGCATTAGCAACATAAATTACATCCCATTGCATCTGATATCATGACAGTATATGCCAGGAAAGGAAGCACAGAATGAAAATCTACGGACTGAAACACGGAAGATGAAAGCGCAGTAAGCAAAACCTGTTGTGGAAATGCATTATACGTAGAACATTGCTGAGGCAGGAACAATGCAAGTAAAATGTAAGTACACGAACCTTGCAAAAAAAAAAAAAACAAACCCAACACTAATTCCTATTCCAAAATTGCAACATCCTAGTAGATGAAGCCTTTAGTAAATAGTCATGCTATTAGAAAAAATGAATGCTAAAGGTTGGAAGATATAATACAATACTATTTTTTTAAAAAATGGCATCTGAAGGCCAGTGTTATGTAGTGTTGCAGTGTCCAATAATGTGCTAGAAAGAGTTAATTTTTATACCAGCTTTATGAGATGGGAAGCTACAGTTAATGCTCTGACATCCCTGTTGCAGACTAATCCCTTGGGTTTTAGAGGTTATATTTACCTGGTCAAGTTTGAGCTTGTTTGGGGCCTGCAGCAATGTAGATTGGCCCTGAAAATCCGGGAACCCTACTGGTATTCTGCTCTTAGTACACCACACACACACAAAAAAACCAAACAAAAACCAAAACAAACACACACACACAAAAACAAACAAAAAACCCAAACAAAAACCCCAAAACAACAACAACAACAACAAAACCAACCAACCAAAAAACCCCAAACAAACCACCAAAAAAACCCAAAACAAAAAAAATCCAAAAAGCAAATAAAAACCCCAGATGAAAACCTACTCTGTAAAGCAGAATCATTTGTTCTACCTAACATTTCATATACTTGCAGATTCTGATCAGGTTAAAGACAAAAGGAAGTAATTTATTTAAAGCCTTGTGTGTCAACAAGGTAGAGGTGGAGTAATGGCTTGCTCTCTTCAGTTCTGTACGTTTGCAAGGCAGTCAATTAATTTTGTGTAATTTCTTATTTTGGCTGAGTTGATTTTCATCTCTGAGGTAGTGTTTGCAATACCTGACTGGTGCTTGTGCCATAGTGTGGTGGTTGATGAATAACCTAATTTCCCAGTCATAGTTGTATGGATGCTTTCTTTATGTTTGTCCTTTCTTGTTCTGTGTAATGGCTGTCAGATTAAGTTGTTGTTGTTTTCTTTATTTTCCATAATGCTGCTAATCTTCTGTTAGAAGGGAAAGATGTGACACATTCCCATGAGTCCGATCCCACTGTAATGCAGCTAGGCTAAAAGAAATGTCGGCTGTCCACTGATCTGACTGCGTGAGCTGATAGCTTTTAGAAGACCAGGCTTATTGGCAAAGATCTTCCCAAATGTGATTTTAGTGATGGCTTTATTCAGACTGATATAAAAAAGATATTTATTGATATTTCAGAGAGAGAGTTGTTATGCAATATATCTACACATTTCCATTTAAAAATGGATGAACCTCCAGAAATACTTCATGTGTATCATTGTATGCAAATTGTTTAATTTTCTAACTGTAGATTTATTCTAATGAAGATGGGACACATCCTAGGTGGATTAGTATTCCTCTTTATGTACAGGGCAGAACTCGCATGTGGCCCCATTATAAAGCTTCACATTAGGAAAGAGATTTTTGCATGCTCAATCATCTTATTCTGGTATTTTCCAGTCCGTGTGAAGTCACACAGGTGACCTTTTACTGAGTGAGTGCATGCCCAAAGGTTTGCCTAATAGACGGCTTTACCTCTCCCTACGAGCCTTACCTCTCTTAATCCCTAGCCCATCACAGCAACAGAATTACTTACTTAATTTATTGTGAAAATCTTTGATTGGCATAGCTTTTTGGACAAGTAGCTGTATATCTTGCTCCAAAGAGCCTATTTGCCATATGAGGCACTGCCTCAAAAGTGCGTGGCAATTCTTAGGGAGAACACGGATGTTGTTTTAGAAATGTTAGTAGGTTCAACCTAAGGATTTTGGGCAGGATGAGTTGGATAAGTTTTTGGGGAATGCACTTTCCTCCTTGCGGTAATTTCAGGAACAGAACACTGAAATGGATTTTTTGATGTAAGATTATACATTACATAGCATTTTCAGCATGTGGTTCTCCAGATAAGTTGTAGGTCCATGGTCATTAGGCCTTTGGTGTGAGATGCTTGCATGTGTTTAGATACGTATACACACATATGCAAGTTTTTAGTGATTTTTCATGTTCTTTTTCAGAATCACTTTAGTCAGAGTTGTTGGTAATATCTTGGTAGAAATGAGGAAAATACCTTCATCTGTTCTTCTTCAAGGCATATCAGCTGTGAGGGAAACACTGTGAAATGTATTTACAGAAACCTACTAAGCAGAACGCTGAAATGCGAAGCATTGTCCATGGGTGTGTGTTTGGTGTGGCTTTTTTTTTTTCCATTCCTATGCAATTTATCCCTTTTTGTTATACTCAAGATATCTCTGTGCCACCTGCTTTTTACTTGGTCTGTTTTTTCTTTACTCTTCTTCCAGTTCTACCTATCTTGCTTTTACTTGATTCCATTTTAACTTGTTTTATTTACAATTCCTCTGTCTGTTGCAGATTATAAATACGTATGTATGTATTGATATACGTGTATTTAAGAAGATAGTCTTAATCGAGAGATGGATCTGGACCCAAATGTTCACTCTTTCTCTCCTCTTCATTCTGAAACATTCTGGTGAAATTAGGATGATAATTTAAGCATAGAATGATGAAATTGGTGGTGACTTTTCTTTGTGATATACCAAAAGGACTTCAGTGAGGCTTAAATACGGGCTTAACTCTGGCTCTCTGTACAGGGCAAACTTCCTGCTTATAATCCATAATTTTAAATGTTACCTCTTAGACTTGGCAGGGGAAGGAAAGGGTTGTTGATATGTGATACGGTGCAAGGAATCTTACAGTAACAAGCTCATGTGACGTGAGCCATGCTGAGCATTCAGATTTCCTCTACAATATTCAAGGACATCAGGCACTGGGTACTGCATAACTTTCTCTGGGTTTTTAATAACCCTCCAAGTCTGTTAGTCTGCCAGTCACCTGTATAGAGAAACTCACTTTGAATCCCAAGGAAGATCTGAACAAATATTTCAATTCTTTTTATTAAAGGTATAACAACAAATGTTTGGTAAAGACAGTTCTCTTCTTAATCTTCATGGTAGACGTGCTTACTCTGAGGCAAAAATCACCGGATCATGTCATAGCCTGATATTTGCCTTGGCAATCAGTGCCATCCTAATCCATTTACAGTGGCTGGGCTGGATTCTCCCCCAGACAGGCCTGTAAATGTCAGTGCACTGATAGGCATCTATTCTAGATGTGTATCTAGCTAAAGCAGCTTCAGTTTCAGAGGCATTAGCTTTTGCCTACCTGTGGACCACTGGATTCGGGAGTATACTTTGGAAGCCATTTGTGTGTGGAACGGAGTATTGTGAGGAAGAAGTCAAAGATTCACTATTTATTCTTTGCATAGGTACTTAGGGGGAAAAAATAAAAGCTTAATAACATATACATAACTTCTTTCCACCAAAGAATGGTTTTCGTGGGAGGGACGTATAAACGATGCATCAAAATGAAAATACAAATGCCACGGACCACCACGGCTCCATCACAGTAATTTAAGTAATCTATAAGAAGTTATAGGAAGTTTTCAAAAAATATTATTTCCTAGTACATTTCCCCTGGGAGGAATAGCATCTTTCTTGCCTTCCTTGACACAGGAAGTTGGCTGCTGTCTGGCTTTTGAGGTACGTCTTGAAAATATAGAAGTAGTGAACTGGGGACCTCTGATGAAGCAGAGTGTTCCAAAAGCAATATATTAGAAGAGAGCACTATCTGAATTTTGGCTCAGAACATCAGTGCACTGTCCGTTTACGGTATAAGTTCACAAACTCTGGGTCAGATAAAATCACTCCTGGACTTTATTTCAATGTGTGTACTAGGTCACACTTAAATCTGTGCTATTCCACTGACAGATAAGCTAGGGATCTCTCTGCTTACTGAATGGCTATAAATGCTAAATGAAGCTCCGATGCATGCTAAGGCTTATCATGGGATGAATATGAATCATTAAGTCATACCTTACCTGTTAATAAGTGAATGTACCTTAAAAAATGCTCTATGTTGAACGTATATATATAATCAAAACATTACAGAACGAAATACTGCGGGAGAGGGCACTTTAAATCATATTGGGAAATGTGGTATTCTTAACAGCATTTTGCATCAAATGGAGCTTCAGGGTTAAAACTGATGGCAAACATGGTAAGATCAGGACGAATTGACCCATTCTCTACCTGTCGTCTTTCATTTTTGTGAACCAAAGTTGTTACAGATTCACCTTAGTCGGGTAAAAGGCTGCTTTGCCTCACCACAAGAGCATAAAACAGCTGAATGAATGTGGTTCCATAAACAGAAGTGAAACAATAGGTGAGCACAACCTTCAAATTATTGGGCTACCAGGAAGTGAACGAACAAAGATTTTAGTTTCTGGGAGTATTGTAGAATTCAGTCTGAAATTTTTTTTACTCTTACTGACTTAGGAGAGATCTGAAAATGGTGGTTTGTGAGAATCCTGTGGAACTTCTGTAAGGCAAAGTGGTTTGATTCATAAGAAATTAATATGAGTATAATATGAGTGAGAATCCCTAGCATTACATATTCCCAGTGTATATCCATTGATGTTGTGCTTTGGTACAAATGTTTTTAAAAAGCATTGGACTTGGAAGTTTAATTATGTATTGAGTTGGTACTCACATACTTATTAAAGTCTGCCAAGCTTGAGGCCACCTGAAGTTTCCATGACAGAAAAGTGATCCTAACAATGAGTAAGTCAAGGTAATTAGAGTAATGTGATAAATCAGGCTAGCTGTAGCAGAGACTGTCTTCCCAGCATGCTGCCATTTGCTTAGTCACTGCAATCTTTTGTAAGAGAAGTATATGATCTGTATCGGGATTTTTCAAGTGAAACTGAAATCGTGTGTGACAAGTACCTTGTTAGCAATGCTGAATTATCCTTACTGGTTTTGTATCGGCTTTCTGGTTCACGTCTCTGCAAAACTGTAGTCTATGAAATAATTTTAGAAACTGCTCCAGCAATATATTTTGAAAGTATTTCACGTAAGAATTGTACTTGCCTACTTCCCGCCCCCCCCCCCCCAAGTGTTACTGCAATGCAATCATAACTTAGGAAAGTCTTAATGTATTTCTGATAGAAGCTACGTTTTCATGCGTAATCTGTTTTGCTAACTCCGTGTACTTCTGTGTATGTTGCCTTTCTGTATGTAAATTGTCAGTAAAATAAAAAAAATCATAGCTTAAGATCAAAAGGCTCCAGGTCACAACTCGGGAGATGTAGTTCCAGTTTATTCCTTTGCCAAATATTTGTGAACTCATTCAGATTACTTGATCTTTTGCTGTCTCAACTTAATGCCTTTTGAAATTAACATAAATCCACCTATTTTTTCCTAAACTTTATCCATCCATCTTTGAGGCATAAAAGATAACTACTAATTTTACGTGTTCTCCTTAGCAGGTTTGGGAAAGAGTGTCATTCAGAAAAGCTATTGAGGAGAAAAATGCAAAGGGTTCAGTTCCAAAGTAGAGATTGTATCATCATCTGTGCATTGAGTATTGATTCCTGGCAGTGTGTGATATTGAAAAGAGATCCCTAGACAATCAAAGTCTATGTAAACTTTATTGAAATGACCTTTGCAATATCTGCTTTCAACATTAGAAGATAGTTACAGATATGCAACTACTTCATAGTCTGACTATTAAATGGCATTTATTTGTTTAAAATATAAGGTGACCAAAACTAAAAGTCTGGAGTTTAGAAGTTCTGTTATTGGGAAGAAAATTTGTTTATAATATTATATCTCAGACTTTCTCTGAACTATACAGTTAAGGAACAATTTGTTTTAACCATATATAAAATCTGGGTCGGGAGTGTGGTCAAAGATGTTCTTTTAAGCCAAGTTAGACAATGGTAACCTTCTGTGGTATTAGAAAACCCTCTCTGTGCTGGAATGCTTTAAGGAAAGTTGACTTTGTTGTTTTACACATTTACACAGAGCCACTACCGACCTCGTAGCAGCTCTTTCCAATGTGTTAAGCCCTGGTGATACTGGGGTACTGTGTCGAGCTGTGGGCTCCTCGGCACAAGAGAGATGTGGACATACTGGAGAGAGTGCAGCGAAGGGGCCAGAAAGATGATTAAGGAACTGCACCATCTTTCCCGTAAGGAGAGGCTGAGAGCGCTGTGGCTGTTCATCCTGGAGAAGAGAGGGCGCAGTGGGGGTCTTTTATCAATGTGAACAAATACCTGCAGGGAGGGTGCGGTGAAGACAGGACCAGGCTCTTTTCAGTGGTGCCCAGTGCCATGAGCGGAGGCAGTGGGCACAAACTGAAACACAGGAGGTTCCTTCTGAACAGCAGGAAATGCTTTTTTACTGTGAGGGTGACCGAGCACTGGCACAGGTGGGCCAGAGAGGCTGTGAAGTCTACTCTGTCAGTGTGTCTGATATGTGAGGGAGCCACAGCACCAAAGTACCCTCAAAAGGCATCAGAGCATAACTTCCAGAGGTCCCTTCCAGACTTGGCCATTCTGTGTTAATGATTGATGAACTATGACATTGCAGGGCCAAATTAGTAATGCTTTAATGCTTTGAGATCTGACTCTCTGACATAGCTATACTAAATTGATGCATTAGCGTAGGGAAGTGTGACCTAGCCGTTATGCATAGTTAAAATAGTACTAGGAACTTCTAGTTGAATTATCTTACCTTTCTGAATCTGTGTGTAAGTTGGTAGTTTGTCCAGCTATATAGTTTGGCCTCTTAATCTTTAAAGGGCAGCATCCTGAGTTTCTGAGCAGGTGCCATGACAGCGGGGAAACCTGGGACCATATTCGAGCAGTCTGACTGTAGGGGCATGCTCTGGCCGTGTCCGTGTGTCCTTCAGGACAGGCCCAGAGGGCACACGAGCGCTGTGTAACACCCCACTCCCTGCTGAATGAAGGTCAAGGCATAGGAACAGGGAGGCAGTTCTAGAGGATGCAGCTGGACAGCGAGAAGAGCAGAACTGTGAAGTTTGTCAAGAGCAGTGCTCCACACAGTTTAGATGCATCCCAGGACAGATGGGATGTATGGAAAACCTGGCTGTTCATTTTGCTGATGACATAAGAGCTTTAAAGTGCTGTTTGGAAAGTCTAGTTCTAATCTAGTTCAAAATCAAGATACAGCTTTGTTTCACTTTTTTTATATGTTTTGTATTTTAATCATTGCAAAGTCTCTTTTTTTCCCAAGTTACTTGTATGTTTACAGAGAAACACTTTTTTGCGATGCTTATCACGTGAACAAATGAAGTTGCTCTTTTGATGAAGAGGGCTGATGTCAGGGCAATGCAAGTAACTCCTTAGTTGCTTTTGTCCATGGAGCTCTGTAAGCTTTCTCTTTCATTAACTTACTGTGAAAATTCTAGGTGTTCTTCCTATTAGTATGAATTTCATGCGTTGTCTAGGCCTCTAAAGAATAATCATAAGAATCTGATAATCTAATGTGCAATTGAAATCTAAAACCCCTCCCATTTAATACTATTTTATATTTTTCCACTTTAATGGCGTTTTTTTAGATTAGCTTAAAAGCCTTTTGTTGTATCTTTTCCTTGTCTCTGACTTCATTAGGTCATTAAACCTTTTCAAGGTTTTACAAACAGCAGGCTTATTGTAATGTCACTCATTAACCAGTCATACGAGCTATTAAATACCCACTTGTCATTTACACAGTACTGCTCTTCCCAAGCAGGACTATGAGAACCCTTGACTTGACCCTAGCTATGGCTGTATACAATAAGTATGTGGCGTTTATGCCCATTTGTTGAAAGGTTATTAAGTGAAGAATACAACTCTAAGTGTATTTATAAATACATAAATATGCTTAGTGACGTATCGTAGGAAAAAACCTTTAAAGGTCCCTTCCAATCCAAACTATTCTACCACTGCGGTCTTAAAGATGTGGCTATAAGATTGGTAAGTAATAATGCTATGAAGTAACAAAAATCCGTTGTATAAATCTTTAATCCCTTGGCATTGTATTAGTTCTACTTGCTGCTCTGATCTGTGACAGCGTCCAAATAGCATACATAATAGGTAACATACTGGTTTTTAATACGAGTCACAAGCATGGACTCCTAAGATGCCCTCAGCCTTCCCTTTAAAGTCAGAGACTATAGAGATTTCTTACCTTTCATGAGAATGCTCTCGACCTGTCTTCTAAAGTCAGGGTTTAGTCAGATTTCTTATTTTTCAAATGCATCTTCTGCAGCTTTGGCTATATAGTTGTTATCGTTTCATTAAAAAGGTCATGCAGAGAATTGCGGTGGGTTTTCTGGGTTGCTTTTGCCAATTTTTTTACAAAATATTTTTTTATATTGATTCTTCCAAATCTTTTTTTATGATGATTGCAATAGTACTAAACACTCTTAAATATTTTAATCAGTAAAGGAAAGGTGAAATTTCACTCATATCCATAGGAAATAATAGGTATTATTGTTATGATTAGGAAAACCCCAGAAAGCACTATTTAGCCAGGCTGTTTGTAGATAATGAAGAGTATTGTTTAGTTTTCATTAGTGCAGTTGTTTGTATAGAGAGTATTGTGGTACTGCTGCCTCGGGTGCCTGGTTTCATGATTTCATGCTCACGTTGCTTCTTATGTAGTAGACTTCTCTGTTGCATATAACAAATTTGGGAAGTTCAAAGAACTGATTTTGCACATTCATTAAAGGAAGCACTTCACACTCGCACAGACACCAAATGTGCTTCTGTCTCTTCTTGGAAAGAAGAGAGGGTATATACCAGTATCTTGTGATAGTATGGGAGAAAAGGCTTTTTTTTTTTTTTTTTTTTTTTAAAAAAACTTAGAAAAGTATTAATGAGATCTCATTCAACTGGTCTAATAAAATCGTTCCATGGAACAGCTGTGAACTAGCAGCCCTGAAGAAGACTTCCAAATGAATGTGAATACAGACCAGATACTTAGCAGGTTCCTTGAAATTTGCTCAGTTTGAAAGGTACACTGGGAAAGTGAGAAAATGAGCAATCAGAACAGTGAGATTAAATACTTTGAATTATTACAAATTCTTCTTGTTTCTCAGAGTTCACCAGGGAGGCTCCAGTGTAAGCTAAAGTAAATGACAGGCGTGAGAGTGGAGCAACTTAAACCACTGCCTGCTTTGGTAGTGATAACTTGTTAGCTATGCTACGGGGAATTTTGTTTATGAAGGGATTTTATGACAGCAAAACTTGGGTCCTAATTCTCTCAGGGGTTTTTTTTGTTTGTTTGTTTGTGGTGGTTTTTTTTTCTTCTTACAAAAAATACCCCCTAGTGGTGTTCAGCCCACATAAGAACACAAACATGCTTGGTCTGACACAAATGAAAAGTTTATTTTAGCAGCAAAGGATCAGAGGGAGAAGTGTTAAATAGTCTTTAAAATTTTGATTTCTTTAGGCCTATGCTGTGTGATTTTACAGCTCTGTCTCTGGTCTTGCATATTAACTGTTTTTGAGTTAACTCTGTAGTAGGGAGAAGCAGCTAAGAATGTTGACGCATTAATATAATCTCATATATATATATATATATCTGTCTGTATAGAGACAGACAAAAGTCTGTCTCATGGAATATCTGGACTCGGAGATCCGTCGTCGAGCAAGTCCAAATGATCCTCTGTGCTCCAAAGGAACAAAAAGAATTCAAGGGGCTCCCACTGCCCCGCTCCTCTTTCCCTTCTCAAGGGCACCGAGTGAAGTTAGTTCCTCGTATTCTGCAGAGAAACTTTCCAGAAGTCCGTGGCAATGCAGCACCAGAGAACAGTGCACTCCATCTCCAGCCTCCTGTTGCACCTCCCTCCCATTGCTCACTCTAACAGGACTGTTATGACTGCCACAAATTTTCTAAAAACAGATCCCAGTACTGCAATTTCAAATACTCTGGATGTACTAAAACATATGCACAGTAACAATTATTTGTGGAACAGAGTGACTGTTAAAATTGTAAAACAATTTTCATGTCGGATGAGTTTAAAACAGACAGAAAAAGAAACATCTCCTATTTCTCCCCAACAAATTAGATTCTAATGTGAGGTCTTTATGACTAGGTCCCTTTGTAATTAAGGTATTTTATATTTTTAGGGCAAAGTTTGATAACTTGCCTGTACACCTGTTAAAAAAACAACAGGCTTGGGATAGTAAGATTGAAGTAAAATTAAGAGTCTGGGAATAGATCTAGGTTTGGTGAGGAGTCCTCCAAATTGTTAAAAATATCTTATTTAAAACTCACTAAAATGTGGCTTAGAATAACAAGAGATATTCTAACTTTTCTAATCAGCTCAGACAATCTGACTAAGAATGCTTAGTTTCCCATTTTTTTCTGACATCTGATGGTGACCTTGAATATTGGCAAAGCTCCTTCTTTTCACAAAAAATAATTACTTTGCTACTGCTGTGCAATATCCAGCGTGTCGGACCCTGCCTTTGCAAGGCTGAGCACATTCTCTGCACGTTCAGAATTGCCCCTGGAATAATCCCGCCTCCTTCCAAAGCCTCTGCATATCCAGTGTCCGGGCCTGTTATTCCCTCTGCTGCCACGCTGGGTACTGGACCAAGCAGAGAGAGAACATCAATCTCTTCTGGCTGTTGTGTTCCTTAATGGCTGCTGCTAAGTCTGCAGTCGAGTTTGGTATCTGTGGTTTAAGCTATAACTAAGATGAATCCTTAACAATAAAGATAGGTAGGTAAGCAGAGGAGGAAAGAGGTGATAAAGAAAAGAGATCTCTATTTAACTCGGCAAGGCTTCTAATGCTCTATCTAGAAATGTTACAGCACTTCTAGGATACTGTTGTTTTTTAAGACAAACCTCTGAATAGCTCAGTGACCCTGCCCTACCCAGGATTTTCAGCTGTTGGAAGTAAGCAAATAAAACTATGGCTTGAAAGGTGTAGACTGAATTTGACTATTCATAACCTGTACTTTCATGGGTGTTGCCACTATACAGCTGAAAAGTCCCTAAGGGATATTATCTCATCTCTCACGTTTCATTCTTAACAAATTGTATTTCAGCTTTGTGTTGCATGGCTTTCCCTTTTCAGGTCTAGTTCTGGGAGTGTTTGAGATACCACTATTTGGAACTCTGCTTGAAAGATTAACAAGTAAATGTCAGAAATAAAACTATGTTACTTCCACTCCTGTTGTTAGCAAGTTTTGGTATTCCCCTAAAGTTACTGGCTGGGAGCTTTGCTGTGCTCCTGCTTCTTTTGCTTTCCTCTCTACAAAGTAACTGATAGCCAGACCTGGTTATCTTGCAAATCCTGTTGTGAGTCATGTTCACTTCCTCACAGAATCTATATGCCTGAAGACTTTCTCACAGGATTAAGGAGCCTGGCCTTGGCCAGAAGTTGTCTCGCTCATCTATGGTCCTTTGTCTAACACCTGGTAAGCAGGTGTGTCATAGCAGGAACCTGTAGAAAGGTATTTCTCTGTGAGACTCGACCTTGTGCAGTGGGGCAGTGTAAATTCTCTGGGGTGTTGGTAAAGTGTGGTTGGTTAGAACTGAAATGACATGCTATAGGGACTAAGCTATCACCGATATGAGTAAGATACTGTGTGCAGATGGTGGAATCGGGCACTTTAATCTCCTCCGACTTGCTAAGAAGCAAGTTAGTGAAATACTGATTGCCTTTCATTTCAATATAGTTTGGTTGAAAAGTTTAATGTTCTCTTGGCTTACGCGGTTTTGCTGTTACACCTGTAATTGCCGAGGAATTTTTTTTTGTTGTTTATTATTCTTTGATGTCGTCCTAAAAAGATCAAAAAAGAGAATTGTATTGATCTGATGAGCAGGACAGTCACATCTAGGAGAACAAGCTCTACATAAGTGTTTGATTTTCTGAATAACATACCTTTCACTTTCGATCTTGTTCCCATGCAAACTGAAAATAATGTTTGTGTTGTATAAGCAATTTCTCAGTCTCCTATTCCTGTTAGAAGATACCAACAAAGTCTGTCAGGGGATGTACAATCTACTGAAGGCTCACAGTGGCCAGGAAGGTGCTAATGGGCTCTGCAAGTCCCAAGCTGTTGCAAAATACCCTTTCTAGGTATTGTGTTTGGTGGAAGAAACATTAAAAAGGAAGAGGCAGAATTATATAAGAAACTAAGCAAGAATGAAAGTGAACTTCTAGCTTTCCTTGTCTGTGGAAAGGCCATCGGATTTGGGGTTTTTACTGCCTGTGAATATGCTCAGAGTCTGTTTTTTAAAAAACGGTGACCCTTCCTGGGACCACAAGCTGGTTTTAAAACTCTGTTAAGTGCCAGAATATTGCTGAATGAAGCTAGGCCTCCTCTGTTACTATCTGAGAGGTGTTTGTTATACTTGCCTGTATGATCAGAGACATACCAAGGCAAAGCTGATTCCAGAGGTACAATAGTGTTGGGGGAGAGAGGTGCACTGAAAAGAACAACTTCATTTCTCGTGTGTGAACAAATAGGACTTGTAATCTACTCTTCTGTCTGTATAGAGCAGAAAGCGTCATCACAGGGCTCAAGAGCATATAAACTGCAGCTTAAGGAGTTAATGCGTTCACCTGGGCTGCCAGAACTGACTCAGGGCATGCTACTAGCCCAGGGCAAGCTATGTACATAGGGCCTGTCTATGTGATCTTCTGTAGCATTTCCAGATCCTTGACATTGCAGATCCACTGGAGCAACAGTGATAAGACTCCAGAGGTGTTTTTTCACATGTGAGGAAGCAGTGTGAAACAGTGTTGCTGCACTACTGGTCTTGGCAGAGTTATTTAGCTTAATTAGAGTGAAGCTATATTATCAATGGGGTAGGAATACCCCCACCCCACCCCCCCAAAAAAAACCCACAAACCAAATTAAAAAAATTACCAGAGGGTACGAAGGTATGGGTTTCAGTGGTGCAGTACTTCAGGCAGGTGAGCTATACCGAGGCATTTTTCTTTCTTATTGTAGACTGCATAGCTTTCATTTGTAAACTTACATTTTTCCTTGATTTTTTTTTTTGGGGGGGGGGGGGGGGGAGAAATGAGGGAGATAGTTCTAAAGATGATTAATCGTAGCAAAACTAGAACTGTTTAAACTTTGCTTGTTTTCTGTTGGATACTTTTTTCTGTACTGGGTGAGTTTGGGATGTTTGCATTACCACTTATGTTAATGCATAGTAATTAATGAGTAGAGATAATATTCTGAGATGCAAGATCCCATTTTAATGAGTAACTTATTGTACACTTGATGATCATTAGCAGAGATTAACCTATCAGTCAAAATCCAAAGTACAACTCATGATTTTGTACATGGCAGCAATGCATCTCTGATCTTGACTTGTAATTTTTTTATTGATCAATATACACATTTATATGTATTCATCCAAAATATGGGTGTAGCTCATTTGGAAAAATGATTGTGCAAAAGTGTCATTTTCTTTATTTCTACAATCGCAGCTGTCTAGCACATTTAGTTTCAGTGAACCTGATGGTCTCCAACCAGAATTCAGTTCACAGCGACAGAGTTAACTCAGTTTCAGTTACAGAAATTACTAGTGCTGCTAAAAGGTAGGCAGATGTTAGTTGTCGTTTGGACGAGTAGCCTGGTGAAAACCACAGATCTAGTCGATCCTACCAGTAGGAGCATGACTGTTAGGACAACTGCAGCTTTTCTGCCTATGTTTACTCTCAGGACTTTAGCACGAAACTAACTCGTGTAATACTGTACTAGTCATGTCATCCTTGTGCCAAATCAAACAGTAGATTTCAGGTTTGAATGCCAGAACTTTTGTTTCAGGTGGGAAGGTTTGATGTGAGGATGTTGAACAACTTGATAGACTGTGCTTTAGTTGTTATGTTTAGTTAGTAGGTCCGGGGCGGTTAAGGGTGCCCTTTGGAATTTTCACTGCTCAAAAAAAGCAGTTGAATGAGACTTGTAAGAAATTGGGAGGATTGCCTGGAGGGAAGGTTATTGCAGAGGGAAAAGAAGCACAGGCCATCCTCACAACTTGATCATGCTGCTACACAGGCTAAAAGTGACTGTTATGGGGCGGGGGGGAAGTAAAGAGGCAGACAGTAAGAGCCAGATTCGCAAAGAAATTAAGAATATTGAGAGAGATATCAATAATGTGTCTGAGTACTTAAAACCAAGTATTTATTACAATATGAGATTGCCTAGGATATTAAAGTAATTCATGTAGGGCTGGCAGATGGCACGAGACCTAGAAGAGATGTGTACTTTTCTACAGTGAAAGTTGGAAGTTGAGCAGGAACTCCCAAAATAGCTTTAGGATGCCTAATTGAATCATAGCCGTGCTATCCGCTGGTTTCAGAGAGCTGGATATCCAAACGTTTGGACAAATTAAGCTTTGGTTCCTGTTGTGTCCTACTGTGGTCAGAATTTTATTCTTTCAGAGTTTTGTTCCAGCTCTGGGATGCATCTACAATACGTAACATTATGGTCCTACAAGACCAACCTGTATAAATGTCACTATTCCACAATTTGCTTCCGCTGGGATAAGTTTGGACCCTATCTGAGGTGTTGTTTTATTACCGATTAGTTGGGGGAAACAGAGAGAATGGGCTTAGGTGGTATATGTTCAATATCATAGCTGAGAAATTTACTGTCTGATCCCAGATGGGACTATTAAAAGATGCTTTATTTTTCCTCCAGTCTGAGCTGGTCAACTTCTGAGCTGTTCACCTTAATTTAAGGTCCAGAAAGTTTCCTTAATATTGTATAGTTATTTTAAAAACAGTGTTACTCAAGTTAATAAAAAGTTATAGTTATAGCTGCACTCTTGTTCCAAGCACAACTGGTCATGTGTAGGATAGTGGAAAAAATGATGCATACTGAATTCTTAAGTCCTAGTTGTTTCCAAATGGTCCACATTAAAAAAAACAAAAACATTCATTCTGAAAGTTCAGTCATGCATGCACCCTGGAACTGCTGTCACAGCAGGAAGAGCCTAATTTGAACAGCTTGAGTAGCGTGATTGCTCACAGCATTGCAGCAGGCTGTAGGTCAGCCCTCTCAAGGACTCACAGCAGCATTTTGTTTAGGGTGCTTTTTTTTTTTTTTTTTTTCTTCCAGGGAATTATGATGTGTAGGCAAGCTTTTCTTATATGGTCTGTAGTAATAGTATTCAGAAAACTTAAAATAAAAAATATATATTTTAGAATGCCTGTTGTCTTAAAAGTCCTTTCAAAAGTAATGAAATTGAATCTTCCAAAGCTCAGTAGCAGGAATGTGGTGATATTTTGAAAATAATGAAAGAATGCAAGAATTTATTAGAAGCATTCACCTTTTTTTCAGCTAAATCACTTCTGACTATACAGCATCTTCTGTCCAACAATTCTATTTCTGCCTAGATGAAAACTATAGACCCATTTCTGCACTCAGCGGTAGTCACTAGGCAGCGTAACGTGTAATGTTTGTGCATCAGAAATACTGCAGATAGTGCCGCTAGACTCAAAATAGACAATGATGGATGGATGAGAGACAAAAAAAGAAGAGTTTGCATTAGTTTTTGACAGCTATAAGTTACACTTGTTAATTTACAGTAAGGTTTTACAATGCACAAAGTCATGTTTGCATACAAATGGGATCCTTCCCTCTCCGTTCCTTGCTGGGGAGTGTATACCAGCACCTCCAGTGCATATAGAGGCAGGCTGTGGGAATGGGGGGAAGTCTAAATAATACCGTGAGTAATAATAGATGGGGTCTAAGGGAGAATATCAGAGTGAAGTAAGGACCTTATTGCTGCTTTTCAATATGTAAAGGAGACTTACAAAAAAGACAGAGAAAGACTTTTTACCAGGGCATGTACAGGACAAGGGGCAATGGTTTTAAACTGAAGGAGGGTAGATTTAGATTAGATATAAGGAAGAAACTTTTTTTTTTTTTTTTTTTACGATGAAGGTGGTGAGACAGGCTGTCCAGAGAAGTTGTGGATGCCCCATCATTGGAAGTGTTCAAGGGCAGGCTGGATGGGGATTTGAGCAACCTGATCCAGTGGAAGATGTCCCTGCAGGGGGGTTGGAGTAGATGATCTTTAAAGGTCCCTTCCAACCCAAACTATTCTATGATTCTGTGATTCCACGCATCTCTTAGGCTACTCTATCCAGCCTGTGGGCTGCCTTTCTGAAATAGGGTTTTCTCTGTTTTAATTATAAATTTTACCATAGTCTAATATTGGGTACTTGGGATAGGTCAAAATTGCAGAAATAATTAAATGCAACTACATCAGTGATTACTGCTGATACCGATAATTTATGCATTAATCACAATTATGTCGTATTAAGGGCGTGTGAAGTCATAAGGTAACAATTAAATGGAGATAGTTTCCCCTGTAATTAAATGGGCATTATTACTTTTTATTAAGTACAATTTGAACCCTAAAATGGTCGGAAGCGTTTCTTCACAGCTGTGATTATGCATCTTAACAAAGCGTCATTATTTTGGTTCTGGAAGGTGTCTGAAAATGCAAATGACAGCAAATTATGCATAACTACTTAGTCTTAGAAAAGCAAAGGTCTGATTTATGTCTTCATTTCAGTTCAAAAATGTTCGAAAAAGTTATTTGAGGAATAAGCTAGCTTAGTTCATGTTTGCAAGACTTAAAGGATTCAGGCGGTATGATCAAGTTGTAAGTATGTAGAATACTTTATCAATGTAAACTTTTCTAAAATGTCTTAATTATTTTTTAATACCTTTTGGGGTATTAATTTTTTTCTGTAGCAAGTTTCATAGGCTTGCATCTTATGCTCTCATTGTGGTAATAGCAGATAGAGCTCTTTCTGTCTCAAAAAAAAAATAAAAGCTCTCATTGCAGAGCTAATACTGCTATACCCTCCTGTGGGAATATATTTCTATACCTCTCAGTCCTTACAGAGAGTGTCCAGCTGAAAGTTATATAGCCTGTGAAAGTGGGGGAAAAAAGTGGCCTCCTCTCAGGTTTTCTTGCTATTAAACAAGTAATGCCCTAACATGCAGATAACCAATGACGTCCTCGAATTATGTGTACATTCTCTTTTCAGGCAGTGGAAGAAGCAAATAATAAAGACGACCCAAAGAACTAGCTGTGCTGTCAGCACTCCGCAGAAAGCATGCATTAGTGTTATTAGGCAGTAGCTACATTTCTAAAGTCCAATCTTTTCCAGCCTAACTCAATTGGAATTGAGGTTGCTGGGAACAGGAGTTGGCTATGTAGTTAAAAATAACACCTTGTCATTTTTCTACTTTTGCTCCTTGGATAGGAAAATACCTATCATTCAGAAGAGGCTATATAAGTAATATTCTATACACAAGTACTTATCTGTCTGGGTACACATAATATTATAAATAATAATACATAGTATAGAAAATGGCACGTAGGTTTTAAGAAAGCTGAGAAGGTAATTAAGATGGATAGTCGATATTTCTGTAAGTAAAAGGGTAATCCTCTTGGCATCACACATTTAAAAACAAGCAACCATAGATGTAAGTAAGCAATTTTTTTTTTAAGGCATAGTTTAGTAAATGAAAATACAGCCTTGCAGTATTTCATCTGCCACCCTAAATAGATGTATAGATTTTAGTTGTTGGGTTTGTTTGGGGGTTTTTTTGGGTAATAATTAGGACTTGACCTTTTGTTTGCTCTGATACTTGGTCATGGACTGGGGGGCTTAGGTGATACAGAGATATCAACTTGTGCAGAGGCCTGGGTGGGGTCTGAACTTGTGTTAAATCTTCTTGTTGCATCAGTTTAAGACAGGATTGACTTCTATTATCTTGAATTCTTAAATTACTAGAGTTGTAATGCAAGCTCATTTGTATTCTTCTGATTCATATTCAATCCAGCTAATTC
The DNA here is from genome assembly GCF_965183815.1 of Platalea leucorodia. Lineage (NCBI taxonomy): Eukaryota > Metazoa > Chordata > Aves > Pelecaniformes > Threskiornithidae > Platalea > Platalea leucorodia. The sequence continues at coordinate 4,411,580 of NC_138828.1, read as the reverse complement.
ATATTCTTTTACTGATCATGTAGAGGCCATACCAACAATTCAAAACAGGGAAGTGTTTTCTAGAAACAATGCTGCTGTAAGTATTAATAGAATCCAGCTCAGGTGTGCTCTGCATCACATCAGCCCAGAATTCCTAGCCATAATAATCTACTAATACTCAGCATATTGCTGAGGTAGCTGCTGCTGTGTAATGGGGAGCTGAATAGTTCTCAGCTGTATCCCTAGTTAAAGGTGATTTGCCAATGCTGTTTATAACTGTTGACCCAGTAAAAACAGCCAGTGGCCAAAACCCAAGATTTGTTCTTCATGGAGCACGATCAGTAGAAGCAGCAGTGAGACTTCTGTAGCTGAGAAGAAGAGCTATGCTGAATACAAAAGCTGACCATGCAGACTGATGCACAGAGAAGAGCAGTGATCAGTTCACTCTGTCCTTGGGTGGTGGTTGTGTTCTTTCATTAAAAGTGAGCAGCTTGAACTTTTTAATGTGCCTGAAAGGCACATTTGCTGAATGTGTTTCTTGGTTGTATCGTTACATCTTAAAGAAGTGCATTTGGAAATGATTTGTGTTACTGGCACAAGGGTCATCTGAAGAGCTTTAATAACTTTCTTCTAAGAAGCTTTAAAGCCATGACAATAATGCAATCAATAGGACAACCACATTCGTTTTTGAGATATTTCTGTATGTAGTTCTTAGAAAAGGGCTTGATTCCATGTTTTTAAAAAAAAAAAAAGGGTAACTGCTTGCCTTCATTATGGAGCTATACTAAGTAACGCGAGTGACCTGAAAGGAGTTCAATACTCTCAAACTTCAGATCTTTTTATAAGGAGAAAAGGGGATCGCAAGAAGAGGCGTGGATAGCGAATAGCCCTGGAAAAGAGGAAGCCTGCAGATAAAAGTGGTAAAGGAAAGCTACATGTGTTTTTCCCATAAAAGTTGATATTATTTAGGAGTAATAGAGAGGTCAGTTTTCTGATGTGTGGCTTTTTTGGTAGAATACATGCTGTCTGTAATTCTAATCTGACTTGATTTCTAATCAATCGTATTTCAGTAGATTGTCTCCTGTTCCCCCCTCATCCATACTGTAACTTTGACCTGCGTAGTCCAAAAATAGCTCATTAGCTGAAGAACTGTTATATATAGAATATTGTACTTTGTCTCTGTAACTTGGACAATCGCTTTTTATCATAGCATTGCTTATAAATACATTTCAAATGACTTTACCAATGCTAAATCAGTTGGGGTTTTTTTCACCGTTGTATTTGTCACAACGATGTGATCATGAAATGAGTTTTATGAAGCATGGCAAGTCAGTAGCACTAATTTATTAGTAGTAAAAACATGTCAAGCACTGAGTAATATGAATGAAATAAGAGAGGAATTCTGTGAGAAGCTGGTCCATCCTGATACTTACCAATGCAGCTGGATTACTGTCTAGTCATTTGACTGACGCTTGTAATTCAAGCACTAAGTATAGACTAGGATTTCTGCTCCTTAGATGTCGTAGGGAGGAAAAACAGCAGCATGAGGTTCTGGTAGAGCAGGATGGTATATTTCTTCTTTCTTTCCCCCGCCAGCCCCCAACTACTTCTCCCCCAAAAAGTAGGGGAAAGACATCTCTCTCTTCAAAATAAATGTCAAGCATGGAGGTAGAGGGTGAGGCTATAGAAATAGGTACTGGTAGGAGACCGCCGTGGAGTATGTTCTTATATATCCTGCTGGCTGTTGATAGGGTGGACCTTGTTGTTTCCTTTGTGAATAAATGCTTCTTGAAAGTAGGTGTTTCTCCATGAATAACAGCTGGCATATTGCCATATAACCTGATATGTTAAAAGCTGAGCACTCCTTTCTTTTTCACTGCTTTGTGAAAAACACCCCCTACTAACCTATTTGTTATTTTAGAGAAGCTGGTATCTCTCTCTACCACTGTTCTATTTTTGAAACTGAGAAATACTGGCAGCAAAACTTTGTTTGCAATGGTGTGAAAAGTTTGTTTCAACAAATAAATCTTTCTGAAGACTCTGGGGGAAAAGAGAATTAATGATCAACTCCACTTATATTAGGAAATATCATAAAACTCATTAATGACAGAAGCAGCATCAACACTATTGTGTTTTCTTTCTACTCTATTTTGCTTTTTTCTTATCCAGTGCCCTAAACCATAAATATAATTTGTTTTCTGAAGACTTTGGAAATAGCATATATCACTCAAGATGTTTGTTGTACTACATTTGACAGTTCTATAGACATGCAAAGAGATAGTGAAGTGGAAATCTATTATTGCCTAAAAAATATTTTGAAAGCAGAAAAGGAACACTTTAATGAAAGATATTAGTCTCTAGGGAAAAAAAAAAAAAGTGTGATTTCTTATTTTTAAATCATTTGACTGACTGGGATTACTATTGTTTTAATGCCTCCCCACTTTTATTCAGCTGGGAAAAAAAAAAAAAAAAGCAGGAAGGATCCGAGTTTTCTTTTAAAGCTCCGAAGTTAAGAGAGGAAAAATCAAATGAGTGTATTCCCATTTTGATTAAATCCACCCCAGTGCCAGGAGCTTCAGCAAGGCAAATGTGCTATGTGTAGTCTGTTTGAGTGTGTGCTGATTTTGGCTGGGATAGAGTTAATTTTCTTCATAGTAGCTAATACGGGGCTGTGTTTTGGGTTTGTGCTGGAAACAATGTTGGTAACAGAGGGATGGTTTTGTTATTGTTGAGCAGTGCTTACACAGAGTCAAGGCCTTTTCTGCTTCTTGCACCACCCCACCAGCCTCCTCGCTGGTAATTCTTGAGTCTTGTATGTGATGAGTGCTCAGAGTCCTTTGCCTGGGAGGGTTAATGCCTCCCTCCAGAAGTTGGAGATTTAAAAAGTGTGTGAAGTGAAAGTGTCATAGAACAAAATGCTTTGATACTGCACTGGATTTTTGTGTCTGACAACAAAGAAATGCATTCATTGTATATAATGAATTTCTCTCACAGTTCTGGAAAAGCTCATTGTTTATTCATGAAGGAAATTCAGTAAGGCCTGGCTAATCCAAGCATTTCTTTTATTTAATTTCTTTCCAAAAGGGATGTTTCTTGTCTCATGAAATAGAAAGATTCATAGGAAAATGTGTGTGGCTTGCAGAAGAGAAAATGAATGGGAGATGCAAAGTGGGTATGTGTTTAGAGGAATTTTAAATCGGACCAGGTTGTATTTTTCAATTGCATTTTTTGGTTCTTCATGATCACTGATGCCAATATCATTTGCATTTTAATTTTCTTATCTGCATTGTAACTGGCCCCTGGTTCTACCAAACAGTTCAGATATAAACTTTTTTTTTTTTTTTTTTAAGCTGGTAGGGCTGGGTCCAGTGACAAAAACCTGTAATTTGAGCCTTCCAGGGAAGAGTTCTGGTATGGGAACTGGCAAAAGCCCAGAAAGCTGTAAAAACCAGAAAGACTGGCAATGTGTATTAACAAAAGTTAAAATGATGATGAGAAAAAGAAATGATACAGCAGGGGACAATTCCTGGGCTTTACCATTTTCATATTGGGAGAGCTGGTTCTTAAACTTTTTCTCTGGAAACATGACCCTGAGGTTATACAGCCGTTATCTGCATCGTTTTAATGACCGAGGAACACCACTTCCATCAAGTAGGAAGGAAGAGGTATATGTAGTAGGTGCCGTGACCTCCAAGCCGCTTGGCACAGTGCGGTCTGCCATTTCCTGGACTGTGACTTTGTGACGGGTGCACATATTGCCTTTTGATTTGTGCCCAAGGTAATTTATGTAGCAACCAGCCTGTCCTTTTGGGTTTTTTTACCAAGTTTCTTCTTACCTTGTATATTGCCCTTGAAAAATTAAAAAGCCTATTAGATAGCTTAAATAATTTAATTAGAAGAAACCGAAGGGCCGGAACTCGCTTTAATCCTACTGAAATGAGAATAAAATGCCAAACTAAAGGAAATTTCAGCTCTCCAACACTTCATCCTGACAAGGTTCTAGTCCACAGTGATAAAATTTTCCATTCTCAATTATTAAAATCCACTTAAGCAGCAATTCACAAGCATTATGGAACACTATTATCTACTTTTAATAATTTGTTTCTGAGAGCATGTTATAAGACTTCAATGTTAAAGGAAATGAAGCCAATAAATGCTGATTTTTTTTTTTTTAAATTCTATTTTTTTAAGGCAGCAGTGGAGCCTTTTTCTTATTGACATTGTTAGTGCAGCTGCTTCTGTTTTGATTTAGAGTTATTGTTCAGTGTAGCTGAGAGAGTGAACCGAGACACTGACAGTGTGGGAGTATGCCTCAGAGACAGAGATATCAAGTGAGCCATTTGAGCTGGTTATCAATTGTTAATTGTCTACTGATCCTTAAACTAGATACCTGAACTGAAAAGACCACTCTCAGCAACAGATGCAAATTATATGGATCCTGTAGGTGTGCAGGCCCTACAGTATAAGTGGGATACTAAATTTTTTATTGCCTATTTGAGCTTTCATACCTAGGCGGTTCTCCTAGTGTGGGCCTCCAAACCCAATGTTGTTCTAAATCCACCTGTAACTATAGTTTCAAAACAGCCCAAACCAACTTCAAATTAATCATCCGTTCACAAGCATCCATAGCAAAACTGCCCAAGTCATAGTGATAATCATTGGGAAACCCACTTAACTGAAGAGCTGGAGATCTTGTAGATCTTTTCCCTAAACTGGAAATTCTGTGTGCCATTTCAGCTATGCTGTTATAATACTTGAAGACAATACAATGCTGCTCTTGTTCATGAAGGTTACCAGCAGTGTTGTGGTTGAGGTTGTTATTGTTTGGTGAAGGAGTTATTTGTATTCAACACGATACAGATAGTGTATTTAATGATCAAACTCCTCAGAATGTCACCTGTTTGCTTGCAGTCCTATGAGATAATGTGCTTGTGTTGGGAGTTTGTAGTGCCAAGTCGGGAGCAGTCCTGGATTTATGTCTGTGTATGCTTTTCTTGATTATTGTGTATGCCAGAGGAGAGAAGCACTGCTGGAAACATGTACCATGATGTTGTTTGGTGACAAGATATATTGTTCCCCTAAAATGAGCCTGTTTTTTTTTTTTTTTATTAAATAAAAAAATTAAGTATTTGGCCACCTGTACGTCAGATTGTTTTGGACTTAACTGTGATAGCTTAGGAGAAGAATGGGAGCAAAGAGAACACCCACTCAAAGGGATGGATCAGGCTATGATCTTTAAAGCCACTGTGTTAGGGTGGAGTAAACTTCAGTAGTCTGAGTCAGTCTCAGACATCGATGAGTGGGCCACTTCCCACCCTTGGACGTAATTCTCTTGCTGCAAAGGGTGGTGGCCATTCTTAAGGTGAAGACATAAAATTACGTGTCTCCTCTGGTTTTTTTCTTTCCATTCTCTCAAATGATCCCTTAATCATTGTCCAAAAATTTTGCACTGGTACCTCGCCTGTCCCACAGTAGTCTGTCACGTATGAGCCAAAATAGTTTGGTATTGGCGCTGCTCTTCGCATTACAGAGATATCTGGGGACAGAATGTTAAATCTGTGATCCTTCTGGGTGCAGCAGTGCTTTTTGTCAAGTCACAGCACGTGCTGCTGTTCCCTGCAACATGGAGACCCTTTCCTCAGGGTACATTAAAAATCTATACAAATAAATAGATACCATTCCCTGAATAACAACTTGATGAATAAAATAGCAATTTGACTTAAACCATGTGGATTTTCTTTTTGTTTGGTTGGGTTTGGGCTTTCTAGGTTGGTTTTTGTTGTAGGGTTGTGTGTTGGGTTTTTTCGTTTGTGGTTTTTTGTTTGTTTGTTTTTTGAGAAGCCCTGGATGAAACACTTGCACTGCATCTCCCACATCCCCTGTGGTCTGCTTTTTCTGAGGTTTACGTATAGATGTATTCAGTACTCTGGAAGTTACCAGCTGACATGCATTAACTATAGCTTAATGTTAATAATGCTTTCAGTGCTCACATTATAACATACTAAATTTCTCTATCCCACCTAGTATCATAAACTCTATTGTCTATTTTCGTATTTCCAATTGTAGTTTTATGTTTAACTGAAAGCCAGAACAGTCTTCTGGAATATGTTTGGTGTTTTTCCGTGCCCCCTCCCCCGCCCCGTGCCTGAGATTGCAAATGCCAGCCTTGTCTGTCTTCTATGTTGCCTTTTCCAGTCTTGCATAATGGAATTGCAGCAATTTCACCAGTTGCCTTATTTTTGGATTCAGTGTATCCACAAGTCCCCTTCTGGAGACAAACCCTAATAAGATAATTAGGGACTTAATTTCCTTGCGTATACTTTGAGATAAGACATTTGGCTAGTAAGGGATAGTTTCATTTCTGCTTCAGTTTGCATGTTTTGTCTTAATGAATCAGCTGTATTTTAGCTTGGCTGAAGACATTCTTCAATCCTTTGAGGAGATCTTGCTGAGGAGAAATCTCGGCAAGAATGCAAGCAATAACTCTTATGTCCTGTTCCTGATTACATGCTATTTCATGCATCCACGTAAAACTTCCTTGGTAGGGTACTCAGTAGTGTCTTGCTTTTCTTTACAATCCAGTACATGTTGTCCACAATTTGGTGCTTGACATCCCAAACAAGATTTTTCATTGAATGTTTCTTGTTGTGGTTCTGTTCCTGGTTTTTCATTCTGTAATACCTGTGTTTAGTCAATGCGTGTCTCTGCAGGCCTCTTCTCTTTTTAAATGATGACTGGCTTTTGCTGCTTTATACAATTTGTAAAATCAGGTAAGCTCTTCTTGTCTGTGTCATAGCCACTTGTATCTTCAGTCAGAAGTGGGACCATCAATATGAAACTTACTTATCTGTACTGCAGGGGGGATTTTACTGGGTGTAGGGTTCATTGTTTTCTTGGGCTTTGTTGAAAAGTAGCCGTTAATATCTAGGGTGTCCTTTTTTAAGTGTCAACTTTCCAAACTTTTACTCTAGACAGTCTGTACTGTCTGTCCTTTTATGTATTTTTTTTCTTTATCTCTAACTGTTAATTAGAATATTGAGTTTCTTCCCTCACCATAATGGGCTAATATTTCTCACAGATTCAGATTTTAAAATAAGCAGACATCTTTCACAAGCCTTGAACTGATGCCCCTGTGATTTATGATAGTTTGCTAAGAGCCCCTTAAAATATGGTAGTAGTTTGTTCTTATCAACAAAAGCTGCAAAACTGTTTCTTTTGAAGAGAGATAAGTGCCAATCTGCTAATTGCCTTCCCTTCTCCTTTGATCTTTCTGGCCAGTTTTTCTTAACATTGCAGGACTTCTCTGAATTCAGAAATGAAAGGAGGTGTCTTCTAATCAGTCTTAATGCTCTGCATAATTGTTTTTCCCCAAAGAAGCCACTTCATAGCTCAGCTCAGCAAATGTGTTTAAAAACACAATCTGGGTTATCTAAACAATAAAGCAGCCGGATGTCCGGAAGTCCTTTCCCTTCCAGTTTTCTTTCAAAGGCAAAACTTAGGAAGTTAAAGCAGACTTTAGCATGTATGTTTGGGTGGGTATGAGAGATTTTGTAGCTCATAGAATAGTATATCCTGTTCTGCTTGTACCCTGGGTGGTGAGGATACGGGCCATCGATGGGTTCCACTAAGGCACTGTTGGCCGCCTTGCTTCGGCATAGGAGTAGGCGATTAAGATGAAGTTGCAAAGCTGCTGACAGATGCGCTTCCTATCATTCATCTGACCTGAAGAGAGACTGAATCAACAGAATCAAGGTCTCGGGGCTCCTCACTGCAAACAGCTACACCCTTCAGAGTGATACCTTTGTCCTTCAGCGTTTGTTCCAGTGCTTTTGGAAAACAATAGCCTGAGCATTAAAATAGCACAAAGCATCTAAGTCCTCCAGAGAAGTGGAAAAATACAAATTTAACATAAAATGATACAGCATTGTTGTCTTTTTATCCTTTTGTCTTTCATTTCAAACTTACTTTTTTTTATTGATAAGGCTATTCCTTCTCTGGCTGCATCATTGTGTTTAACTGCTTGTGCTCTGTTTTGCGTATAAAATTTTAAACCTACGTACGCACAAGTGCCTTCCCTACCGCAACTGCGGAGATACGCAATCCACTTCAGATGTCATCAGGGATTGCAAATAAAAGCATGACAGCTCACAACTCGGAAGCTGATCCTGTTAAATCCCTGTCTGGTCCAAGCCTATCCATTGAATTTCATCTACAGCTGTTTTCCAGCTGAGATTGGTTGAAAGCTGTTTCATTTATAAATTACTGCAAATCCCAAATTATAAATGCAAACTTAAATATAGGAAGAAAAAGGAAAAAAACTAAGAAAATCTTTCATGAATGCACCTTCTTATAGGTGAAAGACAATTGTGGGATTACTGTTTTGCAATCTAATGAGAGGTAACGCTGCTACGTGGTGTCTTCTCTGGAAACAGGGAACGCAAGTTTGACAGGTAAACATTTGTTTTGCAGAGTTCCTGAGTGATGGGCAATGAATGTTCCATACACAGCAGAGCAAAATTAGGTGCAACTTCCTTTGTAAATAATTATCATCTGTCTTTTAATAGGCTATAGTTATCAAGTACAGTAACAGCTTCCACTAAGTGGGTATTGCTTAGTATAAGTAACAATGACCTTCCTGTACGATTATGTAATCTCTGTATTATATGTATGAAATCAATACTATGTGTCATAAGGAATGCTTCAGCAGTGGCACTTACCAGTTTATTGCTTAAAATTGGATTTACCTATTTGCTATTTCTTATAAGTATAAAAAGGAGCGCTGTTAAGATTGGAAGCGTGCAGTGGTGAATGCACCCGCTATACTTCAGCGAGATGGGTATCTAATACTGCAGATGAATGTGCTTCTTGCACTGGTCCCTCACACTAAGCATTCTTGTTACTTAAGCATTTAACAAGAGTGTAAGTCACCTCCAAAAAGAGTCGTCTCCTTATAGCTCCGTTCTTGGCTATCCTTCAATACACTAAAAATCGTGGAATACATAGGATGCTGTCATTAAAAGAGACTTCTATATCAATACTATTTACCTAAACAATTTGAAGTAATTTGACATTTCCCTTTCTGTGGGGCAGCTAGCATCTCTCTAGTGGAGTTAATACATCCCCTCCACTGTGAGTACTGTGGCGCAGTTTTCAGGAGCAGTGTGGCACTTGGGTAGTTTTCTTTTTCCTTTGACAGTGTGATTTTCTATTTGCTACTTGTTTTCTAATAGGATGCAGTCTATAAAGCAGACTTTAGTCAGTGAAATTGATGCAAGAATGAGAATAGTGTTACTTGCTCTAGGCATCACTCGCATGAGTTATGAGTTACTTAAATGCATATTGCTTTTGTATGTCCTTTTCTTTTGTGTGTGTATGAGAGAGACAGAGGCAGAGAAAATTGTCAACCAAAATTAAATTATTACTTTACGTGTATACCGTATGATGTTGCTAATGGGTTTTAAGTTGTAAATGCGGTATGTATGGTTGCCCTGACTGAAGTCCTGTTTCTATCATAAGATGATCCAGTGGAACAAATGAAATGCTGGTATGTATTGTTGCTGTTCTGCTCTCTCTCTCATGGTACCACATCTTTTAAATTTCCTGGCCAATAACTATGTTTTGCTTTCTTAAATAGCGGACGGTTATTCACCTTAGGCTGTATCTGAGTTCGAATGCTAGGTAATTTGGATTATTTTTTCTTCTTGCAGAATTATGAGAGTACGCTGAAATATATCCCTGCTATTTTGTTACGCTACCTTGAGGCATTTCTTTTGTTACATATCCACATGTTTCTGTCCATCCCCTAAAGAATTTTTCAGAATTCTAAACCACTGTCATAGGGACCAATGTCTTCCCATGTGGCTTTATGGTTTGATTTTTTTTTAATTTTTCTTTTTTTTCTCTGCAGCGGGACACAATAAGAGTTTGGATCTGATAATTAAGTTACCAAACTCCCATGGTTCCTTGTCTTGCAGTTTGTCTAGGTTACTTTCAAACAAATATTTGGCACAGGTGAAGATAGGTTGCTGACACTTGTTTCCAGCTGTGAACGCAGACAAGAAGTCTGCATGTTTGAAGTTGCAGCAAGCAGGCATGGTGCTGCCATTTTATAGAGCTTTTGATGCCTCGTAATACGAAAAAGGAGAATCAAGATGATGGTAACTTGCTAGTTCTGTTTGCAGAGTAATTTTCAAGAAAGGCTGTGCTTTTTTGTGATTACTTTAGTGTAAGTTAGTGGTTTAGAAATGGAGTAACCCCACCTGATGATGTCATTTTGAGTGAAGATTCACTCAACTGTCCTGGCTGGTTCTTTTGTTCTTACTGGGTTAATTTTTCATTAATGTTGTCAACACTTAGTTGAAGATGAAGCTGTAAATCAGAGTAGGTTTCCCAGTACTCTTTGGCACTGGATAATGCAACAGACGTGTGCATCACGTAACATATTTGATTTCTGTCATCTTCATAATGCCAATGTTGGGGAAAGGGCTTGAAGAGGGAGACTGCAGGAGAATGAACAAAATTGAGCTTAGAGAATGAAAGTGGTTACAGATGTTAAAGGTCACTGATGGCTTTGACTTGATAGAACAGGAAAATAAATTTTTAAGCGGTGAGTCTCTCGAGCACGTTTTGAGTGTAGTGATGAGAAGGGGGTTAAGTGGTGAGAAGACAGAGTCTCTTTGATCCATACAGTCTGGTAGCAGGCAGGCTATTTGAACACAAGAGGGGTAAAATACTTTTAACTCCTTTCTCCATGTAATTGCAAGTAGAGGATGCAACACTAACCTGTGCACCTCCCTGTAGCAGCATTTCCAAGTTGGCTGCTGACCTTCCTTCACAGCAGTTTGTAAAACTATCAAAACACGGTGATTGAAGCCCTTCTGAAATCTCCTGTTTAGATGCGATGGCACTAAAGGGTTTCTTAATAGATAGGGATTTTTGCTGTTACCTTGATAGCTGTGTGAATAACTGACCCTTGCATCTTTCTTGTGCTCCATGATGGCACTGATCACAAAACTACAATGATGGTAGGGATCCTCTTAACATTTTGACCTCTGCTACTACTGTTTCTGCCTTTCATTGACTTGTCACTAGAAGCAGCTTAGGGGTGCCTCCTTTTTGTTTGCTGACCGGTACCTTGGAAATACCTGCCTTCCCTGCACAGTCCTCTGTGCCTGGGATTGAACTGGCAGGACTCCAGCGAGAGCAGCCAAGTCCGGCAGTAGTTTTCATTACAGAATGGGAAGAACAGGAGGAGAAGAGGGGTGGCTTTAGGGGGCAGGCAAAATGACCGTTGCTTCTCATGGCGGGGAGATGATACCTAGTTGGAATGATTCTGATGCAGCAGAGAGCATAAATATACAAAGGCTGATCAGTTTACTTATAAAGCAGTACAGAACTGATTGAAAGAGTAGTTACACACACTTCCCTATGAATTATAAAGCTAAGTATCTCTGTGGATCTGAGACTGGTTTTGTAATGAACATCCTTTCTTCACTGTAATATGTCTTGTCATTTGCTTCAAAAAAAATGTTTGTGCTGTGGGTACGATCTACTTCCAGACTTGCTAACTAGTTAATAAAATGCAACATCTCTCTGGAGATATAATGTACAATGATAGAAGTAGGGTTCTGTAGAAATATACAGTACCTTTAAAAATAATTTAGAAAGAAGTGCTTGAAAGGAGGTATATCCTGATGACATCTGTTTTTTCAAATTCAAATGAACACACAATCCTACTTTTTTGGGGGAAAAAAACCCCAAACTGACAGGATACATGAAGTCTTGTTAGAAGTGTATGAGCAGGAGGAATAGAAGAGTTATCCTGTGAAACAGCATCAGGCAAAACTGAGAGTATCAAGGTGGTGGTCTTTTTAGGGGATGAGGAGTGTGCAATTTTTTTTTTTTTTTTTTAAAGGACCAAGGGAAAACCAAGTGTGATTCAGGGTATTTTGGAAATCTTGATTAATTTTGTGAATTTGATCTGAAATCAAACATTAATGGTGTCTCTTTGACTACTGGCACTGGTGTCATGATACCCACTGCAAACCTGTTACAAATACTGGGTCTACTCTATACCATGCCATTCTGTACTACCACCGGGAAGTGCTCTCTGGTGCTTTGTAGTTTATTTCCCAAGAACTTCTGCAATTTGCAATCCTTCCGTACTTCTTTAATGCATCTGTTAGATTTCTATTTTTAGGTAGGTTCACCAAAGCATTGCCAACTTGTGTCTGTAACTTCAGCACAGAGGAATGCACTTTTGGGTGCTGCTTTCAGTAGAACAGGAAATGTGAGTCTGGAACGAGGAGAGGCACAGCCTTCCAACTTCACATCAGGTGGTTCTTCCTTCAGTTTGGGCTTGTGCCGGCAGGGTTGCTTAATCACTTTGGCGAATGCTGTGACTTACTTGAAAATGATCTGTTGTGTTTTGTGTCTACTTCTGGGTTATACTGTTCAGTACAGATGTGGTTTCAAAAAAATGAGTTTTATTCCATAAAATTGATTTTCCATTCCCCCCTTCTATTAAGCTATGTTTAAGTAAACTCTGTGTAATCCTTTATGGTGCAGTTTTTCTGTGTAGCAAGAAAAAAATGCTAAGTGTATAAAAAAAATCTAGACCTTTTTGTCCTGCGTAGTGTAATCATAAATATACATAGGTCATAAGTATTAATTACAGAAAAAAGTGATAGTGCCATCTGTTGTTATAACTGCTTGGTGCTTTGCATCCTAAAACCCTGCCTTGTAGCACATGACAGTATCTCTTCTTTTAAACAGCTTGATCTGAAATTTTCCATGTATTTTTGTGTGCCTGTGGCTAGTGACGTTACCATTTTGGCTATGATATGTAGGCCATTTGAAAAGGGAGATCAGGAAGAATTTGCCAATGTTAAAGAATAAAATGTTAAGGATCAGTAAAGCTTTACTACCTCTATTCTGAAAAGCAGGAATGTGGCATCTGATAGAGAAATAGTTTATTGGAAAAATACATATATTTCAGAAACATGGCAGATCTCTACATGCTTCATAGAGACTTGTTAGAGTTTGGAAACTAAATTCTGCTAAGATTGTGTGCTGTATATACCACAGGCCAGGGCTGCAATCATTAAGAAACTCTTTCCTGCAATTTAATCTCCTAATAGGTAGAGGTGCTTGTGACACTGATTGTTTCTGGAACTGAGAACCCCAAGAATCAGTTTCTGCCTGTAACTGAAGACTGTACTGTAGCATATGCATACAAAGGAGCAAAAATAACTTAAGTGCTCTATAATTCATGTTTGAGTTTGCAACATTAACATTCCTTGAACTACTTCCTGGCGGTAATGCATGTCTATTCTCAGGTATGTACCTGTTCTATTCTATCCTTAGTATGCTAAGGAAATTGATTGTAAGAAAATGAGGGACTTCCTGACTTCCTGCTATTTTTCACAAAGTAGAAGAAAAACTTGAAGGTGCTGAGATCTTTCCCTGTTATCATCAGTGTCAATCAGTTTCTTGCTGGTACTTTGGTGCAATTAATATCAGGAACCTAGTGCCAAAAGCTCTCTTTTCCAAATGGAGAAACGAAAAGGAAATTATTAAGAGGGCATGTCACAGGGATTTGTCATTGTTTCTGAGGTAAGATTATCTTTCATGAGGTTTTGCTACGGAAAATTTTCTTTATGGGGTGTGTGCCATCATAATGGGTGACACTTAGTGATTGTTCTTCTCCTTGTCTCGCCCACTGCTTCTAGTACTGTTCCCTATGGGCTTGTGTGCTGTGTGACATTCTAAATCCCAACTAATCAAATAACAATTAAAATTACTAAATGTACGAAGTTTAAGATTATGTCTAAAGGCAATTAACTAGCTTTTTTTTATAGGTAGGAATTTGAATGGTGACTTTCTGTTCCAAAGTTTGTATGCAGAACAGGAGCTCAGAACGGGTTCATCCGTCTTAAAGTTGTAAGTGTCCTCCAAACACTTGCTACGAAAGTACAGGGATCGTATCCCAATGTGGTTTCTCCAGGCAGAGCAAAAGATAAACTAGTATGAATAATCCATTCATAATGTTAGAGATTCCAAGTGTAAATGAAGTGCTGTATTTTAATTGCAGCTGAATTTTACCACTGAAATAATATGTGGATAGATTTTATCTTGTATCTGGAATTTGCAGATTATATCAATCAGCAAGGTATGTTTGAACAACAAACAGTTTGATGTTGTTGTACGAGATTCTGTAGTTTGTGCTATATGGGAGGTCATACCGTACCTTTTTCTCCTCCTGACCCGTGAATAAGAGGTGGGAAGGAATAAAAATTAGAGTAAGGATTATGTCCAATAAACTGCTAAGAGGTAATATGGAGCATTAGGGAGTCAGCCACATTGACAACTTCGGCATGCACTTTCCATGGAAAACCAGGGTTTACATGTACATTTATCTGGTAAGATATTACAGTATAGGAACTGTATCACTTACCTCTTGCTTTGATACCCTTTGAATTAAATACAATTTTATTTTAAAAAAAAAAAAAGGGTTCAATGACTTAAGGAAATATAAATGATGCTGCAAGGCATTCAGGAGAAAATAAGAATGAAATTTGGAAGTCAGAATAGTGTAGCAATGGATGAAGGTAACACAGGGCACATCTACGCCAGCTGTGGAGGAGCAAAAGCTGGTCTTGCATGCCAGCTAGATGCAAGCTAGCTTCAGCCTGGAAGCTCAATCTGTTGCACTAGTAAACTTATCCCGCTGCCACGATAATGTGAAGCTGGACTCGACAAACTGCATGCTGTGCTGCTTTGAACCAGGTGATTGCACAGGGAAAAGAGTGTCTCTGCTAGCTCCGGCTACTTGCTTGCAGGGTCACAAGGAAAGAGTGAATGCAGAAACCTTTCTGTTCCTCGGTCAGCCACATAACTAGATAAGACCTGTGTTAGGGTAGAACTCTGTTGCAGAGCCAAAGTGAGCTTTTTTTTTTGTGTGTGTGTAATAAATATTGGAAATCTTTGTACTTCCTCCCTCTCCTATTTAAGTATTTAATACACTCACAGTGCTGAAAGACAGCTCTCATCCCTGAACATCTCCTGTTTTGTAACTCTGAGACAAATAATACCACTTGCATCAACCTGACCTTCAGAAGTATTTGTGAGACACAGATTTTAGTCAGATTCTACGTGGCTACCTAGTGTTTACTGCGTAATTAAACTGTGGCTTCTATTGTTAGCTTTATGCAATCATCACCTGAAAACATACATACACAATTCTTTTTTTCTTTTTCGCTACCAAAATAACTGGAATTGTTCTTCTGAGTGGTATGTGGGTCTTTTGTATCCCCGTATTACTACCCTACATTGTATTCTGTTACACTATTGTATCCAGTTGAACTTGATGGAATACATTATGCAAATCTGTGACCGCTTCTTGTGTATCAGCAAGAGAGATCTCTGAAACGTAAGCGCTGCTGCAGAGTTACTGATTGAAGTCAGACGCAGTCGAGCACTAGCACAGTCCACCCTTTGTGAGAGGAAAGGGTGTTGTGGATAGTATGGAGCCTTAACTGCTAACTTATCCTTAATAATGCAAAGCAATTAAAACCTGCTGATTTTAATGATCTAATCAGCAGTTTGCAGTGACCAAAATAGGTGATGTTCTCTGAGAGCGGGAATGTTTGAGAGGGTACTGTAATACATACGTAGCAGTGCTGAGGTGGGAGGAAATCAACTGATGGAGTGTCAAAGGGACAGTCCAAGACTTTTGGGAAAATGGTATGTTAGATAAGCAAGGAAAACCATGCCACACCAGCTTGATCCTGTGTTCTCTTTCTTATCACTGGACAAGGATAAAAAGTAAGGATGGATGCCATTAGGCAGAGAATCATAAGACTGCAAGACTAGAGAATGGGAGTCAGAGGAGAGGTGGCAGGCAGTCCTCTGTGGGAGCGCAGCAAAGGAAGAGAGTTATCTTGGGAAAACGGGAGAGGCAAAGCTAGGGTTGTGCAATGCACTGGAGCTGAAATCATGGCTGCTTAGGATAGGCCTGCTTGATTTCAGCTGAACAGTGCCTCAAGGAAGCAGATAGGGCACAGAGTACATGCACAGCCGAGCTTGCCCGAAACTTGGTTTGAGCCATCTGTGGGGGCCGTCATTGGGAGTATGTGATGATGGGGAAAATGAATTGGTGCTTTTCATTTACAGGCTGGCAAGTCACAGTTCTTCTGTTTATTATTCTTCACCCAAGCTGACATGCTTGATGTTGTATGTTTGCAGTTAGGGATGTGATAACTGGATATTTTTACAAGCCACAGCTTCATTTGCTGTTAGGTGAACACAGCTCCCCATTGAGCCATGAGCTTATTGAGCTATGGCATATCATTTACCATGTAGTGGCATAGGCAGATACTTCCAGTGCTGCTGCCTTTGCTAGATATTCAAGTAATGTCTGAATTCTCTAATCTGGCTAGGAAAAGTAAAACACTGGTTGCTGTTGCTGTAGCACATCAGTGTTTAGACTCTTAGTGTCTTGCAGTTGCTACCCTCGTTGATGTTGTGGTGAGGTAATTTGCAAAGGAGTTAAATTGTTCTTCGTCATGCGCCTCCATACAGACCTACGCCTATTGTGTGGGGTGTGGGATCACATCCCAGTATTGAGGTCTGTATGTATTCCCCAGCCTGGAATGGGGATGAGCCTTGAATATATCCTTTCCTGCTTCCCTGCAGTGATCCAAGTTCTGTGTACTCTGCTGTGCCTTGAGGACAACTGGGAGATCAGAGCTATACCATGTGTCGTTGATGCCACATCAGCCTTGCTGCCTAGACTGCTACAGAGAGATAGTGCTATGAAGGCATCACTTTTGCCTCACAGCTGAACTGTTGTATGCTCCACTTCTGTTCTTAGAGTCTACGTTCTTTCTATCACATATGCATCGATCCCTTTTCTATCCCACATGCATCCTGTCGTTACACTTCACATCCCTGCAAATAGGAAAGAGGTGGCAGAATCATATACGTGTGGCTAAAACACTGGGCTGAGTTTAGGACTGAAGTAGAACAAAACACTCCTGCAGCAGAAAGCAAGGAAAGGAAGAGATTTGTGACTTACGTGGTCTGGCCCTCCTCCTCATCCCAGGCTGAGCAATAAGCCTGACACAAACCTGCATTCTCAAGGCCACTGACAATGCCATTCTCCATGGGCTTGCTGAGGTTGAAAGATCCACATATCAAAAAAGGTTATTTCTGTCTCGTGATGAAGTTTGAGATGACTTAAAGAATTAATTCAGGATTCTAAAAAATAAATGACAGTTTGACGTCCTTGCTAAAGTTCTTGGGGTGACTTCTTAGTGACCACATACCCCGAAAAGATGATGAAAAGCCCCTAAATACAGGAACATGCCGTATTGAAAATGAGTTGGATGGATGCTCCTTAGGCCTTGTGTGTCATTTGCTTATTTATTTTTTTTATGTACTGTTGGACAGTAGTTAGGCCCTAACCAGCACTGATTTAAAAAAAAAGCCTAACCTTTGATTTGTTAACTACTTGAACTATTTTGCAGAAATACAAGCCACGGGTTTTATGGCTGGAGTAGGGCACATTCATAAGACGTTTACAGGGAGGGTGTACTTCATGACGAGCTTATTCATCACTCAGCTTGAAGTCCCTTCTTACTTTTCCAGGACAGCATGTCTTATTTTCTGAGATTTTACAAAATAGAAAGTACGGCGCCAGAATTTATGATTACGAAACTCTAAATTGTATGTCAAAGCGAATGTGGAGGTGACAACGTTGAAAAGGCATAAACACTTAGAAATCGGTTGGCAAGGCTGCAGCTAAATCATATTCATATGTTTACACCAAACAAAATGTAGGACAGTTTTCAGTATCCTATAATTGTTTTCTCGGTCTTCTGAGCTGTCTTAGGTCATGAACAAGGTGTTGTGTTCAGCAAACAAATTTGTTGCAAACTCTTTTCCTCCCAACTCATTAACTGCTGTTAACAATTGCAACATGTTTGGTGATTCACACCCACCTAAGTGGTTAGCCAAAAATAGTGGGAGCGGGGGAGCTGTACAGAAAAGGTATGATAAACTCGATGCCCTGTGTGGATCAGATGCTGTCATTTTCAACAGTTGTCAAGCCCAGAGGTGCCCAGAGGTGTCCTAGGCTTTTGACAAAAGGTTGCTGAAATCCGTCGCCCTTGCTCTTACTTTAGCAGGGGGTTCATCTGCTTGGTCCACTGAGCAGCTGTAGTACCGAGGAGACCCTTCATTGCTCTGAAGGCGGATAGCGCTCTTTTCTTTGTTTTACTGAGTGTTTATCAGTAAGGTAGCCTATGTATAAGCACAAACTCCTCAAGAGTATGCAAATCCTATTGGGATGTAAATTAAGTGCTCGTGAAGAAGAACTGATTTTCTTTCTGTTTGTGTGTCATCTATTTCCACACGTATTAGAGGAGGCTTATTGTGGCTTCAGAATCTCATTCCACAATGAAGTAATGTTCCTGAGAAAAGGACAGAACTCTTTGGCATTCACATTGCACCAGTGTCCTCTTTCTGTAGAAACTTATTTCCTTGAGCACAGACCAGTGCTTGCACTTAATGTGAAATGACATGAATTGCCCATGCTGGGTATAAGTTATAAACAGCTCCAAGGTCCCATGGCACGTTCAGTTATGTGGAGCCTGCCAGGTTGCCGCAGAATCAAAACTGTCGAGTGTGGTTCTAATTTTAAAAGTTGGTTAGCGGTCTCAATAATATCAAACTAAAAACCTTTGGGGAAAGGTGGTGAAATCATTCTTGCCCTGAGCAGCGGGTTTATATTCCCTTGGAAAGTGACGGTCTCTGAATTTAGGCTCCCATAACCTATTTGAGGCCGTAACCAGCCCACTGTGGATGTGGAGGACCTACCCTCATTGCTATCTTTCTGCTCCCACGCAGTGCATGATGCTATCCCTAGGAGAAAGAAATCGGTCCTGAATGTTTGGGGAGCTCAGGCCAGGATCTCAGGCTGACTGCACTTGCGTTTCTACACACACGCGTGCGCGTATGCGCGCACACGGGCAGAGGCTTCTACTTAAATGCTTGTCATTCTTCTGCAGTTTATTGCAGTAGGCTGTAGATGATGCTGACGCTCAGAAGCCTAAAGAATGTCTTAGCAACACGCATTCCCTCCCAGACAGTCGGAGTGGGCTTTTACAGGAATGTATGCAGACCTCCCCTGCCGCTTTATCTTCCAAAGAATACACAATGTCTGTATTGGAGATAACTCACATAATTAGGCACGGTTTGTCTTTTATAAAGGGAGTGATTATATTTTCAAAACTTGGTAGTTTCTTTTAAGACCATGAACGTATATACTGTTTGATATTTTGACAGAATATTGATCCATAACAAGTGTTTCTGACGGTATTCTTTAATGCAGTTTAAAATGCCGTTGAGTAGCTTTAGTTGCCAGAAACAGCTGCCCACTTCAGCAAGTAGGCTGAAGGCATTTGTTTTAACTTTAAAATAAAAAAGGGGGAAAGAAAGAAAGAAAAAGTATTGACTGTAGTTGTAGGAGTAAAGCTCTGTGCTATTCAGTAATAACTGTTTATGAAAGATTTCTTCTGTTTACTAAAACAAATGTTACGTATCGTGGAGTTTGAGCTAATTGTTTAGTTCCACCGTACAAAAAAATGAGTAGGTGTCCTGGAAGAGAACTCTATGCCAATGTCCAGACTGGAGCAAATGAACTCAAAAAAATGTGTGTAGGCCACACGGTCATCTGAGGATTTGTTTTTATTTTTCTTAGTCTTTCTATGTTGTTCTGTTGTCTGTATTGTGATAAATTGTTCTTCTGTCAGCAGGATGAAATATTCTGAACAGCTGATTTAATCATGCATTTATTAGATTCTATTTGCTTCTTGAAGACTGGAGAATTAAGCAATCATGGTGATAAGCACAGCTAGAAAGCCTAAATAGGTAAATAGAGGGGAAAGAGAGGCAAAGGGGAAGAGATAGGTATTCCAGCCTGTTCCCCTAGAAAAACCTTACCTCAGCAGTCTGTACACATCCAACCCTGTAACAAGTTGAAAGGTCCATTAGGACATCTGCCTATTTGCATACTTTACTGTGGTGAGGTAGAGCAATTTGTTTCTGCAGCTGCATAGTTATTATATTGCTGGAAATAACCTTTGCTGTCACCCTCGCTGCTGTTGTCTCACAGGGCTGGCGGCGTCTGTCCTTTACCTTCTTTTATTAACCCACTTATCAAATTCATTACTTATGTCCCTTGACTGAGATTGCCTGTGCCTTAAAAAATACATGAAGCAGGGGTAGAAAGAAGTAGAGAAAATACTCAGTGACATTCCTCAGCACACTGTTTAGGGACCCTGAATAGTGACGCAAGGACCCAGCAGTGTCATATAGTAAATTGTGGCTTCTGTTGTACTGCTCATATTCTGATAACTCGACTGCATTTTCAAACAAGGGCCAAGGCTTAACCAGCAGTGATTTGTTCTGGGTTCAAGCACAGCTCCATTGTTAAATTTAATTTTGATCGGGCCAAATGCAATATGGAGATCAGGTATTTGTTCTGATCTTCAGTGTTTTGTATTGCTTTGCTAGCCAGTAAGACCAGCCACTGCGTTTTGCTGCTTCATGATGGCAACAATGCAACTTCTAATAGCAAACCCCACATTAAAATACACATTAAGGAAATAAATACAAGTGTGCTGACACTGGAGCAAACAGTGGGTTGCAGTAAAACACCACGGTGCTTATGCTAAACAGTTCGTAATTCAGCATGCTATCTCTCCAAGTTGGAAAGTCAATTTTACTGCAAATACTTTCGAAAATGCCAAATAATAACTTTAGATTTAAGTAGGGAGTGTCTGAGTCAGAACCCAACCATCACCCAGGAGGGACATCCAAGTAAGAATTAAAATGATCGCGTAATAGTGTCGGTGCTCTCAATCTTTTTATTTTTGCGCTGGCTACAACCTGCACGGTAGTACTAGTGGTTCTTGGAAGAGATTAGGGTGTATCAGCCTTTACCTGCTGGGGCACTGTCTGGCAAACCCCTATGCTCTGGTTCCCAGGTCATCCAGATCAGACGCTTGCCTGAGAGTACTGTTTCTTCTGTCATCTCGCATGTCTGGAGAGTTGTTCATGGGTTTGTTTTGCACGGAGGTCACACCACAGAATACGTAACGAGGTCAGGTTGCAACACAAAGTCGGGATGCTGTCAGGATGTGCATCCAGTATCCGGAATCTGCAAGCATTCCCTAATCTAGACGATGTCATAGGAAAGGAATGACATCCCTCAAACACGTCACAACTCTCCAAAACAAATTACCGAATGTCTAATGCAGCGTATGCTATTGACTAAGAGATCTTCCAATGAAGGTTTAAGCTGGATGTTTTTTCCTTTTGGAAGAAAGCTGCTGGAAGTGCCAGAAATTTGTACGTGCTCTGTGGGTGTGCTCAGGTGTACAGCAGACTGGGATGCAGACCAGTGGGTAATGGGTGGGGCATCGGAAAGAAGATTGTTGACATTTGCAGATGTCGGAGCAGAAGGCAGTGTGTCATAAAGCAGCATGAGAGAGAACAGGGACACATCTCTGTCCACCCAAGACTAAAGATTGATTTATGTAAGTGTGGGAGAATGGTAATAGGAGCTAATATGGTGACATGATCAACGTGGGTGTTACAAAATGCATAATAAGCCATCCCAAAAGCACTAATAAGTAGGAGGGAAAATTTTGACCTGCAGCTACACCCCAGGGAATAGTCATTCATTATTCCTGAAGCTACCGCTGGTGAAGGCAGATTAGATTCTAAACTGCTAACGAAAAATCATGACAACGTGGGGAAGCTATTTTTGTGTACTGTTTTCCTTTTCATCTGTTGATTCGCTTATTTTAGGTCTCTCTTCTTGTATTTCCGGAAGGAAGAAGAATGTATGACTATTGTATTAATCTCTAGTAACATTGTTGAATATGTGCCAGTTTATACAGTATTTAAGAACAGGTTTGAACAGAAACCTCAAACATTTACAAGTTAGCTTTTTTAAGTGTGATCTACCACTCCACCTTATAGATAAAAGAGCATGTGCGTGTTGTCTCAAATGCACACACATTCTTCAGAAAAGGCTTTAACATCTGTAAGAGCTTCAGAAATGGTTTTTGCAGTTATAACCAAAATTGTGTTCATTTAGCAGCTTTACTGCTTTGTCCTTGTATTGCTTTCCCAGTGAAGAAATAAATATAAAAATCTTTTCTTTATGTTCCTTTGATAAGTACATGTGCTGTTTCCCAGATTACCTGGGGGGGTGGGTATAATTATATCATTCTAGACATGCAATGAGTTCTGTACCCCATGGACTAAATGCAACATTCATATTCTTGCAAATCCTAGGATTTCCCTTACCATAATTTTTGTGCACGCTTTTGAATCGTATAAGGTATAGTTCTGTCAACTTATCAGATCTGTTGAAAAGCTTTCCTTTTTTAGGAAAGGGCAAGCAAAATGCAAACTAGTTAAACATCATGTGATTTATGTCCTACTGGTGGAAAGCATGTGTGTGCTCCCATATGTGTATTTGTAATCATCATCGTTTTTTCATAGTCCTGTATTGGGATGTGAATTTAGAACGTAAAGAAACAAATCGCACTGTTTCTGTAATATTGTTTTACGAGGGGGCCTGTTCATGTAAAAAGTACAGTAGATTTGAGAAGTGTCAGAACAGAAGTTAGGAAAGAGCTCAGTTTGCACAAAGGCTGTAACCGTGAAAAATTATTTCCTCAATTTTTAAGAAATGTTAAGCGTCCCGCATTGCTTCACAAAGAGAGGCAGACGCAGCATTGTCCAAGATGAGGTCTGCTATAGTTGTGGTAGATGACAGCATTGAACTTCTTTCAGCCTCTGTTAACTAAGCAGCTCTTGAGCTAAAAATCAATGCCCAACTATTTATCTGCTTCCTGCCCCTGTTCAGGCTGAATCTTGGAAAATATTCTGCACGTTGGTAATCTGTAATCCTTCTCCATGGGTTCTCATGCTGGTCAAGACTGGGAGTTTGTCTTTCATTGGTCTGAATTCATGGTTTGTGAAGCAGAATCTGTTATGTGTTTTACAGCATAATACTCAAAATAATTTCTTGTCAAAAACTAGTACTCTTTCTCTTCCATTTCTGGAGAAAACAGTGTAACCGTTTTTATTAGAAAAAATGGATGAACTCAGTATTGGAGATTTCAGAGCACTGTAGCTATAATTATAGCTTTGTAAATGTTAAGTATTGATACTTGTTTTGCAGTAAATTGAATCTGATATCACTAACAGCATTCTTCATTGACTTAAACATTTATAGAGGAGGTACTTCTGCTGATGAGCAGTTCAGCTACTTAAAGTTTCAGTCATCAAAGTTGCTGTGCTTGTTGTGCAGTGTGTTGTAGCTGAATCCTGCAGCACCCTTTTCCACATATTCCATTTCATTCTGCCCTAGTGATGCATATGTCATTATAAAAAAAAAACCCTTAAACTAATAGTATCTTATTTGCTTTAATAGCAGAAGTAGGAAATTAGTGTATAAAGAACTTATTTTTAAAAATAAGTTTGTTTTATTTAACATTCTTTACAAGTACAAAGTATTGACTGAAAACAATTAAGGGCAAACTCAGATGTATTCCCCACGCAGACTTCACTCACGTAGGTGGTCTGAGGTAAGGATTGTAGATTGTAAGAAAATATGTGAAGAAGTGTCGAATGCTAGGAAAAGCATCTCAGACTGTAGGGATACTGAGCTATTGAAATAAAGCGCTTTTGGAATCTACAGGAAAGCCATAAATCCTCTTTTTTAGAAGTCTCAGAAATAATTAGACAATGCTTATTCCAAGGTTGCATTAGAATACTTGATCCTACTTCTAAGGAAATGGGTAGGCTTGATTACTTGGACTTATTTCTATCATTCTCTTGAATCTATAACATGCAACAGCTGCTTTATAAAGTTGAACATTAAAGAAAGTGTTGGTTAGACTCCTTGTCTTGAATTCTAGCTTGAATATACTTGTGGCTGGTTTACACCCTCTTGCTATTGCTTTAACAATGCTCTGAAGTTTAAATAGTGTCTCTGGTCTTTAATGGATGTCAGGAGAAACACATTGTATCTTCATATTGCTGATTTGCTTTATCAGTACAATTTTAACTTGTTCATTAATGAAAATATGAAGTGAGACAGTTCATAGGAGAATATCAATAGTGACCCCATTGCCATTTCTACTTTCAAGATCTTCTGTTATCATCTCTTCTTTAGGCAGTTACTGCTCACCCAATATTTCTTGTTGTAATCCTTCTCTAGTATAATTATTTGTAATAGAGTATTACATCAAAGCCTGAGTTAAGCTAAATTAGATTTACTGTGTTTCCTTGATTTCCTTTGATGTTATCACTGAAATATTCTGCTTTATAGATTCTACATTTACTATATTCTTGTTGTATCATGCTACCATTGCACCAATAGGGGGTTAAACGTCTTTGGTAGAGTTTTGTTGCAATTTGGTGTTCTGATTCTTTCAAACTATTCCTTCCAAAATACTGGAGGGAATCAAGAAAACTGTTGTGTGGTTTTTTTGTTTTTTTTTTTTTTTTTAATTATCCCTCCATCTTCCTGTTGATTTCCTTTATTTTATTTCCTAGGAAATTTCTTCCATATTTACATCTTTTTACCTTTGTACCTAGTAGTAGGATGTTAAGATCTCTAAGACTAAAAATGCTTTACAAATATTAATGAATACATGCACTGTACTTCTGAGAGGCCACAAATATTATGCCAATCTTTACAGACTACTGTCACCACCAGCTACAGTAAGTGTGGCTTGTGATGGCTTCAATACAAGTATTTACTTTGGTTCATACTACTATCTTTATGGCAGCTGACAGGTTCACAACAAGGAACAGTGTCTGGTTTTCATCCAAAACCAAACAGCAAACAGATTTTTTTTTTTTTTTTTATTTAATGTGCAAACACAGAAGGAAAACATGCAGTTGTCCTGAGGATACAGTCTTCAGTGCCTATGTGGCCATATTAGAGAAGGATCTTAATCTTTTACATTGATTTAAGGGCATATTGCCACGCATTAGAATAGCTCCCAAGTTTGACCTACTGGAGAACATTTAAATGATATCTTTCCCCTTTGATTTTCAATTTGAGAAGTTAACTAAGCGATCTAGCGACAAGAAATTTAAGAAAAATTTCAACAGCTTTGTCAAATTATTGCAAAAGTAATGCGTTTGTGTGGTTATACAGCTAGCCAGATTTAATTTGAAAGATCAAGAATGAACTGTCAGTTGGGATGCACAAAGGAGAAACAATTTTTTTTTTTTTTTAGATCACAATGATGTGCGTTGAGAGACAGGGGTGGGCTATATATTGTCCAATTGTAAAAGGTAATGTAGAAACTAGTAAGTTCACAAACTTTACTGTATTTTTAGAGCGTAAGATGAGGAAGAAATTTAGTGCGTACATAAAGCTATATAAGTTTTAATTACGGCGCATACTTGTTAAAAAATATACATCAACTTCTCTGTATTTTTCTATAATGGCTGTGATGGGGCCATCTAAAGGGTTTTGTGTTTTAATTAGCCATTCTACACTACTTGTTGATTTCAACTGATCCATATGACTAGATTCAAAATGAAACTTGTCTGTGATGCTTTTTGCGTAGTATTTTCCCATTAATCAAAGTATCAATTTGTAGATGGGGATGACGAAAAGAGATTCGGCGTATCCTAACTTGTGCCAATATGAGAAATACAATTGGTACTCAAAAAGTCTAGGCTTGTGCATTCACCCCAAAATAGCATGATGGAGTAAGTGTGTTTTATGGGTGTTTCTATTCTACCTTCCGTTTTGTGGAAGACAAGATAGTGTTTGGAAAAAAAGTAGTACCTCTATGAGACTTTAAAATTAAAGGTCAAAGAAATCCTGGTACGTTCCGGTATCAAAGCTTAATTGAATTTTCCTTCTTTTAACCCATCAAATAGCAAAAACAAAACATCTGTTCACTCTAACGCATAGGCTTCCTTGCATTGCATTGAGAGAAGAGCTGTCTCCCTGACTCCTCTCCACTGCCCTTGTGTTAGGCAGGGTTGAGGCAGACAGATTTTTGGCTGTATTTCCATCTCCAGCATACCAGGGAGTAGTGTCAGCAAGTATTTCAGAGCACTTCGTTGTTTTGTTCAAGAGGATTAAAATCTGTACATAAAATACCAGCAGAAGTAAGAACCATATTGGACCTCTTAAGAGTTTCATCAGGTCCTTGTCCTTCTTGACTGGATTATAAAAATAAGTCTTGTTAAAACTTGTAATAAAAGTTCAGTCTGGTCTTAATATGTAATTAATGGAAAAACACTTCAATTTATCCTATGTCAACTATTATTTCTACAGCACTCTTGTACCATTGCATTACTCAGGCTATTCATGTAGAAGATATTGATTTAGCTGCCCTACCTTGCTTTAAATTTCCAGTTCTGATATCTGATTGCTCCTTTTATATCTCTCTGTGAAAAGCCAAGTATGTGCAGAGAATTCTCGCTGAGTAGGCTAGCATGGTACATTTTGGATTTTACAAAGTCACAAATGTCAACATCACAAATATTCTACGCCCCCATGCTACATAGAAGAAAGCTTATTTGTGAGAATAAGTGATTCTATTTTACAGTCTATTTCTTGGAATGGTTTAGATATTCTGTAATTCAGAAATAATGGAGCAAGTCAAAATACTTGAGGGTAACAGAAGTTTCCTAGTAGAGTAAACTTTTGCTCTGCTAAGGAGTAAGGATAACGAACTTCAAAGGAATATAGAACGAGGTTCTGGCTCCTTTGTACGCTGATTAGGTAAGATAGGTGTGTCCTTAAAATTAATTTTGAGTGATAGTGAAGCTCTCTTTCTCTTGAGAGCACATGAGAAAAATTGATTAGAATTCTTTGTTATAGTTGCTTTTAGGTAGCTCGCTGCATATATTGGATGGTTGTTGGAACCAGGTTTCACAGTATGTATTTAAGATAGATAATTCTCAATGACCTCTTGTTACAGAATACTGCAAGACAGAACAGCACAAGCCAACCTTTGAAAAGAGATGTATCAAAATCCTCTGCATTTTGAAATGAACTTTAAGGTAATTCCAGTCATGTGAGGCAGCAAGAGATGGAGAGAGAAGTTTTTTGCTTCCAAATCAGCTTAGAGATCTGTCAGTACATAATGTCTACAAGGAAAGAGGAAGAAAAATAAGCCAAGAAGCATTACTGGTGTGGTATGCAAGTTTGCATATTCTAAATAGTTTGCTTTATGCCCATTTCTGAGGCGGGCTTTTCAAACTCGCGGTGTTTTGGTTAGATAACCCGATAAACACACACAAACTAATTGACAATTAAGATGTCCTTCAGCATACATACATTTCTAAAAGAGACAGCCAGTCCAGCGCTCTAGGTATATTTTCATATGGTGCTTTCCGCACTTCAGCTTCCTTTGCCCCTTCCCTCGCCTGACAGCCACGCTGCAAGTGATGACTTTGAGCAGTTTGACAAACCTTGTTGAAGACTGAACGCGGCCTTCACAGACTGCAGTGTTTGCAGGGGCTAATGTTTCAGCCTATTGATGCTATCATTAACACTGAAAAGTCAGAACAAGTTTTCACAGGCCTCAGTCAACGCTTTGTATATTTGTATTATATGTATATTTGTCATATTTGTATATTCATAACTTCATATGAATATACATTGGTGCTCTTGTCAATACAACAGCTTCAGAAAAAGCCAGGTCAGCTAATTTTCCTGATCCATCTGAAAGTTAACCTGGTGGAAAAAAGGGAAAGCAATCGTGAAAGAATTATATGAAAATGATCCTGGCCTTTGTTTGTGGAATTGTTTTGATGATGTTGATGATGATTTTTTTTTTTTTTTTCCCTTTAGGTTGTACATGTTAATAGGGAGGGAAGAACTGCCAATAAAGCTAAACCAGACTAATGGTCTTTCAGAAGGGTCGTAGTGAGGATGCAACGCAGAATTGAGTCCTTATATTGAAATTTTCCTTAAGCCATTCAGTACAAAACCTGTATTTGTACTATACTGAACTCTCTTGTAGTAATAATTCTTATGACTAGGATCTTCCAGTGTAACAGTTGAGGTTAATTTAGTCATTAAATAGAAAAGGAAGCAAGGTTTGGATATAGTTTCCATTATTTGAATCATCTTTTATCACTTTTTCAGTTCTGCATTAAATATTTTATGTATCCCTTGACAGTAAAAAGTCATGAGAATATGATAGTTATCTGCCTAAAAATATAAAATAAAGCTCTTCATGCTAATATCGTGTGACATCCAGTAAACATTTCGTTAACATCTCTTTTAAATGGAGGTTATGTTTTGTAGGTTAATTAGAAGCCTAGGTTATCATTTGTATTGCAGTGACGCCCAAAAATCAGAACTGAGACCCTAGCGTGCACGCTCTTGTACGTGGCGAGACATGGTCCCTGCCTTCAGGTACCTCCCATCTAATTAGAAATGATGTATAAGCATGACGCATTAGAGGTGGGAAAGATGAGATTGCGGATAAGAGTAATTGACAGTATGATCAAGTTAGGTTACCCTTGTGCACGGAGCAAAAGGCTATAATTATCGTAGCTGTTACCAAACACAAGCCTGAGGAATGTCTACCCCACCACCCAAGAACCAGGGCCATACGGAAAGGTTGCCAGCTGACCAAGGCAGAATTTATTGCTCTTCCAAGGTTCCTGTTTCTCCAGTTGATGGCAGGGAAGGGATCCCATAGCATTACTCCAGGGTAGAAATGTTATACTGCTGAACAGTAACTCTAATGGCTTGTCAGAACTGGCGCTCAAAGATCTGAAGTGGGACTCCTGCTATGCAGCTATGAATGAAGCAAGTCTATCAATGAGGAGGGAGGAGTACTTCAGAGATTATGAGATTAGAACTTCAAACTCCAGAGAATTAGTGTGAAAAATGTTACTTTACATTATTATTGCACTTTCATAGTGCAGGAATGCCCATATACATCAAGCCTTGCTTTACCACATTTAATTTTTTCTCCCATCTTGTTGTATATATGATCTTTAAATGAGCAGATTTAAGTTAATGGAGTTGTGCATCTCCTTTAAAATGATTATTCACTTCCATTTATTTCTACCTAATTAGTGATGGTGAAGAACAGAATGCTTACAACAAGCCCAAGAAAGTTAAACCAGCTGCTTAACAGGAAGGATGCTGCAACGTGCCTATGATATTTTTCTAGATACTTGTGCTTCGATGGAAAATGTCCTGTCAAAGTAGGTGGTTTACCGTTGGTTCCTATGGTATCAGAATTGGTAGTTTTAGAGACAGCGTAGACGTTCAGTGATCTTAAGATGAGGTTTGGTCAGTACATCCCAAACATGCACAAGAAGAACAAGTGACTCTGGTATCTGAAACTAAGAAAGGAAAGGAAATCATAAGTAATCTTAGAGAGCATTTAGACTCTTTACATACCACTACAATGATTATGAAAGAAAAACATTTTATGAAATACAAAAGGCAAAAAAGGGTTTTCGTTTGTTTCTCATCTGCTGATGACCAAATGACTGCAGTCATCAGACAATAACCCATGGAGACTGTTATCTTCATAGCATTTCCCATATCCTGCTTTACAGTCTTTATTGGGAGAACAATCTTCTGTATTGCACTCTTTCCTTCTGTCTTTTTGCTGTACGTACTCTTGGGTATTCCTGCTGAAATTCATTCAGAAAAACTTCCATTTTGAAGTGATTTCCCCCACCCCTCCCTTACCCCAACAGATGTTACATAGCCTAACAGTCTTTATTCAGTGGTTTCCACAGGCACCTTTGCTCCTCAAATAGAGTCATACTTTCAGGCTGATAGAAGCAGGGGCTGCTTTGTGCTGTCACTGCAGAAAATGAAGTTGCAAGGTAGCACCAGAAAGCACTTTCCACTGTATTAGTGATAACTGCTAGTTTGGGACATACCTGTGATGACCCATGATAGTCATTGCCACCATATTCTTACAATTGGTCGCTTATTAAAATGCAGGTGTGATGAGTAATTGTTCAGGTGAATGCAGAAAGAGAGATGGTATCTTATGCTTATGGTATGGATACAGAGACATGAAGTCGCAGGTCTGCTGCTGCTGCTCATCAGCCTGAATCCTTACAGAACCTTAAGGCAATTACAACTCGTGGAGGACCTCTAGAGAGCAAAAGTAGTATGTATTCCTCTAGAGAGAGCAAGTGAGTCATGTCTTTATTGTCCTGTGTTTGTACAGTACATAGAACAGTGAGTCAGAATGCACAGCGTTATCGTGGTAAGAAATCCATAGGCGTTGAAGGGGTTTTTTTTGTATTTACATAATAGTTGAGCTTCCTTTTCCAAACCTAATTTTTACAGTTCATGCATTCATACAAATTTTTGAATTGTGTTCAAATTATTAAAGTGTCTGAGCACTTAAATAACCTTCTTCTTTAACTTTGTATTGTGATTGTTCAAGAGTTTGGATGCTAGATGACCTGCACTGGTACTTGGAATTCCTCTTCATGTATGGCTAAAATTTACAATCATAAGTAAATGCCCAAGGATTTCAGTGAAATTAAAACTTACATTAACCATTATCATCTAAGTGTAGTTGGCATTTAATAACCTATCAGTCTTCGTTGTTGTTGCAGCCTTGGGATTTAGGAAGGATGCATCTTTGCAGAATGCCCATTGCATACATGACTGAGAATGTTTGTATTTATTTCTTGGTCTTTAATGTGCCTATTTCAACTCCTTCATGTTTTTTTGGTTTTTTTTTTTTTTTTTTGGTATGGTAAAGTAAATGATATACTCAACTTTTCAATTTATATGTTCTTAGAAGATTAATAACATTAATGATTATAAAGTAATCAAAATGCTGTAGAAATGAACTTTGCGAATGGTCACACTTTACACTTTTGTCTGACCTTCTTCAAAGTCCTAAGTAGCACCAGTTGTCTTGCAATAAGTTTTCTGAACAATTAACTAACAAATAGCATAATGGAGCTCTGAAATGTTTGACTACGTACAACTAACTCCAGATGTTGAAAGTGATTTTTTTTTTTTCTTTTCTTTTTATCCTCTTGCACATTTAAAACGAAGTAAAACGTTTGGGAAAAGATGAGTGAGAACAAATGTAGGGGCACTGGCTATATATGATGAGCGATCATGATGTAGTTTTCTTTTGAAAAATAAGCAGACTAATCTTCACGTGCTGTCTTTGTGGTCATCTAGCTTTAGTGTGTGAAATTAGAACTTTCCTGGAAGCCTGAAGCTTGTAGACTGTGTGATTAGAAGGCTTCTGTTCTGTTGTAAGCTATAAGTTGAAGCCAGTGGTCAGCAGTGAGCCTTTGGCCTGCCATGCGAGGTCTTAGAGGATGGTCTGAGCCTGTGGTTCACTGGCCTCATGATTCATAGAGAGGAATCAAACAAGAAAGCCAATAGGCTGCTTGATTCCTCAGCAGGGAGAAAACAAGGCCTGTTAAAAGTTTGAGGAGGTTTATTCATTTGAGCGTTGTTTGTTCAAGCAAGCCCCGTTGTATCCTTGCAGCTGCTGGGGCACAGAAATGGTGGTCGCCAAGGTGAGCCCCTCCAGCAGGTACGCCTTGCCAGGCTGCCCTCCGCTGCCAGCTCTCACCTTCTGGTGAATGCAGAACTCTGGTGGGAAGAGTCAATATTCTGCATTTTCTTGCATTTTTAAAGTATTATTCTGCCCATTTTATTCCTCTTCTGTCATTCTTAACAGGGAGTCAAAAGTGTACTTTCTGTTGAACTGATTCCAAATAAGGACAATATTTAACAAAGTTCCTCGCTAATAGTATTCTGATTAAGCAGACATCTGCAATATCTGTGTACATATGTTCCTGTATTTGGTTTGTGGTAATTTTATTCAGAGATGAGCACTTGCTTTTTGTGGTTTCATGAAAATTGTTTGTGTTAATGTTTTGACTTATAGGTAAACAGATTAAATACTGAAATGCTTAAACTTGTAAGGACTTTATGAAAAGCTTTAACATTGTGGGTTAACTTGTCTTGGATTTCTCAAATACATTAACTTTTATTGAATGACCTGTTACTGAGACATCTGAGAATCATTACTTATTTGCTTTTCTATATAATTGTGGCCTTCAAATCCAGAATAAAATTCACCAAAAGTCCTTATTATGAACAATCTATTATTTTCCCTAATAACACCAGGCTGACATGTCAGATAAGCACCTGTGTACTGAGAACAAGTGCCAGAAGTCTATATTAATGGTTTCTTGGATATACTGAAATTAGCGCTACTGGACAGATATAGATTTGGAGATGAAAGATAAATTTTCCCCAAGTAGGCAAGGATTTCGGGGTTTATTCACATTCTGCTGTAGTTCCTCTTAAGGCTAAATTAGTCTATGTGGGTTTTTTACTGCAGGACTTGGGTATCTTTCAGCACTCATTCCAGGTGATGAGGAGCCAGTGAGAGTATCTCACTATGACATTGCAGTCGGGCAGATGGGTGAAAAGTGGACAGTAGTTTAGAGGATGTATGAATAAGGGGGCAGGGATCCCTTCTGGCCTTTAACTCCACTGAAGACTATGAAACTGAAGAGAACAACAGGACCACAAAGCCATATTTTAACTTCTTGGTCATGACTGTAAAGCCAGAATTAGTTTGCTTACTTGACTTCAGTCAAATTAATACAAATATTGAGAGTGCACATGATTAAAAAGGCCTGCTAGAAACAAGTTAAGAAATTAAAGGAAAACTATGCTTTGTTCACTTGTACCGAGATAAGTTGATTAGAAAAAGTTGGTTTTATTGACACTTTCTAGGATATTTTATGAAGAACCTTCATGCCTTTTTACACTTACCTAAAACATTACTTCAATCACATATTTTTTCATGTCTACGTTAACATTTTGAAAATGTATATGCAGCTATACGTAAGTCATTCAAAGAGAAAAGAGCCAAATTACATCTTCAAAGGAAAACTTCTCCTGTTTCAAGAATTATTTCTAATTTGAATGTTTTACATTGAGCCTATCCTACTATTTATGTACTTCAATAGCTTTTCCACCTGAAGATGTCAGTATTTTACAGCTGTTGAACTAAACCCTAGTGAAATAGATATGTAAATGATTAAAGGCCTGAAAATTGTTCTTGTCAAAATAAATGCCTAGTACTCTTTCATTTTAATATGCTCTTGAGAGAAAACTACTACTGTTTAAATGATTCCTCTTTGAATGCACTTCCTATATTCTTTTTCTAATTCCTTATTTAATTTGCTGTAGAAGAACTTTTTTGTGTTAAGCTTTAAAAAGCAGAAACGACGATTATTTAGCACCTGCTAAATATCTTTGATAATCTGAAATTATATAAAAGCTAAAGAACCTAGAGGGAGAGAAGCAAATCTGGAAGGCTGCTATCAAATATTTTATGAAAGCTGTCAGGTTCTAGAAGATAATCAGCTACCAAGTAGCTTGTCCCTTCAGTAAGGCATCTCATGGTAAAACTGAGCAGGCATATTGAGGTAGAAATCGGAGAGTAAAGATAATCTAGATTTCCTTTATTTAAGCTCTATTTCAAAGGAAATTTATTTTCAACCAGTAATCTAAATATTTTTATTTGTGATGCAGGGTACAAATAATGTAATTGTTATTCTTGGACTTTTAAAAGACAAATAAATCTGTATAATTTGGCATTTTTTGTAGACATCGTGGCTATGCAGAGTCACAGAAAAGGCAAAGGCAGAAAAATCATGGTCAGGTCCTCAGTCAGTCCTGCTAAACTAAAGGAGCGGTTTTAGTTTTTTGATTCGGTGTGCAGGCTCTCTGTTTTGCCAACAGTGCTGTTTCTAAAGAGGTTGTGTCAATACGCGGGGCAGCTAGTCGTTGTCATCTATTTTTCATGTCCACTTTGCCGCAACATTGTCATAAGGAGATCAAACAATTAAGTTAGCGTCATCATTTTCACTTCATCAGCATGAAAACTGAAAATTAAAGGTGAAGTTACTGGTGTAGGAGTTGGTATGGAAGCTCGGATAGATTTCCCTCCCCCCCCCCCCTTCTTCAAAATTCAACAGTGCTCTTTTTTCTGATCTTCATGATAATAAATGAGCAGAGATTCCAGCCCCCCCCCCCCCCCCCCCCCCGCCCCCTGTACTGACCCTGGATTTTCAGCCAGGCAAGTATAACTGAGCCACGTCTTCCAGCAGTGTCCAGTAGGTGACGCTCCAGCAACATGGAGATAGTCAAATCATAAGTTGGTTTATGTTACTGTATTCCAGAATTATAGTGTTTTTTAAATGGAAAATTAATATTTTAATTGAGAAAATATAGGTTTATATTTTACTTATTATTCGCCAAACTATAGTTTGTTCATACAAAACTGTTTGCTATTAAATATATCAATTCCTGTCGTGGTAAACATGATAAAAATGCACTTCTCGCTACTCACTTTACTAGCTGGGGGTTTAAAGACAATGCTAAACTTTGTGGAAGACCTTCAGCATATTTATATTAGAAGATAATTATATTTGTTTACCAAAATAAACTCTCATAGCAATTTTCAAAATGGCAGAGGTTCATCAAATAGTTGAATCAATCATGGAAAAAATCCTAAATGAGAAATGTAAGATAGAGAGCCAACAGGGATCTTTGAGTTACAAAGTTAATGCCATCTCATCGTGTGCAGCATAGCT
Source organism: Platalea leucorodia (assembly GCF_965183815.1). Lineage (NCBI taxonomy): Eukaryota > Metazoa > Chordata > Aves > Pelecaniformes > Threskiornithidae > Platalea > Platalea leucorodia. The sequence continues at coordinate 4,376,894 of NC_138828.1, read as the reverse complement.
ATGTGATCCTGTCTATGCAGTTTGTCAAGATCCGTACCTAAGCTGGCTGGATGCTTTGTCCCCTGAACTCCTATGAATCCTTGTGAAAGCTTAATACAGAATTTCATGTCTTGAATAATTTCCAATTTTCTAATTTCTAGCCTAAGTGTAATGATCATCAGTTTATAACTATTTCTTCTTGTGTCTGCATGGTTTTACACACTCTGCACATAATGAATTGTTCACAGAAAGTGGTCTTGTCTCGTCTCAGCTTCATTTTGGAAATCAACACCCACTGCAGCCCATTTAGAGTTCCCTTTCTCTTAGTTTCCCATTACAGGAGAAAGGCATGGCTGGTTCATGGTTTGCTGCTGGAAGTGCTTGCAGAACCAGAGTTAATATATCACTGACCCCCAAATAACCCTATTGGGTACAAGAAATAAATGAAGGGTTGCAGCTGTATAACAGGAATAAAAATTGCAGGACTGAAAGTGAGGAAATAAAGGCATCTGCTAATCACATATAAGCTGGTTCCAAAATGTATCTGTGATGGGAAAAGATAGCATCCTGTTCCTCAAGTACCTTATATATGCAGAGTTCCCAAGGTAATGCCAGATATGTTGTGCTTACTTCCAAAGATATAGTTGCTTTAAATCTTGTACATGGTGTAGCCAAAAGATAATCCATGTCAGGAGTAAGACCGATTTGGTTTTCTACTTGGATGTTCTACTACTAAACCTCATAAATGCATGTGGTAGGAAATGCACTTCATAAGCCTTCACTGTTCTGGTCTCAGAGAACAGACTCTACTGGTACTTAAACATTTGTGCAATTACTCTAAATTTGCACCAACAAAATAGTGACTGAGATTCTCCAGAATGTATGCGTGCTGTTGTTGGAGTTGATGGAATAAAACCAATATAGAAGTTAGCTACATATATGTGCCTTGATATAAACTCTGATTTAAGCATATTAAAAGAAATGTGATTTTATTTTTTTGCCCATTCAGTTGAGAGGCTATTGGAATAAGCTTTATATTCAGCACCTTTATTCTTCAGTATACATTAACTAACTGTAATGAGACACAGTGAATAAGATTTGTCCTTTAAGTGAGGAAGATTCAGGACAAATGCCAATTAAGTTGAGTCATGTAAAGCTGATGAGTTGCCTAGATGTTTTATTGCATTATTCTGTTCTCTTTGGTCGGTGTTCGTATTCCCGATTACCCACTTTTGAGTGCTTCGTGTGTGTTATTTTTCCAGACAATGGTCTGGGAGAAGAAAACATGTTTAGGAAAGAAAAAAAAGACGTGGTTGGCAATTAAAATACCTGGTAGCTGCTTCCTGGTTTTAGATAGTGGTTTGGATGACTTGACCTGTTCATGGTAATTGGGTCCGTGTGACCTTCTGCATATAAAGTTGACTGGAAAACCGGAATGAGTGGTATTGAACTGTTGCAGTTTGAATGAGAAAAAAATCCTGAATCAAGATGAAAAGCCAACAAGTATATTGTTTTTGTAGCACTCAAATCCCTCACAGTATTTTGTTTCACTTTACAAAATCCTTGGAAATCTCAGCAGTCAATCAGGCTGTACAGATTCAGCCTTGCAGTGCTAGGTAGTGTTGTGGTATGAATTCTTTCTAAGCTTGCAAAATATGAAGTCGGACGTTAATGTCCTCTTACATAGAAGATACCAGCAGCTTTAATGAAGATCACTGGGGGTTGTTGCTTTTTTGGATTATTTTTTTTCTTTTAAGCTTTATGTTAAAGCTTAGCTTTTATGTGCCCACCATTTAAAAAAAAAACAAAACCCTCATGTTGTGCTTTGTAAGAGTGGAGGTTTACCTCATGGTAGTTGCCTAAACTTTCCTTTCTTTGTATAGCCAAACCCAGTTTGCACAAGCTACCTGGCAGCTTTCACCCCAAATCTCTATCCATAATTAATAGCAAAATTGTGCTCTCTGCAAGCCCTTGAGCTTTCTAAACGTTTCTCTCTGCTGTGTTTGCCACCTAGCAATGTGGGTTTGCTCACTGTAGTTGCTTTGTGTTTTAGAAAAAAATATTCTGACATATTAATTGTGTGGAGTGTAGTTTCACCCCCTCACTTTGTTATATTACTGTAAGCGACAGCCAAAATAACAGTGAGAAGCAAGGGATTTAGAAAGATAGCTCACTTCTGAATTCACTTCACATCAGGGAGGAATGTTCCATCTATTCCTAAAAGAAAGAGCCTTTCTGGCTATCTGTGGCTTCTCAGCCTGATAAAACTGATGGCTTTAAAGTCTAGGCAAATATCAGAGGGGGGCTTACCACATAAATAAATGTGCCTTTGTCTTTATATCTCAGGTATGGAAAGCTCAGAATTGTGATCGGAGAAGACTGTGTGGACATTATTTAAGGCTATAATTTATCTAGCACCCAAAAACATGTCAGGCGTTTCTCAGAGTAAGAAAGAGGTCTGTGGATATAGTTTAAATACGGTTATTCACACACACACACATATGTGCCAGAATCTTATGTAAGCATAACAGTATCTCTAAACAAAAATCATTATTTTTTTTTTGTATCGGGATTCAGTGTTTGGGATGCAGAGAGATCTGCTAGCACAATAAAAACTCATAAATGTCACTGCGTTATACGATACTACTAATATATTTCACTGCTATGGAATGGCCTTAATTTACCAGCCCCTTTTGATCCTGACACACAGGATCTGCTTCTGAAAATTATTATTTCTCTCACAATGAATTTGCTTTCTCTCTGCTCCCCAGCTGGCTTGAATGCAGTTCCATCCCCTTTGTTTTTCTGGTTTGGGAGTTGCTCTTTCAATGCCAATGGCACATCCTGCAGCCTTTGATCTTCCCCTGAGTCCCTTCCCCTGCTACCTCAGTGCCTACCAAAGAAGCAATAAGCCTGTAGACAGCATCACTTGTATAGTCAAACACATCTGGCAAAAGAGTGCAACTAGGAAAGCTCATCGAGAATTTCTGTCACGTCGAAGCCGAGGGATGAGGTTAGTCTCAGTTAGTCAGCAAAGATTCTGCGAAAACGCGCCTTCCCGGAACATCCCCAAGACTTAATGAGAGAAAGGATTCATTCTCAAACAAGTCAGGATGCTGTCAAGTTCGGGAAAAGTCAAATTCACCTTTCTTTGAGCTTCTCAGCTCCTACTTTCGGCCCCTCCTTAGCTGCTGATCACGAGTTCTATAACACCTCATACGAAGTTTTACTTTCTTAAAACCTACAAATACTGTTTTTGCATAAGGAACAAACGTGTAAAATAGATTCTACTTAATCATAGGCTGAGGTGGAAAAGGCAAGTAGTTAGTCGGGGAAGCTTTCTTTGCACTAAGTCCCAAGACAGGACAGGGGACAGAATTAGCCAAATTTCTCAGTGGAGAAAAAAAGATTTGCTAGAACAAAAATGTTACCAATTAACAGCATGCTGTCTTGGGAACCTGGCTACATTCCTTTCTTAGTACTTAGTGTATTAAAAAAAAAAAAAAAAAAGAAAAAGGTTTTTTTATGATCGAAATTGTTCAAAATTGGCCTGAAATAGTGATTTCTAATTTTCAATGTTCAGACTAACCATCTTGGCAATGCATTCTTCACGCAATACAAATCTATATGGAGTAGGTCATATGTAAAAGTATATACAGGGATGTACGAGTCATCTTCAAGACACATTTGGTTTATGAACAGAAGTAAATTGAAAACACTGATTGGAACATCTGGCCACAATGCTTTTAAATGACTCTTTGCAGGAAGGCACGAGCAAGAATTGTGTATATTGTGGTTTTAGGGCCTGTTTGCAGGCAGGAATAAGATTGCCAAGGGTTGAAGACTCATGAACATTCCTGTTGCTATTTCCAGTGCTGAAGTACAACAGCAGCCAGCAGAATTGAACACCTTATTGTCAGTCAAAGCTAACTTAGTCTATTTAGCAGTCTACCAAAACGGTCTCTTTTTTTCTTCACAAAGTTTGCTGGCAGACTTTTTTTTTTTTTTAATAGAAACATTCTTTCTATACAGCAGAGCCATTTGGAATTCTCTTTCAGATGGTATGTGTTGTTTCTTCCTTGTGATGTGTGAAATTGAGGAGGTCTTTTGAAGTACTCTGTATGAAGAGAAGTAACACAATGGAGGTTTAAACACGGAAAGATCTGTTTATTGAACAAAGGATGTGTGCGGTCAGGTCTCCAACATGAGGACTCACCTCTTCTATCATTAAAGCGTATCTGACTTCTGTAGAAGTAAGCCTGTCAAATTCAAACACTGTTGCTTGCCCAACAACTTGCTATCTCTAGCTGAGGTGGAAAAAGTTCTTCGCAGTCGTAATAAAATAATTTCTTTAATTAGAGAGGGAGATTGTCAATAGCATAAAATGTGCACAATATGAAATAATGGCTGAGACAAATCTGATAGTTTTAAATACTATTTTGTGAAAGGATTAGAGTTTAAAGTATGTGCGTGGGATTTAGAAACGGTTTTATTCTTTTTTGCAATGTCTTCAGACTCCATACAAAAGGACTTTTTTGATGACCACGTGATACTCGCTAATGTGAAGTGAAAGCAGCTCATATACATAAAAGCCATGGAGAAATGCTGTCTTGTATTAATAAAAGATGATAAACTCTAGTCTCTGTTGCCTGTAAGATCTGTTCCAACAGGCATGTCATGACCCCTGAAAGACAAGATGGGTGGAGGCTGCGGAGGTGAGATGAATTTTCATCGCTGCATTGGCAGTAATTGGCATTTTCATTGGCACAATGGTTTGTATGCTTACTTGGAATGTGGAAGACTCACATTTAAAACTTTGCTGTGCCTAAATTGCAAGAGTTTTGTATTCAAATATGCTTTGAAGTATCTTAAGGAAGCCTCTTACCAAGCAGTAACATTTTGTACAAATAAGTAGTTATTGGGGCAGGTAAAGAAGGAAAAACAGGATTCTGCAGTTGTATATGAGTATGACTTAAGTCTTTGACTTCAGTCTATATTCTATTATATAACATTATATAGTCTTGCCAGCTGTTTCCAGTACGATGTGTTTGCCTGAGGTGTATATATATCTCAACTCCCCTTGCAATCAAGGAGATCCTCCTGAGAATATTCCAAGTGATTGGAAACAGGAGGTTTGAAGACTGCTGAAAAAGCAGTGACACTGAAGAAGTGCCTAATTCCATGGGAGACTTAGAGATAAAATGCCTGTGTGAAGACAGGCATTACTTGCTATCACCGAGTGAACTGCTTAATGTTGAAGGGCAGGACTTAGCTTCACCTCTTCTTGGCATTTCTTCTTCGCTCTCGGCTGACTGGCCTATTCCTTAGGCATCCACAGAGAGTCTGGGAGTTTAACATGGGACTACGAAGAAGTCGGGGATTGCAGGATTCACTCATACAACTCTTAAGTTTGCGTGTGACTGAAACGAACTGTCTCGAGTAGTTCATCCAAGTAGCGCTAAGGCTGGGAATATAATATGAGTATCTGTATAACCCAGTCCTACTGCTTTTGTTCTTTTCTGTGTAGTCCTACTCTTAGTTTGTACAGGTCAGGCAGTTTTTTTTTTTTTAAAAAATCAGACCATAATCTTGGGTTTGATTTTTTTGTTTGTTTTTTTTTACACTTTTGCAGCATATAGGAAAAACTTCCCTTTAAAGAGCTATTTTACTAATTCCTAACCAATATTCAACCCAGTCTTCTGAAAATCATAGCTGAATGTTGAAATTGTGTTTGAAAAATAACATTTCTGCTTAATTTCCACAGTTCCTTTTCTTTCCAGGAAAGAAAGGATCTGTATAAAGAAGGTTATATTTTATAAGTGACTGGGGAAAAAGGTGTTTGTCTATTAAAACTGTATGCGTGACTGAAAATGGTAGTAATTTTTAGCCTGGGAAAGGCAGGGCTTTCTGCATTTTTGCTTTCTCTCACTGTTCAAGGTCACCCATGTATGATACTGATGCTAGCACTTCTGGCATCCTGACTACTTACGGTGTCTGTGTTTGTTCCTGAGGGATGTCTTAGTTATATGCACCTTTGCTAGTCTTTAAAGCACTCGGGAATTCCAAATTGCAAAATTAATTGAAATCAACTAAAAAATTAGGGTCTCATAATCGCTGTCAGGATCACAGACCTTGCCTGGTTTTAGGTGGCGTTTTCTTCCCTCGGAGACTCTTTACAAGTTCCCTTTTCCACAGCATCGCATTCCTGATTATTTTGTTCACCCTGTCTAAACTCCGTCCTTGCATCCTTGACTCAGCTTTAAAAAAAATGCCATTTCTATACAAATTCCTATGAAAGGGCTGAAGTTTCTAGTGTTCTTTGTGTCACTGCCTCTCAGATCTTCACTTCATCCTGGATATTTATTGAGGACTGGGAATTACTAGTGATTTTGTAGATGGTAAGGAGGAATTGCTTATTTCTTTTCAATCTAAAAAACAAAAAACAAAAACCCACAACTGCAGAAACCCTGCAAAGACTCGGAATCATGAGCTATGTGGTGACTCAATATAGAAACACCGGTTATAGGGAGTAATTAGACTTACATTTTTCCTTTTTATTCAGTCACATTAATTATTATTATCATATCTTTAGCTGTCAGTACTTAATCTCATCTGGTGCTGCCAAGGGATTTTGATCCTAAATGGGCCTCTGTAGAAAGAAGTGTGTGGAAAAATAGTAACTGTTGAATTTAGTGAAAGGTCATTTCCCAAGTACATAGGTTTTGATTTTTTTTTTTTTTTCAGTTCCTCAGTGTAGACATGCCACTTGTAAATACAGTGCTTCTCTTTCAGCTTCTCTTTCACTTTCTCAAAGAAACCTACTCAGAATACTTCAGTAAACAAAAAATGTAAAAGGACAGCTTGGGATGCTTGATCTGAGAAGAAATGGCGTGAAATTGTTGTGAAAAAACACTGCATGTTTAATGTTGACATAGATGCCTGTATTATATCTTTCAAGAACGCTTATGTCTGCCTGAACATCTTAACCTTAGCAAATTTATTTGCCCTAGTGTTAATAAGTAGGAGAAGATATACCCCAAACATTCCTTTATCTTAAGGATGGAGGAAAAGGAGTGAGAAACCATAAGAGAAAATATTTCAGGCTGAAGTCTTCTGGCAGATAATTCTAGGTGGGTGCATGCTAGTTTTTCTTCTGTTTGCCAGCAGAGAAGCAATTCTCGTTATGAACCTTTTACCTGCCAGACACATTGGTTGTCACTTAAGTGATTATTAGCCATCGCTTGCTGATAGACTTAAACATCCATACCTGGTTCGAGGTGTCCTATTCCCATCAGTCTAACACACATAGCATACCATTCAATAGAATGTACACAGGATATTTAATTTGACGTGGTTTTGAAAAAATTAGTTAAACCTTTCACTTGCTGTTATGCAAATGGTGATTAATTTCAAATTAGTAGGCCAGAAAACGGAAATGTGTGGACGGAGATAGGTGATTTGTCTCTACCTCCCTGCATATATATGTCAGTATTACTAGACTTCGCTATATATGTAGAGAGCAGTTATAAATTGGCAAATCTTTTCTTTCAAGTTGAATTCCCATCTACAATAGCAGTGAATCAGCTCTGTTTTCCACTGTAATGACTTCTGAGGGTGAGAGAAGAACAAACTTGAAAATCACCAGAATTTGAGATTGTTAGGTGAAGCTCGAGGATTATATTATGTGATCCATAAAGGCCAATTCTGCCAGTATACCTTGCCCAAATGTGCATCTTCTCTGCATTGCAGAATAGGAGATTTACTATATATATTTGAAAGTTATTTTCAAAGTTCTTGTTAATCTTTTGAAAAGATTTTGTTTGCTTCTGTATTCTTCAGCTGTTCCTCTGTCTCATTCTGGTAGTGCTGCAAGTCTTCATTTTGCATTTGATCACTGCAGAGAAAGGAAGGCAGCTGGTATATCTAACTGGGGAAAAAAAAAAAAAAACCAACCCAAAGCTGATGAGCACAGTAGTTGTCTTTTGAACCTCTTACTTATTAGGGGTCTGATTTAAAAAAAAATAAAAATCCACTGAAGCTAATAGGACTGGCTCTACTAATCTTATTGGGTTTTGAAGTAGACTTCAGTATCTGCTCTTACATTAGTTGGTAGAAAAAGAATGAAGCTGTAATTTATTTTTTTTTTAAAATGCCAGCAGATGTCTTGCACATTTTCTTACAAAAGCAGGATTAATGATTTTACTCACTTTGATCACACGGTTCCAAGAAAGTGAAAGTTGATGAAATCTTTTTCATTATGTTACGGACAAATCTTCAGTAGCTTCAGCATCAACTATTTTGAGTCCTTTTCTGAGAGACAGGTTTACATAGTAATCAAACCAGAACAAAATTTCAGGGGTTCTTTCAGTGTTTTCATGCTCAATATGAAACTTAATGTACCTAAAAAAGTCTAACTCCTCACATTAAAATTAATTTATACTTCGAGCTTTCTCATTTTTTATTTATTCTTATGTCCTTCACGCTGCTCATGCAAAGGGACTCTAAAATGGCCTGGAAATCACAATTTATCACAAATGTAAAGAGTTTGGCAGAGTACTGTTGATGCAAATGAGGTTGGCTGTGTTCTGCCATAATAATAACTGCTTGCATTAATTATTCCTTTTGCTATCAAAGGAACACTCTGAATTACACTGTATTTTATGCTGTTTGGCATTTTACAGAAATTGCTGCTAAAAGCCTCGGAGATCCTGTTCTGCTGTGCCACATCAGCCGTTTTCACAGGCTTAGTGCTTATGCTGTATGCCTGAAGTCCGTGCAGACTGCAATCTCTTTAGTTCGCTTAGCCATGGAGCCAGAGAATGATTAATAAAAATATATGTACTCCCTGAAAAATTCTGATTAGTCTGATTTCAGAGATGTAATGCAGCAGTAACAGGAGTCCAAAAAAAGTAGAAGTGTTGTGTATCTCTTTACTTGAGGTACAAGAGTGATTATTACAAAATTGAGAGGCACTTCCATTTTCTATAGAAACGAGAGAGATCTGCCTCCAGAAAAAGAAAAGCTGTTAAGGTGCTTTTGTGCTATAGTAGTTGCAGGAGAGTGGCAGTTGTTTATTCTCTGTTCACACCCAATGTGTTCCTATATACCTGGAAAAAAACCCCACCTGTGTAACATAATCCAGCTGTTCATATTCACGTGAATGCTGGTGCCACAATAATAACGATTACTGTGAATATATTACATTTGCTTGTATAAAGGGGGAAAATGAACAGGAGGATGCATCCCCAATGGTCTGAGGTGCAGCTTTTTAGGTAGGTAGGTAGATGCCTTTCAAGGCATTTCACAACTGACTAATCGTTTGAATCGTCTTATTTTGTACATCCCAAATTGAGTCCAATGTTTCTAGAAAGGGAAAAGCAAAGGCCTGGATCAGGGACAAAAAAAAAAAATCCCAAACAGAACAACACAAAAATGAGGAGGAGGAAAATAAAAGCATGTGTGACAAATAAAACGTAAGAATGCAACTCCATGGTTTTGCTTGTGTATTATGTGCCCTTCTGTCCATCTTCTCAATTATTTATTTACACTGTAAATTCTGTATTGTGAGCTTAATAAGTAATAACAATTTGACCTGAAGCAGGCATGTAGAAGGTGACTGGAGTACAGGCCATCATTCTCCGCTAAGCACACTTGCCCTTCTAAAGCAAGAACCAATCTAAAAAGATGACAAAAGCCAACAGGAGTAGGTAGGAAAATGGTAATAATTCAGACAGTGGGTTCTGTATTCCTCAAGGGCAACAGAGAGCAGCATAACCTAAATATGTAATTCAATCATCACCTCTCAAAGACCATGGTAGAGATCCTGGGTGCCTGTCTCATCCTTGGCTCATAAGCCTGTTTTTACATGTGCCACCAATGTAATAAATCAGTTGGGGATTAAGTTTTTAGGACCTGGGACTTTGACATTGAGCTTTAAAGTCTTAGCCTTTGGTCAATAGCTGTTTCTGGATGGAAATGTGCTGAGCTGCCTTAAAATGCAAACACTTGTGAGTGTAGCACCATCAACAGTTTGGAAAGTAATTGTCCTTGGTTTTATGAGGCAGCTGGATTGAAAGATTATATGAAGACAGAGGAATGATACTCAACTTAGAGCTTTTCCTTCATTCTACAGCAATATTTTATTCAAATTGGAACGGTAGCCTCAAAACTCATTCAAGTCTGTATTACAAATCCCACAGAGGTCTCTCTCACCGCTTTTGTAATTTTACATCATTGTTTAATGAGTAGGTTGTATATAATTGTTACATGTGTTTTGTACTTCCCATATTATTTCAGCACTTGTATCTACAATACATCAACATTGAATATTTTCAGTTGAAAGACAACAAACAAACAAACAAAACAAAAAAAACCCCAAACCACCCCCTAAAAACCCCCTCCCTAAAAAGCTGTAAATGTGTGTGTCTCCAGTTAAAATGCTGATAGAAGAAAATACTAAATACTTCAAATTCAGCTTTTTCACAGTATCTGTGCGTTGTAGGATAGCAGCGTGTAGTTGCGTCTCCTGTGTAAATGTGAGCAGTGCGAGGCTGTCGTCGTTTCCCCGGTGACCGATGCTGTCACAGGCTGAGGTATGAACTCACTGGTGTCAGTTAAAGCAGAGCAAAGGAAGTATAGAGTGCATAACAAGTGACCTAATATGGCCCCTTGAATTTTGGCCTGCCTTCATAAGGGTTATGGACTTCACTTGCATTTTGTGGTTTGGCCTCTAAGCCGTTCCTAGTGTGCTACAAGAGCTGCTCTCCCCATCCCCACCCTATCCTTGACGGTATGAGAACTATGCTTGTGGAGCAGGCACAGAGTATTTTGTGTCTGGCATGATTTCTAATAAACTATCTCCAAGAGAGGTAATTTGTCATAAACCTAGCGTCAGGTTTCTGTGCATAAAGTCAAATATTTGCTTCTTATTTCCAGCACTGCTTTGCTGCCCTTGCGGCACTGCTTTTCGTGCCTGAAAGCGGAGCCAGGCCTGAAATCTCTGAATGTGAGAGAGGGATTATTATGGTAACAAGCACGGTATAGTGGCAGAATGATCCACAGGCAGGAATGTTTCAGTCGTGTCTCCAGGACCTCCGTGTCCCTGAGGAAGTGTTTGACACTTCTTGGCTGACTGGAATATTTTAGAAGTAATCAGGAACCCAGACTTATGGCCGGTATTCAATCACGTTGATATTCGTGTGGCCTGTATGGCTTAGCACGCTGCTTTTTTCTTGAGCCTGTGGTGGTGTTGCTCAGAGACTTGCTGCTCTCAGAAAACCCAGGCTTCCCTCAGAAGGGAGTGTAGCACCAGCACGCTTCTCCCTGTTTTCAGATTCAGCCTTGAGTAAGCTGAGGCTACTTCATCTGATTTAAGCTATTGTTTAGCTTAGCCTTTTTGCCAGTGCAGTTAAAAAAACAGGTAATTACCATCTGGTTGTAAAAAGACATAATTTAAGGTTAGACCTGGCCTTGTGAAACACCATTTCAAAATAAAGCCCCTGTAAACCAAACAAGCTGCAAATGACTTATGCTATTTTCCAGCTATTCCCCAAGAAACAGTGCACCAATACACTATTTCGCTGGTGAACGTAAGCCGATTCTGCCTGCGCTCTGAGCCCGATATGGTCATGTATCACGACTGGAAGTGCTATTCCTACTTATAGGATCTCCTCGCCCGGGCGGCTCAGCCTGGCGTAGCTCAGTGTCGGCGGCAGGCATGCGGCTCCTGTCTGGGTCTGAAGCCAGGCAGAACAAAATCAGGCAGGCTCACAATAGACCTAGTAGATGTACGCAGTCTACGTTGTAAATCAAAAGCAATTCAACAGTTCTGTCAAACAGGATTGCACTTCTGCTAATGATACTTTATCATGTTCTGAAAAAGAGAGGCTCTGAAGGGTCTAATTAGGGGAAAAGGAAATATAATTTCTACATGCTGCCTTCACTGTATTTCTGCAGAGATATTGTCTAGGGTGGTTTCCAGGTAACTACTGAATTTGTAATATAACTGTTGGATACTGATTGCGTATATTCTTTAATTATCCATTGTTTATATAGCACCAAGGGCTTACGCTATGCTATACTATACAAATATGATTATAAAATATATGATGGGAAGAGATGAAGTCATATCCCTTACAAAAGATAAACAAGCTTAAAATTTGTCTTTAAAATGAGTATAGATTGTCTTTGCCTTTCGTATCTTTCCAGAGGCAGAGTTTTGTTGTAAAAATGCAGTTCTTATTGAAGTATTGTGTAGAAGGCCAATTCAATAATGTAAACTTACTCAATATTACAAATTCTTGCACTTTCTACTCCACTTCAATATCCCGTACCTCCCTTTATTTGAAAATCCATCATGGAAATTATTTTACTGAGTGAAATGGAAAGGAAAGAATCTGAATAAAGTAACATTCATAATAAAAATGCACTAAAGTTTTACAACAAGATCTTTAAAGGCACAAATACTGTTAGGCTGATAACACCATTAATTTAGCATAGAATCATAAGCATCTGTTAGGCTTCAGTTTTGTCTGAAGGCTTTCTGTTATCTGAGGACATTTTAAATTATAAATTGTAATTTAAAAAAACCCCAACACTTTAATTGTGGTTTAAAAGGCACTTTCCTTTCTCAATCTTCTCAGGCTCTTTTGTTACTTATATGACAATCTTCATAGAATTTCTCACTCTAAAAAATCCCATCAAAATATAGCAAATAAAAATGATTTTTTTAACAAAGAATTCCTCCAGGGGACTTCCTCCAGTATAAAAGCAGAAAATCATATCTTTGTTCTCTTCAGGAGCAACAGTTTTAAAGAAAATGTTTAAAAAATCAAATCTGATATGTTATTGACTTGTGAGAATTATGCAGTCATGTATTTTTCTTAAAAGCAAAATAAAGGATCCATATACAACTCGGAAGAAGAAGGTGAGAAAGAAAATGTTAGTGCGAGATAATAGGTGAAATACTCTTCCATAGTTTCTTAGTGATTTAAGTATTGCATACATATTTAAAAAGTAGATGTAATAGATACTGAAGCTCAGAAATTTAAGCTGACAAAACTTGCGAAACCAACAAAGCAGCAAAGTGTTTTGAAGCAAAGCATTTTAGCCAGCTTTGCTCTCCCGTAGGTATTATGTGTGTATAATAGTGAGAGCATTCAGAAGTCCATCAACATATAATGTTCTCTTTAAGCCCAGAAGTTTAAATAGAGGAAAAATGCCAGTTTGAGATTCACGTCTTAAGCCCATCGAAATCCAGGGCAATTCTGTCATCAGTTTCAGTACAGGCAGTAACTGTTCAGAAATGCGTGTGACTCACGTTGCTCACACAGGCTAGTCGTACATGACATTTCAAAGGGCCAAATCTGCTTCTTGAGTGTGTGATAGTCTGCTTTTACTGTCATCCAACATATACTAACCATTTCATATCTGAAAAAAAATGAATGTCGCAGAGACCTCGCAGCCTAACAGATAGGATAAATTATGGTTCACTGGGCATACGATTTGACAGGCAAAGGATTAGATCAGCCAAGACTTTGTTGGAATTTAGTGTCTTTTCCAGCTGTTGTTTGGCAAAGAATGTTGTACTGTTTGTGTTCTGTAGATCCAAAGGTGGGAATCCACCCTACGCCCCCCAAAATGGGAACCTTACTATAGTTTGAATGACTACAAAATTGCATCATGTTTCTTTCAAGTTATAGCAGCATTTTATTTAAGAAATTAATCAATAAATCAACTTATTTAAGTATCCGGAAGAAGCTATTCTGGAAATTTGGTGCTGGATGTACTAAGCCAGCTTTTTAGAAAAACGGAACATTACAAGCTGTATTATGGGAGGGATTGTGGGAAAAAAAAGTTGGTTTTTGTTTTTTTCTTGTTTTTTTTTAATTAGATGATCTTCAATCTAGACAATTCATATCCTAGAGTTTTGAAACAGTTGGCTGCAGATTTGTCTGTGCTGTTAACTTTTGTTTGAATAGATCTTGGAACACTCACAATGTTTCAGAGCAATCTTTAGATAAGAAAATGGGCTAACACAGGTATTTTAAGGCTGCCAGTCCTATGTAAATAATAGTTATTGATATTGACTTGCATAAAAAGTAGATAATGATGACTGGAGGAACCTGGGGAAGTAGTTCTTGCAAAACTAACTTGGTACCTTTATGTGTAACTAGAAGATTGTTGATAAAAGATAACAAAGGTAAAACAACATGCTTAGAAACAGGATATAATTTTAATTCTAAAAATAGTGCAATATAAAATCAATATGAATTGTATTTCAAATTATTTCAAGTAACTACTAAGTTTAAAATGTATTTGAGTGAAGAATGATAATCAAAAGTATATGGTGCTAGTTTCTCTGGATTTAGTGATTGTCCCTGTAATTGTATTGGAGGTATTTGCATGCTTATAGAATACCAGAATGGAAAATACACTTTCTCTTATAGTGCAATTTTGCATGTGTATGTAAAAAGTCTGAAACAAAACACTTCAACTGAGCAAGAAGAATTTATAAAACAAAACAAACAAAATCCTCAAATGAAACATATTTTGGGAAAAATCAAGGTATTGTACTTAAAGATACTGCATAAAGAAGGAGAAAATAACTGAATTTTTTTTTCTATTTTTATCTATTCATAGAATTTATCTTTCAGTTGTAGATGTAGTAAATCTGTATGTACATGGTGGGGAGTGGGGAAGCTGTACATGTTGTCTTGTTCAGTTGCCTTTAGTTAGTAGTTCTGATTAAATCCTGCACTTTGAGTCCTTCATTTCAGTCTGCGTAGGAGATGTAACCACTAAAATATGTTTTAATTTCCAATTCTCCTGTATTTCCCTTGTGTGTCATAATTAAAACTAACATTATTCTGAATGCATCAGTGTGTCTGTAGGGCACTGTACAACTACCCACTCAGGTTTTAAAATACCTATATTGCCCTGAAAATTAGCATGACCGTATTCTGCTTTATTACTATAATTAGTCAAACTCCAGATATTAGCTAACATTTATTTTACCTCTAGTAACTATATTTTCTTCAGGTCTGAAACAGCAATCTTGAAATCTGTGCTGAATATTAAGCAGAGAATGTATTTTTTGTTTGTTTTGATATAACAAGTCACATAAAGCAGTGGATGTTTTCTGTCTAATTATTAGCAATATTTTCTTATATTGCAAAGGATGGTAAATGGTAGGATTAATAAAACTGAGAATTTGGAATTTTTTGTTCATTTTAAATTATTCAAGGCAATAAAAAGATAAGCCTATTTTTAAAACCATTCAGAAAAGTGAAAGGCAACTCAGTTATTAGATGTAGTGGTTTTGCCAAGAAGTAGGTAAAGTTATGACTGGTAAATGAAATAACACCTAAAATGGCTAAAATTTTACATGTTACAACTTAAGCCTCATTTACAGATTAAATACCTTTTTTTTGGAGTCACTTTATAAACATTAGGGGGAAAAAATTATTTTACTGAAAAATGGAATGAGAAAGTTTTATCACCAGTGATAGTAATGGTAAATTTATGGGAGCTTTGGGAGAACCAAGAGTGTAGGCTCGTCCTTCCTTGTGACCCCAAGTTGGACTGACTGAATCGCTACTTATTTTAATCTAATAGAAAGCTGAAGGGTTGGCATGTTTGACAGTTGCCTTAGCTACTTTCTCCCTACAGAAATACCTTTATTTTCTGATTTTCACCATCTCCTCAGATATAAGGACCAGTGTTTTCAGTGATTTTTGATTTTTAGTTTCTTCTCCATGAGGGCGTGCAGGACCACAGAAGCCCCTGTCATAACTAGAAGCTTTGGTTGGTTGAGGTTTCTGAAAATGATGTCTTGTCTCCTATTCAGCTGGCCAGGGCTTATGGTGCTGGAGAAGAAAAAACTAGAACTCCTTACCATAAAAACCTATTTTGAACGTCTCTTTGATAACTACTAATAGGTATAGTATTAATTTGTAGGATATTAAAAGATTTCAAAATTTAATATCCACACTAAAGAGTTCAAAACTTAATATCCAGGCTAACAAAGCTGAAAAATATTTCTACTGCATGTGATCATAATTAGCTTTTCCAAGTGTAACAGTTACACAGAAACGGCTTCACTGACTCTTCTCAATAAATGCTAAAATAGATGTATTTTTATAATTCCACGAGCCATGAATTGAAGAATTAATTGAAGCCTGAAAAACAAGAATCAAAATGAATCTTTGGGAAACTTCAGAATGAAAATGAAGCTCAGGCTTCAGGGACATCCTACTTCAGGTATGCGGACAGCGTGTGATTGGCGATAGCCCTGTCAGGTGTCATCTTGCCAATAAATAAAATTAGCAATATAGGAGGTATGTGCCAAGCAGTTCGTACCCCAGGCAGTAGACAATGCTGCCGTTTATCTCACCCTTTAAGACCAGAGTCATCCTTTTATATTTTTTTTTTTATTAGTCTCACATTTCAAACTATGACAAGTTTAAAAACTGAAACAAATATATTCAAAGCTTTTTGTGTAGAAACTGAGGCCCACTAAACGGAATTAGCATGGGGAGCGTTGGCACTTAAGCCAAATAAAACTATTGGATCCATGTTGATTCATGAGCTTGTCATCAACTAATACAGAAAACTGCAGCGATTGTAAATCATAGGGTGCTATGTGTAAATTGAATTTCACAACGAACTTAAGAATTGTCCCCATATCAAAATGTAAAAGAGAGAGAAAAGAAAGGGAAATGTGAAAAGGTAATAACAGTAATATATTCAGGATACCGTAGCGCTAACATAAAATACTGCTGCATTTCAGAAGTCATTAATGAAAATGGAGAGATTTTCGATAGTACCGATGTCACCGACACAGGTGTTGTAGCTAATGGAATGTTTTCTACATGCTCATATAGACAGCTAAGGAAAAAGTTTGCTCAATTCTTGAGCACACTGCAGGTTTCCAAAATCACTGTGCCAGCAATGGTCACGTTCCTGCCACACACAGAGGAAGGTGGTGTTTTAAGCATCTTACTCTTTATGACTGTCAACATTCCTAGCAATCTTTATCCCTCATAATCTTGAAACATGACCTTTTCTGGCTCTCATCCTTTTAAATTATAGTCACAAAGGTATAAAAGCTATGCTTTTCAGGTGTAAAGCCCACGTCCTATTGTCAATTTCTTTGCACCAGGTTTGCCAACTACTTTCTCAAATGGTCTTCATTATAAAATGCACAAACTTTGTTTCAGCCCCAAAATTAAGGTGGTTTTTCCCTGAAATGGAATACAGTGCAAAAAATGGGGGGAGCAGGAAAGAAGGGAAGGGTATCACAGGACGAAAGTTAGAAACAAAAATGCCTGCTGATTCAGAGTTCTCTAGAATCTTTCAGAAGACTAAATTCACATTAAATATTCTACTTTCTTTAAAAATTAATTTGAAAGGGTTGACTTGTTCTCCTTTTTCTTTGGTGGGAGCATGCTGCCAGCATGCTTGCTGTCTTTTCTCTAGTGAAACATTTTGCCAGTGTATGACTTACTATACCATTGTTTTGCAAGTGAAATATTTTGCAGCATTGCCTCTTAAGCTCTTCAGATTTTTGTTAGCCATGGGATAAAGTGGGACAAATCCAACTGGGCTAGACTTATAAGCAAATATGCAGCTTTCAATTAATTGTTGAATCTTCAGTTCTTTGGGTCAGCTCTTTTGCCTAATCTCTTTTTGAGGCTTTTAATGCTACCATTCCCTGGAGAATGACAGGAATTCTTATGGGATTTATTGGCATCAGCCAGCTGCTGTCGTCTGATGCTAATGCTGTGATCTGTCAATCACAGGTAAAGTAACTTAAGAAGTTGTGTCACGCTTTGGATGGATTATTTACGGGCTGTCCATAAATGTGAAAATCAAATCTTATGATTTCTTAATTGTTTGATTATTGGATCTTTTAGTAAGAGTATGTGATGCCTTTTTGAGAAGAGGCATAGTTCTCTAAACAGACCTGGTTTTATTTTCTTCAGCTAAAGAGGTATTAGGTCACACTAAGTATAGCCAGATGTACTTGTCACTGCCAAGAGTGTTCTGACATTACATTCAGGAGTTTTCACAAATATCTTGCTAAAAACGTAAGCTGTAATCTTGGATGTATTTTTTCATATCAAACAGTATAAAACATCTGTGTGGGATAAAATCTATGCTGTGTTATTGACAGAGCTAAATTTGTGCTTCATGAACTAAACTGAACATTCATACTTTAAAGTGGCTTCTGATAATTTGTGAAGTGCTGCAGGACTTTTTGTGCTTAAGATGCAGTATTCCACATAAAGTAGTACAGTATGTTTCAGCTAAACAGTAAAAATTGTCGTAAGAACTACATATATATATATATACACACACACACAGTGTTAATGGCTTGTAATAAGGATGTGGTAAAACACTAAATTTGATGTTTTAAAGTAACTGTTCTGAGCACTGAGGTCTTGTCACAATGAGTTTTATAGTGTTTCAGTTTTCTGAGCCACACAGGGAATAGTACTGATCAATGTTTAATATTGTGGTCCCATCTACAATTTATGTTGTCAAACAGTATTTTTAAATTTTGAATAATTTGTCTACTTAGTGGAAAACTCAGAGGAACTCTACAGAAGGATCTGACTGACTCAGCTTGGGGTCACTTGTTCTGAAAGAAAAAAAAAAAGTGTTTCTTACAGTGTTTGGTCACTCCTACACTGGATGCATAATCATGTCTGCACAAAAACATCATAGAAGCTTTTTACATTGAAATTATAAGTAGCGCTCTCTAATAAAGGGTAAGGTTTTTACTAAAAACTAGTGATACACAGCTTTCTCAGGGCAAACAAAAATGGTTCAGCCATTTATTGAGTCATAGAAAATGATCCTTAATCGATTATTGTTGCCAGACTGACAATAGAGAGACAGCTGGACGAATCCATTATATGGAAAGTTTCCTATTAAATTCTCAGTCCAAAGCTATTCAGAATTTGTAATATTTCAACCCATATCTGAAACTCACATTCTGATCTCACCAACGTAAATTTTGTTTTATCTCCATCTGAAGAGTGGCTATGGAGTTGCAATAGCTTAGAACTCTCTGGGCATGTCTAGCTCCTAAACAAAATCCTTTCCTTGAATCATCATCTTGATTCCTTTTACTGAATCAAGATTAGAATCGTTTGAATCTCAAGTCAGTTTCCTTTTGCCGTATTTAAAAGTATGTAGAACCGTGTTGCGTGTGGAGTCTTATCCTAATAGGAGATCCATCTCACACAGATTATGCATATGGACAGAAGGTTAGAATTTTAAAAATGCATTTCTAAAGGGAAAAGCATGCAGGATGTCTCTTTTCTGCACAGAGTGCTGACGTTTACTTTTTAAAATGAAGGTTTTGAAGACTATGTCAAAGCTCTGACTGAGCTGGTTGCATGCCCTACTGCTTTCCTCCAGTTGAACTCTGTCACAGGCAAAGAAAGAAGCGCACGCATATATCTGAAAAAGAATTCTGGGTACTTGAAACAATAGGAAGGAACACCTTGTGCTAGATAAGTTATGCCATTGCCAGGTTAGGCTGTAAGGATCTCTGGAAAGGTTTTGGAAGACTTAACTAGTGGAAAACACAGTTACCTTGAAAGGCTGGAATGAAGTGGCTTGTGATCAGCAGAGAGAGAGTCCTTACCTTGAGGGAAGCATCAGGCATTTCTGGCCTATAGCACTGTAAACAGGCCTGACAGTAGCTTATCTTTGAAAATGCTTGTCCTATAATGTCTTATTAGTAATAAATGATATGCAGATAATTTTGCTGTGGTCGCTGCCCTGAGCTGTGTTCTTGGCATTGGTGAATGGCTGGATACTGTCAGAGGAAGGGCCTTGGATTTAGATCCCCCCCCCCCCCCCCGTTGCGATTTGTCAGAGTCAACCGAATAAGATATATCTGCTCAGTTTGGCTTTTTCTAGGCAATGGGGAGATTTACTGTCAATGAGGACATTTAACTAGTTGGAAATTGCTGATAATTAAGGATGAAAAGTAGGAAAGGATCTATTTTACTAGACAGATCATTAATACTGTTTCTTTCAAGGGGTTTTATCCCTCTACCTGTGAGCTATACCTAGAATAAAAAAAGAAATACCTCAGACAAATCCTGTAAGGCTCAGCTTTTATTCATATGTATATATTTAAGGTTGGAATAAGAATACCTGTGCTGAAATCTTTCCTCAAGTGACTCGGATTTTCTTCATCTCTAGGCCAATGTTGGCCAATGCAAGCAGAATTAGAACAGCCGCATAGAGCAATTTTAGCAAAGCTATGAATTTAGAAGTTGTAGTGTTGCCCAGGAGGTAGGCAGATAAATGTATAATCTTGACATATGTCAACACAGTGCACGCGTGTCCTTTTTCTCTGTAAAGCATTGATTTTTATTGTCGCGCTCCAGCGATAGGTTTCATTATCAATATGAGGTCTTTCTTTTCTGTAGAAATGGCTATGGAAATAGTTTAAAAAGGAGGAGAAATATGTGCATCTAATGCACATCACTAAGATAACTAAAGGGAGCCGCGTAAACTATAAATGAATGTTGAGATGTCTATCACAATTTGTATTTATGCCTTTTTGGAATCTTTCTGGCAATGCTGAATAAAAAAATGGGTACTCTTTGTATTTTTGCATGGCACTGCAGTACAGTTTGCCCACTGAATTCATTTGCTAGGAGTATGAATTATATGGTGTCTGACACAGTACAGCTCTGGGACGTGAAAGGTTTTCCTTGTGCTATAGGGGGAGAAAGCTAGAAAGAGATCAAGAAAAAAGAATGGTGAAAGGGTAGATGCTCAAAGCTTGCCAAAGGAAATAGAAATCTGATTTGTTTCTTCTTGTAGTATTAAAAAAAGACCATTTAGTGAAATGGGACATTAGGAGCTCCTCAGTTTTTTCCTCAGTAGAGATCTCATTAAGCCGAACAAATTGTTCTTAAAAGCTCTCTGTACGAGATCAGATATCTCAAGCTACAACTACAATAGTTTATATTTGTATTAAGTATATTAAAAATATGAAAGATGTTTTTTATGGATTGTTGTAATATTTAAAAGCCAACAATTAAATAATATTTAAAAGAAAAACATATCAGGACCGAAGTGTTCCCTGCTGGATCACCCTTTTTAATAGCATGGGTTAGTGCCAGTTTTTTAAGTGGCACTAAGCAAAAGTTCCAAGTGCGGTAAGTACCACTCGTATCTACCCAAAATCAAATGAGATGTAAATCTTTAAACTCTCTAGAAACTTATTGGTAAGTAAGGTTGTTCTAAGAATTATGCTATCAACTTAGGATCTGGGAGACCTGGATCAGTTATTTGCTCTGACTTCCTGTAAACCTAGGCTATATTTTTGTGGTCTTCTGCGGAGGCCCAAGGTTACTCGCTTCATGCTTAGCCCAAAAGCATGGGCTTTTGGCCACGCTATGATAGCTATAAGTAATTGTATTAGCCTGGCATTCTGCCCCAGATACTACGTGCTCTCCAGCGGTGTAATTCTGGGGAGCTGTGTAATTCTCAGTCTGGAAGCGGTTTATGTCAGGCTGGTTTGTAGCTTGGAAAGTCTGAACTCGGATTCATCTGCAGTAGAGTTTGTACGCAGATACTCAACTTCTCTGTGTATCTTGTTCTCCATATATTGCTATTAAGGATAATTATACTTTCCCACTGCTGTATTTTACAGATAAGCACGTTAGTTGTGAGGTGCAGGGGAAGGGAATGTTCATTTACTAATTTGCTAAAACACATTGAAGGAGATTATGCAAAATATATATGCATTTCTACAAGCCTAGGGTTTTTTAATTAATTCATCTAATCTGTTAACGAAATAGAACTAATTTATTATTCATTAAATGTTTGGAACATCTCTGTTTAGTTATTTTAGTTATTTTATAATCATAAAGGATGCAAAATACTTCGTCCATTCAAGGATAGCAATTTGAAAATAAGAGTTTTTTAAATGCTCTGTTGTTCCTTTAAGTGCAGTAATATTTAAGCTAGGTACCTACAAGATGGCAGAAGAGCAGGTACATATGTTGCAGGGAAATTTTTAAGTTCTAGACCTAAGCTTACTGATGTCAGTGGTAATATTGCTGCTGACTTCAGTGGGAACAGGTATTCATTCTAAAAGCATCTATAGTGTGCCAACTTTATGCAAGTGAATAGTTCTATTGAACTCAAAACCAGTTTTATATTTAGCCTATAAAAAAAATACTTGGATTCTGCTTGCAAGAGCTGGCCTTTAGATTATACACTGCTTAGTATCAGGGGCCATGACTTTTGTGTTTTATTCAGCAGCAAGCACTCTGCTTGATGCTGAAGTTGCCACTAACAAGTGGAAACACTTCAAAATGAATTCAGGGTAGAAACAGCGTTTTCATTTTCTGCTCAACTTGAACTTCAGTCTTTTCTGTTGATTTGTATTGTTATAGACTACTTATGTTTGTCAGTCCTGTTTTTAAAATAAGTCATACACTGAAAGAATATTTTACTAGGCTACGCAGTGATTTTTCTTTAAAGAAAATGCTGCTAATTCTCTCTTCTTACTTTGCTGTCAGTCACCTACAAGTTAGTAGCAGCTTTGAGTATCAAAACTCTTTCTGAGAAATTTAATTGCTCTTTCTGTACAACTCTTCCTCCTATCCTTTCTCTTCCAGCAGGAAGTCCCAGCTCCAAACACATAAACTTAAAGGATGTTAGAGGTCCTGCTTCCCCTATGTTTCTGAGGTCATAGACAAAATCTCATGTAAATCTGTAGTTCTGGACAGAGGATGAAGCGGTATGGAAGAAGAAAATATATTTGTCATAGTACGGTTTGCTGATGCATGTTTTGATCTGTTTCTCTTGACTTTCAGCCTTATCTTTGCTGTCACAAATGTCAGTTCCATTAATCTCCTCTGAACAAGTGAATTAAGAGAAGGCTTTTTCAGCCATAGCCTGCCTATTTAAAACAGTATGATTAGGTCAGTAAGAACTCATCTACAACGTACACTAGACAACTGGCTATATTGAGAGATGAAAGTACTGTTTGGTGAGAAATGCACTCCAAAGTATATAAAGGGATGTGATTTTCAGTGGTGTAGATCTCATCTTATTGTCAAGTATTGCAGAAAATACTTGACACGTTCACCTGTCAGTTTTAACAAGCCATCAAAATCAGCCTGGACTAAGCCC
Organism: Platalea leucorodia; assembly: GCF_965183815.1. Classification (NCBI taxonomy): domain Eukaryota; kingdom Metazoa; phylum Chordata; class Aves; order Pelecaniformes; family Threskiornithidae; genus Platalea; species Platalea leucorodia. The sequence continues at coordinate 4,353,737 of NC_138828.1, read as the reverse complement.
TGTGTTCCTACTGTAATTCGTGACTAATTATATACCGCAATTCGTTCCAAGTTACCAAGACTTGAAAGGCCTGTCTGGTTTAGGATTTGTTGCAGAGACATAATGCCACTCAGAAAATACAGAAGAGTTATGCTAGCAAATACCATTCCCAAAGCTAGGATATCATCAGTGACGCTGTTGGATAGATAAGGGTTGCTTACAAATCTTTGAAAACATTTTCAAGAGACACCTGTCTAGAAGAGGTCAAGATACTTTTCCATTTCTTTGTCGACTTCTGTATGTTCAGATGGAGTTTTGGTTGTTTTTAAATGCATGTATTATGTTTCAAATGAGATAAAATTTGTAAGATCATCTTGTTTTATGTGTAGAGTTGCTTTAAAAAAAAAACAAAAAACCAACCAACCAAACAAAAAAACACCAACCAACAACAAAAACAAACAAAAAACCCTGAGACCTGCAGTCCTCACTCACCTGAGCATTTACTTTCATTGTTGCTTATACGTAGATATAGAAGCTTCACAGGCTTGGAAGCAAAACAGAGTTATCTCTATAAAATCAAGGTTCAAAATTTTGCTGCCTAGTCTGTTACACATCAAAGCAGAAACTTGCCTGAAAATAGCTTAATCAAGGTGGATAAAATCTGCCTTTGAAAGCATCACCCTACATAATTTTCCAGCTTAGCTGTATTTATAAAGGTTGTCATCTAAAAAAAAAATAAATGATTATTTATCAGCTAGAGTGTACAGCAGTATTTGGGAGAAGAACAATTTTCCAGCACATTATTTGGAAAGAGAAGCACATGGCTCTGAAGCAATTGCTTTATTTGACTTTGTTAGTTTTAACACACTCTTCTGTTCTATTTTTTTCATATGCCTCAAATCCATATCTCTACTTCTTGTGGTGTTCTGAAGATTCTTTTCTCCTTCATCTCTAAGTTCAGCTGCACTATTTGACGCATTTATTCCTAGATAAAATAATCACATTGGTGGTACCTTTCAATAGTATCTTTCTGGGGGAAAAAAAAAAAAAAAATTGCATGTGAGTGAACTTGCCCTGTGTGATATTGCATTGCTGATGTAATCCCACAACCATGCCCTGGTAATTGGTGGGTGAAAATACCAGCAAGCCTTAGCTTTAGCAAGAAACATGACATCATCGTACATAGAGTATCCCTGTTCTTTTTAGCTGAAGCTGAATCATACATAATTGGCCGTCTGTAGTGTACAGAAAGTGTTTTCATGTCTGTATAACATTTTTATACTGATTTGCGTGCTCATTGTAATGTATTCTGATTGAATATATTCTGGATAAGTTTTAAAACAGAAAACATTTGAAAACTTCACAAATAATGAGAACGATAAAACAAAAGCAGAACTGAAAAGAACAAAAAGCTCCTGAGACATTTTAAATGTTGTTCTAGAAAGTTAATACCTGTAAAATGCTGTCAGTCTAAATGCAGAAGTTTTTTATTCCAGTCTGTAAGAAAGGATAAGTGTAATACTGGTGGAATTAATCCTTTGATACTATCACAGACATGACCGCTAATTTTGTTCATTTTGGTGTGCTGAAGTTAGGTCTTTGAGAAATACTCATTTTCGGCTGTAATGCAAGATTTTACAGCAGTGCTGTATATTTTTCATAAAGTCTTTAGCCTAGTCTTCTGTCTGAAAGAAATGCTACTGCATGCAGTTACTGCTTGCATGGTTTCGTATCCAAGAGACCAAGACACATTGCAAGGTTCCAAAATGATACCATGACCCAAAGTGAACGTTCCAACACTTACTTTTAAATATAGGCAATTTTGAAACCTATGAGGGCTTAATGCCAATGGCATAAATCATTTGTTGGTATAAATTGATAAAACTCCATTCAAACTGAATGATTCATGTTCACTCACACCAAAAATAATTCGATCCAATGTAAATTCTACTTGTGCTGAAAATCTAAATTTTAACTTTCAAATTATAATGATCTTTGAGAGAATTACATTCTTCTTATTCCCAACTGGGGTTTATTGTTTTTCTGATAAATGACTTTTCTCAGCCATATATGAGTGGTGATGTGTGTTTTGCTTAGGCTAATATTTCATAAGCTGTCAAAGTGACCACAGACCCTGCAGGAGGTTATAAGAATAAGTAAACCAAGCTGTTACTTCTAATATTGTCCCAAACTTTATTACATTTTATGAGGCTTAGCTCCTGAACGCTTGCCATTGGTTTTCAGATGTAAAATCATGACTTAGTCATTAACCTAGTGTTCGCATGCGGCAGTTGTTGTTATATGCAAAAGACACTGAAATAACGTTAAGGATCTGTTAAATTGGCAGAGCAAGGAAATGTACAGGAGGACTTCATGCCCATGCATCAAAAATTAATTGCAAAATGAGAACCAGTGTTACAGAATCTCTATGAAGTGACACAGGCGCAAAACAGTTTGATTTGGGGATGGCGTTGCAACAATTCTCTCTCATGTACGTACTTAATTTAATTAGATCTGCAACTCAGTATGCACTTGGAGCAAAATGGGTGCAGCGTTGGGTTCTTCCCAACACCTTTTACTTAGCAAACTGGATTGACTAACAGAATACTACAAGTAATGTAGTAATGTATTTAATTAATTTGATTGCTGTTGACAGAGCTAGCATTTTGCCGTTGTTGTTCCACCTTGCTTAGGTTGTGGAATATATTTTAATTGATTTGTTTCACTTGAAGGCTTCATCAAAAACTTTTTGGGTGTGTTACCACAGGCTCAATGTTAATTAAAAAACATTACTAGCACTTTTGTTTGCTGATTTTATTGGAAGAGTGACTTGTATCCTTTCCTCTAGTAAGAAAACATTTGAAGACTCTTTAAGATAGAATACATAATCTTGTCTGAGAATACATGTTGCATGTAAGACAGAGGACTCAAAAGTAAATAGAAATCACTAATATATGTAGGACTAAGCCTGCCTTTACGTTGAATAATACACAGAAGCTGAACAAAGCAAAGGGTGTACCTCTGACCAGCCAATATTCAGAAAGGGTTCTGAACTAGCACGTATTAATCTGTTTATGCGTGGTCTTTCAATATGGCTAGATGCCTGCCTCCAGATCTTCACCTTTGCTGTACCATGATCTTCATCGATAACATGTGTGGAAATAGCACCACCACCTCCAGTGATGCCACAGGGCTCGCTTGCCTCTGGCACTTATAGTCATAGTTTTGAACTGGCCAAGAATTTCCTAGGTATCTTTTGCTATCAAATGTAAATTTGTTGAAACTAAAACTAAAGGAAGGGGAGTAGAAAGAAAAGGGAAAAATGTTCTTGTAATCGGAAGATTTGTGTATGCAGTCTCCAACGTGAAAGACAATGTTTGGAGTGGGTTTTTGGGGGGTTTTTTTGTGTTGTGTTTTTTTTTTTTTCTCCATTTGACTAAGTTCTTGTTGTGTAATGTTAGGTAATTGTAACAAAAAAAAGTGGTATATTTACAATGGTTGAGTTCAAACTGAAAATTTTCAAATCGCTCAAAAACCGTCTGAGAGTTTTCGAGATTTTCAAACTTCTATACACACTAAAAGTGGAAAAAACAGTATATCTCTAAAATGTTCAGAGACAATAAAATTATTTTTCTTCCTACTCTAATGCAGTATCTAAATGCCAGGAATCATCTGTGTGGGGTCTGATCTCTCCATCAGATCTTGTTTATTACAATAAGATAAGCAATGGAGTGGAGCGCTCTAACCTTTCCAAAAATGAAGCACCATACTTGTTAAAATCAGTTGGCTGCCTGTGTATGTACCCATTACTACTAGATAGTGCACAAATAAGAGTGCATATTGGAAATGAAAGGAGGCAAACAGAAGTGTAAGACATGAAAGCATTTGATATTCTGTCAGCAAAAAGTGTAACATGTAAGAAGTAACTGAAAGTTTGCTGTACAAACCAATAACAAGTAAGAAATAGCATTATGTTGATTTAGAATATAGGAAAATTAGTCTGGAGGCTTGAATTTTATCTGAGGCTGAACTGTTGAATTATATGGAGTTGGGTGATTTATTTGTATTTCAATTTCATTTCTGTTTCTTCTCTCACCGTTAGCCGTGCATATTTAGATTGTCACTGAAGAAGAATTATTTTTTAATACGTGTTTCCCTGCAGAGTGACTAGTACAAGTGAGTCTCGAGCTCAGTGCAGGATTTCTAGGGACCCTGCCATACAACAGTAAGCAATCCCCTGATTTTCTGTATCAGCTGCTGTACATTGACATGTGAGTGTGGCCCAGCAGCCGCTCTCAGTGGCACAGGGATCTGCTCCAAAGGCAGACAAAATAACAACTCTAGTTCCATCTGTGCATCCGTTACCTGGGGTTGTCACTGGCAAATGATGATTAGTGCACGCTTTCAAGTGTATTCATTCATTTTCAGTTGATCAAATGGCTGTTTTGACCCTAGCATGCAAAGGCGTATTACTCTCAGTATATTTATGTGGATTACTGTTTATTAAGAATTAGGGGACTATCAGGATCAAATTGTGACACATTGGGTGGCTATTTATTAACATGCTCAATCCAGTAATTTTTACAATCCTGACCTCAATGTGATTGTTCTTTTTTGCTGTCGGTAAGTAAAATGGAAGTATTATTTAATTCCTAGAGAAGACTGAGGTGAAATTAATATCTGTGGGGTTCTCTCCACAAGATGCTGTTGTAGCAAGCAGATGATAAAGCCCCGTATTTGCCAAGAAAAAATGTGGTCTGCAAACAACTGCATAGCTAGAATTTGACGGATTTGCAGTCATTGTTTTTGGGGTATGGAGTAGGCCAGAGATTCAGCTCTGTCAGGATTCTCAGGGGGTTTTGTTACAGACCTGCCTATCCGTATTGCACTAACCCACTGCAGTTCTAGCGCTTCCTCCTCGCTTTCTGCCAATTCGCGGGGAGAGCTGTGCATAACAACGCTGTCCTGTGCCTCTGTAAGTGCTGAGTGATTTAGGAAGTGTAGTTAATAAGCTACTCAGTGGTGAGCGTTACAGATTACAAACTTCACATGTGCGCTCAGCTTGCAAAAATGAAGTAACAAAAAAAAAAAAAAAAAGAGGTCCTAACAAGGAGTGGAGTGTTTGTACCTGTGAAGGGCAATGGCTGTGCGTGGACCACATTTATTCCTACTTTCCAGTCAAAGGAGATTTAACTCTTGAAGTCTTCCTGAGATGTTGCAAGTCTTTCGACATTTGTCATCTCTTTCTTATCTCACTGTTCCTCTTTCCCTCTTACTGTCATACCTCTTATCGTTGTATTCTTTCCAGTATCCTGTTTCCTAGGTTTAAGTTGTTCTTCATCTTCTCAAGTTTCTGCACTTCTACTTTTGCAGTTCCTTGGGCATCACTGGTACTTCAGTTCATAGATAAGCTTCCCAGGTGAGTTTGGACAAAAATCTAGGTAGAAGTAGTCCAGCTTACAGCACATTTCAGGTGTCATTGTAAATCAGTCATCTGAATATTTCACGACTAGGTTGAGTTCCAGCCCAAGTACTTGATTTGCAGTTGTGGTTGCCTTTCTCAAATAACAGGAAGATCTATTCAGGCACCAAGTCAAAGGTCTGGCTTTTTTTTTTTTTTTTTTTTCTTCACAAGTAAGCATGCTCCTGTTTGATGAGCCTAGTACAAAGCATATCTAGGAAGGACGTAGGAAGGATTTAAGTGCAAACACTACCATGACTTAGAAGAACACAACAAAATTTGAGCAAAATCTAAAATGTAAATCTAACTGAAAAGATGCTGTACAACAATGTGGAGGCATGGATCTACTTATATATATTGCACATATTCAAATAGGTATGGAAACTATTCTGCCGAGAAAGGCAATCTTTTGGAGTACTTAAAAGTAAATATTTATTTTCTGCTTCCTGTTTGAAGTGTGCACTATGTATACAAAATTACATTGGAAATAAAACTTGTTTCATCGTTACTGCTTGAATAAAAAGATGGTCACGGGAGACAAAACTGAAACAAAAGAGAGTTTCATTTGATTGCACAGAGCAAACCCATCTGTTTTCAACATGGATTATATATGCTATATTGTATACTTGAGACTAGATGTAGATTACAGAATAGCTAATATGTACATTGTAGGGTGCACATGCATATAGCATAATGTAAATATAACATGTTATTTATCGGATATTTATGTGACAGTATTTTTGGCCTGTATGAATTTGGATAAACTTCTAAACATTGACATATTTACATAGTATCTGACAAAAAGTGTTGGAAGGTGAGAGCTTTCTGTTACGCCACAGAAAAAGCAGGACCAAAAACTGTTTAAGATTTCCATTCGTGTCTCAGGTTTAATTGCTTTCTGAAGTTTCACCTTTGATTCTCAAATATTCCACCCTGTCTCTTCCTGAAACTGATTGTGTTTTTATTTTGCCTAGAAAGTCTTGAGTGAAGGCAATTCAGCTGTTCCTGAATCTGATGAAACTGAGGGGTAAAAAAAATCTCTATACCAAAGTAAAATATATATCTATATAATTTATATGCATTTATATTTATAGAGAGAGTGACTTCTTTCTAAACACTTCTACAGCCAAAACCGCTGGGACTTGAAACTTGAAATATGGCTTGGAAATTGCTCTCACCAAGAAGAAAGGCTTTTGAGTTCTCTAGAGAAAATTGGTTTTCATTGGACTGAGTTATGAGCATTTCAAATTCAATATTGAGAATGCACTGGGTTTTGCTGGAGCTTTTCAAATGGCCTCATAAATTGAGCAGATAAGGATGGCTTGTGCTAACAGTTGGCGCAAACAGCTCCTTAAAGGAACTCTTTACTCAGTAAAAGTTTCATTGCTCCAACAAACTCTGGCACGAAGGTATATGTAGATGAACGGAGAGCATTTAATCTAGTTGTGGTCAAGTTTTAGGTTGACAGCAACCAGATAACTGATTCTTAAACATGAATTTTCCCCCTCCGTTATAGTTATTTAGAGTGTATTTAGTAGAAAATGTTAACTAACAGGTTTTTCAGCTCAATTTACTACTTTAATCCAGCTAAATCCTTAAAACAACTGTGAGATGTTGTAGGTACCTGGGCAATGCCCTTGATCTCTCTGGTTTCCACCTCTGTAGGAACATTTTAGGTTTTATGGCCTCTGGTATTTTTTTGCTGAAGGTCAGAAGTCTGTTGTAAGAGCTAAAAGAGAAGTTTTTGCCTGTTCCGTAGGGATGGCTGCCTCTGACTGCAGGAGACTGGCTTACAACTACGCAACCATCCCTAGAGAACAGGCAAAAACCTCTTCTCTAAGTCATGTTACAGACTTGAGGACTCTGTCCCTAAAAGCTTTCCTTCACAAACATAGGGCTTGTCTTTGAAAGAGAAAAACATCTAAGTCTTCAGAACTTGAATGAGGAGAGAAAGGAGAGATTTGAAGGTAAGTACACACATAAGGACAGACCAGAAACTGCTACTCCTGAGGGCATAGGGGAAAAAAAAGAACCTTCTCCTCTGCTTCCTCTCCCCAGATAAATATGAATCAGAGCTTTTTCTAGGCCGAAACCTTTTTTTTTTTTTTTTTTGCTTCCCACCACAGAAACTAATCTTTAATTATTTTATAAATCACAAGAAAAATTCATACTGACAGCTGTCAGTTCTTTCCTGAACTACAGACATCACAAGTGTCGTCTTTTCTCCACTACATCGTCATAGCCATTTTCATACTATTTTGTCAATGCTTCAGCTTTAAATCCAGTATAAACATGCGCCAGGATACAGTGAATACAACCTGGCTAGAATCAATTTTGTTCTGCACGTTTTTCTTGTTTAGACTTTGATTTAAAAACATTAAGTGAAATCCTGATCCTAATACAGCCACAGGTAAAATTCTCGAATGACATCAAGGGAACTAGTTATAGCTACCATATTAGCATTGTAAGACAAGATTATTCAGGAGCCAGTAATGAAACAAGGTAAAATAAACTTTCTCCTTAAATTATAGTAATAGGTTACTATCTGGTATAAATAACTGAGAAGCATTGATTATTGCCCACTATGGTTTCTTGACTTAAAGAGGAAAAAAAATGATGTGTTAGAAGTATGAAAGGGAAAAAATTCTGACCACAAGAGTGATCAATGTTTTGATTTTTTTTTTTCTTCCCTGAATTCAAAGGGCCTGAGTAGATGGAAAGAGATGATGTGTGGGCTTTTTGACAACTAGGTATTCTGTTGTTCTAGAAGGTTCACAGGAACAACAAACTTTCACAAGTACCACCTTGAATTTGACAAATCTTTCATGAAAGTCATTATTATCTGCCAATTTCTGTAGCAGTCAAATACACCCACCTTCAAGCACCGTCTGTTCTACATAAACGTATTCTGTCTGATGAAGGCAGAATACCTTCAATTAAAGTAGATCTTTAGATATTTTTCAAAAGCAGAATGCAACTCAAAGAAAATAAGAATTAATATATTCTAATTTTTAACTCCTAAATAGTTTTCTGCTTAAATTAATAAATAGAGAAGTTAGGGTAAACTATATAAAGCATCTGTTTAAGCTGTGCTGAGAATAGCATTGAAAGAACACAGGAGCCGGTAAAGTGTCTGCTAGAGCATATAGAGGATGTTTGCTAAATAAAGTAACTAGAGTGCTTTGAATTATAACAAAAAAAAAAAAAAAAGAAATAGCAAAATTCATTACATATGTCAACCAAAGTTCAATTCCTCTAAAGCAATAAAACTCCATCAGCAAAAAGGAGGACATTATTTAAGTAGGAGACCTCAGCTTTGTCTCAGTGTTGCAGCACTACTCCAGTTAAGACATGTAAAACTGTGTCCTCCACATTAACTATATTTGTGGGTTTTTATATCTTTTCATGTGTTTAGAACTTTGGCATCTGCGATAAGCTGGTATGTCTAAACCATTGGGCTGGAGTACTCCGGTATTTTTACCCCAGGTTGCACTTGCTTTATCCCTCTAACTGAGGCTGCAGCTAGAGCATACCATGGCGATCTTCAGCCCTGGAGGCTCAGGTTTCCTTCCCATGGAAACTAAATTGTGTGCAGACTGGCAAGAGAAGAAAACTGCACGCTGAGCCTTGCTTCGGCGCGGCACTGGGATGCAGGCCACGTGTGCAGCTGCACCGAGGGGTTGGAGAGTACACCTAAGTCCCATTTTTTGAGACCAAGATGCTCCATCTCCATATTTCATTAAACAATCTTCTTCATCTGTTTGTTTAAAAAATGGCCTTCAATTTAAATACGCAGAAGCAAAAGGTTTTAGATGACCGTGTTGGTTAATAAAAAGTGAACTTTTCAGTCTTTTGCTGAACTCAAGAGTAAAGCCCTGTATTCACTTATCTTTCCTTCCTGCAGAGCCTCACTGGCCTTATGGGATTTTTAGTCCGATAGTACAATGTCTTCAAATCCCAAAGTTCAAACACAGAACCCAGCTCCTTAAAATACAAATTTTATTCACTTTCTAGTAGAGACTAGCATTATGAAGCTCAGCTACTGTTCCATGCGTTGCTTTGCATTCCTATTTTGTTGATTTAGTGTGATGTGGTCATTTGGTAGTAACTTGTGTAAATACAACACCTGGTGTAACTCCCTTCAGCAGCAGCAAGGAATGGTATGACAATTAATGCCAAGCTTAGTCAGATTTGCTTTTGAAATTTTAACATCGGCTGCATTACTCTCGTGTTGTTTCACATGGCGCAAAAATAGATTTAAGAGCACTGAAATATGTAGATGCTTTTTAGCAAGCAGAAGAGTTTGACTGATTTTGCAAGTTTTACTAAGCTCAAGCACTTTATTTTAGTTCTAACCTGAACTCCTTTCTGCTTTTCTGAACAGAAATGAAACATACTGAGTTGCCCAGGATGTCTGTGCATTGAAAGATCATCTTAAAAGATACAGTGCCCCTAGTCAGTCCCAAATTCATTTCTCCAACCCCAGCCTCTAAAATTCTCTGTGAATTTTTGTCCTTTTGTCCTTCTCACAGGTCTCTCCAGTATAGCATAGGCATATAAATCCGAGGTGAAATCATTCCAGCTGCATTAAATACAGACCAAACATTTACATGTTGGCCTGAAACAGACATTAAAAAGCAGCACTCCATCCATTTTTGGGATAAATCTATCATGATGATCAAAATAGATAATCACAGCAGAACTGAACAGGCTTTGTGAAGGAACACCAGTTGGTAGTTTGCCAAGAAATTACTGTGCAATAGCAGCAGGAGTTGGCACACTGATGGCATTGTGTTTCTGCCATTCTCCAGAGTTTGTAAAATGTTGAAATTGAGGTCCTACCAGATAAACAGCTTCAGAGAGGTCCTAGGGAATTCTGTACCAGATAAATCATTTTGTGCTAACATCTGTATGGTGGCTTGCGACTTCTACAGAAAAAGAGCATGCTCTAATAAATGCTACAGGATTATGGAATCTTTCTAATTTCTATATAATGTTATTGATTTCATCCCTGCTGCTATTCAAAAAGAATAACTCTGCATATATTACTGTTAGGAGAACTAGAAATTAGGGAACACTATCCAGGCACCATATTTCTCTTGAATTGCATCCAAGTAGCTTCCCTGATTTGCACCTTCCATTCCTTATTTCCTCATGAATAGCCCAGTATCAGTCTCTTTGGAGTGTCGGGTTGGTTTTTTTTGCGCTTTTCCACCCTCCCGGATATTCTGGTTCTTTAGTACACGTGTTTATCAAAAGTATGGAGCTGCTGCCTTGATACCAGAAACATTTGGTGAATAAACTGCGAACAGAAAAAATTGTACTATTAAAAATTTTTTGCTGCCTGATTTATGTCTGCAAATTACCAGGGAAGTGTCATGTTTTGACTGCTGAGTTTTATTTGGAGTGAAATAGCAATAAAACCACAGGCCAAAAATCAGGGTTGCATTTTGCACAGCTATCAGCTGAACAAAAATGCGATGCTGATGCCATAAGCAACCTGGAGTGCAGGGGGGAAATTGTGGAGGAATTGCAATGTCCCCTTTTTAATAAATGTGAGTTCTTGGCCGATGTGGGTCCCTGACAAAGCAAACAGTTTTGTAGTTGTTACTTACGCAAAAGTTGGAGAGCCATAAGGCACTCGGTCTACGTTGTTATCTTGTAGGTACATTTTTCTCTTGGTCTTCAGCAAATTGTTATATAGTTCCTTGTGAGACTGATTCATTTTCCCCCACCAGTTCATAAGTATATGTGCCAAAGGATTTGCAGGTGAACAAACAAGCTTTCTGAATAAGGCTGCCTTACAAGTAGTTTTCTGGTTTCCCACTTTATCATCTGAAGAGTCTGTCATTACAGTATTTCACTTGTTTAGGAACCATTTATCAACAAAGTGCTCATAGTAATGATGTTCTTTGTGCTTTCTTTTGTGCCGGCATAGCAAAAAAACACACTCTGAAAAAAAGATTAATTTTGTTTTAAAAAACTGGAAGAGAGGGACAATTTTGACAGTAAAAAAACCCCAAAAACCTACACCAATGGCTTTTGGGTCAGGCAGCTGTTGTGCTCCTTCAGAACTCCCCTCTGTATAGATATGAGCAGAAGATGGGTTGTGACTCGTGAAATTTGGTTCCTCTTGCCTGTTCCTCTATGTTATGAGAACAAAGATACTGAAACAGAAACTGGCATGCTGAGACTAGAAAACTAGGGTGGAAAATCGTTCGGAACAGACCTGTGTTGCTGGAACACCAGGTGCGTTTGTGTGCTCTGCAGATGCTTTTAAGCATGAGAGCTTCTGCCAAAGGCTTAAATCAAAGGAAAGGAGAAATATAGATCTCTATTGCATAATGTTTCAGATGCACTGTATTCAGCCACCCAGCTTACATGAATTAGCAGACACTTGCAAATTTGTTTTGCAGAGCAAACAAATTAGGTTTGTCCTTCTTCCTTCTATAATCCGAAACCAAATCTGTGGGTAGGTTTTTTTGCCTTTTTTCACTAAGAAAGATTTTTATTCTATTTGTAATCATTCTCATCTTTTTATACCGCCTTGGTGGTTCATTTGGTCTCCTGTAAATCCAGATTTTGTGTATCCTCTATGTTTCTTATGTCAAAGTCATGTAGGACGCTCACTGTAAAAATCTATGATGGCTCTTATATGTGATCTTAGTAACAATCTTGTTTCAGCTACCTTGTCGCTTCTCATTATGTTCATTGGTATAATCTAGATATTCTTCCATAGGTTTCTGTCATTGTGACAAAACAGAGCTTGTATTTAAGGATCAGTTTGTCTCTGCATATTTTATAACTGTGTCTAGTGCTTTCAACTGAAAAGACTCATTCTCTTCCCCCCTTTTTAAGGCCTTAAAAGCATTCTTGATACAAATGTCTCTGAGCATAGAACCATATTTTTGGTCTGCAGCACAGTGCTCTGGGTGGCAAAAAGAGAAAGGTTGACTGGTAGGATTCTTTCCATCTAGATCTTTCTTTTATTTGTGGTTTGCCCTTCTTGTTGTTCTGCAGTCATTATTTCTGTTACAGTCTATACTAGCTGTAATGTATCTCAGTGGAAGTAATCCTTTTTAAAGTCCAGTAACAAACTTCACAAATTAGCTTTGAGAGTATTCCTCTATGCATTTCTGAGATCTGCAAAAACTCTCTTACAAATAACATAAAAGACACTTCCTGCTATATTTTCTCTATTTTTTTATGTCCTTTGGGTATCTGCCCAGGTCTTCAGTGCATACCTTAAAATAAAAATACCAAAAGCCACAAGACGCTATACGGCAACATCTTTGGCTCTCTGCACCAACCATTAGAGGCATAAAGAACTGTGAGGAATGAATGATGCTTCTGGACGTATGTTTCTGTGAAAAAGAGAGTTGTGGTGTTTCAAGATGCACTTGAAGTTTCATGGAAGTCCTACCGATAGTCTGCCCATATTGCATTGCCTTGGGTATGCCACCAATTTGGCTACGCGTTGGACACTTTGGCCGTTTTTAAGTTCTGCAGCATATAGACAGTTCTGACTAAATTTGGTTCCTAAAAGGCCTCTGACAAACAGTCAAAAGGGGTTTTTTGCTATAAGGTACAAACTAGCATTTGAAACCAGCTGCTTGGTTATTTTGAGTAATTCTCTATTTATGATTTCTTAATTTAAGGTACCAACAAGTCTGAGTTTCTGTCACTGTGTTAAAATATTTTCCTTGGCGGCCCTTTGTAAACTGCAGATTTTCCTTCTGATGCTTTGCCTTAATTTGCTGGTTTATGACACCAAAGCTATTTTGTCTCTCTGAACTGTCGTGTGAGAATAATTTTAACAATGTTGGAAGTTCTCTTTCTACAGTATGAATTTTCTTGAACCCATTTTGTCTTATTATATTCTCCAGTGTAATAAAAAGACATGTACACTTCAAATCTTCTACTCTAAGGTTTCTTCAGTATCAGTCTGGTTCAAATCTTCCCCCCTTCCAAGCTGCCGTACTACTCTCTCACACAATCTTTGTTTTACATAATTGCATAGAAATTATTTTGGAACATCAGCCTTTAGCATTCTCTTTCTGGTTTTGGTGTTGAGACATGAATATATGAATGGGTTACAAGGTTTTGGGGATCACTTTGTGACCTGTGATGTTAAGCTGTTTGTGGAGTAGATGTTCACCAAGATGTTCTGGGTTAGCCATCTGATCATCTCATGAGGATGGAAAAATCTTCCTCTCCTGTATATAGGGTATTCTAACTTCATTGAATGACTATAGAAGTCAACTCACATGGTATCTGTTGTTATTATTAACTTGAGAAACTATTCTTTCTTCATTAGCTGGGTTGGTTTAATTCATACTTCTATCCTGCCACTTCATTTATTAAGTCCTCCATCATATGAACACCACACCCTGCTCCCCAGCAAACATCGCAGCCATCATACAAGCAGTTCAGGCCCACCAGTGGTCTTCTCTCAAATGGCATCATTAATATTTCTTAGTTGTATATAGACTACTCAAAGCTGTCACCTTAACCCACGGGAAAACACAAAACAAGCTTCATCACACAAAAATGCTCTGGAAGCTAGTTGCTAGGCAGGCCTATACTGATTTTTTTCATTTTTTTTTTTTTTTCTTTCTTCCCCCTGTATACTATGAAACTTCAAAACTACCACAGTTATAGTCGTCTTCCTCTTAACCACTGGGTCTCACATGACATGCTGCCTCAGCTAGCATTATTAAATGTGTGGAGTGTGAGCAGAAAATGGAGGGTTTAGATAGAGTTACAGATTTTAAGGGCAGAAGAGATCACTTTAATATTCTAAACTGATGTCTTGCTTAGCGCAGAATTTTGCCCAGTGATTCCTGCCATAAGTAATGCTTTCTGCTGGGTGAGGAAGCTGTTGTCAACAGTTTGATTTTAAATACTTATGGTATCATTTTATATCTAGCACCTAACTTCCATTTTCTCTTATTTCTCTCTTTTGTGTATGTAAGAGAAAGTAAGTTATTTTTTCAGGTGCAGATAAATGTAGGAAGTAGATGTTCTAAAAGTAGAAAAGCATTAGATGCAGCTTCACGTATTTAAGACCAATTGCATAACAGCAGGGAATTATGCTGCAGGGTGACAGACATCTGTGCAAACCAAGGATACTCATAGAGCCTACTTCACAGAAAAACGGTGAGAATAATTCCTCTTCATGAAGGAAATGAAATCAAGTTTTAGTTTCTTGATCTTGCAAGGTGGTGTTTTCGCTGATTATTTTTTTGTTGTTGTTGCTAATGGGTTGACATGAATTATGATAAAGTAATCATATAGCTACTCTCCAGGGTCTTGTATGTTGATAGAATGAATTAAATTCAGGAGTAGCTTTTGAAGTTGCAGTAAATTGTCCTGTGCCTATATCTAAATGACCGGACTGACCGCTAGATAGGGATGCATGTTTTGGCTGCATCCCAACTTGGAGTATTTCTTATCATCTTTCCTAAAGCATATGACATATATTGTAAAAATTAGGCATGTGTTAATGTCCTCAGATCAGTGTGCCACCCCTGCAGGCGCGTTGTGCTTTCACTTCTGTTAAGTTTTTTTGGCACTAAAACTCATCTACACTACCTTAAAGCAAATATGCAAAAACAGGCTTTGAAATGTAGATACTTAGAAACAGTTTAGCTAGGTAAAAAATTGCTTGTGGGAGCAATTGAGTAGGTTGTAAAATTCTTCCATTAATGGTAACAAAAATTTTGAAGGAACAAAAAAAATGAGAAAAAGAACCATGACTTTTTTCTAAACTGTGATGAATCTAATAATTGCTCCTGCAAAATGTTAGTTATAATTTCCCTGCAAATGAACAGAAATAATTCTATGCAAAACATTAAACTGGCAATGTAGGCACACAGTCAGTTGTGAGAAGTATGTATTGCATAGCATGAATTCACCTAGACCGATTCCTGGGGGGACTGTTTCTGAGAAGTGCCATTCCAGTTCATGCAGTACCTTAAGTGACTCATACCCAGGTATGTGGCTTCTGAAGCAAAATATTCAAAAGGCCTGATCTGACATATTCAAATCAAGGAGAAGTTTTCCATATGAAGCATATAAAATCATACCTGATTTATATTAAATGCTTATTTGACATGTTTTCTCATTTTACCGGAAACCCCCTTCTAGGCGATGACAAGGCAGGAAAGTGGGCTCTGTAGAACATTCATTAAAGATGAAGGCATCATGCAGAGACTCAACATCAGGCAAATGCATTCAGACAGAATTCTGAATAAATCAGTATGGTGAGCAAAGGGGAAAGAAAAGCTTCGGGTACAGAGCTCCTGTACTGAGATATCAGCTGCTAGACATCCTTAATCTCTACACAAACCCTTATTCATAGTTAGGACAAAACAATTTTGAGGTTTAATATATCATTACTGCTAACATATGTCATTAAAACATATGTATAGGCTAGTTGAGTCAAATAAAGGTTTTGCCCTGTGCTGCTTCTGTTCGTTGTCTCTGTGCATCCTCAATATTGCAAGGATTATGTATAGAAGAAGCTGAGGGATTGAAGCGATATCGAGTTCTGTCACATGGTAGCACTATTATTAGAAATGAAAGCCAGTATATGCTGTAAGACTGGGCCAAGAAGTAAGGCATGAGGCATTCTTACAGTCTATCTTGTTTCTCTTCCATTATAGTTGCAGGACATAGACCATAAAACGCTTAAGGAACTGGCAACCTCAGTTCTGGAACTGTGCCAGGACAGAGTTTCTTTTAGTGGAAGATTTAGAAATTTTGAAGTCTGGCGACATTAGAGAGCGGAACAAAATGCTAGCGTTTCAGAATTCTACAGGAATAAAAAAACGGTTAGTATTTTAAACATAAAAATATTTTGTACTTAGTGACATGCATTTCAACTTTTTTTTCCTGCTTTCTCCTGAATCACAAAGATTAAATCCATGTGTCTTCACAAAGTTTTGACTTCAGTAGATCTGCATATTCAAATAAAACATGCTTCCAATGCTGTTCTTCCAACAAGCTGTATGAATTGAACTTTCCTTTTCAGATGGTTTAACCCAGCCCTATGATGTTATATGTTTTTCCTTTATGTATATCTAAATATGAATGAACTTTTATATATCGCAACATTTTCCTATCATAGACTCAGGGTCCAGGTTTCCTCTGAAGAGGTCAAGGTCAGTTTTCACTTGTGGAGGCCTGGCAAGCTTGCATAGCTGGGTTTTCCACAGAGAGGTCAAAATCCCTCTGATGAAGGGCTTCATTCCCAGAGGGAGGCTGGCCATCCATCGGCATGTAAGACTTAAGAGCCATGAAGAAATCGCAGTGGTCTTGGACCACATACATAGAAGTATGACATCTGTGTCTACATCTCTTCATAGAATTCCAGGCCAGTTCTGGTCAGTCTTTGTGCAGATTCCACCCCAAGGCACCTAGAAGCAGAGGAGATGATTTGGCTGTCAGCCTTTCCTTTTTCTGGTTCTTGCACAGAGCAATGTGTATCTTTGGCTCTTGTCTCCGTTCCCCTTAGACCAGGCATCATCCAGCTGGAAGCACAAGTAGAAACTATAATATAACTCAACCAGCAGGATTTTTATGTTGTTATTAAACAGCTGTCCAAATACCATGTAAGAGTTATTTAGAAGAATTCTTTTTCTAAGGTTATAATGCAGATTTTTCAAGCAGGTTCATAATCTCATCTTCTAAGAGCAGATTTATTTCAAAATTATATTTAATTCTTTATTCTTGAGAAGGATTTGGGTTGATTGTTGAATGGCTGTAAATGGAAAGTGAATTTGGGTCATTATGTGGCATGTGATGCTTTATTTGGTAGGTATTGGCACAAAAGTTCCAGGTCCTGTAAAAAGAATACTTCATACCACTGCAAAATGTTATTTGTCCTTTACAATGATGTAACAATATTTTTTCTCTGTAAGGATAAGTACTTATCCAAGGAATATTCATTCAGGGAAACAGTGGAATGCTTTCTGATAACTATCTATGTTTTCCCTGCTGTTTAGTGCTATGGCTTTAATCTCCAGGATTTCTTCCTGTTATTGTTAGCTAAGATATCAGGTAGCACACTAAACAAGTAACGTAAGGAAGGAAAGAGAACATTAAAAAACAACCACCAGACCAAACCAACCAAAAAATTTCTCCAAGTCAACTCCATGAAGAATAGGAAATGCCTTACTGAGCAATGAATGGGTTCTGGATTATCACTCTGCTGCTTTTCTCCTTGTTTCTTACCCTCTTTTAATTTCTTATGGTTCAAGCCTAGAATAGTAGCTCGAATGTGTTGTACAAAAGTGCACTTTGCAAGTTAAATACTTAAAACTGAAAATCATGCCACCTGTATAAAGTTGCCTATTTTAGAATTTAGAAAACTAAGGCATTTAGAAATCTTAAGTGTGGAGAACCTTGAGATCAAAGGAGTAGGAGGAAAACAATGGGATGTGGAAGTGGTTTAATCTTAGAATCATAGGATCACGTGATAATTCTGATTGGAAGAGACCTCTGGAGGTGATGTAGTCCAGTCTCCTGCTCAAAGCAGGGTCACCGATGTGGTCAGTCTAGGCTGCTTAGGACTTCATCTGGTCAGGTCTTGAAAACCTCTAAGGACAGATACTGCACAGCTTCTCTGGGCAACCTGTTCCAGTACTTGGCTGTCCTCAGGGTGAAAACGTTTTTCCTTATATGCAGTCTGAACCTCTCTGATTTCAATTTATGTTCTTTGTCCGTCACCCTGCCACAAGGCATCCTGTGAAGAGCCTGGCTCTGTCTTCTCAATGACCTCTTCATACATAGCGGCAGGCTGCTAAAAGGTATCTATAAAGCCATCTCTTCTCCAGGCTGAACAAGTCCCATTCCCTCAACCTTTCTTCACAGGACTAGTGCTTCAGCCCCCAGCTGTTTTGATGGTCCTTTGCTGAATTCTCTGCAGCTATCAGGGTTTTCCTCTGATCTTTGTGACATTCCAGCGATGACAGAGAACAGCCTTGAAAGGACATTGGCCAGCTCTCTGAGCACCCTTGGAGGCAGCTCATCTGATCCCATGGACTTGTATGGGTGCAGACTGAGGCAGAGGCAGCACTAAGTACTTCAGCCTTATCTGTGTCCACAGTCACTAAATCGCCTGCGCCACAGGTAATGTAGCAGCAGAATCTCTCTTTGCTGTCCTTGATGTCTCTTGCAAGTCTGAACTGCAGATGAGTTTCGGCTTTCCTAACAACAACCATCCTACATCGGTAGCTTCAGACCTCTTTAGAGTGAGGAGTGAAATATCACAGACTAGTCTGGGGAATTAATGTTTGTATGATTCCAGTTTTGTATTGGTGTGTTATCAAAAAAAAGTAGTTTATTGTTTTGCATTTGATCAAATAATTGATTAAAAATTCCCTAGCTACCGTCCTTCTCAGAAGACACAAAAAAGAGAACAAGAGGTCAGACTCTAGTCACAGCTTGTGTGTATGAAGCATAACATGTCTACTTTACCTTTTAAAGCTCTTTCTAAAAAATACTGAGGAAAATTATGGAGTTATGCCAAAAATAGAAGAGAAGAAAATTCATACCAGAACAGATTGGTTAATTGTATTTAAAGCAAACTGTCAGCTGGAGTTGTTGCTAAATAAGTCAGAGAAAGTCCTAGACAAATGAATTTTATTTAGAGTTTCACATATATGGTTATCTTTAAATAGTAAAGTTAAAAGTAGGAATGTGAATTTCCAAACGGCTAAGAATATGCCAAAACATTACCTGGCAGTAATGCCTCTTGGTGTTCTTTTTCCCAGAAGAGGAAAAAAAAAAAGGTGGTTGCTGGAAAACATTCAAAGTTGAATCCTTTTGCTTTTAACAAAATGTGACACTGCCTCTTAACTCTAATTGGAGTTGTCTGGTACGTGCGCCACGTACTGAGCCCACAGCAGATCACAGAATTATTAGCAGAAGGGAGCAGGACGAGGTTTCCGAATGGCAAAGCTGGGGCTGGGTTCACCCCGCACACCTTGGCAGTATCGCAGCAGTTGTTGCCTCGGGTATTTCAGGCTTTCTCTCTGGAACACCATGTCCTGTGATGCGAAGGAAATTACTACCCTTTCTCCTGTGTACCAAAATATTAGCCTCCTTTTCTTTGTCCTCCTTTCAGTTGCTAAGAAAGTCATCTGTTCTAAGCTGAAGTTAAGGCATCTGGTTTGTGAAATGTCTAGCAACTTCTTGGCATGCCAGAGCATTTTAAGAGAAAATCTTACTCCTTCTATAAGGCCACAGCACAGCTCTGCATTAATGGTGGCTTGTCAGTTTGAACTTCAACCCTTCATCTGAATTATTTGACACGACCACTGTTAGAGAAGATAGAAGGAAGAGATAATTGCTATCTGTGTTTTTTTATTTTAATTTTTTGCATTTAGTGCAACCTAGGCATAGTTTTTTTTCTCATTATAATAATTTATAACAGCACATTTCAAGAAGGGGGAGGTCGCAAAACAGAGAAAAGGCCAAAACCACCGCAGAAGGACGTATGACCTGCCAATACGGGACAGACAAGCGTAGCTTGGGTTACTGTGAGGGTGTCTCCACTTTGCAGTGGAAAATACACATTGAGTACTCACACAGACGTTCTTAATAGGAGCTGGCTAAGTTGATTACTCTCCAAAAGTTGAACCCAGTATATATATTATATATGAGTATCAGAGCTGGTTTTCTTTTCTCAATACTGCTGAATATCGCTGGATAGGTTTCACCTTGGTGACTGCTTTGAAAACAAACAAAAAATACCTCCTATTAAGAATGGGCAAACTGGCACCAATGTTTAGTGTTGTGACATGTGGGAGCCACTAAAATTAGCTGCACAGCTTGGGGAAAGTAGACCTCCAGAGCAAAATCTTTTTAAAACAAAAAGAAAACATAAGATGTTTTTTTAGCAGTAAGAGAAGTGCTTTTTGTAAGGTCTGCTCTTCTCCGCTTTGCTGCTCTATGTGTGTGTTTTTGTGAAGTTTTTATACTTTGGTGTTTGCCAGGAGTAAAAACATTCGTTACATTCTCTGCTAGTATAAATAATTTCGTTCTAT
Source organism: Platalea leucorodia (assembly GCF_965183815.1). Classification (NCBI taxonomy): domain Eukaryota; kingdom Metazoa; phylum Chordata; class Aves; order Pelecaniformes; family Threskiornithidae; genus Platalea; species Platalea leucorodia. The sequence continues at coordinate 4,333,244 of NC_138828.1, read as the reverse complement.
GAACTGCTGTCTTCTACACCCACTGAGAATCTGGTCCATTTTTTAAAGATATATATGGGCATATTAAAGTGACTAATCTTCAAAAAATGTTCTGTTCAACCATTGCCCACCCTTCCGCTTCTCGACTGCAGATTTGCACTTCTGAGCCTTGTTTTCAGTTTATTTTGGAATAATCAATAAACTGAATGTGCAAATCTATTCTATCTTCCAGACCTATTCCAGCTGCAAAGATTTCCCTTATTGCTTGCCCCCTCCTCTTTTTGACCTATGATTTAATTGTTGGTTGGTTTTTTGTTGTGTGTGGGGGGTTTTTTTGGTGTTTTTTTGTTTGTTTGTTTTAATTCATATTCCTTTTGCTATCTGGTTCCCAGCTGCAAATTCCCAATGTTACATTCAGCATTTTCACCATATGTTTAAAATAAAGACTCGTCCTTTCCCACCCCTTTGGAGAACAGATCACTCCAACTCAACCAATAAGAATGTGGGGAAGGACTTGCTAAATATTGAAAGGCACGGAGGGGAAAAGACAGCATTCACAAAGATTCTCCTGTTTCTTCTCTCAAGCAGTGCTTCCTCATTGCAGCTGAGCATGGTAGGAAGTTATTCCCATAGGGCTGGGCTTTCAACACAGTCAAAATTTACATTATGCTAGCCCTTCTCCTTCCCACATGTGCAGACATAAAGGAGATCATTTTATCTCTTGAATCTTGCAATATAGACTTTAGCAACTTGTCTGAGCAAATACAAAGAGGACATTTCTTGGCATGCAATACTTTTCCATGTTAAAAAAGTGAAAAATCACTGCATTTACTTACATATTTCCTCTTTCTCGCAGCATATGGACACTACTCAAAGAACTGGAAAACAAAAATCACGTTTTTGGAGGTACTGAGAAACCTCAGGGGTGGCTGATGTCATTGGGAGATGTGGTTAATGGCTGTCTTTTAAATGAAGACTCCCATATCTAGGATGGCTAAACCACTGGCTCTGCTAACACCTTCATATATCAGAGCTCCATCAGCTGTATGTTTTGTGCTCCTGGGAGCCATCAGATGGAAGGAATCCAGAAGTCATAGATGACAGCAGCCCCCGGAAGCCAAACCTATCTCTTGCAGAATGGTACAGGCTTTTCCAGGATGGCCAGCCAGATCACAAGCTATCCACGGGCCATGTAACTTCAGCACTCCCTTTGGTTTTACTTACTGACATTGCTAGGAATTTAGATTATCCAGTCAGCTCAATGCCTCGCACGGGGACTGCGTTTTAGACTGCTCCTTCGGCAAGAAAGCCCCACACTGGCCGCTGGCATATGCAGCAAACCTATGGTGTGCTCCATAGTGCTAGTTTTCCAAGCCAAAATCACAAGATCTTTTCAGCCCACAAGCATCGCAACAGACACTTCAGGCTTTTAGGCGCTGTATGGTAGAGCTAGTTATAAGGGAATTGAGAGTGAGAGAAGGTCAGCCTCTTTATCTTCAAGTGTGTGCTTTACCATTGTCAGAATCACTGATCTATTGCTTTTGCTGCCATCCTTACATTCGCATCTCTGTTTCTGTATGAGTTCCAGTTAGTTATTCTGAAGGACATAGATAGTATCTCAGAAATGATTCTGAAGCAGCTATGGTTGCAGAGTGATTTTTACCACGTATGGTCAATCTCGGTGTCAGCAGGTAGCAGCCCTCCTTCAGTATTCCGCCTGGCCTTTTTAATGCATGAGTTCAGAGTTCATAACGTAGAATACACCAGTTAATGAACTCCAATAATATTTAAGGCCCAGAGACAGCTGTCCTAGAAGACCGGACACCCCTACATCAGCAGTGGTACAAACAATAAGCTTAATGCTTTTGCAGCCCTTGATTAAATGAAATACAATTATTTCTTATTGCACCTTTAAAAAGATACATCCTGCTTTTCTTTCAGAATATATCTGTTGTCTACTGACAAATTCCAGGCGTAGTGGATCTGGTCCTGTATAAAACAGAGATGCCCCTGCTGAATTGCTGTCAAGAGCCACCTGCAGTACTTGCTGTCTTGACATTTCTTGGACTCTTGGCAAACTTTGTCTGTCTCTTTCCCAATTGCACCTGGGGTGATGGAATAGAATTCCTCAGGTCCATGCTGGAGTCCGTAACCCTGGAGAACACCCAACCATTACCTAGGGCTGCAGACTAGTGATACGTAGCATGAACTGGTGTCACAGCTGCGAACCACAGAGATGTTTCATTTAAAATTCGATTGTTGGAAAAGGCTCTCTTGGAAAGGACCGCACACCTTTGAAACTCACTTCCCGTTGTTGGGCGACAGCTGGCTGGTTTGTTAACCCTCCATCAAATTTTCATTCCTAGTTTACAGGATGTGAAGAGCAGAGATTATCTGAGATTCTGGGAATACTTTTAAAAGTACAGATGTTTCAAATATAGTTAGGGCAATACTGTCAGTGACTCACTGGCAGTGTCTGTGTGAAACATATTTTCAAGAGCTTGTCAAAGGTATTTAGAGGGGGGAACAGGCTTTATTTGCAGTTAGAAAGAAATAATGGACTTATCAGCAGGGCAGCAGTATATTTGCTTCGTAGCAAGTAATCTCTGGAAAATGTTCATCTTTGCATGCTATAAAGTAGAAAAGAGCTATAGCTTACTTACAACACAGTCATATTCTTCTGCAGAGCTAAAAGATATATTACTGAAATAGAAATAATATTTCCTTAGTTTTGTGAAATGAAGACTTAATAATTATTTCAAAGATTAAAAATATTTAAGTCAGTCCTTTTATAGCAAGGACGATTCTTCCAAGTCTTTGTAGTTATACCAATGTGTAATTTGGACCAAGAATAACAAATTAGTATCTCATAAAATACTAATTAACAAGAAAAAGAGGGCAGATGTGGATTGTTGTGAGCAAAAATACCTTTTATATCTCTCCGGACTTCCTCTGCAGTCTCAAATTACGAAAGAGCAAATTCAGCCTTTGTGTAAAATCAGTGATTTTCATGAGGTTGAATTAGGATTTGAAGTGAGGAGAATGGAGGTGATCCGCGAGTCTTTCTCAGCTAAAAGAAACTGATAAATGATGTTTGTGTAGAAAGCATGGAAATAGTTTTCTGACGTGTAAATGTTTGCCCAATGTATTTACTTAGCACCTGTAATTACTAAAGCTCTTCTTCCAAAATACTGATATTAACTCCTTTGGGTGATTGTGTGTAGGTGAAAGAAAGTCTATAATTGAAACCATTTTCCTTGGCCCTCTCAGGCAATTATCGGGCTAGTTGGGTAACAGAAAACAGACTGTCAAATAAGACTCGTGCAAGTGTTACAGATTCTAAGTTGTAAACCCGTGTTGAATTGTTAGGGTAACTCTTAGCGGTGGGTGGAATTTGACACATGGTGAAGCCCCATAAACCCCATCTGAGCTCGGTGGAGTCAGAGTAGCATAACCAGCAATAGAATTTGATCTAGTCTGATGTTTATCTAGGGAACCGTATGTTATTCTTCATCTCCTGTTAAACAGGAGACATCAATTTTGGTCTACAGCTCAGTAAAGCAGTGAAAAACCAGTATCAGCTGAGAATCTGGCCCAAAGTCTGCTGAAGAGATCTAAGGGTATCCCAGACAGCTATGATACTACAGTTGTAATGTGTAGTTAGATAAAAAGGTATAATTGCATCTTTACAGTCACATATAAAGTTGTCTAATTCAGTCAATTCTTCTGGAAGACTTAACCACCCAGATATGGTTCTGGTAAGAATACAGATATCCTTACCTATGTAATTTGTAATCTATTTGTGGGGTGGGTTTTTTTTGTTTGTTTGTTTTAAAAGTAATACAGCAGCAAAATGTGGTAAAAATCACATAGCATTACCTTCTGCTTTTCCATAAGTCCCACAAAAAAAATATATAAGCAAATCGTTACTAGTTGAAGGTTGTCTGAAATATGACCCTTTGCTTTTGATTTTCATGTCTTTGTAAAAGAAATGCAGTAACTTTAGAATTTGGTCAGTGTCATACCAAAACCCTGGGCAGCAATTATATCCCTCATTATTAGGCATGCAATTGCCAAAAATAACATTAAATAAAGAGCTAGTTGGCAGGAATGAGATTTGCTTTCTCTCAGTACAGCTTTTTTTTTTTTTCTTCCTTGTAGCTCTAGAAAGGGGAACCAGTTTCACTTCTATTGAAATAAGTGACAGTTCCCCATTCATTTCATCGTGCCTAAGATTATACTGTGTCTTGATAAGATCTGATGAAGCTTGAGTCTTTTCATCTCCATGCTATGGGCGTGTTGTCTCAGCGAGTATAGTCTTGTAAAGGGTAGGGCCTTGCTTCATAAGTAACCTGGTGAAATAACTGAAGGTATCGCAGAGGAAAGCACAATTCAACGTGCAAAAGAATGTCAAAAGAGACCATTAATCCTCCTCAAGGTAATGGTTATGTGTTATTAAAGGTCAGTGGGATGATGACTCCTGAGTACCACAGAGGTTTTCTTGTACACTGTGAAGTGTTCAGTCTCCTTTATAGACCTGTTCCCTTAACCTACGGAATAAAAGTATTCTTTGCATTTCAGTGGAAGCAGAATTGAATTTATATCATGAAAAAGAGAGAACATAGTAAATTCTGAGTCACCAGAGGGTAGTTTGGCGAGTATGAGGGTACATGTTAACCTCATACAATACTTAGTTTGCAAACTTAAAATTCTACTAAACGTACTCAAGCTTTCTGCCGGTGTCATTTACTTATTTTTGTTTATTGAAACAATCAGAGAATAATTCACTTTTCTCATTTGCCAAAAACCCAGCTAAAGCAATACGTTCCAGCATGCAGAGTTAGCAAAAAGATTTGGGTTATTTGAAAGCAGGACAAGAGAGTTTCAAAGCCAAGGAGGAGTCCCAAGAAAATAGCAGCCTTTTGACTCCTGCCAGGGACTCCATCCATCAACAGTGTCAAAATGGATAAAAATAGTGTATATTTCTATTAACGTTCTGCACGGGGGAGATAAACCAAGGGAATAGTAACTGTGTCACGGTTTAAAGCAGTTCTGGCCACTGGAGGGCTCCTGTATTTTTCTGGCTGGTTGGAGGCTGGACTGTGCTTCTTGCCTGTGATACTGGTTCAGACGATATCTCTCAGAGCCGTCAGTAATGGTGAAGCAATCTCTGATTGTGTAGAGCAAGCAGCAAAGAAAATAGAGTACTACTTTTCAGCTCAATCACGTTAACACTTCCTCTACCTGCAATCAAAAATTAGCTCTTAAAAACATGAAGATTCCTGTTCTTCTCCTCCTTTCTTCAACTCTAATGTCATTATACTGAACCTCTGCAGCCTGCAGCGGAACGATGTTTAAAATGTGGAAATACCTGGCTACTCCGGGGAAGTGGATCAAAGATAACGCCCGTGACCCATTCTAGCTCCAGTCCTTCTCTTTACTTAAGCATCACCAGCACCTCTGCTCCCCCGTTGCTCTGAGGATTGCTCAGCCTGCCGTGCAGCCTGCATGTGGGAAGGGATCTGGTTTATGCAACCTTTGTTGTCATATAAACAGTCAGCCCTGAATGCATTCTTCTATTCGTTACCAACAAAGATGAGAATTGATTCCTTGGCTCTGTAATGAATAACTATGTATGAAGGTATTAGCGCAGTGACATATAAATTAAATTCAACATTTTGGAAATGGGATATGAAGTAAAATGCTTGGAGCAGAGGACTTTCAAGAATTTTTGGCGGCGCTCCCCTTTCCAAGTTAAGGCACTTAACATAATGAGTCCTTGTATGCGATACTGGCAGGAGCAGATCTGCGCAGACCCAGCAAAAGAACAGAGCTGTGTGGCAGGAATGCTTGGGGCTGCTTCTCCAGTGCCTCGCACAATGCCTGGGAAACTGTAGTGGTGCTAATATTTCTTTAAAAGTCCTTTCATGCCACATCTTTTAAGGAAAAGGGTCAAGAACTGAACTGTGGTCTCTGAACAAAAACATGGCAGGTAGGCGGCTAATGAGTTTTTAGTTAGGCAACCGGATATAATTAAAGAGAAAAGCACCCGCAGGATTATTATGAGAGTCTCAGAACAGCTTTAGTGATGGAAACTATTGAATATTGAAATAATATGCATTGAGACAGTCTTCTATTATTACAAATTTGCAAGTTTACAAACTTTTTCCTAGCCCCTTGGAGCTCTAGCTGGTCAGGATCGGTTACGTTACACAGTGTAGAGACTTCAAAGAGAAAGATGTTTACAAAGAATTTTACTGTCCGGTTAGGAGATAATTAAATATGAAGTTGAGTATGAAGAACTGGAAAGACGATACTGACTGCTCTGAGAAGCAATTTGACACAGATACATTAGAAACTCTGTTACCGCAGGCTATCTAAAGAAACCTGCGTGGGTTTTCCACTTACTGCTGTTCACTTGCTTTTTCTTAGTCCTTAGTGAATCTGATAATTCTGAGATCTCAACATCGACTAGATGTTTGTGCATAATTGGGATTTTCATTTGAACTCTCTACCTTGTTGTGGATTCTTTTGCTAACATTTTACTAAGGGCTTGTCATGTGAAATTTATCAGCAGTTTCCCAAAAGGCCAAGTGAAGTATGCGATGTGTTCTGCAATCTATGTCCTTTCTTGAATGTAATCAGGAAGATTATTTTAACAGCATCTTCCTCTGCTGCAGCTGTGCTGGTTAGAGTATGACTGTACATGCTCTCTATATTCTCTCATCCCTCAGGATGTTATTATTTTCAATGTTATAAATATCAGGATAATGACTCAATGGCCTATTAGGTTTTCTTAAACGTTCTAAAGCACAGCGTGGTCGGAAGCTTCTTTGAACTTACCACTTCACTGATTTGTAGAAATACACTAAAGCTGACATTCACTCTTAAATGCATCACAGAGGCACCATAGATTTAGTTGATGAAAATGGCAAGATCTAAGCTTACAGAGAGATCTCAATCTTTCTCCCTGCGGATGGCAAAATGACAGGCTCACAGAACCTCTCCTGATAGAGGAAACAGGCAAACATCTCCATTGCTTCTCTGAGTTCATTTTCCAGAATAGGCACCGATTTCTCACTCCTCATATGTTTATTTCATCTGGGTTTGAGATTACCCAGTTTCTGAATTGAGAGGATCTTTGTGTAGAAACGCAAACTGACTTGTTCCTGCAAGGAGGGGATTTTAGGGCAGATGTATAGAAGGACCTGTGCACCTGAGATCTGCCCAGTTCCTACTTAGGGCATCAAGTCCTAAAATACACTAAAATACTTCCTGCTTTTCTGCTACAGTGCTCTAAAAGCACCCGAATCTTTAACTGATATTTCGTACATTAACATTGCATTTCAAAACAGGTCTGTGAATGGCTCCATCTTGGCAGCAAATTATCGGAGCTTCTATGTGATCTGCGTGTTTTGTCTGAATGGTTCAGTCCGGTAGATGCAGGCTGCATAAGACTGCCACCAGATTTTATATGAGGTTGTCTACGTAATGTTAGGTATGTATCAGAAGGACTGACGTCCGAGTCTCTCCCCGACCAAGTGAAATCCCAAACTGTTATTCTGTAGTCTCAAAATGGAACTTCAGCAGGAACCTACTGATGAGTTCTTAGCCTAGTTGAGGTATGCGATAAAGGGTTTATCGTTAAATTCAAGTGATCTTTCCAGTATCTGAGTAAAAGCTCTGACAGCTGTGTTAAAAGATGAAAACCAGTCACTTCTCCTCCTGCCTTTAAAAGAAAGGGCCAGATCCTTTACCATTTTTGAGAGAAAAAGCCAAAACATGCCTCAGCAAGTGCTTTCCAGGCTGTGAAACTCAAATGCAAGGAGAGGTCAGCCTACCATAAGACAGCTAAATTTTTTACAAGGTAAAAGCCCTTTAGTTACTACCTTTGGTGTCTTGTTAGCTGATACGGTGGCAGCCTTTGGCAGCCCTTGCCTCTGCGCACTGAATAGAAGGAAATACAAGTTCTCAGTTAAGGACACTGTTCTGAGCTTGCCTAAGATTCAGGTGTTGCAGCAATGGGACTTGAATTACCTAAACTCCTAACATTCCTTATTGTATTTCAAAACACTTTATCAAAACAGACCAAAAAGTAGATGATCCTACATGGATCTCCTATCTGAGACTATGCTTTTAGTTTTCTGAAACCCCTGAAAAAAATCTTTCTTCCCTCTAAGCTCTCCTAGGACAGAAAAAAAAAAAAAATATGTACAAGTTCCTTTTGCAAATGTTAGCATTATTGTAATAAAAGTGGTATTTTATCTGAGTGTTCTTTAAAGAAGCAAGAAACCAAATTGTATTTGGAAGGAAAAAAATTGTTCAGAAAGACAATGGAAAACCAGTACTTCTAGCTCCTTATGAAGAGATATTCTGCAGTGGGCACTGTTAAAGATTTCTCCATGAAAACTTACTCCAAGAAAGGAGGAACAGACTGAGATAAAGTGACCCAGACAAATAAGCATGTGTGGTATTTCAGTGAAAGGGAATGACCCCTGCATAAAAAGTGGTAAATGTAAAAGGATTTACATGCTGAAGATACTTTGAGAATCCCAGGGATATGTTTCGTGAGGGCTGCCGCAGTAATAGCAGAATCCAGGTAAGGAGTGATTAAAAGTAAGTGTTCCCATAAGCTCATTCTGTAACTCTGAAAAATCACTTACCTCCTCTTGGTTTTTTCTCTTGTCAGTGATCTGTGCATGGGGAAAATGCAACAGCATTATGAGTCTTCATTCATAAATATTAGTAAAGCATTTTCCATTCCCTGAACTGAAGATGTTATAAAAGATCAAGATTAGAGGAATTTCTCTTTTTCCATGTGCAGTGTTCCGCCGTTAAAAGAATAAAGATTCAACGTATTTAAGATGTGGTAAAAGTTATGCTGTGTACAAATGTTTCAAAATTCGGTCCTTACGTGATCTAAGTTTTGAGAGATGGTGCTAATCAACAGTTTTCGGTTTGGGCCTGAGACTTGCGTGGTGCAAAGAGGGAACGGGAAGCACCTCAGAACCGAGGGGGGGAGATACATGCCAAGAATGTTTGGAAGAGATGAATGTTGTGTTATTAATCATATACAGGCTAGAAAGAAATGGTAATAGCTATGGGTGAATCAGCAGCGGGTGGTGCCTTGGATTTAGAAAAGCGTTTCAGTGAGATTTTTTTTTTGGTTTCTATAAACACCCCGCAATGTTGAAACTCCACGTTTTGTTGCTGATGGATATAGTGAAATTTAATGTGAACTCTGTGACTTTAGCCATTTGGCGGAGGAACCACTTTAACTATAGAGGAAGTGTCAGTAGGAAATTGTGAAGTATTTATTTGAGTCTGTACTGTAAGAGCGTTTCCTGAACCACAGCTGTAGGGACAGGCCCGGGGTTTGCACTGGTGAGAGGGAAATGGAGTTCTCCTGTTGGAAATGAATTAATTGAATGTCTATGAAACAGGAGAATTCCTCCTGTTATATGATTCCCATTCCAGTTCTCCCCTTGCTGTGGGTCATTTATTACTGCTGCCATGCTTTATTGAAAAGGGTATTTTACCCAGGGAAAAGTTTAAATAAAAGCAAAAAGCTCAAGTAGGAGAGTGCAATATTGCGATATTTATACTGAATGTGAAGTGAATGGACTATAATAAGAGTAAATAATAAAAGAAAATTATATAATTCCTGAGAGAACTGCTCTAAACAGTAAAAAGTTAAACATGTAGCTCTATGGTATAAAGGAATGTACCATGAAATCAGAGAATCGCAAGGCTGGAGGCAACTTCAAGAGATTATTTAGTCCATTTCCCCCCCCCCACCCCCCCAAGGATGTACCAAATGTACTTCTCATTCCTGACACAGTTGTCTAGCTCCTTTTTAGTTTTCCAGTGGAGATATTCCAAAACCTCCTGAACCAATCTTGCTGTCGCAGGGCTTTTTATAATATGAAGATTTTCATCGATCTTTCTTGATCCAGTTCAATCCTTTTTTTCCTTGTCTTACCCAACATACATGTGAATAAAGAGAATCGCTGTCTTCTGTTTTACAGCACTTTCATTTATTCTTTCCTTGGGGGCCATGTCTTCCAGACCTGTTACAATTCCTGCTGATTCCCTCTGAACTTTTTCTGATTGTTCCAAGTTTTTACTGAAATGTAGAATCCAAGCTGATCATAGTGCTCTAGTGGAGGTCTAATCAGTGTTAAGTTCAAAGATATTTTTTTTTTATATATCTTGTGAATACTATGATACTGTTTTTAAATTCAAGCATAACTTGTGTTCTCTTCGTGATCCCAGATCTTTTTCATTTCTCCATCCTATATTTGTAGGCTAAAAATTTCTAAATAAATAAAGTCGCTTGCACTGGTCCCTACTGAATCACAGAGAAGAGGAGGGCAGGCCCTTTCACTTGCATTCTAATTCTGTCCTCTCAACGTACTTCATTCACCCCCAGTTTGATGTCGTCTTCATAAACATATGCCCTGTCCCATCATACAAGTCATCATTGAAAGTACCGAGTAGCACCAGAGGCAGTATTGGTTCCTTTGGAGCTTACTTGATGCAAACTGTGCCCTTCTAATAATGAACCATTGATAACAATTCTGTGGAAAATTTTCTAACAGCCTTTCCATCCACCCTGTATTAGCTCTCTAGTTCAGGCTCTTTTTATTTGTTCATAAGAATACCAGTTCAAAAAATGTTGAAAGCTTTTGCAATTTTTTCTCTTCTTATAGGACTTGTTACTTTGCTCTACAAGTAAATTGAATTGGCTTGGCCTGATTTCTCCCTAACAAATTCATGCTGGCTTTTATTCATCTCTTTCTTTTGGCCACAGTCCCTGGTTATCCATTCTGAGATTTGGAGTTCTTTTTCCTAATAAAGTATGCCATTCATTTTTATTTGAAAGTTCTGTTTGTTTCTTCTTTTATTTATGCCTGTCTTAAATAGCACTGCTTTTTATTTGCATCAGTGTAGAGGAAAAAGAAAATGTAGACCTTTGTATGTACTCTGACAAAAGCGTTGGGTGGCCTTCCACAGCTTTTAAATGTAAAAGAGTAATAGAATTAAGAATAGAGTCTGATATGATGTAGATTTTAAGGCTTTTTAAAGGAGAAAATACATCTTCTGTCCAGTGGGACGCTACAGAATTAAAAACAAGAGAAGACTGGAATCTTACGTACAAGTTAGAGCCTTGTGGTTCACATAACTGGCACGTCAATCAATAGCACTTTCTCTCACCGATTTCTGAAAGGCAACCACCGCATCCACATACAAATGGGAGATGGTGCAGTTGAGATCTAACAACCCTTTAATAGAGAGTTCTTATTTGCTAGCAGAAGCAGCTAAATACTTTTTTTTCCCCCCTCCTTATTCTGCCTTGGCTTAACTTATTTTTATTGCTTTTAGTTCTGCAGTCTTTGTGTTTTGTTTCCTTGTGCCTGGTAGAACTGTTACGGCATCATGATTCCCGTGAGCACGACTTTGTTGTTGCAGATATGCTACCGTTGTCTGATCCGACTTCAGGCTTTAGAACAACGTGGGTTTTCTCTTCATGGAAATGATACAATGAAATATGTGTCATCAAATCTCTCAAATCTGTGCAGTTTGATGTGTTTTGCTTACAAAAAGAATTCGAAGAGGATATTCTTCAATTATACCGGTTGGTTTATAAGGGTAACAGGCATATTAGAAGGGCATTGCTCCCTGAACTAGAAAGGAGAAACACAAAATCAAATGGCTTTTTAGTGAGATGTTGTGTTGTGCCTGCGACGTGAGCTTAGTTTTGGAAGTATAAGGATTCGGAGTTTGCTTGTTTTATGGCCTCTGTAATCACATAGGAAACTGCTACTTGTTTATGCACTGGTTCCTATTGCCAGGTAGGCAGTTTCTTCTCCATTCTAAATGAAAGAACATCTTGTTCTTTCTGTTCCAGTGGCACAGTACCCACATGCTCATTTGCATTCCTAGATATTCATTATAATTTACAAAGCAAAAAAAGATTTCTGTTTTGCATAGCTAGTTTTCATAAATATAAATAAAAAGAGCCAAAGCTGTCAAAATCCATCCTCTTGGCAACCTCCCACAGTTGTGCCAAAGGAAAAAGTGAGGATTGAATACCCATCAAGGAGATAATAATAATAATGAGAAATCAAAACTTTTTGAAATCTTTCACATTCCTTTCACATTCTTATGAGGAACCAGATACATGATACATAAGTTTATATATTCTGAATAATTTCTCAGTGACTTCAATCAGAAAAGAGAATGCAAAGAATTGTAGCATAAATGTAATGACAACATGGACAATGAATCTGTATTAGGGGGCAATTTGAGAAAATTTTGGGGCATTGTTCCTACATGTGTACAGTCTTCAGAAATCATTATCTGCTTTGCCTTACCCCCGGTCTACGCTGCTGCCTTTGGCCAATTATTCAAACTCTCTATAACTAGGCTGCTAGCCTAGCTAGAGATTGTAGCACAGGGGTTAAATGTTTGCTATTTTGTGGCTGACTCAATCTGACCACAGATAAAGTCACCCCAAGGAAGCCATATTCTGTTCATAATGGAAATTACAGCCACTACCTTGGCTAAGTTTGTTTCTACTCTCACCTGTTTGCAATGGCCTATAATTTTACAGCCAGAGACTTTCCTCCTAGGGTTTGTTTATCCAAGAAAGCACATACACAGTAACCAAGGGTGTGGATTTACTGCACGTAATTACCGCGTATTAAAATCTTACGTGCATATTTTCGTCGCGCAGTGACACGAAGCGAACAGTGCTCCAAAGAATCATTCTTGGTGCACGTTAATGCCGTACGTGCGCAATGCTGGCGTTGTGTATGTGTGCCGCAGCTTGCTACCTGCTGTACTAATTTCCTGTGGAGATGAGAAGTTAGTCTGCCCCAGGAGCGACGTTTAGTTGAGAGTTTTTGCTCACAAAAGCGGATCAGCAATTTTCAGGGAGCGAGAACAAAGGTCATTACAGAACTTCCATTGTTTTAATGGGTAAGTTTGGAGGTCGGTTTTGAACAGACAGTCAGTTCAAATGAGCAAAGGCAAAAGGTAAACATTTGGTTATAGAAATAGTTTTATTCACAGAAGTGGTCTTTCCAAGACAGATTTTTTGACTTATGAGCCTTTTCCTTTCCTCTTAACATTTTTTAATTAACTGTCTTGCTCAGTTAATGGAATTTGAGCCTAAGGAATTTGCACTGTACCTGGTAACCCAGACTTCAAAAGCAAACAAACTATCTCCACTAAGGTGCCTATTTTCAGAAATCACTTCATACAGACCTCCCAGGAGCTGGCAGTCCGAGATGTCCGTGCCAGTCACTCAGCATCGTTGCTTCTCTGTAGGCTGCTTCACTTTTTTTCATTTGGGGGATTATAGAAAATAACCTTCTCCATTCCCCATCTTTATCTTACTGCATGCCAGGACTTAGCACGCATGTGTAGAGGTCCAGCATTTCCAGGAAGAGCTGGATTTACGGCTTGCATGCATACTGCTCACTTTGGCCATCTCCCTGCTGCCTGACGGAGGCAGTGGGCTGCGCGGAGCCTCGAGGGACCCCTCCGAAGGGAGTGGTTGGGAGGGGGCCGCTGATGGCTCAGGAGTCATCTGGCCCGCATCCCGCTCTGTGAGTACTCACAAATGATCCCCTGGGACTGAATGTCACCGGGCAGGAGCACAAGCCAAGCGGCTTACCCTGGGAGGCTGCCAGGCCGAACTCTCCTTCCGTAACGCTCGGGACCTGCCCTGGAGTCGGGCCTCCACTCTTCGTTCTCCTTCTCTCTTTTGACTGACTTGGTTCAGGTCGGTTCCTATGCTTTTTCCCACGTAAGCATGTGCAAACTGGCTTTAAATCTCAGGCCATGCTGTAGCCTGGCTGGCTGTGAACAAATGTATGGCTACATTTGTGTGATGTGGTGCTCAAGCTAATGTTCTCTGCCTGTCACTCATGCAGGTCTGTATAGATGTGGCCTTAGTTCTCCTTCCGAAAAGTGGAGACAGTGGTAGGAACAATTTTTTGTTAGGATTAATGAATATACTAATGAATAGCAAGATATATTATTTAGACATTACAGTTACAATCACTGTATGTTGGCCTTTTAAGAATGGCAGAATATATCAGACAGTGACCACTAACTCTTGCTTGATAGTGAGAGGGAGATCCAATCGTCCTGCACTACTAAACGAAAAGCCTTATCTGGCCAATGCCTGCTCTTAGTAGTTCAGGATTTCTGCCAGTTCATGCCTGAAAATGTATGCACTCGGCATGAACCTAATACAGTTTTCCACATGGATCAGCGAGATCTTTATATGTACTTTCCTGATCTCTTAGTACTTACCCAAGCAGCGACAACATTTCCTTACGTGTAGAGAGCAGTGGAAGATGCGTGCCTCTCTATTCTCTAGCTACTGTCCATCTCTGATCTCTTGCTAAGCCTGTTATTTTGTAATATGTAACCTAGACACTGATACTGGGCAGCACACATCAAATCTGTATGTTGAACTATATCAGTTATAATGCATGTATTTATTTGGAATCGGCCTCCTTTGTGATCTGCAGAGGTATACTGAAATAATGCAGAGCCTAAAATAAAGCTTGTACAGAAGAGCAGGGTAGCTAACCAGTGATTTTTTTCCCCCTAAGTGAACCTTTCTGTCCTTCCTAAGTAACTGCATCATATAAAGGGCTGCCTCTATTCAGTCCAGAGACTGCTGTATTTCAAGGATGAGTGGGGTAATCTCTTTATATAATTTGTAAATTATTTGGTCATGTTCTGCCAAACCTGATCTGGCAGAACATAGGACTTTTCTGTCTTCTTGTTTTATGAACCTCTGCCCAAGCTGCTGTGGATACTTTGGCGTAACATAAATATTTACAATGCTATCAGGAATATTCCCTTTCTCTTCCCCTCTGTCTCAACCCTGCAGACACACTGTATTGCATAGAGTGGCTGGCAACAGTTATGCATATTGCTTACTCTGTTCACTCAAGCTTTGCTGTCAGTGCTGGCTTTAGATGAGAAAGATTCTCCTAGCAGGTATCTTGTCTGTTATAACTACTAAACACAAATACTGCATAAAAACCCTAAGCTTGAAAGATAACTTTTTAAAAATTATTTGTTTAGCCTGTTGTTCTTCCTAGCACACATACTAATATTTGTCACAGTTGGATAACATAAGAAGTGGAAGCAATTTGACCTGACAGTTCTCAAATGAAACACTCTTCTAACATACCCAGTGGCCCCAAGCTCTCCCCCTCCCTGTAAAGCAGTCCCGTTATCTCCCAGATAATGAGGTCTCACCCAATGGCACCAGTATTACATTGTGAGTAGCTTTATAGAGCAGAATTCTATAAAAGAAATCCAGCTGGGTAACAGAACTTGGTACCTTTATAGGCACTGAATCATTTTATCCCTTAGGGGTTATTTTCTTCACTGGATTTTATGTTTTTGGCAGCCTTTAAATCTGTTGATGCAGTCTTCTGTCTTACAGAAATGCTAATGAAACCTGGTTCCAATAAACAAATACAATGACAAGAAAGAGCTTCCAACTTAACTACTCAAGCAATATAATTGTTTGTTTAAGTGCAAGATGCAAAGTGTGGGTTACGGAGGAGAGACGGTCACCAGGCAAAGTGACATTCTCAGCAACGATTTGGAAGCAAACATTGAGTCGTTGCTGATAAAATAGGCCGAGGCTCGTGGAATGGAAAATAATGATAGGGACAGGACAGTCACACAGTGCAATCTGGAACTTTGGGAAGCCGGATCTATATAAGTAAAATATGAATTAATGCAGCCAGGTGCAAAGCTGCTCATCTAGCAACAATAAACATCAGTCGTTGTAACTTCTACAAAATGAGAGATTATCCTAAATTTTTT
Organism: Platalea leucorodia; assembly: GCF_965183815.1. Lineage (NCBI taxonomy): Eukaryota > Metazoa > Chordata > Aves > Pelecaniformes > Threskiornithidae > Platalea > Platalea leucorodia. Next base: position 4,317,395 of record NC_138828.1, on the reverse strand, counting down.
TTTAAAGTAGTAGGTAGAAGTTTGGAAGTAATTTTACCTCATAGCTATCACCACATTTTTAATTTGCATTTTATTTTGATTTGGTTGTACCTATACTCTGTGAGGAGGTACGTGCGTCCTGCTCTGTGTTTGTGATTTCCTAATACACCTCAGACACAATATACTTAAAATGGTTATGTCCAAATTTTTTTGCTGGAAGACCTGAGTCTATAAGCTTGGGTCCTTACAGTAGACTGGTGTTTAAATAAAAACTACTTTTTACAGGTTTCGTACATAGAAACAAAATATGCAAATTGCTTATGCAGGGACACAGGGAACACAATAAATAAATTTCAAGTTGTTTAAGATCTGCTGTTGAATCATTTCTAGGACTTCAGTTAAAAATTTTTAATGACTCCTTGTTGTATGTCAGGCAGTAATCAGTGGGTAGTATAGGAGCCAGTCCTAATGAATTAGAAGATAACAACAAGTCATGACTATATGCTTTGAGTTAACTCGGTAAAAAAGAAATATTCTTTGTCTGGTATTTGATGGTTTAGAGTTTAGTAATGAGATTGTAAATTTGAAATCGATTTTCTGTAAGTTATTATCTTAATCAGATGAAGTCACTAAAGAAAAAAATGTTTCCAGTAGTTTTCAGAAATGAGCTAAATAGCCCTTAATATAAAATATCTGATTCTCTGTGGCATTCCTACTATCAAAAAGGAGAAATACAACAGCTTGATATAGCAGGTAGCATATTTTAATGGTGCTGCCATTGAAAGAAAAAGGAGGAGCATAAGGATTGGGCTTCTCTGAGAGTTTGCTGTGTCACCTGTGCTTTAGGTTCTCTATCTCTAAAAATGGAACAACACTGCCTATATTTTTAAGATTCCCCGTAAAAGATAAGAAGTTTAGAAAGTAAATATATACGATCTGAACGATGTCCAGATTTATGTTTCTTCTTCCTCAATGTCAGGTAGTCTTTCTATCCTAATGATATGGTGTGATATGGTGATATTTGATGTGGTGTGATGTGCGATATGATCCTGACAGCTTACGTTGCCCAAGCCTCGTCTTCCCTGTGTAGAGGATTTGAAGGTAGAGAGTTGAGAGTGCTAATCAGTACTAGGTGAATTCATTTTACACTGACTTTCTTTCTGAGTTTCTTTGTATTAGGATTAATGCATTTGTAGTTGGAGTACAGGAACGCGCTAACTCTCCTCAGTGGTTACAGACCTGGCACAGTTCAGCAAAGACGCGAAAAGGCTAGGGAAGTGAACCCGAAAGCTCCACAGCATTTCAGCCAGCTGTGGGCAGCCACAGCGATTAACTTCCTGCCAGTGGTTTGCCAATTTCCTCGGTTCTGATGTGGGGAGACCAACATCCCCGGCAGTCTCAGCCAAGGTCTCTCCTTCTGCTTGCCAGGCCGCTGTGTACATAGTCCAGCATGATGATGGGGGCCATTTTCATCAGGCTGAAAATTATATACGTAAGTCTTCCGATTCAGGAGACGAGGTGAAACACCTACATCTGTGCTAAACTCTGGAAGTTCATCCTGAGAGGAACTACTGAGTGTTAGAGGTTGGAGCTAAAGTTTTAGGTTATAATTCTTTTTCCCTGTATAATTTTGTTATAGAATGCTTCCAATGACTTACTGTCTTCCAGTGTTTGGGGTTTTTTCCACAGGAAACACATTTGAATCTGTGAGAAGCTGGCTCTGCCTTCCACAGGTCCCTTTCACCCTTTACTACTCTGATTCTGATTCAGCTTCCACAAGCTGCATATTTTCATTTAAAAAGAAAAAGCAAATATTCAGCTGGTTCTAGCAGACATGTAGACATGCTAGATTTCTTCATAGTGTTCTTACCTGCATTTCTGAAGTAGAAATTCCCAGAACTGGCTCATTCCCAGGGTGTCTTTCTCTGTGCCGTTTACTCTGCAGGACCACCTATTTGAGGCTATATTGGGCTCAGATGGAAGAGTATTTGACACCATTTTCTGACACTGAAAATTTCTCCTGATATCACATATTCTGTCATCTAAAGTTAAGGAAGGATTATAATCTAAGGCCATTCTCTTTCAAAGTCACTGGCCTTACAAGGTCTCACAAAACTTTAAAATCTCCCTTATGATTTTTTTTCCTGCACTGTTTTCCCTGTACTACTACATTTTTCTTTCCCTGCCACCATTCAACACACAAAAGGTAGTTTTTCTTCTGCTTCCTCACAGTGCATTGATGCATATAAGATGCCACTTCTTCTTGCCACTGGTAATAAAGAAAAGGTTGGTTATCAGCGCTATAGTGATTTTTTTAATGGAATGATGTCTCAGAAAGGAAAGTAAAAATTTTCTAGTGAAACGTCCCTTCTACAGAAGTACCCAAGCCAGATTATATCTCAAATGTCTCTCTTTTAAAAACAAGTCAGCTGCTTGACTCATGAACTGGAAAATAGCTAGAGTTGTAAGAAACAAGATTTCATCGAAGTTCCATGATATGAACAACGAAAACTCAGCAAAACCCATCATATTTAAAAATATGAGCAAGGATATATTGTAAAGAACAGGGCAAACCCTTTGAGAAATATTTCATAAATATTCATTACAGTAAAACCAGAAATTTACCCTGCATTGTTCATTGCTTCTAACAACGCCTTTCTCAAAGTTCTTAACTTATAGTTAAAATAAACGTCTGACTGTCAGACGTTCGTGGGTAACAGGTAGGCATAAACAGTTTCTTTTTGTTTGATGAAATATTCGTTTGAGTACGTAACAGGGATCATTTGAAAGAAACAAAAATGATAATTTTTTTGAAAAATATATTTTTAATCTATTAATGTTTGAGTTTCCAAATCTTTCAAAAAGTTGCAGAAGAGTCCCTCAGTCTGACTAAGAGAACCAGAAACAATGTTATTTGGCATAGATGACTCAAGAAAATGCTGTCTTTTGCTAATCTTCTGACATATTTCTACCTAGGACTATACTGTGCTCATGAATATATAGCTGGTAAAACAAATCTGGATATACGGATCTGACATTTTTGTGCTTGAACTTACTTGCTTGTCAGAGCAGGAGAAACATGAAGCTTGTTATGTTTTCTAATGCAAACGATGCCATTAAGAGATTGTAGCAAAATGCTTCTACCTCATAAATTCAGTATTTGAGCCAAAATCACTTTCCTGTGCTCCTGCTGTTGATTTTGAATCAAACATATTATTTACTCTTTTTAAAAATCTCCCAGTGGTTAGGCCCAATCGCTCCAAATCCCAGCAAATCCAATTTGCCATGACAAAGTAAAAAATTTAATAACTTGTGAAAAGTCTGGTTTGTTTTTTCTTGACTGTCTTGCCACTGTGAACCTTCCAAAAATATTCCTGCCATTAAGTTCTGGTGCTCTCTTTCTCTGTTTCTAAAACCATTACTCAAAGCACATCCCGTTCTTGCCACTGCAGGAATCAAAATGCCTGTGGATTTACTGTGTGGTGAAAATGCACTATGTTAATTAAATGTTAAGTGTTGCTTTTCAACTATAAAAATAATTGAACTTTTTGCATTCGACATAGCAGCAAGGCATTCTGTTAAAATGGCAATTAGACACCAGCTTCAATTTTACCCTTGACAGTCTTGCCACATATTTTGCTCTACAGACCTGGCAATATGTCTTGTGCTCAAATTACTCAATAACAACTTCTTTTTTGGTGCACCAGAACCAGAATATGATTACAAAGTGAATAAAGTGCTGTAAAAATCTGTCTGCAAAAGCAGGATGCCTCGTGGTTTATTATTAAATATTTCAAAAGCTAGCTTCTTCCAAACATGCCACATCAAGGCTTTACTCACGAGCCATCTAGGTACTTCTTTTTGGCTAGAACCACTATCTGCTGGGTAACAATCCTTGGGCCCCTAGGAAATGAGAGTAGCCTAGATTCTTGAGGGAAGGAAAATTTCAATACAGTTGTTGAAATATGAGCTAAGCCAATGTGTTATGTCTCCGCTGAGGAAACAGTCTTTGCTTTTTGGTACTGGTATTGCAATATATTTACTGAAGTCAATAGTTATTTTGACTAGTGAAGTATCTGGTCTCTACCTGGTCCATTAGACTTCCAAAGATTTCAGAATGATCTAGTTACCATCGGAAGTATTAATGAATGTACACTTGATAAAAATATAACACCAACCATAACACACCATTTTCTATAAATCAGGCAAAAGGCAACAATAAAAACTATAAATAAGAGAATGTAGAAAGAGGTAGATTAACCATCATTGTTTATTCCCACCCCAAGTTCCTCCCACTGAATTGATGTTTCCTGGCCAAGAGTGAATATCTAACATTCATTTCCTATCCAGAATAACTGCATATCCTGCTGCTGAAATAAAACAAAATTCCTTTGAATAGGTACAGATATTCTGAGCCTCCTACAGTAGAGAAGGATACCAGTAAAGAGGTGCAGGACCAGGTAGTTACCGCTCTCAAACCAGGGAGCTATTATGAGTCGGATGCTGGAGCCAGAGGTGTTTTATTAAACTGGTATGTGAGTCAATTCAATTTTTTATGGGTGGTTTCCATGGCTGTATGTGGATCAGTCTTCTGTGTTTCTGAGGCAGATTTTCTTCTGATTTCAGCTGTGCTTAATGTTTTCTTAACATGTCTCTTCAGGAAACAGGAAAGGTGCTAAGGTCTTGGTCTGGATTCGCAGGGGCATGTAGGCTTTTCTCTGAATGATTTCAACGAAGGCAGAAATTCTCTAGGTGGATGGTGAGCTCATCTCACCGCTCCTTGCTGCTGAAAGGGAAATTGCCCCTCTGGCTCTCCCCTCACCACCGTACGCTCTTGCTCTTCATCGTGCACCATCACGTTCGTCCCAGCTGACGGGTAGAGATCTAGCCTAGGAAAAGGTGGGACCGTGCAGCAGCGTGAAAGCCACCATCTGTGGTGGCAGAAGTTGTCAGACTGCCTCAGCCATTTCAGAGACCTTCCCTAAATCGCTTGAAGTAGAACACCTAAACACTTCAAGCAATTTGGCTTCCTATCAGTAGTGTAAACTCATCTCTTTTCTTTCCTCTTTTATTCTTTTTTTAAATAGAGGAACAGCTTGGCTGAGCTTTCTGTTCGCTTCACAACTCTCCAAGCTTTGCCCTCAGCTTTTTACCGCCCAGTCAAATGGCAAATCCCAAAGAAGTTACACCCATTTTGTTTTCTTCCTCTCTTTGTCTTTTAACAAAAACTCTGCTGGATGCACAGTGGCAAAGCTCAGATCTGAATAGAAAAGCCTCCACCCAGTTGATGCCACCAGAGAGGGGTGTTTTTAGACTTACTTGCAGGTTCACTGTAATTTTCAAAAGATTACCCAGGGCTGACAATCTGCTTCAACTCCCGGCCGATAAATACTGGCAGCGTTTTACATAATGTTTCACTGGAGAATCAACTTCAGGGGAAGAGGGCTACCTAACTGGCATTGACGTCAGTTGGGTTTTGGTACCCAGGGTTTTTTAGGAACTTACATCTCAGAATGAGAGGCTTTTTTACTGGGCAATTTGTTGTTGCCTTTAATAAGGATCACATTGCCAACGCTGGCCCCTGTTATTTTTATTAGTCCGTTAACCCACTCGTTTAATTACCAGTGTACTTCTGGAATCTTTCAGAACAATTAAAAGCTTCCCTAATAATTTACAAAACACTGTTTTTTCCCTTTTGTTTGAAGGGATGTGCTTCTGTCACCGAGGGGGTGCATATTGCTGATGACCTGATGGAAATGGGTGACCTGCACAGAGGGTGTAGGAATGGACTGGAGGCTTGAGAGGAGAAGGCAGGGCTGGGAAAAGGGAGGCACAAAACAGAGCACGGGGAGGCTGGAATACAGAGAAAATGGTGTTTGATGGGAAGCATCTCGTAGACTTAGGAAAAAAGCAGCAAAGGTTTAGGCCAGCTATGAAAGTACCGCATGTGCGAATGAACGTAAATAGAGAACGCACCCCAAATGGGCTCCAGGGCTTTGAAAGGTTCACTCAGCTCTGTCTCTTAACTTTCCATTGCTTTTTACACACTTACGGTGCATACAAGCTATTTCTTCCTCTAACCACTGTTGTGAAATGATTCCGTTTGCCCTGTGATATAATTCCACGTAAGTTATCCGAAGCAATCTGTACTTTTTAGACACTTCAGTAGCTGCCATCCTTAGAGACTAAAAAGCTATCTTTATTTGTAGGACAAAATCAGTGTAATAACCAGCATGGTCCTTCATATTTGCTTGCTTTACTAGAGTCCTGATTCACAGGGAGTACCTAATACTACTCCCAGTTTCATTCCTTGTATAACCTCTATGCTTAGAATGACAAGTGGAACACTTGTACTTTGTGATGCACACGCCAGGAATTATATTTACATCTGTCAAATGATTTTACCTATACTAGAAGTAGTACTTGAAATGGTGTTACAGTATAGTTAACAGCCATAACTGGGTGCCACCCAAAAAGGCCAGTAAAAACATTTCACGTTCATTTGAATGCATTTTATTATAAGACTTGCTTTAAGAAGTTAAAAAAAATGTATTGTGCTTCACAATAAAACCCGCATTTAGTGTATACACTGTCTAGGACAGGCTGTGAATTAAAAATGGCTAATATTAGGAAGTAATGTGAAAACCAGAAATATTACGAGTTACCTTTTTTATCAACATACATTTTAAAAGATGTCACTTTTGTATCTTAGTGGTACAAGTGGAACAGCATTTTGTGCTACTGTAAACATGAACATACTTATTGCTTATGAAGTCTTAAACATACTGTCTGTATTTTTGTATGCACATCTCATGTGTGGATGGACTTTATATAATATATATACATATCGTTCTAATAATAAACAGGTTGTGATATTCTTGGGGGTAAGCGAGGGCCTATTTAATAACAAAGTAGACCATATATAATCCTCTTGCACATCACCTCTTCTCTTAATAATATTTTTAAGAACTTTCTTTTGAGTTAAGCACTCATTAAATCTAAAACCAGAAATTATATCTAAAATCCAGCTTCTTAGCAACTGAGAACAAGGCCAACAGCATTGAGTCATTTATTTTTCAGTATAAGATCATCTCAGCAAATTGATTACTTTTGTGAGTATTTTATAAGGTTACTAAAGCACGCTTTGAAGTAGGGGAGAGAGATACCGAAACTTGAAAAAAACCTGTATCTCATATGTATTTTTTTCAGGAAGACAACCACCTGCTATAACTTTATAGGACATTTCTGAAGGATTTCTGTGCCACTGGAAATAAAAATAAAAACAAACCCCAGAGTAAATAATGGCCTGGAGAATCCCCTTTAAAAGGATCTTTTATAAATGGTTTAAAGTGAAGTGAGATCCGTAGGCTTGGTGGTTTTCCCAGAAAACTGTGTATTTTGTACGCTGCTTTATTTTTTTCACTCAGCTTGGCATTTTTGCAAGAGTATTTCTGTATGCAGGTGCTAATCCAGCCTGTGGCAATAACACAGAACAGAAAACTGAGTGCATTATTGCTGTTCTTAAAAAATTAAGGAAATTGTACATGGATTAGAAAGCACTATGAGATGTTTAGCCTTTAGAAAAATAAGTATTACTATGATTAATGAATGTCAGTTCTTGGAGAATATATATAAGACTGATTTTCTCAGAAACCTCCAATAAAAAGCAAAATCAGATCATTTAGATTATTAGCATTATTACCATAGGTTCCTGTATTTGACTGCATCCTCATGCTTTGGTAAACTACAGCTACTTCTGCAATTGTTAAATCACAGAAAGGGAACTAAGGAAATAGAAATTACAAGAAATAAACCTATGCTGAAAATCCTTCTGGATTCTGCTGAACTGGAAGGTGACCCTGCCTCTTCCATAAAAGGAAGGAAATTGCTTTAGGCTCATATTCTAACTTGCACTGAAGGAATCTGTAAAGGCTTAGAGTTTTCACTTTAACTGGATAAACAGACAGATATTCACATGCAGCGAACTATCTTTTGCACCTGCCAAAATGTACTGGAAATCCTGTGACAACAGGTTTTTTGGCAAAAGTCAATATTTTGCTTCCAGCCATGGCCAGACCGAAAAAGCGCAGAGGTGCAGAAAAGTAAAAAGAAGGGGAGGAAAAAAGCAATACAGGTTTTGACTCTGAGAAAAATTTGCTTGTTACTTTTTGTGATTGTTTAGATTGGTTTAGATTTCACCTTGTACCAATTTGAGTATGTTTTTATTTGTAATAAAGCATGGTAGTCTCCCACAACTTGTATGTTTGCTCATATTGTCATTCCCCAGCAGCCTGCTCCTCCACGTTTAGCTCCAGACAAGCAGAAAACGTATAATGTGGAACGGACCTCTAGCTTGATACCGAAAAAGTAGAGAGAGGCTTTTAACAATGATCACTTAAATCTAGTTCCTTGGAAAAATTCAGTTTTTGAATGTGCAGAATGTCAAACAGTTGCTGTACATTCAGGGTTTGGGGAGACATGGGGGAAAGTTTCCTCACCAGGAGGGTTTGCAAGAGCGTCAATCATATGAGGGCAAAACCAAGTGCACCTCCATTGACTTTAGTGAAGTTATATGGACTTATAGCAGCATGATTTACCTGAGCTTTGATTTTCAAGTTTGTCCAGGCCATTTTATTTCATTTCAGAGTATTTCGCCTCTTGCCCTGGCCCTTCCCCTCAGCGACCCGTTTGTTTCTGGGCAGCTATGCATAGAAGCCTTCTTCAAAGTACTGTATTTGCAAAATAAAAAATCAGAGTGCGTTTATAAGAACTGTCCTATTTAATCTTAGTGCACGTTTTAAACCGTTTGGTTTTGTTCTTAAATTATTTTGTGGTTACCTAAGAGATTAGGGAATGGAACAGGAGGAGTTCTGGTCTTTGAAGCAAAGGTGTGCCTAGGTAGCCTTTTAGAAATTTAGCTGTGTGCCTGATACGCTTACAGAATATGCTGTGCTTGCAGTGAATGTGTCATGTAATCTCATCAACATAACACAGCCATGGTTTATACTGTTACTACTTTAAAGGATTAACCATGAGATAAGTCATACAGTACTTGCGGTAACTTTCTGTTGTTGTTATTGTTGTAAGAGTAAAAAATATTTGTGAACACTCTTGTATATACAATTCCAGAGCCTGAATTACTACAGCATTTGTCTGGGTTTATTTTGGCACCAGTTTCAATGTTCTGGTCTACAGCGTTTGTTTATTTGCTTAGCTCTTGTCCTAAATTTCCAAAAGAAACCCTCAATTTCCATTCAGTCACTCAGTTGCTTTTCTGAAAATCAACACCACTGTGGATTCGGGGAATACGGTAACAATGAAAATCTCTATGTTTGCATGGATTTCTTTTTATTCCTATTGTCACCCCAAGTCACTGTGAGAAGTAAATCTCACAGACTGAGACTCTGAGTATCCAAAGTCAGCCAGAATTTTGCAGGGGCGCATCCTAGACTCTCTGCTGTAGTGAATTCCCTAAAAGGAGGCAAAGATGATTTTACAGTCCAAACTCAAAAAGATTTATTGAAAATATAAATAGAAGTGATTTTAAATCCATCTTGAATATGAACTCAACAGAAACAAGAATAGTTTATACACGTCTGTCCCTGCCCACCGTGCCTTACTAGACAGGTCCTAGCTCGTAGCCTTGATTTCGGTGGACTCAGAAACTTTCTGACTGTCAATGCTATATCGAGTCCCTCAGGAGCTTTTCTATCATTTCTTTCTTTCCAGTTGTGTCTCATTTACCTTGTGGCTTCTTGAACCTTTTCCTCCCAAGCGTGCTCAGCTAGCCCACCTGAATAAGGAGCAGTTTCTCACTCACAGAAGAAACCTCCTGACCCAGTCATGTCCTCAAGGAACATAAGACAATTGGGAACATAAAGGAACAGTTTAAAAAAAACAGTTGTGTGTTGGTGGTGGTGGTGGTTGGTTGTTTTTTTTTTTAAAAAAAGAACCATTCCAAAATATTTGTCACACTGTGTTTTACAAGAAAATTAAGGTTTTGTAAGCACAGACTAAAAAATGAAAGCTCAGAAGTAATACCAGATTTTCCTACAATGTTGCAGAAATACAGCTGCTGAAGTGTTTCAGTGTTCCTAATTTTGCAAGCAATTGCAGGGAAGCCTAGAGATGTTTGCTGAAATCCTGTGAGTAATGATCATGTTGCAAAATTTCCAGGGAATTGATTTCTGGTTGATATCCTACAGTATCTTGCTCAAAAGATGATTTCCTCTTTCTCTGGCATGACCATCACCTATTACTACTTTTCTTCAGGGTAGCTTGACTGCTTTCAAGTTAGATTTCTTTTACAGTGTATGTCCGAAGAAGCTCTGCCTCAAGGATAAGCAAAATTCTTTCCTCCTATTTCCCATGATGCTGGCAAACATAAATTTTGTGTGCTATTCTCTATCCTTTTTTATAATCTGATCTTATTTGCCCACTCAAAAGATTTTTCTACAAGATGCATCTAAAGAGCTACTGATTATTTTTCTCTTTACCACAATTTTACTTGAAACCATTCCTAATTTCTCCAGCAAGACAGGAAAATATGATGGTGTGGTTCTCATCACTGAAGTCAAGGTTGTGTCAGCCTTTCCATTATATAAACCCTTATTTTGAAGAGTTTCAAATTCAGCTATAAAAATTCAGTCTAAGCTGAAAACTGGCAAATTAAGTCTTTGCATGGGATGTGTTTCTTTCAATAAAAATATAAAAAACTGTATTTGATTGCCTTTGTGTGTCTTAAGTCCTTGAAAGACCTGTCGAGCTACACTTAGAATGCACTTTATATGCTTGCAAGATCAATTTTCAGAGATGCTGGGTGTTTTCAGCTCTCAGTTTGCTGCAGTTGCTCAAATTTAGATTTTCATTATTTTTCTAAAATATTTTGTTCTTCTGGTTTTTATTTTTACTGTGTTAATCCTCCTACAATTTAAAAACTGCTTTTTTTCCTTTTGGTAGCATATTTACATTAAGAATGTACATTAATTTCTTATTTGCTTCTATTCCTATGCTATTTTTAAATAAAATAGTTGAAGATTCTTTGTGTTGGATCATAACTACTGCAGTTCTAGCTTTGACAGTTAATTGCTACAGAGAAGTGGGACAGGAATAATTTAACCGACTCCTTTGTTTTTATGGTCAAGAGGTCTTACTGCAACCTAGGCTACTGCCAAATTTTACCCAGTAATTCCTTCACCAGGATCGGTAAGATGTGAAGGACCGGAGGGCTATGCCTCAAGGTGCTGACCAGGGGTTGTTCTGGGAGATCAAAAATCAATTGAGGTCAGACGTTGAGGGAGGTCTTCTCTGTTCTCAGACAGAAGAATAACATTGGTGATTAATGTGGGAGGAAACAGCAGAAAGGGGAAGGTGTACTTCCCAGCAAAATGTGATCATTGATAATCCTTGTTTACAGAGTTATAGGGAAAAAAACATATATATTCTTCTGTATTGGACTTCTGCCTTGGTTAGGTGATGTCGAGTTTGAAAAAGTTCTTAAAACATGACCTTTATTATTTTACTCTTTTTTTTTTTTTAACCTGATGTTGGTATATCCATGTTAAGTGGAGAGGTGTTTTACCACAGATAAACACTGACTCATTGGCAGATGAAGGAAACAAACCCTGAAATTAACCCTGCAGAACGGGCAAAATGCCAAAGGAGCATAGGTCGCAATTCAATAAGCATTTAAGCATATGCTTAAGTTTATCCCTTTCCACCAAAGGACTTACATAAGCTTAACTTTAAGTATGTACTTACATCCCTTTGAAATCACATGATTAAGTGCTTTGGTGAATGTAAATTACTCAAAACTATAGCGGTACAACTCATGGAGATAGTATTTTGCAAGACCGGAAAACGTGTATTAACGGTAGATTACAGGTATGTACTTACTGTCCCCGTAGAATTCCTCTTTTGTATATATACCTTTACACCATAACTGGTTTTATATGACAAAATCTTACATTCTTCATGTACCCATCGGTTTCAGGTCTTTCCTCATCTGCTGTGCTGTTTCAAAGCTGGACGTTTTGTTTGTTTGTTTTTTAAGGAAAACTTTTCCTGAAATTACGGCATTACTAGATCATTTTGGGAATGCACCCATTTCTATTTGGGAACTCAATTATGGACTTTGGCTCTGAACTTTGGATACCGAATTCCAGAACTTTTGATCTGACAAAATAGCCAAAATAACTGGACTTAGATTCTTCACAGGGAACAACTAACGTTAACCTCTCTCTGTGTCAGTATGGCCATAGAGCTTTCGTGTTATTGTATGTATTAGCTCTTAAGTGATAAAGCCTCGCTTCTTAATTGAAAACTATTATTTTCAGTACAATGCTTCTGCTATTTTTAGTCTTGCAGTTTTATATTTCTTTCTTTTGCTAGTCCACATGTTCTCCCTGGCAATATCTCTGTGTTCTACTGTATTTTCTATAATTTGGCAATTAAATGAGTGTTTGAAGCTGATTTAATTACATTAGCATGAGATGCCAATTAGATGTTTGGAGAAAGATTTTGCTGAATGTTATTTCTTGAGTAGCTGAACAAGGCATACTGGCCCACAGTTATTCAATTCCAGCCAGACTAACAATAATGTAAACTGAATTTCTTTCTGCGTGTAGTCGCTCCGCACAAAGAATAAACAGTGGAGGCACTTTAATTCAAATGGTCTCTTGTTTTAATCATTAAAAAAGATAAACTCCCAAGAAAAGTCCTCATTTAGTTGTACTTTGCCTTCGTTTTTATATGAAGCCTTGGCAGACTGACCAATTTTAGAGATGAAAATTGGATAACTTAAAGCAAAGGACTGGAAGCCAGCTTCCTTAAATTCTCTTCCAGCTAGGCTATTCACTCCAAAACAATGTATCAAAAACTATGTTTATTCAAGTCAGACAGAGCTAATGAGCAAGCACAGCTCTCAGGAAGGCCAAGATGATAGATTTCCTAGTTTATTCCTAGTTTTTATGCGGAGGGTTTCAAGAACGGGATTGAAAGTTAAGTCTAACATCCATTCAGGCTGACGAATGATAATGCTCTGATTCCAATAACGGCTTTTCTCCTAGTAATTCCCACTGAGTCCCACTCCACAACTCTAAGGGCTACAGAGTGTTCAGCAGTTCTAAAATATTCAACTTTTATTTAGGAGGCTGGTTATGAATTTCCAAGCCTATCTGTGGGTGCGTATTTATGAAATCTTTTACCCCAAGCAATCATGATGATACTGTTATTGAAGTAAGTCAGGGAAGCCTCTCTATAGTTTCAATACGTTGATATAGTTCAAGTTTAAATATTGATATGGCTCTAAAAGTGCTTGGAGTCGTATTAAAATTAATGAATTAGAAAGCATTTTGGTAACTAGTATGAAACCTGTGGAAGTACAGGACTTTTATGGACTGTATTAGGTACCGTTGCTACTGTTATTCTTTGGTCGTGGAAAGTTTGTCTTTGGAATTTTGCACTGAAAGAACAGAGAGATTTGCACAAAGGTACAAAACAGAGCAAGACATGGTTATATAAATAGCAATGGCTTTTGTGAGTCCTTTGCTTTATTGCAGCTATAGCGGTTAGAAGTAAGAGTTTCTCATCTATGATCTTTTGGCAATATCCTGCAAAGAGCCATACTATTGTATTGCACAGGCTGTTACTATGGAAACAAAAATATTTTTAGTAGTGCCTTTCAGCTGAAAATCTCAGTATTTCTAACGAACGCTGACGGAGCCTCCCAGCACCTGTGGGGCAGGTCAGTGCTCCGCACGTGGGAGTGATAAGATAGCGAGAGCTAAATGACTTCTCTAAATTCACAGATAACACTCCCCTTAGAGTGGAGTCCCTGTCTCTTGGCTTCATCCCTTGCTGTAACTGCCCTTGTGGACCACCTTTTCCCTATGAATGTGAGCTAAAGTGCAATTCAGTAGAAGATTTCATAAGCTAAAAAGATAAGCTGGATTTAAGTAATAAAGCCTTCTATTGCTAATTACTTGGGGTATTTTTCATTAAGAGTAATAATAACTAAGTAAAGTGTTTGGGGTTTTTTTGTCGGCATTGACTATTCACTTCTGTTTACAGAAATGTGCAAACAGAGGATGTCTTCTAATGAGAGAAAAGAAATCATTTAAGGTATGTTATTAGTGGATTGGTCTACTCTCCTTTTACCCTTTTCTTAATCAGAATAAGTTCATCTTTGTTGATAGTCTCTTTTTGCTTGCCAACTCTAGTTCCAATCCAATCCAATCTTTGTAATTAGGGCTTACACAAAAACCTGTTTCTTATGGTTCTTCGTTCCCTGTATACAATGCCTGGTATTTTTGGTACAGCTAGGATGCATCACAAAACATATGCCAGTACAATCACTGCTAGTATGCAATTCCATCACCAGTTGCTGTAGATCATATAGACCAACATATCTTCTTATTTGCGAACAGCCTATCCGAAGCAAGGCTTACATGATAGATGGCTGAGAAATGTGTGTTGATGCTAGCTTTTTTTATTGTTGCGGAAAACACTTAATTTTTAAACTGAATTCCTGCAATACTACAATACTACCTTAATTCTTCTTTCCAAAAAGAGCTGCCTGAATTTTCTCAAAACTAGGAATAACTGTGCTATAGAAGTCATTTTATGCTCTTATAAAAATGATTCCTGAAACACCCCCAAAACTCCAACTACGCTGGCAGCTCAAGGGGTGAAATTAATCCAAAACATAGCAAAAAGCAGTTACAAAGCAGCATTTTGGCTAGAATCCAAGAAATCTGTTAGCTATTCTGCAGTGATATGGCTATCCTCCCAGCGCTGACTTAAAAAAGAAAATTGAGAAGATACTAAGGACTGGGAAAGTGATAATTTTATCTGGAATGTCATGGCCAAATTCTGAGGACAGCATGTAAATGTCTGTAGAGGGAGAAAAAAGACCTCACTTCAAAATGACCTCATCCAGAAGAAATCCGACTGCCATATGTTCGTTTGGCCTGCATTTGATACCATAAAGATTCTAAGATACATGCAAGGAGGAGAGGGGGGTGGTTTCTCTCTTTTAGAGGAAGAAACATATAATGAAGTAGCTGTAAATCTGCATCTTGATTTGTTCATGCTAATTTTTAATCTGCTCCAGAGGCTTGCTGAGATGTAAAACACAACAATTTTAACCAGAAAAATGGACGTATCCTATAGCAGCAGTTTACTGTCCCCCTCTGCCAACCAGAGACCATCTAATATGTAGCAAGCAAAGACCAAGCCACATTTGCCCTTCTATAAACCTGGAAAGCAGAGGCAAAATGAATTAATGATCCCACAATATTGGGAAATCTGGTAATAGTTTTTCCACTGATTTTGTGGTCACCGTTGATGAGTTATAGGAATATAATTTGTGATGCAATTTTTTTTTCCTTTGAGTTTAAATCCAACTACTATGAAAACAATGATAAGTGGAATGCAAATTCCGTTCCAAAATATTTGTCTAATACGGGAGAGGCCTCTGTTCCCATACCCTTTTTGAAATGAAATGGCTTATTCAGAAGTAGTGCTGCTGAGGGGCTTCCACCCAAAACACATCAACACTTAATTAAATTACGGTGCTATCTGAGAAAAGAGGTGCAGCAATTTCAGTGGCTGACAGCTGAATTTACACGCATTGATTTCGATTAGCTGAGGCCCTGGTTTCACAATGCCCAGAGTTTGGCGGCCATCGGACTTCATGGCATTGCGCCCTCGGCGCTGTAGCTCACTGCTCCTAGCTCGTGCCAACACAATCTTATTTGTCTGCAGGATTTTTTTGTGATAGAGATGGGCTGATGTGCCTTAAAAATCTGTATTTTTGTGCCTCAAAAAACTTCTCTAAGACAATTCACAGCGCAACCTTTCGAACTGTCACAGGACAGGTGCCCTGGAACCTGAAGTCAAAAGCAAGTGCCCGGAGGAAAGCTGGGAATTGTCACCAAAATCTTTGTAACATGAAAATGCAGCCTGGGGCTACGTATGCTGCTTTGCTCTGTAAACGGGATTGTGCTCAAAGCTGCCTTGCCAGTTCGTCAGGGGAGTTTTTATACCATGTTCTATCATTGAACTTAGCTGTCATTGTTCCTTTAAAAAAAAAAAAACAACCCACCCACTATAAAAATACCATTCTCTATCTTAGGATGTGCCAAGGCTTGTCTTAGTGTAGTAACTGAATATTTTCTTTGAATTTACTGCTTCATTTCCATTGCTCCTTGTTGGTAGATACTAGACTGATGATAAAACATCGTTTTTTCCCCAAAGATTTTAGGTTGGGGCGAAGGGGTTGTAAGTGGAGATGAAGTAATTCAAGGTTTTCAACTTCACGTGATCAAAGGTAACTCACAAACGAAATCCACAAACGTGTCCAGTTTAGACTTCTGGGCAGGTGATGTTGGACAACATCATCTAATACCATAACTCCAGCACTGAAGCTAGTTTGGACCTCAGCAAAATTTAGAGCAGTATCAGATCCCAGCAGAATTCCTCTTGACTGAAACAGCCTTTGCAGGATGCTCCCAGGGCTATGCGGGCTTATGAAACTGCAACGAGCTGCTGATATGAAAGGCAGTAAGGAGAGACAGTAGTTCTGTTGTACCACGTTTATGCCATCCTAGTTGGGGGGAGCTTCAGAATCTGTTAATGTTTTCATATTTTTCCTTTTTAAAAGCAGAATAGGGCAGTAAGAGGACAAATTATCTCTTCAGGTCCACAGTGACCATTTTAAAATGTGATTACGCAAGTGTTTGGGAAATTTCTAAAAGGTTCTCCTATGAAGTGAAAGAAATGTCAGTATATTTGCTATGTAGACGGCAAAGGACTGGTGGAAAAAAGGACATATGCACCTCTGTTGTGGTAGTCTTGGAACAGATCGTCACGATAATGCTGTAAAGTAAATGCAGTAGGTTAGGCCTAATGGCCTTTCTGATAGTATGGCAGCTGCAACGCTTTCGTTTCAGATGCACCTGGAAGAAGAAATGTATTTATTCTAACATGATCCAGGAGCTATGGGGCTGGAACAAGACGTGGGCTCTCTGGATTGCATTCCCTCCTCTGTGTGATAGTCAAGCCGCTGCGTAATTTTAAGGCAAGTGACAAAAGGCAAGTGAGCACAGGAGGAGGGAAGGGTCTCTTGCCCTCACCACAAAGCCAATCATTTTCTCCAGATCCTTTCTGTGCACCTGAGTGTCTGCTTTGCAAAGGAATCACAGGCATCTCAGTGACCTGAACTTAAATAAGGTCTGGAAGCTGCAAAGCTAGGTAACAGTACTTGAGCTTAAAGCTGCTTTATCTCTTTTTTTCCTTATCCCTCCTCACTCCATGTTAATGCCTATGTATTCTCATTTGGGGAAGTTGTAGATCTTCATTTTTTAGCAGATGGGGTATTTCATTGAGAAAATGAATTCGTAATACATGGAGTTTTCTCTATCTTGTTTTGAAAATTGTTTTGGAATAGGAAAGATGCAATGAAAACCAAATTCATTAATTTTAAACATAATAGCATCTTTGATTTTTTTTTTAAAATAGGATTTCTACATTCATTCTTTTTCTGCTCAGAGAGTAAAAAATATTCAACATTCTTGTCATTTGTTGTATTTATTGCATAAAATATTCCTCTAAAACATTGTCTCAGTTTGGATAAGCAACCAGATCTGCTAGGTTCTCTTCTTGCTGCCAATTCTCTTCTCAGTTCTAGTAAAAAATACCACCAACAGCAATTGTGAATCACGTTAATTGCAGATCATGTTGAAGCAGTGTGGTAATACAGTATCTGTATATGTGTTGTCACTCCTGTACTGCCTCACCCACATTTACCAGGCAGTCTGGAATGAAAAAAATCCAGGGAGGAACTCCTCAAATGCTGCTTTGCAAAGTGAGTAAGACCCTTCACATATTCGGTTTGATAAGGTTTCGCATAACAGAATACATGTGGCATTCACCTCTGTACTTTGCGAGTGTCATGTATTTAATAGTTTCTGTTCCTCCCAAATTGTGATTTGTTCATGTATTCACTTTCTTTTTAAATTAAGAGAACATGTAGAGGCCCAAGCTTCCACATTGTTCGTGGGGGAATTAAATGTGCTGATATTAAGTGGCTGCTTTAAAGAGAGAAATGATCAAAGACTCAGTTCTTGTGGCTTTCTGCTCACGAGGCTAATTGCCAGAAAAACAGAAGCCCCTTTTTTACACAGCCTTACTTGCAGGGAAACATGAAACTGAGGGTAGGTACCCCAGTAAGCAAGGAGTTCTCAGGAGCATGCGTAGATTTGTGATTTATCTCCTACAGAGAAATATGGGTTGCTAACGTTACATAGAAGCAGAGAGGTTTTTCACAGCTTGGTGATGGAGTTGTTACGTACGAGGGCCTGTGCACAGTGAAGTAAGTAAGAAGGAAATTTGAAGTCTATGGGAAGAAATTACGTCAGGAGGGCTAACCCCACAAACTACATGGGAGTTATTGCAGTTGAAAGGAGAATTTGCTGTTTCTGGATGGTGCCCAATGAGCCTTCCAGTTTCTCTCTCTGCTTGTTTCTGGAGATCTCATCGTTCCTGTTCTAACTGAGGCTCCCTTTCCAGCAGTTACCTCGGTCTCCTTCCTTACGCGTGCTTTGAAACTTTAATTTGAGCCCAGTTGTAGTTTTAAACGTACAGAATGCAACTGGCAGAACCACCTGGCCTTTTTTCTTTTTTTTTTTCCTTTTCCTCCTCCCCCAAAAATACGCGATCACTAGTAAGTTTGTTAAAAGGAACGGGCAATTGGGTCCGAAGTGCCCGAGACCCCTTTTCCCAAATGGGAGAGAGGGTTCAGAAAACACTGCTGGGGAAGTACCTTGCAGATTCAGAATGATGCTGTGACTCTACGGTTGTTCCAGAGTCCTGGGGCAACTCGAATAAAAAAAGAAACGATCCTTCCTTCTTTTGAAAAATCTCCTCTAGGTCAGTGATCCCCCCGCTGTAAGCCCACCCATGACAAATTGCCAGTTTGTAGGGCTCATTGTAACCCGCTGGGTCTCACACAGCGTATTAAATATACATTAAAAGTGTGACACAGTGGAGGTAATGCTTGACGTCTATGAATTCAATCTATGCCGCTTTCTTTTGCTTACCCTTGAAAATGGAAAGCAATTACTTGTGTTTCTAGCAGAATCCCCAAACAGTTTTTAACAAATGGCAGTACCAGCCAGTACCACTAATTTTTCTCTAGAGGCCCAGAAAACTCTGCAATTCTATATTCATTTACTAATTCATTTGGCAAACTAAAAAGCTCTCATTGTTTCCAGAAATTGAACTGTATCAGCTCAAAACTTCCTTTGCTTTATAATTGATCTGCTTTTTCTCCTTATGTAGTCATTAAGCCTGTTTCTTTGTCTTTGCCATAATACTTTCTTAGCATCTGAACGTTCCCATGGCTCTTTTCTCTCATTAGGCACATATTTTCCATAAATTTTGTCTGGTTCCCAAGTTATTCTTTTAGTCCATGAATGTAACTTCTTATGACAGAAAGTATGCCATTTTTTTTTCTTGCTTTTGGTTTGCACACCTGTTTGCCTTGTATCACATTTGAGCATCAGAATGTCTGCCAAATTTGCTCTTTCTTCTTACATGATGCTACTAATTACTTCCAATCATTATTTCATTCTTTAAATATTTTAAAACAAGGAAATACCTAAGATTTTTTTTCCATGTTTGGGGTTTTTTTTTAACAGTATCTGTGCGAACAAAATGATTCGCGTGGTGACACTTACTAGTTTGTACTGCTGTAATATCTAAGGCTCACCATCATACATGAGATCTGTACCAGAGCTCAGAAGCGAACCCCTAAACCCCAGCCCAGTTTTTCACCACATCGTTTCTTTCAGTAGCATGGGCTGGAGAAACCGTAAAAGGAGAAAAGAAAGGGGGAGAAACATGACTGCTTTATAAAGTAAACCACTCCCTTTGCACTTTTTTTTACATTCCTTTCTTCCTCACCTTTGCCAAATATGGTCTCCAAGCCCATGATTGTGTTTGGAAAAGCAGAAAGAGATCATGCTGAAACGATTTGGGTCTGCCAGAAAAGAGAATTAAGAATAAGGCCAATGATTATCCAGTATTTACTTCTGCCTGTGTTCTACAACTTTGCATCCATACAGAAGCAGAGGAAAGTGTGACCTGATCTGTTTTAATTGGGCAGTACTGGTTGGATCTTTTCTCCTATTACTTGCGTTCTTTTTCATTAAACCTTTTTCTGAGGTCTTTATTGCTTAGTGAGGGCATTGCGGCTGGTATTAATTTCTGTGATTCAAATATAGATTCTGCAATTTGTTTTTATCTCATTCTTCTGTATTGTAAAATGTTAAAGGACCCGACCTATTTCTAATGCATTGGCAATTAGGTGGTAACCCTAAAAAGGCATGATTTCCACTTCTGCCCAAAATTACGTGTCTGCCTCACACGAGTAGTGGGCCTGTTTACGATAGAAATGTTGAGCGTGTGTGTAAGCATTTGCAGGATCGGGGTTGCAGTCAGCGTACAGTGAAGGAGACGGTGCAGAACGCAGATTCCATTTCATTACACTCCCAGGTACTGTTAGGAGCCAGCAGGGAGAAGGTGTTTCCAAATGCCTTGAGGCAGCACTCATACATTGTGAAAATCCTTATTATGCTGACAGACTTACCCTAGGGTTACATATGTACTGAATTACATGAACTTGCTACATTTCTGCAAATCGGGAATGTGTTTTCTGATTGCATCAGTGTTTCTGCTTCCCTCTCTGTAGATGGTAAACTACAGAAGAGGTTGCATTTGTGTATTATATTCCGTATAAGCTGTAACGGGTTTCTTCCATGCCTGTAGGAATTTCTACAGAATTGCACGTATAGCACTTACAACCTATGTTAATGATGACTATAAAGTTGTTTGTCTTCACAGAATTAGACATAATCATAATACATTTGCCAGCTCAAATATGCTGAGGCAATAAAGCAATTCTGCTCACATTACTCACCACAGTAATTCCCAAATAATTAGTTTGTCATACTAGGTAATAGATCTGTGACGTGTCTCAATCATAAAGCACACAATGCGTGGTATGGACATAAAACACTGCCGCTGCTTGAGAAATGCAAAAACAGAAATCAAATTGCTTAAGTTCAATAAGGAGCCAGCTTCAGACTTCCATGTTTTCGTATCCTGTTGTGGAGCTTTTCTTCCACTTCTAGTATAAGGAAAATCTAGTTCTTTCCTTAAAACTTCTACTGGGTATCCTCGAAGAACTCTCTCTGGTGCATCCCCACCATTTGACATTGCACAGTTCACTCAAAAAATGTATTAGCAAAATCATGCCTCTTTTGTATATAATTGTACTTATCACACAGTTTTTGTCACTCTAGAGAGAGCATCAAAACCTACATGGCTGCTGTTAGCTGTCGTGTTCTGCAAGCAGATTTCTCTTAGACCTGGCTTAAGTGGGTTTCCTAGTTTTTCACTTCAGATTGCTTATTTGTTGCTAATAAGCAGTTATTTATATGCACGCTTGGTTTATTTTCCCCTGTCTACAAAGAGGAATATCAGTGCTTAACAGCAGGAATCTGGGTGGGGTTTTTCCCCCCAGTTTTACCTTTTGGCTGACTTTCTTCTATCCTGGCATAAAAAACTTCAGCCTGTAAAGCGTTGTACATAGTACTCACAGTGTTTAGTGAATGCTACCTGCATGGGACATGTACTGTTGGAAAGTAAATCGCCCTGAATTGATTCCAAAAGCATTCAGCAAGTGTGCGTGTATGTGTTCATGCTTGGTTTTTCCCTATGTGAATTCAGCTTTCGTATTCAGAAACTGGTGCTCAATTACCATAGAAACAGCAATATTCATACGTATACTAAAATCAGTTCCGTACATGATATTACAGCAATTTGCATCAGTGTTCAGTTACATTTTCTTCCTGAAGAATTTCTAAAGCAAATAAATACGTCCTTAAGCAAATCTCTACAATCAGTGCAATAACAAAAAAGGAGACAGATTGCTTGAAGCACAATGTGTCATGCAGTAATTTCCAAAGGGCTAATCATATTAACAGAGAAAATACTGGTGCCAGTTTTACTTTAACTAGTTAAGTTTTATTGAGTGCTACTGTCCGTAGCTGCTGCCCTTAACTTCGGATGATTACAAAACCATCTACAGTTTGAAACTGGTTTTATAGTTCACCCTTCTTATAGGCGAACAGCTGGCAAAAAAATCATTAAATAACAACACTTAAAATGCAAAATGTGGAAAAAAAGATCGTAAATATAAAACATATTTGGTTTTCTTAAATCTGTGGTAATGACCTCACTGTGTTCTCCAAAATGCAAAATAATCTGGATCTGTGAGACTATCCTGAGTGTTATGAAAGCCAGTGGAATAACCTCAGTCTCGGTGAAATCCCGCTGGGAAAGGCATCTTTCTAGTTGATACTGTGCTAGAGCCAATGATAAATTGGGTTGGGGGGGCTCCCCAAAAATAGGCTTTCTTGCTGCTTTTCCTGTGCATGGGGACAGAACTGCTCATAAGGTGTAACTGGCAGATGAACAAGGTGTGAGAAGACATTTTGGAATCGCGGTTTTATGCTATTGTCAGACAAAACCTTTAAAGGTCCCTTCCAACCCAAAGCCTTTGTCAAAGCAAGCACTCCGTGTCCCTAGAACACAGCTTTCTGTATCATAGCTTTTTGGAATTTGCGTTTCTTAATTGTGTTAGGCAAATTACAGGGTTCCAGGATCCTGATTGGTGACTAATGGCTCTTTACAAGGTATAGAAATTACTCAAAGAGAATTTGTGGCAGAAAATGTTAGGGGTCCCGTCACTTCTAATTAAAAAAACTGCCTATAATTGTTTTTTTGCCAAACTAGTCCAACTCGCCAAGTCAGCATAATCTATTTGAATGATGTTAACTGACTACATAGGAGAAAAAGCAGACACAGGCTCTCTAGTGCAAACAATTACAAGTGAGTTACACTAGGGTATCTTGGCAATTTGCAGATGTCGGCATACATCTAAATGGTCTTGGAGCAATCTAAATCAAATTAAGGTCATTTTAACTTTGACTACAAGCGACCTCATGGGGAGTTTAATTCATTTTAACATTCCCAGCTGCAGCTAACTCAGATTGAATTTTCTTGTGTATCCCTAAGCAGACAGCTCTCTGTGTGTGATATACTGGAATTCTGCAGTTCAACAGTCTGTGGCAACCAACAGGTGAAGAGAAAGTCCTGTAGCTGGGAAATCATTACACATGCAAACCTTTGCAACTACATGTGAAGTGATAGAAGTCTCCACTGACAGTATACTACTTGTTACTATCAGTTAGATCCAACCTTGCACACTTAAATCTTTTTACCCCCCAAATTTTACCCAAGGGACTCTTTTTTCGGAGTATTGTGCTGTACATTGGAAATAGTAGACTTGGATCAAGGCTCCAGATCAAAGTCTGATCAGCACAATACCTTCCACTTGAGAGTTAATACCTCCACAGTATTAGTCATAAAATATGGAAAGTAACCAAGTTTCCTGTTTCATGCCACCAAGCATATCCAAGTTACTGTAGCCGTGGAATTGGGGCCTGCAACCATGGGATATTTGGTGTATTTGAAATGAGCCATCGAAGAACAGAACTGAGGATTTGGTATTTATTGTTAATAATCGTGAGAGGTCTGCTCTAACCAAGAGATTAGTCTGGTTTACTGTAAACCAAGCAACTGAAATGAATGTCTTCATCCGTGCGGTTAAAACTAGACAAGAGAGAAACAGGAGTTGATTGCAAGCAAGGCCATTCTGGAAGGGACCTCCTGGGTTTTTGGCTCCAGGTTTCTGACATAACAGGCAATTGCGCTTTCAAGTTGCATTTATACGGTTGCCAAGTCAATCTTTAATCAGTGGCAGTCTGTATATTGAGCAAACACAGGCCTCTTTGCTTTTCAGTAAGCAACTTGTGTGGTTTGCCTATATACAGACCATGATTTTTACAGATGAGATTGAGCATCCAAATAACAATTTCAAGAACTAATTTTAATCTATGCATTCTGCTAATAAAATCAAAATATATTCGGGGGCGAGTATGCATTCAATTCATCAATGTTTATGGTTTACCTTGTTTAGCTCAGTCACAGGTCACCTAGTGAATTACACAGCATTTCTTCTACTTCTTCCTTGATTGTTCTAAAGCTAATATTTTGCTTCTCTGTAAAATAGGTGTCTATTTTTGTCATCAATGCTGGCCATCATATTTGGATTTTGCCTCTGATAAGTATTTCTACTAACAAAACTCCACAGAGAGGAATGCAAACAGAAGGTGAAATACAGCAAAATGCTGGCCTATTGGCTTTCACAATTTTATCACCGTCTGAAAATTTACTTATGGACTCAAATCTGAGTGTGAGAGAAAAAGAAACATGACTTGAGATTATTTGTGGTAAAAACGGGGAGGGGGGGAATGTTCTTGCTTTTTTTCTTAAAAAATAAAAAGTTGAAAATACAATGCATTAAAAACTCAAAATTCAGAAGACATATAGGCTCCAAAATGTATTAAACAAAAATATTTTTTAAAATCCCATGAAAATCAGATGCCTGACCCATGATCTGAAGGCATAGAGCTGTGGCAATATTATAAATGTCTATGAATACATTTATAATTGTTTACCTTAGAGACAATATTAGTAGGAATCTTCCTTAGTGCTAGAAAGAGAGCTTGTATCTTAATATCTCTTTTCCCAAAACCAAAAGAGGGATACAGCTTTAATGGACTTACAAGTATACATTTCTACATGTTAGGAAAAAAGTCTTAGACATTCCTTCTCGATTCTTATGTTTCACACAGTTCTATTTGCACAAAATACAATTCATGTTTTTAATTTATGATAATTGAGGTAGTGGAAGTTTAGACCATAGATGCTACTACGGTGTCCAAAATTCTGAGGTGTTATGGTAGCAGGAGTTATTGGTCACACAGTGTGGCTGAAAGAACCTGCAGAATAAAGAGCATCAAAAATCAACAGAAACAACTTTTTTTTTAATCCATGTTATATATATATGTATAAAAAAGTATATATAGATACATACGCACATATATACATACACACAAACATTGACCTACGAGCAGCTGCAAATTATTTAAGATTTAAGAACAGATTTTGCCAAATACATACAGTTAAAGTCCATCCCCGGGGAAGAAACATACCTTGTAGATCAAATAACTCAAGACTTTTGTAGGTTGATACCGAAACTTCAGACACACAGTTTCCCAAGGCTTTTTCCTCTTCTTTTTCCTCTCTTGCATGTGGTGATAGTTTCCATTTCACAGCGTTTATAAGGCCTGTCACTGGGGAACGGAGTAAAACAAAAGTAGTAAAGTTCCCTCTAAGCCGTGGCAATTGTTTTAACACCTGCAGAATCATGACGCGACAGCGGCTTGCGTCATTCCGAGGGCTTCGTCCATAGCTCACCAGAGAGGACCATTTCCACGGACTTCAATGGGTTTCACGTCAGGCTTTTTCGGGACTAGACTAATCAACCATTCCTTAGTCAAAATATGTTTTTCGAATCTGTAGGCACTGTGCAATAGCGTGCCTTTAGCTGCACGCTGCAAAGTAAATGATTTTTTTCCGAGACTGCATTTGGGAAGCTACCTCAAGTTGTCACTATGCCTACGTCTGCTCACACAAGGATATTTGGGCAGAATTTCAACTTATCTGCAGCCTGTGGCACAAACTCAGACATTTATTGTGAACTCTAAGGAAACTGCAAAGAAATAGGAGATGCCTGTTCTATCTTGTGAGCACTTCTAAAAGAAAATGAAATGGTTGCTCTATAGAAACACGTACAGACTTTTGACAATGTATGCTTTGAACACGCTGCCCATTACTTTTTCTGCACAGAGATATGTATTTGCTTCCCTACGTAACATGCAACACCGCAAAAGTCATTAGGTAGCCTAAAAGTATTACTGTTCAGTGTATAAAAAGATTTGTCCCTGGTGGAGCTAAGCTTAATGATACTGTCAGTAGTACAGAGCTGGCAATGAAGTATCTGCATGGGTAATTCATCCCAAATGGGAAAGCAAGGAGACATGAGGTTTTCATTTCAATTACTCCTTATCTGTGGCGGAGGAAATGCTAACCCACCTGGGAGAGCAACTTGATTTTATTGCAGGACTGTGTCTGTCTAAGTCCTCTCACAGGAGCTGGCCAGTGTATAAGTGAGTCTTGTCCAATGCTGCTTGCTTGGAAAGAGGATGAAGGAATGAGCAATTAATGAGAATAGATAAGAACCGATCTGTGCTGAGGTTAGAGGGCAAGATAACAGACCATGCTGATGAATCTCAAGTTTGTTTTTATAGTAAAAGAAAGCTTGCTTTTGGTGATCTTCCTGAAATAGGATTTAAATTTTCTCTTTCCCCACAGTGTTTGGTTACTTGCGGAGATGTTTCAAAAGGCTTGCGTGTAATTGAAAAGACGGCCTGATGCGAGTCATTAAACGTGCTTGACAGGAATTTGGACAGGGAGGTGACGCTGTTTGGAAGAGAGAATCGGTGGGGCTTCACCCATGGGGCGATGCTGGGGTTGTAGCTAATTAATCCAAGCAGAGATATGTGTGATATTACCAAAGCAGAACACTGTAAAGGGTTCTCAGAAAATTCTTCATTTATTACGTTTTCAGTTTGGGAAAGCAGGGGATGGTATGTTTTCATAAATTCTGGCAATCATCCAGGCCCAGCTGAAGCCCTGTTTAACGTACGGAGCTATTGCTAACTTTCAGAATGCTCATGCATTCCCAGGGGAAGCGATAGAAACCCCCCACCTGCAAAATTTAAGCTCGTTGTTATTACTTACACTGTAATAGTGCCTTGAGGCTCTAATTTGCATGACATGCTCTTATACAGCATTTCGGCTGGAACTTATTGCCCTCTGTAGAATCCAAGAGGTCACATTTTATGCTTTTTAATTACTAATTGAACTTAATCAGCAATTTTTGATTGTCCTAGTGCTCAGAACATGCTGCTGCCTACAGATTTTAAATTTCTGCGTGATACGGTCCTACGCTGAATTTCATTCTGGCCAACTTTTGCAGTATGATTTGATGAACGCGTTCTTTTTCTTTGTTACTTTTTGGTTCCTAAGCCCCACTTATTTTCTGCCAAATTAGTTATCCCTTTACCTGATGCCCTGCGACACTAAACATACACTAGTTCTGCTGAATACCTTAAGTGATTTTAGTGTTGCAACGTTGGGTTTTTTTTAAGAAGGTTTGCAGACTTGGATCTGAATCAATGTAAAAATGGTTAAATGTCACTTATATGTGTAGCTGCTGTATTAATTTTGGAGAATTGGTGGCTTCATCCTAGAAAAAAAGTGCCTGCATCAAAAAAGGCACATGCAACCATTATTCATAACAAGGAATAGACTCAGCAACACAAGGCAAGATAAGAACTTAATAAAGCAGTAACTCCTGTCCACCGACGAGTCCCTTTCCAGTGGGCTATAAATTGGGGGCTCACAAGGCTATATTTGCACAGCAGCTTTAATGAAGTTTATATGTGGCATGTGCATCTCCAGTTATATCGTGTATCTGGGCCCTCCATGGTCAGCGTATAGTTGTAAGAAAGATAGGCAGCAGTGTTTCAGCTTCATGGAAGAATTGGCCAAAAAAAGCCGAACAAACACTAGATGTACACCAGTTCGAATGCTGCAAGTGGTAACCAGGTCAGGCAAGCGTGCCAGGACGAAGTGACAAAGAGACAGTCGTAGGTTTGGTGCAGACTGGATCTCGAAGGCATTCCCTCCAGTTTGGGCCTGAAACACGTTGCTTCAATGGTTTTACAGAAAAGGCTTTGGGTGGCCGTGCCGCTACCCCAGCTACAGCATTTCTGTGGGTAGATGAAGAGGTCATTTCCACTAAACAGCTTTCTGAGGAGCTATAGAGCCTAAATCATAAAAATGGGAATAATAAACCCAGGAAATTCACACCACAAAACAATGCACGTTTTCATATTCATAACAAATAACATTTCTTTTGAAATATACTGTGTTCACACATGTTTAGATAATTTACCAAACCCTCATGAAGTGCTATTTAATTTAAATATCAAACAGAGATGTATAGCACACTTCTTCTTAAAAGCCTTGTGGGTTTTTTTTTTTTTTCTCTTCTATCATGTTCCGTCTCTTAATGTGTGTTTTGGTTATGTGTGTAAGCAGAGAGTTTATGAATGGGTGAGGAATACAAGTAATTGCCTCATGGACTGGACGGTATCAAATTCAGACTAAAAATAAAATACAGAAGTTTATGAGTGATACTGATTAACAACTGGAACAGTGCATCAAGCCTGTGATGGATACTCTGTGACTTTTAAATTAGTCTGGGTTCATTTCTAAAACTTGCCCAGATGTTCGTAAGAGCATATATTCAGGCAAGTTCTGTAGTCTCAATTGCATGAGCTGCTACACAGATGATCATGGTAGGCTCTTCCAGCTTTAAAATCTGTAAGTAAATCTAATTCTTCCTGTCTTCACTAAGTGCAGCTGTGACTGCTTTGAAAATCTCACTATTAAACTCACAGTAAACAAAGCAAATGAAAGTTCTTATAGTATGTACTTGTACAAAGCAAAATAGTATCGCCAGAATGTACTAGTTCTCCTGTGCTATCAAATAAACAGTAATTAATAATATATGTACATATTAGCAATATAACAAGGGGATAGGTGTCCTGAAAAGAAATGGCTTTATTTTTTCTATTAATACACTTTTTAACAACTTAATTAAAATATGGAACAATTTCTGGAGGTGAAGAGACTAAATAGACTTGAACTTTTCAGTAGTCTTCTCTTAAAGACTGGAAGAGTATCATGGTTATTCGTAAAGTCCTGAGTCTTGTGGGGAAGTTGTATACTGAACTGTCCTTCATTCTGTCGTGCCATACAAGAAAAAGGGATGCAGAGCAATCCAGCAGGTAGTGGTTTTAAACTAAATAGAAGGCGGTATTTCTCACGGTGCACTAGCCAAATTGTGACGCTCACACCAAAGGTGACTATAGGATCAAAAATATGAAGAGGTTTAATATGAAACTATATAATTTCTATTTCAGTTATGGATTGTGACACAACTTCTAACTCGGGAAATCCCCAAACTGCCGGTTGCTGGACAGAACCCATTTCTTAGACAGGAGGCGTTTGTCACCAGCTGTAGGTAGATAAGGAATACGCCAGATCAAGCTGTATTCCTTTTTCCAGTGCGTACAGAAGGAACACAGCTAGCGTTTTTCTGATTTGACTGGTTAGTTGTGCTTTTGAGTTTAGTCCTGTTGTTTGGTTTGTGAATAGCTCCAATTACTGAAAGATGTAGATGACATTTATGATAGATTACCGAACACTTCTCTACAGTAACGACATTCTAGCAGTTAATAGTTCTGCACCAGAAACCAGCTGAACTAAGTGGCTTGGTCAAAGTTTGAGTGAGGTGTTGGGGTGGGTTTGGGGGTTTTTTTTGGTAGGTGGGAAAGATTGGGTGTTTGGGGTTTTTTGTTGTTGGGTTTTGGGGGTTGTTTGTTTGTTTGTTTGTTTTACCTGAAAAAGGAAAAAAAGGAAGAAAGGATATTAGCAACCAAAGAGCATTTTCCTGTAATACCTATGATCTCTTTGTGTCTTCCTTATTGACTTTCCTCCCTAAATTTATAGTTAGTGATGTCAACTGTTTGATGTTGAAATAAGCAAACAAAATCTCAGAAAACACCCAGCAATTGTACTGTTCAATACATCTATCTTAATTGCATTCAGCAGCTTAATGTAGTTCCCCCCAGCTCCACTGAGAGACGCCTCTTTGGCAGGAACGTGGTGAGGCGAGTGTTCCACCTACCCTCGAAGAAAAGGGATAAGAAGCGGCAAGAAATTTAGGCATTGCACGCAACTCCATTGCGCCATTCGCTCTCAGCTTAGAGAAAAAATCAAAAACCTCAATGAGAAATCATTTAAAAACTATTGCTTTTAACTTACTACCTTTGTACACTGAATTGATGGTCAAAATGCAGAATAGGTGTTTTTGTTACACAGATCATCGTGGCCCGTGATCGGTCTTGGGTATTCAGAAGATAATACTCTGAAGGACTGCAAGATTTTAATGAGTTTGAGTAATAGTGTCCTGCTAATCCGTGTGAATCCTAGCCTGAGATACTGCTGCCAAGAGCAAGCAAAGGTTGTTGGGTTTTTTTCCTCCGCTTGCACCAACTCGATTAAAAGAATTGAGAAGTGGAGGAAAGGAAGGACTTGGTCAAGTATTGTTCATGTGAGTAATACGTCCGGGGAGCAAGAGCCCAGTAACTGTTCTGTCACGCTTTTTTAGCATACTCTCTGAGAATTTTTTGCTTAATCTTCCATGTAGAGAAAATAAAAAATTATCTCTACCATTATTCAGAAGACACTTGCCCATATATGCTCACTCTGCCATCACTATGGAAGCAGGTGCAGTAATTTCAAAAAAATAAATTATTTCTTATGTCGGATTGACTCAGAACTTTTTAGAGATTTGCATAGGAAGCAAAGAACCAGTCTGATGTTCCGCAGAGCGACTTGCCAGGCCAAAAAAAACCCAGAAGCAAAAGAAACTGTATGATCAGTATTAGGAAGTAGGAAGGCAGGTGATTTCAGACTGGTGTGAAGAATGATGGCTGTGAGAGTACAAGTCTAAAGAAAAGAAGAGTTCTTATTGCTTTAAGCTTTTGAAAATGGCATACTTTAAATTCCATGCAGGTATTACTGGTCGGCGGTATATCCTCCTAGCACAAAGTGAATGTAAACATAGGCAACTGCTTATGCTTTGTTCTACTTAGTATTTTTTGTTGGTCAATGTATTTTCCAGCGGTGGCCTAGAATCAAGGTACTCAATGCAAATCAACCCAACTCCTGTGTTTTGAACAGTCTGTATAGTACAAAATGAGGCCCAGCACAACTCTGATAGTTCCAACTGGATCTTTAAAATGTCATTTTCCACACTGTTTTTCATAGCCAGAGAAACCAGTAGCAAAAAAAAAAAAAAAATTAAATTGATGAAATACAGAATTTCAAGTAGATCTATATTTAACAACAATCTTTCGAGTCTCTTGTGCTGTTATACAGACCTTCAGGATCTCTGAAGACTGAAGATCTGTTGTCAGACCTTGTCGGGCCACTAGGTATGGCTTTGCCATATACTAGAGCTCAGCCATCTCTGTTAATGACTTACTGTCTTTTTACATACCGTGGCCGCTTAGTGCATGTTACCTTTCTTACAGCATTTTTCTTGGTATAAAACTGCATTCTGCAACCACTGTCAAGTACGCAGTGAATATTTCATTAAATATTTATTTGCAAATCTTGAATCTCCCCAATCATACGTCGCTTTTTTGTTTGACAGTATGATTAGTTTTTAAGCATCCCCACTTCCTCGGTGACACCAAAATAATTTTCTAGCAGCCTATGTTTCAGTTCAGGCGCAATTGTTTTAATTTTTCACCAAATCAAATGTCAACACTGGACAATTTGTCCTGCACCGGGGCTTTTGTGTGATACAGCACTATTATATTAAATCAAATCTTTATTAGAAATGCTCTTTGGTGGGCAGTAGGGCATAAGAGGGATAATGATGTAGGGATAGTGGGAGTGGTAAAGGCATAAGAGAAAAAACACTTAAAGATGTTCATCTTTAGCTCTAAGTCCACTTGTCTAATAGGCGATCTGTAAGAGTTGTCCAAGAGTTTTCTATTTATAAATCTGTTTATAAGCTTTACTTGAATATTAGAATTCAGCTGAGCAACCCTATCATACTGCATCACTTATGAAACTTTAAAAGCTACATCTGTGAAATACCATTTCCACTGCTCTAGTTGCACTAAACCATTGCAGCCGCTGATTTGTCACGTTCCGCCCATCATTCGCCGTCGCAGGCTGCAGCAACACAAACCAAATCGCGTTCCTTCTCCTTAGCAAACGTACCAGGAACCATTATTGTTCCATTTGTGCATTCCCCTCCTGGAACTTTTTTGACTGGTCGGTCATTTTGAATTAAACATGAAAGAGGGAAAGAATGTCGTCACTTCTGTCGGTTAATATCAGCAGCCAGGTGGAGGAAGGAAAGAAAGTGGGTAGAGCGGTTCCGGCGGCAGCAGCGGGTGGGACGAGCGATACTCGTACGCCGGGGTGTCAGTCAGCATGCACAGAACTCCCGGCTCCACCGCCATAAATGCTGTCTCCTGGTCAGCGGGTGTATGAAAGACTGTAGAGATGAAGCCGGAGAAGGAAAGCAGAGTGCTCTAAGAAACAAACGCGACAAGGTTATATTAGCGCTGCGCAGCTAAAACGATCCGGTTAGTTCAACATGCAGTGGTCTGCCTAGTATAAAACAGCAGGAGGAGAAAACACCTTGCACTAGCGGGCGCTTTGAACGTCAGAAATTGCAGTGAATATAGGCTCATCACAATTTGTGGCCGTTCCTCATGGAAAAAGGGAAATTTCCAGGGGCTCTGAAGCCAATATCTTCTTTAACAGGAGTTCCAACAGTTGCACAGCCTGAAAATTTTGTAGTTTCCTAAGAGGCCAGCAACTGCTAAAACGTTTTGGGGCAGGACAAAACTGTGAATATCAAAGTAGATGTGGATTGTGCCAGATTATTTGTTGCCATTTTAAAATATATCTGAAGAGATGAAACCATTATTAGCTATACTTCCAAAAAAACCTAAGGAGGACGGCTGACAGAAGTGTAACAGTAGACTATGGAAACGAAGAATGAAGACTGTGACAGACATATCTCTGAAAACTCTTTCCCGTCGCCCTCCGAGTGAGTACAGGACAGAAACTGTAGGAAGCACTTATAAGTGTATGCAAACACATTTGTATGTGCTTGTTATAATTATATTGTAACCTCTCTTTTGGTCAGGCATAGCTGGTTGAACTACAGGACCTTCTGAAAATTTATTTAGATTTGTCTTAATTGCCAATCATTACAGGTATAATTAAAACTTATTACTAAAGTAATCTCTGACATTACAATGTGTGAAGTTCTATATGCATGACCTGAAGCTTGTATTTGGAATAGCAATGAGTCATCCAAATGCCATTTCTAGTATTTAACAACTATTTAAAGCATCCTGAGCCTTACAAGCGCTTCATTAGCATTCTTCCGTCTGAAGACCATGAACCATTCCAAGCTAAAAGCATCCCTCCCCCTTAAAGCTTGTGTTGGAAAGGGACAGCTTTGTTGCAGCTGTGCGCCCATAACCTTGAAATCAAATACTTCAGGAGGCCAAAACCAGTACTTAGAATTATATTTTGCCACAGTTGCACCCTTTTGACCAATCTGTATTTTCAGCTTTACTGTTGTCTGGAAAAAAAACTTACTGTTTTGTGAATGACAGGCAGTTAGTAAAACACTTGCAGCAGGCTGTGGTATTATCCCTCATAAACTAGCAAAGTTTTTTTCTTTACAAAGAGAAAGATTTCTCTTCCACTGTCAGATTTTAGTTATTCTGAAAAGATCCATCCTGTTAAAATTTTCTAGATTTATGTGGCATTATAAGGTTGCCTCAATTCTCTTGCTCTGGCCTTTTTAACTGCACTGATATTAAGACAAGCTTTAAACAAGACAGGTGACCTTGTGTGTAAAATCCCGTGATCTAGGAACAAATGAGACTGTTCCTTCTGCAGTATTTGTTGCAACGAAACCATGTTGGAGATTATAGCTGCCCTCTGAGAAAGAGATTTTAACAATAGCGTGCCAAAGCTTCAAAGCAGTAGCATGCTGATGGCTGCGGCAGCCTCTACGTGTGCACTGTAACCTATTCAGATTATTTGGCTCTTCAGAAACTCAGTAGAGCCAGAAAAATGTCCACGCCCCTCACTACCATCCAGACTGTAGCATTAAAACACAAAAAGAAAATCAAAGGAGATTTTGTGTCTACATTCGTATCTGGGGTTAAGGGCAGCCTTAGCTGAGAACTGGCGTTGTTGCAGCAGAAACCCACCAACAGCGCTTGTATTCGCGGTAAGCCAGAGAGCCTCTCTGTCCAAGGACGCTTCGTGTGGACTTGCACGTGTTGGTGGCAGCGTCAGAGGTGCGGTTCCATGGCCAAGCACGGGCACGGCTGCGACGGACCGCCATCAAGCTTGCTCGCTTTTCAGTCCTGAGAGGTGCCTGGGATGGCCTTCAGAAACACGCGTAAGGGAGCTGCTCTGTTGCTCAGGCAAAATAAATTCTTTTGTCCGCATCCTTGGGGCAGTAAAATTCTGTTTTACCATTATAACTGAGAAGCCCTAGCTGTGAAGAGAGGGTGTAAATGCATAAATGCAGTAAATACAGCTCCTTTGCTTCATAATTGGTAAGTAAATCTAACTACCATGTAGTGCCATAGCCACTTCATGTTGAGAGGGGTTGTATCACCTCTAATGTCACTGAGAACGGTGTGACCCTTTCTTCGGTAAGGACTTTCCCTGGCATCTGCTGCTAACATGTCCCCTTTCCGTAAGGAAGGACACTAAACAGCATAGCACCCAGTTGCTGTTTCCAGAAGCAGTTGTTTCAGTAGGACTATACAAATTTAAAGACTGGGTTCTGTTTCATTTGGGATCGCGAACCATACGTAACTGGGAAATGGGAGCGACCTCCAGGAAGGCAACTACCAGCTCTAAAGTTGTGTTGTTTCAGTCATTACAGGGACCGACGTGAGAGGTATATCTAAGGTCAAGTCCTAAATTTCCAGAGTGACTTTACCGGCATCGGTTGAGTGACTGCACATTTACATCACTGCAGGCAGCTGAGATCAGAATCTGGACCTTTGCCTATGAAATACGGCAGGGAATTGAGGAAAATCTGTGTTAAATATAGAATAAGTTAACAGCAAAGTTCTGGTTATGTCATCATAAACCAGGGAGTAAGCCACGGGTGGAATCTGATAATTCACAAGTAGCACATCTGTAAATTAATTACCAGGGTCCACCAATGGAGGCAAAGGGAATGATGTAAGTCCCATGACTCACCGGGTTTTTATTCATGTTTCTAATACGCTGTTTCCAGTGATGAGTGCCTGGCAAAAGCACGGCATCCACCTGGGAAGCAGAACGCAGCGAAGCCCTGCTTGTTCCCTTCCCCGCTGGGAAGGTCCGCTGAGGACAGGGGTGTGCAAAAATTAACCGGGGTGAAAGCAAATGCCTAGTTACATTTCCGACTCTTGGAAAGATGAAGAATATTGACTGTGTGCGTAGGCCACAGCCTGCTTTGCTCTTACGATAGTTGTAACTGTTAAGCTAAAAATAACAGTTCAAAAAGCTGTTTTTTAAGCAAAGTTTTCTGGCCTCGGGCGTAACCAGGAAGAGCACTGGGACGCACATCCTGAATTGCAACCCTTCTCCTTACTGACAGCTTTGCCTGGTAGCTCCAAAGAAACACATAGTCTCCAACTAGTAAGAATTACCTTTCTAAGGTTGACCTAAGTGTTAGAAGAACAGTTAATAGCATTATCATAGGAGTCTTAGCACTTCAATCTATTTTTTTTTTCATACAAACTGTCTTCCCAAGACCTCATTTACCACTCTTATTCCTGCGTCTCTTGAACTCGGAGCGAGATTCCCTCGCAGGATGTGTACTGGCACCGAGGAATGAGAGATTGCCTCTTCCACCCTTGCCTGGCCGCTCTCACCGGAGCGGTGGGCCAGCTCCTCCCGCACCGCAGGAGCGTCGCATTTCTGAAGCAGCTGGCGGACAGGGCTGGGTAGGGCAGAGAAAGAAAATATAACATGTGTTATCTTCCTTTTTGGAAAACATTTTTATCTCTATCCTCCAAGGTGTGTCTTATTTTAAAACAGCTTCCCCCCCCCAAAAAAAAGCCCCTTTAGATTCCCTGTTGCCTGAACCTGGCACAGTCCAGCGGCTTGGTAGCGCGGAGGGAATCGGAGCGGAGCTGTGACCCAGGGACATCCCCCTGAGTCACACCTCCGGGGCCATTCCTCCCGGCCCAGGCTCCGGGCAGAAACTCCTTCCACCAGACCAATTCTTCGCTGTCCGTGCTAGTACTGACTCTTCGCTCTCTGTTGTGATTGGCTTTGAAGGAATGGTCTCCTTTAATTTTTCAGCTGCACTTAACTTTAGAAAGCTGCCATCTTCTTGGGCTGATATTTGTGTGTCAGATGTGTATGTCTCGGCAACAGAAAGTTTAGCTGTCAGCCTGATCTGAAACCGGTAGAAAAGGGCATGTTTAACAACCCCTACCTCGACTGAAGATAACTGCAGATGAGCCTTCAACTAAAGTCATCCCCTCTGCGCATGTTTAATTGAGTTAATTTTATGGTCTCAATACACGCAGAGACTGCATAACAAGTACTAAAAATATATCGTTTCCTAATGGTATAATAAATTCAATTTTAACTGCTGTATATTTGAATTAATGTATTCGCTGCACTCAAGTTTAAATACCTGTGAAGGTTCTGTATTTTTTTTCCCTAAGGGAAAAACACTTCCTCCAGCTTTCACAACGCTTCTGTTCCTTTCCCTGAGCATCCTGAATGGGCTGTATAAACTGCGCTTGCAACTCCTGAATGCCTACAAATATTTTCTTAAGTGGAATATTAATAGCACGTTGTCTTCCGAGGCCTCTGTACTTGAAGGTCAGCAGAGTATTCTGCTGACATAAGCCTACTTTTGTTTTTGCAAAAGTGGGGGGGGGGGGGGGAAAAGCGAAGGAGAAGTTTTGTCAGGCCCATAAAGAAAGAAGGCCGAGTTTATAGATGTCTGACAGAGATTGCCCTCGCATGTTTTCATTTGCAGTTGGGTGGTGACTAA
Organism: Platalea leucorodia; assembly: GCF_965183815.1. Classification (NCBI taxonomy): domain Eukaryota; kingdom Metazoa; phylum Chordata; class Aves; order Pelecaniformes; family Threskiornithidae; genus Platalea; species Platalea leucorodia. Next base: position 4,280,617 of record NC_138828.1, on the reverse strand, counting down.
CGGGGTTTGGTATGGCTAACGGGGCACTGCCATACGGCAGCACTGGAAAATCGAAGGCTATGTTGTCTTGCTGTCTGCTAATAGCTGTGCTCTTTAGGGAGGGAAAGCCTGTTGCATCTGCGTAACGGTTTTGTTTTTTCTATTATTCAAACAATTCCAAACTCTCTTTTAGATGATTCTGTAGTTCTGCTCACTGACGTTGGTGATGCCCTCGGGAATGATCCCCTTTAGCCAGCCTCCTGCCAATCTGAATATTTTGGATGTGTTGGAAATATTTTGATTATATAAGCAAATTCATCTATGGCCAGTTACAGGTAACTGTATGTGGATGTCGTAATGCATGGATTCCATAAGTGTACTGCAATAGCTGGTGCTTGGTATTTTTAAGACAAACCAAAGAACTAATGAAAAATATATTTAACTGCTAGAAAATACGTATACAATTGATCAGATATTTAGTCTGATGCTCTCACGTTTGTCTGGGTCCATGGTGCTACTACAGCTTCGACTAAAAGGACACCATGTTTTGTGTGCCATTTTGCAGTAGATGGGTTAAAGGCAACCTAGCATGACTAATCCAATTTGCGTTTTACCATTTATAGTTTTAGGTTTCTATATACATTCTTTTGGTCTTGTAAATGCGAGGGAAAAGCAGGAGTAAAAGATCTGAATAGAGAATTCTTTTAAAGGGAATGTCATTTCAGTATATGAAAATTTAAGGGTGTTTTCAGTTTACGGTTTTGGAGTTGTTTTTTTTTTTTATTTTTTTGGAAAAGAGCTTGAATTAACATGCTGTAAAGTTCCTCTGATTTCACATGTTCTACCTCAGGAGTTAAACTTTGTAGGTTTTACAATGCAGATGTAATTTTATCAATATCACTTTCCAGTGTGGACAAGCCCTTAGGTAGCACATTAAAATTACTAAATCCACTTCTACTTCCATGTTCTCCCTGCCGCAGCATTGTAAACTGCAGCACAACACTTAGTTATTTCTGAACAGCTCTTTTTCAGTGGAAATTTTAGAGCGGGGACATTGCTGTTCACATTAGGTTGCACAAAATCAGTTAGATTCGACCCAAATGAAAGTTCCCTCAAGACAGCATTACTTTATTTTTGTTTCTCCAGAACAAGGACACCAAGTGCTGCTACGAACTGAATTACATTTGTGCAGACATCTAGGCAGGCAGAATCCAGACACTTGCGTTAGACGATGTTACTGAAGGTAATTAAAGTGTGTAAGCCAGTGTTTGACGTCTAATACGCACGCTATGGATATCAGTTAAGAAGCCGTTTCTCGTGTCTGCTCTATCCATTTAGTGCATGGAAACTTCTTCGAAGCATCCATTGGAAAGCGTATCTGGGAGAAAAATAGTAACTCTGGGAAGCATTAAATTGACTGTCATGCCGTCTCTTCTGTTCTGATACGGTAACGCTGATGTCAGGAACTTTTCATTAGAGAACCTACGCCAGCTGATTTGATTTTTTCATGCGGCGCACAAGCGAATACCACGCCGTGCACGAGGCAAGTTGTGCTCCGTGAGATGAGCAGCCCCCCCTGCTCCTTCCCCATCCAAAAATACTCTTGTGTCCTACAGAAGGCTGTTTGAGGCGGCATTGCTCAGAGCCGTGGGGAGCAGGGCGAACTATTAAGGGTATACTGAACTTTCGGTGCTAGAATCCATCAGCTCTTAAGAAAGGAGAGAGGGAAGCGTTCCTGCGGGAGGGCTACCCGCCAGGCTGTCTGTGCGCAGGGACCAGCCGGAGCTTCGGAGGGCTGCCGGCGCAGCGATGCAGTAACTAGGGGATTTCATCCAAGTGGCTGTTGAAGAGTTAATGCTTTATAAAATCTAGTTTGAGTAAAAGTTCTTCCTGTCATGATGACTCATGTTAGACAGGTCAGACCTGCACATTTACTTCACTTTAGCCTAGCCATGCGTGAATGTAAGTTTCTGCTTGCTTCAGTGTCTTTCAGGACTGGGGTGAAGTTGTCTTTTGCAACTGCAGCACATTCATAGTTTAACCCAAATTTTAAAAAATGATAGTACTTTGAAACGGCGCATTCCTGGCGTTTGCCACAGCCTTACCAGAATTGGAGGGTTTGGGATTTGGGACGGGTTTGTGGCTGAAAACAAATCCGGTACATTCATACCTTCCAGATGTTTGTGGCGATTTCGGAAACGCTTAAAACAATCAATATTTCGGGGAGGAGGGAGGGCAAAACGACCACCTAGCTCTGGGAAGGAGACGTGGCGGAAAGGGCTGCCCTTGGCCGGGGGGGCTTCGCCTCCGAAATGCGGGGGGAAGCAGCAGCAGCAGCACCCGAGCAGCTGGCGGGGCCGGGGGGCGGGCGAGGAAGGGGAGGAGGTGCGGGGCGAGGAGGAGAGGCCGGGAGGGGAAGGAAGGAAGGAAAGAAGGAAGGAAGGGGAGAAAAGCAAAGAACGAAGCCGCCGGGGGGGCTGGCCGGGGGGGCAGGAGATGGCTTTGCAGAGGGCGGGGGGAGCAGGGCTCCGGCCGCCTCCCGGGGCCGGGGTCCCGCTGCCCGGCGGCGGGGAGGGGAGAGGCGGGGCGGCGCGGGGCGGGAGCGGCCCGGCGGCCCCGGAGGGGGCGGGCGGAGGGCGCCGTGCGCGCCGGTGTGCGCGGAGGGGGCGGCGGCCCGGCCCGGCCCGCGGCCCCGGGGCGCCCCGGCTCCCCCCGCCGTGGGCAGCGGCCCCGGGACGGGCAGGCAGCGGCGGGCCGGAGGCGGGCCGAGGATGCTGTGACCCCCGGCGGGGCCCTGCCCACCCGGCCGGCACCGGCTCCGGCCCCGGCTCCCGCGGCGGCGGCTGAAGTTGTTGGAAGTCGGTGGCGGCTGCCATGAGCGGGGCTCCTCTCCGCCCCCCCGCCCGGCGGGACCCCTGACGGTCCCTGCCCCGCCCCAGGGGCTCGCTCGGCTTGTGGGGAGGGTGGGTTGGTTTGTTCGCTTTCTTTTTGTTACTGTTTTTCTCTTCTTTCCCGCTCTCGCCCTAGCCAAGGTGAATGGCCGGCGGTGGGTGTAGCTGGCCTCGCCGCCTCTGCAAGGGGAAAATGCTGGCGGTGGGGGTGCTGGCCGGCCTCTCGGTGCTCAGCCTCCTCACCTACGGCTACCTGTCCTGGGACAGCCTCGGGCTCGGCCCCGGAGAGACGGAGGCGACGAGGACCGAGCTGGGCGAGGAGCCGGGGGCCGGCGGCCCCAGCTCGCAGCCTCACATCATCTTCATCCTGGCTGACGATCAGGGATTCCGGGACGTAGGGTACCACGGATCGGAGATCAGGACGCCTACTCTGGACAAGCTAGCTGCCGAAGGGGTTAAACTGGAGAACTATTATGTTCAGCCTATGTGCACACCATCCAGAAGCCAATTTATCACTGGAAAGTAAGTTTACTACTTCATCATTCACCTCGCCAGCTTAAACGCTCTCCCTGTTGAAAAGAGCAGGGCTCGAACCCGGCTGGGCACACCTCTGCCTTGTCCCGTAGGCAGAGAGGTGCCTTCTGATTCACTTAAAAACCTCGAACAAAACGGACTTTTTAATAGTCTTGAAATAGCGAAATGAGAACTCGCGCTTTGCGAGCCAATAAGGATTCAGCGCTGCGAGCTACCCCCGCAGAGCGCTATAGCGCATTTACATTTACTGCGTTACAAACATACGTGCCAGTTGTCAAGTAGCGTCGCTATTACTGGGAAGCGATCAGCCTCGGTTTTCTGTGCGATTGCGGAGCGACTTGCAGGAGGAGCCGGTGGTAGGGAACTGAAAGCGTTACGTTTTCTCCAGTACGTTCATTGCAGCCGGCACGTTGGATCGCGGCTCTCGCTGAACCTTGACTTACTACAGGTTCTCTCAGGCTTATATTGAATTTATGAGATGGTTCCCTAGTGTGTCACCTGTGGATGAGGGCAGGGAATCCAAACTCTCTCAGGGTCCTCTGAGCTGCAGTATCGCTCTTGTCACGATGTGATTGCCGCTTTGCAAATGATCAGAAGCGTTTCTCTTAAGCTACTAAAATAAGTGCCTCACCAAAATAGTGAAAGCAGTGGGTTGGTATCGTGTGCTTTGCCGACTCTGGTAAATGGTGTTTTATTGTGGTCTGTTAAGTACATAACCAACTACCCAACCTAAGGGCCTTCTTACACGTGAAGGTTAATGAGGACTGGGGGGGGGGGCATGCATTTGAACTGTAGGAACAGTTCCCAAATAACTCCAAGTGTGGACACATTTACTCTGGAACAAAACCGCCTTGTTTCTGTTTAGCTTAACTCACTTTGACAGGAATAGGGAACTCTTAAAAGAGCAAAACAAAATGAGAGGAAAAAAGTTACATAGTTTATTTTCTCCTTTCCTTAAGTATAAACAGGAATAAGGCAACGTTAGTATTGCTGGTAAAAGAAACACATGTTTAAATAAAACAAGCAACTGGCCTGGTGTCTTGCATCTCCGTATGGTAGAGCTGGAGATAATTCCTGGTCTCAGTCTAGTTCCCAGACTTGCTGGACCAGGGATGTTTGCATGGAGAGCTGACACATTATCTAGAGCAAGACTTCCCACATGTTTTTTTGTTTGTTTGTTTGGGGTTTTTTTTGCTTCTTTTTCTTTACGTGGACTGTGTCTTAGAAGTTATTTTGAGACATCTACTCACTCATTCACAAGAACATAGTTGCCCTCCGGCAACTGAAGTAAGAGCTTACAAGGGGAAATGTGTGTCAGGATAGTGTTTAATGCGTCTTGGTTGTCTTTAAAGCCGCGCAGCAGTTGGAAGCGAGGACCTGCGCCAGCAGCGTGTAGCCAGCCAGCTTTCTGAGGACGGTGGTTTGGGAACCAGTGCTTTACAAAGGGAATGTCGTGCCGCACAGCAATGACTGACGCAGCGGCTGGAGGAGTGGGACGACTGGGTTCCAGGGGAACCAGGGTGCTGCGCTGGCTCTTGGAAACTGCAGAGGTAGCCTAAGCACGAAAAAGAATAAAAGTAAAGTAAGGAATAACAGTAACTCAGTTTAACTGTTTTAATACTTCGTTAAATATAGAGCAGCTTGTGTGTAAATATATGCTAATAGTAAAAGGTAGGCGTGTTCTGAGGAGCCCTGCTCTTTTCATCGGCTCGTCAGGCGGAAATGGTTCTGCAAATCTGCCTCCTTTGGTTTTGGAACCTTTTATAGGAAAAAAGAAATTTGCTTATACTTCGTTTTTATTTTCTTAGTCTGCTGGTCTAAAACCCTTAGAACATTTTTTTCATGTTGTTCTACTTTGGGAAAAAGGAGCAGCAGAGAGAAAGAACTGCCTCGCATGACTGAGAAGTAAGGGAGGGAATGGTGAGGGGTTAATAGCTTTGGGCAGAGTATTAACAAGGCAGATTCGGAGGATACTACTGTCCCTTCTGGCTGAAGAGAAATGCTAGTGATAACTACTTTTAATGCTTTCTTAGTAGAAGTACCTTAATTAAAATGCCAGGACTTAGAAAGCTCTAACGTAGGAGAAGCACTGTTATTTCTTGAACTCCAAAGTGTTAGTTCAAGGCTAAAGGGCTGCTCATCTGCTGAAGGATCACCTGGATGCTCCATGCCTCCCAGTGCACGTACCACGCTCAACGTGTTCCAAACGTTACCTGACTGATCTATGGAAAACAGAGGGGCTTGTGGAAACCAGACTCACTAGGGAGCAGTGACTCAGGTTGTCAGGTGGACGTTAGACTTCAGGCAAAGAGACTTCGAATGCTCCAAATTCGTCCTAGGTCTCCAGGCAGGCCCTCTCAGGCTTGTGTTAGTAAAGAGACCCTTCTTTTGGTGGCTGTCCTGTGCCGGTGAATGAGCCCAGGGAAGGAGGTTGGAGGTGACATGTTAAAAGGAAGAGGTAGAATTAGCTCTTTTTTCCCCTTCGTGCCATACCACAGCATAACAGCTGGTGAGCCTGTCTTTCTGCCCACTTTTGCTTCCCTCCGTTTGCTTTCTTCTGTCCTGTACTCGAGGCTTTGGCCTACTTTCATGTCTTGCTTTCTGCCAGTATTACCTCTTTCCCCATTCGCTCCATCAAAAGCTATTGCTTTTAGGCTAATCGTAAGGCTGGCTTCCACAGCTTTTTTGTTTTGGGCTTTATTTATGGGTGTGGGGAGGGGGTTGCAGCTGAGCTGAATCTTGGGAACAGAGAAGAAAAGTGTGAGCCAGTGGGCTGAGTGCCACGTGTGATGTGCTCTGCCGGCCGGCTGCGCTGGGGCCAACGCGGGGAGGTAAGGGAGGCGGCTCTGGGAGAGCAGCTCAGCCCGCGCGCCGCAGCTGCGCGACCGCGATCGCAGAAGCGACCTGGGCGAGAGAGTTTGCTCTGGCTTGTGCTGCTCCCAGTTCCTGCCTGAGCTCCTACAGCTGGATTGAAAATTTGATCATCAGTGGTTTTTGGAGACTCATCCCTGTCGTTGCTTTGTGCTGGCTTGAGCAGGGCAGTGGCCTGCATATACTCAAGAGGTTGTTGACCTCCTGATAGATTGTAGGAAGGCTGTAGGCATGTTTGGCTTTTTTTTTTTTTTCCTCCTTCTCCTAAAGGATGCGAGTGAACATAAGTTGTTCTCTAGACCAATTGTATTGCGTGATATGGTATTTTTTTTGTGTTTTCTTCTTGAAAGTAATAGGCATGCCTCAATAAACTAAATAATTTAAGCGGAATAGCTCAGGCTACCTAGCTTTAAACTGCTGCCGAGGTGAAAACTCTCTTACACAGGCACTGAGTTAGGTGAGAAGAAATTTGCCTGTGTGCATACATCAGCCAGGCTGGAGTATCCTTAAGATGCAGAGAGACATGAATGTGGTACAGAACGCAGCTAAGCCAAAAGACTACTTTGCAGCTCATCCGCGAAAGAAATTAAAAATAAACACATTTCTGTTGTTTATGCTATTGTAATTTACAAAGAAGAACATAAAAAATAGTGGCTCAGACTTCAAGTATTCAAGTTCTCCCCCCTAGGAAAAGGGGTTAAGAACGCACACGAACACTCAGCCTGTGGCCAGCAGCCGGCTGGCCGAGCACTTACTGACTTAGCTGTTGTATCTGTCCGCTTAATAGCCTGGATGAGTTTTCGTTGCATCAGTAATCTTGTAGACCACTTTAGTAGTACAGTCTAAGAAGATCTTGATTTATGGAACAATACAGGTCATGTAACGTACTGGGAAAAATCTAAGATTATTTGTGTGTGAAGTTTTCTGCGTGTGCGTGTATGAGAGTGGATTGAGATGAGGTAGAAAGTATAAGATTGATTCATTATGGTCACAAGTGGTATTGCTTATTTAGATAATTTGTTAAGTATCATTATCATGAAGAGTCATCTCCATTTTAAATGAAGAATTGTGGAAGCATAGTCAGCGTGTGGACAGTTTCCCAGAGTTTTTTGAGACATTTTGAAAGATTATGACCAAAAGGAAGAGTTTTCCTTTGAGCTGGTGAGGCAAAAAGACTATAAGCTTAGATGAACATCTGTTGGGGTAGCTGACCCCATTCTATAGAGGGTATTATGCAGTGTAATTGTATGTGCTGGAGCAATACTTAGTTTAGCAAAAGAATTTGAGAGATAAGACTGATTGATAATAACAGAAGGAATCTAGTCGTCATATGCCATAAATGTTTCTGGCATTAGGTAGGCAGCAGACAACTACTTCCTCTTCCAGGCTCCCAGTTTTCTGCTGACCATCAGACTGGTAACCTTAGGACCATTATCTGCCCTGGAATCCCTTTGGGCCACAGGAAGGTTCCTGACCTACGCAAGAGTGGGGATCTCCGTTTGTAGAAACGGATGCGCAGCTAGGGTTACAGATCGCTAAGGAATCTGACCTCCCTTTTACAGTGAACGCTTATGAATCATGGAAGCCCTACGCTAATCTCAGGAATGAGCTTTGCACGATGGATGGAATGTGGAGGTGGAAGATCGTGAGAAATGTTGAAGGTCTGGGGAAATAAATCCTTTTTTTCCCTGGGATAAAATGAAATGTTGAGAATTTGCTCATCCGAAGCAGACAGAAATAGATTGTGCAACCAGTAAGCATAATTAAAGCGTTATTTTCATATAAGTAATTATATCTGTTATCTAATTATAGAAATATTACACATTTATATTATAGCTATATATAGCTAGTTAATATGTATTCTTGTGTAGGCATCCCTGCGTAGCAATACACAGTTCACCATTAAAAATGACAATGTCTCAGCAAACTAAGAGTTATTTGGACAAACAGAGATAGACTAGAGGAAAGTTAAAATACTTTTAATTGGAAGCAGTGCCGCTGACTTGCAAGCAAACAGAAATATTGTATTCTGGGGGTTCAGACTTCTTGGTAAGCCTTCTCTTTCCCCGCCTCTTGGGTGCATAATGGTCCAAACTGCGGTTTCAGCAGTTTGGTTGCCCTGAGAAAGATCCAGGACAATGGTGTGTGACTGGGAAGTTATCTTCTGTGCTCTGAGTTGGAATGAAGGGTCTCAAAGACTCGATGGGAACACTGGGAAATGTATGTAGCGCTCCATTATAGATATTCCCTATTTTGTAGTTAAGAAAATACAAAGGACTGCAGCATATCAGCCCTAAGTATCAAGAGGCGGTCTGATATTTATCTGCTGTGAAGTAAAGAGACTTGGCAGTCATCGGTCCTGAGTTTAATTCTGATCAGTGTTTCCATTAAGAACCTGGATGATGAAGTAAAATCTTCTGATTAAATATGCCACTAAGATAGGAGGGACTGTCAGCATTAAGGGACTGTAGTGATATTGAAAATCATCTTGACATATTAGAGAAATAATCTGAAAAAAAGCAGAATTAAAGTCAGCAGCGATAAATAGAAGATAATGTGCTGGAGCAAGAATAACTTTACAAGCAGAGGATGGCGAACAACGCTTAGACAGCATTTCTTTAGAAAAGTAGTTGGAATTACAGTGAATCATGCACTGAATATAAAGTCAGCAATGTCACGCTGTTACAAAAAAAGGCAAACATCATACCAGTTTGTATAAACAGGGGAGCCTAGTAGATATGTGAAGCAGCCCTTCTGCTCTACAGCTGGAGGAGCACTTGTGCCCAAACTTGGGCATCGCTCTCCAAGAGCAATGTGCCTAACTGGAGAGTGTCCAGATAAGGGTGATCAGATACCGCAGAAAGATAACTGTGGAGAAAAGATCAGAAGGAACAGAGCCGTTTAGTCTAAAGAAGAGGAAAATGAGAAGGGACGTGATAAGTCTTCAGTATTTTAAGAGCTACGCAAAGAGAAAGGGTATAATGTGTTTTCAGCGTCGTGATGGATGGCACAAGAAATGAGGGGCTTGCTTGAGTAGAGAAAAAACTTCAGGTTAGATAGTAGGGAAAACTTTCAAATGCTAAAGATTGTGAAACACTGGGATAGCTGGCTTTGGGAAATTGCTGAGTTTCTTCATTGGCAGTCATTAAGAACAGACAAGACAAATATGTCAGGAATGACATAATGTAGTTGAATCTGTCTTGGGGAAAAGGGTTGAACTGGATGGCTTCTCTTCCAAATCATATTCATCTGTGGCTCATTTGAAGTACATATTAACTACAGAAGGCGTTCTGAAGGAGAGCGTTCATAAAATATTTTTAAACGCTAGAAATTATTTCAGTGTTCATTCTGAAAGAAAGTAGTCTGTGTGAAAGCTTCATTTCAGTTTTCTCCTAGAAATTCCTATTTTCCATGTCCTCATTTTCTCTGAAAATTTTCGAGATTTTTTTTCCCCTAGGCCTTCATAAGTCTTGTGGTATGTAATTATTTATTTCTGCTGACTTCTTTCAGGACAATTTGTGGGACTGCTGCCAAAGATGTTGAGGTATCTTTTTCCATGTTCTTGTTAGGTCTTTCACTTAGGATGACATTGTCCATATATATATATATATATATACACACACACACACATTTATACACACACATATACGCAGCATACACAGAGAACGAATAAATAATTAAATTCTAGGACTTGCTTTTTTTGTTTTGTTCTGCCTCTGCGCTCTCCTCTGTTCCTTCTGCAGAAAATTAGATCCAGGTACTCTATGGTCTTAAGCTGTAAGAAGTCTGTCCGGATCACCATAATTACTAACGTGCTGTACAAGGGAACATTTGGAGGAAAGAGTTGAAAAGGAAACTACATGCAAACAATAAAGATGAAAAAAAAAATAACATGGAGGAAGTCGCAAAGTGTGGTACAGGTTGTGATAACTTTTTCTTGCATCACTTTCTGGTAACATTTAAGAATATTGTTTGATAGTTTAAGTCTGGTACTTGTAAGAGAAACATAGTGTTACTGACATATATAACTACTTAGATAGTGGAAATGGATTAACTCTTTTTTCATTGTCCAATTTATACAAAGTGCAGTACGTTAAAGAACCAGTTGGAAATAAATTTATAAAATCTGTGATTGTAAATGATCGGTACTCTGAGGAGTTTAAGTTAGAGACTTTTAGCCTGTGAGGTTTTGTTTTGTTTTTTAACTGGAAAAGACAAATTATATTCCATGGAAAAGTTAGGCTTAAAATAATTAAGGAATTTTGCTCATTCAGCATTGTTCCTGCTATGTTTGCTTTGTAATTGATGGTGCATATTGCTGCCTATAACAATAACTTGAATGAGTGGTAGTGGTGGACTCTGATTATAACAGCGCTCACTTTTCAATGTTACTCTTCCTTCGTACGACCCTTCAAGCGAGTCAAGATGGGAAACTGAGATGGATGTCTGGAAATAAAACTGTAGGAAAAAGATGGGGTTTACTATCATGTCAAAGGATTTAGACCAAGACGATCAAGTTGATGGGACTTAAAATTTGGACAAATTAAATTCATATTTTCATTAAAATACTTTGTATTTCATAGAAAGATTTGCCAGATTCATGAACTAAAGGTCAGACGAAGGGAAAGATCTGTCTACTTTCTTTTTGTCTTTGTGACACTTGTGTTGGTGATAATGTCAGGCCCAGGGATTTGTTTTCATAATTGAGTGTATCTTAGTTGTGGTTTTGAGTTTTTCTGCGCTTTTGGTTTGAAATCAATTTCGTATTTGTTATATTGAATCAGGGCCTCTGCACACATTAATACAATATTGTTTTAAGGTAATGGAGATCTTTAAACTTATAAAATGTTTGATCATTCTTGAATCCATTTAAAATGTGCTTCTTTTTTTTTGTTCCCATGATGTGTGTCTAACAATGCAGTCCCCATAGAATTGAGGATATTCTTATTGTAATATTTTATATCCTTAGAGTAATATTTCATTAATATGTGCACAGGCAAATAAAATCATAATAAAATAAGATAAATTAAAAGTATAAGCATTTATTTTGAATTACCACATGTCAAGAAAGATGAGCAGATGAAAACTAAGCCATTAGATTTATGAAACTTGTACTTGTACTTGGACTAGTACAGTTTCTTGCAGTGTGAGGAGCTAGCACTTTCTCATTAATTCCTAGCTGTAAATCTTTGAGATTTCCTATTTCCCCTGTAATTTTGCCTTGTTTTGTATTGATTCGTAGTCAGACTTTGTATCCTGAGGTGAGTTTGCTTAATTTTAGAATGTATGCGTAAGAATGAATGAGGTCATTTCACCAGCCTTAATCCATTAGATGAATATAAATAGTACAAGGTAAACGAAGATTGCGCCTGTGTGAGTGACCCTGTGTAGGAAGTGTTTGCTTTCTCTATATCAGTAGTCATTTTATAATAGCTGCCCAATTTATTTGTTTTCTTACTTAAAAGCCAGTAGATCTGTCTGGGGACCTCAGCTTGTCTCTGTAAATGTAAATTGGTAGGCTGACATGCAATATGAAGAGTTCAGAAAGAAGTCAAGATAACGCTAATGGGTTACAAATTTAAAATATTAATATAAAAGATGTTTTAACCATTGAGGTTTGACTGAAATAGCTTTTGACTTTTTGTGGTCTGTGATGAAATTGGAAAATTTTAAATAGGGAACTTTATTGTACCTGCTGGCTCATAATAAGAAATAAGTTAAACATGTTTCATGATTCTAGTTCGACTGCAATTGGAATAACGTTAATTAACTGTGTCAGCTATCACCTGCTTATTAATTCAGGCTGTTGTCACCATAGTGTCAAGCTCTAGCTTGGGGGGGTGTTTGGGGAAATGTTGCTAGAGTTAGAAAACAAATCTGGCATAATGAAATACTTTTTAATATGCTTCAAATACTAAAATATCTTCCCAAATACATATGTGAAGACACTGTATTAGGTAATAAGCATTAAGGTAGACATTATTAATATTGTAAGTATGCTGTGGCCCCAGAGCCTTTATTTTCAACCTAGAGGCAGAAAATCAATGTATGGGAACCAAACCCACACCTTATTTTTCGTACACTCAAACACCCGATTAATAAAGACATTTGTGCCATGACAGCTTTCTCGCTGCCGTGGCACGTAGTTTTTGTAGGTGGGCGGTTGCGATCTGCAGATGAACTGCATCTTGCACATGGGCAGGGGTGTGATGGGAAGGGGGAAGGCTGCTGAACTGGTGGCAGCAGCGAGTGTATGACCTGGGGGGTCCTCGCGCGCTGGGGCGGGAGCAACGCGAGAAGGAGCCTGGAGCTAATCGTGGTTTACATCTGAGGCACCAAATGTGCATTCCCATCCCATGTGTTGGAGGAAAAAGCAGTCCAATGCCTCCTGTAAAAGGCATATAATATGTCATAGAAATGTATTTGGTTATTAAGATTTATAAGCATAAGTATGGAAGTGTTTATTCCAATATTTGGAAGCTTTAAACAATATTAAAAACAGTACAAAAGAAGGTCCTCCAAATCTTAACGTTGCTTAAAGTCGCAATCCTCAGCAGATACGTAGAATCAGGCCTAAACTCCCTCCTTCTGTCTCAGTTTGCTTAGGACACTAAGTGAAAGACAGACTTTGCAATGCATCTTCCTAGGTGATCGGTTTTGAGCTTCTGTTGTACACGTTGCATGGTCTGATTATCGTTTTGCGCATAGAGATCCACGTGATAAAGATACTTCAAAATACGATTTGTTGATGCTATGGAGTTCTCTTCCTCTGAAGTGTTTGTCGTATCATGGCACAGAGTGATGGTATACAGGCAGTTTCCATGAGGGACAGTGGAAAAATGACATTTCCCATTGTTGAACGTTAAAATATTCAAAAGAATCAAACATACTTCTTTTAATAATTAAAAATACCTGATATTTAGTCCTAAAAGTTGCACAGTGTCCTTATTTCTTGGTGATATTTTAATCTGGTTATAGAGAAATGCAGGATTCTAACTAAATTGCTCTGGCTTTTATTTTGCTTTTATTTTTACTTTTTGAAAAAAAAATTTTGAAATATTCATTCAGCTTTTTGGAGTACATTTTCATTCCAATCCATCTATTCATCAGAATATTAGCTGTTTTCTAGATAAATCTCTTGCGTCCATTTTCAGATTCAGTCCATCTTTCTCTTCATTTATACATTTTAAAGAGTTTCTTTCTTGATAGAGAATATTGTACCATTATGAGAGAACGTTATGTAATTTTTCTTAACATTTATAGAACATAAGTGGGTACCAAGGTACTACTGTGGAGGCAATCTCTGATAATAAGCTCTCATAAGAAATGAGTTCCCTTCTGTTTTGAAGAAGGAGAAAATTACAAATTTGAAGAAACATTACAATTTGAGGAAAATGTGAAGCTGGGGGGAGTGGAGAAAATTAGTCTCGGGGTAAGGGGAAGCAATGTAGTGTCTTTAAACTAAATATACTCTAATAGATATACTGCCATCTCACAAATTATGCCTCTCTGAATTTAATAAACTTTGTCAAAACAATACTTACCATCACATTTTATATACTTAGTTTTACTTGTCATGTATTATAGTTCATAGAATCATAGAAAATTGGGTTTGAGGGGACCTCTGGAGGTTGATTAATTAGGCCTCCTGCCAACTTATATTACATAGCAGGGACACATTGACTTTATAAACTCTCTTTTATTGTTTGTTTCCTCCTGGAAATAAGAAAATACTGCAAAGTATTCAAGAAATTGGGATCTAGACTGTTGTTAGGAAATTCCCTAGCTTTACCAAGTTACCAATTTTACTGAGCTTAAGAAAACTGTTTCATGAACTTTCTCATATTTCCATTCATCCCTAAAAAATAGATTTTATTTTTTTTTTCTTTTTAAGGGCCAACTGATGAAATTAGTTTGGGGAATTTGTTAATGACCACAGCATAATGGCAGCGCCTTCCTTAACTGTCCCATGGTCCTGTTTTCAAGAGATTTCAGAGAAAGCCGTTCTAGTATGTTTGCTGATATCTCGTAAAGCAAAGTTTTTTGACTTTTGTACTTACCTTACTACCATAATTTCAAATGCATTCTGATTTCCAGTCTGCTTTTAGAATTTACTCTCCTATAGGATGCTTTTCTTCAGGTTTCTCACCGCCTGATACACAAGGTGAGGCTTTGAGGGCTGGGTTTGTTACTGCGCAAAAGGCAAGGCTGAGGGGAATCTCATCCCTGTCTTCGCCGACCTCCTGGGAGGAGCAGAGACGGCCGAAGCAGGTTATTTCAGAAGTGCCCAGGGAGAGGAAGAAAGGCAATGGGCACTGGTCGCATCAAGGCTAGATCAGGCTGCTCAGAGCGGTTGTGCCATTTCCACTCTTGGAGAAATTTAAAGTCAAGTGGAGAGTGCCCTGAGCAAGCTGGTTTAGCTTGGAATTAGCCCTGCTTTTGTAGGGGGTTGGACCAAACGACCTCCACAAGTCGCTTCCAACCTAAATTATGTTATGGTTCTAATTTGTCACAATAAAATTCCTGGTGGAGAGGAGGAAGGAGCAACTTACTTCTGTGTTGTTTCTTCACCTGTCGAAGTACTGTAGGCAAAAAATAAAGTCTTTGGAGTGTTTGCCTGCGTGGTTTATGGCCCTCGTAACCAGTCTGAACACTCACTCTCCTGAGTCACCGTTATTACGTTATTACGTTATTACGGTATTAAAGTCTTGTTTCTTTAAGAACACCGCATACTGGTAAGAATATAAGACCACTAAATTTAGCATCCTATCTCAAATTCTGAACAGTCGCCTGTACTTTTACCAGATCTATGCAGGAAATACATACATTACTAAAGATTAAGAGATTTAGATGTGTCAGGTATGTACTTCACTGAAGCGGTTATACAATTTGTGAGATTTATTTCTGTCTTCTTTCTTTGTAACTTCGTTGTTGCTGCTGTTACAATATGGGGTTCATTTTAATAGGAAGATGAGAATTTGTTCCTGTATACAGTGCAAAAGGAAGATAACGTTTCCTTGGTTCTTAATTTTGTAACTATACAATTTTGGCCCTTTTACATTGCAAAAACTTTAAGGCTTCATTTGAGATTAATAAGAACGAGCCTCTGTGATAAACTGAGGAATATTTGGCCATCTTGGTAATACTAGGTATATATGCTGTAAGTGATGCAGTCTTATGTGATGATTAAGAGCTTAGGTAATACTGTTTGGCACTCTTACAGCCCTGTTGAGTCTTTACTCTGTCATAGATCTCATTTTATAACCTTTGGCAGTAATGTGCTTCCCACGGTGAAACCGCATGTAGCATCTCTCAGAGTTTTAAGGTTCTCTGTTGATGTCAATGTTTTGTATGGTTTTGCCACCTGAGACAGTTGCAAGGTGTATGTATTGGGTTTCCGTTGTTACCAGCTTCTGTTTTCGTGTTCCTTGCATCAGTTTGAAATTTCGGGACTGCTTTATCTGTTTGTGGTGATGATTTGCAGAATGAATCTTGCCAGGGTTGAGTTGCTTGCAGAGCAGAGCCCAGCAGCAGCAGGCTTTTTAGCCTCCATTTGGAGGAGTCAAGTATTTTCATAGACGTTTTCAGTAGAAATGCTTCTGCTTGCTTTGAGCTCAGAGCTTTCTATACAGTACATCATACTTCTGCCATGCAAAACATTGGGTTTTTTCCACTGGGGAAATATAGTTCAAGTAGCATGTTAATGTCTTCTAGACTAACCTCAAAGCTCTTATCTGTGTTGTTGCGAGAAGCCAAGTGGCTTTCTTCAGCATCCTTTTGATACCGTGCCTGCTGCTACTAAACGTGACCTTGAAGTGCACTGGAGTTTAATTGTCTGAATTCTGTTATCTCCTACACTGCATTTGTCAACTAGGCATGATCTTTACCAGTAAGCTGATTTAATGGTTTTGTTTATATAGAAGTAGCTTTTCTGAGCAAGTCCTTATAGTGCTTTTGAATCTGAAAAACTGGCATATCAAGATGACACTTTTATTATTCAACATGTCCCCTCTATGTAACTGAGTCATACCTGCTCACTTCAGTAGCAAAAACATATATTTTCCTACCATTACCATGGTGAGTCAGCCTAGGTAAGGCAAAATTAAGTTTGTGGGCTATTTTGCTTTGTTTTTCTTGATAAACAAGTCACAGTTTGAGACATCTTAAAAGAAAAAAAAATCAGAGTAACGCATTTCTGTGTGAAGTGATTTCATGTCATAGTTGGGTTTTGGGGGGAGGCTTGGGGGGCATTTCCCCTCCTTGGAAAATTATTGATCTTCATAATAAATGTATTTAGGGTCAGAAGCAGATACAGGAGAAAAAAATGTAAGCAGTCAGTCAGATGACAAAGATTTTACTTTCTGACCTTGAGATTATTTGCCCAGGTTCATGTGTTTGTAAGCCTTCCCTGGAGGGTGAAGGCACCCGTCCCATAAGAGGAAAAATGGTGACCAAGCCCTCTTCCTTCCCTCTTAACTAGGAGAAAGCTGTTTTCTGGTTTGTGTTGCTCTTGTGATGCCTGTGTGTTTTAGAAAATGAGAGTAGCATAGGCATGATGGTAGGGATGCTTGTGTGAGAAGAGGTATTTTTTCTAATTAATACTGAACGCAGTTAGGTTGATAGTAATTGTAAATTAAGAATAAGTTCCTTTGTTAGAATCATTGATTTAAATTATATGAAACATAGGAATGGAAAACAAAACCAAACATTTTGAATGTTTTCAAATTCAGGTATCCATGCCAAACGTTACTTTCGCTATTC
This sequence comes from Platalea leucorodia, assembly GCF_965183815.1. Lineage (NCBI taxonomy): Eukaryota > Metazoa > Chordata > Aves > Pelecaniformes > Threskiornithidae > Platalea > Platalea leucorodia. Next base: position 4,263,581 of record NC_138828.1, on the reverse strand, counting down.
ACACTGCAAAGTTTTGTGTAAGAAAAACAGCGGTAGTTGAAAATAATATGGCTGGCACCACGAAAAGCAGCTTTTTTGTGCAAGTTCACCCCTTAGGGAGTAATCAAGCCATTACACATACCCTACTCCTGGCATCTAACTCACATGCAAATGAAAGCACGAAAGCTGGGACCCTGCATAGCCATATATATATATATATATATATATATAGTCGGTGGAGATAAAGGGACACCTCTGAGGAGGTGACTCAAAACACCTTAGTTACATACTTAAAAGTATAAGACTGCTCCCCCGTGTGTAAAATGTGCTGAATAAAATTCTTTGAGCCTTACCGTGCATGCTTTCTGACAGCTAGAGAAATAAATAACAAATGAAGAGCTGTGTCCAGCAGAGTTCTGCTGGATAAAGTTCTTTCAAGAAGGACAGTGGCAGGTTACTGGGGCTGGGGAGAAGTGGGATAGTAGCTGGAGCATACTACAAGGCTGACCACGTCTGTCCAGGTCTACATCTTCTCTTGGATTGCCTTTATGGCCGCAGGCAGGCAGCATAACTTGTCCAAGCTTCAATTTGCACAGCTGCATCAGTGAACCTTCTTATGACGTTGCCGTTCCAGGTTTGCAGCAGGGGAGGTTTCTGAAATTTTTGGGTGAATAGCAAGCTTGATGTTGCTATGGTCAGAAAGGCATAGGACATGATTGTGTCCATAGTGATACTGGTTCTCTGTGCAATGCTTCCCTCCCATGCTTCAGGATGCCTCCTTGACCTTTTTCACTCTATCCCCAAAAAACATCTGAGCCTTTCAGGTTGTTCCAGAATCAGTTTTAAACCTTTGCAGCCTCCCAGACATCTTCCAGGCTTTCCTGGAGAGCAGCCCACCGGGTTGTCCTTTTTGGAGCCTTCTGTCTGCTTCCAAGGCCAATCCATTCAGCTGCCCAGACTTAAACCCATTTTCTTCATTTCCCTCCTTATCCTGTCTCCGGCACCAAGCGAAGGGAGAGCCAAACCAAGTCTTCTCCACAAGAAAGAATTGTATCACCCCGTCCTTTAGTTCTGTCTCTAATTCTTCAGGTATTTTTTGGGTGAATAGCAAGCTTGATGTTGCTATGTTCAGAATTTATGTTCACGTTAATCAGTTACTGGCATGCATGCATGCAGCTTTTGTATCTGGAAGGTAGGAACATTTATACTTGCCTTATCAGAGTATTTTAAGCCTGGATTAATTACAGTTGATCGCAGTAGAAAATACACTTGAAGGAGCATCATAGATAATACTCCTTGCACAGTTCTGAAAAAAATTTAAAACCGTTTAAAAGCCTGCTGTCAAAGGAGATTTTCTAATAAATGTTTGATTTTTACCTCGTAGCTTGCTATCAGCGTAGTATTTTAAAACTGGAAGAGAAAAGGTGATACTAACAGGGAGAAGAAGGAACTTTGCAAAAGTTGTGCTAATCCTGTTTGAAAAGAAAATAAACCTAAGGCACTTGGAAACAGTCCAGGGGTTTCTAATTAGATATGACATGATATGATACGTGATGTGATATGAGATATAGGTAAGATTATTCACCTTTTAAGTTCATCCTCCTTTATTCAAACCAAACCACACTTCACTGATTTACTACAAGTCCTGGAATGTCGTTCTCTGCTACTGCCAGCTTGTCTTAGCAGCGTAGGGAAATTTGTTACACTTTGGTTTTGCAATCTGATACGAGAACAAGGTGTTTTCAGAAAAGCAGATGTTCTTTTTACAACTGCAGCGTCCTGGGTTCAGCCCCTCTCCGCGATGGCTGGCTTTGCTGGACCCGGCTCCCGCAGGCGCTGCCAGCGTTCCAGTAGCGGGGAGGAACTTGCCGTCTTTGTGCTAAAGGAACAAATTAAAGGCTGTGCTGCTCTGACTGGTTTTTCTCAGCTGTTCTCTGTGGACCGAGCTGCTTTTGCTGCACGGCAAAGCGGGCTATGTTTAATAGAATCTCAGCTGGACTGACTGGCTTAGGCACAGCTAGCGCTCTCTGGATGGTTTTCTTTATGGCTGCTGAACTGAAGCGGGCTTGCTTCTGGCCGGTTAGGAATGGAGAGAACACGCTGGCATTTGCTGCTTTGTATCCATACGGACACCTCTAGAAAACAGGGATTTAAGAAATCTCAATAAATTACCTAGTCCGTCCTACTTTGGGCAATTGTAACAAAAGTATTATTAAAATATGTGGGAATAACTTATTCCTAAAAACCTTCAACAAAGGTTTCCACACTTTCACCAGGCAGTCTTAGCTATAATTTCAGTTATATAGCTTTTAAATTGCCTAACTTACATCTTTCTTGCTGCAGTTTAAGCCTATGATCTCTTGACAGTTCCTAAGTGAAGAACTTACTTTGCTACAAAAAGATGATAAATCTCCTATACGTCTGAAGTCTATTATCGTGCCTCTGCTCTTCCCTTCTCTAGCCTGAGTAACATCAGTTCTTTACATCTTTCCACATAGATCTTGGTTTATATACCTCTGATGACTCTTAATGTTCTCCTCTGGGCTTTTTATATTTGGGCCTATTTTTCATGAAAAGTGACGCCGAGAACAGGACACAATGTTCCAGTAGAAGTTTGACCAGTACTGCCTCAGTATTTTGTTCTAAATCCCAAAGTTTCTAAAATATTTTCACTGTTGAGTAATTGGAAAGCAGTGCATCAACTCCTTTACTGGCATGAATTTACCTCAGCAGAAAATCCGGCCAAAGCAGCTGTGTATCAAAGAGTGCATGACTCTTTTTCCACTGCTGATGGGTAGGAAATGTCACAAGAACAACAGATCTTGTACTATTTTTACCAGTGAAGCTGTGATCTGCAAATTAAAACAAGATGATTGTCCTGTTGGAACGCCCACGTTCTGGTGCGGTGCAGGTCAAAGTGCACTCAAGCCGCCCCGAACCATAGTAAGACAACAGCCAAGTTTGAGGTATGTTCCCTCTCTGGTCTGGATGTTTGGATATGAAGCAAATGCATTTCCTTTTCCTCTAACAGACCTGAAAAAACTTGGTCAGCTGTTTTATTGCCTTACTTTAAACAGGACGTCTTATGTTTTACTTAAGCAATCACTTTTATACATCCCAATAAGGCGATGCTTTATTTCACAACATCAAGTCGTTGCTGACTCATCTTCAGATTGGGTTATCAGTCAGCCCCAGATCTTTTTTTTCTGCAAGAAAATAAGTTTGTGCAGTTGATTATCCCTACCTAAAAGCACTACTTTGCAGGTGTTGTAAGTGAATTGCCTTCTGTTTAGTTGAGGCTATTCCTCTAATTCAAGTTCATTTTGAATTTCAACTCTCCTCTCCAAAAGGCAATACAGCAGTTCTGCTACAGCAAATTCACAGTCTGCACAAGTAATTAAATGTATTATGTATAAATTTCACCCTAAAAATGTATTCACAACCCATATGAAAATAATCACTATGAATGTAATTAACCCAATTGCTTTTACTTATTCCTCACAGATGTATTTTAAGAATAAAAAGCCTGTAGCTTAAATATATTTATTCCAAATTCTTCTTCTTAGAACTTGAAACTGAATTTGCCAAATATACTTTCAGGATTAGTTAAGGGATTCATGTGGGCATTTCATGATGTCTTTTTCAGCCTGGGCCTTTTGGAGTCTTGGGTGTTTGGTTTGTTTTGTTTTGGAGGTGTTTCCACTCTCCCTTCTCTGTGTTTCTGGTTCATCAAACAAAATAATGATCTCAAGTTTTGGCATTACAATGTCAAATGAACCCTGCCATTGTCAATGCATCCTGCTATGCTAGAGTATTACTGGATGTCATCTGCAGATGGTATTAGATGTCGATAGGAATAGGTTGATTGTGCGATCTTAATTTGTTTCTATATTTCTCTGAAGAAATGAGGTGAACAATTACCAAAATGAGTGGACAGAACGTCCTCCGTAGCCATGTTGCTGTGCTGAAGCTGGCAGAACAAGGCTGGTACAAGCCAGGAAACCAGGCTGTCCTGGTATGAATCTCAGTTATTTACTTCTGACAGTCAGCAAAGAAGGATTTGTCTTTTACAAGCTGTAATTTCTCCATAGGTGGGGCTGAGCCTTGTGACTCATAGACCTTCAAGATAGAGTTGCTTGAGTGTATTTATTCACAAAAAATTGTCTGTGTTGCGGACCAAGGTGATCATATGCGGGGCCAGAAAGCTGATATGCAGGTACAGCTCCTGTATTCAACAATACAAGTACACTTGTACCCTTTAATATCCTCATTACTTTGTTTCTCTGTTGAGGAAAGACCAATTTCATTAATTATTGGACATTGACATATGAAGGCATTTTCTTAAAAGACCATTTAAAGCTTGCAGGTCTTTTGAAGTAGACATATGGTGTTTAACAGCAAGGACATTTTCTACAAAATTACTGTTGAGGCTTTATTTAGGTTTTAAAGATTAGAGATGACCAATCAGGCATGCTCCAGGTGTTTCCTCTACTATAGCTGATACCTATTTTTATTAGAAATATGACCTTTATTTTCTTTTGAATCATGTCCAGCAAAATGGAATCGTCACTTACGATCAGTGAATTGGATTTTGGTTTCAGGAATAAACCATGCGTGTTCTTAATTGCGCATAAGAATTTCTTCTCTTCCTCACCAAAGAACATAGATTATGATGAAGAAGGCAGGAAAAATAATCTCTTACTAGATTGAAACCATCAAGATTATATCACAAAAAATTGAAATTGTTTGTTTCTTCATTTAAACTAGCATTACTGGAGAGGGCAAGATCTGTTGCTCAGCCAGGGATTCCTGGGTTTTGCATATCAGCAGTTTTTGTTGTCTTTTTTCTCTAGCATTCATAGAATATCCTTGTGAATTGGCCAGATTCTGTGCATAGTACTGTAATTTAGTAAAATTCAGTGTTACTCATAATTTTAAGAAGAGACTGCTGAAGATTTTAAACCTTCACTATTCAAAATAATAAGTGCTAAAGAAGTACCCAGCCTTTTAAAACGGCTTCCTAGAAGAAAAACTTCCATGCTCAAAAATATGTTCCTCCTAAAAAGAATTACTGTTGTTTCCCTGCAGTGATGATAGAACAGTCTGTAGAATAGATGCCTGTTGGCCTTCTTAATGTATTGCCTGACCTAATTTTTGTAAAGTGCAACTACTGTATTAGGAATCATCATCCAAATGAAAATGATGGCAGAAGAGTTCTAGTTTTAAAATGATTTATACCAAATGATCGCATACATAATTGGAAGTAGTTTTTAAAAGAGCTGTCTTGTGTCCAATTTAAAAGGGAAAATAATGGAATACTGAATGCCAAGTAAAGTTTTGGTACCTAGAAAATGATTAGCAAAGGAGACATAAGTTTTTATTTTCTCTACCACCGTTCTTCTGTGGAAAATAAATTTGCTGTCTCACTTGAACTTTCAGTCTTCTGGCAACAAACGTACATGGCCATAGTAGCTGGCTTTTAAAAAAAAAAAAAAGTGTACAAAAAACCCACCCTTGTCTAGCCTAATTCCCTTGGCTTGCACGTGGAAAATTTTGAATTTAGCAAATGGAACAAGTGTGGTCTGAATCTGCTCTGTTTGGTAGCAGTTGATAAGTTGTGTCAAAACAGTCCTGCGTACTTGGAATTAAATTTTGCACATTTTTGAAGGAAACACTTGCAAATATTACCACGCTGCAGAAGTGTCTGAAACAGTTGGTGCTGGTACAACACTGGCCAGGCAGGAATGGAATTAAAATATTTCCCCTCCGCCGTCTGCTGTAGGCTTATCAGCTGCTAATGCCATACAGAAACTGTCTGTCTGGAGCACCACGATCCAAACTAAAAATTTTTCCCTGCATAAACAGTTTTCTTTTTAAAGAAGTCTTTCAGCAGTTTGGGCTTTAACAACCATGCTTTAATTGCAGTCAATTTGTCTCGCCCCAAAACCTCTAATGCATCAAAATCTGCTGCCCTTCACAATTAATAACTTAACATCAATTGCATTGACATGAATGGAAATACTCCAGGTTTACAGTGGTCCGGTGCAGACTAGTTAGTGACTTCATATTGGAAAGTATTCAAATTCTGAATCTAAATGAACTAGACACAGAGCATAAATTTAACTTCACATCCTTTAAAAGTATACTAAAATATTTTATGCAAATGGCCCAAACACCACAGACTTCGTATAATAAATGTCAGTCATTTCTTTTAGGAAACCTTAGCAAAGGAAAGAGATTACTTGGAAATGAATTCTAGAGAAGTTTACTGTAACTATAAATCAGTATAAACAAAGACTTATTTCAGTGGTTCTTGCAGTTAAAAAAATGTAATTTTTGAAATTTATTTTATGGTTTCTTTATTTTATTCTTTTTGCCAAGGACAACCAGTGACTGTACTTCATCTCCCACCCCTGCGCTGGGTGTATGGGTCACGCTGAGTCAACGTCTGTAACTCGTGTGGGAAAGTGTGCTTCATGTTTTCCTCTGCGCTCCCATTCTGTCGAGCAAGTGATGCTCAGTCAGCATCAGGGAGTAGGAACGCAACATGCTCGGCCCATGCCACCTCCTGTCGTGGCAGCGTTCCCTCCATGCCAGCAGAAAGGAGGGGGAAAAAGGTGATATACAACGATACAGGAGACATTTAAATTTTCTACGCTCCTCATGACTCTTCAGATGCTCAGGACAGCCTTAGAGAGCTGGTAAAGAGCCAGAGATGCAGTGCAGTACGCTGATAATGTCAAGTACAGGGGTCCATCTCTTGCGTGGTACACACAAGAAACAAGGCAAGCAAACGACCTTACCCAGGGATAAAACTTCATCCATCTCCAGAGACAAAGTCCCGATTAGCTGGTTTGCTAATTTTCTTGATTGTTAATGACCGCACTCTTCCTAGTATTTGGTGTACATTTCGGAAACACCATTTTTCCATTAGTGTATTTTTACATTAATCTATCTTTGTTTTGTTAGCTAGATGAGCCTACATTTAAGAGCCAGTGAAGCCATTATTTACAAGATTTAAACACACGGTTTTGCCATGGTTAATGAAAAATATATGCCTTATTAAAATCAAAACAATTTGTTAAACATAAAACGTCATTCCCTTAAAGCTATAATTTGATATACCATTTAGAAATAACAGTGTAGATTTTCTTAAATTAGTTGTTTATTTAAATAAATCTAAATAAACCCAGACAGCCTATTTAGGTAAGTGGTAGGCACTCGAAGACAGGTAAGACACCAAAACCAGCGAAATGCACACACGCAAGCACACGAAACACTGAATGCCGCTTAACTGTCCCCTGTTGGGACTGAGGATCCTGGCGGAAAAACGGAGTGTTCTGAGTTCACGTGGTACAACTGGAGATTGGCATGCCAGAAGACATGACAGGGAGGGAACAGATTGCTTCCCTTCACTGAAATAGATGATTTAACCTATTTACTATGTATGGCACACAGTCGTTAGTCTTTAAGAAAAAAATGTTGACGGGCTGTGTGCGTTTGCTGATACCACTTGCTTCTAAACTTGCACCTCATCAATTCATTATTTAAGGAAGTGAGGAAGGAAAGAAGCCACGTCTTAATTTGTGTAGGTGGATGATAACGCAAGAGCCAGCGAAGCAAGAGGACAACCTGCGGTTGAGCCAAGAGCAAAACTTGTCCCGGGAGGGAGAACGTGCTGCCGTCCTCGTGCTGCCGGTGCTTATGCAGGGCAACAGAGCCCCGGTAGCACCAATGCGCTGGTTGGTCACGCAGGTAAATGGCAAAAGGGAAGAAATAGGAAAGATGGGCCTGACTTCCCCTGCTTTCTGTCCTTCGTTGTAACCTACCCTCCCACCCTGGACTCGCTCTCGGAATTGTTGAAAGCCATTTTGAGAGGGATAAAGGAGGAGATGTTTGAGCAAAGTCACTGAACGATGGAAACCGCAGCTACTTGGGTCTTAAAGCTTTGGCCCTCCATAGCTGCTTCTGTCAAAGGATTTCACACAGCTTTAGAGGCATCGATAAGGTTGGCTTCACAACGCTCTGTGAGAGGAGGAGAACTGAATTATTATTCTGGGTTGCGAAAACGAAGAGCTGTGATGGGCAAATTCATTTTAGCTTAGCTATGTGGCTTACGATACTTCTGCCTTGCTCAAATCTGTCACCTTTCTGAAGTCAGAGGTTACTGCCCAGGTGCCGGAGGGAGCAAAAGGGAACGTAATTTTGTCTTTGCCAACTCAGACCGCAGTCCGGGCTATCGGCTTAAACTGTCATTGAAGCTAGGTTTCTGCTAGGACCAAGGCAAATTTTCTCTGGGGTGGGCAACCTCTGAGAGAGGGTAGAAGGAGTAAGAGCTCAAGAGAATGCCACTATTTAATAAAGAGTTGGAGTCCTGTGTGCTTTCTCCTATGTCTCAAGGGAGGTTTGAGACAAATCAATAGAGATTCCACCTTTCCTGAAGCCGTATTTTGCTTCTTTAGCTGCCAGTTTACTTTAGGATGGAAAAGTGGAGTGTTGGAATGTGCAGGCATAGTTTTTCATTTTTTTAATTTCTTTTTTAGAAAATAAACTATGTGCAGGTAATAAAAGGCCATCAAACGCTTTTTAAACAAGCAGCTGAAAACATGGCCATAATTGGGAAGAATTTTGAAGCAGGAGCTATTGAGTCAGGAGAAGTGGAATTTTGTAAGCACATTCCTGAGGGAGTGAGTGGGAGAAACCATTCTTTCTGGTGAGGACGTGAAATAGTGTATATGTATTTTGGGGTTTTATTAAAAGGTATAGTATGCTTCGCGTGATTCCAGTTGTTCAGAGAGCTGATTTAAATGTATCTTTTCTATCGATAGGCTAATCGAGAGGTCCATAATAGTCACACACTTGAAATTTTTAATGTTGTGAGATTGTTGTTTTGTTTCATTTTTTCTGTCTCAGTAACACACCTTGGCAATTGCAGATTCAAGGAGAGAATGAGAATTTTCTTTTGTTTTTTCATCCCAAGGGAAGAGAGCAAAAAAGAAAAATATTTATTTCAGCTAGAAAAGCAAAAGAAAAATAGGTGGATGAGCAAAATACAGTGCTTTTTTATTTTTTTGGCTCCAGCATTCTGTTTCTTACCACGAGAATATGTGCATCTATATTAGAAGTTGTGTAAGCGTCTGAACTGTGCCTTCCTCAATCAAACTCCTGTTTTGCCATTTCTGTTTAGGTCCTTCTGTTGTAGGAGAGCTAGAGGTATTTTTCTCATTTTCCTTCTTCTGAGATTTGAAAAGTATCCCACCTTGTACTGATGCATGAGACCAGGAGAAAAACAAGAGTTTCAGGTGGTGGTAGGCGTTCTTTTTTTTTCCTTTTCTTTTTTTTTTTTTTTTTTTGCAAAAGACATAACAAACTCTTAACTTCTAATGTTAAAGAACCTGGTTTTGAGACCGTGGTCAGAATGAAGAACCTGAATGCAGGAACTTGACCCTGTCTATCCAATATCCCTTGTAAGACCGGTACCTGGGAGTAAAACGAGCCTCTCCATTTCACCATCCAAGCTCCCGCACTATACGTTGACTTGGAGACTGAATCTGCAGAGCAATAGTTAAGAGTTCTCGCCTGCAGTGTAGCTCGAGACCCTGTTCGGTGAACATGTTAAAAAGAGAACTGACAGAGATGTGGGCTTCCTCAGGTTTCAGGCCACGGTGCTAATGATAAAGGTCAACGTGTCTGTCTCTTCTAAGAGATTTTCCAGTTTAAACTTTCGGTAGTATTGTTTCCACGAAAAGGTTGGGTTTCACTGGATTTTCTAATGAAATTTTTTTGATGGAAATATTACTTCACCAGAAAGCTGACCAGATTTAACTACTCTGACTTTTCAAAAGCACTTTTAGTGTGCTGGAGAAGTCTAACATGCAGTGGAAAAAGATAGCAACGTGGATATCCATCCTGACTGTCTACTGATAGGCTATTTGACATATGGGAAACCTGTAGAAGATACACCGAATTCCTGAAGCCTTGCAGAGAGCTAAATAGGTGAACTCAGGCAAAACAGTGACATTCGTGGAGTAGAAAACCATATAAACCACAGCAGAAGGCATAATCAGAACTTCTTGTAGGTGAATCTGCGAAGCTCATATTAGTTTGGTGCCAGTAACCCCAGTAAGGAACGCCAGTGACGCAGCGAGGGTTTTGTTCTAGCACACAAAATCCTTAAATGTAGCTGATGCAAAGGATATTTGTATGCTCAGAAGGAATACTGATGAGAGATTTTTCTGGAGCAAATGAAAGAAAAAGGAGGTTTGTTCATACGCAAGCGCTTTAAATCGTAGTGAAGCTAAAGTCTTAATTTGGAGTTGAACAGAGAAACAGGTGGAACAGTTATTTCGGACTTTGTACAGGGAATGCAGGTAAGCTCAGAGGAAAAGTAGATAATTCCTTGTCAAACGAATCATACTAGCTTACATTCTAGAAGTGCAATTGACTGTCATTTCAAGCATGGGGTTTTTTCCTTCATCCCACAGGAATGAGAATGAAGACAGATGGAAAAAGTGGAGGGGGGCGGGAAAGACACTTTCTCTGAACTTTTCAAATTCAGAGGATTCTAGGAAGTGTAGTTAATGCAAACCTATTTAGCTATATTGGACTGAGATACTTTGATAGGCTGTATAAAATGCCTTGCATTAGATATTTGTTTTTCCATCATACTACAAAACCTTGTGCACTTTATGAAGCACTGAATGTTAGCCTGGAATAGTGCAGAACAGCCTGTGTACCACTGTCATCTGTAATTCCAGATGTGCAATAAGATACATAGGCTTATACAGCCATGTTTTTATTTTTCTGGCGGAAATCGGAATTTACATTAATCCACACTGAAAGAGAAGATATTCTTCCCTTATTCCTTTTTTAATTGTATCTTTGGGAGTGGCTAATTTAAGGTATATCAGGAATGAATTAAAAGTTGTTTGAGCTTTAGTGCTTCTGATATATGAGAATACAATTGTCTCTCCACGCAACCTTGCTATTAACGTTCAGTGGAAATTTATTGTCCTTCGAGTTGACCTGTAGCATTGGCAACACACAGAATTACTGTTGTGGTTTTTTGTTGGGTTTTTTTTGACAGACAAGGATGATGAATTTCTCATAGCACATGAGAGACAATTTCAAAGAGACAAATGAGAAGCAGTCAATGGGTCAGAGAAACACAGTTCACAGACCCATAGTTCATAAAATATTTATGTACTGTTATGAAAATAAAGGGGAAAGGGAGTTTATGTAAGAACTGAAGAGCCAGCATAAAAGTTTCTTTCACATCCCACAACCGAACCTAACTTCCATATTGCAAGAGAAAGTGTGTCCAGCCGTGGCTTTTCTGCAACTGTCCCAGGGTGTATGCCATTTCCAAATACAATAATTCAGGGCTTTGCTATTCTGTTGTTCCTAGGCTGATGCATCATTGCCAAGCTATGCTCTTTGTGACCAAGTGCAGAAAACTAGTTTGCCACAAGATTTTTATTTTTCTGCATAATAATGCAATCTGCAAATGAAAAAGGGGCAGGAGGGAAGCAACATCAGAAAATTTAATGGGCTGTTTAAACTTGAATGATATTCAAAAAAAACCAAAACCCACCACCACCCCCCAAAGCAGAAAAAAAATCTTAACTTCCAGGCAATAAAAGCCTGAGAAGTAATTATGTTGTCCGTTAGCTAGCTCGTGGTGTCCTTTACACTGTTATTACATATCGTCATGTCTAGATTACATGCTTTTCAAATTTCTTTTCAGTTTAGATAAGTAGCTATTTGTTTTTAAAATACTGCACTTAAATAACAATACCTACTACTGGCTTTATGTCTGAAATATTATTTACTGAAAGTTGTAAAGAAAAGTGTACAAAAAGTAATGAAAGACTTAATTTGAAGTTTCAGGTAATGTTAATAACTGGATCAAGCCCTAATGAAATCACTAAGTTCCACTCTGATTCTAATGTGGTTTTTGTGGATTTTTCATCTTTCCCTTCTTTCTTTCATCTCCTTTCTTCCTAATGTGGTGCAGCGGTCGCCATTCTTACCAGGAGAGATTGATGCAGTTTCCCCAGATGTCCATCAGTACTGCTCCCCTGTTGGTCAAAGAGATGATATCAGAAAGACAGAAGAAACTTCATTTTCCCAAGTCAGAGCCAAAACGCACGTTTAGCCCAGGCTCTTAGCTCACCAAGGAATGCAAGCTAGGGCTTTACAGATCTTTTGCCGCTATCCCATTTTGTTGCTGCTGACTCTTTAGCCGCCTCTCTTGCATTTTGATTTTGAACACGCGTACGTGAGCCTGGTTTTGAAAAGCAGATGTTTCGTTTTAACACAAATAAAAGCTAAGAAGTTGGTCCTGCCATTTATAGAGCACTGCTCATGAAAAGCTGGGCATAAGATGAACTGTTGAGGAATTTTACAGTCGTGCAGCCAGATTACTAGAATCCAAAATATATTATGTGCTGAATATTGAACAAGTCAACTGGGACGGTTAGTGAAGAACTGGTACATTTAGGCAGCATGGTTAAGTTGCAGGGGCACATTCGCAGAACCAGTTGAAAATGTGTTTTACAGTGTGCACCCACTCTTGTGAGAAACCTGGTTAACTGATCCTTGATAAGCCCATTGCTCTCAGCCAGTAGTTGCAAAGTTGGCAATGACTTACTAAGCTCAAGTTGTAAATTGTGAGGAAATGCAGTACCCGAGGTTTCAGGTTTGGTTAATGTAGATGGATAAAAATCTGTAGAGAAAATTGTCAACACACAAACTTGATCTAGTTTGTAACTGAAAATCAGTTAGCATCATGCATCCGACTATCTTCTTGCTTTTCTAACCTTTCCTTGTGTGAGGCTGCCTTTTTAAGAGCTCTCTTGTTGTCCATCTCTGGGGCACTGAACCTAATCGCGGACTTTTCTTATGCCGCTGTGGAGCCCCAGGCTGCGACTGGGAAGACCAGGGCTCTTTCTACAGTCGTGCCTTTGGTGCTGGGTTACTTCTGCGAGATGCTTCATTTTTCCCTATCTCGGAGCGCCTATATTTAAAATAGGGATGTTGATTTATCTGTTTTGTGGGACTCTTTGAGACTGAAAAGGAAAAGCGATGTAAATGAGTTCTATATTGTTGTTACTAATAGGAAGATACAGATAAGAATTGTGTTACTGAGTCAGCTGACAGGCTCCCTGAAGGGTTTACAGCTTCTTCTGGGCTGCTTCCCTCCTATGTGACCCATTAGAGCTACACTGAGAAGACGGATTTTATTTAGTGAATGGAAAAGTCTCTTAGAAAGACAACTGAACAGATGTGATGTTCGCAGATTCGGCAGTTTTATTAACATCTTCACGTTCTTTCAAATGAAGATAGCTCTGTGGTATTGTCACAACTCATCAGCTCTGTGTGGTATTGTATGGTTGTAATGCAGACAATACTATACAATGTCAGCAAATCACTATGCGTGTGTTCAGTTGTGCTGATTTTCTCCTCCTTTAACTCTCTTGGCTCCTGAAGAGGAAAGACATAATTTGTCTTCTCATTCATGACAGATACGAAGCATGCCTGATCCTTCTTTCTTCTCCTTCCCTCTTTTCCCTTTACAATCCTCGCAATTCCCATATTGCTCTGCCCACACAGAGATGAATGTTGAAAATAACAAGAACAGACTCTAAATGACGATGCTTCATTCGTTTGGCATTACAGCATTTTGTTAATTTTGACATTATTGCCGTGATTATTAACCACTGAAATCCATAATTTCACAACCTTGAAAGGACATAAGTGATTTGGGAGCCACAAGTTATTTGCCACTGATTGAGTAATGTTCCACGTAGTTAACTGCGCTTGAAAAGGAGTGATGGGTTATGGTCTTACTGTTGTCTTTTTCAGCAAATGCTTGGCTCCCACAAGAAGCCCTAAGGTTAAAGATCAAATGTGTAGGAGTTGCTTTTCTGTGATGATGATAATTTTGGTTTGGAACCTCTGAGAAAACAGAGTATGCCCTTTTAATTCCCCTTTTGCAAAAGAAAAAAAAACGGGGGGGGAGACTACATCATTCATGTATTTGCTTATACGGTGTACAGTTCGACTGGGGCAAGAGGATTATAAGTCAAAATAGAGAACAATTTACTGATCTCCTTTAGCAAAATAAGCATTTTGGTCAGTGTACATATTTTTTCTTAATAAAGAAGTTGCCATGCTACCCTAAGGAGCTAGATGTCATATTAGCCCTCCCCACGCACACACAAGTATACATAAGTTTGTGCCCACCTTATCAAATCCAGTTGCCCTGGCTGGAGTGCAGGGGTTACAGAAAAATCTTGAAGGAACAGATTTTTTTTTGAAGGAAGCTTGTCCTGGTTTTGGCTGCAATAGAGTTAATTTTCTTCCTAGTAGCTGGTATACTGCTGTGTTTTGGGTTTAGGATGAGAATATGTTGATAAGACACTGATGTTTTAGTTGTTGCTAAGTAGTGCTTACGTTAAGTCAAAGACTTTTCAGCTTCCCATGCTCTACCGACTGAGAAGGCTGGAGGTGCACAAGAAGCTGGGAGGGGGCACAGCCAGGACAGCAGACCCTGACTGGCCAAGGGGCTATTCCGTACCGTATGATGTCATGTATGATGTCATGCTTGGCATAGAAACTGGGGGGAAGCTGGCTGGGGGGCCGCTGCTCGGGAACTGGCTGAGCATCGGTCGGTGGGTGGTGAGCAATTGAGTTGCGCGTCACTTATTTTGTATATTCTTTTATCATCGGTATTATTATTATTTTCCCTTCCTTTTCTGTCCTATTAAACTGTCTTTATCTCAACCCACAAATCTTACTTTTTTTCCCCCCTGACTCTCTTCCCCATCCCGCTGGGGGAGGGAGGGAGCGAACGGCTGCGTGCTGTTTAGCTGCCTGCCAGGTTAAACCACGACAAAGCTTAATAATGCAGATTGGGAATCAGTGGTCTTTTTTTAGTTGCTGTAACTTGTATTGATTTCATGGAGATTTAGGGACATGTTTTTGAGAATCCCATTAGGCACCTACTTGTGTCTTAGCTGTAGAAACATTTTAAGACTGGTTTCTAAAATTCTTGTCATGTTGCAAAGGCGGGGAGCGCACTTAAGCATCAGTTCAAGAACAGGCAGTTGTTTAAATCCATCCCATTCGAGAAAGCTCTTCTGTCTCCAAGGAATGTCAGCAGGTGTGGAAGGTCTGTCCATACAAAGGGATCTTCCCGAGTCAGAGCTCTATAGCTATTTAATGAAACAAACACTTTGATAAATGTGAAATGTTTCCCTTTCTCCTTAACAAGTAATATTTCTCAAAGAATCACTACTTCTACCTTTTATTTTTACTTTTTTAAAGAGTTTGATTTCTCATGGCTCCAAAAGAAATCTTTGGAAAAGTAAAGATTTCACATTCTGAAAGATGACGATTTAAATTACTTCAGCTTTTCTTAATTGTTTTTAATTTACAATATTATGTTGATTTTGTCTTTCAACTGTTGAAGTTAGTGATGGAAATTCATGGGCTATGACAATATATGCAATCAATTAGTAACACAACACCACAATTTATGCTCATTCTTTCTGTATAATATACATGGGTAGGGTGTAGTGAGCTCAAAAATAAGAACAGCATACAGCTGAACGAGAGAAATATGAATGTATGAGCATCTTTTAGTTTGACTGTAGAGCAAAATGGGTTACTATCAAGTGTCCATCTGGTAGTGCCCTTCTGGAGTGCCTTAGAGTATGGAAAGGGCAGTGAGGTCCAAAGTACTAAAATAAGAGATCTGAACAAGAGCCCTGTGAAGTCAGTGAGAACTTCATCCTTAGTTTTGATGCCTGAATCAGGCTGATAATCCCATCCACCTCTGCCAAGTTACTCTTTGCCTTGAAGTTCTTTTATAGCACAGTATAGAATATTATACATATAGAATAGGATACCTCCTACCTCAGTATGAGTCATCTACGTTTTCAAGAGGGCATCTGTCCTTAAATCACTTATCACAGGGTATATGATGCTAATATCACTCTATTAAACAGGTGTTTTCAGGTAGGGGGGAAGAAGCCCCACAAAAGGCAGGCGTACAACGTTGATGGCATCAATGCATAGGCTTCATGAATGTACTAGGATTTAATTGTTTAATATATTGAATGCATACTGCCAAAACTTTGTGTGTGTCTGGTTTACACCTCGCGCTTATCCAGCTCACTCCATTAGATGAGTCATTCTTGTGGTATTTTGTCTGGGATCAACATCACCTACTAACATCTTAAATAAGGCATGGTTTCATTAATATATTAACTTTTTATAGCAAATACTTTATGTATGCTTTGTCTGGTTTTAGACATAATTGCTGTACATGTAAGAGACGTCGTTTCTAGATTTTTGTTGGACTAACAATGATTAGGCACCTGTTTCCATTCTCCCCCTATCTTCTACTCCATTTTATTTCCAGGCACTGCGGCCTCCGTCTCTGTTAGGCTGTTGGGACGCTCCCGCAATGCAAACAGTAAGGCAAGATGCGAGTGAGGAGCAGCATAAATGAGAAATTACCGATTGTTAGAAGGGATTAGAGAGTGCAGCAGTGACATGCAAGATAGCACTACTTGTTTTGCTAAGCCGGATTTAGGAGGGAAATAAAGAAGCATTTATCCAAATCACTTCATTATTCAGTCGCATGGAGGCCTAGGAACAGACGTGCTGTTAACCTCCGTCCCTTATTAACTCTAGTTTGTTCTCTTCCATGGTGTAGGAGACTGAAGGGAAGCGAAAAGGGTAGCAGGATGGTGGGAGGGGGGTTCGTAGTACCCCATGCCCTGGCATCTTGCAGGCATCAAATGTGTGGGCTGCCATTAATCACCAGAACAGAGAGCTCTTGGATTTCACTGCGCTCCTGCTCCGCATAGCAGCCTTACGTTTCTTCTAGCCTTTGCCTAATTTGGACAGAGCGCAAAGAGAGCAATTTGAATCCGTTTGGTGCAGAAGGAGAAAACAGCCCTATGAAGTACCAAGTCACGGTCAGAGGCAGCTGTGGGAGCTGAATCTCAGGGGCTTTTTAGTATTTGCTCCTGTTACAAGGGATGGGTTGCAGTGAGCTGGACGTGGTACCTGCTGAAGTTGGTTTGTTCCTTTTCAGTTCCAACATATGGAGCTTTTAAGGGAGAAAGAAACTGATGACCACAAAATTTAAGAATACGTGGGAGGGGAGTTCAGTTTGTCTTCACGCTTTTATTGCCTTCCAGAAATTTGAAAATCCCTAAAGTAAGAAAGACATCGTGCTTTGAATACAGACATCTTACTTTCCTTTTTATGCCATATTATACAGTAGGTACTATCTCTGATGTGTTAGTTAGAAGTTGTCACATGAACGACTGACAGCCCAGAAACACTGCTCCCCACTCCTTCCTTCCTTTGCTGCAAAAGCACACCTACATCTACATCCACTCAGATAATGGCAGCGAAAGCACTTCATTTCCATGTTGAATCTCCCCTGTGAACAAACAAAGATGTTTCATTTCCCCATGTTGTCAACCAGGAACCTTTCATCTTGGACACAGGTTAATAAAATACTTCATTATCTTAATACATTATTTCTTCGGGAACTGCATACAGTGCCTTCAGCACCAGCCGTTGTCTTAACCAAAAATGGACTGGCATGCTGTGGTCAGTTCTGAAAAATGGGGTTTAATACAATGTTTCTCAAGTGAATCGGGAAGCAGAAAAGAAAATCCAGTAGCGCTTACAACAGTCTGAATTTAATGAGGAAGCAGGATCTAGTTCAGTAGCCAGCAATACGTGACAGAATTCGTACATAACTACCAGTAATCACTGCAAATAAGTAGATGCTGGTAAGTACTGTGTTTTAACAAATCCAGTTGCAAACTGGTTTTAGGATCAGGGTGATGCTCCTTTGCGTCCTGCCAATGTTTTTTATCAGAAGACTAAAAAGCCCATTTTGAGCGTTAGCTGTGTTGTACAAGGGACATAGCGCCATCCCTCCTGAAAGGGATGAGAAACACAAAAGACGAAGAAACTAATATCGAAGTGTCAACAGGACAAAAGCAGTAGAGGGCAGTTGCGGTGCTCAGGCTAAAAACTATGCAGAACCCAGAAGAAAGTGTGTCTCTTGGCTCCCAGCCCTCTGTTTCAAGTCAAGGTTATTCCTTTTGCTAATGATTCAGTGCCACTGCTGTTGCCAGTAAATGTCAGCCCAGAAAACTAGCTATGTTGTTGAGAAGTCAAAATGCATTTTTTTCTTCAATCCAGATAAAGCTGTTCTTCATATTACCGGGGCTGTAGCTTTTCTTGGAAAATTATTTCAGCTCTAGCAGAAGTTCTGGAGTGGCATGAAATGATTCCTGGCATGTGTCTGTCCCAGGATACCGGTAGGGACAACAGCGAAGGGCATCGTTGTCTTGCTGACAAGAATGCTGGTGTTAAAGACCTTAAACAGGAGGTGTCTGGGTGGGCACTGCAGGGTGTGTGAAACTTGAAGTTCTGTTGCTTAAGGGGATTAAGTGGATGGTGCGCTCTCACTTATTCAGTTTTGAATAATAGTTTACCATTTAATATGCAGCTGATGTGTCGGCAAGTGTCTAGAAATGTGTAATTAAGCTTTAAACATAAATGCTCAGCTATATCACGTTGCTCTAGGTGGGTATCCTGCTATGTTGAACTTCTGGGTGATATATGGGAGATGAAGGAAGAGATAATGATTTCCTTTTTTACAATAATGTTATACGATAGACCGCATTAAGCAGAACAAACAGAATAGCAAAGTTGAGGTGAAACAGAAATAATCATCCAAGACTATTTCTTAATTAATCAGCGTTCACAGTGAATGTCTACACTAGAAAAGGGGTTTCGTGCATTAATTCAGGGACTCATTTTGATGACACTGAGCACAAATTTATCTGAAAGAGTATTCAATTGAAACTGATGGAATCGATCCTTGTGTTTAAGTAGCTACATATTGATTAAAGGGGCTAGAATCTGTTCTCTTTCCTGTAATAGGTGCTTTCAGGCTGTTGAGCTTGAGACATATCATAGAGCAGGACAATCGGAATATTAAAAATACTAAAAAGAGATTGTGGCCATTACCACTTGATTGGCATACTCTCAACAATAATTTATCTCTAATTTTATATTAGAGTCTTAAAGACTAATCTGAGGTTTCAAAAGAAACTTAATGGCCTATGATGTATTTAAGCTCAATAAAGTGATGAAACTATGACATTCTCCAATGTCATGCTGAGAAATGGCATGTTTATGTAGTCATTCAATAGGTAATAGAAAATTACAGCTTTCACAAAGTTTGGGTGTTGTGTGAAGGTATCTAAAACAGTTGAGATGTCTCTGGACCTCCGAATAATCCTGATTTTTTTTCAGTGTCATAATGTTCTTAAATTATAAAGCAATTATCTCTCTCAAATGATATCATATAAAACCATGACATGGTAGTTGTTAACCTATATTTTACATCTCGTCATTTTGTCCTCAGTCATCCTTGCTGTCAATTCAAGGTCATTTTACAGCATTTAGATTGATGTAGGCTCTAAGTACTGGATATATGAATAAATATGTAAGGACAATATTAATTCAGAAATAGTAATAAATGGTCAAAATGGGTACTTCAATTAAAGTGTAAGGTAAGAAAATAACTGTTTGGCTGCTACCATAAGGACTGCTATCAAGTATGTCATTTTTATGAAAGATGTCTTCTTATGAAAGGCAACCATATAATTAATATCTTTCACGTTCCTTAGGTGCATTCACTGAATAAATTCTTCTTATATAGAGATGAACTAATTTTTCTAAACTGTCACAGAATTATGAGTTTCAACCTTGAGATTTTTAGCTGAAAAAATATTTCACGTGTGTCCATGGCATTTTTTTTTTCTCGTCATGTAAAAATGCCTATGTTATTACTAATTAATGTATTCTTTTAGGAAAATGCTGCAATGAGACACATTGAAATTTACCCTATCTGCAAGAATGACTAGTCCAGGATATTAATAGTATCTGAGATGGTATTCTCTCCAGCACAGAAGTGAACACACAGGTTAAAATGAAGGCCACTTTTACGCGCTTTCAATGCTCAGGGGTTACGTGCTGTAGCACAGAGAACAACCTTTACAAACTGGTAGGTGCCATGTCCCTGTTCTGGCATGCTGGTCTCGCTCCAGCCTCATGCAGTGCTTGCAACAGGGTCTGCAGACCAGTTTTTGAAGTACCCGAGGGGGGAATTCTGCATGCCAATTCATGGCTTGTAGACTCCATTTATCTCATTTTCTTCTGGTTTTCCTTCTGTAAAAATGATTGAAGCAGGACTAAAAAGTTAATCTCTTGCTAATGGATTTCCTTTGCCATTTTCTTGCCTTAACTTGAGAGCAATACGCAGGGATAGTCTGTTTATGTGAGCTCCTCTTCTTGCCAGTGTAGCTGCAGTATACTCCTGAACTCACAGCAGTGCATTGCTTTTCCTTGTAACATGTTGATTAGGTGTAATATCCGATGGGATCTATTTTTGCTGAGAGCCCAGAATTTGGTGGCAATGTCTGGATTTGTGGTTGGCATGCAAAGTATTGAGTCAAATTGTTTTCTTTGCATGTCACTTCCATGTAGACATGAAACCGGGAGCGCCGATTATGCAATCGCGCATTTTCCCCCCCCCCCTTTTTTCTAAATGAATAACATTCAGTGATAAAGTTGGAAACATTGTGCTCTGTTTCCACAGCTGCAGCGAAGTCGGAGCAGAGAAAACAATAGCTGCATATACACATATGCATTCCAGCTGCTGCCGACTCCCACGTTCTCCTTTATCCTTTTTGTCCTCCCATTTGGGCAGATAAATTGTCTCAATGACAGGAAAGGTTAGTAGCGGATATGCTGCCAGTTTAATAATGTTTTGCAAAAAAAATCGGAATTAGCGTATGAAACTACTAATTACAAGTTAATTTGTGGGGTGATTTAAAGTTGAAACTTCTGCTTGAGTTTCATTACATGATTTTTATTTTTCCCTGCACTACCTGGCCCTTGCAGCCAGGCAGAGTCACCCCGAGGAAACACAAAGATTTCTGTTTCTTTCCTCTCCCAGCTTGGTCCCAGTGCCAGCTATTTTTCCTTTAAAGCTAGCAACTCTGGAGACAACCGTTTCTTTCCCGCTGTTCACCAAGCTCTGCCTCGCTCCTGGGGTGCCAGTTGCGTCAGCAGGAGCTGGTAAGATAAAAGAGAGTAGAGCTGGTGCATAACCTTGCGATGCAAAACTGGTCAGAATATAGAGCCACAAAGAACAACATTTTCTGGCTTGGTTCTCCAGCTTTCGAGCAGCAGGGTCCGGCGCTGTACCGGCACTTCTGAACCACCACAAGGATCTTGCTGGAAGTCCCTCTGGTTCTTGCTATTGATAAATGTTTATTTTTATTAATATACCCCTGGGTGGCATTTCGATGTGCTGGATGATAAAAATACATGTGCGGTATAAGCAATATAGTGGTGTAAGGACGTTATTCAGATGACCAAATGTCAGGGCTTGCATGAGATCAGAATTTCCAAATTATTTTGAGCTTGAGTCAATGCATCAAAATCCAAATGGCATTTGGTTAAACAAGGATACCTCAACTCCTGTAGGTCCTTGGAAAAAGGTAACTGGAACAAAAACGGTTACGTTATTAGTCCACGAATAAATCGCTACTTTTTTTTTTTGCTTTTCCTGTATTTGATGGAAGAGCCTTAGCTGATTTAAAAACACAAAAAAACCTTCACCGCCACCCCCCCAAAAACTTGAAAGTAGGGCAAGATTCAGAATCTTTCAAGTGAAATGTTTGCAGTAGCACTGCCAGAGTGATAAAACAGTAAATTATTTGAGTTAGACTTTTTATGTAAACGCTTGGTTTAGAAGTGGATATTTTTCTGCTCTGATTTATAAGCACATAAAAATTCAAGGAACATAGCTGAAGATGAAATGAATGTGTGTATGTCTGCGTGTGAAAGCTTCAGTTCTGTTTTACGTGGGCCGACACAGTGAAAGTCTGCAAAGGTTTGGAGTTCCCATTTAGTCTTTAATGCTGCATTTGCTTCTCTGATCCATTCAGCATTCCGTCAGTTGAATAGGTGGGAACCAGGACTACGGGAACCGGGGGGATCATGCCTACTTCAGAAAGCGGACAGTCTTTGCCTCCCGCAAATCCCTCAAAAAAATTAAGCAGCGTTGGTCCGGCTGTGGCACAGTATTCTGCCTGTCATTTGCTGCAGCAGAGCTCACTTGAACCCTTCAGCCATAACTCATATCCCAGCGAAGAACTGCCTCTGTGCTCTGGTAATAAATCTTTGCTCCTCTTTTTTCTACAAGGAGATTTTCTTCTGTAAGTCGTGCAGCCACCATCTCAGAGAAGTAACTCCCTAGCATAGTACCATTTGCACCTATCAATAAAAGTATTTCATATCTAATTCAAACCACTGGGACAATATTGTAGATATGCGGAATATCTTACCCACAATCTTAAGCAGGTAGAAAAATAGGCAGCATGAGCCAATACATCCTTTCTACCCTTAATTTATATTGTTCAGTAAAAGGGTACATTTTGTGACCGATCGTGTTCTAATGTAGAAGGCGTTCCCTTCACTCCTTAGTGGTGTTCAGAATTTTAACCAGGACAAAATGCTGCACGGCTGACTTGAGAGTTATTTCCATACCTATAGCATCACTCATGTTCATGGCACAAACTTCGATTGCTTACTTTGGTCCTGGTTCAGCCAACTACCTGGCTGAAATCACATTCTTATTTAAACTGTATGTTGAACTGAAGCCTTAGCTGTAACTTTACTTTGGAACCAAGTATCCGGCACTTAGGGCAGAAAAAACCACTTTCTCCAGCGCAGCTGCATAGCTGCTGTTTCTGAAAGACAAACTAACTTATATAGTATAGGCTCCTTAAGCTTGTTTCTGAGAAGCCTATATTGCATGAAACCCAAAACTTTTATGCTAGCATTTAGAAAACGTATCACATGGACTAACACACCGTTGCCACAGACCGTCAATACTGAAGAAACGTGATTGACGGAGTTTAGCTAACCTGGTCTTGTCTAGAACAGATATTCAAACTTGCTACCGTAACAAATGCTGAGATGCCTACTGCCTGCTTTTGCCCTCATCTAAGCATGATAAGTGGAAATTAGCAAAGGCAAGACTTGTCATCCATCTCTAAGTTAGGAAAAGACTGAAAATTCAGAAAACATTTTGCTTATCAGTAAATGTACTTAATACAAAATGCGAAAGAAGCACTGTGGCTACAGGCTGTGGCTTTCATTGTCCTCAGTCTGAAGGGACTATGAATTGATACTCGCTGACTGCTTTGCAGCAATTCATGTCAGGCTGTGATAGGTTTATTTGCATCTCATTTAAATCAGCTTAGCTCTATCTCTCTGCCCCAGTGTCTCCGGTATCAACCTGCCCCTTTTCCAGCTTTACTCTCTGATTTTAGTTTTAAAAACCTTAGCAGATTCAGCATAAAACAGTTCCCATGGCAAATATTTCTGATGCGAAATCATTTTCGTGTGATTCTTCCATGTTGCTCCATGTCTGACCAGGAACTTTGCATCTCTCTGCCATGCTCTTCACCAGCCTGTTGGGAGGGCTGAAAGCAGAAGAGCTTCTGGACAGCTTCTGCTTCCCTCGCAAGCATCTTGCAGAGCTCAGAACAACTTTGCGGTAAATAAGAGTAAACATATCTGCCCAAAGTAACAGCTTTTTCAAACTATTAGGGTTTGTGGACTCTATGTTAAAAACTCAGTCCACTACAAAGAAGTCTTTATTATATCTGTTTTCTCTTACTGGTCACTGAGTCCTGCTTCTAATGATTTGCTGGTGACAAGTGGGATGTTGGGTTTCTTCTCTTCCCGCTAACTTGGACCTCTGAGGACCGGGAACCTCCAAGCAAAAAATGTCACTGATTTCTATATTCTTTACTCATCTGGAATAGCTAGATTTCTAGCTGTTGTGCTATACACACAGTTTCAGGTAAGATGTCAAAGACTGTTCTTTAGCAATCCCTAAGCCTACTTTATAGACTGGTATCTGCTAGGTATATTTTATTATTTTTAATGAGGAAATGCATAATCATCAATAATGGTCCCTATAATTAATGTAGCATGCATAACTCAGTGCTGTCACTTTGTTTGCAACACCTTCTGGCAAATGATTTTTTTTTAAATATTCTTTTCTAAATCCTAGACTAGAGTTTATTATTTTAAAAATTGAGATTTTTTTTCCACAAATCCTGAGCTATGCAAGCATAATAAAAATACATTTTCCACATGTACTAACTAGAACCGTGCTAGCAAAAGTTCCTGAAATTAGAAACTTCAAACTGTGCTTCTTTGTTAATCTTCAGTGAGCCTTAAAAGAATCTCAGTTTGCAGACAATTAATGCAGTATTTTAAAATTATGAAAGCTTAAACCCAATAGTTTTGTACATGCACACTACAAAATTAGAAACATCCCAGCTTCTTTCCCAGTGCAGAACCCACCCTGAAGTTAGGGGGGGAATATACTCAATAGAAAACTCCTTAGGGAAACTTCTTTAAAGGAAGACTGGTTTGGCCTACATTTGTTTAAGACTGCATGAGCACCGTGGGGACGTGAGGCATGCCAGGAGAATCTCTTCTACTACACAGACCCTAAGTCTTGCTCTCTGCTTCAGGGGAATAGTAGTGAAAATGTGCAAAGATTACTGTCATTGATCCACTTCTCTACTTTGGTTTGCTCTCCAGATGAGAACTGGGAAACTAATTTAGCTTTACTAAGGACATCAGAAGGGGGAAATTAAGCCTCCAAATGTTAATGCATTCCTCAAGCTCAGGTCAAATTGACTTTAGTGTCCCGGTGGTGATTTACGTCCACAAAGACTCTGGCACTTGAATGTACAGTTGACCTTTAACAACTTAATGGTCTCTGCACCTTGAGACTGAAGGTAGGAGTAATGTAAAAGCCACTGGCTTAGCTTTGTGTCTTTCTAGATTAAAACAGGAAGGGAAATCATGTTGGAAAGCAGTATCATGAGCTCAGACTCAGGATGGAGGATTTATTTGGTTATTTATTTATTTTAAGAAACCTCTGAAATATTCCTCTCAGGATCCAAGAAGCAAAGGACCTGTGAAGTCAGCAAGATGCTCCCATTGGGAGCCCGTTGCTTTAAAGTTTCCACTACAAACAAGTAAACAAAGTGCTGTAACAGTCAGCTAGCATTAAACAGCTGCCTTGGCTGGAACAGTTATCACGGTGTTTTTACTGTAAACATCTGAACAACTTCCACACTAGGAAAATAGAAATAAGAGCACAAAATGTGCAAAGAGCCATCCCCATGTAGTGAGGATAAATGAATTTTCAATACGCATATCATTAGCTGAACATTTCACATAAATTTTACTTAGTTCCTTGTTCTGCAAATTTCAATATTTCAGGTATTTAATAGAGACAGCCACGAACTAGAAACTTGGAGGGGTAGGGAGAAAGAGAGCGTAGTGCATGCGTATAAAGTATTCACAAGTCTTGAACCCCTATACTTTATACAGAATATTATCAGTCTATTACCTTTATGTAAATACTGTCCATACAGGTCAAAGTCTAAAAAACTATGAAATTAGATTCTGTGGCCTGTCAGCATTTGCTTATATTTAACTGGCTACTAGTGTTGTAATTATCGTAATGAATTCCAGACTATTCACGATCATAACTTGCTTTCTGCATTTGGGATTAAATTCAACCAATTTATTCTGAAGAATTAGCTAATCTTGTGGTAGAAAGCGATGAAATCTATCGAATGTATTTCACAGACGTTTCATGGCAGTTAGTGAGCTCGTGAGTTTATCTTCTAGAGAACTCCCCCAAAATCGGCATCTGCCTCTTATTTCCTTTAGGTTTTGCCTTGGTCAGTTTTTTCTCCTCTTGCACTGTCTAAATACAGCTTCAAAACAGTAATGTCGAGACACTTTTCCTATTGCTATTAATGCCATTTGCTTCCATATAATCGCCATCTTTTGCTCAGATTACCTTGTTTTCCCATGAATGGTCTGCAAGTCCTTTGGAAACAACATACGTTCACTGAAAAAGTAATATCGGCACATACTGGACCAATTAGGAAGGCATGTGGCACAGAGCAGTGAGCAAATCCCGACCATTTTTGTAATAGTGAAGAATATTCTGATAATCAGAGGTTGATATTTCTTCGTAACGTTTCTACAGGTGAAATATTTTTACTTAAAGTTGATTATTTTGCAGATGCCTTTTTACATAGATGAATAGAAGAATGCGTATCTAGTTGTATGTGTGCATCCCTGTCTATTCAGAAGCACAGCTACGCCGTAAATAGCGCGCACACACGCACGTGGGAAACGCACCGAAGTCTCATGAAAAAAGGCAGCAGCGGAGAGTAGAAGCGGGGCTGCTCGATGTGCACTGTAGCCAGCCTATTGAATAACGTGCGGCGGGGACTGCTGAAATAAGACGCGTTGCTGTATGCCAGATATCTTCCTAGGAAGAATATGTATAACTGAGGCTAATTCTTGATATTTTTTGGTTCGGTATTTGTAGATTAGCAGTGTAGGAATTTCATGCTTGGATATATAATTGACAAGCCCTAGCTGGGGAATCTGTGTGTTGTTTATGAATTCTTTATGAGAATTAACTTCGTATGAATATCACGCTTTCGGTGTAGGCTTTGTCAAGAGGCAAGGGGGTTTGCATGTGTCACAAATTCTGTTGCCTGTTCCCCCCAGGCTCAGCATCTCTGTTGAGGAGAAGAGTGGAAGGATCTCTATTACAACAATAACGCTTTAGAGAAAATTCTGATTTCCCGCAAAAATAGCTTATCGGGGAGAAACCGTCCGGCTGGGACTGGGAGTTGATCTCAAGATGGAGGAGGCTGTCAATGTTGAAGAAAGCAGAAGCTATTTACTAAAAGAGCAGGGTGGGGGCAAGGACTTTTTCAGTTGGATCAACTAAGGGGAATTTACTGAAAGAGTTTAACAAGGCGGAGGAAAGAGAAGGGGAGGGAGACTGAGTGCCTTGCCCGCACAGTTCCCTGAGGACTCTCAAAGACGGAGCGAACTGAAGTACGGGGCACGGCCATCAGTCAGCGTGGTTTCCTTATTGTAGTTTACCTGTTTTGAAAGGAGAAGGATATTATACTTGAATCATGGGAAAGATGTGGGTATTTGCGTGCGCACGACGTTTCTTTTAGAAGAGCAAAGCGTAGATCCCAGAAACGCATAGTTCTGAGAGTCTGCTTTAACTACGGCAGTATCTCCAGTGTCAGCACCAGCTTGTGAGTTTGGGGACAATTGGATGGCAGGGCTCCAGAGCCCCAAACCGGTAACAGAAACAATGCTCTGAAAAAGCGCCAGGGAGACAAAGACAAGCAGCAGCACTGCAGCGTACCGAGTGCAGGCTAGCTTAAAGCAGAGGAGCGCAACACCCAAAGCTTCTGCAATAAATTAGTTAGACGAGAGCTTCTGGTTCTGTGGAAATAAGTTCAAGAATAAAATGGGAGTTACACAATTATTACAGATTGGCAGGCATTGAAGATGTCTATGGCGCCTTCTAAGATCTTGGCCAGGAAGACATCATATAAAAGCAGACTTTAAGTTATTTATGGACAGGCAGAGCCTAATGTTTTTAATTTTCTAGATAGCTCAGGAGGCCGATCGGATTGGCAATACTAGCAGAATGTGTCAGGAAGTCCCAACTCCCACTATCACAAATTAATAAAAAAGTGTTTTGGGGGAAGATTCACAGCATTGGTGGACCTAGCTGTTCTATTCATGACTGAGAATTTAATCTATTCTCACACTCGGGGAGAAGTCGTCTTTGGTTTATAGTGTGCTGTTACATTTTATTTTTAGTGTCAAACTGATATAAATGGATTTGTCCTTGGTTTTTGATACTTACTACTGCCCATGCTGAATTCATTTTCTAATCATATGGAGGCCATATGTATTCTTTACACATAGACTGTACTGCACTGCAGAATTTATTATCCTATCCTTTAAATATACTGCTGTTACATGCTCAAAGTCCAGCATATTTATATGCTGTAGATATGTTTACCACTAGCAAATTATGAGGCATTGTAAAAATTGTATTTATCCACGTAATTTTCTGTAATCGTTTTTAAATGGGGACGTGTGAAAGCTTTCTGTGGAGGAAAAAAAAAAGTATCTCGAAATATCTGTGCTCCTGTATATATAGGTATTTTGACTAGCTCAGTTCATGGAGGGAAGCATTTCATCGAACAGTTAGGGAAGGACAGAAGATGCCTGTTGAACAAGAGAGCCAGTGATGAAATTATCATTTCCTTCTGGGTGATTGCTCATAAACCTCTTTCACTGTAACTGCATATGCATCCTTGAATTTTGGCCAGGGTACTTGCTATCCACGCATACTTACGCCTCTTACTCAGGAGATAAATGCCGGAGCATGGGACCGTAGGTGTTCCAGGAGAGAGCAGAGCCAGGCCCCATCAAGCGCGTGCTGATGACTGACTCAGTTGTTATAATATTAGTAATAGCTCTGCGAAGTCATAGCCCATATGCATATCGCATGATGGATGACCAGAAATCAGACTGTCGGGCTTTCAGTATTGCACGTGCTGTGAGAGCTGGTCCCGAGTCCGTGCTGCAGTACTTATTCATGCTCAGAAAAAAACCATGCAATCGTTCTGCTTTCTAGGGTTTGTACTATACATAAGGGGTACCGTAAAGGTCTGTGGGCTTGACTGCTAGCTTTAAAATAGTAGTGCCCAAATAACGGTTCGCAGGCAGTGCGCTGCCTCTGAGATCCTTTGACATCGCTCACAGCTACAGGGAAATTAAAACGTTAAGAAAGGAGGCCAGCAGGGAGAGGAGTGTGCGGTGCCGCTGTGTCATGTTTCTTGTTCAGTGTTGTTGCCCACTGGCCAAAGGAGGTGGGGGAACCGCTCTTAAACTCTCGTGAAGCGAAACAGATGCCGTTCTCCGGTTTCAGCAGATTTAATAGTATGACCTCGTTAGTTTTTGACATATGCACTTCCAAATATTTCCAGAGAAAACTGCTGCGTGCACAGGAATATTTTCTGTTACAGTTATGCGTATGGGTGTCCTCGTGTAAGGGCCTGAGCATTTCTTTCCCCCATCCCGCCTGATGCCTGTCTCCTCCCTGCCTCCAGGTACCAGATACACACCGGCCTTCAGCACTCCATTATACGGCCAACCCAGCCCAACTGCCTACCTCTGGATAACGTCACGCTACCTCAGAAGCTGAAGGAGGTTGGTTATTCAACGCACATGGTTGGCAAATGGCACTTGGGGTTTTATCGCAGAGAATGCATGCCCACGCAGAGAGGATTTGACACTTTCTTCGGCTCACTTTTAGGCAGCGGTGACTATTACACTCACTTCAAATGTGACAGCCCTGGGATATGTGGCTACGACCTGTACGAGAACGACAACGCAGCTTGGGATCATGACAACGGCATCTACTCGACGCAGATGTACACACAAAAAGTACAACAAATCTTAGCTTCTCATAACCCCAGGAAACCTATATTCTTATATATTGCTTACCAAGCTGTTCATTCGCCTCTTCAGGCACCAGGCAAGTATTTTGAACATTACCGATCGATAAATAACATCAACAGGCGAAGATATGCTGCGATGCTAGCTTGTTTGGATGAAGCCATAAACAACGTAACCCTTGCTTTGAAGAAGTATGGTTACTATGAGAATAGCATTATCATATATTCTTCGGATAACGGTGGGCAGCCAATGGCCGGAGGAAGTAACTGGCCTCTCCGAGGAAGCAAAGGGACCTATTGGGAAGGAGGCATCCGTGCTGTCGGGTTTGTCCATAGCCCCCTTCTGAAAAACAAAGGGTCAGTGTGTAAGGAGCTTGTGCACATCACAGACTGGTTCCCCACTTTGATCACACTGGCAGAAGGGCAGATCGATGAAGATATCCAGCTGGATGGCTACGATATATGGGAAACCATTAGCGAAGGCAGACGTTCTCCCCGGGTAGACATCTTACACAACATTGACCCGATTTACACCAAAGCCAAAAACGGGTCCTGGGCAGCTGGCTATGGGATCTGGAACACTGCGATTCAATCTGCCATCAGAGTGAATCATTGGAAACTACTGACTGGAAATCCAGGATATAGCGACTGGGTACCTCCGCAGGCCTTCAGTAACGCGGGCCCCAACCGCTGGCACAACGAACGCGTTTCTTGGTCAGCTGGGAAAACAGTGTGGCTTTTCAACATAACCGCTGATCCGTATGAACGAGTGGACCTCTCTGCAAAGTATCCCGATGTAGTGAAGCAGTTGTTGCGGAGGCTTTCGCAGTTCAATAAGACTGCGGTTCCTGTTCGATACCCACCTAAGGATCCTCGGAGTAACCCGAAGCTGAATGGAGGCGTCTGGGGTCCATGGTTTAAGGAGGACGAAAAGAAAAAGAAATC
The DNA here is from genome assembly GCF_965183815.1 of Platalea leucorodia. NCBI lineage: Eukaryota > Metazoa > Chordata > Aves > Pelecaniformes > Threskiornithidae > Platalea > Platalea leucorodia. The sequence continues at coordinate 4,233,135 of NC_138828.1, read as the reverse complement.
GGATAAAAGTAAAGGTGCGAATAAGCAAAAGAAGAACAAGAACAAGAAAAAAGCAAATCGAAAAAAAGGGCAATCATTACATTGCCGTTCACGTCTTGCTGGTGGATAGACTCTAAGCACACACTTTTGCCAAGTCTAAGTCAGCTTGGCCCAACTTTCTTGAACTTCTGCCAGAATATACTAGAAATGCTAGCTCTGCACTATGGATGAAAGTTGTCGTCTTTTATTTTTTTCTCTGATTTCACCAGCACACGGTATCTCAACACTCTGCCTTGAGTGTCTGTAAACGGCCACGTGACAAACTTTCTCCTCTACAGGATGAATGGTGCTCACCCATCACGGCTACATTCCAGATAACAATGGCGATAACACCTGATTTCAGTAAACTCATTTTCGATGGACGAATGGTGGTTCCTTGCCTAAATTAGCTGGACTATTTGGAGAGTATGGAGATGTTATTGGCAGATGTTCTCAAACTGACAGATGATTCCCGGAGAGAAAGGAAAAACAAAACTTGAGAACCTCTGTGGGTCAGAAAGCGTTAGTCACCAACCTAGGACATTTTTTGATACAGCACAGCAAGATCATGAAGCCATCAGAGTAACCTTTTAGAGGTGCTGGGGAGGGGGGCATGATAGGAGGAAAGCTGCTTTGAATTAGATTTTGTCTGTCTTACATAAATCAGAAATATTTTTAAAATTTCCTAGATGTGCCAAGCTCCCCCCATTTGTAGTAAAACCAGAAGGTGGTTATTCGGCACACATGAACAGCTAGCACGTGCCATGTATAATTTATTATAGGCATAGACAAAAACACATCACCAAAGTGAATGTAATATTTAAACACTTTAAGATAACTATACAACAATATCTAAAAGACATAATTTATTTTACAGCTCAATACTTATTTCTCTTCCATTAAAACCTTAATTACTGGGTGTTGCAAGGTAGCCCTTTGGGTGCTAGGGTTGTTTGGGGTTTTTTTCCCTTTGATTTTTAATTTTATTTCCACTCTATCATTCAGAGTTTTATTTAACAGATCCGTATCCTCAGAGTACTGTAAAACAAGGAAATACTGTATACACTGCTAGGATGAGAAAGGAGAACGATTCAGGTGCATCATTTCATTATGTATTTGCCTCCAATTATTTTGAATGTAACAAAGTGATTATTTAATTTAGTAGTCACGTGAATATTGTTCAGTTTCTGTACAGAAGCTAGGCCATCTTTATGTTTGGGGGGAAAATTCTACTTTAAACCTTTTATTTATGTATCTATTAAAATAGTTTATTTTTATGGCATTCATAAAAGTAGTCTGCCTCTTTTTTGCATCAAAGATAGCAATTCTGTCCTCGTTTATTTTAAACGAACTCAGTAAGCTTTTTTATTACTATTATTTTTGGTGCAGGGATGATTTTATGATATTCCTGCTCTGAAGGAGAATGTCTTCTTCCAATATGTATATAATTTGAGACATGGCTCAAACTTCGCCCTTTTCCAAGGTGTCTGCATGGATGATTAATGGATGTACTGACTGCATATTCTTGGTGATCTGTGATAATTGATACAATACGTATGCACATAATAAGTTTCAAGATGGATTACGTTAAGTAAAATTGATGATTCATTTGTTAAATAGCTCTAACATATTTTGGTAAAGTTTAAAATAAGCATGCCTTTCAACTACATCTCACTTGACTCAGAAATCACGTTTATATAAATGGATTACAGTTGAAAAATTAAACATTCGTAAAATCAGTGCACACTAAAATCTGAATCATGTCCAACGCTCCAACACCCCCTGACCTTTTTTGAAAAGAAACTAACTGCAGACATATACTGCCAAAACCTAGTAAATGCCATATTTTCAGCTATAGAGCAGAATAAAGCTGTCACTAATGAAAACTGAGAAACAAGTTAGTCATATTTTAGAGTTACTTTTGTAATGAGTCTACTGGGGAGAAGATAGAAATGGACTTCTTGAATAGTTACCTATAAATAATAATTATAAAAGGATGATGTGTATCTGCGGAAGTGTTTAATATTGTCACTGTTACTTTTCATATTGTGTGGTACTTGAGGACTAATTAATTTTCTTAGAAATCTGTGTAGCTTTACTTAAGATCCAGACTATTCAATGAGTAATCAGGAACTCAAATGTTCTCTAATTTCTCACTGTTTTTTTTTTTTTAAATGTACCATTGATGTCCTTAAAAGAAATGATAATAATGTCTTGAGATATTATACTCCAAAATGTGATGTATAAAATTCGTGTCTTTGAGAAAATACATATCTTTTTTGTCTTTGAGAACAAGTGAGACTTTTAAAGTTAGTCTGGATCAGCTATCAATACACAGGTATATGTACAAATTGGACAAATGTAGAAATGATGACTTTTTATGATGTACCTTTTCTAGTTTGGGAAAGAATCTACATTTCAGTAATAATCATTAGGAGACAATTGAAGGAAGCAGGAACTGATTTTGAAACATTATACTGTCTAGTTTGCAACTTAACACATGAATCACGATGTTTATGTTTGAAATACCCATGTTGCACACTGAGTTCAGCATTAGAAAGGAATAGTAATGTTTCTGACTTTCCAAGGTCATTTCAAAAAAGGCCAAAATTAGATGTGTAAGCTAAACTATACGTAAAGAAGGACTAAGATATTTTAATTTATTTGGGCATAATAGAAACAAGGCACTGTAATAAAGTGTTATCCTCATAGAATCAATGATCACCCTTTTCCACGCAAGTTTTATGGTTGCTTTAGCTTTTATTGGACTGAAGCCACCAGAGAGCATTATTCTCTGACAACATTTTGTTCTATAATTATTTATATCTGTTCTCTCTCAGGCAAAATGGGAGTCCTTGAAAGTAATCGGTGCAAAGCAGAACAGCGGATCAGTTCTTGCATGCCTGTATATTAAATAAATGTGCCACAAGAGTAAGTGTTTGTAGAGTACACAGTGGCAGTATGTTTTCTAAGGCCGCACTGGCTCTCAGTTTGGCTGATGCCCTTGAAAGTGATACTCTGATCTGGTACAGGGCAAAAGTTGGGTTTAGAGTGGGTTAGAAAATACAGTTTGGAAGCCTTCCTGAATCTTTTGCTGAGAAGATCCTGATGTGAAAATACTGTGTTGTGATGTTCCTGTCTACTCCCACGCAATACTTCTCTCTTCGCTCCGACAATACAATGGTCTCTAGTTTTTGGTGATACCGTATACCTCTCAAACCTTACTTTCTGTTTACAGAGTTACAAGTAGTTCATAGACTCTCACAGCAGGATTTCACAGGTTATTTATGTCTCAGAATGTGTTACGTGCCCAATCTCAGGGAAGGGATGATAGGTAAACACTGCAAACAGTTCGAAAAAGGCTACTAGACTTACTGAAACCACAGTCCTATCCTCTGAAGGAAAACCAGCAGTCCTCCTAATTGCTGGGCAGGCATAGCGAGGGAGTTACCGCTTTACTCAGGCTGATATATTCGTGCAAGGCACTCTTGAAAACCACTTGATATTTGGTGTAAGTCAATAACTGCTCTCTCTACCCACATTTTTAAGAGATCTAGAAAAAGACTGGGTGGGGGGAGGAAAGGCGGGGAGGATTTACTTATTGGTTTTAAGTTGTCTGGAGCCTTCTATTCTCCACATGCTGTTATGGGTACAAGAAAAAGGCAGGTCTGATAGTAGCTCTCTGATCCGCTCTTAGTGATGTCCACACCTTTGGGAGGACCAGCCTGAGCAGGGAGACAATATTTCTTCCTTTTCCATATATTCTTGATAGCTGTGATCCTGAATCATCATTTCTACACCAAGGCAACCTGAAGAGTGAGAGGGATAACTGCAGGGAAGAGAGGAAGAAAGAAAAACTTGAGAAAGAGAAAAAATCAAAACAAGCCAGAAGCAAGAAAGCCTTGCCATGTGATCTGTGCTCCATGAACATAGTATATCACGCTGAATTGCTTTTTAAAATCTTGTAAGTGTGAAAAATATTTGTGTTATCCTTTTCAGGTTTTCTCAATTTTATTGTAAAGCTCTTTGAATTACTTTTCTAATGGTTAGATAATTTTGTCATGTTAACTTTTTTTAATTATTACTATTATTGTGGTGGTGGTGGTGGTGTTATTTAGTTTGACGTAAAGTTGGAGACAAAACACTATGCTGACTCCAGATGAAGACCAGTGGAAGGAAATGCCACGAATGGTAAGTCAGTCTAAAATGGCTGTCTTTACGTATGGGTCATGTTGCGAGATGTGAGGGAAAGTCCATGCGGTTGTGAAGCTCAGTCACGGAATATGAGTTGTCATAACTTACGGGGTCATTAGTGTCTGAAGACGTCCAAAAGGTTCCTCTGTCTGCTGGGACGTGAGGCTTTTTGGAAAGTGAATTAGGCCATTAAACCCAGCAACTCTCTCTTTCTCCCTGGAAGTAATGGGTGCTGATTGGATTTCAAGCTGATGAAAGAGCACTCACGTTTCCATCTGCGCAGGACTGTACATAATGGGTTATCTGAGGTATCGTCTAGACAACATTGAAACTTAGGGGTTTGTGATCACGCTGCACAGAATAAGCTGCTTTTTCTTTCTCTGTGTTTCATGCACTGCACGTTCAGCAACCAACACCCACGCTTTTACACAGCCATCCACATTTTGAAAGTTGCCTTTTATAAAGAGCATTAGCTTTCTGCAACAGCAAGTGAGACAGCAGCAAAAGTTAGAACACACGAGGTCAGATACTGAGCTGCAGCATTTAGGGAACAAACTGGGAATGGGCTTGCTGTTAAAATTTCTTTCAATTGAAGGAGCTTCAGATTTGGTTGATGGCAAAGAACAAGAGTAGTTTCCACAATGCAATTAGGCAAAAGAAATGAGTATTTCTGAATTCTCCTTAAACTACAAGGAGATTCTGCATTCCTCCTAGTGGCATTCTTACGTGCAGATGGGGGTGCTGGATCTACCAGCTTCTGCTCCAAAGGTGGTTCAGAAAATCTCTGAGGAAAGAAAAAGAAAGGAAGAAAATAACATATGGTATGTTTTATAGGACACCTTTGCTGACTATTGTTGTGCATTATACTCAAGCCCTGGAAAAAAATACTTGGTAATTTTCAGTATGTAACATTCACAGACTAACTGCAGGTTCCTTTTGTCATCTTGCTTTAAACCCAGTGAATACTCACCAGCGATGTTCAAGCGAAGCAAGTAATATCTAGTTTACTTCATACTACATATACTATAAATTATACTATCAATGTTAGGTCTGCTTTTCCGAAAGATAATGTTAGCTCCGAGAAAGACGCTGGAATATACAATATACCGGTTGACTACTGACTCAATGAACTGTACTCTCAGGACAGCAGTAACTTTTCTTTTGCTGCTCTCCATCTTTTATTTTCTCATTTCCAAGAACAGGCAGAAAATGCATATTCCCACTGAAAGAAAGAGCGTAAGATTTAATTTATTTAGATAACACAAGCTTCACTTCAGCATTCCATTCCTGTGCAACAGAGTACTCGATAACATACTTCATTTCATTTCTGTGGAACATGTGTCAAGGTCTTGATGAAGTGGAGGGGTTGTGTAAAAGGCAGGCCAGTATGAAAATAGAAAAATGTTCTCTTTCCTGGAATTATGCTTGTTTTCACCTCTGCCAAGCAAGTTAATAATAATAATAGATATAAATACAGTTAACAGCATGAAAGATCTAATGAAGTGCCTGGATGTGAATTAATGTTGCAACAAAGGTATATTCCATGATATGGTTAAAAGTTATTTCATAAATTCCTTTTGTTTCAATTATAATCAGGGCAGAGTTGCTAAAGTTTAGCTTGCAACTGAAGTAACAGAACCGATTAATGACTGTTACTGTGCATTTCCATAACAAGTGGAGAACAGGGTCCTGAAATGTCATACCAACATAGCTTGAAAAATATATTTTTAAAATTCCTTACAAATACCAGAGTCTCAGTAAAAGTCAAGTATTTAATTACCTAAAATTAGCGCAGGCTGTGATGTTTGTTGTCATTCCCTAGATTTGCTCAAAAAGATCACTTTTGAGAATTACTTGGCAAGGCCATGCTTATTCCTCCTTTAAATGCAGCTTTGCTTTAGCTAGTTAAGATTAGCCAGCACAGAACTGCATGCAGGAGAAAGCCAAGGGGGCTCTAAAAGTAAGAACGGTTTAAGTAAGAACATTATTAGTGTAGAGAGCGCAGTTTGGAAAAGGCCATCACTAGTATCAGAATCCAGTACATTCAGAGAGATCTGCCAAAATCTAATGCGATAGACTAATTCATTCCTTTTAGAGAACCAAGATGTATTTTTATGTTTTAAGATGGCTAGAGAAGGAGGGGAAACATGGCCCTGTGAGAAAATGAAGAGTACCAAGCTGTGACTGGTGTCATAACACGGAATGAAGAAACTGCAAGTTGCTTAAAAGGAACATTTTGGGAGGGTGAACTCAGCGTCATTAAAGAAATACTTCATCTATCATCATCTGTTTTCCTTCTAAAAAAAAAAAACCCACAACCTTCAAAGCTCTGAGTACTGGCAAAACTTGAAGGCCAAGGGTGTAACTAGTAATATCTTACCTTTGGGCAACTCTCTTAAGTCTTTCTCTGACTGCATACCTTTTTTATAGTGATTGGTTCCAGTTTTATTTGTGTTTTCGTTAGCAGATTTCATTACATTTTATCACTCTGGATGGAGTGAATATAGTTAATGTTGATAAAGAGCATACTGGAGCTTTTTGGTCAGTATTGTTTATCTTTACCAAATTGCAATCTCTTAGCAAGACCTATTTCTAATATACTTAAATAATTGATCTCTTATTACTATGTGTGTAGCTACTGAGGATTTGAAAATTACATTTCTATCATCTCCATTGCATTTGGACAGCAGAGGAAAGTATCTGCAAGTTAATAAACGTTAACCTCCACAAAGAAGGGTTTGCGGAGATACAGAGGGAGCGCACAGCCCTGGCCTTCAGCCCAGATGGCTTCAGCGACTCACAACCTTTTGTCTTTAAACATGATTTCTTTGAGATTTTTCCTGCCACTAGAATTTTTTTCCCTTCTCTTTGAAAGGAAAAAGGCTAAATGATTAATCTTGCTTTCGCCATCGGATGTGAAAGTCGGCTTGGAAAGCCCCCCGCATAGAATGGCAGCAGGAGAAGAACAAGAAGTGCCGGGTTTGCGTCAGGAGGAACACGCCGTGCTGCTTCCACTCCCACCGCTCTCCTCAGCCTCCCACAGCCCCAGCTACCGAGTCATGAACAGGAAAGTCGTTAAACTTCTTAGCATGTGAGTACGCCAAGATCCAATAGTTGTCCCCAGATAATGAGCAAGTTCAGATGAAACGGTACCCTTTCTCTTTCCTGTCCTTTCTTTCCAATCACTTTCTTACTTCCACGTGCTGACTAAGCTTATGGGCTGGTTATATTAAAATCAGTGGAAGATTTTCTCTATTACAGATTCAGCAAGCTGAGATCTCACTGACATCTGTTTCCTTCTCGTCCATGCCAGCAAAGACCAGCATGAGGACTTGTACTAGAAGACAGTCCTTGAAGTCCAGCTAAAATCATGTCTTTCTCATATGAGTCATGGTTGTTCCTCAGAGGTATACAGAGCGTTTCACATAATGTAATCCTAAATGCAGCTAAATTCATAAACGAATAATAACTATTCTCATTGTTCTGTCTGCTTATAGACTAGACTTGTTAAATATACAGTGTCTTGCTAAAGACATAAGCTTGCCAGGTTGCCATTTCCTATACTTTTCTTTAAGTCCCATTTCATTACTCAAACCTAGTAAATTCTGTTTAACTAGAAGATAACCGTTACTTGAATAAACATGAAGAAAAGCATCCAGTTCTGATATAAAGCAGAAAAATATGAAGAATCTATTACTTCCCATTGTAAATCTCTTGCAATATCGAATATCTGAGTTAAAAGTACATATATGCCTTCTTTCTAATTCGATTTTTTGTCTGGCCACAGATTCCAGCCATATGTTATCTTTATCCCCAAGACTAAGAGTCCTTTGGCACCTGGTGTTTTGCTCTTATGATTGTACACCTGTATTCCCATCTTTAATTCTTTTAGAAGCTGAACAGATCAGGTCCTTAGAGTCTAATCATTGTATGGCACCTTCTCCAGTTCCTGAATAGGAGCTAAGGCTATTTTGCACACCTTCTCCAGTTTTTCAGTAGACTATGAAAAATGTGGACATCAAAAGTAAATACAATATTCCAGTATGAGTTTCACTCAAGCTATATAAAGGAAGAAATATCACCTCCTGAGAAGAAAGGAGTGCTCCTCTGCCTCTAATGAATTGCACGTCCTTTGTGCCTCTCAAATTGATATAAGGTTTCTCACCACTCCAACCATTCCACTGGTACGCCTTCGTTCCTTGTTACGCATGTTCTGTGCATCAGTCCATAGCTCGTTTCAGTAAAACATTTTGTTGAAGAGGCTGAATTTCTGTGATTCTATGAATTTTTCACGTAATCTGCATCACTTTGTGGTTGCCCTGTCCTCCTGGTTGTGTACCACTCCAGCAGCCTTTCTGTCACCTGCAAATCTTCTCTGCAGTCATTTTGCATGGTTTGGACCCAATACTGCTTCCCGTGAAAGCACCTCCTTTTAATGATGGCTTCTCGTTGGAGGCCTATCAGGTAGCCATTGCTAATGCCATTTGGTGTCTGCTCTGCTTGTACTATCAGAGTTATTTTAACCTGTTGATGGCTTGGTTCAAGCAAAACAGTTTGGCATCCAGGAGTCTTGAAAGCCTAAATCTCATGTGATGGAAGGTAGCTGTAACGTTCAAACTCTGCCCTGCAGGCTGCACTGAGCCTAGAGCATCCCCTGCTGCTTCAATCTCGGGATGGCACTCCCAGTCAAGGAGCCCAGGCAGGGAATGGGCTGTCTAGTTTGTGTTTATTTTTGTTGTTTCGTATGAGGCAATCTTTTACTCCTTAGGTGTTGTTTATTCTTATACGGGGGGGGGGGGGGGGGAAATCAAGTTTGAACCTGTCCTGGAAAAAGGATTTGATGTTTTCTCACAGGAATTCCATTCTTTGTCTCAACTTCTACAGCTGTTTTCTAAAAGCCACCTGTGCAAAACAGAAGATGAAAATGTATAAAATAAAGAGGATACAGAATAAACTCTCTAATTATATTTTATATCCCAAAATATCCTAACAGCAGCCATGCCTATTATGTCCAATTCAGGAAAAATATAGATGTCCTCCTCTAAGGAGTAAATTTTCAAAAGTCACTTTTCCACATTTCATGATTCCAGAAGGTAGGCACTGTTTAACTCACACTTACTTAAATCAGATATATTATATTTATTCAGATACAGCCTTCAGGGTAGGATGCATAACTTAAGTGTTTTAGCGGTTGCATTTTCCCAACAGAACATGTTGAAGATCACGTAGGTGAGTAATCAGTGCCATAAAATAGCTACGCCATTTCCAGCGCTATGGACAAATCCTCATTCTGACTTTCCTGGTTCTGAGTGCGACACGCTGGCTTATCACCGCTGAATGGTGAAATTCACTCCGTCTCACCAAAACACGACTGTGATATACACCCTTAGTTATTTCTTCCTCTGTTTTCCTTCACTGTGTACACTTTGGTTTTGAGCAGTTTCTGTACGTTTACTAAATCTACCCTCACAGTTTGCAGTGCAGGGCATTATTTTTATCTCTGTTTTACATATAGAAAATAAGACATAGGTTGTTCTAAGGTGACAGAGGAAATGATTGGCAAAAGCCCGGATGTCCTGAATTGGAGTCTAATGTTTAAACCATACAGCCATCATTCCTCAAACACTTCATCAGGTGTGCTCTTCTGGCGTTTCATAGCGGCAGTGTTTAAATCAGTGTGCAGTAGTAGCATGGTAGCCTCTCGATCGCCTGGTTTAGCTGCTGCGTACTGAGTCTGGAGACGAAGAGCAGATTTGGACGTTCTCACCATCATCCCAATGGACTGAGGGGGCGAAGGTCACATTCTAAAATCAGCTACTACCTGTGCCCACGGTTCAGTTGGAGAAGGGAGTAGGGGAACACTCAGGCTGACTTAATAATTTGCATCCTAAAATCTTCTGCTGCATCTGACAAGATGAGTAATATCTTCCCTATGACTATATCAAATATATTTGTAGAACTGTCTTCTAATTCCAGAATTTATTCAGTCTGTAATTGCCTAGTGATATTATTTCCCCAAAGATCATTAATTTTTTTTTTTTTTCCACCAAATACTTCCTGAAAATATAAACAAAAATAGAGTTGCACTGGAAGGGCATCAATACTGCTACAAAACAGTCACAACTTTAATAATGAAAATAGGGCAGGTCAGAGAGCTTGTAGTTACTGGTGTCTACAGGTCCAGGGGAGATACTTACTGGCTTAAATGGGCATATTGTGAATTGCTAAGGTAGATGTGACGGCATTAAACCAAAATTGCAATTTGTTTATTACGGGGAGGGCAGATGGAAGAAAAAACACCGTAGGTGTAATGTTACCAACGCTCTCTTTTATTCCCAGGGGAAAAGACACGTCAGTGACTCTCTTCTGCATCGTCTCCCGAGACAGACGACTTCCCGAGGTATGAAAGCATGTTTCTAGTGCTGTCGGTGAGATTTATCCATCCAATACTGTATCTGTGTCATATTCTGGTTCCTTAGTTTACCTTAAAGAAACAAAGACAGACTTTCTTTTTATTGTCTATCAAATGTATTGCATTTACCCAACACTGCTTCCGCCTCAACATCTCAGTGATATTTTAGCTGTCACTGTAATCATGTTAGGTTTCTCCTGATTCACTCAGCCCTCAGTCTCTCATTCTTTTCTAGAATTCTCTAAGTCTTGTTTGTCCTTCTCTTCACTTGCAATTTTAATTTATTTTCATTAAAAGCAGTAATGCTGTTCATTATTCTGGATCTGCACTGGTCCTGTAAGCGTGTTAGTTTTGAAGCAATGCAGATATCTCCTGATCCGTAATACGCAATAAACAGGTTATGCTGTGCAACTAGATGGAAGATTAAATCGATGCTTTTGTTAGCTAGTTGAAGCACAGGCTTTTGCTAAATTATCCAGAATGCCTTTGCCTGACCATCTGTTTCAAACGGAAATGAATCTTTGGCATTAATTATAAATCTCTTATGAATATTATTTTTCTTTGCTTTTCTAACCCAATCTGCCCTTTTGGAGATTGCTTGAAATCTCCCTGTACTGTATAAAAGGTGGGTGGGATTACCAGAGTGGCTGATAGTGTGATTTCTTTTATTTTTTTACTAACCTTCTGTTAATGATTTTAAATCTATTCATGCACTTGCTGCAAGTTGAAGCAAAAATCTGTATTACCAAACTGTGTTTACAAATTTTCTACAAGATACCATGTTATGAAGCAGTCTAAGTACAAACACGTTAAACCATATGGAAAATCCGCCCTAATCTTGCTAAATTGTTCCAATGTTTAATTACGGAGATCATCGAAAGTGTGCACCCTCTTTCTAATCAGTTTTTCTAATTTCGTGGTCTAGCCCTCAGACATATTATAATTCTTTATGTGTTCCCCACGAAGGTGTGCATAGATAGAGACCAAACACAAAAAACCCTTCTACTTCAGGTGCTGTTCGCAAGCAAAGAATTACTCATCCCAGTAAGGATTTGTCATTCAAGTGCTTTGTAGATTTTTTTTTTTTTCCCTCCCCCCAAAGAAAGGGTGAAGTAATTCTTTTTATTTTAAATTAAGTGGGAGGCGAGGAGGAGGAAGTGGAGAGCTCTGGGCTGGGGTGTCAGGGGAGTCCTTACTATTGGTAAGACCCTCTCTGGAGCTCTTCGCTTTCATCTTATAAGGAGTGGGAAGGGGAGCTCTTCTTCCCCTGCCTCTGGTGGAGTGCCTTCCTCTTCATTCACGTTGTCAGCAAACCATTCTCCATTTAGTTTTATCTAGCTGGGCTGGCCAACATGCCCTACGCATCCAGCACGTACTTTTCTCTTCCGCCTACCCAGTCTGAATCATAGTACTGTCCTAACTTGCATCTTCCGTGGTGCAGGGCAGTAACTCCTTTTTATGACCGAGAAAGAAAAGAAAAACAAGCCGGGTTACACTTCTTGGCACATTTTGCAGCTCCACTAGAGAACTTGGCCCCTGCTAGTCAGTAAGAAGACCTTGAGCAAGCAGAGGAATCTTTTTCCTGCCAAGCTGTCTTCCCGAGCAGAGGCCAACTTGTAGCAACGCAGTGTGGAGATGAGTCAAGTGAAAAATGGACTTAGGTAAACACTGTTCACTGGTGTTACAGAAATTTCTGCCCTGTCTCCAGAAACAGCTGCATTTATTTCTTCATCCAAGAACCACTGAGATGGGGAGGTATCTGAACACTCCTAATTGAAATCCTCAGGTACGTCCTGGTCTTCTCCTCATAACTTTTACCCCTGCAAATTTCAGTTCCCATCCCTCCTCCTCATCGGCTGTTGGTGCAGGTCATCACAACGCAGGCCTACACATAGTGCTGCTTATGAAAAAGAAAGCGTTTAGCTCATTCTCTTCAAAGGCTTTCCAGTTTAGAAGGGTGCCAGATTACCTTTTTGTCTTCTTGAAGGTATTTTCTCTCCAGAATGACCAGAGTAACCTTTACCAAAATGTACTTTATTCAAATGATTTCATAAAATTGTTAAATTAAAAGCAATGCATTTTTACAATAAAGATAAAAAGACATTAAAATGAGAGGTATTTCTTGTTTTGTATAGCTAGCTTTCACTGTACAGAAGTTGATCCAGACAAGGCATACATAGGATACTTGCATTAAATAAAGGCCTTTAATTTTTAGGAGTGAAGTTTCTCCACTCTTCCCTCACGGTCAGTTAGACTGTACTTGTTAGGCCCGTTCTAAATGTACACTTTGTACTAGTGTAATTTGTTGATGTGATTTGGCACCAGTGTAATAAAACCAATACAACATCTCCATGATGAGTGATGGAAAGGTGTTTTATAGTAACATAGCAATAGTTCTTTTCCCCCTTCCACAGAGAATACAGATAGATATACCTATATGGGCTTCTTTGGGGGGCAGAGATGTTCTCTTTGCCCTTATAGGGCAAACTGCCTTAATTTACTGCACCCTTTGAAAGTGCTTGACCATCACAACACTTCTCTGTTACCTTTGACTTGTGTCGATCTGCCTGCCTTGTAACTTCACGTGGTGATTTGTGCGGTACTGCTCTCCGTGCAGACCACCCAGACCTTGGATGCCATGTCCCAAATTCTCTCATCTTAGCACTCGCTGCTGCTGTTAAATCAGCCCGTGTTTTTTTCTCCTGGATGATTTTGCTCTACTAAGTGCATGTACAGAAAGTGTATCTACACTAAATGTTTCATACAGCTTTTAAAGGAGTCCTGAGAAGGTTTAGCTATTAATTTATAGAATGACAGGGGCAAATATCTTCATAGTTCTCCCTTCCCCATTTATGTACTATATGCAGTGAGTGAAAATGATTCACTATGATTCATTCTCATTCCCTCCCAAGCTGTGTTCTTCCTTGAAAAGTACAATATTTCTTTTCATATTCTCCATGAATACTGTGGCTGTGACTTCTCCTGTGTTTCTCATAGAAAAGTTTAGCAGCAGCTCCTGTAAAGAATAGGCATCTGAGGAGCATGAGAGAAAAGCTGGTATTATATCTGGAACCAACTCTTTGCACCTCTCGGAGAATAATATATCAGCTCTTGGCAAAAGGAAACATGCTCTGAGAATTGTTCAGCTGGACCTTAAAGTTTCTGGGCTATGAAATGCAGAATAATAGGATTAGAGAAGCAAGAGATGGAAGATATCTACAGAGCTCTCTTCATTTCCTTGCAAATGAAGGCTATGGCTTTACATGCTCGGCCTCTGAAAATATATATTGGTGACTGCACAGATAGAATTGGCTTGTGTAAAGCAGGAAAGATGTTTGATGCTCCATTTCGTTCTCCATCTGTGTTTGAAGGAAGACCTCCAAACAACAAAAGCATTCATCTGGATTTTTACACCAGTAGATGACTGTTTAAACCATGTATTCTCCATCACCGTCTATGTGTATATTTAGTACAGTAAAAGATATTTAGGCAATAAATGAAAGATAAGCCAAGAGACTTGCAAGCATTATCGTATGATGTTAGTAACTTAGGTAGTATCATAGGACTGTCAGTAACTTTGCTAGTCACTCTCACAGCAAGACAAATAGTTGTATTAAGCAACCTGACCCTGGAATTTGGTCACCTTTAATTTCCATTCGTAAATTCTACTAAATCGATGGCTTCTGAGTGTTTATCGCTAGCATTAGGCCCTCCCTCTACATATGGTCTTAGGAAATGAGGCTTTGAATATTTTGTTTCAGGTTCCAGCTGCTGTGCTTTGGGGATGTGAGAAGTGTGCTCAGACTCATTAAATCTGCAGGGCTTGGAAGCTGTCCTCGTGGTTACGCCACAGACAATATTGCATGTGAGACCCAAGCGCTGTAACTCTTTGGCATGAAGCACAGCGCATGCAAGGGTTCAGCAGCAGTTCCAGAGCCGACTCTAACACGTCTCCTTGTTTTTCAGCTGCTGAGGAAAAGGTGCTTTTTAAAAAAAAAAAAAAAGTCAGAAGTTAAACAGATGTCCTCGGAGAAGCTGAAGATGGAAATAGTTCTCATGTGAGCAATTGCACACACACAGAAAGGAGGCTGCTTTGGTCGGTTTCTCGAGACCGGCAACCTTTCCTACGGGTCGCGGGGAGCCGAGCTGCCTTGCTGTTTCCTGCCTTCAGTTTTTTGGTAAAACACAATACACTGCTTGATGTTGAATTCTTAACCACGCAGAGGATAAAGTCCTAGAGGACTAAATTTCCCCAGGCTAAGAGGGGACACTACTTTTTAAAAACATGGATAAGCCAGCTATGCTACCGTGCCACTTCAGTTGCGTCTAACTATAAGCAGAGACGCAGAGGCTATTTGAAATCCATGAACTGTATGCTTATGGGCTTTTTGTCTGAGGGGTCAAGTTGCAGTTGCCAGTAAATAGCAGATAAAGTAGAAGCAACTTCTGTGCCACTGTTGACGGATGGGAGGGAAATCAGAAGGAAATATTAAGTAGGAAATTATTAGTTGGTGGAGGGAGGGAAAAAGAAGGAATCTTTTCCTTTAGGCTTGCTCATTTCTTGAATTTAACACAGCTAACCTGAAATACTCCATTTCTTTTTAACTCTGCTTCTCATTTGCTTTTGCATTGCTTTCATCTAGAGTGTGAAATTCCAAGTCACTGTGAAAAAGCTGCCTTAGGAATATTCTTGGCAATACCGCAAGCAGAAAGTACAGGAAACCTCACAAGAGAGTTTGTTCCAGCTGCACTGCCATCCACGTTTCACAGCTGCAGGGACATTCACAGCAAATCTAAACGCCGTCTTTTCCCTTCTACAGAACCTTGCTGAGGTAGAAATACCTGGGGCCAGAAATGTTTGATTAAGTTATGCCACAGTCACGACCCACTGAAATAGAGGGGGAAAAAAAGTAATCCGTGTGACAAGTTTTGCAAACCAAAAAGGGGGCAAGATAGTATAAGGCAGTTACTGCATGACGGGCTGGCCAGCAGGCAGAGCAGGAAAGCAAAGGGGAGAGATTATTAAGGGCAAACTTTTCTCTGCTGTTTATTGTAGGCACATTTGGCTAGCATTTGTAAGTGAAGCAGAGCCGGTGCAGCGACGGCTGTTGGAAAGAGGCAGGTAGCGTTGTCTCTCTCGCTTGCCTCCCGTGCTGTTTTGTACCACCGCGTCTGTTCTAGTGGGCCAGTGAGGTTTTTTTAGGACGTGCTCTTGGTAACTGATCATAGGTTAATTTTCTGAAAGCAAATTTAAGTAAAATGGAGCATACACATTTACGGGGGAGTTAACCTTTCCAGTACTCTTACAGGCAACCTAATTTAGCTGCTAAGCTTTACTGCACAGGTATATTGGCTTCATCAGTGAATGAAATGAAGTCTGTTACTGGTAGAAGATCTTAAATACCATCTTAAACTCTACGCTCCATCTAAAAAGCCTGTGAGATGGAAGCGGTCCTGACCACCCCATTTTGACGAGGAGATTATTCCCCCAGAGAAGACACAATAGAGGAGACATAAGGCTGTATTGTGAAGACCTGACTGCCTCTTGAAGAGGCCAAGCCATGTTGACTTTGCCCTTAAAATACAGAGGCCTTCAGTGCCAAAACTGGAAGGATTTAAAGGGAATAAATGCGATTCAGAACTTTATTAGCTGATTTCACCCCGTGTTTAAGTGCTGTCTTCCTCGAATGACACAGAAACTCAGCTTTGGCTTGTATATACTGTGCTACAGTTTTCAGAGCTCCTCAGGGTGCCCCTAAAGGAAAGGTAATATAGCCAAAGATATACTGAGAAGTATACTGGCATAATTGCTCTTCTGTTTGGTTTCAATCTCAGTTTTGCTTCAGGTTTGCAATATAACTAACGCTTTTTAAGTTCATTACTTTTAGAATTATTTTGCTTTTCGGCAGTAGGTGTGCTGTTTACTTATTGGTATTATTGATTTTTCTCAATTCTCTATTGGAATTGACAGATTTCTTTTTCTAATCCTGGCGACTCGAATAGCCACGTAACCCTGAACTTGCTATTTAACCCACTTGTGTTCATTTAGGAAAAATCATCAGAGGGTTCTCCTACAGTTTAAAAAAAATATCTGTATAGCAGTGTGATTGTGTATATGTGTAAACAGGGAGGCATATCAGGAAATAGTTTATCAGTAATTTTTATGCAGAAGTCAGACTTATAATTTTCTGATATATAATATTGGAATAATACAGATTTCACTAGGCAAATTAAGTGCTGAGTAAAACTTTGGTGAAAATGCAGCGATTTGGCTCAATAAATTAGAATGCTGTACTACTAACCAGAAAAATGCAGTAAACGGTCAAATGCTAGGCTGCTGAATTTCTTGTAAGTGAAGTGTAATCTCTAAGTAAGAATGACTGTTGATGGGTTAAAGTCTAACTGGCACAGGGTTCAGGAATTAAAAGCTGGCCTCAGCATTCAGAATAAATCACGTATAGAAATGTAATTTTGGTACAATTCTGTTCCAACTTTTGAGAATAAAGCACCGATTCCAAAAAGGCATCCTGGAGCCTGTCTTTATTTTGTGATACCTCAGCTCCAGTTCGATTCAGAGAGAAGTTAACTAATAGTATTTAATTATAGCTATGTCAAAGGCTTGTGTCAAACAGTGTAGGTAAGTCAAAATGGAATAAAAGTCAACTAATATGCTTCTGAGACAACATTTCCAAATATATTAAACCTAAGAAAATATCTACATGTATTCTTAAGGTATTAGAGGAATAGGAGATATAATTTTCTTGCAACAAATGACTTTCATGCAGAAAATAGTAATCACGTAGAAGGGGAAAGCATTAACAAATACTTGATTGCGCTAAATAATCCTCTTTAAAAATTTTCCTGATTGTCATGACCTTTTCTTTTTCTCACTTAGCTGATCTGCGTGTTATGAGTTACTAGTTGAATTGGGTGTAAAAACACAAACAAAAACCCCCAAGCCTTTCAGAATGACTTAAGTAAAAACAGATGACAGTTAAAAGATAGCTATGCTAGAACAACAGTATTCATTATTAAGGAAATAATATATAGCAAGCTATATAGAGCACTGGGGAAAACATTGGGAAGAGGGATATACATTTTTTCCAGTTGTTATATTATCTTCCAAAAAACCAGTCACACACACACATATTATGTTTGCAGTAAAACTGACACATGGAAAGTAAAGGTCCTGTAAAAATTTCAGCATTCAAAGAAAATTATTTCTTTTACACACACACATAAATCACCAACGGTCAACGTTTGTTGTTAATAGTAGCTTTCCTTACACATTTTTAATAAATAAGTATGAAATCTTTGAATTGCGCCATATTGGTCAAACTGTTACAAAAAGAAAGGAATATTCTATGTAGTTATATTTTATATAGCTGAACTGATAGGGCAAGGAAAATAGTAAATCCATGTGTTAGGGTAAAAAAGTAAACATGCAGTGTCTTTATGTCCTTCTCTTATTCATTTAACTTCAACCCAAATTCTGTTCTTTCTCCTGTAGTATCTGTGCCAGGTGCTTCAGGACAAGACGCAAGAACCTACCCATAGCTTTCCGTGTTGGCTCTTGCTGTGGTTTGCAACAGTTATGTACTGGCCTAAATCACACTGTGCATGGAATTTAATATGATAAAAACTCAGTAATCTTGATGTCTTTATAAATGTCTAGTCCCTCCTTGTGAGCTTTGCTAAGCTATTGGATTTGGTGACTTCTGGTAGCGTTGAGTTCCACAGTTTAGTTACTATGGAGAGGTATTTTTGTGTCAGTCCAGAGGCAGCAAGTGCTGTACAGGCTGGCTGCAGAAGGCTGTGTTATGTGCTTCACATAAAGGAATCACAACTTTTGTCCTATTTATTTTCTTATTTCTCATGCATCCTACCATCTTGCTCATGCTTTTTTCACAGCTGCACGTTTTTCAGAGACTTCAGTAAAGCTTATTGTGAAGTATCAGTGAAGTATGAAAAACGGTTAAGTGCTTAGAAAGAGATATAATTTACTAAATATATTCAAGAAAAAATAGACTTAATAACCTTTTTTGCTCCCAGAGTGGTTATAACATTGCAAAGAGGAAACATGCACTTTCATCTTTTGCTAAGGTTCTACTTTTTTTTTCTTTTTCCTTTGTTTTCCTTCCATGTAAAACAAATCATCCATGCAGAAAATGAACAGTAATGGTGTAAGTACTGAAAACTCTTAATCGTACAATAGGCAGTGGAAAGAGAGGGCTACCTGGAGGTAGAGGGTGCCCTCAGGACTTATTACATGCATCTAGGTTATTTACTTTTGTTTTAAGAAACTGCTGGAGTGTCATTGTAGGTCACTTTACATGGATGTAACTGTCATGCTTGATTTGTGTACATATTGTCATGTTAGCGATTGTACAAAATTATAGAGAGGTGAAAAAGATGCCTGACACTCTCCTTATAACTATAGGAAAGGTTTGTTGTATGCTGTTTATATTGCTGTGACGTTGAAACCAATAGGAAGTTGCCTGTGCGACAGGTATCAGATCTGGGCAATCTGGATCTGCTGTTAATCATGTTGGTTGCTAACTGTGACTCCCCACTCCAGGTCTAAACCAAAGGCTTGGCGAATGCGGGAGCAGAAAGAATCCAGGTACAAAGTGGAAGCAGCATCTTAATGCAGCAAAAGCTCCAGGCAGCGAGGCAGGATTTGGGATTATTAGGTGCTGCAGTGGCCAAGGGAATGAGTTGTAATAGGCAAAAGTTACCAAGTATTCGTATCCGCCACATATGGTAAATGTATTCTAATATTGTCTTCATATGTTGCATCTAATCAAGTGTTTTTTCCTGGGAGGGTATGGGAGTTGTAAGTTGGGAGTGGCGATGGTTTTCAACAGTCACTCACTCTTAGTAGGAGAAGTGTTTGGAAAAAGTTGGCCTACCCAGCTGAAATGCTGAGAAGTTTCTAGGCAGGTGAGATGCAGAGGCACTGACGAGATTGTAAACTCCAGTTCTGCATTACTAAAATGTTATGAGACTTCTGTTTAATAGGTACACCATGTCAAAATGCAGTTTTACATCTTCGAAAGCTTGCGTTCTGCTTTCCTACAGCAACGCCTTAGCCCTACACAGGAGCAGGCTCTTCCTGCCGGCTCTGAAAGCCGTTTTACCTACTGCAGACATGAAACCCCTTTGAAATAAACAGAGCCACAAATGAGTTCTGCAGATGTTGGATTAGGTACAAAATCCCGCGGTTTGACATGGTTACCCGTACCCTTGCACAAAGACCGCACAGGCATCTCTTCCGTTTTGCTAAGAAGCTCTTATCTACAAAAACATCCAAAATCTCCATTATTGCTCAGGAAGTATCAGCATGGACTAGTAAAACTAGTGGTTTTTTTCATAACTTGGCTGGAAACATCATAATGACTCTCAGCATGCAATAATATTTTCCCCTTGGAGTTTGGAGAGTAAGAGTTAAGAGAGCTCAAATCCTTTATTATTCTGGGCAGCTGTAAAGGAAAGTATTTTGCATTTGGTCAAGAGAAATTACTTGAGCGTGTATTTTAAATTGAAAGTGTTTATAAAACCAAAGTGATCTAAATTGAAACTATCATAGTTGTTCACAAGCTTTAATATTTCCTTTAATTTGATCAAGGAGAGGAGGAAATTATTACTTTTAAAAAAAAGGTATAACACCCCCCCCACCACCCCCAGTTTACTATCTTTGCACTTTTTTAGGGAACTGATTATTGTACATTTTATTTCTAGAAGGCGAATCAAACCCTTGTTTAATTCATGTAGTGATCCGAATATTGCGACTGCAACGTTTTCTATCGAATTTCAGTGGAACAGCTACTGAGTTTATGTAAACTGCCAAGGGTTATTAGGCTTTCTGGTGTTCATAGTATTGGTGGCTGAGCTGTTGAAGCCTAAAGCTAAAGGGAACTTCTGCACGTAGCGATAGAGGCAAGGTTCAAAAATACTTGTAGTCAAGAATAACGCAAAAAGAGAATAAGTGAAAGATGATATATAATATCAAGAATGTCAGAAACTTACTATCTTTATAGAAAGGGAGAGAGAATGAATATACAAGTGGTGGCTAAAACGCTCATTTATTGCTTTGATTTCTACATTTAAATCAAGCACGTATCTAAATACTGCTTTTAGTGAGACATAAGCGTATGGGTATCTTCACTCACGTTAGAGGCCGTGAATGTTGTCTGGAGCCCCAGTATGAATGTGCTGCATTCAGCATTTGCAAAAATGTAATGCGTTTCCTTCCAGCACGGAGCGATCCCGGAGATGGACTTACTCCATTTCTACCACGGCTTAAGTTTCCTTTTGATTCCTGTAATAGGAAACACAGCAATGATGTTTATCTCCTGAACAAGACACAGCAAATGGTAAGAGCAAACATCCATTCTGTCGCGTGGCAGCTCTGAAAATGCTATCCTACCTGCGATACCAGCAATTTATGTTTTTCGACTCTGTTAGATTTATCCTTATCCCAGGCAGAGAGTCAGCTGCATTCTTTCCACTAGAGGCTGACAAGGGGATTTGTGTTTCTTGTGCTTTTACTTTATCTCCTCTACAAACAAGCAGCAAATTTCAGCAGGTGGTACGGCTGTTACAGTCCTTCCATTATTTACATTAAAAGGAAAGGAGAGAAGGAAGAGGAGGGTATCTGGGGGAAAAAAATAAAAGAAAAAAACAAATTTGAAGCTGTAGGGAAAATAATTATACTTTCTGAGTACAGCAATTCAAATGCATCATAAATGGGGTCAAATAAAAATAAATGTAAAGAACCAGACCAAATACAATGTGCACTTATTGTTCTGTAATTTTATGGTTTAATCTCTCTGGCTTTTTCTGGGGAGCACCCCATATGCCATGATTACTACTAGTGACAGCTGTCATTTGTTGGTAGTTCCTCCCAAATTGCTGAAGGGATCAGATAAACAAGCCTGCTCGCCTGCTATTACCAGTTCTTACTTGCTCAGTTGCACGTTTTCCCTTAGGTCAGAACTCCCTTCTCTGACCAGCACGCTCGAGTATTACATTAGGAAATTCAGCCACGATTTGTGAAATCTTTATAAATGAAGTATTGACTCACTGATACATGATGTTTCTACTTTAAAATATATACATTCATGAAGTGTAAACATTGACTATCTTAAATATGATCATTCTTTTCACCCAGAAGCCTTTTAACTTTTCTGTAGAAAGATCCCTGTGTCAGATAGGGAATGGCTACAGACCAGTTATCTAGCTACCTAATCTGTCTTCAGTAGAGGGAAAATGATAATGCTTAATATTTTTTTCATGACCCATCATCAACAGGTCACTTTGAAAAATAAGAAGAAGAAGTTAAATTAATTATTCTCATATTGATTCCCCTTTGCCAGATTCATTAGACTATCCTATCCCTGCGTAAAACCCCCCAAATACCGGTCTGGGTAAAGCTTGGCAGAAAAATGCATTGCCTCCACCAAATGACTCATTTATATTTCATTGTTTTAAGAGGTTTCCTCTGTAAAGATTTAATAGATGATGTATATATCTAGATGAATATTGAAGCAGAAAACTTAAAAAACCTTGACTGCAAACTTTCATGGTTCCTGAGAAGATGAAATTTTTTAATCAGAAAGGAATTAACAGCTCACTCCTAGCACAAGCTGATCACATTTTTACAAATCGTGACTAATTGCATAAATGCTAACATCTGTCCAAATACTTGCCGTTAACAAAAAGCACGAATTAGTAAATGCTTGCAAACAAGACTGTAGCAGTGCTTCACCTGCGTTCTTGCAAATGAGTCTTATTATTCACAGCAACGGTATGAGGCACAAGTTCTGTTCTTTGAATCAAAATCGAATTTGTATCCCATGATGTAGAACAGAGGAGGTGTCCGTGTATTTCTTCCCCGCTTCTAATACTTGACAGCAAAACCCTTAACTGACTATTGAGTGGCAGTTTCTTTACATTTCAGCTGGTTCGGAGAGACCGGTGTGCTTCAAGCTTATCGTTTACATAGAGGATGAAGGCGGCTGGAAAGTAAGTACGGCCATGGTAGCCCACAAAGTAGTGGCCCAGGAAGAGTCTCGTGTGCTAATTGATAGGAAATCTAAACGTTAGACCCGTAGGCATGCAGGGGCCATCAAAATTAATTGTACTTGAGTGTAAACTGTTGAAAAGCTAAATCTCTTCAGGGAAGGATTTGTGAAAGTGCAGTGTTCTTCAGGGAACCATGCAAATCTGCATTGCAATAGCCTGTTTCCTGAGGTTTCCTTAGGGATCATAGAGAATTTATAGGAAGGCTGTATTTTTTTGTAGTTACACCGCCTTTACCAGCTGCACAAAATTCCTTCTTGAATGACTACATTCCAGAAAAGCAATTACAGAAAACTCTGGGATTCTTATTTTCATTTCCTTTCGTAGTTCTGTAGAGACAACTTCTCTTTAATAAGTAACCAGAGCACGCACAGGCAGTGATAGAGAATGCTGTGAATGAGCCTGCATGTTTGTCTTTCTTTACACCGAGGATATTTGGAAAATGCTATTATGTTTTCATGCGTGCCGTATGCTACTCAATTGCAACGATACGTGTAATTTTATAAGAAATATTCAAAAGAGCACAGAAAGATTTACTTGTTGTGCATGTGTTGGGTGGAGAGCACAAAGGGAGATACTGGAAGCCTTCAGTATTTGAGGAGGGACTGGATACCTAAGGCCACGCAGACCAGAGATTTAATTTCTACTCTTATCTTTTCTAGTGTTACTGCTTGGGAGTGCGGTACGCTTATCAATACAGAAAAAAAGGTCTTTTCTTTCAAAGCAACAGCACAATAAAAGAAAGCAAAACCTGACCCCATTTGTTGGTAGGACTGTTGAGATGAACTGCGGCTCTGACCTATTTCTCCCGAGTTACAATTATCTGCTGTAATGGTACCACTTTACTTTTTAAATCCCGGATTACTGTACTTTGAGGTTTAGAGGAGTTACTCTCTTCCTGGTTACAGACCTCGTTACTTCAGGGGCGAGCCAGCACGGAGGATGAATGAATGCACGTGACTGAGCAAAGACAAGGCATGCGATCAAGTCATCATAATGAAGCTGTCATTTTTATTTTAATGTGTTTAGATATAATTTATTTATAAAATTTTGTTTATTTATATATGCTTTTATGTGTGTGCGTATATATTAAAAATGTACTTCTATACCCATACGTGTCCCCGCACAGAATGATCTAAACTGAGGTGATGTGGTCAGGGATTTGGGTTTTGTTCATTTGTTCAGCAGACTGCGCTTTGCTTGAGATATGACCAGCCTCTCCATGCAACATGGGAGCAATAAATATAAAAGACTTTAGGAAATCAAGTTCTTAGATATTCAGAACCAAACCCCTTGGTGATAGAAGCTGACATGGCTGCCTTTAAGTCAATTTAATACTTGCTTAAATCAATGGAAGGAAAGTGAATTACATTACATGAGGATCTGGTATTTATAATCTGATTTTTTTTTTTTTTATTAACAGTGTATCCAACCTTACAAAACTTTTTTTTCCTGACTTTCATATTTATCTATGTCACCAAAATGAATAGAAAATATGTTCTTATGTTTTCCTCAAGTCAAATTTCCTCAGCAAATTTTCAGTCTTCAGAACATATCATTCATCTTTTCTTTGTTTTACCACTCAGGATACTGTTAGCAGCACTCACAGCAGCACTGCGCTGGTAACAAACATTGAGTCCTGCCAAACCCAGCCACGCAGAAATCGTGAATCAGGTTCTCGCAAAGCACAGGATTAGCTCTAAAACTGAGTTTTCGGGGAAAAAAAAAACACCAACAAAAACAACTCATACCTTTTCATTTACCCTCTGCTTGCTAGCATACTTTAAGCTTCGCCCTAAACCGTAACACTGACAAAACACTTAACACCACGACTCAATCTTGTGCCAATGGCTATAAATGTAACTCTCCAGTTTCAACAAGAACAGTACATAGCCCACTCAGGCCATTCGTTTCACAGAGGTTAGACTGATTTATTCAATCCTCTTATTTTTTTGTCTGCCTTCAGTTTAATGGAAAATCATTGACTTCTTTGGTCACAGACCTGCTCTATACAAGGTGATCAAATAAAATGGTTGTTCAGGGCTTGGTTTTGCCCTGTTGCCTTTCATCCCTGGCAGAAGATGCTATGGGCACTATCCATGGAATACATAAATTTTAAAGAGAGAAAGCCTTGCAGTGGTTGCAGAAGGCTGAGTTCATGCAAGGATAAGAAAGTAAACTATAATCTGAATTCCTCTTAGTGAGGGGCCTCATTTGTTTTTTGATTCCTATGCAAAGTCATTAAGTTTTGCTGCGAGAGGAGTGGTGCTCGATGCAGTTTTGAGGAAGACGTTTATGGCTCCATCCCCGGAGGGCTGACGCGCAGGCTAAGCATCTGCTAGCATCAGCTAAATGTGCAGGGGAGAATACAGGTATTTGGAGGAGCATTAGGATAAGCTTTGGCCGAGGCAGCTGAGAAAGATGAAAAATTGCTGCTGTTATTTAAATTACTTAAATTTTAAATCTTTTCCTGTTCCTTTCCATCAAGGTAGCAAAGAAGCGATTCAGATTCCACTAATGGAAAGTTTTGGACCAGAAGCGAACAGAAGATGTTGCCATGGTTTGCTCAAAAATGAGACAGAACATTTTCGTTACTCCTGAGGGACGTTTATTGAGAACATGCAAAAGGTGGGTGCATTTGAAGTGACAAGAGAGTTTTGCTATAAAAATGAGAATGTACACAAAAATCTCCAACACTAACTATAAGAATAAACCAAACATTTTCCTTGTTCTCTGAACAAAACAACTCAGAAAATACATCAGAAAAGGTAGATGAATAACCTATTCAGTCTTGGTTCTCGTCTCTCCAGGGAATTTCGTGTACTCTTTGAACCTTCTGGCTCGTAGCATAGCCATAACATGCATTTCTTAGATGGGGCTTTTCTATCATTTTCTTCTTTTTGTCTATATACAATTTTTTGTGATAGCAAGATCTGTACATTAAGATGTTTTCCACTATATAATCAATTACATAGTTATGGTTCTTATCATAATCAATTATCTTCCTTCCCAATAAAATACATAGTTACTTTCAAGGTCAAGACAATTTATAAATGCCCAATATTTAACAATTACTCAATACATATTCAAGTAAAATTCCTAATAACGTCAACAGAGATCTTGATAAAGACTTAAAATTGTGAAGTTCGTTATAAAGATTTCATGACGGATAACAATTTCAATTAGAAAAAACATACATCTAACGCTATCATCTAGTTGGACCAAGTCTTAGCAGAGACATTCAAAGAATAAGAGACCGTATCACCAGTCACTCTGTCGATGCTGTTGACTCCAGCGGAATACAGTGTATTTACTCCTTGCACGTATTCAGAATAAAACACAGAGATCAAAACAAAGGTGGTGGTGAAGGTCATTGCAACAGGAAACATCTGTTTAAGTTTCAGTCCTTCAGGAGTATCACCCATGTCCAAATCAAACAGGACTTAGTCTGAGCTAAATTTCACCCACCGTTTCGTGTCTGCTACAAACTGTACTTTTCAAGTATGTTATCCTTGGGATACCACCGGCAATGTAATAATCTAATAGAGACAGACAGACAGATGAAAATATATGCATCCGTTTGTATAGATGTAATATAAGTACTAATTATCTCTTACATGAAGCAATGTTTAAAGATTAGGTAATGTTTCTAGACCATACATAAGATTCTGCATTACGGAGTGTATCCCATAGACGTTTTTTTAGCTGTTTATCTCATCTTCCTAGAAGAGAACACTTTGCTACAAGGCAATGGTAGCAATAGCAATTCCTTGCTAAGAAAAAAATATAAACACATTTTTTACAATGTAGCTTAATTTATTTTTCACGATTAAAAACTTAAAGTAACTTACCAACTGTATTTTGACATCACTATGTCTTAAAGACAAAAGCAGATGAGCTTTATAAACAGTTTGTCAGTCTTGAATCAGATTTCAGAGTATGAAATTTTGAGTAGGATAGGGAAAAAAATTGCAATTAACATTTAAAACCTGACCAGTTCTATAGTCAAATGCTGATTAAAACCAAATATATTTAAAATCTGAAGCATGTGTCCAGCTCTCCCCTCTTCTCACGTTTTCCCTGCTAGCTCAAATGGTGGATTTGGAAGAAGAGGAAATAAAATTTCTCTTCACCATCTGTTATCTGACATTTGAAAAAAGTCATTGTTTGACCAGTAATGAGACAGTTAGCAGCATTTGGGCTATAAATCATTAGCCTCTAATTTGCAAAGCTGGTACATTTTTAAAGGCAAAACAGATAATGGCCTATGTAGAAATGGCCACATCACCCAAGATACAGAGCCTCACCCAAGCATTAAAATACAAACAGATGGAGGAAACCTTCCAAGACAATATACATAGGGGGAAAAATTGCTGTGAAATGTAAGGAAAGAAAACTCTGCCAAGCTCAAGAGTACCATAGAAAGCATTAATGACCCAAGGATTATCTTTTCCAAAACTAAATGAAAGACACAACTATGAAAGATGTTCTCCTACCAGAAACATCTAATCAGAAAATAGCATATATCAATATGGGATTATCCCCAAAAGATGAAATTGGAAAGGATTTCTCATCCTAGTTACATCAACTTTCTAAGGATCAAGTTTAGACAAAATATCCCAAAGCTGACTTGACAACTTCACAGAATAAGGAAAAAATAAAAAACAAAACCAGATGTTCTGTGTTGCAGGAGACTTCATATTAATGAATCATATGCATTATATAAGCAAAGGACAAAAAAAAAGACCATCTGAAGGTCACAAAATAGATCGCTATTGTGCTAGGTGTTATGAAAACATGGAGTATGAGACAGCTCCTGCCTTGAAGACTTGAAGCTCTAAATAGAAATTGGGCGGGGAAAGTGGTAGAATGCCAAGTCAAGGAGAACGGTGTTGTAGCAGTAAAACCGATGGGCGTTCGGGCTTATTTTCTCTGCTCCAGGGCGGCTTACCTGGGAAGGGATTACGTGATGCAATGGAAGGGAGACGAGAAAGGAAGAGAAGACTGGGACCACCGCAGAGGACGAGAAAGGGCTGTGGAAATCACAAAGCAAGGCAGAAGGAAATAGCCGACCTTCCCGAGGTGGTGAGGGTTCAGCCAGGACCAGAGAAAGTTTGCTGAATGTCCAGAGTCCTGGTTTTTCTGGGCGTGCGGCTGTGCCCGGGGCTGGGGCCTCTGCCTGGCTTCAGGCTCGGGCTTTCCCAGGGG
The DNA here is from genome assembly GCF_965183815.1 of Platalea leucorodia. Lineage (NCBI taxonomy): Eukaryota > Metazoa > Chordata > Aves > Pelecaniformes > Threskiornithidae > Platalea > Platalea leucorodia. The sequence goes on along the minus strand of NC_138828.1, from coordinate 4,205,219 downwards.
ATGCGTGATGACGAGAAAGGAGGGTACTAGCTGGGTCCTACCTGGTGTGAATGTTGTGTTAATCTGATGATGGTTATAGGGATTTGTGGTGCTATGATATATCAGAAGATGATGGATAGATGGACGGACAGATGAAGACATATTTATTCTTTTTTTTTGGCAGAAATAGAAAAGGTAGATCTCATTGACCGCAGTAGAATGTGATTTCAACAAATGGAAACAGCATTTGGGTAAGAAATCTGTGAATATTTTTTGTTGCTATTTCTGCATTCTGTGTCATTTGCTCATGAGAGATTATTAACATGCCTCAAAATTGTCGAAGAGTACAGGCTCTGAAGGTTACGCTTTGAAGCCTGTGAAGGCCCCCTCTAAATCCACACTTTCCACACACCCAAGGCACGTAGGAATGCGCCTCGGTGTTCTTACCTGCTCTACCATGGGGGTACAAACATACCCTCTTGTATTATTGGGTTAGCAGATCACCAATTGTCAGCACCTTATAAAGAGAATTCCACAATGAAGAAACATTTGCGTTACCCAGACCGCAGGAATTTCTACATGCGTAAGCGTGAACCAGGCACCCTGAACATAAGTGACTGTGTCTTTCTGTTGTTGAACACGAGAGGCAGTCTGTACGCTACATGAGTGAAAACGGAATATGTTTCTTCTTCAGACATCCAAAACGAATGGAGTGGGAGCGGGGAATAAACAGATCTTTGCCCTTAGGGCTGTGTTAAGAAAGCACCAGGACTCAGTGACTGACAGAGAAAATGGCTCTACAAGTGGGGGTCCGTTCTTCACGACAGTCACCTCGTTCTCCTTGTTTGATAAAATGCTCTGTAAAGGATTAGTTTTAGCTGTTTGGCTCTGGGCAGAGAAAATGTAGTGCGTAAGCTGTGTAAAGTCATAAACTGTTCCGAGAGGAGCTGGGCTTTGCTTAATCACAATATCTTAACTGTCTCTTGCTCTGAAAGAATGATTTTCTACATTTTTTTTTTTTTAACTTTCTGCCTTGGCTGTGGCTCTCCCCTCTCCTTCCTTACCACAGTTTTTATTTGCTTGCTCATAGGGGAAAAGCAATAGGTAAGAAAAGCCTAATTGAGGCAAGATTAATGCATTTCCACTGAGAGTAAGGAAAAGATTTATTCTCTCCCTCCCTTCCACAGATGTGTTGTTAGGGACTCAGCCTCACCTAACATATGTACCTTTGTGCATTCGCTTCCTCCTCGGCCGCTGGGAGAAGCCTATCGCATGTAATTTATTGACTTGGCTGCCTTGTTTGTATCCATCTTAATAGTAAGATGTATTGAACGCTCACATATTAGTCTTATTCTCAGATGCGAGTGAAGGGGGTTTATCTATGATGAAAAATATGTACATTTGGCTTGCCACAACTAAGAGTTACCGTAAAGAAAATGTTGAAATTGGAGCCTCTGAGCTGGCAAGAAATGTAAAGGTTTGAACGAGTGGGATCCAGCAGAGCTGCGGAAATAAAGCACCAAGTTCAGCAGAAATGGGCAGCCTTGTGATCCTGCTCCATGATTTTCTTTCTCTTAGCTGACTCACACCTTGGGCTGACGACTTCAGCTAATGCCGGCAAACATTAGCAAGTGATGGAGGAAGGAAATATTTCTTTTTAAATGACTGTTTGATGAAAGGCTGTGAGAGGAGACGAGGAGAACATAGGAGTCCAATTGAATTTATATATAATTGACTCGGGCGAGAGGAAGGAGCTTGGGCCAAGCACTGCGTGTGTTGCTTTCTTGCTAACCTTGTACTCGAGACTCTGGTGTATCAGAAGATCCTTTACGGTTCTTTCTGGAAAGGCCAGCTTTGAAGGTCACCCTGTGGCATCACTGTAAAATCTTACTCTGTCCAAGGGACAGACCCTTACATCAACCCAGAAAAGGAGTGTCCTTACTCATTGTCAGATTCAAAAGCCTACCATTGACATTAATAAGCTCGAAACAGGCACTGGGCCTTTTTACCAGACAGCTGTATTTACTGAAATTGTCTATATTTTTCTATATTCAAAATGGCATTTTCATTTTTACTTTTCAGAAGAGGAAGGCGGCTGTTCTTTGCTTTCTAATGGGCCACCTACCCTTGCTATTTCACGGCTTCTCACCTTGCCGAACATATAACTCCTGGAAACAAAGTGCTTTTGGGGTGGTGTGAGTGATAACTCCTGTTACTGCTTCCCAAACTGGTCTGAAACTGCCATGGCTAGCGTAGGGACCAAGAGTACATTTTAAAAGCTTTCAGTGTTTCAACATTGCTTGCCACGTGTGTATTTTCTGCCCCTTCTTTAAAGTGCAAGTTTTCACTTATATTCACTGCTGTCGCTTTCTCCTTCTGTTACGTGGGCTAGCCCATGCTTGGGAACGAAGGCTGTGCTGTTTAAATGAGCAGCCTGACTTCCAAGGCAATGAAAGCAGCAATATTTCTCTTGCTTTATTGTGACTTTTGTTTCTTTCAAAGCCAGGCTACTTTTAAACTTGCAGTTTTCTTTTTCAGCCCAAGCTTGTGGTTTTGGGGGCATCTGTGAGAAGTTTTTTTATTAAGTTCTCCATTGGCTGTCACTTTCTTCAATTTAACTCTTTTTCTCACATCTCATTTTGCATAAAATTGTTTTTGGCTTGTAAACCTGTCTCTTAAACACCAACTAAAATATACCGCTATTCAGTGTTGGAAATGGCTTTTTGAGTTTGGGGACTCTCTTACAATTTGTAGAAATCCCAAGGCTGTGTCAGTAGTAGAGGCCTGAGGCAGCCATCAGACTATAGATAGGTACTTACTCCCACTCTTCGTGCTCAAGGATGTTCTTGTAGCAGAAACTAATGATTAATTCCTCTTTGTGCTTCAGTTTGCAGAGCTTTGTTCAAGACAGTAAGCGTCCAGTTTGTCGTCATCTCAGAACATGACTACCTACATTTTTTATAGGGTACCGATATTACTTCCCTTTTACCTACTTGATTCTGGCTCCAGTCAGTGATTTAACAGTTCATTTGTAAAGAACAAAAACAAAGAAACAAACTCCCCAAACCCCACCAGAGGCAAGTGATACTAGCTAAAATGGATGCGTGCTAGCTAATGCAAAATTCCAGTCGTTTGTATTAATCCACTGCAATAGATTTAAAGTACGTCTTCACTTTGGCTAAGTGATTCCTTGATATTTTCCTTGTCATCTTGACTCCCGCTAAGTGATTTTTGCTCTCTCTTTCCTGTTTCTACTTTTCCATTCTGTGTTGGCTTAAGGGTCTCCTACCAGTGTACCCTTGGTTCACCCTGAGAACTATCCAAGACGCCTTAAAACTTTTTACACAGCCAATGGTGCACTTACGGATTTTCTCTTCTCCTGTGGGACAGGGGAGATTTCTAACAGGATCCCTTAAATATTCTTTTCTTCCATGTTCCTCTGAGCTATCTGAAATTTTATTGGGTAATTATAAGGTGCGCTATTATCCATACCGATTTGCCTGTTAGCTCCAGAAACGTAACACTCCGATACACTGACCACATGTCCTTGTTCCAGGAAGACCGTTCATACTCCCGCTGGTTTATTTTTTACTGCGGAATCTAAAATTAATCTCAGTTCATTGTAAGACAGGCTAAACTCTCTCAGCTTGGGATGCTCGGCAGTGCGTGGCTGCATATTATAAATCTCAGCGCTCCAATCCTCCAGGTCAGGCTTCTGAGATACTTTCTGCACAGCCTAAAACCAAGTCAAGAAAGCAAACGTGCCCTGTGCATCTCTTCATTCCCTTCAAAACTCTATTAGTCAGTCTGTTTGCTATGAACTAATTTTCTATCATCTGTTTGATTCCCTGTACGAACACACTGATCACATTTAATACCTTTTGGGGAAAGCAAATGAGATGGTAATTTGGGAGTTATTTCTGAACAATGATGTTCATTTTAAATGAGAAAATTCTGCTGCTGCAAGGAATTAGCGATTGTCTTCAGCTCATGAATAATCAGTAGTATTTGAAAATAATTTCCACTGATCCATCTCCAAATAAAAAAGTGGCATTTCTGCTCTCAATCTGAGATCAATGCAGAGAATTTATCTTAACCTTTCCTAAACCATCCAACCTCCAAAACTAATAGTCGCAGTCAGGCAGTTGGCAGGTCACAAACACCGGCCCTGAGGGAGTTGTCATGACTGTGAGTAAGCAATTTTACTGCTCAACAGATCACCAAGAGACGTTTTAACCTTAGCAATTATTTTTCTCAAGGTCAATGACATCATGAAAGGAGCCAGAAACATATTTCTTTGGACAATTATAAGCAGAGATTGCTCTTGACCTTGATATTTATAGGGTCCCAACCATCAAGAGGCTTGCAGCAAGAGGTTATATGGGTCTCCAGAGCAACCCTGCCAAAAGTTCGGAAAAGTTCCAAAATAGCAATAATCCATGATTTCATTGTGCATGGCTAATTGTTTTTCCTGAAAGAAAATCTCACATGTTTGGCAGGTACCTTTGTAACAAAGAGATAGCAAGGGTTGTAAATCCCCGAACAGCTATTATTGCACAATCAAACGTTGTAACTCATATATATCTCCCTTGGAAATACAGTAATACGCTGCTAAAGTCAGAAAAAAAAGGGATTTGGGGCCATGGTGTTTCATTACAAGCTGTACAGCAGAAACTTGAGACTATTTTTAAGAAACGATTAGTTAGGAAATATATCAGTATGATATATATCTGTATATATATTGCATATATATACAGTGAAGTGGTCTGTTCGTTCACTAAATGGAAAAAAACACTATGTAGATTGTATTTTCTAAACAAAATGGGGGACAGAAACACAACCGGTTCGCACAGAATTAATTTATTTCTATCACTGTTTACGAGTGAAAGGAGAACACAGGTAAGAGGAAAAGCTTTGATGAATCAAAAATCTGGTCTGGTCTACGCTACGCTACGCTACGCTACGCTACGCTACGCTACTCTACCGTACTCGACTCTACTCTACTATACTCTACTCTGCTCTACTCATGTCATAGTCGAAACTCGCTTTTCTTCCATGGGGAGGGGAGAGTCTCCTCTTTTGGACTAAATCCCCGTTGAATCTTGGCTGTCTCTAACTGGTGTCTGAGCACCTAGTGTCCTTGATCACTCGGAAACAACCATTTGCAGATAGGCTTGGCTTTATCTTATTCAGGTGATGGTTATATAGGATTTGTGGTGCTAGAATTTATCAGAATCGATATAGATATAAAGATATTTTTATATTTTAAGCAGAAATAGAGATGGGCTGGTGAGATGTCCCCCCAAATAATAATTAGAATTAATTTAGACATGTAATTATAAGTAATAAGTAGGATTTGGCTTTACCGTATTTGAGAAAGAGAAAATAAAATCTGAACAGCTGCCAGGGGAAGATTCGAGGATGACAGGGAAAAGGAAAACCTATCTTCTGATCAGAGACTGAAAACCAAGACTGAAAGAGGATGCAATTGCACGCTCAACACAGAAGTGGTATTAACAGCGTTTGGGGATAAGCTTAATGGAAATTAAAGGACAACACTGGAACAGAACATGGCTCCAAGCTGAAAATGGATATGTATAGGCTGGATGTTAAGCAAAGTTTTCTAACCGTTAATGTCGTATTGGCATGGAGCAGAATTGTAATCTGATTAGCAGAGTAAGATGAGAGGTGAAGCCTGGCCATATAAAAGACTAAAATGGCCCAGAAGCATCCTTCTAGTCCTAGACGTTTAACTCCTGTGTGTGGCATGCCTAGAACAAAGACAAGGCCTGTAGGCAGGCTTACCTGCAAAGGAATCAGATAAGAAAAATCGGAAAGAAACCCAAGTAGCTCAGAAATTTCTTGCTGAGATTTCCCGTTTCCTCAAAAGTTGTCATCCACATTGCAATTTCATGGATTCAATCCATTCTGTTCATTTTTAGGAATCTGATCAAAAAGAAACAAACCAGCAAATACTCAGTTAAGCAAGCGTATTTCTAAGTTAATTAAAGATGGGTCAGCGAGCAAATACAGACTTGTTGATGGCATGAAATAGAACCACTTTTGTTCTACACGTGTTGCTCTCATCAGCCTGTTTCCCATTTTCCCTCTCCAAGGCCATTAATTTGGTAGCATTATAACTCATCTTGTGCATTTGTGCGTTTTAGGTGGCAAGCAATCTTTTTGTTTTAGGCCGCTATAGATTATCATAATCAATTTATTCATGCTTCTTCAGTGTACAATTTGTTAGAGATAATCCTTTTCTTTTTTCCAAAAAATATATTTGAAAAATTCTATCAAGAATATTTGGATGATTCTTTGCTGAGAAAACTTATCTGAATCTTTGCAATGAACACAAAATTCATAAACTGAAAATAGCCCTTTATACAACTATATAATGAACTTATAAACATGTTTTTCTGTACAGCAGCAGTACCCTCAGGGTTTCTTCAATTATTTCCTATTTTTTCTCAAGAAAGACTAAACCTTTTCCTGGCTCAACAGGAAATAGAGCCCAGGTTTTTTACACTGTTTTTTAATTTTTTAAAAATATTTTTCTTTTTAATTTTAATTTTAGTTTTTAACTAAAAATGTTGGCCACAAGCTTAACATACCAATCATCTCGTGGCTTCGGATCTGTTGCAGGGATTATCTGTTTCCTACATGATTATCCTTGCAGATTGTATACCTTTGAATTGCATATCAACTGGATTATTTTCTCTGATCCAGGATTTCCTACGGGAGCCCATTCTCTCCCTACCACTGCCTTTCTAAATGAGCTCTTTCAGTTTTAATGATGACCAGGTAGTTTTCAAGGTCTCAGCAGATAACCTCTCCAGAAGGCTTGGCTGGAAAGCCAGCAATTAATCACAGGCACGACTGAACCCAGGCTCCCCTAAAAAGCCAGCTTCTCTGTGATAAACTCATTACCTGCTGGCAACATTTAAATTCTCTGGTCACAGCTATTAAAGCCAGAAGAGATTAATAGATCACCGTGGCCGACTCCCTCCATAAAACAGACCATTACGTTTCATGCAGTCACCTCTGCGCTAAGCCGAGCAACTCGGATACGATGAAAATACCGTTGAGAAGAGCAGCCGGTGTTGCCTTAGGAGCATCAAAAGAGAAACATTCGGACCGTGAGCAGTTTGTCTCCTGTTTAATCATTAGGAAAACTGGGGGGTACTTCTACCTTGAATCTCCCTGGTTTGTGTTATTCCTTTCACTAGCTTACGGTAACTTAACTTTTCAACTCAATAAAAATTTCAGCTGACAAACAGTATCTGTAATGCCCATAACTTCAACTATGGCATTTGCTTATAAATAATTTGCACAAAAGCATATGCTTTCCTTCTGGAGAAACGCATGACATGATTCCCTTATGAGTAGTTCAGTTATTAAACGTATTCATCCGCCTTAAAAAAAGTCTGAAAGGCAGAGCAAATGTGCTGTACTGGGAAAAATATTAGGGACTGATATTCAGCCCTACCTGTTAAGGACAACACACCATGAGAAAGCGTCTAAGTCTCAACCGAAGCCCTCGCCTTATTATTAGCAGGTGTCTTTTTCACACCAGAAACGTGTAATGTTTCTGTGAGCTTCCCAAAATGTGTGTAATTGGTAAAGCCAGCACCATTACTGCTACTTGGTGTTCTTAATCTTATTTTTTTGCTTTGAGAAGAAATGAGTAAACCTTGAAAATGACTGCAGGGAGGGCAGAGAACTGCACAGAACTATTTTACTTTAATCATCTAGAAAATACCTTTTCCTCAAGTCAGAGGTTTCAAGGTCAAATCGGTGTCTTCTTATTTTTCAGCTGAGATTGGGAAGGTGATCAAAGAAACTATACAACTAGAGTCCTGTCTCCACATCGTGAAGTAAAGAAGCAGTCCTACATCATGGATAAACTTATTTTTTTACAGCTGATGGGTGAGTTTATTCATAAGCTATTGTTGTTCATGCTTCCAGAGACCTTACATTATAAATGCAGATGAGGGCTGTACTTTAACGCTTAGGAAGCAGCCTTTCTAAACTCTTTGGCAGGGCTGTTGAGCTAAACAGAAAGCTTTTATCTCTCAGAATCTCTTGGGGCATATTAATCCTTCACTTGCAGGTTTGTCAGACGAAAAGCAGCTTGAATGGTTTGATATTTTTTTAATTGTGTCTGAAATACTATCGGTGCTGTACACAAAGCAGATAAAGCTAGCATCAAGACACCAAAAATCTTACGTGATGCCTCTTCATTTGCAAGATACCCAGCCGACCTGCTGCTGCTCAGAAAAGTGCTGGTTGAGGCTGAGGAGCAGCCCATCACTCCCAGTTCCCACTAACGAGCCCATTAGCGACGGCTGGCAAACAGGACCGCTGCGGAGTAAGAAATGAGTTTGTCTCGGAGAGTAAGCCAGACAAGCTGCGCCAGGGGAAGTTTAGGTTGGATATTAGGAAAAACTTCTTCACCCAAAGGGCTGTCAGGCACTGGCACAGGCTGCCCAGGGAAGGGGTTGAGTCTCCATCCCTGGAGGTATTTAAAAGACTGGTAGACGTGGTGCTTGAGGACATGGTTTAGTGGCGGACTGGGCAGTGATAGGTTAACGGTTGGACTCGATGATCTTAAGGGTCTTTTCCAACCTTAACGATTCTATGATTCTATGATTATATGCATGTACATGATGGCTACTGGGGGCTACCAGTGTGTTTTACCAAACTGGCAGCTGTAACACTGGCTAAAGTTACCTTCGTATCAAGAGTTCAGTAAACTATTGAATGAACTATTTGTGAGTGCTTTGAATGGTTTCCTTTAAAGAGGCATCTTCTAAGACTCAATGTAGCTCTCTGTGAACGGGAAAAATCCACGTTATCCCCTTGCTTTCTTCCCATCCCCTCTTGACTATTTATATATGCAATATATAGTACGTACTGTTAAAAAAGTCAGCTGTACACGTGGTTTGGGGACAGCACTGGACTAGGCTCTCTGCTCCGATGCCTGCATGGCTTTTCCTTCTGCCACCACGAGAGACAAAATACGGGGCCGGATGGGCCGATGGTATGACGCAGCATTTCTTACGCTCTTATGCGAGTTTGATCCTACAAATCCTTACTTATAAAGCAATCTTCTCTCATATAAGTAGCTTTGAGCACTCTGACAATACATGGTTCTTTATCTGAGCATCAGATCCACATTTTCTATAAAACAAAATGGGTCACAGTCATTTTTCTGTAAGTCTTTCACTCGACAGATCTACACCAGAGGAGAATCTGGTTTGCTGGGTTTAAGTGGGAAGCCTGCTTTTCTATGCCAAGTACTTTGCCAGGCATTTTTAAAACTTATCTTATCCATGTATTCTACACAAAACAATGACGCTCATTTTTTCAGCAAAATGGGAGAATAGCAGCCTAATTTAATGCAATCCCTGCAATGGCCCTTTTGAAAGTCAGGCAGGATTCAGAGTTGTTCAGACTGTTCCAGTTCTGAATGGCTTACTGAGTTTTGAAAATCTATTATTCAAATCTTTCTTTGCTTTTAATTTAGTTTTCTCCCCCCTTTTACATGAAATTTGTCAAAATCAAGGCAATATCTTTTAAAGTATTTTCAGAAAGAAAACTTGACCGCTGTTTTCTACCCAGTTCTTGAGTCAGGAAAACAGAAATATGAACAGTGGGCAAGAAGTCAGGCACTGGAGCAGCATTTAGTTCTGTTCTGTAAGCAGGCAGAGAAGTAATTTTGTGCCACAAGGAAGCTTTATCTCCATTAGATACCAAAAAATACCATTCCATTAATGGTAATATCAGATTTTCAGATTGCCATTTGTACATTTGTTCATTTTCACACATTGGAGTAGCTGTACCTTCAGTGTGAAAGTACAAAAAGTGCTGTAATCTCATCTTAAGCCTAACCATTTTTTGTTCGCTTTCCCACCAGCAACCCCAAAGAGCCATAACTTGCTTCGTGCAGAGTTAGCTGCGGATGTGAAAGGTGAAGAGACCGCATATTCCCCATCATTGTATGCAAGTTGCTTCGGACTCTCGTGTATTCTGCAGGTATATAAATGTGTAAGAAAGGGCCAAATATATCATGAATCTCATTGAAATGGATGATTAATATGTGAACATACAAAATTAATACATTGTCATGATAGCAAGAAAAACAGAAGAAAAATATTTACTATTATACTTGTGCAGAACACTAGGGATTATGTAGGGACATAAAAAAAGAGTTCACATTTCACATGGTCATATTTCAGTTTTACATTTTACATTGATTAATTAACTTTAAATAGTTTGCAGTAAGAGGGAGGAAAGCACTAACATGGATAGGAGGAAGAAATGAAATGACAGACGGAAGAAAAAACATTGTTAGTGATTTACACTGTATGGTTCAATATGCCCAGGAAAGAATGTGCGTGGTCTTGCTGTGTTTTAACTAACTCATGTAGGTGGCTCTGGACATCTCTCCCTTTTTACTCTTTTTTTTTTCTTTTTTCTTTTTTCTTTTCCCCAGGGAGGACATATATCTGTAGGTCAAGTAAAGAGGGTCTGAAGAACAACTACACCAGCAAGGAAGCAATGCAGAAGCAGAATCCTGAACCAATATTCAGTCATGCCCATTAATTTTGTACTGATGTAAGCAGATCCTTAATTCTGAAGTAACTTGTGCCTCGGGAAAAGGAGTGGAAGAGACTGTTATGTCCCCGTAGGCAGCAGCTGCTGGGGAGCATGATACAGTGAAGAGATGGGGAGCATGAGAGATGCAAAAGCTCAAACCGTCTGAAATTCAGGAGCAGTGGAGTTACCCAAGGAGAGGAGAATATGGACCTCAGGAGAAGAAATTATTTTAGAAGCATGTATATATCTGAATTTGACCCATCTTTATATCAGATGGGACATTGGATATAAAAGGAAATCTCTGTGATGAAGAGTGGAAGGTTGTCACCAGGCCATGGAAAAATCTCTTCACGAATTCATTACTTCCATGTTGGAATTCAGGAACAGAGGAGTGTAAGATCAAACTAGCTCACGCGCTGCGACTCTTAAAGTAGCTCTTTTTCAAAATAGAAATCATATCTGATCTCTCCTTTGAAAAGAACAAAAAGTCTTGTACAGAAAGTTGCAAAAAGTTCTGGATCAGATTCTGTGGTCGGCAGCTCAAGCAGCTTAAGATGATCAAAGCTCCGGTCGAGTTTTTTTTGCAAGAGAGTTCCGACTCCTGTGTACGTGCCTGTGCTCGAGGGGCTGCGGCAGGACAAATGTCCAGCCAGCGGTAGCCAGCGTCATGAAGCAGCTGAAATGGAGGACAATGACAACCAGCTTTGGGGTGGAACTCCAGGTGAACCACAGTAAAACATCGCCATCACTGGAGAATTAATTATGTCAGTCAATGTAAACATGAAACGTAATACCGAATTATAGATACTATTCCAAAGGAAAAGACGTCAAAGAGTTCCTGGCTTCAGACTGCCTTGGTCTGAGCTCTGTCTCTGGTAGCCTTCTGCAAGAGATGCATATAAGATATAAACATCCACATAGGAGGCTTGCAACAACTGTCCGCTGGGTCTGAGCATCTCCTGTGAGTCGGGGAAGGCAAACAGCGTTTGAAGAGGCAGCAGCCTGGCAACTAATAAACAGCACATTACTCTGCATCTCATAAATCGCCGTGAAGTTCATTTATTCTCTTCTGAGAATGAATAACGAATGTGCAGCCTCTTCTTGCCAGTTATTGTAGCGCTACACAAAGCGATTTAGATGTGGAAGCTGCTATTAATAGCAGCGAACAAGCTCCTAATTGGATTGTTATGTAATGGCATTGTTATGAAACCTAGTTAGGGTTTGACACCTTCTGTTTTCTACAAGCAACATTCAAACCCCCAAACAAATCCATGGTTAGCAGTACGTAGCGTGAAACAAAGACTAAATAATTACCAATCTTTCAAAACTCAAATAGGATTAAAAAGGGGGAAAAAAAAATCATTTATCTGAATTCTGGTAGAAATGAGGTGGAAGTGAATCATTCAAGAGATCTGCTGTTCAAAGGGATACTTTAAAGTAACTTTCTTCAATGCCTGCCCTGCAAATCCTGACAAAGAATTCAAAGTGGCCTGTTTCTGTGACTTGTGAAATCTCAGAGAGTTTTTTTTCTATTAAAAAAATGGGCTTTGAATGAGTACAAACAGAATATAGGTTAAGGAGAAAGAAGGACCAGAAAAGATCTCTCTGACACACTGATACAAATCACGTACAAGGATTAGGCATGGATCTCTGCTTTTGTAAATGACAATACAGGTGTACCTATATAGTTTGACATTTTTTAAGTAACTTTAAAAGAAAAAAAAAAAAAGAAGAGAGAAACAAATGGGGATGACATTTTGTTCCCTGCCATACAGAAGGAGAGAAAATTGCACTCCATTAGGAGAGAAGCTTTTATCTGGGGTGGCCCTTCGCAGTGCCTCTATTCTTGGTTATTCTGAAGGCTGGAGCATCACTAATGCAATGTACAGCGCCGGGATCTTCTCCTCCTGATGAAACCCAACTACTGTCCTCTAGTTGGGAGGTTATCTTCCTTTTGATACAACAAACGCAGCAGCACACAGAGCCTACAAGAAGCAGGAGCCCTCCAGAGGTCTGTAGTTATATGTGTGTAATAATAATTAAAGAGATGAAAATTCTTGGCCAACACTGCACAGCTCTAATGCCTCTTGGTTTAGTCTTTGACCGTGAAATTACCCCTCAACATGCACGGTGCCAGCAATTGTTGTTTGATCAGTGTAATCTATAACTTTTTGTGGCAGAGGTCAATCAAGGCTGTCGCTCCCAAACTGCTTCCTTAATGAAGGAGCCTGGGATTCTCACACAAGCAATGTCATGAACACTTCAGCTGTCTGTCCACAAACAGGCATCCTCGTGTTTGTGCAGAGAAATACATGAAGTTGCTTCCAGTTGAGTCACCTCTTAAATTTCAGGAAGCGATGAGAGCGGTAGCAGCAGCGTGGGAGGAAAGCAGGGTGCGGCGGCAGCATCGTGACCTGCACGTAAAGGAATTTAGCCCCTGCCACAGAGAGGGGGGATAGCAGGAGCCAGACACAGCCTACGTACGCACAGCTATACGCACGCCATCGCATGGATTGCCTCTGTCGTCTGCAGCAGTTTTGCAACTGGTAGGATATTCTGGGTTACGGTCTTTTTTATTGCTTTTTTTCTGGCAACAGATACTATACTCAGCCGTGCTGCCTCCATGTTGTTTTCTGCTTCTTGTCACTTTACATTGTCTCGGTGATGATAAAAACCCTGATTTATCCAGCACAGGATGTTAGGAAGGGTTTATATCAATAAAGGAAAACTCTACTTCAGTTCCTTCCTTGTTAAAGCACCCAGAGGCAGCAGCCAAAAGGCTTACAGAGATTTGATGCACGATGTCCCAGCACCACAGTAATTACAGCAAGCATGCCTAAAAAGCTGTGATAACTTAGGATTCAGCAACTGTTGAAAGGAACAAGACCTTATAGAAACCAAGCAGGAATTTGGGTGGTCCAGATGTCTTCCACATGTATCCACTTAATTATCAAGAACTAGAATCTTTTATCCATTATATGTGTGTATGTACATATATATCAGTATGCATAAAAATACATATATATCTCCAGACTATTAACTTCATTAGAATATTTCAGCATCACAGGGTAGAAAATAATACCAGAATCTTCTCCTAAAATAAAGTATCAACATGCTTTCCTACTCCTACACATCAGATGAAATGAGTTTTCCCTTAAATGCATCTTTTCACTAGTAGTATAGTTTGTCTGCATAGTTACGGCTCTTCTGTAATCTCACTTGTGCGAGAAGGAAGAGGGATAGAGCAGCTCCTCCAAGCAGTAACGCTATTTCGTATTTCTGTTGTGGCAGTACCGAAGGGTTCCAAGAGGATACAAACTGACTTTGTCACCCATCTCGCTGCAGGACAGAGTTCATCAGACCTACCAAGTTCCTCCACAGTCCTATGATTTCTTAATTCTCGATTATCCTGAATTTATACTGGTATAAATTAATACTTTTAGAATACTTCAAAAACTTTTAAAATACTTTAAAATACTGTCTAAATCTTTAAATGCTGTTTACATTCTAAATACCTTAAAAATATTTGAAAGTTACCTTTAAATGATGTTTGAATATGGGGAATTTTTTCCTATGTCTGATGTCACTTTTTTCCTCTGTAATAGTGTTTTTTCCACCCTTTGCATTGCCCGCCTGCAGTGATAGTACATCTAGCTACAACCTGCTCTCTGTATATACTGCTGATCACTGTTTTTCCCAGGGTATGGCAACCCAAGCTTTCTCCTTGGTGAGTGCATGTATTTATTGTCTGTCTATTGTCTATTAATATCCATTACCATTTCTTGCTGGGTTTATATATACTTCATTTCATGTGTCGGTCATATTTTTCCTTGATTCTGACATTTTATACTGATGGCCAAAATTAATGAGAGAAGTGAACGGACCAGTAATTTCCAATGATAATTTTGCAGTCGGACTACTTGTTTGCACGGAGAAGCAGTGAGTTTGTTTGTGGCACCACTTTGATGCTTATTTTGGCAACCCAGCTTACAGAGTGTTAAAAACCCAAACTGTTCCTGGGCCTTCTGGTACTGTCGTTCAAAGACAGAAACACAGCTAGGTCGTGACTAAGGCTGGGACAGAAGAACCTTCCAGGGTGATTAAGCTATTGAAGCGCTCTTTTCTCCTTTGCGGTACTTAGCTGTGGAAGGTGGAATCACAGAGGAAAAATTTGAGCTGAAGGAAAGATGGTTTTCCAATGGAGAAACCGAGAAGCTGCGTCTCTGCAGGATATCATCCAGGAAATACCATTTTTTGTTTTCCTCTGGATTTTACCAGTTGGGTTTTTTTATAAATGGAAAGACTTCCCTGCAATTCTGAATCAGAAAGATTCTCTAAAGAGAAGTCAGGATGGGGAAGGAGCTTACCTATAGCTTGTGCCAACAGGAGGATACAGTGTCGAATATTCACATATCATAAGCGAGGGTAAAAACCAGACTGTACACGAGTAATTCCCGTTGATCTTAAACTACCAAGCTCCTGCAGTACAGACTGTGGCTATCATTGGACTTCTGGTACTGTTCTATGCCAATAACCAGTCCTATGAGGTGTGGTAAAATGTATTCAGGGGAAAAAAAAGATAGTTGATTAATTCTGGTGATTAATGTATTAAATCTGTATTTACAGCCAAAATGACTAGTAAAGGTATACATAAAGCATAAATGAAAACATTGCATATGTCTAATCATTACTTGGTGTATAAATCACACTATATTTCGTATTACTAGAAAAATACATACTTGAGCCAAAGCTTAAATACAATTAAGGAGATTAACCTAATTCAGCAGGTTTCTATGCCCTGTATTGGCCATCAATTTTGCTTGAAATAAAAATGCTGGTAGCACATCCATTGTATTTCACAGTTCCAAGAGAAAAACTAGTCCTCCAAGTGTGAAAAAGTCCTTCTGGTTATTTCTACTGGTTATTTAGTGCTAATACATCGAAAGGAAGATAGTGCTGTAAAGCTGATAAAGACCCAGGCTGAGTGAAAGTTCCTTCCTGTAACACAGTATTTCCGAAAGCTATTTGCAACAACTTTGTTTGCTGGAATCTCCGAAACACAGGGTGTCCATCCCACCCGAACCTGGCGAGCCTCTGAGCATCTCAGCTGGTGCTCCGCAGGTACCTAAGCACCCTGATGTAGCAGCTGTCGGAGCCAGTTATTTATTATTTGTGCTGTCCAAACAGGCATCTGATAAAGCTGCCTATTCATTCCGATGGCCGCGGAGGCTCGTCTGTGGCATTGCCTTCTGTCTGAGGTCAGCCCCTGTTTTACTCCGTTCGGCGAAGGGCCACTGCACGGGAACCGCTCCTGTCCCTCTCAGCACGGCCTATATTTGGATGGCCGTAAGCGAAAGGCCTGCGTTCCTCCACTCCTTCGGTACGCTGTCAACGCTGCTTCTGAATTGCAAAGGTGAGCAGAAAGAAATATTGAAATTGCTGATTTTGCCCCTTGCCTGGAAATGCTCACGTTTGGTCTGAAGTCCCACTGTGAAATGTCTCTCTTCATTTCAAGCAAGGGGATGGTGAAGGGCTAGGCTGGAGAAGACGCTTGCCCTCAGCTGACCCAAATGTAAGCAAGAAGCAAACACTTTGCACTTTAATGTATATCTGGAGAGAACGTAGGCAGAGAACTGACAGGATCATCCTTAATTTGCTCAGTAAACAGAACAGTAAAGATCATTACAATAGCCTTTTGTACCATAAAACCAGGGAGAACAAATATTATGTTACATACAACTGAAACACAGCGGTCACATTCACAGCTGTGGCCTTATCAAGATCTTCCGCGCTACAACAATAAATGTTCTGTGCAGCTCGAGATAACACGGTAAAGGAAATGTTGGGAAATGCTGGCGCTCTTGCAAATGATTAAAACAAAAACAGAAAGAAAGAAAAAGGGGTTTCTTTTATTAGCTATTTACATTTTGCAAAGTAACCCCACTTGAAAAGGAAACCAAAACTTCCCGTATTCAGATAGTTTTGTTCCAGTGAACTGATTTAGACAATTTGCACTTAATTCAAGGAATCGTTTTTTGATATTTTTTGGCCAGTAAATAGGAATATATTTGTTGCTCTGAGTATTCTGAAGTATGCCGAGTGCAATATGTGAAGACGTCAGAAATGGCATTCTGACAAAGTTAAATCAGTCTACAGGCTAGCTGTTTGGAAGTTGTACATATCTTTATTCTTATTTCCTTTCATTTTTCTCTTACTGTTAGCACTCCCTGCTGTCTAGGTCATGAAATCAGTTACTGCATTTCTCTTCTACTTATATTTAAAGCCTCCACAAGTCTTACAACTGTGTTTTTCTCAAAAGTCAGCCTTCTTCGCAGTCGACGCTGTCTCAACACTAGCCTATGCACTGGTTCTTTCAAGATCTTCCCCTTTGCTGACCAAATCTTTTCTCCCCTCTTCCGCTCAACCTGTCCAAACTATTGCCAACAAAATATTTCCCTTTTCTCACCTCTCTTGAGAATGTTCCCCCACTTCTAAAATCTCAACATGGACTTATTTCCTCCATAAAATTCAAGCCTGCCTCTTTTCTCAGCTCTGATTAACTGCATTACTGCTTGGTTCTGGCCTCACCTCCTCTTGGAAAGCCATTTCGTCTCCAGTGCTGGGAATGCCCGTGTATGGGAAGCAGGGGACATGGGTATTAATTTCTTTCTTTAACTTTCTTCATCAAAAGGATGCTCTGAATCTAAAACATACGGTAGATGAAATTACTTCGAGTCACCTCCCTCGTTTGTGTTAGGAAATGCCTGGAAATGTTTACAAAACATTCACCAAAAAGCATTCAGAATGAAGATTCAGCACGACTTAAATGATTGCATGCGATTTCTACCAAATGAATAGAGATGTCTTGAACTTTTATTATCTATCCTTGACTTTCAGTCCCTGGTTAGACCAGCCTAGGCTTTACTCCTTGTTGTGATAACTGGCAATAATATGCAGCAGGCTTTGGGGTGACTTAGGAATAACTGAAGCACATCGTATTATTCCCATTCCTTTTCACTGCCTCTTCCTGTTCCCGTTCTTATGGGAGCTGTGGTACTGGATTCATCAGACCGGCAGGTAGTCATGGTGGGTTTGTAGCATTTTGGAGTTGCCTGTGTTCTCCGATGCCTTTATGGAGCTTGCTTAATGCAAGGGGAGCACAGCAGACGAGCAAATGCAGACTCCTGTGTTTTCTATTTCATTTGTAGATCTGTGAGCTTCTATGGAGTATGTCAGCTGAGATCATAGTTAATTCATAATCTTGATGATATTGAGGTTGTCATAGCCAGCTCTTCCAGATGCATATATTTCTCTTGAATTTATATGACAAGGTAACATTAAAATCAGACCTCTTACCACGCCAGAGAAATGCTTGTATTTCTCAGAGTCTATCACCACTGAACCAAGAGTAACAAACCCCTGGGAACTCTGGAAGAAGATATATTTATCCTTTCTTGAGTCATCCAGTCACACAGGGCTCAAGGCTGGTGCTAAAACTTCCAGAAACATTTTGGAAAGCAACCACAGAAATCAATCAAACAAACAAAACCCTCGAAGAGCGGTAAGAGGAAGCTAGAGCAGCACATCAGAGCCAGCACTCACTCGTCAGGACGTCCCATCTCCGCTCCGTCAGCTTCTGCCACACGTGCCACCTCCTCCAGTGCACCACCTCCAACATTGCTGGGCTTTTTGCTCACACTTTGGAGGCCTGATGCCTCCCGAAACTCTGCAAGTTAGGTTGCAATGACCATCAAGCTGTCTCGCTTAAATGATTGATCTGCTTATATTTGTCAATACTAGTTTCCCTGAAGTGGTTCAACTGCTCCCACACGTGAAATGAGCATTGTCAGCAACAGATCCATACCCTTGTACAGACAAGATTTCATGAGCAATTTTCCAAAAGTAACTTGAGTTTCTGGGGTCTGACCAGGTGAGTTTTGTTGTTTCTCTGCCTTTCCTTGGAAGGAGCTTTGTCAACGTGTTGTACCTCCCTGGCATCTTACCTGCGGTCGATTCTTCTACGTGGGTGATCTCTTTCCCATTCCTCCACAAAGGAGAGTGGGGAGGAATTTAATGAAGTCTGGGTCTAGATGAGTTTCAGAGAAATTTGTAACAGTTATGTCTGTATTTATCACATCTATATTTCAGACCAGAGCGTTTTTTTGTTAATGTTGGCAACTTGGAACAAAGAAAATCTTAAAGTTATTAAATGTAAACTGTGTTAGCCAGCTGATGGGGAAGAAAATCCAGACCACTTGAATGGCATCTTGGAATCATTCAACATTAATTCTTGAAATGAACATCAAAGATATTTTTGCTGTATGGAAAATTTTCATCATTTAATTTGGGTTTTTTGCTTATCTGTTCCTCACTGTACCATCTAACTGCAACCGAGCTGTGCATATGTGTGCGCGCGCGCCCCGATACATAGTTATTGACATTCGGGTATCCGCTCCTGGATGTGGTAGGTAGCCAATACAGAGAAGCAGTTTACAGCCCAGTGAGGTCTTGCAGAATTCAGTCTGGGCGCTCTTGTGGCTCCAGTGCCCAGAAGAAAAGCGCAGTCTGGAAAAATCTTTTCTGTCTTCCTCTGCAAAATGACTTTTGAGGTTCAGCAGTAGTCTTGGCAGACTGTAAGCTGGCCTGTCTGCTTAAGAATATTTACAGCTGAACTTGTCCAAGCTGTTCTCATTACCACGTCCACCAGGTGATCTACTGAAAACAAGGAAAAGAATCCCATTAACTTTAGTAGCTACTGGGGTAGGTCCTTATTCAACTCAGATGGGAAGGGCGATTTGCCTACAGATGAATATAACTGATGATGAAACCAGTAATAATCCAGCCGGTCAATGGCTCAATTTTGAGAAGGAGAAATATCCTGTTCCCTTTTTTAAACATATATTGTAACTATGCAGTAATGCTCCTAAATGTTACAGTTTAGAATACCTTTGCTGAAGCATTCTGGACACTTTCAATTCATCACTGGTCTTTCCTTAGTTAGATTTAAGGACTTGAAATGTTATTGCTTCGAGCAGTGGTGTTTGCTGGCTTTGTCACTGAATTCCTGAATCTGGCATCCCATTGGCATGGTTTCGGTCATTAAGTGCATAAGATAGCAACCTTCTGCATGCTTTTCTGTGTTCTGCTCTTCCTTCTCACCTTCCAGTCCTTGCTCCATTGACTAATTCGTTCATAGCTTGAAGTATCTTTTTTTTAAATAGTATCTATCATTCAAATCCATGCCACGCACGTCAGCGGCAAAAGGTTTAATTCCTGGAGTGTCGCTGACTCTGCTACTTGCTTGTAAGAAGAGCTGTGTAAATAATGTAATATTTTGTTTGCTAGGAATTCATAAAAAATTACTCAGCCCAAAATTAAAGCGCATTAAAAAGAAATCACTCTCTTCAAAGGCATTATTTTCAAGCAACATTCTTAATTAAAAATACCTTCAAATAAAAAAGAAGAAAAATGTATTATTTAAAATTCTGAGATGAAACTTGTATCTTATTAGAGTATTTCTGTTTCCTTTCCAATGCAAACAAAACATGTCAGTTTTGCTCAGCCTGTATTTTTGGCCTTGCCCCCCCAAGATTTAAAAAACCCCCACATTAATTTTTCATCTAGTTCTCCCTGTAGTGCTTCTAGAGGTAGGAGTTAAATGGCTGGCAATGCCTCCTAGTCTGTCAGGAGTAATGCTTTTTTAGGCCAGAGAGAAGTTTTGGTCTCCAGCATACCAAGAGCATGACAGAATCACTGAGCTATCAAATCAGTTATTCTGACAACATCTTTCTGGTTCACTGAAAAGTAAATTAATCCCACGTAAGACTGCTCCAGCAGGAGAATAAGAGTGAGCACACACACTGCCATAGTCAGGTAGTAAGGTGCTTGCCAGGAGTGCAAATAATGGATAAATAATTAATTTTCTTTGGGGAACCTTCAAGGATCTACTTCTCTGAGTGCTTATGCACACATGGTGGAACAAGGGCAGCAAGGGATTGAGCAAGATTGCTTCCCCATTGAAAAAGAAAACAAGTCCTAGGTCAGGTTGCTCAGCAGCTCCACCGCGGCTCTTTACGACTCACTGGAGACCTGGGACGTCTGGGACTGGCACCAGTTTCTGGAGTCAGCACCGATCAGAAGGTGTTTGGGAGGGAGCTGCTCCAGCAGAAGACATTAGGACTCACTTTAGACCACCGTCATCACTTGGAAATGGTAGGCTACCACGAGTGAGTCTCCGGCACACCGGCCAGGGGATGGTACCAGTGCTTCTGCGCCCCCAAAACTTTATTTAGCAAAGTCCAACAGCTCCAATGAGAAAACAAAAAAGAGATACAACATGTGGTGCAACAGATAATTCGGTACTGACCTGAAATCTGTTGCCTCCAGTTCCATTTTTTACAATGAACTGCAAACCCATATATTGTCCTCTGTGTGCTTTCTCACAGTTGATCCTTTTTCTATCCTGTTCTTGGATCTTTCCTTGTTTCCGCATACCTGTTTGATCTTTTCATTCATTAACCTCTCTCCATTTTTCCTGCTGTCTTCAGATATTCATTTTTCTATCCACTTCCACATTGATTCTTTTTGTTTCTGACCCTAACAACTGTTTTACTTTCTTTCAGTTTCCTTTTACTTACTCCTTTTTCTTAGAAAAAGTTTTCTCCCTTTGTTCCCTGTCCTCTTCATTTGTTATGTTTCTGCGATTCTCCATTCCTATTATAAAACTCATTTACTCTCTGTCTCTTTTCCCATCTCTCACTACGCAAGCCATGTAACTCCATCAGCCACAGGTCCATTCGTCTAATTTCCCCCTTCCATCTGCTGTCTAACACCTCTCCCTTCCTCTCACTCCCACACAGCACTCTCTCTTCCTTTTTTTGTTCCCAGTTTGACATCTCTCCTCTGACTTTTCCATTGCACTCCTACCCGCCGCCCTCCCTGCTGATCGTGCTAGCAGCAATGTTCAGCTTCGGTGCTTTATCTCATAGATCTCAGCTTCCTTCACCTCCTCGTTGCGCGGTAGATCAAGCCCACGGCCACCTTCTTGGCCCATTCAGGGATGTTCGTCATGCATCATCAATGCCAGCCTCTGTGGAAAAACAACGATACTTTCAATGTGCTGTTAAGGAGGCATTGGTATCGCATTTTAAATCCACAGGATAGGGATATTCGATTGATCAAATTACAGTTTTTCAGCTTCACTGCAATGACGTACCTGTAACTGCTTCGGTGTTTTCAATCAGTTGCCCCAAGGCAATAAGCCCTTTGCCACAAGAATACCTGCAACCCTGGGAAGGACCAAGGATTTTTGTTCAAGACCATCTGGTCGTAAAGCCAGTATTTATCTAAACCCAAGATTACTCAGGTTTTCAGGCCATTTTCTGTCTAGACCTCTGCTGTAAATGGCTGTTGCATTTGTTCACGAACCAAATATGCAATATTCCTAGCAGTCCTCGTAATGAGAAGTCTACACGAATGACCTTTTGAAAGCTCTCTGACTCCTTCAGAACATAATCAAATTGAAAATCTGTATTTGCAAGATCAGAAATAAAATGAAAACCTCACTTCGGCTATCTAAAAATAAAGCCGTATGAAGAAAAGACCTTGCTGAATAGCAAACTCTTAAAATAAATACAGTTTCCTTTGCTACAATAAATGTTGTTTCAGATTCTAAAGATGAATATATAATTCGTTCCACTGAGCCGTAGCATTTTGTTAAACTGCAAGAACTTTAGAGGAACAGCTCTTCGGTTTCTTACAGACTTGAACTGCTTACTGCTCTCTTAAAAAAAACTTCTGGAGAAGAGAAACATGCTCGGGGATGGTTTTTAAGCCTTTTTTTTGGTTTATTACTGAGATCTGACTTTCTGCATCCGCTAGATCAACCACGGATTAATTGTTTCTGTGGCCTTAGTAGAAACCTGAAGTTCCAACCAGCTTTTAGAAGTTAACCTAGTGGGCCAGATCCTCGGCTGCCATTCCGGCTGCTTTGGTCTACTCGGGAAGAATTTGGAGAATGTGTGGAGTGTTTAAATGGCGGCTACAAATTATGGGTTTGTTTCAGCTCAAGAGTGAACTACATTTAAGAGATGATTGCTCTAACAAGAAAAAAAACCCTCTAAACTGAAGTGTTTCCAAGCTATTCATCACTTCCCTAGTATCTCTCCTCATGGAAATTCTCCAAGTCCTATGATACTGATCTTGTAAACAATTATTTTCTTTCCTTAGCTCCTGCAATAAAACTCATGCTTGGTATTTCTGTCAGAACTCCTTGGCCCCTTCTTGGACTTTTTTTTTTTTTTTTTCAGACTGGGAAATGGGAAAAAAACCAAATGGAATTTTTTTTTTTTTTAAATCTCAGTTTGGATCATGCATCCTTATAATGTCATTAAAAAAAAAAAACCCACAAAAGCAACAGCAAGAAAAGAGAAAGTGAATTGACTTCAGTAATTTCTTCTGAATATTTTTTTATTAAATAATAAATGTATGGCACAGTACCAACAGATACTTTGGCCAAATGCTTGTTGTCAGAATATACTATTAGGAAAAAATGATACAGGGCAGGGGAATATGTTTCATTTTTGAATGTCTATGCGTGTATAGATAAGGAACCTGGCAGACATGCCCCCGTAAATACTCACAATCATCAGACCACTCTGGGGTTTCGGGACTGCTGATTGCGTTATTTATGCAGATATATACAAAGTTATGCACAACTCGCATGTTATATTTTCGTTAGAGGCAACTAAAAAATACGCCACCGTTCTGAATACTTTGTAATGCACATTCCCTTCGCTGATCTGAGAATAGATCCAGTCTTGCTTCAGTGTAAATTTGCCGGCCTAAATTGAAACATCCTCCAGTCTTTTCGTACTGGCGCTGCTGCACACAGCGTTTCCCTGGAGAGGAACTCGGGGAGTAAACGCTTTGTGCTTGCTCACAATTTCGAAGAGTGCCTTCGCTGCCGCCTTTATGCCGTGGATTTGATGCGTTTGTACGAGGTGCCGCTGCCTCACCCAGAGGGAAAATCCCCGCCGTACGCAGGCTCGCGCGTATGCGTCGTCCGCGCGCAGGCGTCCCCCTTAGTTTAGGGAAGAGTTGGCGGGTTTTTTAACTCTTCCGACAAGATCCGGATCCCGACTCTAGAAACGCTGGAGCTTTAAACTAAAAGAAACCTTTGTGGATATATTTTGTACGCCTGTCTTCTCACCGATCAAAATAAGGATTTAGATGCTTCAGGCTGCCTAGACTCCAGCTGCCTTTTATAGTGAAGCTCTAGTTGTACCGCAGACTGACATACTCAACGCTTTAAACATTTAAAGGTGCCGATGTTAAATTAACTCATGACTTATCTCACCGCCACTCAGTTTATCAGAGAGGAATAAAAGCAAAATGAGGCGACTTGCCTAAAGCGAAGCAAATAATCATCGGCAAAGCCTAGGCCAGAGAGAAGAGTGAAGTTACAAAGGCACTGGTGGCACATATACAGTTGAAAAGCTTTCTAAAGGAAAAATTTCAAAGTTGGGAAACAGCGAGTTTTGGTTTCGAAAATCGTTATAGTTCCAACAATTAGCATTTCTTCATCTGCTACTATTTCTTTAAATATTTTTAAAAAGGAAATCTGTTGGAGAAACCAAATCTAAACATACACACGTTTTTCAGTTACCCCCCAAAATTCCAACGCATAAACGCTTTATTTATTTCAATTTATTTATTTCAACAGCATTTTTGGTATTGGTTTCAGAAACGCCACAACAATCGCATTCCAAACACTTCAAAATCGAACACACGTGAAGTATCTTGCCCAATTCTCTCTTGAATTTCAGTACGACTCGGACGGCCTGGTAACCCCTCATTCCGTGTTCAGTCGCGGTCTCTGATGATGCGGTCGCACGCTATTTTAACAGAGAAGCCTGCCCTTATTTGGGACAGAAATTGGCCCAAGGTCAAGGAATTGAGGCAGCTGTTGGCGATGACATTTTATCTCCATCGCCGCACCCGTGCTCTCCGCGTTGCGTTCTCAGCCCTCGCCGTCTCTCTCCGCCGCAGACCTAGGACCGCTCTTATCCCCGGGCGGCGCTGGCTTTGGCGTGCACGGCGCTGCCTTCGTAGCGCGTCCGTCCCAGCGTCTCCTCGCAGCTACGGCCGACGTCGACGTCGCGACGTCCCTCCACGCTGCCGACGCCTCCGGTGACTTCCAGTCAGCCGTTCCCCTTTCGCCGCTCCCGCTCGGGATCTCCCAGGCTGGATCCCGCGGGATCCAGGGTGACCGACCGCCGCGGCTGGTTTAGGGGAGCTGGCCGCAGAAACGAGCCGAGGGGTGTGCACATCCCGGCTTCGCGGAGTGTGACCTAAGCGGTGCGTAAGGAGATACGTAATTGCGACGGAGGTGTTCGCGCCACGGCAGGCGGGCGGTGAGGAGCGGGGCCCGCCGGTGCCGTGGCCTCCGAGGGCCGGGCGGTCGAGGCCGGGGCCTTCCCGCGGAACCCGGCGGGCCCGGCCGCCGCCACCCGCGCACGCGCGGTCCCCCTGCCGCCGTGACGCCACGGGGCGGGGCACACCCCCCACCCCCCCGCGGCCCCGGCCGGGCGGTTTGTGACGTCAGGCGGTCGCCGAGGAGCGGGGCGCAGGTGCATCCGTTTCCTCAGGCGCCTCGCGCCTCCGTCCCCGGTGCGGAGCGGGCTCCTTCCCCCGCTGCAGCGCGGGCCCCCGGCCGCAGTGTGAGCGCCCCGTCCCGTCCCCCCCCTCCGCGCTACGGCGTCCCCCGACGGGCGGGAGGAGAGGAGCCGCGACGGGGCGGCGGCGGCCGGCGGCGGGCTGGGGTCGCTAGGGGGAGGCACGGCACCGGGAGACGGCGGGCAGCGGCCCCGCCGGCCGCCAGTCGCCTCGGGGAAGGCGGGGGGGAGAGGGAGGCGGAGGCTCCCCTCGGCCGGCGGCGCCGCGCCCCCCGCCCCGCTTTTGCTTTCCATTTCGGCGCCACCTCCCCCGGCGGGCTAGAGAGACAGAGAGGAACACTTACATATATCTATATATATATATATTTATTTGTTTCCCTAAAGGGCGAGGGGAGGGGAGACCGGAGACCTGCGCGCCAGCTGGCGGAGAGGAGGGCGCGGAGGCAGCCCCGTCACGGGAGGCGGCGGCGAGGAGGAGGAGGAGGAGAAGAAGCCGGCGCGGAGCCTCGCCTCGTAGCCCCTCCGCCCTCACCGCCTCGCCGTCCCTGGCCGCCGGAGGTACCGGCGGCCGCCCGTCCTCATGATGGCCTCAACCACCACCTGCACCCGGTTCACCGACGAGTATCAGCTCTTCGAGGAGCTCGGGAAGTAAGGACGGAACCCGCCGGGCGCGCCCCGCCGCCGGGGGAACGGAGCGGGGCGGCCGGTTCGGGGCTGGGGAACCGGCGTTGCCGGGGCTGGGGCGGGGGGAGAGGCACCGCTGGCTGTGAGGGCTCGGTGCCCGAGCCCCGGTGCGGGGGTGCCGCGACCGCGGGCCGCCTTACCGATGCTGAGGGTCACCGGGGGGAGCGCCCCGGCTCCCGCCTCTCCCCCCGCCGCCACCCCGGCGGGATTTGCGGGCTGGGGGATCGGCCCCGGGGCGGTGAGAGGCTCCGGGCGGGCGGCGGGGAGCTGCCCTCGGCCTCCCGAGGCGGGAGGTGCGGGAGCTGCCTTGTCCTTATTCATTATTTTTTAATTATTGGGGCTGTAGCGGGCGGGGGGGGGGGGGTGTCTCGGCCGGTGAGGGGCCGCGGGGCGGGAAGCGGCGCCCCCCGGCGGCGGGGCGGGAAGCGGCGCGCGGCCGGGGCCGGCGGCCCTCGGCCCCGATCGCCATGTTGGCGGCACGGCGGGGCGCCGGTGCCACCGGCGGGGGCCGGGGCCGGGGCCGCGGCCACCGCCGCCGTACAGCCCCGGCGGTGTGTGCCGGCCTGCGGGCAGGGGAACCTGCCCTCCCTCGCCCAGCCGCCAGCCGGGGATGGCTTCGGCCGTACCGCTTGCGCCCGCGTTTCTGACCAGAGTTTACTCTTGTGGTGAATAAAATCAATACTGGCCGGCACTCTGTGAAAATCCTTATTTTCTTTCTTTTTT
Source organism: Platalea leucorodia (assembly GCF_965183815.1). Lineage (NCBI taxonomy): Eukaryota > Metazoa > Chordata > Aves > Pelecaniformes > Threskiornithidae > Platalea > Platalea leucorodia. Next base: position 4,178,556 of record NC_138828.1, on the reverse strand, counting down.
TTTTTTTTTTAATTCTGCCGACATCACACCTCACACTGAAACCCGTTACAACCCTCGCACCGGTAATGGCAGTGAACTGTTTCAGTCGGGCTGACACTTTGTCCGCTTCTTGGTTTGCAGAGGGGCGTTCTCCGTCGTGAGAAGGTGTATGAAAATCACCACAGGACAAGAGTATGCTGCCAAAATTATCAACACCAAAAAGCTTTCGGCTAGGGGTGGGTATATTTTAACCTAGTCTTTATGATGCCTCCTCCCTGTTTTTTGCATTCTTGTGGTAAGCGTTAAAAAAATAATAAAAATAGCTAAATGATTTAATAAATTTCTTAATACTTTTTTTTTATTTACTTGTTGGGGTTGTTTTTTTTTTTTCATTTCCTTGGTGCTTGGCTTTTTCCTATGTTAAATGTTTCATGAATTGACTGAATGGAGGTCTGAGGTTGATATAAAGCATTTCAAGAAAAGATGGACAAACACTAAAACAATTTAACGTAATGCAGCCTCTTCATCTTTGTATCTAAATAATTTTTGAGTATGAGCTTGCAAGCATTTTGCAAGCTGATTTTTTGGGGAAGGTTGGGAAATAATGTTTCCATTATAGCTTTTATTTTAAATATTATAGCTTTACCGAATTCTCTGTTTCCATTGCATTTAAACATGAACATCAAGGCCTATCTGACTATGAATGCATGAGAAAAAAATGTATTTCTACCTCATACTAAACTTTGTTACGAGAAGAAAATAATGTTAAGGAAGAAAATTATCATTTTATGAACTAACCATTTGTGAAGCAAGTCATTCTGATTAAGTGATGAACTGTTTTACTGGTACAACCCCACAGTGCTACCTGCTGTACAGCTTGTTTATACTTTCTGTGTGATGCGTATGTTTCTTAGATATTTTCAGTATTGGTGGATATGTTTTTATGATACATTTGAGGTAAATATACGCATACTGTGGGTTAATATTGTCAAAAGCAAGCCTTAGTGGTGGTATGTCAGCTGCTTGTTAAGTTCGAGCCAGAGTGCTTGGGCTAGGATGTCGGGGATTACGGATTATTCTCCGTTAACGTTGTCCGTGTATTGATATGAATTTGTGGTGTGGTAAAGAACATGGAAGTGAACAAGCAAACAATGGCAGAGTGTAAACCTGTTTATGGCCTGGTTTGCTTTTGACGCAAAGGAATCGCTGCAGGTAAACAGCAGTTTGAATTAATTCATCAAATTTAAACATAAAATGTTACATATGACATTACGGCATATTCTGGTAACGTCCTGCGCTCTGATAAAGGTCTTTCACCATTGTGTCAATACTCTTTAATTTCAGCTGATGAAAGTTGTGTGAAAATTTACTTTTTACCTTTTGCTGAATTTTAGTCTTCATACTCTCACCGTGAGATTTCTTTTCCTTTGTTTTTCAAAAGGTACTTAAATTTAAAATACTCCTTTGTAGAGTTATGGATTTAAAGGGAGAGAGGTTAAGAAAACAGTAATACTTGAGATAAAATATTTTCACAAGTTTGCTTAGAACAGATCTGCCTTTTTTCTTTTGTTAGCACAATAACGTGATCTGTTGAATCTTGATGCTTAAAATAAACCGCCCCATTCTGTATGATTTCACAGATCTAAGTACCTTTCAACATGAGAAGCTGTAGCAAGATCAGCACCAGGTTACTTATGTGCCATGGGTTTTATGTCTGAAGGAATAAATCTTGACACGCTGGGCTAAATTAGTAAAATCTGTCTTCCTTAGAAGTCATTGTTTGGAACGCACTCTATTTCAAGGTTTCATTTTTGTACTTCTTCGTTCATGCAGGACCACGTCGGTCCTTGGTGTAGTCCATTAACGAGAGGAAGTGTATTTGGGAGAATTTTGCTCATAAGATGGAATGAGGCAAAATTCACAGATTTTTCTACAGGTTTAGCATGCGAACCAGTAAAGGAAGGGGTTATACTTCAAAGCCGGACGGTGAAATAGCCTTTCTTATCAGAATGCATGCGATGCCATGTTTGTGAATGCAGGGAATGCTTTTCTATCTCTCTTTTCAGAGATCCCAGAAATATTTGAGGTTTTCTATTTGCTTCATTGTTTTTTGTGGTGATTGTTTTGTTTTTTATCTCTTTGAAATCGACTAAACAGGTTTTGAAGAACAAGCTTCTTGGAGAAATCTTCAGATTCTTATTAGGCAATAATTTAATTGCAGAAAGGTGCACTTTAATTGCACTTGTTGTGCAAAAACTAAATGTTAAAAAGCCTCAAACTGTGATAGTTTCTCCTGGCTGATAATAGCTATGCAGCTAATGACTAAGATGCTGTTTTTCAAATCTAAATCGTAAGTTTTGTTCTACTCGCATCTGAACCGCTTTATGATGAGGTAGCGGTTCACTTTGGTGTTTCATACTTGTTACTTGAAGCACCAATTATAATGTCAATCTAAAGGACTCTTCATTGGGTCAGCTTCATCTGTGAGCAGAGTGAAGAGGTTCTTGGCTTGGAAATGGGTGTCCCTTGTTACAGTGCCTGGCTCTCTGAAAGTCTTTTAAGCACAATGTTGAATTTGGGCCTTTTTGCTTGCAAGATTGAAGAAGAGCGGTTTCAATGTATAATATGGAGGAGTCAAGACTAAATAAAACTTGCTTAAGGTAGCTTTGAAATGAAAAGTTATTTAACTGGCTTCACCTCAGCCATAAATGTTCTTGGAGATTTACCTGAATCCTTACTTCAGTAATCCTTCTACACTGAGGAACTGATCTGGTCACAGACTGATGCTGGCGAAGGTGTGTTCTCATCTGTTTCCTTGTATAGGTACAGGGCAATTTTGGACTAATTGCATGTGTGCAGAAGCATGGGCTTTGGTTTTAATTTGGAGGGGAAAGGGAGCTACGCCCCCTGTGCTGGCAGAGGTAACCTTTGTGCTTTTAAGTTGATGATTGGTTATTTATATCAGCTATGCTCTTATTTACAGATTGTAGTCCAAAATGTAATAAAAACACTTAAAAAGAAATTATGATTTTAAATATTTGACTTTATGCGGCAATTCCAATTCCATGTTTTTGTGATTTTAATAATAATAAATATTTGCAATTTAAATCTATTTCAGTGTAGGAAAAACGCTTTGGCTTATTAGAATAACATACGCTCTTCTTAAAGTACTTTTAAGCTGCACTTGGAAGTTCTGAGCTTTGACTTGGCATTTACTAAGTCAGTTTAAGTATTAAATTGATATTAGAATATCAACAGCTACTTTTCTATCAATAGAGTTATGCTCTGGACAAGCTTGCACGATTTGATTATGCTGCTGATTTTTAAAAAGGGAAAAAAAAAAGGTATGTAACATACCCCTCTAAAATTAAGTGCAGCAGTGAACAAGCGCACAAAAAACTAAGAATAAAGTGAAGTATGGATGTTTGCTGGTTCTGGGCTCTGTATCGTTTCATCTGATGAAGTCGTTGGGATTTTCTTATGACTCGGTTTCTAAAGCGTGCTCTTTTGGGCTTCTTTGTGTTGTTTTTTTTGTGTTGAAAGCAACGTAGATAAAAGTGAACTTCTGTGAGGTGACTTTCCTTTTCCCCTGTCTGTTCCAAATACCAAATAATTAACAAATCGTCTTTTTCTTTTTGTCATTATCCGTACATCTTTTGCCTTCTCTTTTGAGAGTCTTCTGGCTTTGATCCAAATTGATGTCATATAAACAGATCCCATTTTCTTAACAGGTTTGGGCCTTGTTTTCTGACTTAAAAAAAAAAAAAAGAATTAGACAAGCGTTTGCTTCTCTGATCATACTTGAAAAGATCAATTACTAATATGTTTTCATTGGGTGTAATTTTTGCCAGTAACTCATATTGACATTTCCTCTGTAGCGGCCAAAAGCACTGTGCCTTTGACAGCAATCTGATGGCATCTGTGAGAGGAGGATGATGTTCCAGTCCATTTTCTTTTCGAAGGTCCTTTTTCAGATACTGCCTAGACACACCTCTCCCAGCCCCTAGATTGCTGTGGCAGAAATACAAACCGCTTTGTTTATGGGCATACATAATGTTGTTGAGAGTAATGTACGAATCAGCTGGAGGTTATCACTTCTTTGTGAAAAAGCTCTCGTGAGCTTTCAGAGACCAGCCATTCCATTAGCTTCAGTGAGCTTTTGAGCTTTACGCCTTGGAGGCTTTGCTGGTTATTTATCTTCCTTCTTAGCAGGAAATTTCCCAAATCCTTTTCCCCATTTTCCTGTTCTTCCAAGAAGCGAGTATTTCCCGTGAGCTTGTGACTGCAGATGCAAGGCATAGCCAGAGGGGACTAGAGCGATTGCACTGCCCTGCAACAAGCTCCGATGGGCGAGGAGGCTGAAAACCCCACCCTTTCGGAGCAGTATTTTAGTGGCAGTATTGAGTAATCTTGCTGTGGGAACAGTATTTCAGCGTCTAAAGCTGTCCAAGTAGAGCACCTCATGATCCCTAAAGTCATTTGAAAATACATTTGGGAGATGAATGAAACGTGAAGCATATAGGGTAGTATTTTTCAGCATAGTTTTTCATGACACAGAGAGTAACATTTTTGTTGTGTCGCTAGACCAACGTTTCATTTAGTCAGGTAACCTGTGTTAGTCAGTGCCAGATGTTTCACAGGAAGGCAAGCTCTATTAAGGCTTCCTTTATGCCATAAGAGGAGAAAATAATTCTTCCCAATCTAGCTAAAGATCTTAATCTCTGAGGCACATATTTACCTGTTTAAATTTATTATAACAGATACATTTCTAATGCTAATTTCTGTTCTTAGGTACACATTAAATTATTCCCACGCATAGAGTACTTAAGGGCATTTAGTTGCCAGTGAAGCAGATTTTGTCTTTGTGAGGACAAGAATTAAGCTTGGGATTTTAGCTGTTTTCTTCAGTATCTTGCTCTAGTCTGCTTCTCAGGTTAATCACCTGTCGAGCAGCAGTATGTTTGTCTTCTTCCATGTGTTAAGAAAGTTTTTAAAAATGTTTTTCCATAGTATGGAAGAAGGCTTACCTGCTAACATGTGGTTGCCCTTTTTTAACGTTTGTGCTTTTTCTGTCCTTCAGCTTAGTCATGGCGTTCTTTTCAGTTTGACATAGATGTTGTGATTTAACATGGATATGTTTGCATATTTATCTGCAAGTATTTGTTTCGATTGCAAGTTACCATAATTTAGCAGGCTACTGGTTCTATCTGTCAAAATTGAGTCCATTTAGAAAGCTGAGAGTAGTAGAGAGCACTCGTAAGAGTGTTATTTAAAAAAAAAAATCAGATTTTTGGTTAGGTGTTCTGTTTTGAAGGTTTGGAGCTTTTGTTATGTTTTGGTTTTAATGAAAATCTGAAGAGTTTTCAAATACCAGTGAGAATGAGGACTTTGAAACTCATTGTGATGAGTGTTGGTTGGTAGTAATTTATTCTAACAGTTTAAACTAGATTTGAAATGAATTTTTCTGGCAGCTCATAGTTAAATTATCTATAGCAAATATTATATGATTTCGATAATACCACTTCCGTTTTTCTTTGCAAAAGATTTATTTTCTCTCCATTATGACTGTTGTTGCTCATATGAAAGGAGATTCTCTTTATAGCTCATACACAAATTACATCAGCCTTAAAAAAATACTGTTATATTTAATATTTTATATGATAGGCTTAAACAAATTACATCAGAGCTTCAAGATGCACGTGTTGCTCTGGTTATCAAAGCTTGTTGCTGGTGTTCTTGCTGGGAGGTATGTACTAGAAAAAGTTAAAATTGTAGCGAATACTTTAACATATTTCCACACGGAGGATGGGGGAGAAGGAATTGTAGTATACCCTGCTGCTGTTCTGGTCACATGCTTCAGAGAAATGTCCTTGACATGTAGCTTCATAATTTGAAGTGATACTTTAAAAGCAGCGCTTACACCTTATCCTGAAAGTTGAAGTTTGTGCAAGTGTAGCCGTTGATTGCAATGGACACTTGACCCAAATCCAATATGTAAAGTAGCCCAGGGGAGGCATGGAGAATTAAAAAGGTGTTTGCATCATCTGTCATCTCAGTTTGACCAAGCTCTGGGTGGGGGGAAGTACATAAGCGATGTTTTTTGGTCTGAACTCCAAGGTTATTAAGCATGCCTAAAATTATAAATCAGTCGAATGCATCTGTCCCTCTTGGGAGCTTCCCATATTCTCTCATAGTGTATCACCACTACTTTGGCCTGCACTTCCCCCTCTGCTTTCAGATCTCTCCCACTGAAATGTTAACAGCAAAGGGATTCTTGGGGACTTACTTGGCTACCGCTTTGCTGCCGTTTTCTGTCAGAAGTTGCAAATTCTGGCGCCGATGTGTGCTTCTATTTTGCCTGTTCGCTTACTGCAAGCTAAAGACTTAACTGCACCTGTGAACAGCTCCACTTCCAGAATTGCTTCTGTTGGGAGAGCGAGGAGAACTAGACGCAGGGGAAAATCTGAACTGAATGCCTTTACTCGGCTTCCGCATCTGCGTTCTGATACTGAAATATGGGTGTCTTCTTTTCCTCCCGGTCTGAGGGAAGTTGTTCTCCCTGGTCATGTTTTACTACTTGTGTCCAAACAGTATTTCCAAATGAAAGCTTTTGGTCAAATATGAAAACAAGGAAATAAGCACAGTGGTAAACACTTAGCCTTTATTGTAGATTGGTGCTGTCTGTTTGCACTTAATACTGTACATAGAAAACATTGTTTTGTGTCTATTGCAATCTGAAACCACAGGCCAGCTGCAGTATTTAAGTGACTTGCATCTGTCCTCATGGACAGCAAGGTAGAAATACGCTTGTTCCTGGAAGAACTGAGACTGAATTTCTGAGGGTTTGGTCTGCACCTCATTCAAAACCTCTCTTAGTCTTAAAACCTAACTAAAATAAAAATGGTATTATAACGTGAAAGTCCTACCAGATGTAGGTATATATTTGTCCAAATACTAAAAATTATTTATTCACTTTCTCTGGTTATGATTAGTGGTATGTGAAGTCATCTCTGCTGTTTTTATTTACACTTTTATGATTCCAAGGTCTGGGTTTGGGGTTTCGGGGTTTTTTTTGATGGTGACCATTTTGACTATTGCTTGGAAGATAGGAGAAAGCTGTGTTTCCCTCCCCACCCCAATTGGGAAGTGCCCGATTTGAGAGATTGAAATAAAATTTAGCTAAATATTTTGCTTTACAGAGGTAAATATTGCCATAATGGTGCTTTTCATGTATCTGTCCTTCATTTGACCTCCTGAGAAATGTAGGCCAGGGTGTTTCATACGTCAGGGTCCAGCTTCCTCCTTCATATACATTTATTGCACATTTGTCAAATGCTTTGTAAGGCAGGGGGGCATTAAAAGGCTGTGTGAGAAGCATAACTTCCTCTGTTCATTGAAGAAGGTTAATAGAGAGCAAAAACCTCACTTAAATATGGTAGTTCCTTTTGTTTAAGTCTTTATTAAAAATAATTATGCCTTGAATTTGAAGAAACATCTGCTGTGTTTTGGAGAGACGTAGAAATCCAATCTGTCTGTTTATTCCTTGTATGTATTGAGCTCTGTGTATATCTTTGTGTGCGTGTTTGTGCAAACTCCTCTTCCGTTTAATCCTAGTATTATGACAAATATCTTGTGCATGGTATCAGAGAGAGTGGAGAATTTGTGTGACATGGTTTTAGTATTTTCTTCCAGGGGAGACAGTCGTGCTGTTATCCAATGTCATTTTCTAGGTTGTTGTCAGCTTGTTCTGAAATGCATTGAGTTTCAGTTGTTTGAATTAGAAAACTCGTTTTAAAGCTTTGCAGCCCTGTTAATTCCTGTTGCATCTGATTGGAAGCTGCTGGATATATTCTGATGAACTGAGAGTTTACTTAATTTCTCTTGAATCTTTTGCTTCTATAGATGTCACTGGACAGAAGCACTAACTATAGCCGAGAGTCAAAAAAGCTGGGGAGGGGGAACTTATACAAATTTGCGAACATATCCCTGATTTAGCTTTTAGTCTAATCCAGGGCCTCTTTAGTGGAAATTGAGAAGCATAAATTGTGCTACAGCACATATATATATTTTCTGTAATTAGGTTTTTAAGTCTAGAGAATGACAGTTAACATGCTGAGCAAGCTATTACAGGTAAGTCTGTGCAACTCTTTAAGTTGCTTGTATTTGGTAGAAAGGAACTTTGCCTACCTGGGGATTTGAGGTAGCTTCTCTTAGGTGCATTCCTGACCTTTTGTAAGTAGCAAGTATTTAACAGGAAACTTGGGGAGTAAAACATGCAGGCTTAATTTAAAAAACAACCCCCAGAACCTCTCAAAAGTAACAAAGTAGATATTATTTAATAATGGAAATGTGATGCTGTGGACATTTGCTGGTCAAAATGAAACGTGTTATCTTGTGATAGGAGGCATTGTTTTATTTTTGCCACTAACCGAGAATTTATACACTGCTACAACAAGTTAATATCCCGGTGATGCTTTCCAGGAGAACTGTCTGGCATCCATAAAAACAGGATTAATTTATGTTTTGGCAGTCACTTTCACCTTGAATGTAGAGCATGCTTGTTGAAAAAGTTCACAACCGGTCATGTGGTTTCTTGTGCTCAGTTACAGCCAAATCAGTCCATTGGGTTGTCCGCTGGACAGCCTCTCCCCTCATCCTAAACGTGCTGTGTAGGGAGTTGATTCTTTTTATTGTGTGTCAGTTTTTACTCTGCCAACCACACGACTGGCAGTGCTGTGGAAAGCATGGCTGCGGTTACATCCCACTGGATGTAGAACTTTACCCAAACCCATCTTTAGTTAGAGGTGGTTATGTGCAGAATTCTTCAGAATCTGATCTATAAGCAAAAAAAACCCATGAACTGAATGTTTGCTGGATTGAGTGAGCGTGTGCATGAATTTTGACAGATGTAAGGTATATTGAAGAATGTATCAAAGGCTGATGGTAAAGTTAGTTCACAGTTGTTATGTGTATAGTCTGCAGGCAAGCATATAGCCCTTCCAAAGAACTCGTCCAACCCTGCAGCCTCCAGCTGGCAGCTCTCCTTACCTGTGAAACTGTTGATTTGTACGGCATTACATGGGCGATGCACTGGGTCACGTGGCAGAAAGCGGTCTTCCCCACACTCTCCTCTCCCTGCGCTACAATGAACAGCGTACCTTGCCCAGCAAGGAAGATTAACGAACCTCCATGTAAGCGGAAAGGATAACACACCTCTGCTATAAAGTTTCATCATCTCTGCACGTGAGAGGAAGAGAAACATAAACTTACAGCATCAAAGCTCGTTTTTGTGGCAAGCAATCTACTGCATGTGTTTTCAGAACTTCGTTCCTGATTTAATTACAGTCAGGAACTGCTTACTTGTCAATTTTCCGCAATGTGAATGCAAGTGTTGCAGCAACAGTCACGTTGCATATTCATGTTGCTGCATGAACAGATGGGGTTCCTACATAATATCCATATTTGACAATCTGATGGGATTTGCCAAGCCTAAGCTTTCATTTAAATTTTAACGTCTTGGAGAGATAGGTTTGTGATTTAATCAGTCAAGGGAGGCCTTGAAGTTATTTGTATTGCATAGCAGATTTCAAGCTAGTGCTTAGGTATGATTTTGGTTTGGGAGAACTCTTGTAGGAATGGTTTTAATAGGCTGTCGCTCATTAGAATAAATAGTCACCAAAATCAAAGATTTCTCTTCAAACCTTATTCATTTGGCTGATTTTATTCGTATCCTTCAGTAAGTGAAGATGTATATCCAGTTAAAACATTGTGTAACATAGGGTTCTGTTGCTGTGGTACTGCCTTTCAGGGAGGATTTTATACTGTAGGGCAGATGACCTTCAGTTTCCCTTGGGGCATCTCCAGGTGCTGCTGCACTTTGGTTATTAAAACTCGCTTAAAGACTTGTTTTCTACCTTTTTTTATAGAAATATGTCACAATGTTAAGTGTCTCAAAGATGCAAGTAAATTTCAGTACAGAAAGCAACCTTCAAAAACTACATTTTTTGGTTATTTATGAAACACTATAGCTATGAAAATATAAAGCTCACCTTGGTGCTTTTTATACTGTGTATACTGCTTTTACAATTAAAAAAAAAAAATGAAACTCAGGTGTAAGGTGGATTGCTCGGTATTTGCTTTATGCAGCATGGACAGCTATGAAATTGTGGTTAGGATTGCATTGATATATGCTCATGGGACTAAATGCCCTGCTGATCCTGGCGTTAAAAAAACCTCTTTTTCAGGGCTTTTTAGTATCACCATCCGAAAAGGGGGAGGGCAAAAAGAAAGGGTTTCTGTCAAATTTCTGTATCTTTCCATGGTGCTCTTGCTGCTAGTCATCAGTTATGCTTGGTAAATTTTAGCATGTTAAAAACATTTCTAGTTGCTCACTCTTTCAATTAAAGCCTCCCAGTAGTCTTTTAATACTGGAGAAGTGTAAAATTTATAAGATGATGTGTACTGGTGCTGGATGGAAGAGTTTCCAAAACCCAGTGACGTTTCTCTTAGAGCTATAGCACTTTATGGTCTTTTATAGCTGTTGCGTTTTGGGGGGGAAGGAAAGAAAAAAAAAAAAAGGGCACTGGTATGTGCTCTGTGTGTGCACGGACGCATGTTAGATGCTGAAAAAGATCCAGCAGAACTTGTGGGCACCCACCCGGCCTGTTAGCTGTAGGAAAATGTTTCATGCTAGAAGGCCTATTAACTAAAAGTAATTTTACTTGTAATGAGGGCAGGAATTGGTGTCTTTTAAGTTTTTGTTTATTTGTGTTAACATGATTTATCTATCTAAATTAAGTAATAAATTGCTTTCAATGCCATGTTAATCAAAACATGTTTACTAACGAGATTAATTTTCCCAGAGTAGAAGTTGCTTATGTGTGGTCCGTTCCCTTTCCTAGGAGATATGTGTTAATATTACAGGTATTTTGGGGACCGCATCGATGATGCAGCTAGCCTTGCATACTAATGGTGGTAAGCTCAGCATATCTCAGAGGTGGTTTTAGGAAACCTGAAGTAAGGGGACGAGGACTCATGAATTAAGTGTATTTTAAATCTAGAATAGGTGGAGATTTTTGAAGTCTCAAAATCCTGAGGTTTAATATTCAGTCCACATTTTTCAAATTAGTTTTATTTTGATCACAAGAAATTCTTGTGGCCAAATAAATCTCACAAAGTTGTTATATCTCAACAAAGTTGATACTCCTTAAAGTACAAAATATTTGATAAAACATTTCCCTTGCCCTTTAAATAGGATTTTAAAAGATTAAAAATCCTTTAAGATTTTTCTGATTTACAGCCCAAATTTATTCATGGACAGTGTGTGTTGTCTGTGCCTAGGCTGTCCTTCAGAGAATTCTTCATCTTTCATCAGTGTATTTATCAAGGACGATCTTGTTTCCATTATTTTTTTTTAACAGCCATCTTCCTTTAGCTTCCTCCTGTATGATAGACTTGCCATTATTATGGCCATTCTTTGTTATGTATTCTGTAAGCCAATTTATATATATATAAAAATACGGATGTTTGGAATGGGGGGTTGGAATTGACCAGGAAAAAAAAAAATCAGGTGAGGTCTCATGAGTGGCTTTAGTCATCACCTGTGTCTGCATGGGAGGATCTTGTCTGGCAAATTCCAGTGTTTATTTACAGATTCATTTGACTGATTCTGAGAATTTCATTTCAGCTTTCCCTTTCATCATTACGTTTCCTGTCACCCCTTTTACTGGTTTCCTACCAATTTCAAAGCTAATTTGGTAATCTTCATTTTTACTAATCCCTAGATGTCTCATTTTCTTTGTTTCTACATCTTAAACGATGGAACCTTGCAGGAGGCATTGATCCCTGCCTGGAGAAATTCCCCAGAGCAATGTTTTAGAGGACTTACCATACCCAACCAGTAACTGATAGGTGTACATGTAGGTAGATGGTTTTTTTCTTTTCTTTTTTATTTTTTTTGGTACAGTTTCTCAAGATCACACATATTTGAGACCTAAGTCAAAACCCAGTTCTTTCCATCACAGGCTTGTTGTTCAGTTTCTGACATAGTAGCTTTCTACAGCCTGCCATTACTCTCGCCTCTGCGCAAGGTCGAGTGGAAACTGCTGTGCAAATAGCTCTATGAAATGAAGCTAAATTAGGAATAGTTTCTGTTGAGTGTTGACTTTTGTTTCTGCAACCACAGATGCTCATCTATTCAACAGAATGGCTAAAGAAAATGAAAAATGTGCAAATGTACTTAGAGCAGCTTAGTTCATTGTTTGTTAAAGAAAAGTTGTATTGATTCACACACTAAATAAACTGAAACACTTTCAAAATGTTGCTAATTGTTGTTGACTTGTTCAGTCAATAAAATATAGCGTGTAAAAATGCCTAACTAGCTCAATACGGATTCTGGGGGATTTTCCAAGTACATTGCATGGTCTTTCCCCCCCCTTAGAGGTCCCTTCCCTCAAACTCTAGCTTGTAGACAACTGGTGTTCCATAAAGCTATGATAGTGGACAGCAGAAACTTCCTGAACAGGGAAAATGTATGAGCTTTTGGTTACATGAATTGCGCTGTGTGTAGTTCTCTTGGCTGGTTTGTATTTATAGCATTTTGCGAGGAAATTCTGGCAGTTACCAGTGAACTCGTTGGTCTGAGGGGTTGTGTAAGAGGACTCGGGTGCCGCTCGTCTCGGGGAAGCGTGCTGGTGCTCCGTGGCACTGCCCCTGAGAGCTTTCCCTGGGATAGGGACAGGCAGAGACCGTGGTGAGTGAGGCACCTCGCGTCCCTGAGCTTCCCGTGGGAGCTGGGCATTGGTGCCGGTTCCATGGTCAAGTGCACCTAGAGCTTCTGGAAATAACGGCCAAGTAGGTGGGTTTAAAATCTTGAACTCGGTGAACGCGTCTTTTTAGAACAGAAAAGTTCATTATAATTACATCAAGTCTCTACAATCTGGTCTTGAAAATAAGGTGATTTATGTAAAACCAAGAGTGGTGGTGTATTTAGCAATAAAGGTAAATGTGACAACTAACATACTGCGTTTTGCTAACAAGTGTAAGTGTTCATGAGATGACTACCTGGGTTTACATCTGTCATGTTTACCTTCCTACACAGGAAATAGTCCTTTTTTGTTAAAAACTATTTGAAAACCTGTTTCATACAAAAATATTTATTAGTAGTAAGCCAGAAAGCTTCACATAAAGCTACATGCTGTTGGGCGTACCGTCTTATTTTAAATTTGATAGCGTTTCTATAAAGATGGGAGGTAAGTATTTAAATGAATGGAGTATTAAGCTTCCTTGCTCTTCTAAGTTTTTAGGTTGATTGACTTGTTTAACTTTCTAAAGTAAAAGTGTGTCCCTTGATGTTGGGTTTGTTACTTAATAAATCTTCATAATGAGCCATCAGGAACCGATGCTAGACAGATGAAAAAACCAAAGCAAGAAACAAAACTCCTATTATTTTTAGTTAAGTGTTTCAATAATGTATTGAGATTCTCCCTGCCCCTTTCCCTGTCCTGGATCATCCTCATTTAGAAGGAGGAAGGGAAGGAGATCTCTACAAAGACAGTAATGCTCCCTTGTGGGACATTTTACAAGCTGCAAGCCATAGTTCTGCAGAAGGGGGGTGGGGGGGAGAGATAATAGGTTGTTTCCACTATAGAAATACAAACAAAAAGTATGAAACAAGCCTATGGTAATTCAGAATTAGCACTGGATCCTAAATAAATAATATAATTCTATAATCATACCAAGTTAATACTAATATTATCAGACTTAAACAGCAGAAGTCAATTGAATCTGATGCATATTCTTTACATCTCTTAAATATTCAGCAGACCGTGCAAATTCTATATAGAAAATAGGGTTATGGGAATGCAAACAGAGCTATATACCTAATGCTACAATTGCATTCCTCTCAAAAATCTTAGTAATGCATCAAAGCTTGGATATCTGCAGTTGACCCACCTGGATCTGTATTTCATAGCACAGAGTTACTGAATAATCTCACCTGTGATTAAAAAAAAAAAACAACTCTTTAATTATATTACATAAAAGCATTTCCAGCATCAGAATGACATATGCAACACCTATCCGAATTACTCGAAAGTGGCTCAAAAATAAGAGGTAAAAAACCAACAATTCTCTTATTAAGCAGAGATTGTCAGCTCCTTTGGGAATTTTACTGCTAATTTTACCCAGAAGGTTTTATGACATCATGATATATAGCTATACAAAAATATCCTTATTAATTTTGGGTATTTGCAGACTAAATCTGCTTTTGGACTTGCGTGCTGGGATGCACAGAATGCAAGCATTTGCATTTGAAGTTTTATGTCTTTGAAGGATTTTCCCCTCCTCCCCCCATGTTCTTAACATACTGATTATTTCTTTGCCAAGAAAAACGTCTATGAAGGAACCATCAAAGAAACTGTGCACGGCGACTTGGTCTGAGAACCTCAGTGGACGATGTTTAAGCTACAGTGCTTTATTTCGCAACTGTGGCAGACTTAACTGCATGCAGTAAGGAAATTCCACTTCTGGGCAATAATTTTCTTCAACTGCTGCAACCTGATGATGTTTAGTCTAGTACCTGTATCCTTAGCAACTGCTGGTGAGATAATAGAAGGATATGGATAGTTTCAGAGTTTGTGCTATTCATATATCCTTCTCATGCACACTTATTCCACCGATTTTGTTAAGGTATTAAATAGCTCCTGGTTTGACAGCCGTTGTTTTGAAGCCTGATGCTTGGGAAGGTTTATAAAGTATGCCTCTGAGTCTGGCATGTGTAGGTTTGGTGGGGTTTTTTAGTTTTGTTTTGGTGGGTTTTGCATTTGGGTTTTTTGGATTGAAATGGTTACATCCCGTCTCTATGAGATGGGGCCCCTATAACCTCATTGCAAGGTAATCTGTCTCTCTCATATAGTTCCTTTTGCTTGAAATGTGCTTGTTTTCCTTTTCTATGTTATGTGAATAGTCAATGGAACAAAAGTTCTTGTAGTTAAAACGTTAGAAAAGCCTCTTTTAAAATGCATGCGTATTTGAATTGCATGTGCTTAGGTTTTGGATATATTTCAGTTCTGGCGTACATTTTGACCAAAACAATTTCACATACAGCATTTGAGAACCTTAAATGTGCAGTCAGTACCACTGCAAACTGCACACTTACACCGAAACTCTTCTTGAAGCTACAAATGTCTTCCTGAGCTTAGATTTGCCTGGTTTTATTTTACACTCTTATTCTTTGAACTCAAGTCTGCTCCAATACTGCAAACGTATCCTTAGCATGTGGTAGTGTTTTCTGAAGGTCGCTTTTCTTTCATGCTGACAGTTACCCATTCCTACCAGAAATTCGTGCTGCTTTAAGCTGGGATCTCTTGGTGTACCAGGGGCTCTTCTGGTTACATTGTGAGTATGGACTGCCTGCCAGATAGAGGAGAAGAAGTTCGAGAGAAAAGGAAGCATTGGCTTGGATAGTAGTCACCAAGAGAGAAAACTTCATGGTTATTTTAAAGGATTAAAAAAGGGGGGGAAAGCTGGTTATCTCATCTGGAAAGTGTGATGTTCATATAACCAGTTTTTTGTTGGTAGTTTTGCCTTTTCAAGAGGTGAAAATATTGTCCTGGCATCCCATTATCCTGTCATTCTAGCATAAGAGCTAAAGAAAAATGCATTAAGGAAAAATGTCTGCTGCTAATAGAGTATTCAGTCATAAACTATTAAAGGTTTATCTTGAATGATCTCACAGCAAAATACAAAGCAGAATAAGGCTTTGCAATATAGTTAACTTTTAATTGTATATTTACAGCGATACCTTTACCTTATTAGTGTGGGAAGATTCTTCATATTTTCATGAGACTTTCTATGAAACACTCAATAAAATGGTCCGCCGCTACTTCAGCCTGATTCTCATTAAATTGATATTCTGTGGTGGATTGTTGAGTGACAAGTATTGCAAATGCACTTGAAGTTTTCCTTAATGACTAAGCTTTCTTGCCTAATATAAAAATGAAAGGCTGCGCAGGAGTGAGCGATGTTGTCAAACCTGTCATCAAGTTCTCAGAGTTGGTTTGAGTACTTGTAATGTTCCTCCTTTAATTGACTTCGAAGTTTGCAAAGGTTGATTATAAAAGAGGAAAAGCAATTTTGAAAGATGGTGGAAAAATTTAGTTTCATAGTTAACTATGTGCAAAGGCCTAAATAATCAGTTACGGGTTTATTGCCTGCTTGTAGCATTTGTTTGAAACAAATGCATCAGCTTGAGTTTTCTACCTTTTTTGGGTGGGACTAAATAACTTACTGAAGAATCTGCACTCCTTTGAGAGTGTTTGGAGGTTGAACTGAAAAAAAAAAATCCTCTATTAATTTGTTTGGTGTCAGTCTGTTGTCATTACCTGAGTGTCACTGGTTTTCTTAGTGTTGCCAAAAGAAAAAAAAAAAAAAACAAAAAAAACACCTCACTAATAAGGAAGTTTAAAATGGAAACTTTTAGTGCTTTGACAAATGGCAAACAGCAATCATTGTACCAGTTTGGTGACAACAGGTTGAAAATTTAAGAAAATTCAGAAACTGTTGTTTTCTTGAAATCTTAGGTCTTCCTCTACTGCAGAGGTGGTAGTTAGAAAGCTTAAGTGTGCAACAGCTTAGTAAGGACTCCTTTTCGTGTCCTAATAATCATCCGTGGCAAAAACCTGTGAAGCTTTGGGAGCACAGCAAGGTGGGGATCTGAGAAGAATCCATGATGAAATCTCTTTTATCTGATCTTTGCGCCATAAGCTTCAGCGTAATCCCCCGTGTCTGTCAGAGCCAAAGGGCAGGGCAGCGTAGTTGTTTCTGGTGATGACAGCTTTTTGCTGCGTTTATCAGCAGTGTCATGACCAAAGCTTAGTGCTGCCTTTCTGTTGTACTCTTGTGGTGGGCTGTGTTTGGTGTGATCATAACGATACATAATTCCTCCTCTGAACTGCGTTTCTCTGATTCATTGTCTCAGCAGAATTAACTTTAAAGAACAACTCGTGAAACTGTCGGATTTATACAATTGCACAGTGCCAAGGACAGATGGGGAGGCAATGCTATTAAAATGGCAGATGGCTGTCTTGTACCCTCTGCCAAAGAAATTACAGTAAAAGACCAAGTATTTCCTTTAACTTTTGATTTCTGATAGTTGTTTTAGGAAATGGCATGCTTTTCACTCTTGTGTACTTCTTTCTCCAACGATTCCCCCTGAGCATCAGGAATTAAATCAGGAACCAGAGAATTGCCCTTGGGAAGGCTATAAAAATTCACAGTATAGAGGGCTGATTTCAGAATTGTCTTTTGTCTTTTAAGAAATGAGCGGATGATTGAAATGCTGTCAGTAATTCTGTCTGTGTGTTTGTAACACTGCATCCTGTGTCAAACCAAGCATGGGATTTTGAGGGTGATTCCCTTCACCAGCTTCGGTTGAATCCCCAAGGAGAGTCAGGACGTGTGGGTGCAATCTGTCCTGTAATGCTGATGGGTGACAGTCTGTAAAATTGCTGTTTCCATTCTGTTCTTAAAACATTCATGTGACTTTAACAATTACCTGTACATTTTTCAGATTTGGAATGACATTACACAGCAAGTGACCGCTAGAAGTAGTCTGTCAGTGTTTTATCCCCATTAACACTCGAGCCGATAGGAAAATTGCAGAGTATGTCACAAACATTTTATATATGTATAGCATTGCTGCCACTCATCCAGGCAATGTTGAGCCAAATCAAGATAACCTGAACTGTTCTCATTAGTAGAGCATATTCGCTGATTCTAGTCAATGGACTACGGAAAGAATTTTCAGACAGTCCGTTCAAAACTCCCTTTTCATTCTCCTTTACGCCCAGTGCTAAGTACCGTTTGTCTTGCTGCTCCTTCCTCTATGAATATGGGGGCTTTTTGTATGCCTAACGTGGACTATGAGAAGAGTTGTACAAGTAGTCTTGTCAGATAACCATTTTATTAACGCATAGCCTACCTGATAGATTTAAAATAGCACCTGAAACTCTGTAATATGCTTCCATGATTCAGTAGTCGCAATGAAGATTTCACTTAGATCTTGTTTACACTTAAATACAAATATTTATTTATTTAGAAGTTGGTTGACCATTCCTGGGAGAGAAGTTTTTTGCCAGTGTAAGCTTGCTTTTTACCAGGGATAGTCTTTGAGTAAAACCCAGGCATCTGATTTTTCTAGTGTAAATCATGCTGCTCTGTTGGATGGAGGACTAGTGTTTTGTTGGGGTTTTTTTTATTGTTGAGGTCATGTTGGTAGATTTGAAACAAAACATCAGATTTATTTTATGTAGTAATAAAATGAAAAGTTATTGTACCAAGTGACACTCTTCCGCCAAAATCTGGTCTATGTCCAGCCAGTCATTCTTAGACCACAGAATTACTATACACTTTCTACTTTCTTGAACTGCACTAGGTTTTAGATTTTCGAAATATTTGCTACCAGGCTATTTGATTCATGATTTGCATAGAACTTTCCAATGAGGAATTTTAATTTTAAAATGAAGAACGAGAGCTACTATCTTTCTGCATCTAGAATATAGTAATATAGAAACCTTCTGTACTATATGGGATACTCAGTAGTAGTTTGGAAAGAAGACTTACTTCAAGAAAAAGATGTACGCTGTCATTTTACCAGAGACTTTGGTGATAGTGCTTTTAGTATTAGTGAAATTTGATATTACATCATGTTAAAAATCAAGTTGTGAAGTGGTGAAACTGTGTTATTAAGGAAGTTTTAGATCCTAGTTCAGTATGGTAATTCTATATCTTGAAGCCTGTGAATAATCTATGGGACTAAACATACCGTAAGTCTGCTTGTGTTTACATACTCTGCTAAATCATAATTTCAAATCCATTTCAAACCCAGAATAGTGATCATCTTGGTTTGCTCAGTGATTACATAGTTTTAATAAAATCAAATGTGTATTAGTAGCACAGGTAATTAGTGTAGGTGATAGATGTGGCAGATCATGCCAGTTGATAGTTTGGTTAATTGGAAATATGATGTTTTATATATTTATATATCTCTATAATACATGGAACAATTACCAGTGTAATTTAGACTTGATGGATATTATTTGTTTACTATAAAAATCAAGAGGCAAAGAAAGCAAATGTGCAATTTATTAATGATAGAACTGAGCATCTCTACTATTTTTTTTATAATAGTACTGACAATCTTACTAGAACGTGGCCCTTAACTGAAAAGCCATGTGGCAGGTTTGCTGTTGAGAGGAAGGAAGAGAAATGAGATTTCTGTCCTTGGATCTTAACATAGGTTAGTTGTCCTTTCCACGTGCTGCTGGGTGACCTATCCGTGCAAACTGGAAACTGGTTACTGGTTTGATCGCATCATTTTCGTGTTAAACTTTTATGTCTCTTTCTTGCCTCTCCTTTTGGGACATGGAGAGGGGGAAATTCTTTGCAGGTGGCACTGGGAAGCAGACCGAGAGATGTTAAACAGTTGTGTAGTGTTCAGTAGAATAACAAGGAAGATATGTATGTTTGGCACCTCGCTTGTACTCTGCCTTCCTATTGGGGCTTCTACAGCTTCAGGTGTAACCATGTTAAGGGTCTTCTACAGTGATACGACGAGTCATATTTTCTCTTGCTGCTGATACAGCACAAACGTGACAGTCCCTATAAGCTTCGCTTATAAACACTACTATATAAAATCCATGGAAACTTCGAAAGGGCTGAGGTGTAGTACAGAATGTCTTGTTTTGGATTAGCATCTCTGAGTTTTAACGACACGCAGAAGGGAAATGTAGGCTTCTGCTTTAGTCTAAGATGTTTCAGAACCAAGTGATTAGAAGTCGTCCTATCTTCAGAAAGGAGCTACTTCTGGTGTCCTTATAATACTGTGTTAACCTCTGTTACTTCTTGGTCTTTATTTTCATATGCCATAATAAAACATTCTTTAAACGGAATAATTTTTATGCCATTAGTTGACTAAAATAGCCTAGAGCAATATTCAACATCTTAAAAGGATTAAATGCTTTAATCAATATTAAAAACTCTGAAAACCTAGGAGTAATTGATGTTGAAAATATTAAGTATTTTTTTTACTGGGGAGGGAAGGGTAACAGTGATGAAAGGCTGTTTTGCTTTTGTCCTAATTTTGTTCAGATTTGGCACACTGTCTTTAAAATGACTGTTTGATCATATGACCATAAAACATCTACAGCATTCTAACCGTATTATTTCGGACACAATTTTTCTTGAGAGTCAGGGAATAATGTGCAGCTTAACTGCTGCAAAATACTTGTTGGAGAAATGAGCTGTGCTTCTGCCTGGGATGGTGTATTCCTGTTTGCAGTCAGATTTGTAAGTGACGCAATTACTGTTAGTGAAGAAGGTGTCATGCAGAGGAGATGACCACATTGAGCTCCTCTTAATGGCAGTCTGGCATAGGATGCTTGCCGTGCTTCCTAGTTTTCAGATCTACTGCTACAGATGTGCCACATGTTCTTCATGAAATACAGATCTTGTGAGGCTTGTTCACCTTTCTCAACGTCTTTGTGTGTTCCTGAAAGGGATTATCCCTGTCTGATAAGCTCCTTAGTTGCTCTGCGCAGGCCTTTTCCTTCGCAGCTATCCCCTCAAGATATTTATAGGTACAGCATTAACAACATATGCCGCCTTAGAGGTTTGAAATGGATAGTTACATAGGCTTTTACAGGCTCATTAGGCTGCTAAGGAAATTCAGCTATTGTGTGTCTTTCAATTTTCCAAGATGTTCCTATAGAGTCCTATGGAATATTTGTTTCTTGTGAGCAATGGCCCTGCTAGGTTTTTTCACCCCTCTTCCTACATCTCAGCGTTCTACATGAGACAGAGGTGGCTTGTGAACATAAAGAGAATGCAGCAGGAGAAAAGAGCAAATAGAGGGGGTGAGGATGGAACAAGAGCATGGGCTTTTTACTTATGATGTTGGAACGCTGTGAAAGCGTATTAGCTGTTTCACTTTCTTTATGATGCTTTGCCGTGACACTACGGAGTCAGCCTTCAAGGGATAGAAAATGTCCTTGTGCTGCACAGGGTTACTCACAAGAACACATTTGTTCTAGGAGGCAGATTGTAATGTGGAAAGGATGTTTTTCTGCTGTAGTTGCCTAGTATATGTTTATATATACTGTCTCTTCACAAGAAACTCTTTGAAAAGGTGACTGCATTCAAATCAAATGATGCTTTTTGGATGAACAGTAAAAATCACACGTAAAAGATAAGAGCAACAATCTCTGAAAAGGCTACTTAACTGAAAAGCAGAAATTCTCACTTCAGTTTTCATTGAGAAGTCTCTCTCACGTAGCTTAGGGTCATTTTCACATTAAATATTCAGGCTACTGTTCCTTCCCTACTTAAGTGTGCCTGTAAGCTATCATTAGTTACTGCACAGATGTACAAATCTTCTGAGGAAGTTCTTCAGCTATTATTTCTGTGCATAAACTGTTCTGCTTAAAGAAATTGCTAAGCTATTAGTATTAGGTTATTTTAAAGAAGTTTATCCTAGCTGCTCTCACCTTTCTGGCAAAACGGGGAAATACATCTTGTCTTTTTGCCAAAAGCAAAAACGTCACGGCCGTTTAACCTGTTTTAAAAGCATTAATGTAAGAAAGGATTCAGTGATGCAACCTAGTAAATAATTTTGTGAGTTTTTAGACTTTGCAGTATGCTTTCTCTTTATGAAGCTTTTCACTGTTACAGAAGCAGCCTTGGTCTCAGTTATTTTTCTTAGAATGGGTAATAGAAAAATCTCAAAGAATTACTAGCGAGTTTGGATAAAACAATTCTGTGCATTCTATACTTGTAAACGAAGCTAGGTATTTCTGGATGAGCACCTTGTTAACTTCACAAATTTTGATATGGATAAGACAGAAAAGCTTATTTTGGGATAATTAGGTGAAGCAGAATCTTTTTATGAACAAGTTGAGAGGTGACGAGATTTGTGAAGTTTTGAAAATTTCAGAAGTGCAATGAAACATGCTAAGCGAGCTCTTCTGATCTGGAAGAGGAAGGGGGGGGGGGGGGGGCCCTTTGTTGGAGGAGGGAAAAAACAAAACCAAAAACGCAACCAGAAAAATAACGGTTCCTCTAGAAGAAAACGGACAATTGAGAAACTTCCTCAAGAAACTTTGATATCTTTTGCCCAAATTGTCAATCAAGATCTTGCTGAACTGCTCATGGAGGAAAGTGAATGGAAAACACTTAGTTCTCACGTTATCGTGGAGGAACTGAATATACTTCTGAAGAGGAACGTTCTTCTTCTCTGTTCAGGCAGAATGAGTTCCTGACTTCTTTTAAACTTGTAGGAGAAGCTACTATATTTTTGGATTAATAGTCTTCTGGATATTAAAGAAGAAATTTTACTTCTGAAGGAATGGAATAATATTTCTGCCTAGTCTGTCCCTTACTCAAACCTAAGTGATTACTGTTTTTTTTTTTTTCCTTCCCCCTCCTCCTTGGACAGATTATGCTTATAGGTCATAAAGAAGTGCCAGCCAAATATAAAACCAACTTAATAAGCAGAGCAGAGGAGTAACACATACTTCAATATTTATGTTGAAAGGAACGTAAATATTTTTAAATTTTCAGTATAAGTATTGGACTGTGTGATTCTGATAGCCAGTGATTGAAAATGGCCAGTAAATTCATTACAGCTGAATGATTGATTTAGCTTTGTAGGCCTTTTTTTACAGGTGACCTACCAGAGGCCTTTTTTCTTAATTTGAATAAATCAAATTTACACCTTTACATTTTTTATGCATTTTTATCCTACTACTACCGCACACATTCAGTACTAGCAACTGTTCAGGTTGAATGGCAAGATGATACGATTATTAAAAAAGTAAATAAATAGTCCCTCCAGCTCCCCAAAAGCTTGGTCAAATGCAGGCAAAATTATCCAGATATTCATGATAGTTCATAATTTAAAAAGTAGTCATTATTGCTTAGAGGTAGGTTGGTTTTTGTTGGGGTTTTTTCTCCCCCTTTCTGGGTATGATCATAATGTGATTTTCAACAAAGCTACCTTAACAAGTCTTCTAGCCTTGATGAAAATTCTTCTCAACGTGTTCACTCTACTGGCTGTTTACTGATGTGCTAATCTCTACAGTCATCTGAAGAGCCAAAGAATTTTAACACCGAATGAACGTGAGTTAGACAAGCTTTGCTGATCAAAGGTTAACTTGCTCTTTAAGAGACTTTTTCTTGGCGGCTCCTGGAATGGTTTTTCAACTCCAGTCTCCCAGATGGAGAGAGGAAGACACCTGTCTACCTTTAATGGTATATCAGAAGGGTTTTTGAAAGCGTATGGAGTATCACTTCCAAAAACTGGTGTAGCCGATAAAGCATTTGTACCAGGGAATTATCAGAGAGGTTTGGGGCTGCGAAGGCCAAAGTTAGACTAGCCCAGTGCATTGAAAGCCAAATGTAGCCATTTTGTGAGCATCCTTTTGAGAGTGCTCTGATGTGCTGAAGCCTTAGTTCACAAAAAATTAGATAGTAGACGGAAAGCTTTAAAATGCATGGATGTGCAATGTTTAATTGCTATCAGAATACACTTTTTATTTTTATCTGTTAAAATTCAGATTTTCATTCCGTATTTTTAGAACCATTAGAAAAGAGATAAAGGAGTAAAATCTCATTGTTACTGATGAATGGACAATTTTGTTCAGTCTGGAATCCGTTCTTCTGCATCCCATTAAACCTTTTGAACTCTCTAATTTGATCTATAAGCAGAAATATTGACACATGACCCCTAACTGCAGATACGTTAAATTGAGATATGAGTGGGCAATTAAAAATGTATCTTTAAATAGAAGTGCTATCTATACGGTATCCAGCCCATTAAGCAAACTGTCAGACTGTAGCCTGGAATTCTCTTTGCTGAGGGAGACTAGAAATTAAAGTTCTTGAAGTAGTTTAATAGTGAAGAAAATAAAAGTGGGCATAAGGAGGATGGAAGATGGGGTTTGAAAAAGGTAAGCATGTTAAAATTTCACGTGTTTACTGAATAATTTAGAAGTGAAAGGCTGAACTTAATCTTCTGTGAGAGATGGCTGATATTATCTCACATTATTACACTCTGAACAAATACTTAAGGGCAGGGGAGAACTTCTGTTAATTTTGCACCAGTTTAACCACCGAACAGTGACTTTACAGTACTCTAGTACATGCTGCACCTGATTTGTAGCTTCAGTGTCCCGTACACTGAATTCTGTAGCCCTTTCAGGATGTTTCATGGCGTTGGATAACTTAGCTAAGTGACAGAGGTATAGTTGTATCCCATGTAGTGCTGTAGTGGTTCAGAAACACAGCTTGGAAATTAGAAGGGGTTGGAGGCTGTTAGTTTACCTGAAGAGCTACATAGATCTGGAGAAATCAGAAGTATTCAGGATGAGACTGTTTCCTGTATAACTGCAAGCTGTTTTTTCTTGTTAGGTGCAGAAGCTTGATTTGATTCATTCTGTGAAGCTGAGTTTTTTTTTCTAGTGGGATACGTAATTAAAAAAAAAAAATTAGTCTTAATTTTTTTTTTTTTAAATGTTGCTCTAATTCATTGTAATCTTTTATGAAAAGTGTGAGGAAATGTAATGATGGGTTCTGTGGACTGTTGTGTATTTAGTGAGAAGTTGGTACAAGGTGTTCCTATTAAAACAAACCAACCTTAGTTCCTTCTTTGCTTTCTTAAGCTATACTGATGTGCTATATATAGTGATGGCTCTTCTCCCTCTGTAGTTGAACAAAGTAAAAATAAAGCTCATAAGGCCATCACTCATTGCTGGCACTCGTGCACACACTAACATAAAGCAGTCTCGGCTATGGTGGCACGGGGCAAAGTGATCTCTTTTATATGTACTCTGCTCCAGCTTTTGTACAGCATGACATAGTGAATTGAGGTAGGCTGTTGCTATTTCCATTTGGATCTGTGGATGGGTTTCTGCATCGGAAGAGCTTAGATCGTCCTGGTGGACTGTGTTTCTTCTCCGCTGAAAAAGCTGAAGTACAAGTGCCGAGGGAGATGTCAATAAAAGTGTGTGGGGGTTGTTTGGTTTTTGTTTTGTTTTCCCGTGAGAGTTATCAGAGCTCTCTCTGGTAGTAGCAAGCAAAGCCTTACGTGCAGAGCTTAAAGCTATTTGAGGGTTTGACCCATTGATCTTGCTTTCTGCTAAGTTAGGATGGGCAATTAATTGGCTGTAGAAACCTGATAAACTTCCAGTTGCTTAACAACGTCAAAGCAAACAATAACTACCATGTGTTTTCTCTAAGCTTGTTTGTATTTAAAATAGCCGTGAACGTGTCAAGTGGGGACATGAATAAAACGCTGTCCAGATAAACTAGTTCTATAATTAAATTAAATTGAATTTTAAGTACTCATTTGTTTCATTCGATGATGTTGCATTGTTTAAACCTATTAATTTGGGGTTTGTACAGCTGTTTCACTTACACTGGCACCAAAAGGTCAACTTGCCTTTCTTTGTGGTAGTCTCCTGTTCGTGTACAGCAAACATCAGATCAGACCTTAAAACACTGGTGCAGTGCCAAAGGTGCCCAAACTTCTCAGCTTTTGAAAGTCTCCTGATGGGTCGAAAATGATGAAGAAAATGAATTGTTTAATAATGTCTAGTTACATATGTACTTTAGAGTAAATCAGCATTGTATAATCAAACCACGGATCATTTGGCTTCATGAATTAGAAGTATTAATTCTGTAAATAAGGCAAATACTGATCGATGCAGTGGGATTAGTGGGTTACAGACAAGTTTTTTGCATGAGGGTCACCATATTAACTTGAAAACCTTGACACTATTTTATTTAAATAAAAGAAAAACTCTGATTATAAGAACTTAAGTATAGAGCCTATGTGGCTAAAAGCTTACACGAGAATTGAAATTTATATACAGTAGTTGATTCCCTCCATTATCTATGATCTGCTGCATACAAAAGTAATAAGAGTTTGTACGCTTTAGCTGGGTGGTCTTCAGGCAGTGGCCAGCAACTTGCACCCAGTTGTGCACAGGAATGAGTTTCAGGCATGTTCTGGCATGCAGGCAGCTCTTTAGTGTCCAGTTGCTGTTTTCACTTCCAGAAATGTTGGTTGGCTTGGTGGAGAAAAACTATGAACCTCCAAAATGATAGCCCTAAAAATTTCTCAAGTTTACTACATGGTAAAATAGTTGATGAAAATTAATTTTGTGGCCCTGGAAGCGATAGGCATTTTAACTCTGCTGTTTAGATGGAGTAAATGAGCCCAGAGGATCAAATATCAACAAAGAATATTTGAGACCTTATTTATAGCAGTATGTGCGTACAAGACTATTCCAATTAATAGGAACGTGAGCAAAGCTTGCGTTAGTTACGCGTAACTTAGAGAAGTAGTATGTGCAAGTGAAGGTTCAGAACTGCATTGGAGAGTTCAGGTGAGCTGACCAGCCTTGTACAGTAGAAGAACTTCAGCTTAACTGGGTAAGTATTTTTCTGGAATGATGAGAAACAGTCTAAGATTAATTTAGTTTAACTGATGAGCAGCAGTTTATAGGTATACTGTTTATCTTAGTAATACACTCATGTTATGGCAAAGGATTCATCCCTTTAGTTCATGTTCGCAATTGTAATGATTAATTTATCAAATAGCCTGAAAGTATCTTCAGGTAATTAAAAGAGGATCAGCAGTGTTCTGTTCTTATCCTGTATGAATTTGAGAGGGTTTCCCAAAGAAAAGGCAAATCTAGGGCCATTTGCAGTTAATACAGGTAGCAACTAAACAGTCATCTTCTATTCAGCCTCTCTTAACGAGGTGTTAGTGCTAGACATCAAACAAAACTTTCTGCACATTTTTCTAAGGAATAAAATGGATGCGGGTCAGTCAGACAGTGGCTGCTTCAGGCAAGGAATTGTAATGTGCAGTCAGAACAGCCATATCTTTTATGCAGTGAGAAATGAGACCTTTTTTATGACTCTCTCTAGCTTTTGTCTGGAAAATGTCAGTATGTTGAATCCTTGTTGGCCTAGTTCTGATCAAAATTGCCTGTTTTCCTGTATTACTTTCCACGGGCCTTGTCTGCAGAGTGGTCACTTGCCAGCATTGCACAACATTTTGGTCTATGGTGCTTTTGTTAGCAGAGAAGTTCATTTTTTTTTATCCGTAGTTGTTTATCTTTTCAGCTCCTGGTAGTGGTTCTCCCTCTTCCAACGTTTAGTAGTTCATTTTCACCTTCTGCCAGAGTAAAGTGATTTGAATAATTTGTTTGATTAATTGGATATATCAAATAAATCTGTAATTAAATCAATCGCATCAGCCAACCATACCTCTATACTAGTGTTTTTCTTTTGCTTAGGTGACAGGACATAATGCTGCATACCTTAAGTGACAATTCTGACTGCGAATTATAATTGGCTAGGCCTTATGGCTTTTCTATTATTGTTGGATTACCTTCTTTTACCATAAACAAGTGAATAAGAAGTATGTTTTGTTCCAGTTGAATGTTGGTCTTAATACTTTTTAAACAAAAATTAACATCACTGTTTGAGTTATTGTAGGGGAATCTCCTAGGTAATCAAGATTGGATTAAAGTACTTATTACAGGTCAACTGTACATGATTTTTTTCAATATAATGGTTTAAAATTAATTTGTAGCAATTAAGATTTTTTTTTTTCCTAGTAATAACATTATATTGTATGGCATCAGATAAAACAGTCTCATCTTCTATACTAATGCTTCTAGGTATAAATAGAAGAGTTACTGTTCATAATTTACAGCTGATGGTTAGCCAGTTAGCTGTTTAATCCCTGTCTCACCCCTCTGAAATTTAGGAAGTCCTTTTCTTCTGTGACGTCCTCTGAAGTGCAAGATGATGTTGAACCAAAGTCTCTAATGTGTAGACCTCGGTAACACCAGTTTCATGGGTTTGGTGTTATCCTTACAGCGCTGTACCGGGCTGCAATGCTTCCTAGGAAAGGTGTCATTTTTCTGCAGTGGCTTTGTCAACGAGTAGAGTGTTAATCAAAGATGGGAAGGGGAAATCCCTGCCAGTGTGGCTGGAGAAGCAATATACACCTACCTGTGTGTACAGCCACACACACTTTTCATTTGTTTTGTTCATGCAACTCTAAGTTTGTATAGTTTTATTTTTTTATACCTTACTTGAAATATACACAATTTAGCTAGGAAGGTCATCAGAATAGATAACTGATGTCAAACTGCCTCTTGAAGGGGGACTTTTTAAGAGAAGCGATGAACTTCCAATATTTAGTAGTTGAATTACTTGAGTTTCAAAATGTATCATCCCCGAGGCAATCCAGAAGGGTTTTTTTCCCCTCTCTTTCTTAACTGAAGTCTATTAATTACTGAAAGAGATTGTATTACTTTAGTGAAATGACAGCATGCAAGGTGTGGTTGGCAATTCACATGCTACATGAGCTTGTTTCATACTTCAACTTGAGACCTTCAGGGCGCACTTGGTCATAAATTTGCGGATGGTGTTATGGTTTGGTTTTTTTTTTTTTGAGAAAATGCTTGTTAGTTGAAAGTGTGACACAGGAAGCTTCTGGTTTAAATTAATTTTTTTCTTTTGCGAGGCAGCTTACAGCTGAGATATTGTATAGGTCTGAAAGACGACGCATTGCTGACAGCGGTCTCTCTCGGATTACTTGTTCTGACACCTGGTGTGGTGGGATTAGGGGTCAGCCATGAGTGGATTCAAAGGTTGCTGGGAGAAGGTGAGCTGAGGAGAATGGAGCCCTTCCTTTTCCTTGCTGGCAAAAAGCTGAGCTTCTCTTGGTCGTGAAAGTGAAACCAGTTGCAACTGCTGCAAACTACCTTCTCTTCCTTAGGATGAGAAATGGGAACGGGGAATGGAAACAAAGAAGAGCTGCGGAAGGACAATGATGCCTAGAAGGTTGTGACGTGAATAAAATAACTTTGAAAAACACTGTTTTACACACTATGGGATAACTCGGAAGTGTGACACACCTTTGCAGCCTCCTTGGAGACGGCGATATTCTAGGAACTTGAGAATTTAGCTGTTTTCAATACCACAGCATTACAAATTTTGTTTATTATACATTTACTGAAAGGAATCAGGCACATAATATGGAAGCAATTCGGCATCCTGGTGGAGGAATGCTGTCATGCATTTGGATTAGTCTATAAATAATTGTGGGTTGGATTTGATTGCTTAGAGCTGAGCATTAATCTCCAAGAGGCACTATGATTTTTTTTTCTTTGTCAACTGTCTTCTGACCTCACCAGTCATACCAAACTAGAAATGTATTTAGTCATTAGCTTTTTTATTAGAAAAAATGTTTTCAGATCAAACAGAATCTGAAACATAATAGGTTTTCATTTTAGGCCTGATTTTGAGGAATCTTATCAGTTCTCTCCCCTAATATCAAAACACATCCCTGAATATCTATAGGGATGCTTTTCCCCCATAATTAAATTCACTTTTTCGGAATGCTCAGTAGCGGAAGGAAGGATCTGTGGGGATCTCTGCACCTTTGGCTAATATCTGTGGATCACACTGGGGTCCTGAAATCATGTTTCTCTCTCTGTACTTTAACATGGCTTGAGAAATTTCTAAAGTCCGTCTGGTTTTACAAGTGGTACATAGCCATGTGTAACAACAGTAAAAGGAAGATGCTCAGGAGAGTGGGGAAACCCTCCTCTCTTTTGATCTAGCCATGAAGGACCAGCGGAGCTGCTTAAACTGTTGCTCTGCTTCAAAACTGCTGCTCTTTCTTCTTCAAGCTGGGGGCAGGAGCTGTTTTTACTGCAGTCTTTCAATCAGCCATCGTTTCTCCTTTAGGTCTTTGTGCACTTTTTCTCCATTCTCTGCTTTTTTTTCTCTCACCTGCCTGTCCATGTTTGTGGTATTTACTGAATCTTTTTTGTGGGAGTGCATTTTTTTTTTTATAAACACACATTCTTAACTACCGTAAGTATTACCTGAAGCTCGGTCAAGTTAGGCAGAACTGTCATGTGCCGATGTAACAGCTGTCAGTTGAAGCTTTTAAGTGTAGCACATCTGCAGCGATGCTGGCGGTAGGAGAGCAAAACCATCTTCAGGAGAGCGACCACATCGTCCTCCACTTTTTCCTCGTCGATACGGCTGGGTACGAAGTTGTGTATCGGTCACGGCGCAGTGTGGGAAGTTGACTCTGTGCAGGTTGGGAGCGTTAATTCTCGGGAAGGGAAGAATGGCTGGGTCAGGCAGCTGCGAGGCACGCGGGTGGAATGAGGCTGAGACGTGGGGTGTAGTTTCGTGGTAATATTTGATCAGCACTTGTGACCAAGCTCGATGTGTTGAGTCAACTAGCCATACAGTGCTTTGTCCTGGAAGTGCTTCAGCTCACTCTTTGGTGCCTTGATGTGGTCAGTAGCATGAGAAACATTATTTTGTAAATGTAGACAGCTATGATTAGTTGTTTTTCAAATGGAGTACTCTTAAGTGGGGATTTGAAAGAGGTTGCATTTAAAATCATGTGTCTGGTTGGAGCTTCCCTCACCTTTCAGTTTTTAAAAAATAAGACAATAACTATTTTTAGTGGTTCACCAGTTAGATTGTTCAAAGGGAGATTTGGGGTTCATGACTCACTCTGAGCACGTTTGAAGTTGGTGAGAATAATTTGATTAATATCAGTCAGTTTTGAATAAGACTTGTTAATCAAGAATGCTATTTCAAGGGGCAATAATACCTCTCTGCTGCTTTTCACTCCTGTTTTTACTGCAGGGAATTACATTCAAAACGTTTTGTCTGTGATTTTCTTAAGTGCATCAGCAGTAAAAATACTGGCTTGATTCCTTACACTGTTAGGAGTCGTTTGCACAGAGAATGTTGTTTGCGGGCAGAAATATAAATGGAGACACAATTTTGTTTGCTGAAGTTTTGTTGTTGGTAATAATACAACTTGATTCTTGAATTCTGGGACAAGATTGCATTTCAGAAAAATGCTAATTCTGCTACAAAGACTGTGTGGATATAGAAGCCAAGGGAATGCAAGTTACTTTGTTCTATTATTTTTATGAAGCTCTTCTCGAAGTAGGATCAAAGCAATTGTGCGGCAATATCTGTGTTGTTATGCTACCAAGTGGAATGCTATCCTGGTTATGCTTAACACTGGTAATTAGTGGCTTGAATGCCTTATTTCTGGCATTAAATTTTGAATTTATTAATCGTCACTTTCAATTTTGGGCATGAAGTTAGATTCTGAAATCCAAATTTAGATTTATAAATATGTGACTTTGGTTTTTTTTCGGTGTTGAGATTCCACGTTTTTGTCAGCAATAGACAGGTTTGAAAATCTGTAAGCTGTGTTTGCCATATTTGTGAGAGAGAGTCAAGAGACCCATATAGGAATGCATAAATAGGTACTTTACCAGTATGAGCTTCGTGTAGAGGTATAGTGCTTTTGTAAGCACTTGCTGTCCTTTATAGATATCTACCTTGAGAAGAACTGCCTCTAAATGCCTACGCTTGTGACCAAAAGTTGATCTGTTGCAAGTTTTGAAGTGATACGTTCTATTTACTCTGACATTTAGAAATGAAACTTGAATTGTGTGTGAGTCCCTGTGTACGTGAGCACTTAAATATATTGTCAGGTAGTTACCGTGACGGTGTAGTGTGTCAGTGTGCCTATATGAAGCTGCAAACTTCCACTTGTTCCGTGAACCTCCACTGACTGTAATGGATGTCATATGCATTTCACAATGTGTTTTTAACTACCTCATGGACTGAACTTTATATGGTGTTCAATGACAGAGAAGATGCGGAAGGAAGCTGCCACCGAATGGTTCTTTTCTGGAACCATTAAGTGAGTATGGTAAAGAACATGGGGGAACCTCCCGAAACAGTAAGAAAAAGAGCAGCCTGCCTTCCTTCTCCACTTTTTCATCCTGAATTTTGGAGGGGTAGACATCAAATAATAAAACGATTGGAAAAATCTTGAATTTTTTTTTTTTTTTTGAGTGAAGATTTTGAGGCTTACTTGGAGATTTATTTGGCAAGAGCAGTGTGTGGTACAAAAAGGTGGAAGGAGCAGGAGACAGGGAGCAAGAGGAGTTGTTATAACCTAAGATAATGGAAAACAGTGCTACATAAGGGTGCTGAAACTGTGGTAAGACTTCTCTGTGCAGTTGGTGATATTTTTTTCTTAAATCTCTCTCTTGTGATTTCGAAAGTAGCGGGTGTTGGGTTTCAAAGATCACTTGCAAAATACCTAACTTGCCTGAGAAACTGTGTTCTAGAGTAAAACGATCGACCCAAGAATGTATGAAGGTTCAATTATTTTTGAAATGAGACTCAAGTGTCGTAGATATTTTGGTGCCTCCCTTGCCGTAAATGATACTGGGTCTCTGCCCTGGCAACTCAAAAGCGTGCGCGTTTTCTGTATCAGCATGCTCAGCCAGGGCTGTGACCACAGATTTCCCTTGGTTCTCTTCGTTTTGTTTGCTTGACACTTCAAGCTGTGAGTGCTTACAAGTCCTACTGAAGTATTTCAGTGCTTCTGTTGCAGCCTTTTAGTGTATTAAAATGTTCCTGTGGGTATATAGCTACTGAAAACACAAGCCTCATTAACACATTTTTGTTTTGCTTTTTGACAAAGCAATTGCACATTTAAGTAATGCGCTACTCACAGCCAAGCTGCTAATTTTCATAATCTATCGAAGATACTAAGTGTATAAAAATAAACGTGTCTCTGAATCCTAAAAAATGAGTTGCTAAAACTGCACATAGTGGGTGGCAGCTTCTTAAACCACTTTTTGCTTATACCTGAAGCTGCAAAGTAGCTCTTTTCAGGAGCACTGTTTCTGAATTCAGGCTTGTAAATCACTGGAGTTGGGGAAATTTTTGTATTTTATTGCAGAATTCACACATTCATGCATACTGCTATCGGATGCTTTTAGTATGGAAACTCCAATATTAAGAGTGGTGCAGCCTGATTTAAAATATATACCAAAAGTTGCTGCTTAGGGAAGAGCATTTATGTTATTGCAAAATAATGAAAAAAGGAGGCAAGAAATGTCACAGCATTACCAAAATGGCATTTACAATGGCTGCAAATGCCCTTGAATTAACGTATTTTTTAAAGGACCTCTTAGTGCCATAGGCAGTCTTAGTAGTTTGTGTCACTGAAATAATTTAGCTTTGCAATTGTGCTTTCCGTTTTAAGTTTTTGCTTGAGTTTTTATAGATTAATTTCCCTGAGAGGAAAGTCTTGCTTGTTTAAATTCTTAATCTCCAGGCCTTTCTTTATGTAAGATTGTGTGGTACTATGTACATCTACTGCGCTGTGAAAACAGTGGGGTGAGAGTGGGGGGAAATACTTGTGTGTTACTCTGTGTATCTGTCTCCTTTTTATTTTTCTGTATACATAGATATATAATCCCAGGTTTTTCCCTTCAAATTGATTATGATTGAGATATTCTCTTCATGTTTGCCAGTGAACTGAGTCAAAAGCTGTTGCAGGTCTTGTCAAAATGAGAAGAGGCTGAGATTTTTCACTGTATACTATACATCTAAGGAGAGAGTGATAACTGTCTGTGTTTGTAGCTTTCTGCAGTTCTTAATGCTTCTCAAAAGCTGTTTGTCTGAAGTGATTTTAAAGTTGAAAGAAATAGTCTGGATATTATTATTATTATATTATTATTAATTTTGGTCAAGTCTCTGCAGTACCTGGGGGGGAAAGCACATTCCCTGGTTGTACTTAGACGTGTATCACATTAGCACTGAAGCTTGACTCCAAAAGGGTTGTTCAGCGCTATTAGCTGGGACAACAAGAAAACCAATTTTACTAAAGCTGGAAAACTTGCTGTACCAGATGGTCGAAACAGAGTTATCCAGCTAAGTGGATTTGTGGAATTTGCTATCAGTGAACTCTTAAGTTGTGGGATGGGTTTAGTAACAAGTTGTCAGACTGGTGCTAGATAACTGGAGAGTCTCTCTCTTGCTGCAGGCAGCTGGGAGTATTTGAGCTGATACAATGAAAAGTCAGTTTTACAGTGGATGCAGACTCTGTAATGCCTAAAAATACTCTCTTTTTAAGACTGCTCCAGCTCTCGCTTGAGATGCATAGGTGAAGTGGAAGCCATTCAGTGGTTACTACTTTAGCGCTGCAGTCAAGCACTTTTTCAGATTTGTTCATATTATCTGTGACCTTAATAGGTCTGTGGTTTGCTTTTGCCTTTTTTCGCCTACTTCTGACGTTTGAGTTTGCGCTTCACCTTTGCTCAGTTACTTTGTCTTTGCAAATTCCACATCTCTAGCTGCTTCACTCCGGCATCACTGTGATGTTTTAAAGCGCACTTAAACAGGAGAGTGTTTTCAAGGTTGGCTTGTATTTCGTTTTTCTACTGTAGATACTCGTTATAAAGTGCAAATTACTAGATGTCTGTATCCATTACTTTCTGAGAGTGTGGCATTCCATAGTAAAAAAATAAATAAATGAGACCATAGACAAAAGTTTTTTTTCCCAGGGAAATTCCACTGTGGTGAGAAAAGATGTTACAGGCAAATAGCTTATTCTGCCTCAGTTGAGAGTAATTGCCTCTATGTAGCAAAAGTCTTTTTTTTCTTGTTCCTGGCTTGAAAATGGCTTCTGTTTTTTGTTTTGGGTGTTTTGTTTTGCATCTAGTACGGAAGCTCTGAAACAGGGGATTTACTTTCTGTTCTGGATTACAGTAAACCCTGGAGAGTTGAGGAGAGGAAAAGTTGAGGTTAGTGTTTAATTGTAACAGCAGTGAGCAAGGCAGAAGGGTTATTGCTCAGCTTGCCTCTTTTGGCATCCGAGCGTTAAATTTGCTGTTTGTGAGCTGAGGAAGGTTTGTTATGGAAATCAGTGACACCACCAACCTGGAATTTTGCTAACGTTTAAATCTTAGTACAATATTATGCTTCTGGCTTCACATAAATTTTGGTTAAGTGTTCCAAGGCACTATTAGGTTGTTGAAATGTAGTTCTCTGTGTTGCTGTCTTCTGTCTAATGGAAGACTGTAGATGAAATGTTCGATCTGTCTTGTTTTTCCCCATCATTGAAATGCAGATAATAGCTCTTACCTATTGAAAAGGACTGGATTAGTTTGGGTGGGGGTTTTTTTGTTTAGTTTTTTGGTGGTGGTGGTTTTAGTTGTTTGGGTTTTTTTTAATAATGAAGGAAATAGTTTGACTTAGTAGAGGAGGAATAAAGAACTAGTATATTTTGCAAAATGGAACACACTTTGTTAAGCAGTTTTGTCAAAAGTAGGTATAAGATCTTAACTGCTTAATTTCATGTCTGTTATTTTCCTTCCTATCACCAATATTTTCAGTGACTGCACAGAAACTAGATTAAAAAAAAAAAAAAATCAGTGTCTAGCAGAGTACTTTGCTAAAATATGCTTCTGTATTATTGTAATCTGAAAAAGCCCTTGAACTAGCAGGAAGCCAGTGCTGCTGTTGTCTTCACATAGCTTTCCTAATGAACCCTAAAGCACTCGGTCTCTTCAGGCAGATCTGGATTCGTTTTGTGTCTGTATCCACAGCTGATTATATAGTACTTCTCATGAAGTGGTGATTTTTTTTTTTTAACTTGCATGTAGGATTGCTTACAAACATGTAAGGGAGATTTCTAAACGCACAGAAGTGGATATAGGCCCAAAGGCTGTAGCTGGGAAAGGGAAGCCCTAGGATGGGATACAGAATTGTGCTTTGCTTCTTATAAACCTGTTCCAGCTTGAGAATTAAGAGGAAAACGCAAATCTTGCATCTGAAATCTGTCACCTCACATAAGAGCTTTGCTATCTGTCTAGCTCACTGATTGCTGATAATATGATAATATTTTCACATTTCATCTTGAGAAACTGGGATCCAAATAAGAAATACCTTTTTCCTTTTGAGAGAAATGTTTTCCTGAACTTTTTGCAGAGAAGTTATAAATTAATTAAGTTGATTGTGACACCTCCTTCCTGGTGCAGGACATCAGGCTATCCACACCGCTACAGAAAGCGAGTCAGTTGGGTTGCAAATAGATCGTACACCAAAGTGCTTTGCAGTAGACATACCGGGGAGCTTGCTGGTTTTGCACTGAAACCCAACGGGCTGAAGCTTAACTTCTGTGTACTTAAACCTGATTTGCTGTGAAACTGCACAGTGAATTTTAGCGGTCGTTTCACTAGACTTTGTGCTCTTATTCTATATGGACTGTGATTTTCTTGGCCTGTAAAGATGAATGGACAGTGATGGAAAAGGGAACAGTATCTCTGAAAGCCTGGCAGAAGTGTTTCTGCTGTTTTTATGTGGCCCTTGCAAAGGCAAAGTCTTAATGTTTCTGTTAGCACAGTGACAACACCTAAATATTTTTGCATGCCGCATAGTTTCTCTTGCAGCTCTGTGGAAATGGTCACACTGTAACCATTTCAAGGCTCCCTTGACTGGGAACAACCAAGGGTCACGAGTGAGGGCAACAGTGTCCAAAACCTTGAATGAAATATAGCAGTGGCTAATATTTAGAGTTCAATTAGTAGTGTAACTTGGACATCACAGATGATGAGAAATATTTATGCTCCAGAATGAGATACTTGCTGGTAGTAGACGAGTCGATTTCCTGCCTCTGGATGTTTAAAGGTCTAAAGAATAGCATTTACAGTCTAGCAGAAAAGTCACTACATTTCCTCTCCAGTTTGTGTCTTCTTGCTGGCAGTTGTGTCTTCAGTGCTGGCAGTATATTCACCAGTGTGCTGTCAGCCTGTATCTCAGACATGAGAGTCGTTAGCGCTGTTCATGTGCCTGCAATTCACAGAACTTAAGATATGTCAGTGTTAAAAAAAGCTTCCCCCCCCTTTAAATGATTTAGCTGGCTCTCTTAAGCCACAGATATCGGAAATAAAGACATAGCAGATAGAAACACGCTAGGCTGAGGAGAGGGGCAAACTAAGTGACTTGAAACCTAGCGTAGCTGTATGTCAGCGGCGTCAGCCAGCTTGCTGAACCTTCAGCTCCTCCTCGCCTGCGTAAGGACTGGAAGCGTAATCGTGGGGATGGAGCAGAAGGTGTAACTACCAGCTGGTGTTCCTGTACGTTGCTTTCTGTCTTTAGGTATGCACAACATCCCCACGCCTTTGGGGTTTTTGTGGTTTTTGTGGTGTTCTGTTTTTAACGTTAAGCGGGAAGTGTTCATGGATTGGGATTTTAATTACTTCATTAGTTAATTCTCTGAGAGCACAGAACGTGAATTTAAAATTGCAGAACACTAGTTGGTTTTTAAAGGCAAGACTGTCTCAGTGAGCACATGGGCTTGTAAAAGAAACCTCTATTAATTTGTGATTTAAAGGTGTTTTTTTTCTTTTGAGTCTTCTGTACTTTGATTATATCATAGATAAAAAGATAGGGTTGGTTTTTTGTTCTTAATAGGAATGTTGGTTTTACTTTTTGTGTATCTCTGCTGATGGTGACTGGATTTTTTTATCTTCAAAGACTAAGACAATAATACCGAGTATTTTCATCTCTTGCCTTAGTGGTTAGTGCATGCTGAAGAAACTATATGCACAGATATGAAGCCTCAAAGTACCTTTAAGTGTAACTTCATTTTAGCAGCCATCTGACAATCTTAAGTGACAGTGACACTGGCTTTGGTTGTAGCCTGATCCACAGGGTTGCATAAAGAGGCAAACCCAAGTAATCTTTTTTGCAAGAGAAAAATCTTCATGTTGACTCCTTCGGGCTCAGTATTATATTGTCTTATTCCTGTACGCCTGATAGTTGCACAGGTCACCAAATCTTCACTGGTATCTTCGGACTACAGTTTAAAAATAGAAGTAGCAATTGAGGAAATTCTCAAGAGAGTTGAAGCAGAAATAAACCCAATAAAGATAAATGAACTAAACATTGCTTCAAAACATCCAATTAAAAATAAAAGGCAACAGAAGGGTTTTTACAGACCCTGTGGGAGGAAAAAGTGAAGGCAAACCATGTTCAATAAATCTTTGAGGCTAGCCTATAATATAGGGAAACAGTTTACTTTGTGCATATGTGTTTCTTTTACACTGTACTACTGCTGCTTCAATTGATTCTTTAAAAAAAAAAAAAAAAGGCAGCAGCTTGATTTCTGGCTGCCTGTAACTGGGTGCCTTGAGGAGAGAGGCAACAAAATAGATGATTTTCGGTGTCTCTTTCAGTATTATGTGTATGTGCTACCTCTGGAGCCAGTTTGTGGTGCTGAACAGGCTTTTGGCAGCAGACACAGATATTGATATTGTTATGGTAAAAGCCAGATTGTGGGATGTTTGAGTGAATGTTAATTAGATGGGAAACAACTACGGGAGCCAAGTTTTTGTAGCATGACTCATAATTTGCAGGCCGTGGACCGGTTCCATCAGCGAGAGTTCTCCCAGAATAATGACTACAGCGACTGGCCCTCTGCCAAGGAAGGGTGCGAGTATCTGGCCCTGTGTGTTTACTGAGGTGCCTATTAGCTCTTCTCTGAGTAAGAGCTCCTCTAAATACTTAATTAAAAAAAAAAAAAAAAAAATCTACCTTTTGAAGAGTGTTTGTCCTTGCTCAGGACTAAATTCAGGAATGTGCAGATATCAGTGGACATCGTTATGGATGGAGGAGATAATTGTGCTACTAATATTACCAGTGGTAATGAAGATTTGGCGCTCTATCGTACCTCCAGGCCACAGTTGGATTCTTAGTATTGGCCTTGCATAGCACAGGTTTTACTTGCAGTATTGTACGTGTGGGAGCTGGGCGGATGAAGCCTGGAGACAACTGTCTCCATAGATGATGCATAATAACCTTGCACACAGTTCAGCAGCAATACCGTTGATGCATCAGACTTCAAGAATGTGAAAGTTAGGCAATGCAGAGTAATGTTTTCCACGGCACTATCGCTCAATTCCGCCACGTAGCGTAAGGGAGTTTGTCGTACTCGTTAAGCAGACGTGAAAGGGTGGTGCAAGGAAGCTATTTAGGACTTGCTAATTGTGAAAGCTGCTTTAGCCCTAGTGTGCGTTGAAGATAGACAGCTAACTTAAAGTGTATCTGGGCTAGACTGATGCTGCACAGCATACTAATGCTTCCTCAGTGTAATACTTTCTCATCATTGATACATTTGTTTAAGGGAACGTTTGGAGCAAAGATGGAAACAGACCTCCCCTTTTCAAAGGAAATTTTCTGCTTATTTGCAGACACTCTCCCTTTATGCTGCCTGAGGAGCAAAAAGGGAGCAGAGTCCGGAGGGAAATCTGGTCAGCTGTGTTTGCGGTAGATCATGTTGCATGTTGTATTCCGTAGGTGCAACAGTAAGTGCCAGAAATCAACATTTGTCCGCACCATAGTTTGGGGAATTAAAGGTTTTTCTGCTATCAGCCTAATGCTGGTCTCCTTGACAGCGAGATTCTTGTCATGGTGGGCATCCAGTTTAGCTCATAGATGGCGTTCTTTCACATGTAGTTACCTAAGCAATCAGAAACTGGTATGATGTGTGAAGGTGTGGAGTGGTTACAATTAATTTGGAAATCTCAGAGCAGGAAGTTCATGGCAGATCAGCCAGGGTGGTGTTAATAAAGTAAAAAATTACCTAAGCAGGAAACTTCTTTGCATTCTAAAGCGCAAAAAGATAGGTGGGAAACATCCACTAGGTTGCACAAGTGCAAACTTGATGTACCAGGAGGTGAGAGGGCTTTAGGAATGCATGTGCTCTTATTAGTTCCTGTGCTGGCATTAAGTGGGTCTTCTGAAATTGGTATTGAAGATCTTGGTTTAACACCAATCCAGACTTTGGAACTGTCTCTGGAAAATGACTATAGCTGTTCATTGAAGAAATGAGGACCATGATCTCCATTTGAAACACTTGTGTTTGAAGACACTGAAGCCAAAGAAGAAGAAAGCCTACATGCTGGCCATCCCACACCAGCTGAGTGTTGTTCAACTTGGTGTCCACCAGGACCCCCGGGTCCTTTTCTGCAAAGCTGCTTTCCAGACAGTTGGTCCCCAGTGTGTCCTGGTGCCTGGGGCTGATCTTCCCCAGGTGCTGGACTCCGCGCTTCCCCTTGGTGAACTTCATGGGTGAGGTTCCTGCTAGCCAATTTCTCCAGCCTGGCTCATTTTCATTTTCTGAAAGTGAGGTTATAGTCGGGGCTGGCATCAGGACATGATCCAACTGAAGCTGTGACACTGGGGAAAAAAAAAAAGAGTGCTTACAGTCTTGGAGGTGGAAAGGGTATAACAGCGTGTGGCTCCGTGGTT
This sequence comes from Platalea leucorodia, assembly GCF_965183815.1. Taxonomy (NCBI): domain Eukaryota; kingdom Metazoa; phylum Chordata; class Aves; order Pelecaniformes; family Threskiornithidae; genus Platalea; species Platalea leucorodia. The sequence continues at coordinate 4,138,332 of NC_138828.1, read as the reverse complement.
TAGATGCTTAAGAGAACATGTTCAGGCTCTGGTCCTCAGGATCTCATTAGGTGGAGGTGGTGGGTTTTTTCCTCTTTTTACTGATTAGTACAAAGTTCGATATGCCGTCCTGGGGCGGGGGGGGAAGCAGCAGCAGCCATATGTCTGTTTCTGAAGTAGAAGTCATCATCAGCAACAAAATATTTTTGCCTTTTGCTTGCTGTTTCTCTTAACCTCCATGGTGATTTCATTTTTGGTGGAACACTGGGAAAAGTCCAGCCCAAATAGTGCCTTTCTACTAATTGGTATGGAGCTGTGAATGCATTTGATCTAAAGAGGACAGTAAAGCCTCTTTTCCTTTGGGAGTGCCCTAGTTGTTAATAGCTGAAATACCAAAGGAAAAAAAGAGATAACATTCACAACGACATTTTAAAAGCTGATAGATGTTAAATATGCTCTAGAAAAATAAAAGTGGATCAGGTTCACGAGGTGGCTTCAGTACCACTTTCTAGAGCACCGTGAGCGTTAGGCAGGAGGTGGGGGCTTCTTGGTGCCTCAGTCCTTGTTGGAACTTCTAAATTCTGCCACTGTATAAGTAGGGAGGCACCTGGTTGTCTCTGGGTTTAGGGGGCTGGTTTAGGCAGTGATTTTCTGAGTTAGCAGTGACGCAGTAAGTCATCTTTGTGTCTGGCCCAGGCTTCCTTGGCTGGGCCTTAAGGAGATGCATTATTCTGGCCAGCCGAGATGTGACAGAAGTGATGGTTAGCCGGTATCCTGCTCTGTCTGCAGCTGCAGCCTTGCTTGGAGGATGTTCAGATCTTCAGTGGAAGGCGAGCGCCGCAGCCTAGGTGCCTTAAACTAGGAACTCTTGGGTAAGAGGGAAGGCTGCTGGGTGGTTTCCACCATATAAAAAGACAGCAGAGTAAATGGCAAACAATTTGATCTTAGTAAGAAGCTTATGAGAAAATCCCAAGTAAAAAGAGAAACTTAAAATTAAATGGGCCAGGCCTATTTTTGTACCTGATGTCTGCAGAGGATCCCGGTGTGATGCAGTAGTAATTTGTCTTGGAGGGGACTGATTTTAAAGAAATCTGTATTAAATTTCCCTCATCTGCTGAGCTTTCTCTGTTGTCCTGGCAAGATTTTGTGCACATGTTGATTCAGTGGCAACTCTGCCCTTAATTATATCTTCATCTGTTTCAAATTAAGAAAAGTTTGCTAAAATACACCTAACTAGTCTCACCCCCCTCTCTAGGGGTATTGTTGATGACGAGAAAATAAAAAAAGGTGTGTGCAGGTGAAAAGGGAAAGAGGAAAGACAGACAACCAAAAAATTTAAATATCCCTGTATTTCTTTTAAAGAGATGGCAAGTATCTTACCACACCCCATTATACACTGTCTGTAAGGGGACTTGTAAAAAGAGGTGTCTTTCAGGGCTTGTTTTCAGATTGGGGGCCAGGATCATGGCACATGCCCGTATCCCTAGGGATGATTCTGTAGATTGGCTTTAATCAGTTCTCCTCCTTCCCCCATAGTGCTCATTAGACATATTAGGAAAAAGTCTGTTAATGAATTACTCTGAAGAGTTTATAAGCTACCTTCCCATCACAGACCTGTTCTCTCAAAGGCCGTAGGCAGCTGATAAAATACTGCCACAGGTTTCTGTGCCCTCGAAATTGGGATGCGTCCAGCTGCGTGACAGGCGGTGAAAGGCACTAAAATGCAGATTGGGTTTTGAAACTGATGAGCTGTATTGGGAAGAAGCAGAAATTGCTGAGATTTGCTTCTGTGCGTTATCAATGCTTTCTGGGTCAGTTCTCATGGATGTTTTAGAAGCGAAGTGGAAGCGCTGTGGTCCTTTTTCTGTGCTGAACTACAAAGCTTTTCCATCTCTCAGAGCTGTTCAATACACATGCTGGTTGTGAGCTCTTGGGATTAGCTGAAAGGGCTGTGGGCAAATACAGTATATGAGTAATGAATTTCTGTTTTATAAATTTCGTGTAACAGTGGTACTATTTCCCCAGCGCTTTGCCAGCAACTTAATTAGAACTGGCAGTTTTAATTAAATAACACAACTGGAGGCTGGGTTGTTTCCCTCCTCCAGTTCCCTTACGTCAGGTGCAGAAGAGAAGGGGTTTTTTTTCTACAGTTAGTGGAAAAGTGTATATGGTAAGTAGAATATTTAGCTGTACCATGGAAACTACATTAACTTTGGTTGTTTAATAATAGTGGTACATAACATTCATAATTTAAAGTATTTCCACTAAATAACTTTTTCAGATACGCAGCAGATACTAGAAAAACAGTGACAATACCAGAGGCTGATACTTAGAGGGAATGGAAATTGAAAAACCCACCAGTTTTTCTTGTTCGAAATAACCCCTATCTAGTCGAGAGTTTTTCTGCTGAGTAAATTGAAATTTTTCCATTTGACTCTGAATTACATTTTATTGTTGTTGCTTAGGTGTGCTTTGGGGGCGGGGAGGAGGTGTGCGTGTTTGCTTTTTTTTTTTTTTTTTTTGCTGGAGCCCTATGCTGCGATTTTTCAAAGACATACTTGCATCAGTGATCGGGGTTTGGCAATGGAACGCCTCAAACAGACCATCTCTCATCAGAATAATAAAATTCCTGACTTAAAGTGACAACATGGATATTTTGAACACATCATGTTGCTGTAAATATGTTCTTATATACTTATTTTCTCTAAATCATCAGGCTTATCAAATTCAATAATTTCCCAATTATATTGATTACTTTCTTGTCTTTTGTAATATCAATAAAATACTGTGCAATGATTTGCCATTTAAAATATTCCAGTTTTACCCTTTCAGACAGCTAATATCAATGATGTTTTGGTTTTACCCTTTCAGATTAGTCACTGTGCTAGCGTTCAGAGTCTCTGGAATATTAGAATATCTTCCCTGGGGTCTTTATTTACAGAAACAAGGGATAAACATTCATTATCTAGAATGGCCTATTGACTGGCTTTGTTTTATCCCTGAAAGCTGCGTGTGGTTTTAAAAGATTGATCGTATCTTTAATGCTGAAGTTGTACCAGGGATGAACCTGACACTGTGAGAAACTGAAATGCGTCAAGTGTTCTTTTAACATAGTAGGATTATTGGGTTTTTCTTCTTTTGACAGCTTTTCCTCACAGCTCTGTCTCACTCTGCGTGTAGTCTAGGATCTTTTTATTTTCCTGAAGCAGAGAATTATTTACTTACCCTGGTCGTTTTGCCAATGGAGAGAGAACCCAGTTTTCTAGTGTTCCCCAAGTAGCTCGGTAGCTAGGGAAAAGGCTAGCAGCTTGGGAACTAACACCACACGTGCAAATACCCGAGTGTTAGTTGCCCTAGTAGTGGGAAAAAGCTCAAGTCCCTTCAGGCAGGTTCCACGCAACCACTGACCGTTAAAGAGGCCGGCTTGCCTCATGGGACTTCTGCTTGCAGCACTAGATGGCTTAATCCGAGACAGGAATTCTGTGTACCTACTTTGATTATCTTCTGGATATAATGTGTGGCACAGAGCGCAGAAGCTAACGAAAGGACGTGTTTAAGGAAGAGAGCTTGTTGGCATAATAAACCCCAGAAATTTGTTAAAATGAAAAGCTAAAATGCCTGGTGACGCTTGCTTTTGCTTTTATTTGTGGCTGTTATTTAAAATTCTGTTTATTCTGTCCTCACCTTAATTAAAAAACCACCACCACCACCAACAACAACAAAAAAACACAAACCCAACACCTCAGACTTACTTGCCTGGGAGAGCCTTCATTGACGGTCTGTAAAAAGAGTGAAATGATGGCAACTGTTGAATCAGGTGAGTTATTTAGGTGTAAATGTTTTATTGAAATAAAACAAATTAGGAGGCAAAACACTTGGAGGATTTGGGCATTTATCCATAGTTTCAAGTGCTAGAGGCTTTTGTGTTTTCATGGTTCAGTCAATTAGAGTGGGTTTGCATTGTTGTTAGAAAACCAAACTGAAACAGTAAGAGATCTGTTCCAACTCAGGGACAAAACGCTAGATTAATACAAATTAGATCACTAACCTTCAATAAAGGATTCACCCGTTAGCATTGACTGAAATTGCTGTGGTGGTGCTTTAACAACAGTAATCCTCTGAGATTTAGGGGTTCTTTTTATTGGCAAAAACTCCATTTGGGAGCTGTGTATTAGTAGTATGTGTTCGCAAGACTAATAGTTTGTTGGTTTTTTTTTTTTAATTACTTTTACAAACTCAGCAAAATTGAGTTACAAGAAAGTGATTTTAAAAATAATGTCACGATGATCCACTTTCAAAATAAGACCATACTCCTGTAACACGGAGGTCATGGCATCAGAATCCTGGTATCAAAGATTGCTGTAATAGAAAGCTCCAGATGGTTAAAACCTATTCATGCACATGGTATTTGAGGAGAAGATTTGTTATTCTTATGAGCAAAGACTTAGCAACTTGGCACAGTAGAAGAAACTAAATATGGTGGGTTAGTCATAAACCACTTCTTTCTTTTAAAATAAGTTAATGGAAGGAAGATAATCAAATCGCTATTTAGTGTGGAACTCCTTTTTGAGTTTATTGTTATTACCATTTTAGCTTTTTACAGGCCGTGTAGAAATAAATACCTGCTTTACTTATGACCTACTATTTGGTAAATACTGAGGTTTAGTCATTAGGATATTTTTATTAATGCAATAGTATCTTTAGTCCTATAATACTAGTACAGCCTACTGTTATTTTTGAAGAAATATTCCTGTAGGCATGTGCTTATGTATTCTTAGCATTTCTTTCTGTTATGAAAAGCTTTGGCTTTGATGTGCTTAATGAATTTCCTCTGAGTCATAAAGATAGTTGCCAAACAATTGTTGTTGTTCTTTTTGGACTTGATTCTAGTTACACAGTTGTTTCCTCCTAGGGGGTTAAAGTCCATGAGCTTTTATTAAGATAAATGTCAGTGATTTCAAGTGGATTTGCATAAAAGAAGCCCTTAGTCTCTGGTACAATAAGTCATGTGTAATGTTTAGTTTTAAAGTAACAGTGACCCCAGGAAATGTTAGATGTAAAAGTTGCTGACCTTTTCTGCACAACGAAATTTCTGCCCTCGACTACTCTTCTTCCCTTTCTGTTAAATATGGCATACTCTAGCGTCCCTAAGCTATCACTGAACTGAACATCCTCACTATCATCTTCGGTTTAAAAAAAAAAAAAAAAAAAAAAAGTTCCTCCCTCCCAAACAATTAATGCAATATCTTGTTCTAGAAATGACATCAAGGCAAAAGATGGTGACCATTGGTATGCTTTCTAAAAATAAACATTGCTAAAGTGAAGAACTTCAAACCAGAGTTCTGAAGTTGTTCTTTGCAGCAGCTTCAAAATCAGTAACTTAATCATGCCTGTCCAAGCCAAGTGGATATCCTAGGCAGTCAGCAGGACTTGGTGTCTTACATGTAGTAATTACTCATTTATATTAAAATTAGCTAATGTCAGTCAGTAGGTCATGATTTATTTCAAGTTAAAAAAATCATTTGCTACCATAGTTTATATATTGCTGTAGCTGACACTGGTTTTTGGGTTTATAGTAAGCTGTGCTTTTTTTGTTTCTTTTTACTATTGGACAATATTGTTTTATCAACATTTGGAGGGAAAATGAGTATGTCTCATGTATGTCTCACAGCATTATTTTAGAAACCTAGATACTTTGAAGGTGCCTTCAAAATGCTAGTTGTCAAACAAAAGTCTGTTCAGAGTTTATAATGCTCTTAATGGATTTAATGGGTTGAACTATTCCTCTTCAGAAGGGGGTCTGTAGGACTGCAGTTCAGCAAGGCATTCAAGTATGTACTTAAGCCCATCCCTCTCCAGTGAAGTATTTGAGGGCAAGCAGATGCTTTAGTGCTTGTTACACTGCTGAATCGACGCCTGAAATTCCAGGCATTTCTTATATATGATGTATTTTTCTGAACTTACGTTCTATACCTAAGAATTTTTTTCCAAATACTGTTGTTTCCTGCAAACTTACTGCGACTTTTTACAGGAAATGAGTTAAGAAACAGAAAAAAATTTCCCTGATGATGGTTTAGAGCTATTCATTCAGGAGCAGCTATATAACACTTATTTTCAGTGTTGGTGTTGTAAACAGGGTACGTGAAAATATGTGGGAGCAAGTACTCAAGGATTCAGTGTTTTGCAGACCGACTTCTCTTCATTTTGACTTGTCAGAACAGAGGATTGTAAAATAAACGCTCTATACTTAATATAACACGGCCATCGGACAGCTGTGTTCTACAAATCTAATAAATTTATCAAGTTCCATTTAAAAGCAACCAGTCATTAAGCTGCTCACCAAGTTTGAAGTGTCCCCCGCGTGGGATGAAGCTGTCATTTCCATTAGCTGTACATGCTGACTCACTTGTGCTGCATATACTCCGTTTACTTCAGCTATTTCTGACTGAATCAGGAAACCAAATTTGTGATTTCTGTCGATACATCATGTAGCTTTCACGCCTGTTAGCACAAGCGAATATGTAGAAAGGCTTTCGGACAGATGCTTCATGGAACTGAAGTGCTGATTCAGCAGCATTTTGTAATTACAGATTATTTCAGTATTCGTTTCAGAAGCTCCACATATGAGGCATTTAGAGTTTTCTTCAAATTGCTCGCCATTAATCGTGTTCTCCACACCCGTCAAATTGTACGATGCAAAAAGGGGGTAAGCACCCTGAAACTCCAATTGCTGAATTGTTACATATTCCTCTGTAAAATCTGAAAAATGGAAGCTGCCGTTTGGCTGAAATGTGTCGTGCTAAAGCAGTCTCAGTGCTTTTGGTCCGCTTCTGTCCGTGCTCTGCTTTAACTCCTGCTGAGAGTAAGTGGAGTAAGCTTGCATATTCTGGAATATAACTTGTCATGTTTAGTGTCTGAGCTACTCAAATATGAATCATGACTGAGAAACCTAAAAAAAATTGAACAAACCAGCAGAGAATAGGACAAAATGAGAAATACTGTATGCACTGAGATATTTATCAGCAGAAATTTAAAAAATTAGAGGTAGAGGGCATACAGTGTAAAATTGAGGACGAAAAATGAAAGGAGGGCAGTGAAGTGAAGGAAGAATTCCCAGTATGTAACATGAAGGATGTCTGTTTGTTTAGAGATGGAAGGGGAAAATGCAGAGAGCAAAGGGCTGCAAGGACGAAACGTGAAGAGCTTTCAAAACCTAGTATATAAACGTCATGCGAAAAGCGACAAGTCCCTTACGGGACTCCAGGAGGGTCGCCTGGTAAAAGTGGTGGGGAGCAGCCGGTTTGAGGTGCCAGGTGAGGGGAGGGAAGAGTTCTGGGAGGCTGCACTGCGCGAAGCCACAGCGTTCCAGCCAGGAGCGGGAAACGGAGACCGAGGCAACGGGGAGCAGAAGTGGTCAGTCTCAAAAGAAGCCTTATTCTTCTGCTTTTAAATATGCTCAGGTCTTGCACGTAGAGTTGTTGCCACAAACAAATTACGGTCCAAGGAGAGGAAGGGTTGAAGAGGATTTGGCTGACTGTTGGTCATAAGAATTTGCAAGTTTGAGTCACGAAGAAAAATATACTGCTGTAGGGGCAGAAAGGTAGCGAGGAGAAGATTCGGGATGAGAAGTGCATTCAGCTTTTCCTGCTAAGGCAAATGTAGGTCTTGCATGAAGGTCTATTAGGGAGATGGTACGAGATGCAGCACTGGACAGAAGATCAGAATAAAAGAGACGATATAGAGGAGAGATGATGGGACACACAGTAAACAGAGTTAAATGTCAGGTGAAGATGGGTTGGCAAACAGTTGTAGATGCCTGGGTGATCAAACTTGCACTTACTGGCTCTCACGGCCTTTCTGTTTACATTGGCACTGAAGAGTTTCACAGCATATTACTCAATTTCAGGAGCTGTACTGTTTATATAATATTTAAAATATATAATATATATAAAATGACTATATATAATTGTGCCTATATTTTATATAATATATAAAATAAATTAATGTGTATATATATAATTTTTAAAAGTGGAGATTTATCTCCTCTAACCTGATGAGGGTATTTAACCCAGAAATAGGCAAAATGCATATAAACAATGACTACTTTTTGTTCTCTAGGAACTGTTGTTTAAAGTTGTTTTCGCTTGTCCCAGTGTGGCTTGCTGGGACAATGCAGCGGTTTCAGACTTTTACTAATGCTCTTCTTGCTTTTCTAAGTTACTTCTCTCGGAAGAGTGAAGTGAGTGAATTGCCAGTTGGCTGCTTAAATCCACAGCAAATTAGAGTATAAAAAGGGGGAAAAAAAATCAGGATTTATTAGTTTGAACTCACCGCCGTGTGAACATGTGCTTTTAAGAACTGTTTAAAGGTTCTCAACATTTTGAGTAAAATCCAGTCTGTGTTCTTACAATCATTCTGTTGGTCTCTTCTGTCCATTTTGGACATCATTAAACACAAATCATAAAAAAAAGTAAAATATTCTTGGCTCAGTGCTTTCCTATTAATGTCACGTGTTCTCTTTACCCCTTTTTGTCTCCTCAGTTTAAAGTAAATCGTGCACTCCTCAATTTCAGCAGCGGTGCTAGAAACAGAAGAAAAGCAGGAATATCCTGCACTTTTTTTTTGGTCATAGTTGTCATGGAAATCAGGGCTAAAGTGTCTTGATCAAGTGGCCTGAAGACACTTGTACCATCTCTGACTCTGAAATCTGTGCTTTGTAGGTAGGAATGAAGTCTCTGCATCTATTTATCAAATTCGCACGCACGCACTACGAACGCTAAAATATTAACATACAAAGTGGGTGGGAAGCGGAAGAAAGCCCTACAGGAACATTAGCCAGCTGAAAACTGCTATTGTTGGCGGCCTTCGCAGCTGAGCACAAATGTGCCTTTTGTTTTCTTAGTGCCCTGGGGCAGAACTTGAAAATCAACAGGTGTGGTTTTTATTCATTATTTTACAAAGCATCTTGGATTAATATATTTTGCTTTTTCGTGATATTCAGAAGCCTGATTGAATAGAAGTGTTTATGCGAACATAGCCACAGAAATAACTGGAGGCATACTCTGTGCCCCGATTTCTGGTCTGTTGATGCTTTTGACCAACAGCCTAATGAAAGAATGGGCTCTGCTATTGTTGTTGCATACTCTTGTCCATTACGGACCCGGGTGTCTGTGGAAAAGATGTCTTTATAACAGTGAACACCTGGCTTCTGTTCAGGAGACGTCGGGAGGGGCGGGTCAGATGAGCACTTTTAGTGTCTTAATTGTTTATTATGAGAATATCCCACTTTCTTAGCTATAAATACTAGGAAGAGAGGAATAAGTAAAGACTGTGTTTTCAAATGTTTCCCCAGGAGCAGGTAGTGAATGCAAGAGCATTCATTGTAAAAAAGTGCTTTTGGGAATTGAAGGACTGTATTCCTTAGCTGCTTCTTATTACCTTCTCTACGAATAGTGGAGGGGGTAAGTGAAGGTTTATCTGTGAGCATTTCTGTAGCGTGAACTCAGTAATGGAAAATTCAAAGGGCTGTGTGATGTACTGTTATATGAATAAAAGCGGTTCTTGTTTTCTCTTATAGGCTGAAAATGACTAGGTTGCAAAGTGCTGAAGGTCTGTAAATTATCTTTCGTGAGAACCAGCTCAATCAGGGGCTCAGTAATATTGTTGATCCCCACTAATGACTTCAACTTACAGAAATGATCAATTCTAAGAAATGGAACTGGACTGCTTCCAGAGCCTTAATGCTTCCTCCGAGAGAGTTTAAAAAACGTATTTGATGCAGTTAGGTTGAGTGTAAACCGCATTCCTAGACTTAAAGCAAGTCACTGGTGCAACACCATTCCTCTTACACAATATACCTTTAAACCACAAATATTTACATTCCGTGATACCTAGAATACTTCATTGTGCTCTATATAGTTGTCAGAGAAGCTGACAAAATCAGGGTGGTGGTGGGGGAAGTTGTATTGCTCTGTTAGCCTGTGTGTCTCCCCCACTGAGTTACAAAGAGTTGGTTTGCATAACTGCCAGGGAAAAATGTGTAGAAAGAATATGGCTGCTGTTTCAGGTCACCCAGGCATCACATTTGACATTTTGGTAGTACTGAAATGTAAGCTTTCTTTGATGCTCCCCTCCCCCCCGAAAATTTTGCAGCTCTGTGGTTTTTTTGGCGTAGAATTTGCGCACACGGAAGGGTTTATCGTAATCTTAACACTTCAATTTTATGTATTTTTACTATACGCAGCACATTTATTTCTCAAGGCAGAGCTCGATAAACTTCATCTGTGCCACTGCATTGTGGCAAGATCATCTGTAGACTGGTTCCATCCATCCCTTTTTGTTGCTGAGAAGTGAGAGGGGATTTGTTTGGACAGCCTGTGTTCCTGTCGGGAAGCGTGGTCTGCCTACCGTTCCCGTGCACGGCCAGGCGCTGGCACTGCTGTGGGAAGAGGGCAGTATTGCTGCAAATCTGCCTTTTCTTGGCACTTAATGGCGTCAGTGCAGCCTGTGAACTGGCCCCAGAACTTTTACTTTGGGAAGATACTTTCTTTTGAACGATTTAATAAAAAAATAAGAGTACAGGGAACCTGTGCAAAGCAGGAGGGGTCCTGGCCTGAAAGTCTATAGCAGCTGTAGATGTGCTTGAAGTCTGGAGTGAGAGACCTTCAGAGCTGTGTCCTTGTCACATGGCTTGGAACGTATGTGAATGACTACGCACTGGGCAAGTCGGTAGGCAGTCTCAGCTCACTTACGTGCCTCCCTTCCTCACATACGTTAAAAAAAATCTGGCGCTCCTATGATAAAGAGGAGCACAAAGAAAAGGTTTTGTTCCTCAGTGAAACATTCACAGACTTGCTAAGCTGTTTTCAGTTCTAAACCCTTAATCTCACAAAGGCCCCGTACGTAGCGAGCAGGGTTCAGATCTGACACAGGGTGTAAGCAGACTTCAGATGCCTCGCACCTATGTTGTGCCCATAAAAATTCCCGTTCAACAGCTACCTGCCTGAATATTACCAGGTATTAGGTATGTTTTTGCACAGCCTAGAAACTGCTAAAAGGTTGGGTGATTAGGTCCTACCTGGCAACTGAACTGCCTAGAAATTATGTGGAGCAGGCCTTAAGTTTCTAGCAAAAGGCTTCATCTCCTAAGCAGGCAGGAAGCTCTCTGACCCTTGGCTTGCTATCAAAGACCTTAAACACCTTTTGTCTCAGGGAATAGTCTCTTGATCTCTCTTGTTAAGATAGAAGAGCTTATTCTGGTGAGATTTTAGGTGCCCAGAGGTGACATTCTGCAACATTAGAGTTTCAAATTCTAATAGAAACAAAAAAAGCATGGAGAGAGGTTTTAATGCATCACAAGGTTTCCTTTTAATAGGAGCTTTGCTTTTCTGTGAAGGAGAAAGAGTGAGCAAAAGAAAATCTTCTTTAGTCAAAATATTAATACTAGAAAGAAAGTACAGCTGTGTTGTGTGTAGTGCATTCCATGGTCAGAATTTCTGCAGTTGTCTTCTGATTTCCGTGGGAGAACGTAACAGGGCCAAGGTGGTCTGGGGTGGGCTTTAAGTATGCTGTGGTGCAATCTGAAGCGCCTCTTGGGACTTAGAGCTCCTTGTTTTCTCTTCATTTACTTGTCTAAAGAACAACATCGAAAAAAACCTGAGAAGTGTTGAACTGTATTGCACAGAGTAGGAAGCAGCTTGTAGAGACCATCCTCAGAAAGATTAAGCAAGCTCTGTGAGAAAACATGCTATTATTCAGTGTGAGACGATGTATATCCAGTCAATACTGGGGAAAAAAAAGAAACGTGCAGACAATGAAAGGGGCTGAAGATACAAAAGTTAGCACTGGGGCGTTGTAGTTTAACCCCAGTTGAAAACTAAGCACCATACAGCTGCTCGCTCACTCCTTCCCCATGAGATGGGGGAGAGAACTGGAAGAGTAAAAGTGAGAGAACTCATGGGTTGAGATAAAGACAGCTTAATAGGTAAAGTAAAAGCCGAGCACAAGCAAAGCAAACCAAGAAATTCATTCACTCCTTCCCATCGGCAGGCAGGTGTTCAACCACCTCCAGGAAAGCAGGGCTCCATCGCGTGTAACGGTTACTTGGGAAGACAAACGCCCTCACTCCGAATGTCCCCCCCTTCCTTCTTCTTCCCCCAGCTTTATATGCTGAGGATGATATCATATGGTGTGGAATATCCCTTTGGTATGTTGGGGTTACCCTCCCAACTTCTTGTGCACTCCCAGCCTACTCACTGGTGGGGTGAGAAGCAAAAAAGGCCTTGATTCTATGTAAAATGTCCTTGTATTATCAACACCATTTCTAGCATAAATCCAAAACACAGCCCCATACCAGCTACTGTGAAGAAAATGAACTCTATCCCAGCCAAAACCAGCACATTCTCAACCGCTTATTCCATACCATTTACGTCATGCTCAAGTCCCACACTATCCAATACATCCTCGTTAACCACCACCTCCCTTCCCATCCTTTGATGTCATATGCAGATACCATTCCCTTGGTCTATGGACTGCCCTTATAAAATATCCAGAAACATCCACTGAGTTCATTTAGTCCCTGACTTTGGGCTCCATCTCCTACGGTGGTCACCCAGGACAGGAGAGGTGGTGTGTTGCGTAGAGTTACTGGGCACCAAAGCCAGCTCAGGTTGGGTCATTGCTGCGCTTGGCACTGTTTTTTGTAAGGCTTGTCCTCCAGTGGTTCAGGTGGTTCCTGCTGTAGCAATTCCTGTAACTCAAATCCCAGGTTACAACAATTTAGAAGTATTTCCATTACAGTCTCCACCCCTGGCCCCTTTGGACCAGACCATAGGCTTTAACACTGCAATGAACTCCTCCCCTTGCCCCTGCTCTGGCTTGGACTTAGCCACAGACTGCAGTCCCTTAGGGGAGTACCTGCTCTAAGTGGAGCCTTATCTGTGAGCCGCAGTCTCTCCAAGGGTATACCTGCTGTGGCCTAGCCTTATCCACAGTCACTTGAAGGTACACCTGTTCCAGCGTGGCCTTCTCCGTGGGCCACAGTGCCTTCAGAGATAGATCTGCTCCAGCATGGCCTTACCCACAGCCACAGTCCCTTCACAAGTAAACCTGCTCCGACATGGCCTTACCCATGGCTGCAGTCCCTCCAGGGGCGTACCTGCTCTGCCATGGGCTTATCCATGGCCCCATGCTTTGAGGTGCTCCAGCATGACCTCATGCACAGCCACAGATGCTTTGAGGTGTACTTTCTCCAGTTTGGACTTATCTTTGGGCCACAATCCCTTCAGAGGTAGACCTGCTGTGGCACAGACATAACCATGGCCACAGATGCTTCGAGATGTACCTGCTCTGGTGTGGGCTTATCCATAGGTGTCCTGCTCCGGCCTGAACTCATCCACAGGTCACAGTCCCTTCGTCTCGAGTTCATGCTGGAGTCCCAGCCTGCCCAGTACAGCAGCACAGAAACAGCAGCGATGCCCTGGCTATCTGCCAGCCCAGGTGCACGGCCATTGCTGTTACTAGAATGTTCCCAGGCACAGCAGAGTAAGATGATAAGCAGTACAGGAGTGCAGCAAGCAGTGGAAGCAAAAAGCAGCCACTAACGAGCACTAGACTCTAATATACAGTAGTGAGGCAAGCACGGGAGCCTGCTGATTAATAGCTGAACAGTAATAAGAGCTATAAATTCGATCTAGCACATTCAATCAAATCTGTCGTTATCTTGAGCCCTTGGAGCCCCACGTTGGGCACCAGAAAGGACTGTCGTGATTTAACCCCAGCTGACAACTAAGCTCCACACAGCCGCTCGCTCACTATCCCCTGGTGGGATTGGGGAGAGAATCAGAAGAGTAAAAGTGAGAAAACTTGTGGGTTGAGATAAAGAGTTTAACAGGTAAAGCGAAAGCTGCGCACGCAAGCAAAGCAAACCAAGGAATTCATTCACTCCTTCCCATCGGCAGGCAGGTGTTCAGCCACCTCCAGGAAAGCAGGGCTCCATCGCGCGTAACGGTGACTTGGGAAGACAAACGCCATCACGCTGAACATCCCCCCCTTCCTTCTTCTTCCCCCAGCTTTATATGCTGAGCATGACGCCATACGGCATGGAGCAGCCCTTTGGTCAGTTGGGGCCAGCTGTCCCAGCCGTGTCCCCTCCCAGCTGCTTGTGCACCCCCAGCCTGCTCGCTGGTGGGGTGGGGTGGGAGGCAGAAAAGGCCCTGACTCTGTGTCAGCCCTGCTCAGCAGTAACAAGAACATCCCTGTGTTATCAACACTGTTTCCAGCACAAACCCAACACACAGCCCCATACCAGCTACTGTGGAGAAAATTAACCCTATCCCAGCCAACACCAGCACAGGGGGAGATGCACTCACATTGTTCGGTGTGGACTGCAAGCTCTAATAATACAGTAACAACAGGAAAAACACAGAAGTTACTACAGATTATTGTTAGAAACAGGCTTTGCTTTGGAGAAGCTTGAATTTTAGATGCCTATGTTGATAGGTGGCAAGCGGTCGACATTTCTGCTATGGTCATAAGCTCAATTTGGGTGTGCTGCAGGATCAACACTTTGGATTAAGAATCATGACACTATACTAGAAGAGATTTATGCTGAAGGCGTTAATTATATTCCTCTTTAATTACAGAATATATTATGACTTAATCCAAGAAATAGGTAGTCTATGTATGTAAGTTTTTGTAATAAAGGTTTTATTGACACCGCTTAAATTTTTAAGGCGCCACTTAAATAATTTGCTGCTTTATTTGCCTACCCAATATCATCTCTATGCAGACAGTCTAATTTTCTGATGCAGATGTCATAAATTGTAATAGGAGATTTTGGTCTATTAGAATATCGAATTAGGATTAGTTCAAGTGTTTACATTCATAGAGTCTGTCAGTACCCCAAATTTTACACATCCATATTCTTTTTGTTTCAGGTTTCACAGAATGGCATTAGTTATTGTAAAGGCTGAATTTTTCATGGTTCAGTGCATTGCATCTTTTATTTTTCTTTTTCTTGGCTACGTGTCACATTAAAGTTGTTTGAAGCTGGCTGCAAGGCTTTTTCCATTTATAAAACTGCATTATTCTCATTGCTACCTTCTTTCTGATTGTATCAGGGTTTCACAGGCCGTGATCTTTTTCCAGTCTTGATAACTAGCTGTTGCTGTGATAGATGCCGTTGTTCACAACTGGAGACTTGCTTTCATAAAATAATCTAGAATTTATAGAGCACTCCTCCTTCTGCATTTGCTTTGCTGCTTTTTGAGCTTCCTATTTGTATTTTTCATTTAATTTTCTTAAAGTTTCTTATACAGACAGCATAGGAGACCTTTTTGTAATCAAGTATAGGTAATCACATGAGAGCAAAGGAAGCAAGTATATAAATGTCTTTGTGTGTTCCTTTTTTATTACACGTTTGGCTTTAAAGCTTGGCTTCTTCTTGCTGATAATTGTTTTTCCCTTTTCATAGTGACAAGTGATCACTGTTTTAGCTGATCAATTATATATTGTCAGAAATGAGATGTATTAACTTTTTGGTTTTAGTAAGTGACCTACTATTTATTTTTTCTAGAGCATTTCCTCTGATACTGTTGTAGCATAAACGTTTTATGCTAGACGCTATCACAGACTTTCTCAGGATTCGTGGGATTTTGCTGCCTGCTAGGTAATTCCTCTGGCTGTACTCGTCATGGCAGGACACTTCTTTCCTAATCCACTCTCGGTGCAGCGGCGCACCTTCTTACGCTTCAGATGTTTGGGAGCTGAGTGCTCGAAGTATTTCAGTTTGACCTGCCCTTTGACATTCCCCTTCAGATCACCAGTAATCGAAACCTGGCTGAAAACAGGGTAGCAGAAATAGATATTTATGTACAGCATTTGCAGTTTACGTACTTGTAAGTAAGCTGAGTGGAGGAAGGAAGGACCGCAGGATTTCCTGAAACATGTAGAAGACACATGCAGACTTGAAAGGCGAGTCGTCGTCTTGGGTACCCCACAAGAACTTACGTACTGCAGACTTTACTCAGAGGGTTTCTGACGCTCCTCTAACAACGCTAAGGATTATTTCATTTCTTTGGAAGTGCAGCTGTCATCTTCTGCACCTTAACGTCCACTTAAATCCCTGACTCAAGGAGTATTTAATGCTCTTTCTGCTGCCTCGTGGCACAATGTGGATGGTGTGAGGTATCGCCGTTCCCTTAGCAGTTCCTTTTGTAACAGGTATAATAACAACTGCTCTGACACAAGCAAGTGAGTGAGGTAAATGCAGAGAGCTCATTATTATAATTCACGTGACACCAGATACCGCCTAACTGGTACCAGTCAATATACTCGTTAAGTTGGGGTGAAAATCTGGGAATATTGTTTAGTCAATCATAGTGATGATGATGATGATGAACCTTCACATATTGCAGTGCATTCAGCAATGTTTCTGAGTAAGATGTTTTTATCATTTTTATTTTTACAAAAAGACCAGGCGTGTTTTTTTAATCAATACAGTTATTGTTCTTAAATCATGCAATAACAATTTAGCCTGTTGTCCATACCTGAAAATGTTCAGCTCTAGTATTTGTTATTTGAGCACATGGTTATGTCTGTAAATAAGAGCTGAATATTAACCCTGTCTCAGCATGGTGGGCTGCTTATCCTTTTACTAGAACGTGATCGTTTCGTGAATCATCCTCTTGTTTTATGGCACGGTCTGAAGCAGTCTCCACAGGCACAGCTACCTCTGACCGAATGCCGTGGGCATATGACACGCGGGGCATGTCCTGGCTTTGACGCGTAAGCTGGAAGTGTGAGTAACGGTTGTATTCGCTGGGCGCTTTTAATTA
Organism: Platalea leucorodia; assembly: GCF_965183815.1. Classification (NCBI taxonomy): domain Eukaryota; kingdom Metazoa; phylum Chordata; class Aves; order Pelecaniformes; family Threskiornithidae; genus Platalea; species Platalea leucorodia. The sequence goes on along the minus strand of NC_138828.1, from coordinate 4,121,518 downwards.
GCAGGCCTTACGATGTGAAGCTTTGTCTCTAAGAAATGGTATTAATTTATACGGGAAATGTGATTTTTTCAGAGAAATGTACTAGCTGAAGCATCGGAGTTAGCAATATGAAGTTCAGGTCGCAAGAAGAATTTATGCACTTGAATAAATGAAGTACATCGTTCAGTTACAGTGGGTGTCGTTTCAAAGTATTTCAGTACATGAACATGTGCAGATACCTGTTATTTTTTTATGCAGTTGATGCTAAAATCTCAGTGGCATCAGTGGGAGCCGGGGCCTGCCAGAATCTTGCAGGTTTAGACGGAATAAGTTGTTTTCAGTTAAATGAAAGAGCTCCATCTAGTTTATGCTCTGTCATTTGAGAGTTTATTTCACCTAGTAAATTTTGAAGTAATGTGTACTTGCCTGGTTTTTTCATCTTGTTTAATTTACTGTCTGTCCACCGGAGCAGGAGGAACATTTGTGTCGTGTTCATCATGCGTTGTACGGGTTAGTCCTCTAGACTGCCTTACCCCGGTGGTACCCGCCTGCTCTGTGGGTTCAGGGTGCTCTCAGGTGTAGTATGATAACAGTTAAACGACCAATGAAAATGTTTGGTGTATGTGAAAAATTAATCATATACAGTGCCAGTTCAGAAGCAGTGGTATAGCAGTTAATAGCAAAGAAATTTCAAGTGTTTACACTTTATATTCCAAGTCAGAGATGAAGTGCTTTATTATATCTGTGTTATTCCTGAAGAGTCAACATGGGATGTATTTAGCACTTCACAGAAGACTCTCGGGCACCTTCCAGGTTTCTAGCTATGCTGGCTAATCCTGTAAATATAGGTTGAGGTAGTACAGAATAGCCTTTTAAAGTGGTGCTGGTAGTGCACCAGAGAGAGACATCTTGTGCCAAATGACCAATAGTCCCGTGATTATTTTTTTTCATTCGTTTTTTTCCCCTGAGGCACTGATCGTATTTCCGTCGTTCTTCTAAACAAGCTTAGTTCAGTTTGCATTTCAGATCGTCTCCCTGTGTGCCGTGTATAATATGGCAATTGGTCAGCCCGTGATTAAGTTACAGCCAAAGGTGATGGGCATTAAGATGCTGTAACTGTATATGTCTGTGCTTGTGTTTCAGGCTTGCTGCAACTGAATTTAAAAATCTTAACACAAAACCTCAGTGGAAGAGTTTAAGTTTGTAAAAGAGCTTTGAGCTTATCTTGCAGATTTTAAATTTTCTTTTATATATTTTCAACTTCTGAAATTTAATTTTTTTTTTTTTATTTACAATGAAATAATCATGGAAGAATGTTAAGTGTAGGCTTTGAGGCCTCATGGAGAATTATGATGGTTCAGTTGGCAAGTGGTACTCAATGAAGTTTCCTTTCTTGTTTTCTCCTACAGATTTAAAAAGTATTTTACAAACTTGAAGTGCTAACTATTTTAAAGATGGAGTTTGCTTTTTATATATTATTTTAACTCTATTGTTATACTTCTTTTAAACATCCATATCAAACTTCCTGGACACTTTGCAGTAAGGATTGAGCTTTTTAATTCTCTTTTAACATCTGATGCTAAACCATTGACTCCAAGAGTTGTCATCCATAGCAACTTTTTCTAAACTTGTTCATTTCTTAGTATTTTCAGAACTTTACCATGCAATTATTGTGACACAGGATAATTTTACTTAAGGGTTAAAGCACCGTATTTCAATTGTAGTGTATTTTTTACATTCCAAACAGTTGTGTTTTCCAAAGTTAGTACTTTGGGAAATTTGCGATGCTTATTGTAGTTGTGTCATAGTAAATCTTGTAATGTCATGTTCACATACTTTATATAAAAGAGTACAATTATTGTAGAGAAAGCAAACTGAGTGATGCTGTACGTCTCTCTTTGGCTTCAAAAAGTCTTGGAAACTTTTCTTTTAGCAGAGAATAGTGTATTTAAAAATTTTTGTCTTCATTAGTATGATTTGAATGAAAACAGCTAGCTTTTTTTGTGTTTTATTTGTGTATTTTTTTAAATATGAAAAAATATGAGCATCATAGCATCATGAGCATCCCTAACAGAGGGAAAAATATGCAGAAGAGCTTCCTTCTGTAATTGGTATTTTAACATGCTTAAGCTGTGTGTTATTTGCCTTCAAAAGTTATTGATCTGGCTTAATTATTTCAAAGGTATTGCAGGATAGTGCTTATTTTTCTAGTAAATTGATACTTTGTTTTTCTTGTCAACATATTACATTAGATTTGGAATGTAGAAACCAAATATTTTGATTTTTCTGAGCAAGAATATTTGCTACGTGTTTCTGTACTTATTTTTTTTTAATAATTTTGCCTGTAGAGGCTGACGTTTTGCATTGCGACTGTTTTTTCCCTTTAGTATAGAGCGAATTGCTAGAGCAGCAGAACTCCGTGTGTTTGCCTTCATCTCTGCTACTGAATCAGTGCCTGCTTTATCGTTACATGGCTCTGGAAATCTCTTACTTTCAGAAAACGTAGAAGTAAATAATGTGCCTTTATATTTAGTTTTACATCATATATTTCTCTATCATTGTCCTCATGTTTCCTTTTTTTGTTACTATAGCATTTAAGTGTCACTGACAGCTGTGTCCAGAATATTTTGATGTTTCCTTAACATTCATACCAAATACAAGTTCTGCAGCCTTTTTATTCTTGCAGTCAATGGTTCTCTGATTCAGATTCCCTCTCGATTCATGAAACGACCTTATACAAATGCTGCTTATGTTTTCTGCAAAAAATGATGTCTCCGAGCAATCCGATTATGGTTACTGCTTGCTTTGGCTGTTTTCTGGTTTGTTGGGGGTTTTTTGTGTGTGGTTTTTTTTACACTTCAGGCCTGCATTGGTGAGTCGCCAGACAGTTTGTGTGTGAAACCTGGTACTCTGTTCCTCTTGGAACAGGGCTTTGGCATCCCTCTCCTAGTATCCCTTCTGCTGGAGCTACGTGGTAGTGCTTGTGTCACAAATACAGATTTGCTTAGTTTTAACCCACGAAATTCAGTGGATAATGACAATGTGTCCCTCCCTCCCCTATTTCTTGAAGTTGTCCTAATTTAAAATTTGTTGCAGTAGTTGAGCCGCTATAATTTTTACAGGACTTCTTGCATTCAAATTCATTGCTGCTTGTCGATGACCTCTCTGTTGACATCATTAATTGTGCTTACTGAAGTCTTACTGATTATGCCTAAAACGGTTGGATGGATGAAGTAAATTACAAAAAAAAATAGTGCTCATTAATTGAGGACAGTTACTTGATAGTAAGTTGTCAAGATTTGTCAGGAGAGCTGGAGACTTAACCTATCTCTTCTGTTACTATTTGACATGATTTAATAGTTTGCTCTCCAAATACATGTAAAATAGGTCAGCCTGTCTCGCTTCGCCCAGATTGGCGTGAGGTTAGCCGTAAGGAGCTGGTTCTGAATGTGTCAGACCCAGAGTTGTCTGCCGAGCGTCTCTCCGCTGTAAGGGTGCGTGCTACACCTGAGACATCTTCCGTAGGAGAAGGGTAGGATCTTCCTGCCCAGCTTGTCCCTCTATCCCCATGTGCTTTTAAACACAGTAGTCAAGAGTCATCTCACTGGGTGTGCTAAATAAGCCTGTGTATTTTCTGACTTCCATACAGACTCTGCTCTTCAGGCTTTATTATGGCACTTTCTAGAGGTCAGCTTGGTTGCTTCATTTATCTTCAGAGTTCCAGGCTTATGGTTTGCCGGAGTGTGACACTTGGGTCTATATGTATAAACCTTTGGTATCCTGCCCGAGTTTTTAAGAACATTTTAATTAAGTGCAGCAGGAGGGCATAGGAGTTTGTGAATTACCAAATATGAATTGTTTGGTAACAGTTTACATAAAAACACAAAACAAACCAACAAAACCCAACCCCCCCTCCCAACCACCTCCCCAAACCCCAGCTTTCACAGTTCATCAGTAAATTAATCTTTGATATATTCCTCTAGCCATCATTGCTTTTATAAGCACTGAAGTATCCCAAAGGAGTGAAAATGTTACTATTTGCGATTTTATTCATATCATTATCACACTTAGGAGGTTGTGCCTGTGATGAGGAGCTGATTGTTCAGTGCACCGTGCAAGCAGGCTGCTGAAGCTGGCTAGCTGGTAACGAGCAGAGTCAATGGCAGGAGAAACCGCACTCAAGATCCCAGTTCAGTCCTTAATAGTAATCGCCACAGGAACAACCAGGATATATAGGTAATTTTGTGACTTGAGCTGCCAGCCTGGTGGGAAGATGCCTAGGTTGTGGTCATCGCTCCCATCGCAGCTCATGTGTTTTATGCAGGGGCTGTTGATGCTTTTCACGTGAAGCAATCCTCACGGCAGGGAGACGGTGTCTTCCTGGACCAGCGTGCACGCCCAGGATCGCTGCTGCGTGCCTGTACGCACCCGCTGCTCCTATCCCCACCTACTGCTCTCACCTCGCTCGTCCCGAGGGTCTCTCTGTCCTGTTTAATGAGCCCCGTGTAGAGCAGCTCCGCAGCGGGCAGGCTGAAGCCAGAGTCATCTTCAGGAAAGCGAAGTTGCATGAGACGCGGTTTTTTGGCAGCAGCAGAGGCCGCCGGCCCCCCTCGCTGTCGCCCCGTGCCGCCCCGTCTCCCTTGTGCTGGCCCAGCCATCTGTGTGGAATTCAGTTTTCCCCTTTTCAGGGCGACTCTCCTGATCCATGTTTAGATTAAACGCTCTATAAGAGTGGAGTCGAGCACCAGCTAAAAGGAGGATGTTGGGATCGCGCTACTGTACTCAGGCACCGAAGAGGAAGGGTTTCATGGTGTGTTTTTTCTTGAACCCTATTCTGGCTCTCGTCCAGTAGACTCTGATGTCAAGCGGGTATCAGAGGAACTATGATTTACTGGCTTGGAAAGATAACCTAATTACACTGATGGTATTATGAGCGAGAACAGATACCATAATAGATCCGTAAGAGTTACGTTACAAAAACAGCTAACGTCTTCGTTCTTGCTGTAGTATTTTGACGCCTAATATTCTTTTGTAGATTAAACTTTTTGTATTCTCTATATTGCTGGTTATTCAACTCAAGACTTACTGTGCAGACTACTGGTTTTATGGGGTGGAAGGACAGTTAAGAATTTCCCCTTTCAGTTGTTAGGAGTGTTCTCAAACATAATGCGGATAATTAGGATTGCAGAGATAGCACAGCCCAAATCACTTGTGTGACATTTGAAGTTTGAGTCCCGATGAAGGACTGGTTATTATAGTATCCTTGGATATGAAATTGGAGCTAGTTAAAATAATAGCAAAAGAGCCTCATCTCCAAGAACATTTTACAGTTTATTTCTCTTCTAATTTTGAAAAATTATTTTTAGCTAATATTATAAAATTGAATCTCTGCTGCTTTTCTGCCTCTTGACAAAAGCTTGGTATTCTTAGCAGCCACAGAAATTATGCGCCAGAAAATGAGGATAAATGCACTAGAAGTCTGTTGGAATTACAGGATTACAGTAGGCAGTAGCTCGATATTTTTATTATCTCCAAATTATGTATTTTATTGCCCGAGTTACCTGTGTGTGTTTTATACTGCCTGACACTAGACATTTTAACATATCTGAAGACCTTCAGGTATTTCCAGTATAAATAATTTATGCACCCCTCCAACACTCTCATACGTGTTACATAAAACAAGTACTATATTACTTAATGTTAACCAAAATGCAGCAGAAGCAGTACTATAAATGGTGGTGTTTGGAGCAAATATTATGAAAGCGTGCTACATAAAAAACCAGCTTAAAATGGAGCTTGACGCAAGTAGTAGTATTTTATCTCCAGAAGTGTCATTAGGGCTCGGGGGTGTACAAGTTGAGACCTACAGCCTGCTGCTCTACCTGAAGGCTAAAAGGAATCAGGCGGCCGGGAGAGGGGGAGCCGACAGATGGTACACCTGGACCTACGTGTTCAGGGTATCGTCAGGTTAATGAATAATCAGCCTGAGAGGGAGATTAGCCCTGCTGGGAAAATAATAACTGCTGGTCATTAGGTATTGGGAGCTCCTGTAGCATCGTATTGCGGCGGGAGCGCGTGGTGGCCCGAGGGCTGGCACTCTGTCGGGGTGGCTGCCACGTGTCCAGCCGTGTACCTGGCACACTAGGTGTCATTAAAGCAGTTAACAGGTAGGATTTAAGGCAACGCCAGAGGTTCAGGTTGTCCTCCTGTTGATTAATGTTGTAACGTGGTTTATTGCCTGATTATATGTCATGGCATGAATATTTCCTGTTCTCCCCAGTGAATCAGCAGCTTGATTTTTCTAATGGAACTGCCTGTGGTAGTCCATCAAAGAAGTGGTTGGATGCAGGAACCTAATTCAGGATTACAGTTTGAATGTAAAATCTTAATGGATCTAAATAGAGGAGGTATGTTTTAAAGATCACATCTGATGGTGTATTTTTTTTTTTTGCTTCTGTAAAGCAAATACACTGAACTATGTTAATTGTCATACTAAAAGCAACTGTTTTGCTTTCCTTTGTTGCAGATCACCAGAAACTGGAAAGAGAAGCTAGAATCTGTCGCCTCTTGAAGCATCCCAATATTGGTAGGAACATTTACTTGCTTTATACAGTAGATATTGGTTTAGAAAATTGAGGGGAAAATACAAAATAACAAATACAAATAGCAGCTCAGAGAAGTCAAGTGGAAATATCTCCAAGCAAGACTATTTCTTTATAATCTGGTGCTCCTATGGGATGTAATATCCCAGTAGATCACCTAAAGCAACATGTACTGTTCTCATCTTCTTTGCGCTATTGCTCTGCCATCAATGAGCTATCTATGCCAGGTGTTTGGGGTTTTTTTGAGCAGTGTGTAGGAGGAGTTATTTCCAGTACTGCTCATGACTTTTTGAGACCTGCAGAAGAATTTAATCTAACAGCATATGCTGCAAAATGAGACAGACCAATGTCGATAGAGTTAGTGTTGGTTTTACTGAGATGCTTATTTTATCCTGTTTTATTTTGTGTTTGAGATTCTGTTCTTCTGGAGGAAAGATAGGTAGATGCAGAAAGCTCTGCTGCTTTTATTTCCAAACTGTATCTTTTCTACTCAAGCATTCATGGAAAGCAAAAAAAGATATTTGGGGGGGGTGGGGTATGCCTTGCTTTAGAAACAGTTGAAACAGATAAGTACCTCGATCTTTAAGGAGTTGTATCTGGGTTTTATAGACACTGAATTACATGCCAAGGGTATCTCTCACAAGAATATTTGCTGTACCTGAGACTTCTGCGGAAGGGTGGGGTTTTCGTGTCCATTTTGTTCCTCTCTCCCTATGCACGTTCTTAAAAGTTGTCATCAGAAAAACTAATAATCTCACTGAATGTTTTAAATAAATATATATGCTTGGTACTCCAAAAGCACTTGGCAGTCTGCTTGCTCTTCCTTCTGGTTAGTTTTTCTCCTTTTCATTTTTAACTAACAACTATTGGTCTGTGTGACATTTTTAGACTAATATTTTTTTGTGCCTGGGAAAGAATCAGCTCCTTCCTTTTAATAATAATCATAAATTGAAAACAAACATACCACAGTTCAAAATGAAATGTTGAATCTCTGCAAAAGCTCTCGTAGGCAGTCTCAAAAGCTTAGAGGTTTCACATGCAAATTTGGCTAAAGAGGAAGGGTCATGTTATCTGTGTTATTTTATCCCAGCCAAAATTTTTGCATTGTAAAGTGATGCAAGACAAGGGAACGTACAACTCATTGCAGGGAGGAGGTGCAGCTCTTGTGCAGTTATGGAGAGCAGTCGTTACACATACGGTGCTAGTCTGACTCTAGAGTCATTTACCTGTGCCTTGCTGTAACCAGAGCGTATCGGTGAGTTTGAACAAGCCAGGGAAGATGAATAAAGACCAAGAATAAACTGAAGTGGAAGAGCTGAAGTGCACAGAAGAACTCAGTTGAAACAAACATCTAAATTGATTTCATGCGATTGCATGTCTTCGGTTTGTTGAATAGGCTTGGACCAATATTAGGATGTAGTCCAGATCCTCTGTGGCAGGCCAGCTATTCCACAAACAGTGTTTATACCTCCGAACGTATGACTTGAAATGCAAACAGGCGATGACAGCTTTGGCGCCAGGCAGGTAGGGTTCTGTAAGTCAGCACAAACTCCACGCATCTCTACCTGCAGCAAGGTGCACCATTCAGTCAAAGGATTACAGACAAATTCTCCTACTCCTGTTTCAGAAAAGATGCCATGTTCTGGATCTGTCTGAGAGAAGATTTTCATGACTGGGAATTAACATGCCAGGGTTTGGCAGCAGGCATTATGTTCTGTCGTCGTTCAGTTTCTACTGTCAGCTGTTCTGCCAGCCCTGCCTGTGTATCTGCCTGAGAAAAACTGTTCCAATTAGTGTGGTTACAATAGTTCCTTGTTTGTGTAATTGCTCGAGTGAAGGCCACTTTGTATCTGGTTCCTCTCTTGGAGGAAGATCATAAATGTGGTCTGAAAACGAGAAACCATTTTTGTAAACTTAGAAGGGTAACTCTTTCCAAAGGTAATAACGTCCGGCCTCTGAAGTCCTATCACGTAAGCTGCCGGGCTGAAGAGGTCCCGTTTGCAGGCTGCGCTGGCTGTCCGGTCTGCGCCTCGGCCAGGTGCCCCCAGCCCAGCAGTGGTTTGCCCTCACCCCTTCTCCGGCAGTCATGCCCTCAGCCAGCCACATGTTAACCCTAAAATCGTTCTAGGTGCACGCTGCACCTCTTATTCTTGGGTCACTGTCACATCCCCTTTTTAAAAAAGTCACCTCTAGTGGGTAATAATACTACATCACACTACAATGCACTAATAGTGAAAAAGGAAGTATGCCAGAGTAAGGTAACTCAGCTGTTAACAGCAGAGATTATAGTGTGTTTTATATGTCTCAAAATGGTAAAGATTACCCCTTGTAAACAAGTTTTACTTGCACTATGTGTATGACACAGAGTATGCCTGTTGAAAAATACTAGCAAGTCCATGAATATAAAATTCATGCTTTTCATCTGTATTTTCTCCTGAATTTACTGCCACAGATTAATTTCTAATAGCCCAGAAAATAAAAGATTTTTTGAAAAGGAACTTGTCGTGATAACAATAAGTGTGTATAATTTAAGAAAATTAAGGAAAAAGTTCTAAAAAATCATTTTTCAAATGCAATCTCTATAGGAAAGCAGAGATCTAGTTTAATTGATTGGGCAGTTTCTCAAAGATGATCTCAGTGGTTTTCTTTATTTTCCTCCAGTGTAGGTTTTTTTCAGTTACTTGTCCTTTTGAATTACACATTTGTTGCAGGGCGGCAGATTTCTGAAGTTAGAATTCGGTAATCCTTTCTCTTTCTTTTGGGCTTATTCTTCTTTATTCTTCCTAGTCAGCTTGATTAAATCTCCCTTCTAAAAGTGCCTTAGTGTAAAGGTGTCAGTTTCAGGTTAACTTTATTTCTAAAATAGTACATATATAATAGTACTCCTTTATAGAGTGTTTCATGGTCTCGTCAGTTAATTATCTTCAAGTCTTAAGCCTGTACCAGATACTTTTTATGGTGAAAACCCCTTTTTCGCTACCTGTTTCATACTTTCGCTCCAGTCAGAGTAAAGTAGCACAGCTGGGTGAATCACATTTTCAGATTTCAGCCTGTGAGTAAACACATTGTAGTTTTCATATAAGCAAGATTTTTTTGTCTTTAGAGAAATGGAATTAAAAAAAAAATATTCGAAACCGCTGGAAATATATTCCAATTATCTTTCCAGAGAAAATAGAGAATTATCAAAAACTTTTACAGATCACTGGTTTTGTATTTCCTAGGTAGGTGTCCAATTAGTACCTAACTAGAAAAATATTTAGTATTTAGTTATTTCATCAGGATAAGAAAGAATTCAGGACTAAACTTCTTAACTATCGACATACCTATTTTTAGCTTCCCAACAATACCATTTTTATATCCATTTCATATCTGATTTGATGGTGGTTTTATTTAATGAGTACCATTATGCAGTTAGGAACTCTTAGGATGACATTTAAAAAAGGCTTTCAATTTTAGTCTGTATGCATATGCACTAAACTTCAGAAGTTCCTCTGGTATTGGCAGAGGAGTCTTAAAATGGGACACGAATGTTTTAATTTTTTTTTAAAATGTAGAATTTGAAGAAAAGGGTTTGGAAAAGCACAGCATATGGGGAAAAAAATAGAAGACTAAATCAGAATGCTTTCTTTCAAAAGGATAAAACTCCCAAATTTGGAAATTAAGGAGACACACGTGAAAATATTTTCATTTCAGTTCTTGCTTTGAATCTCCCCAAGTAGTCACTGTAAAATGTTCAACACAGAAAAACTGAGAGGAAACCAATATATTTTCTGCTGCCTTTTTGGAAGTATTTATGGCATCAGATTTTTATTTCAGGAATCAACATATCTACCAAATGTTCACAAATAAAGTATTTAAGTATGTACTGAGGGAACTTAATTCGTATTAGGTATTTCTGCTGAAAGAATGATTTTGAACTAGGGTAAGATACCAAGTTCTGAATTCATGTATGAAAATTTAAATCCCTGATGATCATTCTCACTAGACAAGTGTCGGGAAGGGAAGCTAACTAAATCAAAATCCAACTGTCTGACACTTCCAAATCCTTACAAATTGAAGGAATCCATGATAATTCATTTTGATACACAGGTGTTGTGTTGCTTGATAGGGACACATAGATTTATGCATAGCTAAGCCTACAGGAGCATACGGTCATTTGAAAACTGCTTTTTAGATGCAGCAAATTTTTTTTTTGTTTTTAGAAACTGATCTCGCCAAGTGCACTTGATATCCTTTTAATGAAGTCATGAATCTAGCTACTAGCATCAGCTGCCTTCTGTAAGGCATTTGTTCTACCGCTGTATTATGTGCTAATTTTTTAATTATGGGAAATCAGCATATTCTTTATTAGGGACATCAGGAAAACAGATAACCACAATAAAAATGGGAGGTGGTAGTTCTCATATGATGGGATTATCTGTGGCGGAGTTCTAAAGAAGTCTCATTCAGTATTTTTATCAACAGATTTAAAGAAAAAAGTTGAAGTGGTATCAGTTTGACACGGTGGGACTAAGGAGCCTTACAGGCAATAGATGTGAGCTCACATATCTAAGAACAAAGAATATATATCAGTCTTTAAAAGAGGAGTGCAGGCATCTTGGAAAAGAGTGACTTTGAAAAGCCTGTGGTGACAGGAAATAACTACTTGAACACAAATCTCATTGGGATGCTGTAACACCCAGGGGAAATACCATTCTCGGATGCATGGAAGTAACAATCAGAAAAAGGAAAAGAGCATTTATTTTGTATCTGCCGGCAGAAGTCACTTCTAGAGCACCGTGCTGAGCTGTGACATCCACATGTCAGTAAGTGTGATCTAGGTGGAGGGGGTGATTTATCCCAAGATAACCAGAAAATGTCATTTATCAAGAAAAAGGCAAAAAGAAACATGACTATAGTGATGAAGTTAAACATAGGAGTTAGTTTTTTGGCAATGAAACTATGAGAATAACTTAGGGGTGTGATGTTTTCTGACTTGAAGTCTGGATATTTTTTTTTTTTTTAAGCTTTATACTAAGAACTGTCTGTTACTGAAGATGTATGTACTCCTGCTATTCAGAGCTATGTACAGGCCATTATTTTTGGAAAGCTGCACATTGTTGAAGAAAGACTGAAAGGCAATGATTCTGTTTCTGTGGTGCTTAGGAAGCTGGACAGTCCTTGCTGGTTATGTTTATATCCAACACAGAAGTGTTGTGGAAGTCTTCCTTGAAGAAGATGTTTTCACTTCATGTACAAGTATAGCTCCAGGATATCTCTGAAAGCTGAGTATCTCTGTCCAGATGCTGCTTTCCATATAAATATTTCAGTTTTTCAGCATCTCTTTGTTTTATTCATTTTTTTATTTGAAGAAATCCATGATTTCTTCTGCTCTGTCCAGCTATGTAGTCATGAGGCCTAATGAATGGTGTAGGAAAAATGCCTAAAAGGAAAGTGAATTAGAAATGGAATTTCCTGTTCTCCTTTTTCAAATCTCCGCTTCCCACTTGAGTAATGTATGTATGAAGGTTGGTTTAAAAAATACAGGATTTCCTCATCCTTTCCACGTACAGTTATTCCTTAGCAATACTCATTGCTTATATTGTGATTTCTGCCTCTTCTCACCTCAGTTCTTTGTATTAAAGTAACTGTAGTAGAAAGCGAATTTTGTGTGAGAATTAAAATGATGCAAAATCCATTAGCTGAACTTCCAGGCCTTGAGAGAAAACTTTGTGGGGGCTCGGAGTCCTTTCTTCCTGATCAGTCTTTGGCAATACTGGTGTTTTCTTCTTTTCCAGCAGTTCTTGAGTAATCTGGCCTGCTTCTTCTGTTACATTGTCATAGGAAATTTCTAGGCCAACGTAGCTCAAGTTCCTTTAGTAACAGAGCTCCAGCAGTTTGTGCTGGGCTGCACTAGTTTGTACATCAGTCTGGTTTTCAGCACTGCTGTATTTCTCAGCTTCCTACCACGATGAGAGGACTGTAACAACATCACTGTGTATAGGTTTTCTTTTTGACTTATTACAGCTTGCTACCATAATAGACTTTAAAATGAAAGATGTAAATGTAGGTTAAGCCTTGCTGTTTGGAGAACCTAGTGCTTTTTCTTTGTAAGATTACCCATCGAGTTATATTTAAAGCTTACCTCCTGTACTGAACAAATACCCATGAAGGATTTGTCATCTTGTGCAGCTATTACTTTTGCAACTGTTACGTGTACTAACGCTTCCAATTTTTTAACTTAGAAATTTGGAAAGAAAATTTGCAAGGAAAATAATCATCTCTTCACCAGGAAATCCACTGTCATAGTCCCGTTTTCTGGCCTTTATCTTCTTCTTGGTAAACTTTGATTTCTCAGTCCTCTCGTAACTTCAGGTAAAGTTGTATTTTAGCACTCTGATTTCTAGTCTAGCAATCCACGTATTTTTGATGGTGTAAGACTGTTGCACCATCTTACTATCACTTTTGATGTTGATTTAGAGCCTGCTTTGGTAATTTGGGTTTACGAGGTCCCAACAGATGATAAAAACTGCATTAGCCTGATGATGCAAGTTCTGACCCGGTCGGGAAAATTGCTGATTCAAACCTGGTAAAAATGTGGGTTTTTTTCCAGGTTGAGTTTGCTCTTGCAGGGTTTGTGCTGAGTTTGGGTAGTATTTTTCTAAATCAGAGTTACACCATCTCTCTCGGTAGGTTCTGGACGGGCTTCTGCTGTCTTTACGTTCCCACTTGTCAAAAGCTGCACACAGCAAAATGGTTTGTGCAGCGTAGTAGGATCACATAAATAACCAGAAACGCCTGGTTTTCACACGGCAGCGCTAACATGTCTGGCTTCATCACAGCACATCGGTCCCTGCCTGCTGCCGCCTCCTCCCTTTGCTTTATAGACGGTGCATAAGATATGGCAAGCAGACAAGATCCATTAGCCAGCTACATCAGGCTCAAGTCTGACTCTTGATGAATCTTCATCCCTTCCTGAAAGGCCACAGCAGATTTTACTGACATGTGGCAGCCCTTCAGGTGATAAATGAAGTCTTTTTGGCAACAGGACAGGTTGTCCCTGAATGGCTTTGTAAGTCAGGATATTTAGAGGTAAGTAGGACTGCCAAGCAGAAACGGTGCCATGTCAGCTCTAATAGGCCTGAGCCAGTTGTGTGCAGATCTGCTCGCGTAGCCTCCGTCGGGCTGGAGCTGTGGCGTTGCCCGCTAGCATCAGCTAGCGGAGGGCAGAAAAGTCTGTCTGCTCTGAAGAGCTATAGCTGGACCAGCACGTGGGAATATGGAGCAGCACCTTGCCAAGGAAGGGTGGCTCCCCAGCAGGTCGAGCGGCAGGCTAGATGCAGGACAGTCTGGGACGCCAGGAAAAAAGGCAAATCCCTAAACTGATTTCATAAACGTGTTGGTGTCTATTTGCGGTCTGCTCTGGTTTCCATGCTGTGAGCTGGGAACTTCTCATAAATGCTGAGGAAATGGATAGCGCCCAAACCTGGCACTGCTCCTCGTCAGACTCCATGCTTGTGTTCAGCTTGCTTATTCAGGAGCGCGCCCTTACGCCTGAAGGAAAGGAGGAAAAGCCTGCATTTGGGGGTTTTCTCGTCTCTCCCCACAGTAACACAAAACATGAACACAGAGGTGGTTAAATCCTTCATGTGGGGGGAAAAATAAGAAACTTCGTATTGTCTTGTGCTTTTTGGACAGAGGGTAATTAAAGATATGTGGGATTTTTGTGCCCTTTCTGCAAGACAATGTGTCCTTTATGTTTTATATTCACCAAGTTTTTGCATGGGACTTCACATAAATTCGCAAGAATCTGAAGAGAAACACTAATAATATACAGCAAATGTAGATTTAGTAAATCCTTTCTGAATTTCTTTTGATTCACTGTGGCAAGGTCAGGAGTAGCTCAGCTGGCATTGGCTAAGTTACTGTATAAACCAAATATGGAATAAAAATCAGGCCTGTTCAGGATTGGTGGATATAGTTCTTTAGCACAATATTTTTTCTGAGCTTAATTTCAGGTTTTGCACTTTACATCAAAAATTTATTAATACAGACTTAAAAGGTAACAAGACAGTTCTTTCCTAATGCAGTGAAAATCAAAGAAATCCTCAAGTATATAAATTTATGCTCAATAAACATGGTCCTCAGGAATATATTAACTATTTCTATGTATAAAATATATATATATATTAAAAAAAAAAAAAAAGCTTTTGTTTACCTCATAGAGCAACCAGAAATCTGTGGGACTAATGCACGTAGAAGATTTTGCTTCTTTTAATTATTTGTATTGCTTAGATGAGCTGATCATTTCAACAATTTTAAATCTCATCCATTCTACTGAATTAATTAAATTTGTAATTTCCATGATGAATAAGGTGAACCATAGTCCTTGAGAGAATTAAAATAAAACATGAAGAAAGCCAATAAACCAGTGATATAACACGATTTCATATTTAATGTAAAAGCCGATTTAATGAGTATTATAAAATAACAGATTCAGTGTTTAAACTCAGCCGTGGCTACAGTGTGTAGCTGAATAGTGAAGTGCAACAGCAGAATACAGAAGCTGGTTTTGTAGTAGCTGTTTGTAAAATTAAATGTACTGTAACGAGACTGAACCAGGCAAGAAGACACAAGGAGGGGCATCGTGGGTTTTGTTGCAATTGGCTTTTCTGCGGTCGTTCTCATTCTCAGCAGTTTTTGTTATTACTATGCATTTGATTTCCTTTCATTGGCGAAGTTGTTGTGAATGCATGGTTGATGTTTAAGATGAAGAGACTGAAAGTTTTCACTTCTGATGTTGTAAGAATTTGGTGGGGAAAGGGCTTTCTGTAGACCTGTCGGCAGCCCTAACAGTGAGTAAACCCCCCCCCCCCCCCCCCCCAAAATACCAAGTTAAAAATACTGTAAGTTGTTTAGTGCTAATCAATGTGTCAGTAATTTTCAACATGTAACATATTAAGTGTCAGATAATGTGGTCTGTCTGAGTGTGAAACCAAAGAAGTGCGAAGGCAGCTTTTTAGGTGTTAAAGCTTTTGTCTCTGTTTTGGTTACAGCATAATCCTTTTATTCCAGTAAGAGTGGTTAGGTTTTACTCCTCTGGATTACTGTGGAGTATAAAAATGTCTTTTAGTATAGACAATGACACTACTCTTCACCACACTAGGTTAATTCTCTTTCCTTTTAATGGAGGACAAGATTATTCTAGCTCAAGTGAAGCATTGCTGGTTGTAATATCCCTGACAGCTGTAGCAACATCCATAATATACCGAGGAAATGAGGTTTCACTAAGATTTGCCATGAATTTTGTCATTTTTTTGCCGTAGAAAGTATATGCATAATTTGCACCAAAGTAGGTAACGATAAAGTATAAATCAAAGGTGAACCAGACCTTGAGGGATTTTTCCTTGCCTGCTTATAGCTGGTTTTGTACGTTTTCTTAAACGCATGAATTTTCTTTTCAGTGTGTCCAGATTCTTCTAAACATATTTTCTTTCCGTAAAGTCAGTTACACTTGTGTAGCCAGTCATTTTAATTGTAAAATAGAGTAATCCACAGAAACGGGAAGTGGAATTTAAACATCTCTCTTGAGGAACCTGCTGCAGGGGGTGAGTACTAGGATGGCTGCCACACTTCCCATTTGTATTTTGATCTCTTGTTCTGCTTTGCTTTCTATATATGCTTTCTGGAAGGAAGAGCTCCGTAATTGCATTGCTAACTTCAAGAACCATATAAATAAGCTAGATTAAAATGAATTGCTCTTTTTTTTTACACACACGAGATGAATCTTGGAGAACTTACATTTTTTTTGTTTGAAAGCTTTGTTTATTATGAATCTGCAACCACGTGTTATGCATTCGGATAGACATCATGACTCCCAGCTAAACCACAAATATGTAATTTTCCTCTGGACCCTTTCCTCCAAAAACATAGATCTCTACTACTTAAGCTAAAGTAAGCTTTTTCTTTCAGTAAAGCTAGCAACAGACATTTTTAGAGCATTTTTGGGGGATATTGTAAGTTCTGTTCCCTTTGCTTTGTACAGACAATGTTGTTGACGGTTTAATAGGTGAATTTTGCCCCGGTTCTTGGATCAGTACCCAAACGCTGGTAAAAAAAATCTTGTGAACCTCTGTCTTGAGTTGGGGGAAAAAAAAAACCAAACCCAAACTGAAAAAAGGTTGCAGTATCTTCAGTGGTGTGGATGGTGTCACTGTTTGGATGGCATTAGTGCAACTCCGGTATGGGTGGTAAAATTGTTGTCGGGTAGTTTCCATTATAAACCCAGCTGCAGCCTTGACATTTGTGGCTGTGGGCTGAACCCACTCTGTGGGACGCTTTTGTCTCGGCCTGTTCCCTTCCCCAAGAGAAAACAGAATTATCATCTGAGCAGCATTTGTTTCCCAAGCAGCCTACATCTGCCCGTTTGGAGTGTTTGGCCCCCTCACCCAAGGAGGGTGGGCTGTCACCCTTACCAGCGGGGAGGAACCGGTACGTGCCTGCTTCTGGAAGAGGTCTCTCCGAGGAGAAAGTGTTTGGCTGTTTGTACCACTGCAGGGCTGAGTCCCAGCCTTACCCTTCCTCTCTGCTGTCTCAATTTGAGTCCCCTGTGACATGCAGAAAAGGATAAATTCAGAGGTGGGGGCAGAGAGAGGTAGAGGAGGAAGGGTGGCACGACTGGTGGGGAGGAGGAAGCGCTTGAGTGGGGGAATGGGGGAAAGCTGGGGATCGGAGCCGAGAGCGGCGAAAGGAAGGTCTCCTGACTTTGGACCACGCGTCATGTTTTGACTTAAGCGATGATAAATCGGGAGTGGGGCTTTGGGAGCTCACTGTGGAGCTTAGGAATGTCTTTGCTCCTCTTCCAAAGACGGTACGAACCATCGGTACAAAGCTCATTAAGAGAGGCAGTCCTCGGGGCTACTCCCATCTGCCCAGACATCTTGCTTTACTTACATGCCCTGCCCCCTGAAAAAAAGCATTGTAAATCATGGAATCATGCGGGTTGGAAGGGATCTCTGGGCGTTAGCCAGTCCCAAACCCCTGCTCGAGCCATGTCCAGTAAAGTCAGGTTACTCAGGGCCTGTCCTGCTGAGTTTGGAGAATCTCCAGGGAAGGAGGTTGCACAGCCACTCCGGGCCCCGCTCCAGTGTTTGACCACCTTCCTGGCAACATAAATAAATAAATAAAAGTGTCTTTATGCCTAGGTGGGATTTTCCATACTCCAGCATGTGTCTGTTGCCTCTTGTTTTGCCATCTGCGCCCTGGAGAAGACTGTCTGTGCCATCTTGACAGCCTCCCCGCTGGTGAAGATGGAGATGCGTTCCAGCCTTCCCTCCTTACGGCCGACCCAGCGTCTCCCTGCGTACCACCCGTAGCCCCCTGAGCATCGTGGTGGCTGTCTGCTGGAGGGCGCCTGAGAGAAATGATAGCTAGCGACAAATTAAGCTGTCCTAATGAGTACTTAGACTGGGCTGAAATAAAAAGTTAACGCCACAGGTTACTTCAAAGGCACAAGATACGATGTAATTCAGGGTATGGTCTGCTGTCAGGCTCGTAATTTTAGGTCTGAGCATTGTGTTAGTCTGCTCTTGGGATGCTTTCCTGGGCAAGATGCTGCAGAAGAAAATAGTTTAGGGCAAGGAGCAAGGTGTTTGCGATGTTTCGTTCTCCGAAATCTTTCCTGCCGATCAGCAAAGAAGGCTACTAGAAGGAAAAGTGGATGTTTTTTAACACAGCTGCATCCCTGTTAGGATGTTTTTGTTCTTTTCTTAAAAAAAAATCCACTTTCATGTTTAAATGTTGTGACATAAATTCTTAATCAAAGTGTAATTTGACTAAAAACTGTAAACAGGGCCTGACTTTTTGGAATGCGGTTTTTAATTAGTTGCAAGGTGTGCATTGGGAAGTACACTTCATAGGCTGAACTTATCTATGTCATGTCACGTGCAGAAATCCCTTTTCCTCTTGCTTTTTGCATTTCATGTGCATCTTCTGCATCTCTCCCAACAGAATGCCCGTTCAGGAAGAGATTTTATAATATCCTGGATATTATAGATTGAGAACAGCACATGGAAAATCTGGTTACTTACTAAAAATGTAAAATTTCACATAGAAGGTCATGAACAAAGCACAGTGAGACCGTGTACTGCTGTGACACTGGGAGGCTGGCTGAACATCAGTCCATGGCTCTTCTCTATTTAGCAACGCAGACCTAGGGTCTGTGCTCTGTCTATGCAAATGCACCTTATGAGTCGCGGCAGTACAAATTATCCCTGTGTCGTGTTCCGGAGAAGTCATGAGAGAGGAAAAACCACAGTACAGTTTCTTCCCTTGCTCAGGTTGTGGTAACTGTGGTGATTTTAGCGATGACTGCAGCTGCCTGCTAGAGACCGCTGGCCAGTACATCGCAGAAAAATCACCAAAAACTTTGAGATTTTGAAGAGCTGCTTGTCTACATCTGTGTTTTCCTAAGAGGAGTTCTCTTGTAAACTAGTTACCACAGCAAAATTATTTTTTTTTTCCCCAAAACAGCCGCAGGTCTGTCCTCATCAGGACCCGGGCCTGCCTGCTTAGCCTGGCATGCCCATAGCTCTGCTGAGATGTTACCCTTGACTGTCCCCCTGCGTGGCAGCGGTGTGCCAGTGGCTGGTGCCAGCCTGGCTGATCTTCCCCTTGTGCTCGAGGGTGAGGGGACAGAATCGATCCGTTCCAGATAGACAGCCGTCCCCCTAACCGTCACCTGTCTCGTAGCAAGTGTTTCAGGTGCCCTTTAGGATTTTCCTCGCTCCTTCAAACACTTGTCTTTAAAAAGTCACAAATTGACTTTTCATCATGACGGGAGGCTGTTGCGTTGCTCTGCTCCTGGACGTATCTGTCAAAGCCATGGCGTACCAAAGGATGCTGGCTGGACTGGTCTCTCGGCTTTTCACATACTGCAACCTAGCACAGAGTGAATGCTTTTACCCTGCAAATACCACTAACCTCCATCACTGGCAATGGATAAATACCTTGTAATTGCTCAGCTGAGTCTGGTTTTCGCAGATTCCTGCACTGAAGACTTTCTTACTCTGACAAAACTGCTGATGCAGGATTGATTTTTTTCCAGTCGATAGGGGTTTAATGATACCTCTCTCCTCCCAGTCACCTTCCAAATTTGGAAGTTCTTTTTTTAGTGCCTTCACCAGAGTGTTAGTATTCTCAGGGACTGCCCATGGGAATGTGCTTCTAATTTTAGTTTGTCCTCTAGATGTCTGTCTCCTTTAAATACATCCAGCTTCTCATTACAGCCACACCGGGCCAAGCATGGCACTCTGCTCCTGATAACTCGTATATTGAGGATGTTCTGCTATTGTATTGCAATCAAATCCACAGCTTCTGCTCTTGTGCTGCACAGCAGTGAAGAGCACTCGTGTATCAGCAATTGTATCACCCAAGTAGTGCTTTTTAATTCATTTATCTGTCGTGCATTTATTTACCAGGTGACCTTGAGAGTTATTTAATTGTATTCCATCAATTATACTTGGTCTAATATTGATGGTGTTATTGCTAGGATTATGTTCAATTTGGCTATGCGCTCTTGCTGGGAAAGAATTGGTTGATGATCTAAAGTCATAACTGGAGCTGAATGGCTTGCAGCTATCTTCTGTAGGATATATATTTTGGGAGTTACTGGATGCGCTAAATAAGAGGAATATTTAGAGAGATGCTTCAACTGCAGCTAGTAGTCTGGTTTTGTGAATACAGACGGGCTTCCAGCTCTCTGTTGCAGCTTCTCTTCCCTCCAAGTTTATGTGGGTTTTCATGGAGCTAATTGCAATCTTACAAATGGTCCCGTGGGACAGGACAAACTCTCTAATTTCCATTTATTGTGAGACTGTGATTAAAAGACAATGGCAGTTTCTCATCATAAGCCTCAAGTTTGTCATCTATTAAGTTAATGTGCATTCCCCGCTTTTTGTAAAACAAACCCTTTCAATTATTTGGGATCATCATTCACTTGTAAACTTGCACGTTAGGAAAATGATAGTAATTTATAGTTGTCTTCAATTCTGGTAGCATGACTTACTGTGATAGTTAATTGATAGAGGGGGAAGCCACATTCACTCAGAAAATAATACAGATGGTTTTGAGCCCAGCCCAGTCGATGGAGATGGAGCAGGATTATTATGGAAACACCCTGGCTTGGTATAGTGCTCTGAATCTCACAGTCTTACGCTCTGTTAAGTTGCTGAAAGCTTCTTCGGCTTATATGTTGTCTTGATTAATTGTAGAGCATTTGGTTATCTAGGTTACGGCAAATTTTTGTTTGCTACGTTTGATGCTGCATGGATGTCAGCAGCATGATACAGATAGCTAGAAATAAGAGACCAATTACGTGACCTTCATTTTTTTTTCCTTGACACTTTTCAGACGGTCTGCTTTTTCAGATTTGTAGTGAGTATAAGAAACAGACTTCTTTGCATCTTCACTGTAACCTGTGGTGTAGTGTAAAGATGCCTAGGCTTGCCTTTTGGTTTTGCTGTTGTCAAAGAGCGGATTAAATAAGTCATGCTGATACAATCAAACTAATAGAGGTGCACACACCAGCTTGTTTGAAGTCAGTTTGGAGATCTCTACACCACGTTCCCATTTGCAGTAAAGACATGCTCTAGGAAACATGCTGTAACTATAACAATTAGAAATGAAAATATTTATCCGTAATCGTTGTGTGCTAAATCATGCCCTGCTAAGAGAGGGGGAAGCAGCAGCAGAAATCCTTCTGCAAAGTCAATAATCTTTGGAAGCAGCTTGAACTAGTCGGTGTTTGCTGGAAGCCTCCCTTTCTGTGCTGCTGGCTCTGTGGGAAGCTCCGGCCCGGCCGCTTGTTGGGAGCAGGTAAGCTCTTCCACCTACTGTAGCCTGTTGCCGTTTTGTGTACTAACACAGCACGATGCTCTGCTAAAACAGGATAAATTAATGGTATAGTTTTATTTTAATATTTAGCAAAGAAGTGTGAGCCTGTTTGCTCCCTGACTGCATATGTTCAGGGAGTTTTCACTGCGTGGTAACCAATATATTGCCATGAGAAACTAATCAGCTCCTAATAAAACCTATGTAATTGCTCTTTTCACAATAGTTACAGCTTCCTTAGGAAACTGATGGGAGAAAAAATGTTGTCCTCTGTTGCTACCATAAAGAAGCGCTTGCATAAGGAATGGGTAATCCCAAGTCTGAGGGGACACCCGAGTTTGATGTACCGCAGACTGCAGCGGTATGCATTGCTGCCGCGGTACGCACGGAGCCGATCTCTGGGTTGATCGTATTGCTCGGGATATTTGGGACTGATGTTTGTGAAAGAGGACACCAAGGACAGAGGTGTGACCAGAATTACATATTAGGTCTCTTGCATCCATTTTATGTCTTTTTTCCTCAAAGCTGGTAACACACAGTTTGGGGACCCAATCCTGTGAAAGTGGCTTTAGCCTTATTTTCATGCACAGATATAAAAAAAGCTATCAGATAAAAGCACAGAGAGGCTGAATTTACAGTGGTACTGTGTAACATAAGAAAGTAATAGGTTCATTCCCCAAAATACAGAATGTGAAATGATAATAAGGTAAAGAGATGTTTTCTTTTGCCTTGGTTCACTTGGAAGACATTATTTTAATTCACATTTTGTGAATGAAGAGGTGGTCTTATAGAAATGTTTAGACAGGCTTCATCACCTACGAAGAAAAAGTATAGCCATACATAACTATGTGACAAAGCAGTCCACAGAACTGAAAGATTTAGCCGAGTAGGCGTAAACTGCAAGCAAACGTCTGTAGCCAGATACACTAACAGTTGCAAAACCTGAGAAGGTAGGAGTGTTCTGTTTGCGTTTGGTCCTGTGCTCGCCTGAGACCTGCAGGAGCGGCTGCGTTGGATCAGATCAAAAGCCGGTCCGGCTGGTGGCTGATCGTAGCCCCGGAGGCCCGGGAAAGACTGTGGAGATGCCTGGAGCGATATTTCCCCCGAATACTTCCCTGGTCTCTGGTAATGGCAGGTCAGGAGCTTCCTAAGGAAATGAAAGCTTGTACGTATTTTAGGAGCAGTCTGGGTCTCTTCCGTGAAGTTGACTTTATTGTCCTAGAGCTAACTTTTTTGCTGGAGCAGGTCCATGGCCGGCCAATGCTGCCCTCATTTCAGAATACAGCATTTTCTGATCTCCGAGGACTACTGCGCATTAGAATAATATCCAGCATAATCAAGAAATAATTCAGAGACAATGTTGACTTGGTGTCTTAGCATTTTTTTTTACTTAGGGTTTTAATTTGGGAAAATGTTCATATCACCATTGTAATGCCATATTCTGATGCTTAGTATTGCAATCAAAAGTGCCTAGAGTCTGTCTTAGTGCCTGGAGTAGAGGATAAGTGATTGGGTTGTCCTGTTACCAAACTAAATAAATAGTCATTAAATTCCAGATGCCCTCAAAAGGTGGTACCTGTTGTGATTGAGTGAATCGGTGTGCACTCTTGGTGGTCATGCCGCATATAGTTGTGCGTAGGTCTTCAGAAAACGAGCTCAGACCTGTTTGTCCAATGTTTATAACCACTTCACTCAAAAGTGTGACTACATTTACAATGTAATTCATGTTTTTAAACTTCCCTGTCTTATAGAAGACGAAACAATGCGTGATCTTCATTGCAAATCTGGAGTATTTCAAGATCACACTGATTTCTGTTGTCCACAAAGACAATGATTAAATATGTTTAATCTTTCATGAGGGACTGGCTGTAGGAGTTACATTTGATGTAACACTTCTAGCACAACAGTACTTAATGTTAAACTTACCACGCAGGGAGTAGAATTTTAGGTCTGTCTGCGCATAAAAGCTGCCCCAACTTAATCAAAAGCTGATTTATTTTTAAACTGACACAGCTGTTTTTTTGTAGCCATCTACTGTTCTGTACACTGGGAAATTGTTTCAGTTTAAATTAGCTGATGTTTTGTTTCAAGCTGAATTAAAGGAGTGTAAACTTTGTTTTTATGCCAACATAATAACATAAATGAGAGCATTTTTCTCTTGTAGACAAAGGTCTTAACACGTAGTATTTGTAATACTCACTCTACAGTCTCCAGTAAGAAATAAGAGAAAATAAAATGTCTTTGTATATTCTGTTGTCATCTTCCTGCTGAGAGGGATGGCAAGAATTCCCCGAGACAACTTTATCCGAAAATAAGGTAAAGCTTTAAAGGCAAAAGAGAAAATACAGTAAACCAACTAAATCCTTTTTTTTTTCTCAGAACTAAGGATTGGACTTGTTTATGAATCGATTATGGGGCCATTTTAATTTATCTTCCCGGTTGATGGCGGTAGCTGGGGCATTCCTGCCTGGGGAGCAGGCGGCTCTTGCTTCGGCCTCTGTCCTCCCGCTGGGAAAACCGGGGCAGCTAAAATAATGTTGAGGTCTCTTTTGGCTCTCTAATCCATTTGTACTTTGGAATAAGAGGAATATTAAAGTTTCCGTTTTAAAGGTTACTTATTCCAGCTTGAGGTAAAACGAACTTTATAGTTACTTATTGTTTAAAAGGTCTTAAGTGTAATTTTTGTGGAAAAACAAAGCACCGTAGCAGCTTTTTCTGAACTTCTGTATTTTCAGGAGATCAACATGACAGCAATGATAATTTTGTCATATATATGTATATGTTGAAAAATTACATCCAACCTATTTTATGCAGCGTCTAACATATATTAACATATATTTAAGGCCAGAGCTTAGGAGGCACTTTGTACCCTCGTCCCCGCAAGAGTCAAAAGCACGAGGAGCATTCCTCGCACACGGTGCTGTTACCTGCCTAACTTGTTAAATCTCAAAAGGCATTTGTTCCCAAGGATTAGACGCACGGCCTTCCTATTCAAAGTGGCACATGGCTTCTCTGTTGCTTCCTTGACGGGAGGGGAGAAGGATCCCAGAAGGATTTCGGAGATGGGTCGGGGAGCGGTTTCACGTGGATGTCAGGCAGCAGGTCCCGCGAGGTTTTCCTTTCTCCCCCATGTATAATGCTCAGGTCAGAAGCACACGGTCCGTGCCTGGAAATGGGTCCGTTACGGAGCATTTGCTCCGACATTTCCTTGATGCTGGAATGGGATGCGTCGTGCTGGGCTGAGGGACCAGCTTCCTGGCCCAGGGAGACGAAGCTCAGAGCCCAGCTTGCCCAGCGCAGCAGCCTGCAGAGAGGTTTTTTCCCATGGTTTGCACTCCATAGTTGGCACTGGGATGTCACTGGGAGTTGAAAGGCAACTCCAGTACACTTCTGTTTTCTGTCCCCTAACACAATAATGTTTTAGCAGTAACATTTGTTTTGTCGTGTTTGTCTTTCCGAAAGCATGTTCTTGCTTGGGAAATATTGTAGGAAATGAAAAGTTTCCAAAGTTTAGCCTCATGGAAATACGTTTCTGCTTCTTTGTTATAGCTGGAAGTGAAATCTGCTGGGATTCCTTGATCACGAGTGTCATGGATTTGTTGCTGTAGGGATAATTAGTCTTCCTTATTTACTTTAAAAAGCCAATATGCGGAGCAGTTTTTTATGTCTAGGATGAATAATGTGATATAAAACCACATATCTGTGTGCATGATTATCACGTACCTTAGAAGCTACTGTGAAGATTATTTAATAGGCTTATTGACCTACGGGTCGCTGTGAGCTGTTCTGTACAGAAATCAGAGGAGAAACCATTTTTATGAAGGCAGCGGGTCAAACCGCAGTTGTATATATGTTCTTCTGAGTGATTTTAGGGGGTTTTCCAAGACGTGAACATCCGAGTTGTCATCTCCTTTGGCTCACTGCAAAGCCACAGCCTTGTGTAACTGTGTAAACAGGACGGGGGTGCTGCCGGGATGTTGTCAGTTGTCCGAAGGCTCCGTCAGCTCTGGAACCCGCTGGAACAGCAGAATATAAAAGTACAACAGGAAAAATGAGTTTGCATGCAAAATCTCTTCTCCCCCCCCCTCCCCCCAACAGATGCAGTCCATATGGAAAGGACTTCTGCAAATGTTTACATGACTTTGTTTATTTGTAGGAGCATATTTGTTACAGATTTTTGTTCTGGCCAGGTTCTTAAAGTGATTAAGTGCCTTGGTACAACAAAGTGGAATGCTTTCTGTGGCCATTTTTATTACAGCTGGGGGGAAATGAAATCATTAATAATTAAGGTTTGCATTCCATTAAATAGCAAAAGACCAGCTTGCTCTTTGTGAGCTTATATGATCGTTTATTAAATTCCTCGCAAATGTAGTTCATTTACAAACATCATCTTTACCAAGGTTCATTGATCGTATTCCCCCAAAGTGACTGGGACACTCTTCTAAATGGGTTCAAGGAAATTATTGTTTCTTTTTTTTTCTCCATAATATACCTGCTTTACACAGAAAATGCCTGTTTTGTCAAAAATCCGAAAATACTTCCTTTACAAAATGGATGTTTGTATTTTAAATTAGTTTTGGGTTTGGTTTGGGATTTTTTTCCAT
Source organism: Platalea leucorodia (assembly GCF_965183815.1). Lineage (NCBI taxonomy): Eukaryota > Metazoa > Chordata > Aves > Pelecaniformes > Threskiornithidae > Platalea > Platalea leucorodia. Next base: position 4,095,465 of record NC_138828.1, on the reverse strand, counting down.
TTTTGTAGACTGAAAATTATTTTTTAGTGTTATTAGTAAAATCAAAAATCCTACGCATCTTGGGGGGAAGAAGTGGGCAGGAATGTCAAGTTTTCAGTCAGCCTTCGGAGAGAAAGGGGTGCATAATGTTTATTGTAGCTTCACTAATTCAATTAGGGTAAATTTGCATGCAGTTTCTAACAGCAAGATGGTAATTTACAGTGCATTTAATATATTCATCAGACTATACAGCTGGTTCTTCAACCCTGCTGCATTTCCATAGTGTTACAAAATAGATGTAGTATAATGACCTGAAAGAGAATTGTGGGCTGAATAGCTTCATGCTTTGGTTATCTCCAGCTGCCAGAATGACCTGTTTTAAAACTTTAAGGCCCTTGTTCTCCTAAAGCATTGAGAGAGCAAAAAAACAGTGACCGTATATATAAATACTGCCTTTTCAGTATTCCCCTTGGTCAAATCAATAGTTCAGATTAATTACAAATATTCTTTGCTAGGGTAGTTATATAGGAGCGGTCACTGAATTCAAATTGCATACAAGGATTGGATTATTGCTCAGTTATTAAAAAAAAATCAATATCTGACATAAATATCAGTAAAGATCCTCTTTTATCTTTTCTTACTTCTATAAGCTATCACAGTTCTAATCAACTTTCAAATGAAGAATTTTACCTTGAATACATAGTCATCCCCTTTTGTTTTTACTTGATGGTCTCTGATAAACTAATGAATAAGCTTTTAAAATTGGAAAAAAAAGCTAAAAATGAAAAGTTGTAGGAAATTTAGCTATAGTAATTGCTGCAACTAGGTTGCTGTGGCCTAGGTTTTCTGCAAGTGATTGTTACTAAAGGTGCTTTAAATACAGGGCTAATTGCTTTGAAAACATTGCCTAAAGCTGCTTGGTGTATGCCTCCCTCCTTCATGAGAGGTCCTGGTGGAGAAGGTGGCATTTCTTTTCTGTGGGACTTCTTGAGCCATGCCCCAGGATTACAATTTTCTGCTGTCCTTTTTGTTTAAAATATTTAAAGTAGAGTGACTTTGTTTTCATAAGCCTTTAAATACCTTGAGGCCTCATCCTCCTGAAAGGGGAGCATTTAAAAAATAAACAAACGTAGCTCTCTGAGTGGTCCTTGTATAAATTGTTTCTGTGTTTAATGTGTTTTAAGAGAGGAAAGCTAAGAAGGGAGGCTGTCTCCTGCCTAATGATCACAAACCCCCAATATCCCATTTTGTAGACATGTAGGTCCTACGTATTATTTATATAGATCTGTTTTCAACGTTGGCCAGCACCGTAAATATTACAAGGGACAAAGCCTAATTTTGACAATTAATTCTGTCTGAGGTTTTATTTTCATGCGATGCACCCTGAGTCGTCATCTGCCACATTTACATTTGGCAAAAGTCTCTATCAAAAAGATACAGAACTGTATCTTTCCAGCAGGGATTAATAGACTCTTTTGCTTGTCTAATTAGGATGTTAGAGTCGGTGCGTTGAGCTGATTTCATTCAGTTTTTCATTTGATCTTTTCCCTCACTTCAGTTTCTTTGAATCGCTAAAATGCTGTACGTCACTTCGTAATGAATCTTGGCGACTGATGAGCTGCCCAGCCACTGCGGCCATTTCGTCATCGCTGGTCTATAAAGAAGACTCGCTTTAACAGGAGGACCAGGCCTTTCTTTTAGAAAAATGAAGCAAATTACATTCCCTCCATTGAAGTAGGCCGTGTGGTTTTCCGAACCTGTTAGTTTTAATTAATATAACATCTCTATGTTACAGCTTGTCCTTTTATTAGTTAACACTCCGTGAAATTCTTGTGTAGGTTGTCATTATTCCTCCTCTTACATGTTCTGATGAATGCTAAAATGGTTAAAAAATATTAATGCTTAAAGCATCAACACTGGCAGCTGAGACATCAGTTTGCTCTTAGCAAAAATTCGTGTCAGACTTTCTTTTAATCCATGCAGCTGTCCTCATGAGGCTTAATCTGATGACACTTGTAAGCTTTTTGTTGTGTGGTAAAAAATCTTGTTAAACTTAAAAAAACAGGGCTTTAACTGCAAAGAGGAATTAGCTCAACCTGAAATACAGGATTTCTAGTAAATGACATGATTATATATTAAATGAAGACATAATGATACGGGTGTACGTTTTAATACTCTGTTCTTTTTTTAAACAACTATATACAATTTTGCTGTTTTCATATATGAATAATTAAAGGTGTGTAACTCCAGCTGTTCCTTTTAACTTCAGGGATATAGGGTATGATTCCCCAGTACTCTCCTGTGCGTGTGTGCACACAGAAATGCACACGCACCTGTGTTATGGTGCACTGAAAAGCAACAAAAATCTGTTGGTTAAAGAAAAAAGCGTCAGAGTTATTACAGCTGTTTACCCTGGAGACTACTAATACAGAATGATATGTTTTGGAATACCTGTTCACTTTTTTTTTTTTTTTTTTTTAAATGAGTTAATTTTATTTGGGATGTTTAATTTTTAGCAGCTAGATTTCTGACGTTTAGGCTGAATCGGTTTCTGTCTTCTAAGTTTTGTTTGCTAGCGCTTAGTGCCTGAAGCACGCGTAGAAGCTAGACCTGAGGGTCTGTCTGTGCTTACACATCACTGGTGAAGACTTGAGGAGCTGCTTGGGTTTTTTTAGGGTGTTTAGTAGCTCGATAAGCCGCCTCTGATCACAAAACATGCTTTTTCTAAAGCATTCTTTCTTTTTTTCTCTCTCCCTGACATTTCCCACAACATGTACTGATGCCCTTTTTAACCTGTCAGTCTTCATCCAGCAGGAATGAAGCAAGAGTCTCATCATGACAAAAGACTTGGTAACTTGAGGCCATCTGCTTTGACGTCAGTACCTCGATTCACTTCGTCTCACTTCAAAATTTGCTCTTTTATCTACTTTGGCAAATATTTTTTTATTTTCTGTGTAGCAAGAATCTTTTACCCAAGTTAACAGTTTGGCAAGCTGGCTTCTAAGCATGCGTTAGACTTGAGGGGTTTTAATGAAGGCAGTGAATGTAAATATTCCTGGCATTTAATCAGAATACAGAAGTTTATTGTGTCAGGGCCTTGATGGGGGAGGGTTTTGGTCACAAGTGAGTATTTTTAGAATATATGGCATTTTGTTCATACTAGTTAACACTTACTGTTACAGTGCCTTGGGGACAAATGCAGCCTTTCCAAATATTAAATTGCCTAATTATTTTTCCCGTCATTTTTCATTATACCAGTACAGATTAATAGGATTTTTTCCTCAAGTTGTTGACCCTAAATAACCGTGAATTTGCACTGTAATAAAAAGTTGTTTATCTTTTGAATGAATTTGGAAGCTATATAGTTTTGATTCACTGTTGCTGAATATAGACCTGTTAATGGCATACACAGCACTGTTGACTTGCATAAAGTCATTTATTGATAGTAAGTATCACAGTATACTGCTTGTGTATTTAACAGCATGGGGGAGGATTATTTTCTTAGATATGCAAAGCGTTACTCTATGTTTAATGTCTTTCAGAAATCAGCTGCCCTTGAGCATTGCTACTGTAGTAATCTTACCAGATTAGCCTCTAAATATTTCAGATCGTTAGGTAATGGCTCTTACTAATATTTGCAAAGTTCTTCCTACTGTAACTGAGCAGCTTTATTATAGAGGGCCCCAGGCTCTCGTGGTCTCAGAAGAATAGTGTTGTATGTGAGGAAGTATAAGCGTAAGGAGCAACCTCAGCTTTAACGGTACTGCCTGAATTTCTGGCTCTCGGCTCCTGAAACGCGAGCAGGGGGCAAAGGACGCTTCCCTGCAGACTGAGGGGCGTCGCTCATCGCCCGTGGCAAGAGCCAGGTGCTGCTCTGTGACTTGGGCATCCCTCATCTTGTGGCTCAGCAGATGACGGAGCACCTCTGCGTTGTTTTCAATGAAGCGTCTAAGCTGCACGAAGCAGGAGCTGTAGCCACAGCAGTAACTACAGCATAGACTTGAGCAGGGTTGTTTTGTATTGAGTTTAATGCCTGGAGGCTATAGTCGTGACTGTGTTATGCACCACTGATTTAAGGAGTTTGGTTGCTTCGCAGAGATTATTTATACCATGCATCAAGAGGGGAGGTAGTGACAAGTGGATGGAAAAATGTGGAGCACTGAAGTATAGAGAATGAGGTTACAGTGAAGATGGGGGTGGTTTTTTGGAGGAAGCCGATGTCTGATCAGTGCAAACAGCAGCACTCCTGAGCAGTGATTTGCAAGCGTTTGCATCCACAGCTCTGCTCCCACATGCAGTTTTGTGTTTATCATGTTTAGCTTGGGATCCCCCAAGCACGTTCAGCTTGGGATCGAGACTAAAAGCTGTGGGATGAATTTTGACTTTGGTCTCGGTTCTTGGCGCTGCCGTAATGACTTCTGCACTGGCATCCATGTGAGCTTCTGACAAAGTTCTAGCAGTAGCTTTATTTTCCTTCCCTCGTCACCTTGGTTTATCTAGTAGAAGAGGAAGGATGACAAAGGGTGACTTTGCAGGAAGATCTGCAGATAATCTGCTTCTCAGCCAAGCAGTTTTGCTGAGCACGAGGCATTCTTTGTCAGAGACTAGAAAGCAGAAAGTGCTTATAGGCAAGTGTTTTGAAATAGAAAATGCACTGCTTCATTTATTACCAAAAACCGTATCTGGTTATACCTTTTCAGTGACTGAGGGGGTTTTTCTGTTTTTGTTTTACCTCTTTATTTTCAAATGCAACAGCTTATCCCATACCTAGTGGCAGGCAGATACCAATTCATAGAAAACCCAAGACTAAATTAAGTCATTCCATTAAGTTCCTTAAATGAATACGTTCATTTTTTAAAGTGGTTTGGTTTTTTTTTTTTTTTTCTTTTCTAATGAGAGTGATCTGCCTAAGTTCTGCATAAATGATACACTTTTGGAAGTGAACATGGAGGGAAAGCACATCTGTTCCTTTTTCACTCTTCTTGCAGGAAGGCAGGAGCTTGAAGAAATAATTTGCGTATTTCAGCAAATACGACATACGTTTTTGTGACTTTCAAACCCATTTTAAACCTGTACTGCTGACAAATGACCCCTGTAACTTCCTAACAGTGCACTAATTCAAGACACCTAGCTTCACAGAGTTAGAGGATTAATGCTCTGGGAGTCCATAGATCTTAATCTTTAGCACCAAAAGGAAAATAAGTGTCTTTAACTACATTACCATTAACTACGTTATCCCTTTCAATGCTCCGTTAATAAACACAATGAATGGGATTGCATGGAAAGAGTCTTCCCTACTGAGCGGCCCGCTGGCGGCTGGACACCTCCGTGCACATTCGTGCAGCTGAGGTACTGACCACGGACCGTAACTTCTCTCTGAAGTTCAGTCTGCTCAAATATTTTGTCTTTGTCCTGTGAATTAATTCAGATACCAAATTTATCAAAATTATCACTTCAGCAGTTTCACAAAAATAAATATTTTAGGCAGTAGTTTTAGATATGATCAGGTATCTTTCTCCTGAAGAATTTTTATCTGACTTTATCTACTGTTTGACTTGTCTCCTTACCTGGAAGAATCTGGTTTTCATTGAAAGTGTGTGGAATACTATTATTTTGATTTTTTTTCTTTAAAGGCGGAAATTCAGAAGGGAGATAATGACGTTGCTTGGCCATTATATCAAGCTGTTTTCTGTAGAATAGACACAAAATACTATAGCTCAGCACAAAAAGTCAAATAAAGGAGATCATTTTACTTGTCACTCTGATTGGAGCTTGCCCACACTAATGGCTAAATACAAAGCTAATAAAGCTAATAGGAGTTCTCCCTTAAATTATTATAATGGTTATCGCAAAGGGGTGATTGGAAAGTATTTCAGATGAAAATCAGTGCTGAAGCCAAAGGGATATTCCTGATCTTTTGTGGGCTTATAGCATTTTCCCAGAAGAAAGAACTGTGTGCTCCCTGGATTGCTATCAGGCGTTTCAAGTGGTTTGCTTGAAGAGCAACAGCTTTGTTGTCAAAGGTTTTTGAACACCACCTCTGTAACCCACTGGAGGAGAATGACCATAGTGCTACAGCAGGCAGGAGGGAAAAAATACTTACCCTTGTGTCCTTTCTGCCATATAATGTGTTTTTCCATGACAGCACTCAGGAAACAACTCCAATTAATAATGATTAGGTCTAACGGGAATCTTTTCAAAAAAGAAAAATGGAACTGTTTCTACTGGTGAATGCTTTTTGCATCTCTGGAGGAATTGCAGTGTGGGTTACTGATGGGAGTTCTTACATGGGATGAATAATCTTTGTAGTTGCTGCCTTTTGGTTTGTCGTGCCTGAATCCTGCCTGATATGTGTGCGTAAAGAACTATATATGCTTGCAATGAATACACGAATACTTTTTGTAGCCAGTCACCTCTTAACCTTTGTGAATAGCTTCTCAAATTGTCATCCCAGCGTCCCTTGTCTTTCCCAGTGAAAAGCCGAATTGCTGGCAGAATGCAGCAGCAAAGCCTGGGCCATGCTGGACTCGCCTCTGCGCTGTCGTGCACCCTTTACGCCGCACTGTCAGGCTGTCTTGTCTTCTCCTTTGCCCGTGCTTATTTGGGATTTTCACCTCGCTGATTTGCTGGCATAAACCTGCATCTGAACTGACCGAAGAAGCCAACATAAGCACTTGCCAAAAGGCAGTTTTGATCTTCCCTGGCTGCCTCAGCCTATTTTCCTTTTCAGAGACAGTCAGGGGCATGTGATCCTGATTCAGAGAAGGATTTGTCCCATCTCACTTCTATGATTCAGACATTTGGGAGGAAAGAAAAAGAAAGAATGTGATCCTTGAAGAAGATATCCCCATGGACATGTCAGACTAGCGTTCGGCTAATAAGGAAATAGCCTCACAAGGCTGAGAAAAAACATTGTCCATCATCTCAAATCGCAGTCCTTTTCTAGTCAGAAGGGAGCTACGGTTCTGCGGTGGCACTGGACAAAGAAGCCCTCTCCTAGGAAAGGATGTGGCAAAGCGAGAGCACCTCCCATTTCAGGCAGGCAGCGAAGCCCTGGAAGCCCCTTCACGTGGTGCCGTGCTGGTCTGCTTCCTAACAGGGCTATGGCAGGTGCCTCTATCCAAGAGAAAACTTGTCCTCCCGGCTCTAGTCTCGATACGCCGTGTGGTGGTGGGCAAGGTATTGATCTTCTCTGACACAGGAGGAGTAAGCTACTGTTCTGTATGGAGCTGCTGATATTGCTACGTAATAGCTGTAATAGCGTGCCTGTTTCAGTCTGTATAAGCATGAAGTATTTACCGCAGGCTTAAATACAGATATTCCTAGCAGTACAAGTGGGGGACACGATTATTTAAAAAAAAAAAAAAAAAAGAGAGAGATAGTAAAGGGGTTTTGTATTGCCTTGAACCAAAGGCAATGAAATGCAGCTTATTCTTCTCCGACAACTTCGTTGCTTCAGGGTCACAGTTCTAAAACTGCCTTAATGGCTGTAGGTTCACGTTGACTTCACCCTTACCTAGGAGATTACTTTCTTATAAATGTGTGTAAGGAAGTCATTCTGTGTTTAAAAAATAAAGCGGTAATTAAAGAATACAGTTCTTTGCTCCAGCTGGTTGCTAGCAAATCCACGCTGGAGCACGAGGAGGAGTGAACCATGAAAACTGAGTAAGTACGCCTATGAATATAGGCTGTTGGCTATTTTGTAGCCACAAGCTCAAGCCTAAACTGTCTGGTTTTAATAGCAAAGTAATATTTTAAAGGTGGATTTAATTTCTAAATGTTAAGATTTAATACCTTGTTTCAATTCTCTAAAGACGTTTCAAATACCTGGGTTGTTTTGCATGCTTCAGAACTCTTTGAAAGCAGTTGGCAGCAAATATTCTGCCTCACCAGAGGTATTTGATAGTTCTCAATATCTGTACGTGATATGGGAAATCAAATATGAAAGCTTCCCTCTGTCTGAATATAATGCTGTTAGCAAGCAGCGAAGAGAGGAATGCTGCTTTGAATGCAAAAAAAAGTGTTCACAGAAAAACCATGCTTTGAGTTCTTACGGATCTATTTCAGGAACAGGCAGTTACTATCAAAAGGTATAATTTGCTATGTATTAAATCTTAAAAAGTTTTAAACTTTTCTGGAGAGGCATATGCAAAACGTACTAGCTGCACTCCAAAATTTACCATTTTCTGGTTATGTGACATACCCAAGGGTCTGTACTAAATCCCATTGCTAACTTCTGAGCACTCATTTGTGAGTAATATCTTTGATGCTGCTGTACGAAGTAGTGTACTCAAAAGCCAGATGTTTTCGGGGTCTCTGCTCTGAGCTAGAAATTTCAGGATACTGTTCTAGGCTCGTACTTGGTGTCTTATCTCGCATTTGGTTTGCTTTAAAGACCAGACATTTGGGGGTATTGAAACCTCAACTCAAAGAACGCAACCAGAAAGCAAGTTGGGTTTGGTTTGTTGGGGTGTTTTGGTTTGGTTTGGTTTGTGGTTTTTTTTTTTTTTTTAAATGAATAACTGAAGACATGAATAAATAACTTAGCGTTAATTCCCTAAGGAGACAATGAAAATGCACTAGTACAAAGATCTGGAGGATTCCTATTTCTTGCTGCTGCTACACTGTTATTATTACACTAATTGTTCTTACACTTTCGCTGTGCTGTAGTTTTTTAATCAATTACATTTTATACTATTTGATATTTATACTATTTGATTCTGATATCCTAAACTATACGTCCCTCTAATGTCTATAAATAGGGTATGTTTTACCACAGCACCGATGTACTACCTCCGTCTTCTATGCTCAAGGCTTGCACTTCATAACAACTTAGACAAATCCAGAATATAGAACCAGCCAAAACCACAAATTCTGATTTAGACCTACTTGGCTCTTCTGAATCATCACGAGCTCTGGGCAGTGAGTCAGCCAAGAGCTGGTTTTCTCTTCAGCATTGTGTAAACACAAGATGTTTCCCTGGGCTAAATATTATTAAGTTAAAAAGTCATGTTTATTTGATTTTTTTTTTTTTTTTAATGTCATGTAGTGTATAAAAATGATTAATACATAAAGCTACTTTCTGGGGAAATCTGAAGATCCTTTTCTTTTACATTTTCTTCATCAGCTCAGTGTTGAACATGACGCAGCTTTAGGGTACCCTGATTTTTTCATTTGGTTCTGTAAGTGACAATGGTTTGGATCAGACTACTGACAAAGCTTCATGGATTGGGAAAACTAGCTTTGGAAATTGCCATTTCATTTGAAGTCACTAAGAGAAACCGCAGGACTTAATTCATAGTTCTACCATGATGTGATTTGAATTCTTAAAATTCAAAATGAAGGTTCTGCAGCTGACTAGTGCATTTTCAGGGAAAACTTTAGATATATAGGTGTATGTCACCATGACATGGGGTTTTAATCCTTAGGATGCTGTAAGTTTGTCGGCCGTGACAAGCGCTGGAAAGGCTAATGACTATTTTCTAGCCATCACATCCTTTTGCTTCTGGCAGGTCCTCTCATGCGCCTTACCTCTGTCCAGCAATCGCTCTTCCCGGTGATTTAACGGGAGGCAGTTACCTCGCCGAGCTGTCGCACCCCCGCGCCCTCCCTCCTTTCCTCTCCCTGCCCGCCCTTGCTGTCGGTCGGACTGGCCGAGCACCCGCGGCCGGGCGGTGGGCAGTCCCGCTCCCTTCGCTTGAGTCTGTCAGCTGTGGCGGTGGCTGCCGCTGTGGAAATTCGGCATAGATCGGCGGGCATCAGCCTGCCCAGTAGATTTATCTCTTCGCCACTCTTCACCATTCATGTGGTTGAAGTGGATGGCAGGTAAGAAGATTAGAGGGAAAAATATATGTATGCGATAGAAATATGAGCAGGAATACAGCTTACTCCCTTTTTGACCCCATTTATTTTTTAGTATAGTCAAACACTTTTAGTTTGCGATGATGCTTTCTCTTTCAAAATCAGCATCTTTTGTCTGATTATGGATTTTGTTAACATAGCCCTTGAAGTTTATTATTCTGCTGAAATCTGTGATTAATTGTGGCTTTTTTTTCCCCATCTTGTTTTGTTTACAACTTTTAAGATGTAATACTGCCGAGAAAATAGTTGTATGACATACGTTGACCTGTGTATGACATATGACGTATGTTCTAAGATAATAGAAGTCCAGTGACTGGGGACTCCTGCGTATGCTATTGAAAAGATCGATTGCAGGTTCTGCCTAGGGAGTGGAATCATATCAATACACTATATTAAGATGAAGTCTGACTGTGCTTTTAGTAGTTGTTTAGTCACGATTCAGCATGAAGGGCAAAGGCAAGGTGCAGCGTGTGTGTATGTGCCCTTACATGCAGGAGGTGGTGGGAAATGACTGCAGCGTTCTTCTGCATAGCAAAAGCAGAGCTCCTTTAAAAATAACTGTACAACGAGCTGCGCCTACAGTCTTTTTGTTTCTTTGTTTATCTCACCTTATGAAAAAGGCGATTCTGAGGGTAGAGAATTTAAAAAAAAAAAAAAAACAAACACCACACAGCGATGCAATAGAAGCTCTACAGTAGAATTATAATCCTTCCTTCTCCCCCAAAATCACAGACAGACATTAAAGACATGAAAAAGATGACTGGTGTTTATCTTTTTTTTTCCCCCTTTCAATAGTGCGGCTTCACGACAGCATATCAGAAGAAGGATTCCATTACTTAGTCTTTGACTTGTAAGTATGTGTTTTGCATATGTTTAGCATGTTGGGGATGTGGTATTCAAACTTTTAGATGTAAATACAAGCTCACAAGATAAATGTATGGTTCTGGTGCAGTGAGTTGGACAAATAGATGTAAACAGAGCTGGAAGGACAGTAACACGTTTGGGCATTTGCATGTGCAAGAACTGATTTGTAAGTGTCACTGTAAGAATTCCGTATTAAAAACTTTGAATAAGTAGGGCCACTGTTGAAGTGGATTTTAATACAAAATGTAGGTATGTAGTTAAAAGTTGCATGATACCTGCCAAAGCTAAGCGATCTTAAGGGTCTTTTCCAACCTTAACGATTCTATGATTCTATGAAACATATGACTCAGAAAAAATAATTTGCTGCAAGCCAGTTGTCTGTACAGCAAACATAAAAAAACATGTGGAAAAATAGTTTCTCTACAGAAAGTCTCCAGTGCTGGATTGAAAGGTAAGCCTGAGTTTCCTAGAGGGAAAGACTCTTTCCATATTTTATTCCTGATTCGTATCTTACTGATATATAGAATGTTTCATTCTGACACCATTCAGAATGTAAAATGCCCAGCATATAGAAAGGAAGTTTCCTTCTTATTTCCTATTTTGCTTCAGGAACTTCAGTCCTGTGAGCTGTTCGTGTAGTGACTGTGCGTATGTGGAGCTTGTTTCTTCTAGATAAGGCCGTTTACTGGAAGAAGGGATGGTGACAACACGAACTGTGTGTCTCAGACTCTTAACTTAAAAAGAGACGCTGACGTTCTTCATTCTTCCCTGGGACAGGCAAACTTTTCCACTCACTTGAAAAGTTACTGCTTTTGGTTCTGGGTATGGGCAAAGACGAATGATTAGGAATTGTCTCGTAAAACTTAAGTAAAATTATCTGTTTCAACTGCAGATTTTTCCAGGGCCGTTTACATAGTTTTGACAAACAACGCCCCCTACCCCCAAGAGCTTTCTTAGGCCCAACGTGGTTTTGCTGGTTAGAATGAGAATATGTTATTAGCCCTAGAAATGTGAAATAGCTCATTTCTAAGCATATAAACTGAAGTATTTGCATTCAGCGTAGGTAAGTTAGAACTTGGATCTTCCACAATCAATCGTGTGCTTTCACGTTCAGGTTACATTCTGGTTTATTTTCTGACGTAATTTTTTTAAAGAAATCTGTGAAGACTTCTTCAAGACTAGACGTCAGACTAGCGATACCAAAATATTAAATAGTCTGTCTGCAGTGAAGGCATTCAGGGTTCAGTACTCAAATCCTAACTGGGCTCAACAGGAACTTATATCTGATTTGTATATATCCCAGGTAAGTGCTCTGACTGTTGGCTTGGAAATGGCTCTAGGGCACAACATGCGTACTTGTTCTCTGACGTGCACTGGGTTTTGTTTCGCCTGTGGTTTTTTTTTTTTTTTTTTTTAAGGGCTACAAGGGAAACCTTTCTGTGTGGATTTGGAAAAATCTTAATTCTGAACATTTCCAAGAAGTGCATGCAGAATTCTTAGTTCTAGGGACAATATCCCTTTTATAAACCGGTGGCATTCTTATTTTGTTGGTGTACTACCATGCTGTTAGAAACCATGGCCTACTGTAATTCTGCCTTAAATTGAATATATAATGCCAGACATATCTCCGGAGACTGTGATTGCAATGTGAACTAGAAGGCATTTGAACAACTTCACAGTTGTAGATACCAGTATCTATATCTCAATAGTAACAGAACAAATAGAAGCCTGTATGCTGCAAGGAAAATTAATACCTAACCCAAAGATACTGTCTTGGCAGAAAAACTAGATCCTGCTGGAAGCGTTCTGCACTGGCTGGAACTTCCTCTGTTTCCCCGTCAGTCTCATTCAGGACAAACACAGGAACAGACTCAAACATATGCCGTTCATCTAAAACGGTCCACATGGTTTTGTTTTTCATCCTCTTCAGAGAAAGAGGGCTTCAACATATATATATACACACAGCTTTTTATGTTTTGATCATGTGGTTTGGGTTTGTTTGTCAAAATGAATTATTTTGCAAAAAAAAACCCTCCAAATGGTAGAGGTAGTGACTGTGCTGACTGGTAGTTGTCTTTGGAAAGTCAACGTGTTGCATTCTTGGAAGAACTTTTGCCTCATCAGTAAGGATGGCTGTTCACAGTTAATTTTCCATTCAGACTAAGAAATTATTGCTTTAATGCTCACTAATACTCTTTATTAGTGGAACTTCATTTTTTTTACCGCAGTTAAAAATACGTGGGTTAGTGGCTTGTTTAAATGTACATAAAAGAGCTGCCACCAAAGAAGGTACCATATGGACTTCTTTAATATGAAGGCCAAGTACATGCTTTTATTTATTTATTTAATTTTTATTCCACAGGAGCCTGACTGTGGTGTAACACTGTCACTCCACCCACGCATACCATCATGTCATTATCTTAATGATTTCTTTCAGACTGTGTGGGATTCAGTACGACTGTTTCTTTAGAAACTTCTTTTAGACTGCATCCCACATAAGAAAGCAAAGACGAAGAGTGCTTTTTTTGTGAATAGAAAAAAAAACCAATCATTGTCACTTGCTATTTTGAATTTCTAATCACCTCTTTTGAATTAATGTCATAGAGATGTCTGCAATCTGAAGAAGCCTGTTGCTTCACTTGTATACTTCAGTGATATCTGTGCTTTTTCTGAAGGAAAAAAGTGATTCACGTACTCTGTTACAGGCGTGCGTTTGAGTGAAGAGTTCTGGCGTCAAAAGAGGAAGCTGGAAGTCTTCCAAAATCCATGTGGAAACTGGACATTGAACAATGAAAGATGTGCTTTCTGATAAAACGCGGTATTGGGGTGTTCCTGTAGGAAGCCCTGCATATGAGAGAAATAGATGCACTGAAGTATTGACATATCACATATATATATGAAATTTATCTTTGGTTGCTGACTCTGATCTCTGAAATCTATACATGGCGGTGTCATTCTGGAGTATGGTAGTTGTTTGGCACCTCACGAGGCAAAGCAGTGATTTTCACGGTCTCCTTGATGCCACTGCCAAGGAACAGAGGCATCTTACTGACCTACCAATATGGCTCCTACATATTTTAGAAAACTAACTATGATAGCCTTCTGTGATACTTCTCCCAAGCAAAGGACATGCTCCTGTTATGTCTCTCTCGCTAGATAGAGTGAAGCGATTTGCGGATTAATAAAATGTGCGTTGTAAGATTAGTAATGGACTTGATGAAGCTTCTCACTCCTCTCCCCTTATTGGTTAAGGCAACTGTAGTTAGGATTTGCGTCTCTCTATCAGCCCATTTCAGTTGCTACGCACGAATGAGATTGTCTTCAGCGTTAATGATGTTAGATGAGTTCAAGTCCAATCAATTCTGTCAGTATTAATTGCTGTATCTGAATGGAAACAGCTGTAGCACTTGAAGACTCTCTCATGCAAGTCAATGAGATTCTCTTTTTTCAGTGTCTCCCGTTTTAATGCACTTGATGAGATGCAACAATTGGTACATTTAGAATCCTGGCGTTGCTGTTGAATTCCAAGTGGAGGGACTGTACTGTGTAGAAGAAACAAAAATACCAAAAAAGAAGGCCTAATTGTAGAACAATCTTTGCCTAGGGTAAGTGCCTGAACCTTTCTTTTTCAGAAGTAGAAAGGTCACAGATAATGTAAAAAGTATGTGGCCGCTGTAATTTTGTAAGACTGCTTCCTCGCACCTTCATTATGGAAGCGATTTAAGAAATAAGAAATGTAAGCCAGGAGGAAACAACGCCAGTGTGATCATCAGCAGGGGCTCTTTTAGCTAGCCTTGCTAATTTGGGAGTTCCTTTTAAATATCTTCTTATATTTGTAAATTTTCCTACTCAACTGATTATGGTACCTGAAGTTGAGTATTTTTGTATGTGTTGTTACAAATGTTTGCAGGAAAAAAATGTGGCATTTAACACTGTAAATGCAGTAATTTGTTTTAGTATAAAGTCAGTTGAATGAAGGAGTTAAAAACGGCTTCTTAGTGTTCCTCTTCAGAGAGAGAAACAGCAATAGCATCCTTTGTACGGGGAGTCCTCCTGCTTGCCCCTCTCCCTGCAGTTTCGCTGAAAGACCTACCTGGTGCAGAGGGCCTTGGTGTTTCTACATGCTGCTTGTACCTCTTCTGTTTAAACAAACCCATGTGCTTTATTTGTTACCATTTTAGTATGCTCTTCAGAAAATTACAGAAGAACAGTAATAGCTTGTGAGAACCAGTGGCTCTTAATTCATACCCTGAAAGTTACTAGAGCTCGTATCACGAATGTCGCGTCATGAAACAGGACCTCACTGAAGTCGACGATATATCTGTATCGGAAAGGCATTAAGCTCCGTTTACTTCCCATTTTAATTTTGTGGGGAGAAAGCAGCTTGGCAGCTGCTCGTGTAGCTTTCTAGTGAAGGACCACAGCTGTTTGTTTTACTTTTTACCCTCTGCTTTGCAATCTTCACTTACATTGTGTATAGCCTACCTGGATATATTCGTAGATCTAACTATGCTGGTAGTTGCCTTTTAATTTAAGTATACAGACTAGAATCTGTGTAGGATTCCTGCCCCACCCAAATGGTACAATGTATCAGTTTTTCATTCTTTTAGCCTAGGGAAAAAAAGAAAAAGTTTAATAGAAGCAGCAGTCAAACTATAGGTAAGTCCTCGATTTTCATTTCCTTCTGTAATTTGATTTCAGAGATCAGCCTACGTATTTCTGTTGATCAGCAAAACCTCCAAGAGTTCTGATTTCAGCACACCTCTCCCTGGAAGGCAGTTCGGTGCTCCTGCTGGCAACAGCGCAGTAGCACGGAGCCGTGCAGTCTCCAAAGAGTACATCACGCTTTTGTTTCGGGCCGTGGCCTTCGCTAGGCAAGGAGGACCTCATCACTAAGGATCTCTTCTATTTCAGGTCCTTCCCTAGCCATCGTGTTTCATAATTGAAGATACAGGGGGAAAAAATCCACCTAACAAAATGACATCTAATAAGGAGCAGAATGCTTTTTAGCCACTTTGGTATTAAACTGTATGGGGTATAAAAATGTTTATTGGTAACTGCTCTGCTCTTCATTTATAAAATCATAACATAGGTTGGTAAGGATCCCTAGAGGTTATCTGGTCTAACCCCCTTCTCGAACAAGGTCCAATTGAATCAGTTTGCTCGGGGATTTGTCAAGGTTGGAACATCTTCAAGGATGGAAATCCCACCACCTCTTTGAGCAACAAGTGCATAGTAAATAATTATAATAACAAGAAAGGAAGAAAAATCCTGATCTCTATTAGGTATTTCTGGTGTTTCAGCTTGTCTGTTGCCTTTCATGCTGTCTCTGCCTACCCACCCATTAGACAGTTGTAGAGAGCAATGAGATCTCCCCTGAGCCTTCCCATCTTAATGGTGAACAAACCCAATTATCTCAGCCTCTCCACCTGCCTCCAACTCTAACCATCTCGGTGGCCCTCCATTAGGCACAGTTCATTATGTCTGTGTCCTCCGTGTGCTGGGAAGCCCAAAAAGGGACGCAATACTCCAGGTGTGACCTCACAAGTGCCAAATGCAAGGCAAGAATCGCTTCCTTCAACCTGCTGGCTGCCCTGTATCGTGATACAGGTATAGATCCTATATACCTTTTTTGCTGCAAGGGCACGTTGCTCATGCATGCTCAATGAGCAAAGGCCGCTAAGGCGGCTATAACAATTTTCTCAGAGTCAGAGGCTGAGAAGATGCAGGTGAGTTCTGACCTCTCTTAGTCCCCTGCGCTACCTTCCTTCTTGATGGCCATGCAGCTGTCTTCTGAGAATTATTGCTAAGGTATCTTTTGGAGTGACAGAGCGTGGGAATTGTTGACTACTTGTTCGGTTGTCAGTGAAATTCACCTGCTCTGTTCTTGCTTTTTATTTTTTCATCATTTGGCAATGGTTACGAATGCCAAGCAAATGTTTAGTGTCAGCAAATAAGAATGCATATCCCCCTCTTTTCTCTGCGCTTGAGAAGAACAAGCATCAGCTTGGTGTTCTCTCCCACTGAAACACACTTTGATGACAAAAGCTTTTTCTTTTCTTTTTTGACTTGGATCAAAAATGAATGTTTTAGGGAAGAATAAGATCAAAGGATGCTTTGTTTTTTCATTCATCACAATCTGAGAATTATTCCTCTTTACCAGAACTGTGTTAGACAAATATATATGCAAAAAGGAGGTATCAAAGACTGTCAAAATATGCATCAATCAAACATTTTGTGTTACAGCAACCAAAGCCAGTTTCTGGAAGGTAGAAGACAAAAAGAGAGTACAAATTAGGCAACCAGGTATTTTACCTCCTCCAGATTTTATTGTAGACTTTTGTACAAAATAGCATTCTGTTACCTGAAAGTGATTACTTTCCAAAGTCAGTAAGGCGTAAACTCAGAAAAAGGATGATGTAGCCCACATGTAAATGGAAACATGAAAATCAAGTTTTTAACTGGCCTTGTTGAAGGGAAGAGCTATGCTACTGGTTGAGCAGGTCATTTCTGTTGTCATCTAATGTGACTGAATAACTGGGATCTACAACGAACTGTTAGTACAGCAATTTGCAAATGAATGTTATGGTTCTGAAGATTCGAAGTATTCTCCTTTTTAATTTTTTAATCCTATTAAACTTAATTGTATTCAATAATGATTGTATTCACTGTAGTATAGACTTTTCAGCATCTTACTCTTTGAGCATCATGTAGCCCACTCTGACGCTTACATTTGGGAATTTATTGAGACTATAATGTGCTATATGAAAATTCTCTACACTCATAAACAGTAATGAAATACGAACATTGATCTCCCATCTAGGAATTATTTATGTTGGCATATCAGTCGGGTCAAGGTTTTGGAAAGCAGGAATCGGACTAACTCGTGCACCCTGTCTGTGGAGGCTGCGGTGAGGTGCTCCGGTTAGACGGCGCGCTTGGCTGCTCCACACTGCGCGCGTTTGCAACGCTTGCATCTGTTTTCAGCCGTTCGGTACAGCACCTGAATATATGAAGATTCGCATTCAGCTGTGAAAGCATGCCAGTGTATTCCACAGAAGAGCCATGTTAGGGTATCGTACAGGAAAGGTCTTCCTCTTTCTGTGAGTCCACTCTCCTGTTGACAGAGGCAGCCAAGTTTTACGATTTTATTTAAAAGCTCATCAATCTTCATCTTAAAAATAGAGCACCTGTCTCAGTTACTTTACCAAAAACTGTTTAAGTACACCAGTTTTATGATTGTTAGAAAACTACTTCTGATTTTAACCCTATATTTATTCACAGGTATTGTATGCTTATTTATTATTGTACCAATATTGTCCCTTACAACTCTCTATGGAGAGCACAGTTTATGCTCTTTGTCTTCAGTATTTATCTTCACCCCTCTTAAACTTTATTTTGCCAAGCTAAACTGACTTTGCTTCTCTGAGAAGATAGGAGGAGGGAGTGAATGGATAGTCTACTAGCAACTTTCTGCTCATATTGCTGTTTCAATTCCCTTTTCTGAATGTGAGCGACCAGAACTGTGTACGATACGGGGAAGGATTTTACTGCTGTCTGTAAGGACATTGCTGTCATCCTATTTCAAATGCATTCCAAGACTGTGGCAGCATCCTGCTGGTGACTCGTTCTGGACTGTCATCTTTGGGTTATAACAACAGGGTTTTATTTCTTTTTAACCGCTTCCTACTGTTAAACCACTGGTTGTACAATGAAATCCTAAGTATGCAACCGTGCCCAGTTGCTTCTGTTACTGGTCCTCTGGATCATACAGTTCTTTCCTCTTATTATTAATGACTCATATTATTTTAAGTGGCACTTTCACTAAAGTATTCCTACTTTCTCAATAAAGATAACTGAAAATTTTCTAGGGAAAAAAAATCTGCCATTAAACTGATGAAGGTACTCTGCTTCTGCT
This sequence comes from Platalea leucorodia, assembly GCF_965183815.1. Lineage (NCBI taxonomy): Eukaryota > Metazoa > Chordata > Aves > Pelecaniformes > Threskiornithidae > Platalea > Platalea leucorodia. The sequence continues at coordinate 4,076,843 of NC_138828.1, read as the reverse complement.
GATACTCTCCTTCCAACTCAGTAATCCTCTTTCTAGCAAAAGCACAAAAAGCAAGCCGCTCTGGCAGACGGGTACACCTCTCGTGTTTTGACCTACGCTTAAAGATCCTTTTCCCTTTTTAGCATTATTGTGTTCTCCTTTCTTACATCTGTCTTACGTTGCAGTTCTCAGTTTATCCTGACCTGCTGTGAACATCAGCCACAATTTTCCTTGCTGGTCAGTTCTCTTTATTCTTGTAGTTGTACTGCTTACTCTTGACATCCTTAACTGATGTATGGCATCTTGCCCAATAAGCTGCTGCTCTTTGCTTTTATTTCCTAGGTATGTTTGCTCTTCCACCACATCCTTTTTATTCATGTAATGATTTGGATGGACAAACCTTCCACTTTAGTTCCTTCACCTTGCCGGTCAAGACCGCTTGCATTTCTGTACAAATATTTCAGTTATTCCTCTCTGACTTCTCCCTGCCAAGTTAATTTAAGATGCACGTTTTCACTTCTGAAATCTCCTTTCCCATCTTGCTTTTTCTAACAGAGTCACTGGAGGTGAATTGTTTGAAGATATAGTTGCAAGAGAATATTATAGTGAAGCAGATGCCAGGTAAGTCATCTGTTTTTCTAATGTTGCCTTTAATAATTCTAGGATAGTTACTTAAATACCTCATGGTGTTTGGCATCAGTTTCACTAGCACAGTCTGTGAGGCTCTAGGATTTCTCCTAGAGTTCTCCTAGACTTGGAAGGGCACAGTTTGGCGTTTTGAGCTCACGACTCTGTGGTGGAGAACTCGTATGAAGTCTTGATGTCTGCTGATCTGAAAAAGCTGAAACTGGATCTCAGTTTGTTAAAATCTTTGTAAACTTGTGAAGTCGTTAAAATCATACTCAGTTTTCTCCTCTGCAAACTGGACATATCATTTCAGCTATCTCATCTAGGGATTCTTATACTTGCTGATCAAAGTTTGAAATACATGTTGGTCTTGAAAGAATTTTACATTAAGTATCATTTTTGTTCTCGGTCCAGAAGTACTAATTTCCTTTTCATATTTAAACATTTTTGTTGTGTTTCATCAATAAGCAATTATACTGTGCATCTCATAGTCTGAGCTCAAACATGAAATCTCTAGCAATTTTCTGCAAGTGCTTGTTGAAAAACTTGAAGAATAAGTTGACGATTATCATAATTTGCATGCTGACATAAAGTATCAGGGCCATTTTTCCATCTCAGAATCTGTTTGCCCTCATAAAATAATCTTAAATATTCTCATGTAATTATGAATCTTAAACATTGTGGTCAATTACTTTAAAGAAAACATGTTCTACCACTACACTCTTAACAGAAAATTTATCTCAAAGTAAATTTAAAGAATCCTCGTGTTTTTGTGTGTTCATAGTCACACACCACCATTGATACATATTTAGTACATATAATTTTCAGTTACTCCTTTACATTTGGGATTAATTGGCAGATGATCGGAAAGCATTAAGTGTCCCGAACAACAGTGGTAGGATAATAATGAACAAACAAGAAGTTACTCTGAATATTAGGAAGTTTCCACTGTTTATTGCTCTTACTAATTTCTGTAGGAATGGTAGAAACATCATTACTCTAAGCATTTAAATGTGGAACAACAAATAGCAAAACACACTGTAGAAGAGAAAACAAAATTAGTAAAGTAGGTGGTGTGGAAGGAGAGGAGCTATGCTTAAAAAATTTTTGAATGATTTTTTGCCTGCTGTGATTCAAGCAAAATTTCTAATATTGATGCCAAAGGCCAGCGTATGGTGTCATTGTGTGTTTTTAAGATACTTGTGATTTAAAAGGAAAATTGCAATGATTTTTTTTTCTGTTCTAGAATTATGACATATTGGAAGGGGCTGTGCATATATATATAGAGGAGATATATATATATATATGCATTTTATATATTCAGTAAAAACTTGGCCAAATAAGTGAAATATCTAGTTATCGTGCATCTCTGTATTTTTATATATTTATATATATATATATTCGTGTGTGTGTATATATATATATATATCTATATCTATAGTGCGCGCGTGTGTGTGTGTGTGTGTGCGTGTATCCCTATAGAAATAGTTCATGGACTTTCCAGCTGCATATCCTAGGACTGTTAACACTGGTCTGCTCCTGCAAGCCCTTACTCAGGCAAGTAGTCTTTACTCATGCAAGCAGCCCAGTTCAGTGAGTTGTGAACTACTCGCATAAGAAAGGGTTTTCAGGCTTGGGCTCCAGTTACTGATTTATGACCATTCCTTCTGAATTCCATGGTCAAAGCGTTTTGGATGAGCAGTATCAAATCCTTGGCCCTCGACTGCTATGTATTACTTACAGTCACTGACTTCAGCCACAAGGATGTCTTTAAAAAGAAATTTATAAGCTCTTGTGGTGCCGAAAAACAGCTGAAAAAGTTCCAGTGCTCTAAAAGATGAATACTTTAGTTGTGCTTTTTGGCACCGTAGGCTGGCCAAAACTTGCAAACCTGGGCATGGAAAAATAGGTGCTAATCAAATTATTTAAAGCACCAAAATAAAACATTTGTCTACGTTTTTAATGCGGATTTCCATTTCAAGAGTAACTCCTAACTAAAGTAGTGCTTGACGATCTTTTAAATGACAATGCATGCCACCTTTTTGAATGACTTGGCTTTTTTCTACTAATAGTTTTTAAGAAACCATTAGATTCAAAATGAGAAATGTTTTGCTTTTCTTTAGCTTTTGACTTTGTTTCATTTGTTTTCTGTATACCGCTTCATTTCCGAACATCATCTTGTTTCAGCATTTGTTGTAATGTTAACTTCACTGTAAAAATTTAAAAAAAAAAAAAAAAAAAAAAAAAAAGACTAATTGTTTTATCGCCTCCACTTTATTTTTCCTATAGCAGTTTTTGGAAACTGGAAAAAGTTTCCATACTGCTGAATGAAATACAGTCTAATGATTTTGTCTCATAGGTGTCATATGTTCCATGTTAAATGTCTTTTTTGGTTTGTTTTTTGGTTTGGTTTGGTTTTCTTTTTGCTTTGTTTTTTGGATGTGTTAGAGCTGGAAATATCTCTATATTCGACATTGTTTTGTTCCAGTTCAATGTGCAATCGAGACTTGTCAGGAGGTGTAAAATTGTTTTTGTTCTTTATATTTTTTTAAAGTTTTATTTTATTTTGTATTCGATGTGATTATGTGCCTTTAAAATGTTCTCCCTTCCATTCTGCCCTTGTATCTTTGCAGTCATTGTATACAGCAGATTCTAGAAAGTGTTAATCATTGTCATCTAAATGGCATAGTTCACAGAGACCTGAAGGTCAGTATCTGGTGCCCATCAATTGGATATAAGAGTTTTGGGGGTTTTTTTTTTTGTTTGTTTTCCGCTGGGTATGGGCAGAGGGCGGGTTGTCTGCGATGTTCCCTTGCCTATCCTACTCACCCTCAAAACAACTAGATGAACAAATAATGCATGACGCCTCTTTCCAGTTTGCAAGTCTACAGGCCTAATATACATCATGGCAAAAGGGGGAATGGTTGCCAAAAAAACCCCCCGTCTCCTTCCAAGGCGCTGGATTTATCCCATGCTGTCGAACGTGTCTGGTGTTCCGTTCAGGGTGTCCATGTATCGCTGTGTACCCCCATGGAGGTGAACTTTGGCTGTGATGTATGTCAGCTTGCAGATTTGAAGGCCACTTCTGTTGTGAGACCCCGGGTTGCAGTGGCAGAACGACCGGTCGCACACTGCTGCATTAGAGTATGACGAACCCTCAGGCAAGTGATGCTCATTGCCGGCTAAACGGGACCGCCAGAAGTTAATCATTTACCTAAAACCACCTCGCTCGGAGCGGGGCTTTCGGTTACCTCAATGGCCGCTACCATTTCTAACGCCTCTGAGAGAGCTCTCGGTAAGGAAAGGAGGAAAAAAGCGCAGAGGATGCCAAATATTTAATACGACCTCGCCAACCAATTATTGGCAAAATTCGTACGCTTTCCCGACAATTTTCCTTTTAAAAATTGTCATTAAAAAACCAAAACAAAACAAATACCAAAAAATCCTAAATTAAACGCAAACCAAAGCAGCCGACCCGAAGGACGTCTCCGAGGCTGGTCCCGCAGCGGCGGTGCCTGAGGCCGTCGTGCTCTGAGCGGCGCGGAGCGGCGCGGAGCGGCGCGGAGCGGCGCGGAGCGGGGAGCGCGGAGCTCGCCCGGCCCCGCCGCCGCCGCCGCCGGCCCCGGGCGTGCGGGCGGCCGGTGCACGCTTGGAACTAACACCCGCCCCTGGTGTTTGCATGCAGTCATTGCATTCAGCAGATCCTGGAGGCTGTGCTACACTGCCATCAGATGGGCGTTGTCCATCGCGACCTCAAGGTGAGTGCTGCTGCCCGCCCGCCCAGCCCTCCCCCGCCGGAGCCGCCGCCCGCCTCCGCCCCGGCGGCCCTCCGCCAGCAAACCCCGGCGGAACAGAGCCTTGGCCAGTGGAAATGTAAACGGGTTTCTTTTTTTTTTTTTTTAATCCCTTTCTTTTTTTTTTTTTTTTTTTTTCTTCACTTATGCACAAGAACGAACCGCTAGCATTCGCTGGAGAAAATCTGCTAAAGGCTTGCTCTCCAGATCTGGGCTGTGAAGACAGCCGTCAGAGTCCGCTGGCACCTCTTGTCAGCGCCAGGGAGAACGGCAGCTGCTTTCCAAGCTTTTGGTGTATTCGTTGAATACACGTAGGTCTTCCTCTCTGTCATCCAGAGCTTTTGGGGCAGGGTGCGGGGGGAACTTTCATCAGCACAACTTGGAGTGCTTCTGGGAAGCACGCTAGCGATTGCACGTCACGCGTTTTAGTGACGAAAGGCCGGCTGCTGTGAGACTGCTGGCGCAAAGGCCTCTCTCTCCTCCAGATGATGACTGGGCTACAGAACATCTTTAGAAAGCGGGAATTTCTACAGTGTTCTCACCATGATCGCCTGAGGAGCGGAGTTCCTTCCAGACGAACGGTAGCATTGGGATAGAAGCTTCAGAAAGAAAACTCTTGCGTGGAGAAGAGCATTATCTCTTTCTGAACCATGTCCATATCCAAATGGCTGGAGGCGTCTGCTGCAGAAATGCTTTCTGCATTTAAAGCATGTTGGCATGGAAAGAAACAAGTAAAGATCATCTTCTTTTACTGGGGAGCTCAGAGAGACAAGTCTGCCTCAAAGCTGGTAGTAAACTCGGCACTGGTGAGGCCGCACCTCGAGTACTGTGTTCAGTGTTGGGCCCCTCACTCCAAGAAGGACATCGAGGTGCTGGAGCGTGGCCAGAGGAGGGCAATGAAGCTGGTGAAGGGTCTGGAGCACAAGTCTTATGGGGAGCGGCTGAGGGAGCTGGGGGTGTTTAGTCTGGAGAAGAGGAGGCTGAGGGGAGCCCTCATCGCTCTCTACAACTACCTGAAAGGAGGCTGTAGCAAGGTGGGGGTCGGTCTCTTCTCCCTAGTACCAAGCGATAGGACCAGAGGAGACAGCCTCAAGCTGCGCCAGGGGAAGTTCAGGTTGGATATTAGGAAAAACTTCTTCACCGAAAGGGCTGTCAGGCATTGGGACAGGCTGCCCAGGGAAGTGGTTGAGCCTCCATCCCTGCAGGTATTTAAAAGGCAGGTAGACGTGGTGCTTGAGGACATGGTTTAGTGATGAACTTGGCAGTGACAGGTTAACTCGATGTTCTTAAGGGTCTTTTCCAACCTTAACGATTCTATGATTCTATGAAACTAGCCGTGTGGCTAAGGGAGAGGACTTAATTTGGGCATTTGGGCTTCAAGATCCTCAAGTAAAAGAAGAGTGTTTCTTTTGAAATCAAATGCCAGTGCACTGTCTGGAATATCGGATCCTTTACAAAGGCAGAGAAAAAATGGCACGTGGGCTAAGGCAGTGAAACACGCTAATTCCTTCTGGCACAGCTGCTTTCTCTCTTATTTTCCTTTCTACGTGAGTTATGGAGAGCAGGCTTTCCTCCCAGGATAGGAGTATTCTAGTGGTTATCATTAGTTATAATCTTGGAATCAGAATGCCGTCATCTTTCTTGCCATCCTCCGCTCCCAAATAAACAACGGCTATAGTCACAGCCTGAATTTACAGTCTCTCTTGTTGTCCTGTAGGAACATAAAGGGTTAAGCTCGGAAAGCTCAGAGCGCAGGTTGGATTTCAGAGACACGCACACAAAATTCTCAACCTGTTTTGCGCTTCTGGGTTTTCCTGTGTCACGGTTGTACACCAGGAGACTGACAAGTCTCTATCCAATCCATAAATCTTGCGTGGCAGCCGGATAACGTCGAACGAGTTTAAATGAAAGGATGTCAAAATTGTCCAGCTGCTCCAGCGATTCCTGTCCTCGCTGTACATGCAGCACTATGCTTCTAGCACAAAAAGGAATTAAAAAAAAAAGGATTGTAGCTGTGCAAGCTGACAGAATAAGGAATGCTTTCTAGTACTCTTCATACATTCACACAATATAACTTTTTCTTTGGAAAGGCATTAAATCCAGCTGTTCCCTGCTCCAAACCATGTGTGGATTTCTTACTCTGGCAAATCCAGGATGAATTGGAAAAACAGTGTGAGAAAAAAATGTTTCTGCCAAGCTGCAGTACCCAGTTTCATTTCTGAAAGTGAAAACTTCAGGAAGCAGAAAACCATCCTTCTTCAGTTACTACTTTTGTGGCAAAAGAAAAAAGAAACAAAGAGTGAAATGAAAGACTGTGGTGAAATCCCAGCAGAACTCTCTGTACCGAAAATAAGATGCCGAGGCCCGAGACCGGAGCTGCAAGACGAGTAGCAGATGGATATGGCCTGGCATGGATCCTTAAACTGCAAAACTGGATGGCTTTTTATTCCAATAACTCAGACCACAATTTGATGGCATGTGTGGGGGTGGGGAGGGCAACAAGAGGAGGAGATTTTGGACAACCTCATTTTATTTAACTTTCCTTTTAGCGTAACTTAGTAGCAAACAGAGAGGAGCTTTTGCAGCCTCTTACGACCTGCAGAAGTGCTTGTTGCTGCTCTGTTTGTAATCCTTAGTGTAAGCCAGAATGGTGGTGGATCCTAGATCCAGAAAAAATTAACACGTTAGTGGCAGTCTGTCTTTAACAGATGGTAAAAGTGCACTTCCGTGGAGGAATTTCAGTTCTTGGCAGTCAGCAGCATTGCAGCTTTTGTGAAACTCTATGATTATGACCCTCTTGCATTCCCCGTTGAAGTTAAAAACAAACAAACAAACACTCAGATGCTCTAGTTATATTCAAGGAGAAATATACAGAGGCATAAGTACGTGATCTCTAAGAATTAAAGCCCTTTGGAAGAATAAGGCATAAATCACGTTAATTTATTTGTAAGTAATTTTAGTAAAGAGTGCCATTCTACATGCTTGACTGCAGCCAGTCTACCGGTAACACAAGGTGACACTGTGGAATCCAAAGTGCGCGGCCCACGCCGGGCTGTTAATGTTTTCCAAGTAATTGCAGTCATTCGAAGTTCATGCGTGATAATGACCTCGTATGCCTCTCGTCATCCCGAAATGACAGCTGCGTGTTGTTTAAGCGCGCAGTCCCACACAACACTGCCCGAAAGGCTGTCGTCTGTGGCATAGGAGTAAATCAGGAAATCTGCTTCAGCTTCTGTTGAAACATACTCACCTATGACAACGGTATTTCTGCAGAGCACTTCGATTGGCAGAGTAAAGACATGTAATGGAATTTAAAAAAAAAAAAACAAAAAAAAACAAGGAAAAAAAACAGCAGCAGAAAACACAAAGCTACTATTCTGAATGGAATCACGCGTTGCGAAGCGGTGTGCACTTGGTAGGTTAGGGCTTGTGTTTCAACCAAGACGGTGAGGCATTTCACCGCTTTTGGCTTGCTGAAGGTCACAACCAAATGGGATCATCCATTGCTTTAAGAGGTTTATATAAGAAGTGCATTCCAGGAAGTCGTTACTGTAAACTTCTCTCACTCCGATAGGAAACCTTCAAGAACTGTGTGACTGTATGTTGAAATTAGTGTAGTTCAATGGCAAGCAGCGCGACGTTGCTTAAATCAGTGTCGGTGAACCTAGGGAAGAGCCCTCAGCTATTCGGTCAGTGTTTGCAGTTGAAGTGGTTACTGATAATTTAAGTGAATATAAAGATTATATTTTATTCTGAGAGACCTTAATCTCAGTTTTTAAAAATATGGAAGTAGAAGACTCATCACGTAACTGTTGATGAAAGGTTTTTAATACTGTCTTTTCTATGACATAGAAACAAAGGGATGAGTGAGAGAACAGTGTTTGTAAATTGCTGAAAAAATGTTCCTTTACAGTTTGGTGAGAGGGAAGAAAACACCTTTAGACTGAAGAGTTTGTCAGGGCCGGTTGTGTTGTTAATTAATAGAAATATCACAATGGTTGAGGTCTTAATTAGGCTCAAGCATATTTTGCTGCATACTTGACAGCTGTATTAAAGATAGCCTTTGCTGAAAGAAGCTTATGATCTTAATTGTTCCCAAGCTCAGTACCTGCATGGGATTAACTGTAATCACATAAATAGCCCCTTGGAAGCCTATATGATTGCTGCTGGGTTTAAAATTAAATACGCGTTTTAAGAGTTTGCAGGATTGGGTCCCCAGTGCCAGACTGAATGTCTATAGTGAATTCCCTTATGATAGATCACTACAAAAATTGCTTCTGGAAGACTCTCAGCAACGCCCTTGAAAGTGAGGTTTTGTTACTATGTAAATGTGGAACAAAACCTTTTTTAAAAATAACGGAGATAGAAAAGACAGAAATGGCAAAAAAATACTATAGAGGTCACAGTTCTCTGAAATAATCTGTTGAATTCTACAGAATTTTGTAACTTTTTTTTTTTAAAGTTAAGGTTCGTAGAATAAAGTTATCTTTGGACAATTTGCATTTGATGTATTTGCTAAATGAAGTTAAAAGGATACATTCTGAACAGCAGAATGAACATCATCGTTCTGTTCAAATCCTTTACTTTCAATTGTGAGTGTACTGTAGCATTTGATTGCAAATGTGAGCAACATACCCTAAAAAAATGCAAAGTGGGAACTTTTGCAAACTTACATCGTTATTTGTAATAGGTTCTCTGCAAGCACAAACGTGGGCATGCTGTTATTGCTGAAAGATTTGCAATGTAAATACACCTGCCCTCTACATACAAATATAATAATATGTCTGTTATTGTTAAGCTGTCATGCAAAACATATTTATGTTTGACAGTTATAGATGCCTAATCCTGCAAACTGTGTGGGTTAGCCTAGTAATCAAACAATACGTGTCTTTTGGGGTTTTTCTGCAGCAGTTTTCCGGTAGCGAGCTCTTAGGAGTCTCTGAACTGTCCGGTCGCGCAGGCAGGCGTCGCAGTTCCGTACGACCACCCTGGCCAACCTCCTTCTCTAGCAGATCTGCGCGCTGTCCTTAGTCTCGCTGTTGTGGGATCGCGAAGGCAGTTACAGGCCTGGTGGTTCTTTCCAAGTAGGAATGGAAAGTGCGATTTTTGCAATTTCATGGAGAAAATGCATGGGTTTTTTTCTCTTCTTCACTCCTCTAAGTACTTGCTCTTTTCCAGACTACCGTAACTAAAAAAAAGTGAAAACCAGTCTACAATGTATTTACTTATCTTTTCATCTCAATTTGTTTCTCTCTCTGAATAAAGCCTGAGAACTTACTTTTAGCTAGCAAATCCAAGGGAGCAGCAGTAAAACTGGCAGACTTTGGATTGGCTATAGAAGTCCAAGGAGAACAACAGGCTTGGTTTGGTAAGTAAATATTTCTATTTTTCTCATCATTTATTCAGTGTTGCCGTTTAAGCCTCCCAAACCGCCCAACTCTCACCCTAGTGGAAAACATGCAGCTGTGTGACTACTTGATATGTAGCTTTAAGGGGTATTTTCTTCATAGTTCAGTCTCGACAGCTGACTACACTTTAGACCTTTTTCTCCAGGAAGAATGTGATCTGTAATTCTCATCGAATTAAGCAGAGCTTGGCACTAGACCTTATTTGTTTAAAAAAGGTTAAAAAAAAAAAAAATCGAACAGAAATCCCCCGACACTTTGAAAGTGACCTGTGGCTACACTTCCAAATCTCAGAGCTTGCTTAGACGAGAAGCGGCTCTGCCTCATAGCCTCCTCTTCACTAGCAAAGGTAAATCACCTCATCAAACGACACAAAATAAATTGTCAAAGGTCTCTTCTGTTGGCACAACTGTGTTCATACTGGGGATTTTGCCAGCACAGCAGTACTGGTACGGGGTAGGACGGAGGGAGAGGGTTTTTAAACTCATGCTTCTAGTAAATACAGCTTTACAAATGTCCCTTTTGCATGTGGCCTAAGTGCCATTGACTTTCTTGACCCTGAAGCTTACATTTCCTGATTCCTGGCTTGTCCTAGCTTTCGTCAGCCTGTAAGTTTGTCTGAGACGTAGGTGCGTGCAAGCCCCTTCTCCCCAGCTTTCCCTTGTCTATATACAGGAGGCAAATATGGGTGTAGAGCCTGGGAGGGAGATGGGTGCTTTCCAGTCGGGTGCTTGGGTGACTGAGGAGTAAAACTGTAGGTTAATCCTGCTGAGTGTACCTGCCCAGTCATCAAAACGTTTTGTCTGAACAGCTGTCTTGTCAGCTGGAAATACCTGAAAATTTTATTCTGAAGCACTTTGGAATGTGACTTGAATGAACAAAAAAAGGGGGGGGGGGGGGGGGTGAGTACCTGAGACTGTAGACAGTCATCCCCATCCAGATGTTGCTGTGACGGTACAAGTTATCTGTCCCAGCTGTTTATACTGCTGTCCTAGAGGTGACTGCCCCTTCACATCTGCAGGTAAAGCTGTTCATAAAACTGTGCTTTGACCCACTGAGGTCAAAATGAGCTGGCTTATTAAAAATATACAATTGTTAATATGTAAGCAACTCACATACTGGATCATGGAGAGCATAAACCCAGGAAGGTTAAGGGTGGATAAAAGCATCTGGAACCTTGCACAATAGTCTGGAAAGGGTTGTCTGTCCACAGCTTACAAACATCTAATGAAGCTGAGACTGGAGTTTCTCAGCCACTTTAGTGATTTTGAAAACATTACCTTCATCTGGAAGGGATCGAGAGTATGCTTGCTTGATGGTGAAGGTGACAAAGACGTATGGGAATGTGGAAGCAGACTCCGTGTGTGCGTGTGACCACCAGAAGAGAGCACATTCTGTGCTTCAGACCTGCTGATGAAATGTTGGAAAGGGAGGGTGTCCACTCTCCTGAAGGTGGCAATTGACGGTGTAAACGGGGTCTCCAGAATTGACAGCGGGAATGTATCTTACATGTCCTGTACAGTGCTCCGCTTCAGCTTGGAGAAGAGAATCGGGGGTAGTGAGTTAAATATTATGCACTTCTCTCCAGTTCAACTAAACTATTCCTTTTTTTTTTTTTTGTTAATTTAAAAAAAAAAATGCTGATTGCGGATTGTTTATTACAGTTAACAGATGCCCAAAGGAAAATGGTGGAAAAGATTTAATGCTGCCTATTTTAAATCATACGACGTGTACAGACGTGATGCGTCTATCTCGCGTACCACCCTCTTTGAACAGATGTGAAGCACAGGACAAAATTTATTGTAAATCCCAGGAGGAAAAAAATACAGAATAAAATATTTATAGCAGCTACCTATTCTCACTTACAACAGCTAGAAAGTGCGGTTTAAAATTAAACAAAGTGATTGTGGGCTTGCTGTCAAAGCTTAGAATAAAAGCACAAAGGATATAGTGCAGGCAGTGGGTTGAGAGATTGAGTTTTTGAAATCTAGGATAAAAGTACATGTGGACGCACAGGCAGTACCGTTGGACATATGTTGGTAGCTTTATAAGCTAGCCTGTTGTTTTAAATCCCAGCCTTTATATAAATGGATTTCAGTAATCCACAAAAGACAGAGGAGATTGCTCTTGCACATTAACAAATAAACCAGTACAAAAGAAGTGGAATAGAAATAAGACGAAACACAAGTGATTTGCTCTAATGGCAAAACCATCAGCTAAACAGGAAGCATCTCAAGGGAAAAAATCAGCAGAATGAGTTTGACTTCAGGGTTGTTTTCTCTAGGTGATACATCTGTACGGATGCAGGTGGTGCACGGGAGCTTGCAATTCCCTGTTAAATCTTGCACTTCGCTCTTTGGTCATTCGGTTCTTGTGAAGTGCTTGGTTTAGACTCGTAGCATCGTGAGGGCTGCCGTGCTGAGCTTGGTAGAAAGGAGGTTGAACAGAATGTCTTCAAAATGTATACATAAGGAAGAGAGAAGCTGGCAGCAAGATAATAGAAAGTAGTTGAATGTGGGTCTTTTTTTTTAATTTGTGGTATTCGATAAGGCTAGTGGGTTCTGTACCTTTTCTGGAACTTCCTCTGCAAAACCTTTCAGTAATGGTCTGAGCGCCTGCCTTCCTCTTCTTATGGCTGCTTTAACAAGGCAAAGCATGAACTCCAATGTGCGCGACGGTTTGAACTTTTTCTTGCTTCCTTCCAGAAGATTTTTCTGCTTTCCACTGGATTCTGCAGCACTTAGTGACTCATGGCGTGCTCTGATTCTAATTATAGCTCTGCATCAGTATGGTTTTCTTTTTTTTTTTCTTTCTTTTTTCTTTTTTTCCCTTTTTTTTTTTCCCCTCTTTTTTTTGGGTGTAGTCCTCTGGTGTGATGGTTGCTTTTCTGCTTAAACCCTGGCTATGCCTCGGCAGGAAACCGGCTAGAGCTCTGTGTGTTTGGATACAACCGGATAGTTTTCTGGTTTGCATGTTTGTAAAATTAACTGTTCCTTGCCTGGTTGTAGAAAATGTTACAGGGTTTAGTTGAAACACCCCACCCTGCTAGCAGTTGTTACTGGGAAAGGCTCAGGCGGGCTCCACTGACTCACCCAGGCAGGCGACTCATTGCCCCTCGGCTGAAGTCAACGGAAGGACTGCAGTTACCTGTGGGTAGCTAGATTTAGTCCTAGTTGCATCTCAAGTCACGTCCATCCCTGCAACTAGGATTAAAATACGCACCACGTAAGTCATTTGAGTAGCTTCATTGAATTAGTTTGCCAGTTGCATTAAATTGAGGTTGTATACAGTTAGTCTTTTGGATCCAGCTGTGCAGGAAGAGGAGGCTACTGCTCTGTACTGATCTCAGCTGCTTGCTCTTGCCCCTTGCTGCCACCTTCTCCATAGCTTCTCACCAGACTGCTCGTTTGAATTTTTATTCTTGAGTCAAAGGGAGGTATGTTAGCAAAGGTGTATAACTTACACTGTTTAAACTGACATGGTTTATTCTGCTGTTTTATTTTGGAATCCTTGCATGAGTGACGCTGAGAGTCTAGCAGGGAGGTGATGAAAGCACAGTTATCTCTTCTGCCGTGTGTTAAAGATACATCTCTCTATGTTAATTTAAGCTTATGTTATGGGATTATAGTTAACCTTCAATCCACGTTTGACTCAAGAGCCATGCTCGCCATTTATGATGTTAAGTATATATGAAATCTTTGTGTAAAGAGGGTTTTGAGACTGTAAGCTATTTAGGCTGAGTAACATGCCGTCTCGTGTACCCATGCACCACTGAACTCAGCAAAGCATGGCATTTGTCTTGGGTCTCTGGATACTTCTTTAAATCACACGGTGAGAGGAGTATAAGGCGATGCAGTCTTGTCTAGGTATTGTACAGTCACAAACAGTTTCCAGCTTTGCGAGTTGTTTTAGCTAAAGTAATTACTACTATTAGCAATAGTTTTCTGAAAAGTACACACTCATATTGGTATCCCTCTGACCAGTTACAGAATTACCTGATAAATAACAGTTAAGAATTTCAGTATGTGTTTTCTTTTTCACTGAAATCATGACTGTGTACTCTTCTGTGTTTGCTGCTTTAAACAACTTCAGAATATGTACTAAAACCATACCAATTATTGCTGTTTAGACCCATTCTGTGTCTTCATCAAGAGAGAAAGTTAACTAAGTACTATGTTTTTGCTTTCAAGTTTATTTTCAAGTGATGCATAGTAATGTTTATGGAGCTATGGTAAGTTTGAAAGTCGAGACAACTTCCACTTCAAAATGGACAAAAATATTAATGTAGAGCACTACAGCCAAGAAGAGATAGGAAACACGACTCTATTTAAAGCTACTTAGAACATCTTTTTTTCAGCTTCTCGAAGGAGGTTAAGATGTGTTTCCTGCGTGATTGTACTCTTTAACAATTCATAGCTCTCCTATCAGGAGACTGCAAAAAACGAGCTTACTTTTCATGAAAATGTTTTAGCTATATTCCCAGTAGAATATACAGAATTTGTTCCTTCATTTCCTCCTCTCACCCTAAAATGATTGCCAGCTGCAGGGCAAAGGCTTCCTTTTTCTGTAGCTGCACACTTCATACATTATCACCATCGCTCATAAGTTTTGTGGAAGCCAGTGTGGTATTTCAGAAATGGCATGTGGTCCTTCATGAAAGCCACCAAATTCTCACCTCTCAAGAATTCCCAAGCATTTATTTTAGGCAAAGATGCTTGAAAGAACAGACATACTAACTGAAATGGTAAAGAGTGTTATTGGTCGTTAAGTTTTTATCATTTACAGTGTCCTAAGAAAAGTCTACATTTATACCTACATGTTGCATTTCTCCTAAGAGAAAGCAGCACTGCTGGGAATGTATAAAGAATGAAGATCATAGAAATTTTAAAGGCCAGATTACTTCAGAGATGCTTTTTGTGAACTTTTGTAAGGAGGTTTCCAGAAGTGGAATGGCTTCACAGAAATCAGTATTTGCAGCGGAAGGATCGTATTAGAAGTAGCTGTGTGAGATAGGAACAGCAAAGGCTGCACGAAGGCTGAGCCCTAAGTCGGTGGTCTTCCTACTGAGTAACAGCCAGCTGTGCTCTTGTGAAAGCTAACCCTGACCATCTCTGAACGTTTACTTTGCCACCATCTGGCATTGGCTGAATCGAGTTTCCACTTCTGTGTGAAGAAAGTTGAACAATGTTTTTACTTTCTTTTCTCCTTCTAAATGAGAAATCTCTCCATAAGTAAGCTTTTCTTAAATCTAGTCCTACGTGTTGTTTACTCAGAAATCTGCCCTCCCCTAAGACTGAATAGGGCTCTTTAAGCGCTCCTTAGAGTTACGATACTGTAGCTTAGCTGCCCCTCTGGTTTGTTCATTAGTTCCCCATAAATGTCAGTGGAGGACTCCCAGAAATCCCATGCAAGTCATGTTTACAGTCTTAATTTTTATGGTTTGGGGCTATTTTAAAATAGGCTAAATTAGGCTAATGATTAAAAAAAAAAAAAACAAACATAACAGTAACAATCTTTGGCATGCGTGGTGTGCATTTTCTGTCTTTCTGTATCTCCAAGGGGATCACTCAGATAATGTTTCCCACGCTCCTCCTACTCTGCTAACTTTTTTGACCTTGACCCTGAGCCAAACGCATTTGCACCTCACTACTGGATGTCTCGCTACATGCAGAAGTCATGAATGAAATTTTATCAGCTATCTTGTAATCTTCCTGGAAACCTTCCCCTGTTGGAATCTGGAGTGCTAGTGTAGATGGTAACCAGCCAGCTTTTTGCTGTCCTCTTGACTCTACCAGACGTGGTGGCAGAAAGAGATGTGCCAAGTCTGCATAAGCGTTCCCGTTAATGTTACTTCTAGGTGATTTGCCATAAAAAGAAAAGTTCGAAATGAAGCGGTTAGTGGTCGATGGCTTGGGAAATAACATGTTGTGGGCTGAGATGAGAATCACTTGATTTTTGCAGAGCACGTACAGCTTTTGAGAATAGTTGCCTTGCCTTTTGACAGGCTTTGCTGGTACTCCAGGATACCTTTCTCCAGAAGTGTTACGAAAAGATCCTTATGGAAAACCTGTGGATATGTGGGCATGTGGTAAGAAATTATTCTGAAAGATGATGTTCAGTTCACTGTAAAGTATTTTGAGGGAGAGAGGTGATGTCCAGAATACATTATAGTCTGCATCAGATAATATGTATTTAGTAAAATTCAATATTAATTTTTAGAAGAGGTCATCGGATTTTTTGTTATTCTGCCAGCTTCCTTTTTTTTTTTAATTCTTTGTGAAGGTGTGTTATCATGGCATTCTTGGCCGTGTCTACACAACGCACATTCACAGAGCATTAAAAAAATAGCTGCAGGTGCATGATGCCTAACTAGTTAGAAAACACAGTTCATACTGTGAGCTGGGCCATAGTTTTGCTTCACAAGCAGCCTAAAATGTGATCTGACCAGTATACTAGAATTGCAGTTTTAAACTGTGAAACTAAATGTTTTGTGAACTGGAGTACAGAGCAATTACTTTCTCATCCAGTTCTTGAAACAGTGTAGTTTAAGGTACTGGCAAGTGGCAGCTACCTAGCCGAGAAAAATTGGTGGTTTCTTTATTTTACTTCTACCCACGCTTATTTGGTGTATTTATGAAAGCACTTTTCTTCAGTCATAGCGAATCATCTCTGTAAGACTAGCAGATGGACTTTTCCATTTCTTATTGACCATCTATTATACAGATAGATTGAGTTGCCCAAATTTTCTTTGCATGAGGTTAGTTAGAACACAATCTTACAGACACTAGTACAAGCCATAATAAAACTAAAGGTAAAAAATGAATTTTCCAAGAACATCGATGATCATTGAAAATTATTTCTCCAGCTAGCTAGACATTTTCAGTGTTCCTGATCTGATGCTCTGTCAGATACTCATTATTGCCCACACTCTGCATAGGAGGTTATCTTGTGAACCCTACATTTACTATTTTCTCCAGTATGAATAGGCAGTATTTTTCAGTAGCTGGGATAACACTATTGAGCCCTTTGTTTTACATGGTTGTCAGGTGCAAAATGAATTTCTGGGGTTTGTTTCTTGAAATCACTTATTTCTACTGTGAATTTTCTGCAGGTGTCATTCTGTATATCCTCCTGGTGGGATATCCTCCTTTCTGGGATGAAGACCAGCACAGGCTTTACCAGCAGATCAAGGCTGGTGCTTATGATGTATGTACCATACTCTGTCTGTTCGATTATTTCTAATTGTACCTCTAAATAGGAGTTTTCTAGAGTGAAAAGTGAAATGAGAATTATTTCGTCATTTGTTTTTGCTTTTAAAAAGGAATAGTTTCATTAACTATGTGTATTCCAACAAAAAGCTTTACAATTGTCGGTAAGTAAGAACTGATGATTTGGTGACATTATGAATCTTGCCACATCATCCATTTATATTATATTAAACAGGCGGAAGGCTGTTGGTCCTCAGATTTAAGTAATTTGTGAAAAGGAAAAGACAGAACCTTATAATTTTTAAGCTCTTATTTGAATCCAGTCCTGAACGGCGATGACTTGAAAAGGGAGTTGTTATGCTATGGCCTTTTAGTGAAAATAAACTTACGGTCTGTCAAGTCGTCTTCCTAGTGAACAAGTAATCGTACAGTAACAAACAAGGTGATGGTGGGAAATTACGATTTCAGCTGGGAGGGCAAGAAACGAGGAAGCGCAGAGACGGAACTATGCATTTGCATTGTACATACATAATACGTACCTGTGACGTGCTGTGCCTAGATAATATCAAATTCCTGCTGTCTGAGAATAAATATTTTTAATGGTGGAAAACATAAAATCCTCAAGGTTAAAGTCTGTTCACAAAAGCAGTTTAAGGCATGGGGTTTTTTTTCATTCCATTTGCGTTTGCGCAGACGCTTTGAGTGCATGTATAAATATTTTGCTGAGCAGGGAGGTGTTAAATTCCTAACTAGTTAGATTTATATACCATAACTATACAGTTAGCATTAAGATTTACATTGAAAGAAAGCAAATGAGGAGTTTGAATAATAATGCTTAATATTTTTGTCTTTATTAAAAGAGAAACAAGGACTGTATTAAGTGCTGCATGACCATATGCCTCTCAGATGAGCGGAATTTATTATTCTGTCTGCCATTGTTATTTTATGCTATGAATTTCAGTTGGCATCATGTTATTGTAAATATAGAAATGCTGTGCATTTGAACCAAATAAATAAAAGGTCAAAATAGTAAGGGAGAAAAACATTATTTATAAAACCGGCTAATTCAAACTTTTCAAATTGTGGCAAACTGCATTTTTCCCCTTAAAACTGGTTAGTTGTGCTAGCAATTAATGTTACAGAAAGATTATCAATAAGAATCCTTAGGTAAAATTGTGTAAAGATTGTGCAAGATGGTATACACATACGTATTTTTCTCTTAAGTTTCCCTCACCAGAATGGGATACAGTGACTCCTGAAGCAAAAGACCTGATCAATAAAATGCTTACCATCAACCCAGCAAAACGTATCACAGCATCAGAAGCGCTAAAGCATCCATGGATCTGTGTAAGTAATTTCCACAGATTTAACAGGATAATTTGACAGACAAATCAGCTTATGGTTTACTTCAGCATATAGTGAAGGTGTTTAGAGGATAATTTTTGTCCTTACTCGTGCAGCTATGTAACTAGAGGAGTGTAAAATTTTAATTATACAGATACAGTCAATAGTGTCGTATATTGAGGTCTCAGCGTGGCATAAGATTTTTGCAGAAATGAGTTCCTTTGCCTTGACTTTGTGGTGCAGAAGTTCACTGCCAAAATTAGAGCATTAGTTTAAACCCTCAGAGAAAAAAAGGTACAGGAAAGTAACTTTGAGTTAGATAATGCTATATATTTTCATTTCCCTATAACCATTGTGATAAGCATGAAATGTAAAGGCAGGAAATGAAGGGACTTTTTAAAAGTCGGTTTGCAGGTAGCAGAGGCTGCCTATCTGTTACTGCATCCAGGACTACTTTCCAATTCTCAGTACATTCTACACTTTGACTTTGCACGTAGTCTGGGCTGATACTTTGGAAGTCACAGTGGGACATATAGCTGGTTCCCAACTCTTTATTCATTCCAGTAGGCTGCATTATCGTCCCTTTAAAATTGTGATGCAAATAAAGTTAAGTTACAGGGCAAATGGAGGTTCCGCTGAATTTTCTCTGAAATATGTCCTGCTGCTGTACCTCACCTAATATCACTAATGCTAAAGAACAGTTTCCTTCTTGTTTTAAAACATATTTTCCAAAATCATAATTCAGTATATTACTTTGATTATGTTTATACTGCGCAACCCAAGTTCTAAGATTTTGTGTTTTTCTTAGTGCCTGTTTCTTTCAAGAGGACTTTACACATGGAAAAGGCTGTGTGAAATGCGACCTTGTGTTTGTTGATTTGGAAATTTTCCAAATGTGTAGAAACCTGCACAAAGGGATAGTCAGACAGGGTAGAAATTAAAGGCCTAAGTTTTGGACCGTGTGGGTTGTAATATGTACGTTGTAGAGTAAATAAAATGCTAGACGTCTGGCTGGGTGCATTAAAATGATTCTTTTCTTCTTCTCTTAGCAACGTTCTACTGTTGCCTCTATGATGCACAGACAAGAGACTGTAGATTGCTTGAAGAAATTCAATGCAAGAAGAAAACTAAAGGTAAGAATGAAAACTTCTGCAGGGATGAGTAGCTAATTTTGGAAAGATAAAAGAATGTTGGCTTGTGTTCCATGTATAAAACAAATGGTCCCTCAGCAAGTTTTTTCTTTAATATTATGCTTAAATGAACTATTTGATAGATGATCAGCTTTTGGCATGAGGATCTTAAACTTTTCATGAAAGTGAATAGAACATAGCATCGTTTTGTTGGATTCAAAATAATAACAATCATCTTCATTTATACACATTAAAAATACTTTGTTGAAGGAAAATCCTTAAGGTTATTCTTTTAGATTATCCTTTGTTTTCTCCTGACCAGACAGGATAACTTTGCAGATGTGAACTTTTCTAATTAGCACATTACAAATAAACTCCTCTTCCTACCTAAAAAAGCATTTAAGCACATTAGTAAAGTCTATTTCATATTCAGCTGTGTATTTTGCTGATAATTACTGTGCCTGTGAGTAGTCATGGTTTGTGCATTACGTACTCACAATTGGTAAATATTTGAGATTATCAGGATTGCTGATAGGTGTGTAATTAAGATTAAATTACAATTTATGCATTCACGGCATCACGTATGATAGGTAATGCACAGACAATCTATTTCTTCAGGGTTAATTCAGTAATTGATGCAATTTGCGCGTGTGTTTTCCTTTTTGTTGTGTCGTGTTCACATTCAGAATTTTACACAAGTGTGATGCTAATTTGAGAAAATATATGTGTACACAGGGGGCCATTTTGACAACTATGCTGGCTACCAGAAATTTCTCAGGTATGTTCATTGAGCTCCAGATTAATGTGGTCTTTATGTTTTGATGTCTGTGATGACTAAGTTCTAATTAGGATTCATTAGTACAGAAAGATCTTTGTTATTCAGGAGCATCTAAAATATGATATATCTTGGGTTGTTTCCTTTGCAGAACCAAACAAGAGAATTTAAACCGTTTGGGCCAAATAGAATCTCTTGTAGATGACAGTTAGTCTAATTTTTCAGTAGAATGTGAGTTCCTTCTCTTTACTTTTTTAGTATTATCTGTCAAAAGACAGACAATATTTTCCTGTCTATTTTGGTGGAGGAAAATTGAAATAATGCATATAGATCGAAATACATAAGTATCACCAAACAACATGTTAAAACTTATTGATTTTTACATACCTGAAATGTCATTCCAGGATTCTGTTGTATCCTGTATTAAAAAAAAAAACAAACGTTCATTCTTTATTGCTTTGCTAAGGAGTAAGAAACATGGTAAAATGAGTCCTTCTTTTCCTTCCTTTCTAAAGCCTAGCTTGAGATGTTTCCTCTTTATGAAATAATTTTGTAGTGATATCCCTGGAGATTTAGATCTTTATACTAAACAGATTTTAATAGCAAAAGCTAAAACAAGTTTGCTGTTAGTAGAGTTAGAATTGTCCTCAAGAGAAGTATTGCCAAAATTTTGATGCTATGCTGATTTTTTCGGTTTGCCATTTGAGATTTCAAGTGAATAGTGAAAAAGAATGCCAAATTTAAAAATCAGTAATTTTACATCTCCTACTCTGTGATGTAACTGTTGGAGTGTAACATAAATTAATTTACGGACAAAAACATGACAGTGCGTTGGGCGTGTTTTGAATAATGATAAGCACTGAATCATCCAAAATAAATTACATAATCATGAATGCAAGAACAACTTGTTCAATTTGCATAGTACTTGAAATACAATTTCTTTCTTAGTTAAGTTCCTATACTTAATACACACCTATAACACAGAAGACTACATTTATGTAAATTACATTGGGTTAATGCTTAATGAATTGCTAGTATCTGCCAATTCATTTTAAAGGTAGGAATGCTGTAGGCTGCATATCTTGTAAAAGCGAATTATTATTAAATATCAAACAAATACATCATTTCTCATCACTTTTCATAACTGTCACTGTCTGTGTATGTAAGGGTCAATTTCAACTTTCATGAACCAAAGAAAGCTGAAGTAATTTTAAAATAGTATTTCGGCATTAAAAGCAAACAGGGTTTTTGGCTTTGTTTTGGATTTTTTTCACCTATCATCTCTGTTTTACACCATAATGACCCATATTTTTCCTTGATGACATTTTATTTTTTCAAGTTGTTTGTTCATTGTATTTCATTGCAAAGCATGCTTTTGAAGGTCATTTGTCCATAACGATGTGGTTATAAAAGTGTTTTATTTTCCTTTTTCTTTCTTCCTTTTATGTGGAATGTATATTTCTTGTGAGGTAAGACCCTCAGCACGTGAAAGGAACATCTTTTTTCTCTTCTAAATCAAAATTGCTGTTTGTCCTAAATCACTTTAATTTCTACATGTTGTCACAACACCATTTCTTTTCAGTCTGCTTTCTGGCCTATTAGCACTGCCTTAGGTTTTATTCATAGCTATTGCTTGTAGTTGCAAGAAATCTTTCATCGTGGGCTTTATTTAGAATATGCTAATTGCTTTGCTACTGCAAATTCTTCAAATATTTGATTTGTATGCAGTATCTGTGCTTAAAGAAAGGTGCATCAAAATATTATTAAAAATGCATTCCAAGCCAAAACCAACAAAGGCAGTTGAGTATGGAATATGTCCTATAATATAAAATACTGCATAATAATCCATACTAGGCACATTTCGAAGGACACGCTGGCAATGCCATAAGCACAATACTTGTAGTTAACTGCTTTCGGTGCCCTCATTTTACTGGCTTTCATTTAATTGTTTACATATAACATGTAATGTCTGTTAAGCATTAAAAGAACTCAGAAGTTTTATGCACAAATGTAGCAAAAGGACCTGGTTTGTTATGAACAGCAGACTATAAGAATTAATTTATGTTTTCCCATATTTTTGTAAGGGCTAACGGTATAAAACAGGCTTCGAAAGCAATGAACTTCTGGGTTTTTTGGCCTTAGGTTTTAGAAATAGCTCCTCCCCTTCGCTTTCCCTAAATGAATTCCTGAAGCTAATGGAGTGCCCACAATATTTGTGGTAGTGTAAAATCTAAAGCCCCCTTGCATCAGGTTCTGTAAGCACACATTGCAACAGGATGTATCCTGTCTCAAAAATATATGTAAAACAATTTCTTTTCAATATTAATTTACATGTTTCTGTAAATAAAAACATGCAGTGGTCCTGTTGCATAATACAGGCAAATTTATTTTTCTTCATTTTAGTTGTAAATCATGGGCCTTGTGAGAGTTTTAATGGTAGTGTTGGCTGGTGTCCATTGTTAATAAACTGCATTTGGAGGGCTGATACAGTAATGAAATTATAAACATTAACCTGGCTTCACTTTCCAGGTTTTTTTTTAACGCAAACAGCACAATAATGGACATCAGTTACTTCTGACATCAGTTTCCGAGGTGCTCTTACATTTTCTGTACTCTGAACCAGAGCTAAATGAGCACTTAATGCAGACGTAGCCGGAGAAGAAGCCGCAAATACAAAAATTAACTTCGAGTTTAAACCACGTGCTCAGTAACTCCAGTATCCTCAGCTAGTGCGAGCAACCTTAGGCTTGCAAGGTCCAACTGGGGTTTTTTGTTACTTTAAAGAGAAGGACGTGGGTGATGATGGAAGCTCCATGTCAGGACTGTCTCCCTTTGATTATGCCAGATCGTTAGCTGCAGCGTTTCCCATTCAAAAAGGCTTCCTACTTCTAAGCACAACAGCGTATATAGAACAGCACTTTCTTACACCCTAAGCCCTGATACACTTTCTGATAGGAAGACTGGGTCATAAACAACAATAAAAACAAAAAACGCCAGGCTTGTGTTGTGCTTTATTATTCTTCAAGTCGTTGGCAGTGAGATATGAAGCATTTGCACTTTAGTGAACAGTTTATTTGAATTTGGTAGGTCACCCAGCATGTATTTCTGCTGTAAATGTTTTCAGGTTCAGAGCTGCGGTGTGCTTGTTCGCACGTTAGCCCTCCAAATTTAGTAATTTGGAATGATTTGGCCCCGTTCTTGGTGCCAGTTTTAAGTGGTGGAATTTAAAGCCTAACACATGGATAATGTTACGGCAAGTGAGATTTTGCCCAGCGGTCCCCACCGCTTTGAAAAAACTGATCAGTGTGCAACATGATCCAGAAAATAACAGGTTTTTCTTCATTAGAAGTTGAAGCAGAGCCTACCATTTGTTATTATTAACTCCTAGGAAGCCCTCCTCCAAAACAACACTTCACTAGCAGATTGTTCTTCCTTTCTCATTTGCAACTTTCCTGACCTTTCGCGCAAGGTGACTGATGCTGTCACGGTGGGAAATCCCCAAAGAACCATTGCTCAGAGGCGCTTTTTTAAAACCCAGTTTACTTGTCATTAGGTGGAATAGATAGTATTGTACCCCACTATGCTCCTCGGGTACCCTATTGATCTGATATTGGTTACTTTTATGTCACTGTCATATTAATAACATCATTAAGATGCCAGTGGGCTCTACAAACATCTGATCAAAGTCCTTGCCGTCAGAACAGTACTTTTTTCACAGTCGTATCAAACTATCCCCACTGACAATGGTAAACATAGCGCAGTTGTAAAAAATGAACGTATCCAAAGCTGCTGCTTTTACACTCAGCCTGCTTCCATTTCCTCTGTGCCACCCAAGGGGGTCTCTCCTTGTCTAAGTACAGTTAACCTACAGCTTTAATCAATGGGAAAAGAGATGTATGATAATCTTAAGTATTTCTAGTTTTTTACATATTTCGTTTCCTATACTCAGAGCAACAAAAGGAGGAAATAAAAGCTGAAAACGTATCTGCAGCTGGGAGGCAATGGGGGTTTGCTGTGCAGCTGGTTGACCTCAGTGGTAACCACCTGACACTGAAATTATTTGTCTCGTTTTACAGCAGCCAAGAGTTTACTGAAAAAGCCAGATGGAGTTAAGGTAGGTTAAACGTGTGCTTTAAAATACATTTTGTCAGTCACCACCTATCTGTAACTTCTGCCAGTTTTTAGAATTGATTATTGTTATTTCTTTCCTTTATAGAATTTGTTAATAAGTGCTTCTTACCATATATTTGAAGTGATTAAAGTTAGCAGGTGAAACTTAAAAAATGAAATACAAGAAATATTTGAAAAACAAGCATTTAGTAAGTGGAAAATAGAAAACTACTGGAGAAAATGCTTTTCTTGCTATTTTGATGAAGGATGATTGTGTAATTAATGACTCAATGTTATTAATTAGCTTATAAATATAAATAATGGTTTGGTGGTGGGCATGTTAGCTTTTTAGGTATCAGTGTTTATCTGCAGCTCTATTGCCTCTGTGTTTCCCCTTGAGTTTTCATTAGTGTTCACGGAAGACCAAAAGTTTGCTGGTAGGCTTGGCTCCACATGCAGTGTATTCTGCCAGATGTACTTGCTATATTTGGCAGAACTTGAGGGGTTTACTATCTCAACAAATCAGCTCATCCTGACTAATAGACCTTGCTAAGAAGGGAACATTTTGGCAGCTTTCATACGTGATTTAGAGCTCCTATTCTCATGTCACCAGATCCTGCAGGAGGAGAGATGCTTCACAAATGAACGTTCTGGATAAATACTTTGAAAAACAGCCAGAAAAAAAATATATCACTCAGCAATGAAAAATATTTTATTTCTTTTCTCGGAGGACTCCTGAAGACTAAAATAAGTGCCTCAAGCTTTCATTATATGATTCAAAAGATATTCTTCTGTGCTCTGCGTGTTTACTCAGAAGTGTGTCTTTGACCTGAATTCTAATTTTCTATTTAATCTTAACTTTTTACCTTAACAAAACATTGTATACTTCAATACCAGATTCATAGTACATTTGTTCCTGTTCTCCCACATATGCACACTTTTCCTATCCAAAAAGTCATGAGACTGACTTAAAATGAAGTGAGTACACTATGATTTCAATGCTTCTCACTGCCAAGTGGTAGATATCCTAGTTATACGGAGAAGCAGACATTCAGTACTACGCTATCATTCCTGGGGAAAACCCTTAACGTGTTTCATTGTGGAATATACAAATTTTATGTACTCTATCTGACCACCTTTTCCTTCTTAAATATCATTCCTCCTACAGGTCTACGATGGTATTTGTAATATCTTGATTTTGATTATAATATTGGAAACAATTGTTGCCAAAATTTTGCCTAAATTACACTTGTTGGGATTTGATACTTTGGTTTTCAGCACATTTTATGTGGCTGCTGTTTGTCTGCATGGTCATGTGGAGCAAAGGGAGTAAATTTACATCTGGGGAAGTCTATTTTTGTCATTTCTGTTATTGAGATACTATATACTCCATAGCATTTTTCCACCCCTTCCTACAGCTTAAGCTGTCTTTTTCTTAAAAAAAAAAAAAAAAGAAAAAGCCAAACCAGAAATATACTGTACTCCGTGCATTGATACTTCAAATCCAACCAGTCACATTTTCTTCTTTTCCTTTCTCTCTGACTGGTCAATTCAGAAAAGGAAGTCCAGTTCGAGTGTTCAGATGATGGTGAGGATCTTTATCGACAGATTTTTTTCCTCCTGTGAAACGTTCACACTTAGAAATCGAACAGTTGCATTTAGTTTTGTTAACCTACTGTGAGAAGCTGCAAGACTTTACAGTACAACCTTGTGAATGTTAAGCCTGCAGTTGCTATATGCCATCCAGAGTGAATTGTTCTGCAGTTCTTTCAAGCAAGTTTTTTATTTTTTTTTAACCTGGGGACATACAAAAACAAAAAAGTAGATGTAACATTGGCCAATGCAGCTGTCCTTAGTAAATAAAAATAGTAACAAAGTAGTAATCTTATAACAGCCTTCTATTAATTTTTAAAACCGCCTTATTTTAAAAGCTAATAGTATTAATATCATAAAATGTAACACAAACCACATTGCACAGTGAAATGGTATCGCTTTAATTGAGCCACTATAGACCAAGATGCCGTGCTAAATGCTCAGGAGTGAAAAAACCCAATTTCACAGCCTTTCCCTACTACAGTTTCCCAGCTAACTTCCCTCACAGCTCAGGGCTTCGTCACAAGATGTCCCAGCTGACAGTCAGTCTCAATAACTTGTCTTCCTCCTCAACCTACTCTACAGTCTTGCGTTCATTTGGCTTCTGTGATCCCACACAGCAACTTACTGTATTCCTGTTTATTACGACTCTGAATCTAACTTTTGAGAGGTTCGTGATGATCAACTGCGATGTCCCAGCCAGCTTCCATTGCTGCTGCCGGTAGAGAGAAGGCAAACATCCCTCATCCACATCTTTCGCTGGGAAGCACAACTCTCCTCGAAAAGCAAAAATTGCTGGTCAGGTCTGAGCAGACGTGTAGTTACATAGGTAAATAGTCTGTTCTTTGGGTGAACGTAGAATTGCAGTGACAGAGGATCAGTGGTAGCAGTGTCCAAATGAAAGGTACGGTGGGGATATTTCTAGTATCCCAAATGGGAAGTGTGCTTTAACTTTTTGTTACAGAAGTACCATGTGAAAGATTAAGTCCCAAGACAGACATTTTTGTTTCTTAAACTATTTTTGTAATATACTGAAAAAAGACCAATAACGATTCTACAGTCATGCCCAGCTGTTTGGAGCGTTCGTGTGTGTCTGTCCTGCGCTACTGTCAGACCTAAGAGTGTGGCTTTTGACAAGCGATGCGTTAGTAAAACAATTTTCCTTCTTCGCAATAAATAGAAGGTCACCACTTAACCATAATTCAACTTCAGAATAACTGTTTCACGTCAAAATATTTTACTCCTTTTGGAATCGTTTCCCTTTGCTATTAAAAATATGTGCAAAATACACCATGTGTGTTCCTATATTAATAAAAGCACATGTATATGTTCTATGAGAGAGAGAAAGCGTACAGGCTTATTGCCGTTTTCTCTCTACGTTTCAAAGGGTTTTACCAAGTTCTGTTTACACAGAAGAAATGACTGTATTTTGAATTACATTATCTCTTTCTGCTTTTGCCAATGAATGCTGTATTCTCAATACCTTACTAAGAAGTTTTGAATATATTTCCTGCAGTTTTCAGCAGTAGCTGTAATGGATATTGTTTATTTTTATAGGACTTTCACCAAGGGAGTATGGACCCAAGCCTGCTCTCCTTACTCAGGCAAAATTGGAATTGAAATTTGATTAACCTGTTTTCATGATGTATTCAACAACAGGCATTCGTTTGGCATATCACTTTGGTTTTTGTATTGAGCTACTACTGAATAGGACTGTATGAAATCTGGTGAAATCTTCATTTCCTTTCTCATGTTTTTGCTTTATGTCTATCTGCCTTTTCTTAGGGCCTTTTTATTCATAGTCTCTTGATGAATAGACAGTCATAAAAATATGAACTTGTGGTTATACAAGATTTTTCTTTTGTTTTGGAAGATTTAGTACGCCGTCAAGCAGCGTTGTACGTGTTCTCACTATTCCACAATTCTCCTCTAGAACTTTCATTTACTGAAGTGGTTGGGGTTTATTTAAAAGTTTTTTCTGAGTAAGGAGTTCAGGTTTTGCCCATCTCACAGTCCCATAAATATCAAAGCAAGTTAGTCGATACATAAAATACTCGCTAATACTTATGTCTCCCCATGAATGACTTTATGCACGAAGATATTTATTCTCTCCCTATCTTGAGTTCAGACACCCCTGCAACTTATGGCTGTAATTGTGAATAGAGAAATGAAATTTATTTGACAATAACTAGGCCAAGTTGGGACATAAACTAAACACTTGGAACTCAGTAATGGCTCACATTTTCTCGTCGTGACAATTCCTGTAGAAAGACCATTGTTAGAATAACTGTTTCTCATCCTCCTGCTGCAGAGCACTGTGAACTTTGATTTTTAAACCAAAGAAAATTATTTTTCTTCTATATGGGAGAATGGTTCCTATCACACATATTACTAAATAACATTTAGTGTCGAAATAACGTTCCCTGACATTAACTAACAAGACTGCTTTATATTCTTCAAAGCCAGTTAAATGCTGGTTAAGATAAGGAAATTTGCAGTCTGTAATTAATTAATGCCAATCCTGTTGACATTTCCATCATCTAGACATATCCTAAGTAAGATTGAGTTTAGCCGCAGGCTTAATTCCTGCAGTTAACAAGTCAGCTGCCACACGTGTACCAAAGTAAAATAATCATCAAAAACTGCTGAGGACATGAAGCTCAGCGAATTTCCCCAGCGGTGCTAGCTTCTGAAGGCTCGAATTTAGCAAAGCCCTTGGCACAGACAAAACTTAAATGTTAGCCTGCATGGCCGAGAAGCTGAACGCTTCATCTGAGACTACCGAGTCATCGGGAAGTTTAAATCAGCAGTCAGATGTTTCATACGCAGCTCAGTTCGGTCCACTATTCTGGGACTTCCTCTTTCTTTATGCCTTTTCATATACGTTACTTAGCATATTGCCATTTTCTGTTTGGTTTAGAAAGGCTTTTCTTTTAGAAGAAAAAATACCAAGTTTGGACCCTAAGATTGCTAGAATTTGTTTCTTTAAATGGAGAGGTTAATTACATTTTTACAAAAATCCATTAATGAAACGATTTTGGACTTTTTTTCCTTTCTTTTGCACATTTATTATTAAGTACTGTGACTAGAAGGTTCAGTAGAACTTCTTTTTTTTTTTTTTTTTTTTTTTTTTAACTAAAGTCTTTCCAGACAATATATATCTATACACCCAGTTCTGCATGCTGCTTTGGACTGCTCTTGTTAAAATTAGACATGACCAAAATGTACGTAAAATTTTTTTTCCTAGTTATTGTTAAAGAAAAAAAATGACATTTTTCAAACTAGTTTTACTATACTTTAATCTTGCTTCTTAGTGCATGTGAAAAGTGGCTCGGTACATTATTTTTAGTATTTCTGTTCTTTTCATACCATGGTATTTCTGAAAGCTGAATCTTAAAAATGGATTTAAAGAATCAGATACCTTTAAACTTACTGCTAAGCAGTTTAATTTGAATTAAAATTTTCTATGAGTAAAAGCCAAAAGTCTTGTAAAGGTGTAGTACTGTGCTAAGCTTAAGAATTAACATGATGACCTACATGTAAAGTTAAGCAGATATGTACTGATTTGTGGAGCAAGACTGCAGATACCTTACGCTTTCAGCTTATAGTACCAAAATTGAAAGGCTGATAGACGGTTCCTGCAGGATTCTTGAGACTGCAGAAAATCACAGCTGCCAATTATTTTTGTCTAAATTAAAACAAAAAACAGCGAAAGGGGCATCAGTCTCTTTCTAGCATCAGTTGTATTTAGGCAGATCTGGAATCAGTTATATTTGTTCAGATCTGTTCCCAGAAGCCAGCAGAACAAATCTATAGATTTCTGGAGAGCTATGAATAATCAAATATTCTATATGGTAGAGATAGGTAATTAGAAATCTAGAACAAGCGGGTGCAGTCATTTAATACAGTTGCATGTCAAGAAACCACAATGGCTATTTAGGACTTTCTTCAAACCCATATTAATTCTTTATTCTTCTTACATGTGATTAGCTGCTGCTTAAAGGCGCTCTGTTCTTTTAAGTGTCACAGCTGAAGTCATCTACGCCTTATATAGACCTTCGTATAGTGCATCTGCAAACCCGTAGCTAGCATGTTTGGAGGAGTTGCAGCTAGCTATCGGATCTATTGTTACTGTTCTTTCAAGTTCATAAGTTCATCTTTCTGTGATTCTTTATTTCCATATCTATATCTATATATAGATATCTATATCTGTATATAGATGTTCTATAGAGAGAGATATAGATACGGTGCCTACCGCGAGTTCTAAGGCCTGTCTGTTTCTATTTTCTGCATACCTACAGATAAACAACAAAACGAACGTGGTAACCAGCCCCAAGGAAAATATTCCTACCCCGGCGCTGGTATACCTGCAATCCTCCTTCTCATGCTATCTGGAACTTTTTGACTGTCTTCTGTTTGTTCTTCCTTCTTTTTCGCTTTTTCATGCATTTACTCTGTTTGCTTTCTAAAAACAGGTTTTGGAAAAACTTTTTGTTTGAATTATGCTTTCTTTTTTTTGTGAGGAAGTCCGTTAGAGCGTGTTTATTAATAGAAAATGTTACATGGAAGCTGGATGCGGTAGAGTCATAGCGTTTGTAACTGCAGTTGAATTTTTTGCATGCTGTGCCAGAAAGTGAGTAGAATGCGCTTTACGTTGCTCTTAGCTCTTTGCCTGATGACTGTTTCCATCTTTTTAATGCTAACCTTTTGCACAAACAAAAAAAAAAAAGCCAAACGCTATATTTATTTTCTCTGCTTTGTCTTAGTATAACTATTGATATCAAGGAGAGCTAACAGGATTATTGCTAGGCTACCATAAAACAGACCTTATTCAGATTTTCATTCCATATTTCCTAAAACTCAGCAGGACTTTGCAAGTCTTCACTGGGATCAAGAGGCATCTAGCGCTAAACGTTTTTGCTTGCTTCTCTTACATTTAAATCTGCAGGAGACATTACGCATTAGTAAGCTGTGGTAGGAACATATTACTAATCGGAGTGCTGTTCATGAATGTTTCTATCGCAGTCTTGCTTTTATTAGTAGCTCCTATTTCTTGGGCTTACACGTATCACAGGGCTCACAAATATCAATGCCAGTGCCTAAGTACCTAATTTTGTGAGGTATTGTTTCCCGTGTGCCTGCCTATATAGCTTTGAAAATGTGGATAATTCACACACATCGGGAGAGATTTTTCCTCTTGATTTTTTTTTGTGCAATGGGCACTGAAGCATACATTGCGAAGTCATTTCTAAGGACCAGTTAACAGGTTTCATGCGTGAGTATATGGCAGTCTGTTCCCAGACATAGCCACGCACAATAGTCCATGCTGAGAGTATGCTGGCTAGCTGCCGTTTCAAAGATTATTTAATCTTTTTTTTAAGGGAAAAGGATTTGGGGAAATTACACTTTAAAATGACGCAGAGATCTCTCTCGCTTGCTTCTATGCTGCTCTGCCAGGGCAGCAATTGGTAGTAATCTACATCTTCCAAAACATGGTAGTGTTTAGAGGTAGTTAACTCGTCCTTAATCCTTACCGATTCATCTGTATTTTTATTTGATCACTTAATACTAATACAACCAAACGTGCTTAAAGAAGAGAGGTGATGTCTGGCCTGGCTCGGACAGGAAAACGCGCAAAGCATTTAGCGTGCCCTCGTGCAAAAGAGAGCCTCTGCAGGTCTCCAGAGCTTCAAAGCCCTGTACGCACTGGTCATGAATAAGGTCTCTGCATGCCGCCGCTTTAGGTGAGATGGTCTTTTTTGCTGGCTTGCTGTTGAGGAAATCTGTATTAGAGGCATCCAGTTTCACCCTCTGGCAACAGTTAACGTTTGATTTAGCTCTTGTCAGTGTTCAGCATTTGTGAGCTGGCTCTTCTTGCACTCCCTCACGCTAATGAGAATGTATTTACCAATGGGAACTCTTTTTCTCTTTATTTTGTTCTCGCTCAGGAGCCCCAAACTACAGTAATCCACAACCCTGATGGAAATAAGGTATTCAGAAAGAATCAACTCCATCTTGCTTTTCCACACCACACATTTCATCCACTATTCCACAGCAAAATAGGGCCATTCCAGGAATTTATCAGGGAAAATCTCATTCCTGCATTTGTTCCACCTGGTGTCTCTTGAGCCTGTGTTCATCTGTGTTCATCTGTGACGTGCGTCCTGCTGATTGCTGAGCTTCCGAAGCTCTTGGGGCAGTCGGCAGCAATCAGCAGCGTTCAGTCCCCTCTGCAGCCAGGCTCGGGGAGCGTGGCCTCTCTCTCGTTTCAGCCAAAAATGCTGCAGTCTAAGTAAAACCAAAGAACGCTGTTCTCAGAGTGTGGTGAGATTATACTGACGAGTTTTATGTGCAGTTGTCACCTTAGATAAAGGCGCCATTTCAGTTTATCCCATCTGCTGTCCCTCAGCATGCTTATACACCGTGTTGTGACGTGTCTTTTGCACAGGACTTTGGTTTTCTTCCATAACATCACTGAGCAGTTGCAAAAAAATTCTAACATTTCAAGTGACTATGAGGTCTTTTGGTTTTTTCTACGTTTTCTTCATGCTCTTTTCTTTTTCTTGTGTATTGCGATGTTTGCGTTTGGCAGCTGATTCCTAAAACGTGTTTTGTTTTGGTTTTTTCATGCATGGACTTGAAAAGGGCCAGGAAATATCATCATTTACATATAACCCATGTTCCTAGGTTTCCTGGAAAGAATTTACTCTTCAACAGAAATTTCACTGTTTACAGTGTTGACTTAAAGAATTGACATTTCATTTATCTAGTCTTAACCACTTGTGGTTATTTCATATGAGAAGGATTGAATCTGAGTGAAAAAATAACGCATGCAGACATTTCTCAAGCATGAAAGTGCTGATGGTGTGTATTGTGCTTGTATATCCCATTCCTTTATGTACCTTGCATCTGTCAAAGATAGAGCTTTTATTTTCATGTTACTACTTTTTCAGCTCCCCAAGTTTAAACTCATAGGCAACAAACAGCCTGTGTATGAACGCTAGCCTAATCTTTATCGCTGAAGTCCACTAAAGACCAGAAAACCCAGATAAAATATTGGCGTGACTACATCTACTTGACTTTATTATATAATCATAGCAATTCCGATACTCAATGTCCCAAAAGGTCACAGCAGACAAGCGAGCCACTTAACGCGGAGAGTTGCTCCTAAATTTGTCTGAAAGACTGATCGTTGTAGTATGGCAACTGGAGCGGATGCTTCAATGTTACAGGCTACATCTGCCGTGTGAGCTTGTGCATGGTGTTTACAACTTGTATTTGGGGAGGGGGTTGTTTACTTATAAATACTTTATCTAATATTTTAAGTGACAGAGCATGATACATCTGTGTAGATTGAAACGTCTAACACCGGCCAGTTCAGGAAAAGCATGGTGACTTGTTCGGTTTTGTTCGTGTGTGAATTAATTCATGTAGTTTTATTTATGGGTGCACATACGTTTTGTTTTTTTTTTAAGGTCTGAGTAATGCATTAACCGTTTCGAACATTCCTTCGGCTCAGCCTTGTGAGGACACAGTAAATAAAGGGCACTGTCAAATTTACCTTTTATTATTTAACTGTAAAATCCTTTTAAGAGTTATATACAATACCAGTCCTATCTTCTATCTCTCAGGTAAAAATAGACCAGTTAATCCTTTCTGCTACTAGGCTGTGAATTAAAAAAAGAATTATATTGAGTCTACTTTTCAAGAAAGTACACAGATTAAAAAAATCAAGTTTAAAAACTTTCCGGCTTTCTAAAATGGTGTACCTATTAGATTTGACAGTGCCCTGTTGAATTTGCCCGTAATATTTCATGTTTCTAGTAATTCATGAAAGACTGAGATACAGTTTCCTTGCCTTTTTAACAGTGTGGTGGCTTAAGTATAAACCGTCTGATAGATGAGTCATTCCTCCACATGACTGGTTGGCTGAAGAATACTACTACAAAGATACCTTAGTTTGTCAAAGTGGTTATCATATATTTATCGATTCTCCCATCTCCTTCACAAAGGTATTTCGTCACAAAACCAGAATAAAAATGACAGAATCTGATCCAATATTCTTAAAATCGCTGGGAGACTTTGTTTTAATATCCATCGCATAAGTCATATGAGCAGAAAAACAGTTGTAAATTGGAGCATGCAGAAGTCTGCGTATTCGAAAGTTGGAATGGAATGACTTATTTGGCACAGTTGGTTTAATCACTAAGCTTAAAATGGCAAGCTCTCCTACTTGGCTGAGGTAATTCATATAACATTGCAGATGGACTTTGTACAGTTGGATGTTAAAGAAAAAAAAAAGTTTCCTTTACATTCCTGTGAAGTAAAAGCATTAGGCAGCAGGACATGTATTTATGTTCCCTACTGTAGAGAATGGCAATGTTTGACATCAGTTTCAGGTGGAAATGTCTTAATCGGTGTGTGACCATTTGTTTGTGAATTACATCCCACCCTGCTTCCAGGCCTTGCATGATACCTGTAACTAACTGTAATTTTCAAAGGCAAGCAAATAAGGCTCGGCTTCTTTTATACATTCTACTTATATTTACTTCTCAACAGGAATCAACAGAGAGTTCCAATACAACCATTGAAGATGAGGATGTGAAAGGTATGATTTTAAGCTTGAAACATTTGGAGACGCAGTAACATGAGTTACATGAACGTATTTCAGTAGGTCATTAAACACAGAAACTCCTAATGGATCTTAAGAGGGAATACTATTTTTCCTTGTTTAAAAGCAATTACTTATATGCTCTTCTCTGTTACTTCTGACATGTTTCAGACTTACCTTTGACTTTTCATTTCCCAAAACATCATTTGCCATGATGTTTTGGAATGAAGAATATAAAGTTACTGCTTATTAACTAAGATAATAGTTCCAGTAATAATAGTAGTAGATAAAAAATGTGTAAGTCAGTGCTTTGTAAATCTTACTTAGTTTATGTACTTTTAGCATGCATTTGTGTTCTGGGTTTGCTTTTTTTTATATATCACTGTTTTAATTTTTATTCTGTTCAGATGCCAGTGTTTTTTCCTATTTCTCTTTTGTTCTGTCCATACACTTATTTTAATCTTCTTTTATTCTTTAAAAAAATAAAATCAATATTTTTTTTATAAAATTAGTTCTGTAACTTCACGGATATTGGTTTTGTTTCTATTTTTTCCCCTCTAAATATTCTGCTGTGTTACTCATACTTACTTTAATAACGTGTTTTAAAACAAAGGGCTTTGAAAAAGAGAATATTAGGGTTGTGTATCTCCGGTTCACAGAAAAGATTGATTTTCAGCCTCAAAGAACAATGTTATACGTACAGGTGAAACACAAGCCAGAGATGATAGTAAAGATAGGATGTGGAGAATGGAAAAGAAAAGAAAATTCTTAGTGAACCATTGTAATATGGAGTTTGCTTTGTGTTGGAAGTAGTATAATGCCTAAGTCACTGTTAAAAGCGTGTATTAGCAAAGTTGTGCCCTAAAATACAGACTTGGATCTGCTAAACAGCTTCATTGGCCTCCGAAGAGCCATGGGAGCGTTTTGGAATTTAGCAGAGATTGGAACACGCAGTCGTTAGTATTCTGTCACCAGTATCTAGTGCTCAGTTCCTGACTGGTGGAGCAGGGGCTGTGCATGTTTGATAAAAATACCAGTACCGCCAGGGTAATGAACTGGTAGCGTAAGCATGAAAGCACAGTCTGCTGGTAGCGGCCGTCCGAGGAGTGCGGTGTTGAAAACAAAAAAGTTTTTTATATTATGCTGCTTAGGAGATTGATCGGGCACTTAGGTCACGGGAGCTTAACTCGGGCTCGCGCCGGAGAGCAGAGCAAGCCTGTGGCAGAGCCCCGCGTCTTGTTTCTGCTGCGGCTCTTGGCGCTGCTTTTGGAAAGGCCGAGGAGCCGTACCCTGGCGTACGGGCTAACATCTGCCCGCTGCTGCGCTGCAGTGATTCTCTCTGCTTTTGCATAGTTGGCGTTCTCTCGGTGGAAGGAAGATTTTCTATCCGCTGCTAATAGCAATGCAGCTGTACCTTGTGACTTCCATTACTGTATGAGCTGCAGCTACCTCTAATTAAGTCACTGATGTTGGCGCTTTGTTCTCAAAGTTTCAGTGAATCATTTTACCTCCACTTGAACAAAGTCTTGGGCGCGTTAACAGCCAGTACCCACTCACTTTAAATAACAACCTAGCGATAGCGGTTTGAGTTAATGCGAAGTAATGGCTTGGAGAACAATTACAGGTATCTGCAGCTGATGCAGAGGAAAATACAGTGTAATTTACCTTTATTCATAACACTTTGTATTTCTTCCTTCAAACCATTATGTGTAGTTTAGCAACTAACTTCATTAAATGAATAATTTAATTATAGGGCCTCTGCATGACGATATAACATGATGTTATAACAGTAGGATTTTTATAAAATTCTCTCTGAAGCTTCGAGCACAGAGTTGTATCTCAGGAATACAATTATAAGAAAAACAACCACAAAAATGTTTTGCCTCATTCTTTTATATGATTCTGCAGCATCACAGTTGAGAGCAGACTGGGTGGCCCCAATGTACTTTATTCCCAAAAGAGGAAAGAGGATCTTGCAGGAATCGCAGGGCTGAGACACAAGATGCTGGTTGTGCCCTTCTCTTTGCTGTAGCTTAGTGCCCGATGTAAAATGTTCAGCAGATGAAGTTTTCTGTTATTTGTAGGTTCCTGACCCATTGCTACGTAACAGTGATACAAAGGGCATAAAGTGGATAAGCCAGTTTAGTATTCCTCTCACACTTCCAGTCTTTCCACCGGAGGCTGCTTTTCAGATTGTTTTATTATAAATTAAAGCTAACAGTACCCCTAGGGTCTAATTTCTAGAATGATTCAGGGAATAGGCAGTCCTGCAACCCTGACAGCGATTATAAGCTCAAGCTTCATGCTTTAGCAAGGCACTTAGGAAAGGTATTTCCCCCCTACAGCAAACTTGACTTCTGGATGTAGGTTTCCTAGGACAACAGTGAGAAAGCTGTTCCCTTGTCAGGAGCAGCTGCTGGCTGCAGCTGGAGGTAGGATACTGATAGGGACAAACGGATTTCAGAGGCAGCAGAGAGAATTCTCTCAGATTACTGACCGGCTGGGTCCTTATGTGTATGCTCAAGATGATGCTCGTCACCAAATTTGAGATCAAGAAGGAACGTTTCCCATCTTAGGTGATAAAGGAGCTTAAAAATCATTTTGCTTTTCTTCGCAGCGTGGAGCACAACATGGGAAGAGGCTCTCTCCTTCCTGCGAAGGAGAAGGGAAATGGGGATGCCACTCTGTACCTGAAAAGTAGTATTAGCATATGTTTTATAGTATTGCAGTATGACCCACACCTCGCAGAGGATGACTCTTCCTTGCAAAGGCGTGCGATCTCTGCATTTTATTCCCCCTCCTGTTATTCTAACATTGTGCATAGATTGCACAAAGAGGTACAAAGTTCCTTCCTTTGTACAGACTACCAGCCCACACATACTTAAAACATTCAGCTCTACATCAAGTGGTTTTCTTATTTTGTATTGATCTGACTCTTTAAAGTTGTGTTAAAGTTGTGTGGATCATGTGAGTCTGTGTGGGATGTAATATCTCCAGCACAGTTGTGTTTTTGTGTGCCCTGTGGGTGGGTGTGTGCATATGCATGTCTGTATTACAAATGTTAAGATTCATTAAGAAAGGTAGCAACTAAAAAAAAAAAAAAAAAGTCTTAAATCAGCTATTACAAATGCGTCTTTAGGAACAGATTCTTACCTCATGTCTGTCAGGGAAGGCAGACCATGTTCTCCTCTCATGTCAGGATCTCACCTCATTGTCACTTTTGAAGGCAGGTATTTTAACTTGAAAACAGTAAAATCGGGCTTACTTTTCATTTGTTATTTGTTGAAAATCTTAGTGCCTGTAACTTTGTCTTGCATTTACGTCTTTTAAGACTGGAATATATTTCTTTTACTAGAAACAGCGCTTGGCAAGCAATAGTGAGCTTTAATAATTCAAGGAATAAGCCAATTCTAGAATTGGAGTCTGAAATTACTTGAAGCTGTAGTGCAGGTTCCTTGCTAACATAAATTTCTGACATTAAGCATTGATCATGGGCTTATCTGCGTGACAGGGATCCCTCCTAAATATAAGGACAGGGGTGGACAGAGAGAACGTACTGAAAACCGGACCGTAGGCAATGCCGCCTTCTGGGATTGCTTGTGGGATTTCTCCTTTCTGTAGTAATGAGACTGGAACTCTTTGGCAGCACCTCTCTGATATCAGATTGATATGTTTTTTTCAGTAATGCTGTAGAATACCATAGTTGGTTTTGCCAGCAATGCACACAGACTTTTATAAAGCTGACTTGTTAAATTTCTCATGGTCAGGAAATCTAGATTTCTCATGGGGTTTTTTTGCCCCTGGAAATGAATTAATGAAAGCACTAGTAAGAATGACAATTCCCGATGGCAGAAATTGCTGAGTTTAGGGCACTTACGGATCAGGTGAATTCTGGCTAATCTGTGCTACTTAATACATCTGTAAACTACATCGCTTCAAAACATTAACCATTCAGGAGGCATGTATTTTGATATATTTTGCTAATTTATTTCATTTTATACTTGTTGTTTTTATTTAACAGTAGAAAGAAACCAATTTAAATTAATCCGTTTGGAACATATTTTCCTGAAGAAAAACCTTCAAATTTCTAAGAATGTTTTTTTAAAAGCTCTTTCAAAACCCCGTATATCTCAGTACGGGATAGAGGGATAAATCTGCGCTGGCATCTGAACAGAGTCATTTACGGCTACGACCTTTACGGCTATTCTTTGGCACCCACACCGCCTCCCAAAAGTACATCATTAACATTGTTTGTGTGCTCAAAGGTTTTGTGAGTTCTTGTTGCTTGTAATTAAATCACCCTTATTTTTCTTTTGGCCTTCTCTTTTTCTTCCTTCATATCTACTTGACCCTCATACAGCTCTCACAAAGGAGGGTGACATGGAGAGGTTGTGTTCCACCCACCACTCCTCCTCTTCCATTGCTTCTCCATCCCACTGGTCGCCACCCTTGCCGTGCCCCAGCGGCCGCTCCTGCTGCCAGTGCCTGCTGAGGATTCTGATCACACTCTACCTCTTCATCTTTGTTTGTTCATATGTTGTGTTTCTTTCCATCAATTCAGCGGGCAAGTCCACGAAAAATGCAAACTCAGAGAGTCATTCGCTTGAGTCTGAGTTCTCCCACTCCACTCCTTCCTCTGTGCTGTGTAAGTTGAGAGACTCATCTGTTCAGATGATCTCTTTTGTCTCTCCTTCTCTTCCCTCCCCATCATCTGACAGTAGCACAAAAAAGGTCAATGCTGTGATCTGTCTGATCTAGGAGCGACCTTCTCGTAGGGTTTACAAAAGTATGGATTATATTGGTTTAGATGTTTATTTCTTGGCCAAGTTTTATTAATTGTAAAAATATTATCATCAGCTGTAACAGCAGTATAAACAGGTATGTGTTTCAGAAAGTTGTATCTCGCAGAGGTAATCTTTGCAGTAGTTTTCAACTTAAGAGATAGATCTCACTCTCGCCTCTGGCTTGGATCCCGGATAGGGTCTCCAGATTAATTACCTGGTAGGTTTATGTATGTCACCACGTTGCTTTCTTTAGCATCACCATTGATAAACCAGCTTTAAAGCTGCTGTGACAGCTGTTAGCTTGCAGCATTGATTCATGACAACCGAAAAGTTTCATGCTTTGCTTAGGAGGAGATCTGTGATGATTAGTGACCAATTAACTGTAAAGGAGATCTTCAGGGTGAGCAGTTTAAATATGAGAGGAAAAGGGCATTGCGTTAGTAGCTCGTATACTGGTAGAACATAAAAGACCTGGGTAGATGCATTCCTTGTTTATAAATTAACTCAGAAATTCTTTAGAATGGAGGAACCTTGTGAGTTGAAACAGGCAACGACTTCCTAGGAATGTAGGCTCTGCTTGCCTGTTTCCCGTCTTGCATCCCGTGTGTGTTAGGGTAGTTGCACTGGTACTAAGAATGGGCATTTGTACTGGTAAAGGTGAGATGCAGATGGAAACACGGGCTGGGTGTAATTGGCCTGACCCTTATTTTAAATTTGAGTGGAATTTTTGCCAGGTGCAACTAACGCAGGTGAGAGGGGAATCAGTCCCCAAGGCGATGGGCTGTCTCCAGTCTCAACTGATGACAGGTAATGTTGAAAGATTAGCTTCATTCTGACGGAGAAGCAAGATAGTATATATCGATATATAGCTAACTATATATCAAACCAGAACTACAAATACCGACAGTGCGAACTGCACAGAACGTTAAAGAAAAGAGGAATTAATAGGAAAGACATGGACCTCTATAACATTCAAAGCGATCAGTAACACATGCCATAAGGCTTTTATTCTATCTGCAATGTATGTCCCCAGACAATCTGTTACGTACCCAACGTTTTCAGATTTGAATGCCAGCAGCCTCACATTTCCTGCTTCATTGGGTAGTTAATGGTGCTAAGACCACCGTTAATGTTTAAGCGTAGATGTTCATTACTAATTTTGTTACCAAATTGAGGAACAGAGGCACCTCAGGTAATACCCCTGTCCTTGAAAAAAAGCAGAGTATTTTAGTTTCCCTGACGGAGTGTGGTGCAGAAATGGCATAGTATGTATATACAGTGACATTTTAAGAAAGCGGACAATCTCGTCTTTATTCTGTTCGTTCTGTGACTTCAGAAACAAGCACACTTCTTTGCCACTTTGTTCCACAAAATAAACTTCTCAAAAATCCCATTAAAAAGTGCAGGTAGAGCTCAGTTTAAGGAATGCAACAACAATCAAACAACCATCTGCTATGAGGCAGGAGAAGTATTTGGTGAAACTGTCCTGATAAAGCTACTTGGTGGAGACATGATGGTACTACTACAGCTGGTAGTTAGCCTAGCAACTCTGTTTTGTTTAAATGATTTACAGATTAGAAAATTAGAATTTGCCAAAACACTAGTAGGCAAAACAGCAGAAGTTAACCCAGTATCTGAACATGCACCAGACTTGCTTGTATATTTTTATTCTGATGCTTGAAAATAACTTCATCCCAATAATAGGAATATTTAATTTCGTTAAATAAGTAGGTTTAGTGACCAAAGAAACTGTAAAGTCCCTGTAACCTCACCTGTCCTCAGCTTAGTTAACCATGTGTGATTCTGGTGTAATATGATTTTAGAAATGGCCGTGATATGCTGTGTTTTCTTAGCTGTACATTTAATAGGAATCAGCAGTCCCGTGGCCTGAGAAAATTCTGAAAACCAAAAGTAGTTACCGTCTGCAAAGAACAGGATTAATTCAAGTAAGAGTAAAAAGAACTTGAGCGCTGAGAGAAGACATCAGGAACACGATAGGGTAAAAACTGCTGGTGTGGCTAACGGAAGATGTGTTTGTGCTAACATCATTTTGGAGTGGAGTTTTGTTGGGATAGCTGTAATGATCTGTTTCAGAACACTGACACAGATTGTAGAGGTCTCTGCAACGTTGCTATAAAGAGGCTGTTGGAGTGGCGTACGTTCGGCAGACTTACATTCACCAGAAGAAAGGTAACTGCTGCGAACAGCTGTAGTAATGAATAACTTTCACTAGCAATGAGCAATATTAAAAAATAAGTGGAAGTTTTTTGGTAAACTACATGGGAGTTACTGGGCTTGCCGGAGACAACTATATAGGCTCAAGTGATTATGATTTTTAAATTGCATCACAGGAGAATGCAGGTCGGTGTTTTCGAAGAGCAAATTTGAGAATTTAGAAGAAAAAAATTACACAGTGAAGTCAGGCTGTGAAGTTTAGGATGGGAGGTGGTGGTTAGAGGCACATGCAGTTTCTTTATGTCAAAAGTGTCTGGGAAATAAGAAGGGCTCCAAAGATGAGCTGGGTGTATACCCGTACCTGGCAACTATTTCATGACAGCACAGTGGTAAGAAGGTGGGAACCAAAATAGTCTGCAATGTAGTATGAAACTGAATTCACTCTCTGTTTGTTGTTAAGTAGCAATTATTATAATTATCGGTATACATTATAATTATAAACAAGAAAAATATTGATTTCTTAGCTGGTAAACTTGATAGGTTTTAATCTGCTGTCACAGACATGGGAAAAAGATGATGTAAGTGTGGCGTGTTGAGAAAAGACAAGCTGAGGAAGGATTATCCTATAGTTAAAGTAAGTCCTGGAGAAAAAAACATCTCCATTCCAGCTCTGGGTGCTTGAGGTATTGAGGAATGTGTTTGTAAAGGTAACGCAGTTTTCCTATGAGTAAAATAGGCAAATGTCACATTTCTTAGAAGTATTGTTTGGGTGGTATTATTATTATTATTATTATTATTATTATTATTATTATTATTATTATTATTATTATTATCTCAACACATCTCATTGCTTTTTAAAGCTTATTTAAGAGATGCAGAGTTGAGGGTTAGTATTGATTTTCCATGGTAAAACACTAGTGGACAAGAAGAAGATTTCTCTGATAGAGAAATTTCACTGGTAGAGTGATTAGATAGGAGCACAGTTTAAATAAAAATCTGCACAGTGGCAAAGCTTTTTAATGTCTCTGTTATCAAGACTTTAAACATCATTTCTTGAGACAGCAGCCAGATTTCCCTGATTAATGTAACATGTTGAGAAACCATAGTGCAGTATCTTGTAAGTGCAGTGACCGTGATACAGCTTTGTTCTGAGACTGTAGGTGATTTGTCATTAAAAAATAAACATTTGCCAACATTTGCCACACAGTATAAATATTGGTGTAATTGTATGGTAGCTCCAAGGAAAGGGCATCTTTAGAAATCATTAATGTCATATAAATAAAAAGGAACTATGCAGAGCATATGACAAGTTGCTTAACATCACGTTATGATAAAGGTTTAAATAGGAGACACATTCATTTTGTTTGATCTTTTTTGTCAGTATAGAGTGGCAAAGTGCTGGGATAATTTTTCAGCTATTTGCCTACACAACTAATGAATTACATTTTTTTCATTAGGCAAGTAGTAAGCTTACAGGTTTTCAGAAAGGTCAAAGACAGTTGATAGCCTAAAAAAAATTCTGCAAACCGTCCACCTATATCATAACTTGATGAATCAGAGTGAATCTTTGGAATCAGCAGGCGCTAGGAAAGAGATGTTACCTGTAAGATGACAACTCGGATGTCTTAGTTCAATCAAAGTTTAAGGTAAGCGGTGGGGTGAGAGATAAGCTTTGATCTTACGTACACTAAATATTGATAAAATTCTTGAATGACAAGTCCCCTGGAGCATGCCTTGTCATCTGAGGGTCTAGGTATTTTTTATGTAGATCTAAGATTCAATCAGTCATTTATTCATGCAGCACCTTCTTTTATTTGCTTCACAGAAATTACTTTCTTGGAATATTTGTGGAATAAATTGTAAGAGAAATGATCAGCAGACGATTTTCAAATATTGGTGTAAAGAGAATGGTTTTGAAAAACATTTTGTGACATTTGCTGTATTCCTCTGCTTCTGGGGTAGCCGGCCGTGCAGTAAAGCTGAATGACATCTGGTGCATCTACATAGCCAGAGTTCGTTATACAACACAGGACAAAATCTCCGGTCTCTTCCTCTTTCTTTCCAAACTTTGGTTATTTTCAGAGTCTAGAAATAACATTAGTGGCTGTATGCTTGCCATCTAATTGCTCTTTGTTGGAACGACGTTCATATTAGAAATGAAGCGAGGTTCCCCCATACTGTACCATTCAATGTTAGCAGACCAGTGTCACCTTGATAAGGACTGTACTGTTTTAAAACAATAGCACAATGGGTAGGATTTGTCTCCCCAGATTTAGACATCCTCCACAATGTAGATAGCTATATTTGAGCTAGTTGTCTAGACTGCCTTTAGCCAACGCAAATAGGTCAGATGAGTCACACTTGTCTTAAATATCTATTTTAGGATATGATGAATCGTGCCCTGAAAGTGCTTATTTCTCTCCATTGACTATAAGGGAGGGGAGTTGAGAGAACAAACTCACTTGTCTGTACTTATACATGTCCAAAATGTTGTGAGATTAATCCGGTCTGATGTATACCAAGAAATGTAGTTAAGAGTACTGAGTTAAAAAGTTTTAAAGGTTTTTTTTCCTTGAGGAACAACATCTGAGCAAGTAAGAAGCAGAATCATTTTAATCATCTTCGAGTCCACGTGCTGATCTGTAAACAGGCTACCTCATTCTTCTGGGAAGGGGCTTTACAGCTTAGCAGGGATCTCATCGCTATCTGTTTCAAAGCAAACAGTAGCACGGGGTATGCAGTTCCCCGGTCTGGGTGTTACTTGAAAGAGGAAGGTGATTTGTCTTCGCTGTGGATTTCGCAGGCCCCGTTGCAAGTGCTGTCTGCACTGTGCTTATTTGATAAGCTATTTTCTGAAAGACCAAAAATATTGGGTTTATACTCCGCTAGTATGATGGCTGTTGCTAGGGTTACTTTGTGTTAAAAGAAATATGTCAAAGAACAATTTAAAAAGCGTATTCCTATTTCTGTAAGGTCAGTGGAGGTAATTAATAGCCACTCCAGTATAGTAATTACGTAGTCAATCACCTCGAGTATTGATAACAGTAGAAAGATGTTTCAATATCTGAATGAAGCATAGTGTGTTTTAAATTATTATTTTCAGAACAAAGATACTGGTGTCAGTTTTGAAAAAATTCATGGGTAATATGGTGGTCAATCAGTTACCAAGGGTTCTTTTTAGTGTTTCACAAAACATGAAGTTTCTGGTACGCCTATTTCTGAAGACTTCGTTTTCACATATCTACAGCTCATTTTTATTCTCCACCTTCTCTCTGCAATTAAAATACCAAAATATCTGTCCTTTCCGTGTGATCCTTGTAGACTGAGTTTACAAGTGTTGCTTGGGGCTACATGAAGGGAAGAAAGGTTCCATAGTTCCCTCCGAGAAAAACAGGGTTTGCTGTTCTTTTGTACTTCTTTTTTTCCCTGTGATACTTGA
Organism: Platalea leucorodia; assembly: GCF_965183815.1. Classification (NCBI taxonomy): domain Eukaryota; kingdom Metazoa; phylum Chordata; class Aves; order Pelecaniformes; family Threskiornithidae; genus Platalea; species Platalea leucorodia. Next base: position 4,031,869 of record NC_138828.1, on the reverse strand, counting down.
TTTCACTAGCTGTGAGACTGCACCTTGTAGGTTTAAGGCATTTGTAGTGTTAGGTGCTGTTTGAGTAAATGGTATTCTTACTTATTTTGTTTTCTTTAGATATTAGTGTTAATGGTGTTCTTTAATTACGAAAGATTATCCCCACCCTGTAGCACAGTGGGGAAAAAAAGGTAGTGAAATACAGCTAGAGGTTAGTAACTCATTTAAAGTTAACGTATGTACTATGGCAGTGCTGCAGAAATAATTTTAGCCAGCATTAGAAAATGTTCTGTTTTGTTCTTTTCTTCTTATTTGGTCTTTTTATAGCTCTTCTTCATAATATTTTTGCTTGAACTGCCTTTGTATTAGTCATATACCGACTCGCTTGCCAAAGCAGGGGTCGTATTTTTTGAACTGCTTATATCTTATCACCTTAACTCACTGTCCCTACACGGATAAAGGTTATGTTTAGAGAGTAGGTCCATGGTCTTGTCTTCAATGGATTTACTTCACCTGTATCCTGGGCAAAGAATGTAAAAGCTACCATCTTTTCCACAGAAGTTTGCCATTTTACGGTAGCTTTCTGCTATGCTATCTGCAGTCCTTTTCATTATCAGTTTTTCAAGAAAATGGCTCAGCACCTTTGACTTCTTTTAACAGTGTTCTTCCCTCACACCTCTTAAAACCACCAAATGTATTTTTGCTACATAATCCTTTGCTTACAGGGACTATGTAATTTTATGCCGTAGAAAGCCATTGCCGTATTCTAAGACAGTATAGGTGGGATAGGCTTTAATTTTTCAATTGGCTCTTTACCACACCCCTTAGAAAAAGTAGCTGAACCAGTTTTATCAGAATCCCATTACAATTTTTGAGTTTTCCTCCTGTATCTTAGAGTATTTTTGTCATTTACCAAGCTCTTACATGCCATATGACTAAACATAGTCCTTGCGCTCTGAACACGTGATGATATTTTAAAGGGAGAGAATAAGACAGCCGTAATACAGGTAGCTCATAACGCCAAAGAAACCGCGCGCTTTGGTTCGTTCCGATCGTCTCATGGCACTGCGAGAGAGCGTACGGCTCTCTGGCCGGCTTTAACCAAAGCTGAAGTACTTATTTAGGAAGTTCTTACTGCACATCAAATAAAAAGTATAATAGCATAAAGTTGCCACTGTATGCCGAACAGCATAATTCTCCTAGAATTCAATACAAGCAAAGTTTGCTATTGGATTAAAAAAAAAAGAAGAAGAATCAAATTAAAATGATGTTTGTAAGTGACAGTTATCTGGCAGATGGGCACTGGCCAGATGCCTCTTCCCTAATGCCTCGCGTGTTCGCATGTTGTCCACGTGTAGCTTGTAATGTGTACTTGGATGGAAAAAGAAACTGGAGGTTTGGAAGAGCATATGTTACACGGAGTCCATCAAATTTGTAATGAAAATTTGGTAGTTTTCTTACCACTTTAATAAGTGCCAATTATTTCTGTCAGGTGTTGTCTGCAGTAGCAGGACCTTGTTCCTACCAATATCCATTTCACCTTCGTTCACCTTCAGTGCCCTCCCTATTTCTTCCTTTGTGCTAAGGAAAAGCGCCAGTATTTCACTTGATTCACGTGGCCACGAAGTCATGGCTGCATTTTCCTTCTCACTGCCTTCCAGCCTCCTTCCAATTTTCCGCTTGTTGTATCCCAGTTGTTCCCTGTCTCCTTTCTCTTCCTTCCTCCCAAGCTAAACCTCTGCTTCCTAGACAATGTATTCATAGGCTGAAATACTTTTGGTCTATATTTGTACTTTGTCTCCCTGCGCCCACACACATACCTCCACAGAAAGTATAAAATGCGAAGATAAGAAAGATCCCCAAAAACAGTCAGTAGGAGGTTTGTGTAAAATCACAGTGGCTACTGAGATTTTTAATTATTCTTTGATATCTGATGTTACTGAGTATTTCGTACTGCGTTGTTCTTGACCACCTTTTTCTTGTAATGCTCACTCTTGCTCTCAAATGAGTAAGGGCCAAGAACAAGGTGAGGTTTTGCACACAGGATAAATAATTTCTGGAGCTCCAGCTTCTAAATTACGCTCTACCTCTGTCTTGGGCTCTTAGTCACTTTGTGCCAATGAGATTGCATATCAGGTCACTAAATAGGAAGAAATCTCATTTTCTAATGTGTGTCATTATTTGTGCGTTACTGAAAGGGAACAGTAGCGTAGTTGTTTTCATATATAGTTTCACGTGATGCTTGTAATTTCATAGAAAAATTGAGAAATTAGTTGGAAGGCAGATGATTTGGAAACATCTTTCTGTTCTTGACGGTCCACATCGTGAACAGCAAAGCCTTTCCACAAGTACTGGAAGAACTGACACTAGAGCTGGAGCTGGAAGGTGATTGATTTGAGCCAGTGATACTGCCTTAACCTCCTTTACTTACTTTGCTGGCCCGTGGAGCTTCCTGACGGATGTGGTTTATATCCCGTGGACAGGGCAGCAGGCACAGCTCTACTAGGTGTCAGTACTGCCCAGAGAAACTTTGCTGGAACCATAGTGTGTAATGTTAGGTGGCTCCTATCAGAAAGCTTCATGAAAACATGTGTTCCACTGCAAATCCATTTTGGAAGAAAAAAACAGGAAAAAGAGCAATTTGGCAATAGGGTTCAGTTCCTCCCTTCTGGGGTTGATGTTGAATTGTATCTTGTAATGTAGTACAACATCAAAGGTATGATTGAAGTGCAACATTTTGATTGACCCAAAACATTTTTTTTAAATGTATGTTAGCAAGGATTTCCATTCTCGTTCAGATTGAAATCAAGTCTCAAAATCTCAAAAGATTCGCAGAGAGAAACTTCCGTCATTCACCTTCCTTTAACTCACACTATTGAAGGTGCGAACAGATGCCAGTGAGTCAGGTTACCATCCAACTCATTTGAGCTGTTGCACACCGTTCATTTAAAACAACACCAAACACCTTAATAAGCCTCTGGGCTCGGATCAGAGACTGTTGTGTAATAGAATATATTCAGATATTCACTGTTGTTTGCTCTTCCCCGTCAGAGGATGTAGAACAACGTGTAAGTTAACTGTGGGCTTCTCATGGTAAAACTTTGAAAAGAAATGGCCGATGTTAGTGAAAAAGGGAATATTGCCAGTTGCCGCTAGCCGGGTGAAAGCAGAATTACGTGTCCGTGTGGTTTTATGTCTCCCGTGTGTGGGAACTACAGTACCTTTGTAGACATTTTCATTGCTTCCATTAACAGTTATCCAGTAACGTGATCTCATGATTATGTAGCAGCTCATCAGAGATTTTTGCCTCATTTTCCACTGTCTGATTTAATAGTCTGTAATTTCCTAGTCTCTGATTGGAATGGTAACAACCAGGTGATTTAATCAAATCCTTTAGTTTAGTTGTATGTGTATATGAGATGTAGCATGCAAACCTTGTGATTTCCTCACTGCATGAAGTCTGTGTATTCTGGATTTATTTTTGCCAGCCTTTTCGAACACTGGGCCATTATTTCTTACTCAACCATCCTACCACTTGGCTCGTGCTGACGATGCCATACAACGTCCACGGTTTGGTCTGTGTTGTTTAAACATACGACAATGGAGCCATTGCTGATCGGCAGTCAAAACATCTCTTCATTAAAATTCTTTGGTCTTTCCACAGTCTTTGGGAAAAATAGGGCAATTCATACTTGAAATATTCTTACCCATTATGCTATCTAGTAGTCAAGAACTACTCACAAAAAGCCTTGCTAGACCTTTATATCCACTTTTTTCTCCCTCACTTCTTTCCTTGCTGGGTTTTTTGGTGCTTTTTATCTGAATATATTAGGTTCGCATTTACTAAAGGAGATGGTGGAGAACAAAAGAAATTAAAAGGTTCTTTAACACCACGATGCCGGTTCTTGCAGTACAGCATTGGAGACTCGCATTCTGCCTATGCTCCCCAACATTTTCTTTTTGAAGAAGAATGTGAGCTCTCTCAGCACTTGGGTTTTAACATTCCAGGCGTATTTGTGTGTGTGTGTGTGTGTGTGTGTATGTTAATAGCCTAGTCCACATGTAGGAGTGTGCAGGAGAATTACAACTATTGCTTGCACAAGAGAGCTACTACAGCCTGGTTGCTTGCATATTTCTTTTTATTTCAAGCTTGGCCTTCCAGTAATTTTCTGAGGTTTAATAAGGAGTTGAATGTAAGTTAAATCCTTGCAAATGTACCGGTAAAATCTGTCTTCCTTACCCATTTACCACTAAAGTCACAAAAATCTGTATTTGAGAGCAGTGCCACTCTGGTTGAACTTCATTGGCATAAAGTTGAACTTTACCATATGATGAATATACAGTGCAAAAATATAAACCTCTGTTCCTCAAAAAACAAGTTTTTAAAAGTAGAAGTCAGTTTTCAAAGTGAAGTCAGATTTTCCATGTTGATAAAGACTCTTAAACTTTGCCCTCCTAGAGTAACTGGTATTAGTAAAAACCATGCCACCGTGCAGGAATCTGTTTACTCCACACTTTTGTAGTGTAACTCCTGTCAACGTTAACAAATACTGAACCGTGGGCTTATTTCTTGACTGATAGATAAAGGAGAAACTGTTTCACATACATTTGCCTTTGAGGTGTATGCAAACACTGCTTGAGTTTGAACATTCTTACTAGAAATACCTATTCTGCTTTTTATTTTTCGTGTGTTATTCTTCTGTTACTATTTAGCATTTAGTAGTAGTAGTAGCTGTACTGTAATATAGCCGAAAGATCTAATTGAGGTTTATTGTAATACAGATGCATTAAACATTTTACAAGGAAAGGATAGGCACAATCACAGAAGTCAGAGCTGAAAGACACCGTGTTGTAATCAGACCTGCGTGGATGTGCGTGCGTTATATGTAATCCACGAGCTTTGCACCAGATGATCTTGATTATAGGCTTAGGGCCTAAATTCCTCTTTACTTAAACGTACACATTTGGCCAAAGCGAACACCAAGTGTCACAAAGATTCCTGAAAATCAGCATTAGACACTTACAAGGTAAAGGCCCCATGCGTGTATGAAACATTAGAGCATTGCTTGTAAACCAATAACCAGTTTCCTTTAATTTGAAGTTAAGACTTGGGGTTTGGGTTTGTTTTGCTTTTTAAACAGCAGATTCTTCGGTGAAGGAAAGATAGGATGTTTAGAAGCATGATAGGAAAGTGGGTTGATCTTGACACGTGTTTAATTTCCCCATGAATACAGGAGTACACTGAAACCAAAACAGTGTAAAGCAGCAATATAACATCATGTCCTTTGGTCATAGAAAAGGAAGAGAAATGGCTGTGGCGCCAGCTGAGGAATGGCAGAATACCTTTGTTACGGCTGTTCTTCTGACAGCCTTTCAGCTGTCACCTTCCACTTTGCCTTCCATTTTAAGAGTTGTATTTGTGTCTCCCTCTAGCTCGTAAGCAGGAGATTATCAAGGTTACTGAGCAGTTGATTGAAGCGATCAACAATGGGGACTTTGAAGCTTACACGTAAGTTTTCTCGTTTAGGAGAGAGTGAGGAGAGTTGATGTATTTGACACTGTACATGTAAATATGCATATTTATATATGAGTGTGTGTGTGTTTGTATTTATGTATTGTTGCAGTTCATTCTCAGATGCCCCAGGAAACACAAGATGTGTTCATTGCTGCTTTGCCCCAGCTTTACACAAGCCTGGTTGCCCATTTCAGAGGAGCTGCTAGCGTAAATCCAATGTACTACTCGGCCGAGACAGGATCATAATCCTGATGCAAAATATGCAGTGATCTGTCTTGGTGTACCAGAGTAAAGTCACGTTCGTGATTTAGAATCCAGAAGACACAGTAGAAGCCTGTTTTAGCAGAAAAATTTTATTGCGTGTAGAGATTGATACTGGCTAGAATCCTGTTTGTACTTCAGAGCTTGAAAGACCACATGGAATTTAGGTTCCACCAGCCTCTACTGAACACTGTGCAGGAATTTGCTGGGGAAAAGTGGACCGATTTCTCTCTCAGCTTTTCTCTAACCACACAATTCCATCACTGCTTCTCTTCCTACCTCAAAAAAATATAAAAAAGTAGAGGAAAGCCCCTCTCAGCATTTCTTTTGGTCTCCTGTGCCTCTCTGGGTGGATCCTATCCTGTGGCAACACAAGCCTCAGTTCAACAGTGACAGTGCTGGTCCTGTTTAAAGACTTGCCAGCACTAAACTTTAGTTTGGTGTGATCACATTAAAACCTTTGTTGTACAAATGTCAAGTGGAAACTTATTCCAAATTCTTACCTCGATTTTGTCAGTTTGAAAAAAAAAAAATCTTGCTTAAATAATGATGTGAGACATGAAAAAAAATCCTTTGGATTGCACAGAAGCAGTTTTCAGAGTCACAAGTAAAATTTCCTAGTTGTAATACCATTAACTTGTGGGGTCTTCTTTGGCAGTCTTTTTTTTTTTGGTCAAAAGATGATTTATATGAAATCTAGTCCACCTAAAGTAAGCTGCCGAATTTACTAATTTAAGTGAAACCACAACTCCATCACATCTCCCCATCTAAGTTCTGTTCTTTTCCAGTGTGATGGCACAGGTAAGCAGCATGTCCGATGGGAATAAAGGAAACATTTAAAAAGCAGTTTCTCCAAAGTTGGGTTACGTAACTGCATGTGTTTATTACAGAATTTCCTCTTTTCCACAGAAAAATCTGCGATCCAGGCCTTACATCTTTTGAACCTGAAGCTTTGGGTAATCTAGTAGAAGGGATGGACTTTCACCGGTTTTACTTTGAAAATGGTAAACATTCCTTTTTCCTCTCTGTGGATCTTCATCTGTTCCTTGTGATTGTGTTTATCCAATCAAATTAGCATTTTGGTTTGGGAGTTGATTGATTTGGGCAGGGGAAAGCAGTATTATTTTTTTTCAGAGTTCTGCTACGTGTGGTTTTTTGTCTGTTTCTGCTGCGCTCATTCACACATCATAGGGCGCCTTGGATAGCGGAGGAAAGTTTCAGGTATTTGGAAAGAGAAACTCAAGATGTATAAAAGAAAAAACAAACAAACCATAGATAAGCAATTCTCATACATTTTTTTTGCCATTGGGGAAAAGCGAAAATCGTGCTGTGAGTATACTTAAAACAAAGGTCACTAAATCCTGTGATTACAGTGATTGCAACTCACAGTCAGCACTTCCAGTGAGTATGTGATGTATTGGGGAAGACTTTGTAGTCGCTCAGTCCATACTGCTGAGGAGCTGGTCAGCTGTCGTTTTAGTATTGAGTGTGTCTGTGTATATAGGTATGAAAACATGAATATATATATATTACAATCATGTCAGCTATAAGAAAGAAAAATTACCCATAGAGTGGATTTAATAAAGTTTTGGAGGATCATGTCATGTAGGTGACCATTTTAGAGCAGACTTGACTCAAAAGGAAATAAAATAGTGTAAATGAAGATATCAGCTTATCCAGTAATTTCTGAGAAATGTCTGAGCATAAAATGGGATTATCGTGTTCCTAAATTCTCTACCATCTCCAAAACACCATTTTCCATATTTTTCCTTAAAATGTTTTCTTTCGTTACCGCCACTTTTTAGTTTTCATAGATATCAGTACTTAATAAAACATGTCACAAGAGTGAATTAAGAGGTGAATTATTTTAACTGAAAATATTAAGTACAAATGTCATTAGACATTAAACACAGCAATGAAACTGAAGTATTGGGAAGATTCAATTAGGAAACTCAAGGTGGTGGCCCCCACTTTATTTATTCCATGTATGCACATGGATTAAATAATATGTAGTATTAAACATTTGATTGGTTTCCTTATAGGAGAGGGGAAAACATACTTTATGCTGTGACTGTGCTCATTTCTACAATGAACTTGAGCTAGTTGTCAGTTGTGATTATCAGTAAACAATAATTATTACTTTGTATCTGCTAAGCTTGAGATTTTTGTTTTGTAAAATGGGGCGAGATGAGTTATTTTGGCTTACGTAGAGAAAATTTAATTTATCCTCTGTGTGTGTTTGTTTCCTAGCTTTATCCAAAAGTAATAAGCCAATCCACACCATTATCCTCAATCCTCATGTCCACCTTGTGGGTGACGATGCTGCTTGCATTGCATATATACGGCTCACACAGTACATGGATGGAAGCGGGATGCCAAAGACTATGCAGTCAGAGGAAACGAGGGTCTGGCACCGTCGTGATGGGAAATGGCAGAACGTTCATTTTCACCGTTCAGGGTCACCAACAGTACCTATCAAGTAAGAAACGATTCGGACCACAAGCTTAAACTATGTAGGTCAGACCAGATAGTCTAATAGCTGCTTTTGGCCTTAAAAACTATGAAACTGTCCTCTTGATAGCGTAATTTCTTGTGGTCATTTATGCAGTGTGTATTATATTCAATAGTCTGCATATAGTATTGGTGCAAATATTTTTAAAATAATGCTTTTTTGTTATTTTTTTCAAATGTGATGCCCACTGATCCAACTCAGTCCCTGAACTGACAGCTTGAAGAGCAGAAAAATGGTTTAATGTCGATAAGGCTTGATACAAGTCACACAAAATAGGATTGGAAAACCTGAAATAGAATTTCAGGAAAACCTGGAAAAATAAAAAGCAGTAGGATACATGGAGCTTTTAGAGATGACGGGAAAGTTTCATGGAAAAAAGTATCACTGTTGTGAAAAACTGAAGTTTGAATAATATTTGGTGTGATTTCCAGCCACCTCTACTTACTCAGGCCTGGTTACGTTCACTGCAAGTTGATTTTGAGCCAGTTTACCTATTTACTTTGTACATTAAGTCATACAAGTACCTATCACATTCTTATCTCTTTTCCCACACTCTCTTTGCTTAACTGCTGGATAGTCACTGTCTGATAGTTCTGACGTCTGTGTGGGTAAGCCTCAGATCTCTCCCGTCATCATTTTTCTCTTTTGTTCATTTGGGCATCTCTGCATGCCCTCACGTCCTCGGAGTCGTGTCATGACTCAACACATGCAAACCTGAATTCCTTGAGCCAGATTTTCAGCAGTGTAAATTCCAGCACGCTCATAGTTGCAATAACAAGATAAAGAGTCACGGCTTCTTCAAGAGGTTCTGCCCAAGTCCTTTGCTTTTCTTCTGCTTGCAGCCTTGGCTAATGCCTGCTGTGTCCCTCAGAGCCCGGCCTCACTGACTTCTGGCTTAGGTTAAGCTGTTTCCAAATGAGACAGCACTGGCGTAAGCCTTGGTTTGCTCAGGTGCAAGCCCTCTGTATAGGATATAATTACATTTGTGTGAGGTGTCTTAATGTGGATAGTGGCTGAATTTCCTGGCGTGGATGATAAGAGCTTAGATTTCATCCTTCGAACTTCATCACGTCCCGTATTTTACTTCTTGCAACACTGTTCTCCTATATGAAATAATACTTGATAAAGTAAGGAAAATGATAAAATGAAGTGTGAGACCCCAGTGGGGATGAATTTTTTGGGGTTAGGTTTTGGGGTTTTTTAAGGAAAAAAGTAATTCGATGACCTAGTGATAACTATTGTATTTTATTTAAAAATGTGAAACTGATGGGAGCAGGAACCATGTCATCCTTTGTTTTTCACGTTCCAGCAGCACTGACGGTGTTTAAACAGATAATATTGAAAAAGTAGTTACATTTTCTTGAAATGCAGCATTATGTAGATTGTTGATGTTTTCATAAAGGAGTGTTTTGTCAAGGGCTCTGACCTGGGTATGGGTAGAGCTAGAAATCATAAGTGAAGCAGGTTCACCTGTCCCAGTGCAGCCTGGAGAGTAAGTGTTTATAGCAGAATGATATGAATTGGGCTAGAGAATTTTTGAATCTTTTCCTTTGGGGTTTCCCCCCCTGCCTCTGTTTTTTGAGAAGGGTTTTTCGGGGAGGGTAATTTTTTCTTTAACTTAACCATATTTATAGGAAACAATCGTAAAGAGAAAAAGTAATTTATGACACTCTGGCTTATACACCAAAACCAGAAAGCAACAAAATAGCCATCTTATTACTATTTTCATGGAAGATCATAGATTTTGCCCAGTAATTCCTGTAATAATTCTTTCAGTAGTACTTCATAGAGATATACTGAATAGCTTCTGCAGCTGCTTCTTTTTGCGGTACAGTGTTGTAGCAGGAGCCTCAATACTTACTTCACGTAACCTGTACGTGTGATGGGCTGCTGTGTGCGGCGACACATAGTGCTCCTACGAACACTCGCCGGAGGTAGTTTCTCTGGAATATTAAAGGCCAGAGCAACTCCTGGCCCTTCAGACTGCACGTCTCTGTGATGCTCTGAGATGCTCTGAGGTTGCAACATAGCCCTAGATATGTACCCCTATGAAGCGCTGGCAACGATATCACGTAAATCCCTTACCTAAACCTCATCTTGAATTCAGAGGGGTTTTTTGGACTTGCTCATATCACTGTTCTAAAATGTCTTTGGTCTGATGGTTAGAAACCTTACTTTCCAGTCTAAATTTTAGTCGTATTCAATGTATCTGTGATTATTCTTATTTCATCATTGTTCTCCTATACTGGGGATAGGTGTGCAGACGTGAGCTGTTTTATATGAAGGCTGATGAGATCACTTCCCACCTTCTATTTTCCAAGGGTAAATAAACCAATGCTAACTTAGTTGGCTTTTTTTGCTAGGATCTCCATTTTCCTGGCTACCTTAATAGCTCTTCAGTGTCTTTTGGTTTGAGGTTTGTCTTTTCATTACCTTGGGTTCTTCTGAAATACTGTGTACAATTCTGGTCAGGGCTTTATTTAACTTCACACTTTCTTTTCCCTGTTGAGAATGCCACATCTGCTATGTTCTGACATGTTTTTTCACTTTTTGTCATCCACATCACATCAGGAGATCATCTAAGACAGACATGTATTTATCCTTGACTGTCATTTCCAACCAATGAGTATATAGAAACTTTTGCTGAGCGTGCAGCTTTGTACTTCTATTATTACATGTAATATTTCTGGATTACCCAGCCCTCAAGGTTATTTGGTTCTTCTTGCACAATACTCCTCTGTTTTCCTTTCTATTTATAGTGCCTTCCACCTAAGCGTAAGTATACTACATGAGATCAGTCCTACTGCTTGTGCTCAGGTCATTGGCACAGACTAGCGAGTCTCCTCTAGGCTGATAGTTCTCCTTTCAGCCCAAGCATTGTCATTTTTCTTTTAATTATTTTACATGTTCTTTCTTCAATCCCCATCTTCTCAAGTTTAACTGGTAGATTGCCATATACCGCCATGGCAGAACTCACCTTCTGTAGCCCATCCTGACCGTCTTTTAGACTGCCTTGAACTTCACCTTTACTTTTCCCAGTCAGGGCAGCAGCGTACCAATAACTCCATTTTGGAAAACTACAGAAGAAATTAAATTAAAACACTGTTCTAGATTATCCTTCCTTTCTTTTCTCATATTTGAAATTTACACAGCCTACAGCTATTTAATTAATTATTACCAATACACAGTAGTTAATAATGGCACTTCCATAATAAAAAAGTATCTCATACATAATGTCTGAAGAAGAATTTCAAATCTGATAAACTTGCAAAAGCAATTATAGCTGTGATCTGCTTTTGTAAATGTAGTATCCTAGATTATGTCAAATGAGTTGCTGCGAGCACAGTAGCTTATTTCTCTTCAGGACTACAGTAAGGAGTGTGCATAAGTCTAAGGACAGAACCGAGCTCTTTGGTAGCTATACGTATATGGAAATGTTTCCTTATGGCAGATAATTTATTTGGAAAAGAATATGAGCACAAATGTATATTTAGTTTATAAATGAATTTTATTTGTAGTTTTTGCTGCGAGTCAGACAAGACAAACTTTGGTTTCTGTCTTGTCCGTTGTTTCTCTCCGAGTGATAAGACTGATGGTAGGAAATTTTTCTCTGTATTCCATATTGTTAAGAACTTGTGCTAATGTGTTTCTGCAGACCTGTGGCTGCATATACACAGAGAGGGGACTTGCACAATATGGGCAGTCGAAGGGCTGTTGGACCTAAAACCAACTCCCAAACCTAAATTCAGACCCGATGCTCCCGGGCTTATCTTCCCTCACTTATCCCACCTTCGTATACTTTCATAAGTTAAATACCAAACAGCAGGAAGACTTAAGTATTAAGAGTTTGTTCTGTGTTTGTACAGCGCCTAGCACAGCGGGATCCCAATCATGACTTCGGCCCCTAGATGCTACGGTAATACAAATGATATTATAAGATGAGTTGGTTAACTACTTGCTTACACGTTCCTTTTCCTTCATTTTCTCTCTGCATACAGCTCTAGCATGTCTTGCATGTAAATGACACCTGATTCTGCCTTGGTACTTGGTTCAGTTTTTGTATGAGAACCCCTGTCTGTGGCGGTGTCCATGATGTACGTGCTGAGGAAATAAGTTGAACTCAGAGATTCACATCTGAATTCTGCCCTCCCTCCTTTAAGAAATCGGTTAAGGCACTTTGGCTTCTTGCCTCAGTTTCCTTTTTTATTTTAACAGCCTCTCTGGCACGTTGTAAAGATGGAAAATGTCTGTAAAGTGGTTTGAAAAAATAAAAGAATGCTTTGCCTGAGCGTTTGGGGTTCTTTTTCCCTTGTTTTTCTTCACAATATTGTGTTAAATGATCTTGAGAAGATTTTTTTTAATAGTCTTGGCTAACACTTGAGCATGTATTGTTATCTGGTGGTGATGTTACTTCAGTAATGGCAATTGTTTTTTTTTTTTTCTCCTTCCTCCTAGCTAAAAATGTCAGCGGTGCCGCTCTTGCATTTTCTGTACCCAACGCACCTGGTTGATTACCATCTTGGCCATCCCGTTCTCTTCATGCATGTTTCTGAGTGCATGAAGTTGTGAAGGTTCTTCATGTAACACATTTGTGATGCACCATGTTGCTATATATTCCATCTGTACACTGTTAACATTTCAATGAAGGTGATGTTCCATGCAAATAGAGAATAACAAGGCATAAAAGACAAAAAAAAAAAAAAAAATTTGATTGACGGCAGTAGATAGAGAATACATTTGTCACTTTCTCCATTTATGCCAAGTTTCGACAGACAACTTTAAAAACTATTCTGTTTATTAAAAAAAAAAAAACAAACAAAAAAAAAGAAAAAAAAAAGAAGTAGTACATTTTACCCTCTTTTTTTAAGAACTGTTTTTTGACTCCTCCTTTTACCCTGAGTTCCAGGATTTTGCTTTGGTTCTGGTAGGAATGGTTAGGATTCCCGCTGGCAGCTCCGTTACTGTAAAACAGATTTTTATTACAGCATGTAGATGGACAAAATCACTGATAAATGTGGAAGTGATAATATCTTGGCTTTGTACCAGCTGAAGCCTTCTTAGTTTATTAGTCTATGTAAACTGGAAAAATCTCATCATTTGCTGGCTTAGTCACTTCAGAATTAACTGTCAATGTTCTGGTGAGCCAGCAGCTTCTTTTCTTCTTTTGAGTCTTTACCTTTGCTTTCTTACTATGCTAACTGAAAATTTCTATTGGATGATTAAGCAAAATTAAACATTGTAAGGAACTAAGTGATGATTGAGGGGCAGTTTTTAAAGATTAAAATGGAAGAATAGAGAAAGAGATTTTTATTGCTTTTAGGGTGTACTGTAAATTTTTTAAGGAGGCTTTAAAAAATATAAAATTTAGGTCAAGCTGTAGACCAGTTGTGTGGTTAATATACTGGAGAAGTATTAGGCCTTAAAAGCTTAGTATGAAGAGTTTACTTACTTTACACTGCTGCTGTTGCTTCTCTGGAAATGAATTATGGATACACCAGTTTTCTAATAAGACTCTAACACTTGACCACAGATTTGTTTCTCCCCCTTCAATCTGCTCCTGGTTTCTTAAAACCCTCACGCAGCGTACCGTATCAAGGACAACGTTCTCCACGGCATCACCAACTCGCTTCGGCCCCGACCCGTTGCTGCGAACGCCTGTACGCTGCGCGGGGAATGCTCGAAACACAAACTTCGTAACAGGGACTATTTTTGCTTCCCATATGTTGCTGTGAAAATACATCCTTGCAAGCATTGAGGTTTATTCCCTTCCATTTTTAATAGAAATAAACAGGGATCGGTTACTCTTTATTTTCCTTTGTTAATTGTTCTGTTACCAACAGGGCTAACTGTTTTCTGCAGCGCTGTATAGTGCATGGTATCTCAGTCGATGTCCTTTTTAGCAGTTAACAATTTACAACTCGGCAGCCTGAAGTTTTTAAAATGGGAAAGCTTCCTAATTTGTATCATTTCACCGTTCTGTGTTGATTACTAATCAAAAGCAGTTCTTAAACATTTTGATGTTGTTATAGTGGATGTATGGTAGATGGATTTAAGCTTCTCTGATAATTACTACATGATTTTAAACAATATATATTTAAAATAAGCATCTACAATAAATGTGTTGAGCCATATTAACCTGCCAATGGGATCTGTGAAAAAAGTAATGGCCTCATTATTTTTCTCATTAATTTCTTTACTTTTTTTTGTGAAGCGGCTATAAGTGGCATAACTGTATTTAAAATTAACAAATTAGGTGTAGGGTGGTTTTTTTATACTTCTAACATAGCATGTGGTGTTGACGTATTACTGTAGGCCAAGTTTGTCTTCCACACCAAGACGTGAGGAAATTGTGATTTGTTCTCTCCACCACAATTGAATTATACACTTCTGTCATTTTCGAACACTGCAGTTTACCATGGGACACAGTGTACATATTTCTTGCCATAATGGTAAATGATTGATATATTTAACGATTAATAAATTTGTGATTTCTGCTGACATGGTGCTTGTGTTTTAATTTCCCAATTGATTGCGATTTTTGCATTGGCAAATGTGCAGTGTCTGTTTGAATTAAGAAGTCCGAGACACAGATGCAGTTTCTTATAAGCCAAATTCACAGTTTGAAAACACGCGTGTTTACTTTTGTCATTTGTCTTTTGGTTAGTTCTTCACTGCCTTTCCTAAGGACCTGATTGTACACGGTTTATGCTGTACTTAGTTGAGTGATTTTGCACATACCTTGTATTTATAGGTCCATCTTTAGAAAGGTTTCAGGTAGTTTCCATATTTCTGTAGCTGCCTTGCTGTGCTTCATACGCTCAGCCGGTAACACAAGATGCTGTAAGAGCAGTTATTTTCTGTTGAGCATTGCAGACCATAAAATGCATTCAAGTCCATAAATAATTAGTATTTAAAATAATGTACCAGCTTAAAAGCTATCGTATATGTCTGTAGTGATTTTAGGCTCTCTTATCTTATGCTGAGCCGCAACTAAGAACAGTCTTTTTATACCAGCAGAAAAGAAGGACCGAGGGGGCGGAGGAGAGGAGACAGCTTCCAGCCTTCCCAGGTCATGAAGCGCAGAGCTGGATCATTTCTCCGGTTCTGCGCCAGGGCAGCGTAGTTGCGAGCCAGACCTGTAGCAGCAGCGTTGGTGTGGCAGCGATCCAGGAGTACCGCCTGTGCAAGGGGCGAGAGCGTACTCCTGGGTTCGTCCAAATTTCAGTCCTTCCTTTTGGGTGGCATTTTGCTATGTATTTGTAAACAAAAAGAAAAATAGGAGAGAGCTCAGCGGTTTGGAATGTTTCGGTAAACCCTAGAGGAAGCAAAAGCAGTTTAGTCTGTTGGGAGGTTTTAGATTTTGTCATATCACTTCTACCTACTTTGTTTACTCATTTTTTCCACTAAATGCTATTCCAGAAATCACTTTGACTTCCATTTTAACTGTGCGCCTGCAGTAAGCTGTTTGACAGCAGTGGAATTGCAACTAATTTCAGGTATGTAGAGAAGAAAAGATATCGGTGCATAAAGCATAATGACAAGGAGGCAGGCGGGGAGAACACATTTGCTAAATCTTAGGTTGAAGATTTAGGAGAGGGGCAGGGGGGTTGTGGGGTTTGTTTTCCAATTGTAGTGGATGTCCTTTTATAGCACAAATGTTTTAATATGCTGCCTCCTGGTGGCTTTTTGTAATGATGTTTTCTATTTAGGAGCGCACAGGAAGATGCTATTTTTTCTGAGCAGAAAGGAACCCAATGCTTTCATGCATGACCCTTTTTTCATGTGAGTAAGGAACACAGAATATTTCTAACCCAGAATATTTCAGAGGCTGAAAATGTCCATTTGCTGGGTCTTGAATATACACCATACACATACCTGGAGGAATCAGATTGATTCCATTTTCTAAAAATGGGCTCCAAGGACACAGTTAAGAAAATAAACATCTGTCTCCTAGAGTTGTATATTAAATCTGGAGTTCATTGTGTCAAAGATAAACTTCACTGTGCCTTCAGTGTGCTATTAATCCTTTCTAATGTATCATCTCCTTGGACTGTGTGCTCGCAGAAAACAGAATTACTTCATTCTTCTCAGGGCTTTTCTTTCTTCTTAAATTTGTACAGTCATACTTTATACATAACTCATGTTAAGAAAAGACCATTAGTCAAAAAATTACCTGCATTAGTTAGAGAATTGATGCAAATTGCTTCAGGAGAGTCAGCTTTTCTTCCTAACAAATTATTGGTAAAATACAGGCAGCTGGGGGTGAATGGATTAAGAGTTCAGTGCTGCAAGGTCCAGCTGCTAAATGTCTGGTTCCTGCAGGGAGAGCCACTGTAGCAGAGGCTAGACACACCTGTACAGGAGCATGGGGAGATTTTGATCCCCATGGGACAGGAGACTTACCCATCCTGAGGACTTGTCTAGGCCTCACATGAAAGGAACCCTACGTACAGCAGACGAGAAGCCTTTCCTCTCTTCTCCTCCCTCTCTTGCACAGATACCCGTGGCTGAGCACAACAGGTTGCAGGATCTGCTCCCAAGAGAGCATGCATGTAAAATGAGGACAGCGCAGCCATTCTGCATGCTCATATGCTACAGAAGAAGAGCGTAAGGCTGCTTGTTTCCAGCACTTTCTTGTCCAGACTCTGAGCCCACATGAAAGGCACTGCAGACAGTAAGTTTGGGGAAGAGGAGAGTATTTAATCACAGAGTGTGAGGGGAGGAGAATCAATACAAAAAAGACAAGCTGATAGAAAACAGGGTTTACAAGGCAAAGAGATACAAGGTCAGTATTTCTGTATTTACAGAAATATCATATTCTTTCTTTAACGATACTGCTGGAACCCAGCTGTGGGGCTGGACCGTCTTATGAACTAACTGGAAATTTGGCCCATTAACTTTTTTCATAACATCCTCTAATTAGTTAACAAAGTTACATAGTTGGATGTGGCAAGTGGTTGGGACAAGGTTGCTTCCCTTAAAATAGCAAGGGCTGAGTCTGCATAGCCACAGAATATCCTCTGAAATTTGCATTTAATTGCAGCGTAGACTTTATCAGGAATCTGACACACCTCATGACAGCTAAGGGCCATAATTACTCACTTCTGCTATTCCCTGAACTCAGCCCATAGTGAAAAGATGCTGCCTCATGTCAGGGCAGAAAAATCAGCAGCACATATCAGAGTTCCCTGCTCACCGTCGGGTATTTCCCAGTGTCCTAGCAAGCTGGTACAGGAGGAGAGGGGAGCAAGGTTAATTAATAAACAGCCAGCTGCATTAAGAGAGAGTCCATGGCAAACAAAACATCCCTGAGCTGGGAAGGAACAGACCGGTCCGCTCTTTCACCACTCCTTTTCCCACCCTTCCCAGGCATTCAGTGTTGGCTCTCCCAGAGGACAGCTGCCCAGAACCAAGGCACTGACAGCCACAGATCATAAAGTAACTCATGTAGTCAAGGGACCACACTAGCAAGCAATCAGCCTGATAGTAGAGGTAAGAGCCCATGTTGGTGTGCCTGACAGCTCATTTTATAAGCAAAGTTATTGCTGAACACTGGTACCTAAACAGAAGTCAAACCCTTAATAAGGATGGAGGAGTACTCCCAAGCATACACCTCTGTCACATTACAGCAAGACATCAACTTAAACACCATATAAAGCTGTCGCCATGTCTGAAGTCCTGGAGAGGGGGTAGGTACCAGAACAAGGAGCAAGAGTTCAGCTCCAGGACTAATGGCAGAATTAAGGGTGCTTCCAGTTTCAGTGAAGAAAATAAGTATACTTAACATATTTGTGAAAGAAGATGTTCATGGACTATTGAGCTAGTGCCTCCCTTGCACAGGTCATTTGGGGGGATTATCCTAGAATGAAGTAACTGCAAAGATGAGATGTCAACATTGTATAGACGTGGTGATGCTGTACTGGTGGTAGTGCCTACTGACGCATTTTTAGCAGGTGTTCTCTTCTGGTTGATGTACCCGTGTGCTTCCTATGGTGACTTTCTGAATCTGGCAGCCACTACTTCAAACACCCTGTACCACAGGATTCCCAAAGAAATCCCAGCATGCTCTGGTAGGTGATGGATCTGCTGGGAGTTTTATGGAGTATAAGCAAAAACGGCAGGAGCCCCAGAGGCTGGCATAGGAGGCAGCTGATGATCTGTGCTACCATTACTTGCGAAGTGACAGAGGATGTTACAGGCAAGAAGCATCACTCTGATGGGTGTCACAGAAACTCCAAATTGTGCCTGGAGTGAAACAGGTTGAACAGAGTTTCACAAAACCCCAGTGTAAGGGCTGGTAGGTGCAGGGTGAGATTTGGCACTTGAGTTTTCCCTGGTGCTCCACGTATCCCTGGAACGTGCCTTGACCTTGTCTGTCAGCAGTGTCCTCCTGCTCTGCAGGCCTGTCCTTCCTACCCCAGGCACTCCTGACTCTCCTGTGATGCCCTATTAACCCATCTCTCCCTGAACTATCAGTGTCCTGTTTTAACACAATTCCCTTCCAGCGGCTCTCCTTGCACAGCTTCTGTGCTGTGTTGGGTTTGAGCTTTATTTCTTTCCCTTGTCAGAAAAATCTCTGCCCTGAAAGCAGTTTTCACCCTCTCTGTACATCTCCTTGCACCCCCATATTTGTCTTCTGAGGCTTGTACATGATGCCTCTGCCTCTCACTGCCCTGAAGCAGGGATTCATTTGGCTGGCAATGGAGAAGGATCAATAGTTCTAAAGTAGGTTACTTAAATTCAAGCTGTATTACAGTATAAAGCTGTGACACTGTTGATAATTACAAAGTGCCCTTAATTTAAAAAATACCAGCTTTATCTCAGCACCAATAGTTTCTAATCTAGGAACATGGACAGGCTCCACAGAACAGCCTCAAAACCCCGTCGCTGGACACTTCCAGGAGGGTGGCAGGAGCACAGCACTGATCTGGCTTTGGAGAGCATGGTGTGGCCCTGCTCGGGGGTGATGGCAACAAGACAACGAGAATAAACCACATAAGTGGCCCTGAGAGCAGAAGGCAGCTTTCCTTCTCCCCCCGGGGCCCAGAGCACCGGGTTACCGGCTGCTGCCGAGGAGGAGAGACCCAGCTGCCCCGGGGGTGCTGGGCAGGAGCGATAAAAAGCTCAGCCTTGAAAGAGGAAAGGAAAAAACCAAAGCCAAAACAACACGTATGTGGGAAAAGCCTTGTTTACATCCCACTATATTATCAAAATTTCAAATTATCCAACCACTGTATTATCAAGCCAGGATAAAAATACTATCAGAAGTGCTTCTTTTTCTTCTAGTAGTTCAAATCAATACTACACTAACAGAGGTAAGGCTTAGGGAGCTTAACTTTCTTTAAAGTGGCATACAGATATTCTTTTAGCTTTGATCAAAAGGAAATATGGTATTACATTTTAGTAAATTAGGAAGGTGATTTATTAATTCAGAAATAGTTTAGAAAGCAGATTAGTGACAGGTGATCTGTTTGTTCTAGGTGAAGAATGAACAGCTTGGCTTTCTTTTCTGTCTCCTAGGAGCTGCCTGAACACACTAACTTACACTTTTTAGAGCACTTTGACAGGGACCTGGAAGACACAAGGAGGAGTTTTTGCACTTTTTCATTCAGGCCAGGACTCTGAGCCTCAGTGTCCCTTGTGCAATGTCGGTGCCATCACGACTGAGTGAGTATTCGAGGCAGCATTTCTCTGGGTTTTTTTGCACTGGAAAATAAGTAGGAAAGGATCTAGTTTGTGTTTCAATGCAGCTCAAAGCAATTGTCAAAGTCTCCCTAATGACAACAGCACAAAGGGTCACTTTCCCTGGGCACCTGGCATCAGAAGGTGCCACAAAAGCTGAAAAAGGCAATGAGGATTAACACAAAGCTGAGGGCAGGACACATGACAAGTCTCCTCACCCAAATAAATGGATGCATTCCACAACTTCAATATGTGAGCAGATACAAAAAGCAAAGGCTTAGAAGTCCCCAGGTGATGCTGTGCTGATCTCTTCTTCATAAGGGGTTTCTCAAGATCATGACCCTGAGGTGCACTGAGAGGCAGCATAGGCAAATATTTACTCTCTCCTCTGTAGTTAAAGAGGGGATCTTTGTGGTGGAGTCTTATCACATTCACACCTTTCCATAACCACTCTTTCCCAGTTAAGACCAGCTCTTCACACACAACAAGGCAAAGCTACTTCAAATCCCACAAGTCCTATACAAGGTCAGGGACTAACAGTCACCTCTGCAGATGCCAGTGCTGGCACCCCCAAGCCATTACAGCTGGGGGAGCAGCAGCCCAGAGCCATACCCAACGCACCGAGTGCTCCCCAGCACACCATGTAACTCTAAGGCTCTTATATGCGTGCTGAGCTACAGGACAGGGTTCCTGCCCCTCTGGAGAGAGGGCAAGGGCACCTTTTAAATGAGCAGCAGGAAACAAGGGGGGGGGGTAAAACAGTCTGGACTTACATCCCCACATCCAGAGCAAGAGAAGAAGCTCCGGGGCTCTGTCCTCCACTGGAAAAAGCATCCCTGCTCTCAGGGGGCTCCCACAGCCCCACTCCCTGGGTGCAGGGTGCCAGAACAGCCCTTTTAGCTGAGCCGGCCTTCAACAGGTAACAGAAACCCTGCCAGAGATGAGGAGAGCGGGAGCTCCGCCGTAACGCTGGAGCCAGACTGAGCATTTGCCCTGGCTGCACAACCAGGGCACGCCTGGGGTCTGCTGCCTTCGTACAAGCCAGCAGCACGGCAACGTTCATCGCGGGCCTGTGTTTTTACAGATCAATTAAAGCATTTGCACATTTACATGTAGGTAGGCAAGAACCTGAAACCTCTCCGACAGCCTTTAACAGAACAAGTCTGTCCCCTTCCTATCCCCCAGTTTCTCTGCAACGGTAAAAGCGGGACCGCTGTTTTGGAAAGTCAAGTTAAAGAGTTAATTCAAATGAACTTTTTTCTCCAGACAGCAGAGGTCATGCCTGGGATGTAAATGGCCCTTCATTTAGCAAAAGACAAAACTTGAAAATGAAACAGCCAGACCCTCCCACCTGAATCCAACCTGCCTCACAGGGTATGCTGTAGAAAGAACATGCTCCAGCCATGTTTTGTCAGCCAGGAGAAGAAAGAAAAAGCCACACGAAGACACACACTGCCAGTAACCCAGCTCATGCAGGCAGATTACAATAAAACTGGGGACAAACACACTTAAACCTAATGACAGCAGGAACCCAGAGCCCCCCCACACGCACACACAGCCCCCCAGTACCTGAGCAGGGGTCCAAGGCAGCCCAATAACGCTCCCCAAGCAACAGCAGGGGGAAAAAACAACAGCAATAAAACACCAAGGCTCACAAGAAAACCCAAGGATTCACAACACAGCCCCCAGCAAAGTGAGAACCCAGCCCCTGGGCCGGAGCTTAAATACCGAGCGGGGCCAATGGGGAAGGGCGTGTGGGTGGTGGGGCTCCAGGTGGGGCCGCCGGGTGATGGGGGCCTGGTGGGGCCCTTCCGAGGCCTCCGGCCGCGGCTGGAGCCCGGCAGCTCCGGCAGCTCCACGGGCATCCCCAGCGCTGGCTTCCCAGCAAGGCCGTCGGCATCCTTCGGAGCGAAGGGCGAGGCAGAAACCCCGTCTCCGTTTCGGAGGTGCCAAAGCGTCAGACCCATTTAAAATCATAAATGCGGCAGAAACGTTGTCAGCTGTTCCAGATCCGGGACCCGTCCCAAGCACATGAAGGGCAAGTCCCAGGCCGTCCGGATTTGCGGCGGCGGCACGGCCGGCTGCGGCAGGGCCGAGGGGGTCTCGATGGATGCTGTATAGGGACGGGAGCATCAGTCTCACGCTGAGACCAGGTCCGTATAGTTTGTTACACGCCTCAGAATACATCGTGAGGCTTGCAACAGTCCCGCCTGGCCTGACGAAGGAGACAACTCATCTGAAATGTGAAACAGCTCCCTCAAAAGAAGCCTTTTCTGCCAGGACAAAACTGCCGTGTCCCTGCTGGGCTGGAAGCGCTGCTTGCGCGCGTGTGCGTCCGCTGCGATGTGCTGCTGCCTGGGGCACGGGGGCTGCACCGGCAGAGCAGGATTCAGGTTTGTGTCCTTGCGGTCTCGTTGCTGCCGCGCCGTCCCGTTTCTGCTCCTCCTCTGAAAGTCTTTGGGTTGCTAAAGGGGCAGGCGCCGCGCCGGAGGTGAACTCTGCTGGGGCTCGCGGTTACAGGCTTGGTTTTGTTCTCGTAGGTCCTGGAGCGGGCTGTGGCATCGCTGCTGCGTGGGGTGTCATCGTGGGCGACGGGAGAGCCTCGGAGGACAACGGTCCCCTCTCCTCTGTACACCGGAGCAAGCGCTCCCCAAATACATCCAGCTCCGGGTGAGTGCTTTTGCTTTTAGCCTCACGTAACGCGCGCGCGTGTGTGTGTGAGTTGCAGGTTGCCTGGACCGAACTTTAGACCCAGTGTGAGGCCGTGGTTTATCAAGCCAAGGAAAGCGAGAGCGAGTTAGTCACTGGGTGGGATAAGCAAAGAGTACCCCCAAATCCCTTTCACGGGGGACTTTTTCAGCTTGAAAGAAATGCTCCCTTGCGAACTCTGAACTCTGGGTGAAGCCAGCGAGACCCCTGGCGTGGTGATGCTGGCTGGGTGTGGGCAAACACGCTCTGACCCGCGCGGGCAGGGAAGGAGCGAGCCCTGGGAAAGGTTTCTGCGCCGGCATTTCAGAAACCGATCCGGCCAGCTTTTACGCTGCGTGCTCTCCTTCCTCCCGCTGTGCCGTGACTGCCCTTTCCCTCCATCTTTTCTGAGATGAGAATTTAAAAGGAAACTATTTGTGGCTACAGTGATTTTCTATAGGCAGAGACGACAGCTGTAGCTGGAGATTTACCGTGAGTCGAAACCCCAGCTGGGCCATCACGTCCGTAGACGTGGAGCGCTCACGGACGCTGCGTGCACCCAGACGTAGCGCGCGCACTTGAAACCAGGGCCGACACCGACTCGACGGGAACTTCACAAGCCCGTGGTTAAGTCCCGGTCTGATTGTCGGGCTCGGGGAAGGTTTGTAATGATCCCAAGGGCGAAATTAAGACACAAGCGAGGTCCTATGCCGCCAATCAGACATTTTATTGGGTAAATATGAAAGAGTAAAGCGATAGGAAAGGCAGGCAATATTAGGAGGAAATTAAGCAAGCCTTCAGAGAGATAAGCAAAGGATAGTCACCACCATGGATCCGATAGTCACCACCACGGATCCAGCGGCTTCCCGTTGGTCCTCAGTCTTCAGTTTTTCGGTGGCGGATGGCCACACTCAGGTTTCGCTGTGCCGTCTTTTATCTGGTGTTGGAGAGGGAGTTTGCCCTCTCGGTCCCCTTTGGCTACCCAGGGCAACATGAGGGACCCAACACATGCACATCTAATTTATTGCTGGTGGGGCAAGCAGCCTGGCCCGGGTACCAGCTGGTGTCCTGTTCTGGGTGGTGCCTGAGAAGCCAAAGAACGGCCTGCTGCCTCAGCAAGTTTGCACAGCTTTCCTTGCCAGATGGTGGTACTTGATAAGCCAAAGAGTGGTCTGCCCTGGGGTCTTATCAGACAAAAGAGTGGTCTGCTGTCCGGTCTCATCAGATAAACACACACAAGCAAGCTTTAGGACGGATAGACCATCGGAGCTCCACACGCCGGCGCGTCCGCTCCCGCCCGGAGACTGGGTCGACGTCGGGTCCTGAACTCGGAGCCGCTGACCGAGGAGTGGACAGGACCTTTCCCGGCGTTGCCGACAACTTACGCGGCTGCTAAAGTCGGGGGCGAAGGACCCTGGACGCACTATTCCAGGGTCAGGAAAGCTCCTGCGCCGTGGATAACAGAATCATCTCCTCCGCTTAAACTGACATTGAAGAGACAGGACAGAGAAGGCAGATAAAATGTTCATCTGCGTTCTGAGTGTCACCCTACTTTGGATTAAAACAGAGGCCCGGGAACCTAATTCACACGTACAATTCACGTCAGAGGTAGCTAAAGTATCAGCTTACGTTCTTGTTGGGTCTGCACTGAAATGCCAAGGCAATCGAAGCGGGGGTATCTCTAATTGGCGCACCTCTTCCTTCTGGAATTAATCGGGCCGACCCGAAAATGTGGCAAGGTACCAGATGAAGCAAAAAGCCACCATCCGGTTTTCCGGAATTAGAAGGAAACACATTGAATTTTACCTGGAATGGCACCGTCCCTCCATGTGTCTGCGTTGCAGGTCATGGCCCTTTTATAGGAAATTACCCATCTTGTAACGAGTCTCCTTCCTTAAATTTTACCCAAAATTTGACAGACTCCTTCCATCTCCTTAATTACCCTGGGCTCCCCGCTCCGAAAGGAACGGGTCGGTACCGGCTGTGCGGGAGCCCAGCTCGCAAAGTGTTGCCTCTGGGGTCGGGAGGGCCCTGTGCGCTAGGAGCCCTCGTCCCGAAGATGACCGTGACTGACAAATTGTGTGAACGAGGAGCTTTTCTTAAGCGGAACCAAAGGTCGTCAAAGCTGCTAGCTGAGCGACCTGCTGGCTTGCATAGCTTTGCTGGGTGGCTTATCCCGGCCCTCGGAGCTGGCGAACTGGGGACGGCAATTGGGAATATATCTGCGGCGCTAGAAATCGGAGAGAACAGGGCTGCAGACGCCGTACAAGCGTTACAGGCCGAGGCACCTCGTTTACCCAGGTAGCGCTGCAGAAGCGGATGGCCCTTGGTCTGTTCCTCGCCTCGCAGGGAGGTGTCTGTACGATAACCAGTACCAGCTGTTGTGTCTGTGCGGATCGAAGCAGCAGCATCTCTGCAGGTGTAGGAGAGATTTGGACTCGGACTAAGATTTTACAGCAGGTAACTAAGGATGGTGCATGTTGGGGTGGTGAAGAAATGCTGCATAAAGTTACCTCCGGGCTGCCCGATTGGACACGGTTAAAGAATCTGTTTGTGTTAGTAATACTGATAATCTGCATGGGTATCATAGCCTGTGCCTTCATACGGGGTCGTGCCTGCATTTCCAATCCGTCTGTCCGTCACAGCAGATACATTTGAGGCTGGAACTCTGGAAGAGATGCAACCCTCGGAAGAAAAGGGGGGATCGATACCCAGCTGGGGCATCACGTACGTAGGCGCGGAGCGCTCGCAGACGCTGCGCGCACCCACACGTAGCGCACGCCTGGCGCGTGCACGCGCAGAACGCACCCCGCACGCCGACGTGCCGTTGGAAATAGTTTCTGAAGCTGAGCAGAAACAGTGACTTTGCAATTAGCAAAACTACTAAGCACTTGTGCCTTGGGAAGGGAATTTGGGAGGGAGCTAAAAGACAGGAAAGCGTTGGTACACGTAACGAGCTGCGGACACCCGAGGGCTCTGGCCTTTGAGAAGAGCCGACAGACCGACCACAGGGAACGTCTTGGCACCGAGACCGGACGGTGGCCAGAGAAGCGTGAAGTTTGGCAAAACTGCAGGAAACGGGGCAGAGGTGAGCGCGGCGAGGGGAGGTGGCGACCCCCAACTCCCTTCAGGACCGAAAAGGTTCGCCCCCGCCGCCCGAAAGGAGCGCGCGTGCGCGTTTACGTAGCGCGCGAGGCTAATGGAAATACGGCCGAGCGTGAGCCAGGTGGCCGAGGCGGCCAGCGGCCGCCGGGCTTGGCTCAGGAACAGCGTGGCCAGCAGGGCCGGGGCAGGGAGCGTCCCCTGCGCTGGGGGGACGTCACCGTGCCGTCACTGCCCGACGTGTCCCTGACGTCGGCCGGCTCCTCGTCAGGCGATGACGACCTGCAGAGCCCAGGCCTGCTGCAGCGCTATTGGCTGCTCCCGCCGCCGCCGGCAGCGCTGATTGGCCGCGCCGGGTGGGGCCGCCCGTGGCCGAGGCTCGAAGAAGCCCCGGGGCGCAGTACCGCCGTGCGCCGCCAGGGGGCGCCGCTGCCGCGGGCCGGGCCGGAGCGGCGGGCGCAGGGAGCGGCGGGGCGGGGGGTCCCGGGCGGGGCGGGGGCTCCGTGCCGTGGCCGGGCCCCGCCGGGGGCCCCGCGGGCGCCGCCGTGGCCGTGGCGGGCGCTGAGCGGGGTCGGGGGCGGTCGGGCCCGGGCGCGGCCCGGGGAGGGGGCGCCCGGTGCCGGGCGGGGCGTGCGGGGGAGCCCGGGCGGGGCTCGGCGCCGCCCGCGCTCCTGGCCCGTCCCCGGCGGGGGCGAAAGCGGCCGGGGCGGGGCCGTGCCCCCGTGCGGGCCCCGGGGGCTTCGGCGTGGGGGCCCCGGCCGCGGGCGCTGCCGTGCGTGGGGGCGGCCGGGGCCGGGGCCGGGGGCGCGGGCGGCTCCGCGGCGAGGCCGGGAGCGGCGCCGGGGGGGCGCGGGGTGGAAGTAACGCGGGTTCGGGGCCGGTTTGCGGGTGCCCGGCCCGCGGCCGGGGGCGGTGCGGGGCTGCCGGGGCGGGGGGGGCTCCGCAGAGCGGGGGCAGGGAGGCTCCTCGCTGGCGGGGGGCAGCTCGGGGCGTTTTGGTTCCCTTTGGCGCGACGCAGCGCGTTGCCTCCTGCGCCCGCGAAGCTGCTGACCCGTCCCGGTGGGCGCTCGCCGGCCGCGGGTTGCGGTTCCGCTGTAAGGTTAAAACTTGGGAGCAGAGGCTGGAGTTTTGCCTGGGCGCAGCACGCGTTGTGCGTGCGCCTCGGCTTTGACCGCGCTTTTCTGTCTGCCCCCGAGCAGGGAGCGGTTTGTTGCCCCCCGTCCCTCTCCGAGCCCTTCCCGCCCGCCGGCCTGGCCCCGCGGTCTCTCAGCCGCTGGGTTTGGCCGGGAGCCCTCGCGTTTTGCTGGAGTAAAACCAGTTTCGCCTCATGCCGAAGTAAAACCAGCTGGAGGAGGGCCCGGCCCTGGACACGCGGACTTTGCTGCGGGTGAGTGGGCTGTTCCCCCGTGGGGGCCCGGCGGGGGCCCGGTGACTTCCCCGGCGCGTTTCGGCACCGACCCTCTCCGGGGGCAGCGGCTGCGGGGCTGGGGGTCCCCGGCAGCTCCCGATTTCAGCCGCGGGCTCAGCCCCCGCTCCAGCCACGACCTGGCGACGGCGCAGAAGCTGCGGAGGGGCCCCGGCACCCCCGCCGGCAGACCGCGCACGCCTGCCCGCGGCCCGCGGTGGGTGCGAGCGCTCCCCGGGAAAGCGGGGTTTGCCTGCGGGGACGGGTCGCGCTGCCTGCGGGGACCGGCACGGGAGGAGGCACCGCGGCCGCGCAGACGAGGTCGGGGGCGGCCGGGCTCCTCCGACGGGGCGGTCAGGCGGGGGGACGCGTCTGCACCGGGGGTCCCTGGGCACGGGGAGCTCCCCGGGCGTCCCCCAGCAGGGCGGTTGGGGGTGGCCCTGGGCTCCAGGTGAAGGCATTGTTTTACTTAAACCCTTATTTTTTAGCTCAAAATGGGCTGTGGTGGGAGCAGAGGCTGCTTCAGGGATCCGCACCAGCTCCTGCAGCCCTGTTGGTGAGACGGTGAAGCCGGCCTGGCCAAGCATGGGCAGCAACAGCCGTCCTGGTGCCGCCAGTCCCTCGGGAGGTGTTGGGGACACCGGCTATGCCGTATGGCTGGGCTGATGCCTGGGGAAGGCTCATCCTGGTGCCCAGGCGAGGTGCGCAGCCCCGAGGCGACGAGCACCGGGGGACACCGGTGGGGAGGCTGTGCCCAGTGAGGTGAGTGCCCCGAGGCGGCGTGGCAGGGGCTGCGGGACGTTTCTGGGCTGCTCTGAGCTCCACATGAAGGTATTGTTTTACGTAAAACCTTATTTTTTAGCTCAAAATGGGCTGTGCTGGGAGCAGACGCCGCTTCAGGGAACCGCACCAGCTCCTGCAGCCCTGTTGGTGAGATGGTGAAGCCGGCCTGGCCAAGCATGGGCAGCACCAGCCGTCCCGGTGCCTCGGGAGGTGTTGGGGGCACCGGCTATGGCATATGGCTGTGCCGATGCCCGGAGAAGGCTCATCCCTGCACCCAGGCGAGGAGCACAGCCCCGAGGCGACGAGCACCGGGGGACGCCGGTGGGGAGGCTGTACCCAGTGAGGTGAGTGCCCCGAGGCGGCATGGGGGGGACTGCGGGACGTTTCGGGGGGCCGTGGCTGTGAGGGACGTTTGGGGAGGTGGGAGCGGGCGCTGTTGGAGTCTGGCCCAGACCCCGCTGGCACTGGTGCGGTGCTGGCCCCGGCCCTGCTGGAGTCGGTCTGTGCCGCCGCTGCTGCGCAGGGCGGGTGGGTTTTCAGCCAGATCCTGGCTCTCGCCCACCTTTCCGGGGGGAAACGGGACGTTTCTGCTGCCCCGTCCCCAGCTCTCCCTCCTCTCCCATCTCGGGGGTGCGGTGCGGGGCTGCTGCTGCCGAGGGGCCGGGCAGAGCTGCAGCTCCGGGGCTCTTTGGGCCGGGCCGCACTGCCGGGAGCTGGTTGTGCCATGTCTCTCCCTGCGCAGGGACGGACAGACGGACGGACAGAGGAGCCCCAGCCACGCCGGGAGCCACCTCGAAGAAGCCGGGCTGCCTGCGCCGAGGCCGACGCTGCCGCCTGCCCTGCGCCTGGCTGGGGACAGCCCTGCCTGCGCCCGCCCGCAGGCGCTGCCGGGGCTGCGCGGCTCCAGGTCGGTTCTTGGGGCCCCTGGGTTTTGGGGTCCAGCTCGGTTTGGGCCCCCGTTTGTTTGTGTGTGTTTGTTTTGGTTGTTGGTTGGGGCTCCCCTTTGTTTCAGCTCCCGCTCGTGCACGGCTCCAGTTGAGTTTTGGCTCCAGCTCATTTGCGGTTCCTGTTTGTTTCTGTACCAGTTGGTTTCTGTTCGGCTCCAGCTCATGGGTGGCTCTGGTTCCGCTGCAGCTCCAATTCCTTGCGGCTCCAGCTCATGGACGGCTCGGGCTCGTTTCAGCTCCGGTTCGTTGTGGCTGCAGCTCAGTTGCGGATTCTCAGGTTGGTGGTTTCTGCCCCTGTTTTGTTTCGGGCCCAGCTTGTGGACGGCTCCAGCTCGTTCGCAGCTTCAGGTCCCTGTTTCTGCACCCTTTCTTTCCAGGCCCAGCTCCTGGACGGCTCCAGTTCAGTGCTGGCTCCAGCTCCTTCTCCTCTCCAGTGCAGTCTCATCTCCAGCTCGGTTTGCTGCTTCAGCTCATCTTCAGCTCCAGCTGATTTTCACATCCAGTTTCTCTGCGGCTCCGGCTCGTTTCCGTCTCCAGCTCGTGGACGGCTCCAGCTCCTCCTTGGTTTCATCCCCAGCCCATTGCAGCTTGTGCTTGTTGAAACCATCTTGGCTTTGGGCAAGGCCGTAATCGATCCCTGTCAGAACCGTACGTGCTCTGAGTGTGGACCAACAGAAGAAGAAGCAGCAGCCGGGCTGCCTGCGCCAAGGCCGACGCTGCGGGCTGGGGACAGCCCTGCCTGCGCCCGCCCGGCTCCAGGTCGGTTCTTTGGGCCCCTCTGTGTTTGGGGTCCGGCTCAGTTTGGGCCCCCGTTTGTCTGTGTGTGTGCATTTTGTTTGTTGGTTGGGGCTCCCCTTTATTTCAGACCCAGCTCCAGCACATTTGTTTCTCCTCCTGTTTCAGCTCCAGCCCACGGACGGCTCTGGGAAGTTGCAGCTCCAGTTCATCTGCGGCCCCAGTTCATCTGCACCTTCAGCTCCAGCTCCAGTTCAGTTTCATCTCCTCCGGCCCCAGCTTCTCAATTCCAGCTTGTGCTTGTTAAAACGATCTTGGCTTTGGGCAAGACGCTGCTGGGACTGCGTGGCTCCAGCTCAGCTCCAGGTCAGTTGTTTGGGGTCCAGCTGGGTTTGGGCTCCTGTTTGCTTTGCTTTGCTTTGTTTGTTGGTTGGGGCTCCCCTTTGTGTCAGGCCCGGCTCCGGTTCAGTTTTGGCTCCAGCTCATGGACGGCTCCAGCCTGTCTGCAGCTTCAGGTTGGCCGCTTCTGCTCCAGTTTGTTTTCAGCTCCAGTTCCTCTGCGGCTCCAGCTCATTTGCACCTTCCAGTCATTTCTTTCTGCCCCTGTTCATTTCAGGGCCAGCTCATGCACAGCTCCCGTTCAGTTTTGGCTCCCGTTTGTTTCTGTACCAGTTGGTTTCTGCTCTGGTTTCAGGTCCAGCTCCTTTGCAGCTCCATTTCATTGCGACTCCAGCGCATGGACGGCTCTGGACAGTTTCTGCTCCAGTTCACCTGTGGCTCCAGTTCGTTTCAGGCTGGAGCTGTCCATGAGCTGGACCTGTTTGCAGCTTTGGGTTGCTCTTTTCTGCTTCTGTTCATTTGCAGTTCCTGTTTGTTTCTGCTCTGGTTTCAGGTCCAGCTTGTGGATGGCTCCAGTTCATGGACGGCTCTGGGAAGTTTCAGCTCCAGTTCATCTCTGGTGCCGGCTCCAGTTGGTCTCAGCTCCAGCTTATTTGTGGCTCCTGGTCCAGTCCAGTCTCATCTCCAGTTGGTTTTGGGCTCCAGTTCCAGTTGGTTCCAGCCCCAGCTCCTCTCCAGCCCCTTGCAGCTTGTGCTTGTTAATGCGATCTTGGCTTTTGACCAGGTCGTAAATCAATCACTGTCAGAACTTGCATATGAATAATAAATGTCATAACTGTACGCCCAGTGTCTGGTTACTGATCAGTCACCACTCCGGGGGGGGGGTACATGCCTCGAATAAAGACTGGACGCGCGCAGAGGGGGAGAAAAGGGCTTTTCGCCCCAGAGACTATCTCAGACGTTTAATTCGGCCTGGTGCATGCCAGCCTCCCGCGCTTCGGGGACCCCCGCGACCGGACCCCCGCCTCCGGCAGGGGCCCACGCACCGCGACCGGACCCCCACCTCCGGTGGGGGCCCACGCACCCTGCCCACCCCCCAGCGCCCGCCCGCCGCCCCCCGCAGCCCCGGCCCCAGCCCCGGGTTTGGCCCCAGAAACAGCCGACGGGGGCTCCGTTTCTGGGCCCAAACCCCCAGGCCTCTGCCCCAGCCCCGCGCAGCAGCACCGGGGCTCCCCCCCGACCCCGGCTCCGCAGCCCCGCGCCCCCAGCCCCGCGGGTGGTGTCAGGGAGCCCGGCAGCCCCGGCGGGCTCGGGCGGTGCTTGGGAACTGGCCGGGGGGACCCGCGGGCGGGCCCGGCCCCGGGGGGCCGCGTGTGGAGCGGGCGGCGACGACGGCGGGGGGCGCCGGGCTCCGGCCCTCCGGGCTTTATTCCCCGGCGCCCCGAGAAACGCGGCTGCTCCGCGGAGCCACCGCCAGCGCGGCCGCCGCCGCCGCCCCGAGAAACCCCGGCCCCGAGAAACCCCGCTCCTTCCCCGCCGCCCCGGCCCCGCTGCTCGGCCCCGGCCCCGGCCTCTCGGGCCCCGGCTCCGCCGCCCCCGGCTGCCCCGGCTGCCCCGGCCGGGCCCCGCGGGCCGAGCCCCCCGCGCCTCACCTGGCCCCGCCGGGGGAGCCCGGCCCGGCCGCTGCCGCCCCGGGGCCGCGGGCGGCGCCACCGGGGGGGAGCGAGAAAAGGGGGCGCGCGGCGGCCGCCGGGGCTCAAATCTGCTCGGCCCCGCCCCGCGCACGCGCCCCGGCCACCGCGCGCCGCCCCGCACCTGGCACAGGCCACGCCCCGCGCACGCGCCCCGGCCGCCGCCCGCCGCGCACCTGGCGCAGGCCCCGCCCCCTCGCGTCCGCACCTGGGCCAAGCCCCGCCCCCTCGTTACGGACCACGCCCCCTCGTTACGGACCACGCCCCCTCGTTACAGACCACGCCCCCTCGTCCGCCGCACCTGCGCCAGGCCACGCCCCGCGCACGCGCGATCAGGCCCCGCCCCTACGGCCCCGCCCCGCGCACGCGCTTCCTCCGCCGCCGCCGCCGCCGCCAGACGGGCGCCGTTACCGATCGTGGCGGACGCGGGCAGCGGGGCGGGGGCTTCTGCGGGGCGGTGTGGAGCCGAGCTCGGGGCCGGTGAGGCCGGGCTGGGGCCGGGAGTGGGGCCGGGCCTCGGCCTCGGCCTCGGCCTCGCGGGTGCGCGGAGCCGGGGCCCTGCCGCTGCCCCCGGCCGCTGCCCGCCTCTCCGCGGGCGGGCGCGGAGCGGGGCCCGGGGCCCGAGGACCTCGGCAGCGCCTTGGGCCCGCCCTCTCCCGAGCCGGCGGAGCCCCGAGCCCGGCCTCGCCGGCCCCGTCCCGGCGCCGGGGCGGGAGGAGCCGCGCTCCGGGGCCGGGCCTCGGCGGCCAAGTCCCGCGCTGCCCGCTCCTGCCCGGGGCTGGGGGGGCTCCGGGCTCCGGGCACGGCCCCGCCGCGGGGGAGCGGGGCTCCGCCGGGGCCGGGGCCCGGAACGAAGCGGCGGCGGCGCTGAGGGAAGGCGGGAAGGGCCGGCGGCTCCCGGGGCCGGGCCCGGTGCGGGGTGCGGGGGCTCCGGCGGGCACCGGCGGCCCCAGCCCGGCCTCGGAGGGGAGCCGCGGGGCTCCGGGCTGAGCCCAGCGCCGGGGCTCGGCTGCAGGCCCCGAGGCGGGACTGGGTCGCTCTGCGTCAGCCCCGGCAGTGGCCACGGGAGCCCGGTTCCGAGCCCCAAATCGCAGCACGGGGGCTCTGCTGCGGACACCCGGCACTGGCCACAGGAGCCCGGTTTGCAGCCCCCCGCAACGCAGGGCTCGGTCGGTCTCTCTCAGCTCTCACACTGGCCCCATGAGCCCGGTTTGAACACTCCAAAACACAGGACTCGGCCTCTGTTCCCCCGCCCCACAAGTGGCCCCATGAGCCCGGTTTCCAGCCCCCCGCAACGCAGGACTGGGTCTCTGGCTCTGAGCTCAAACACGCAGGACTTGGTCTCTCCTTGTGAGCCCAAACACACAGCGCTGGGTCCCTGCTTCAAGCCCCCCCAACGCAGGACTTAGTCTCTCTTTGTGAGCCTAAAATTTGGCCGTACGAGCCTTGTTTTGAGCCCCCCCAACACACAGGACTTGGTCTCTGCTTCAGGCCCCCTGGAATGCAGGACTTAGTCTCTGGTTTTGAGCCCCACATTTGGCCAGAGGAGCCTGGTTCCAAGCCCCCAAAGTGCAGGACTTAGTTTCTGGGCCACATGAGCCTTGTTTTCAGCCCCCCCAGACACAGCAGTGGGTCTCTGCTTCAATTCCCCTGGAATGCAGGACTTAGTCTCTCTTTGTGAGCCTGAAAACTGGCTTGGTGACTCTGGTTTCAAGCCCCCAAACCACAGGACTTGGGCTCTGTTTCTCAGCTCTGAACCTGGCCACATGAGCCTGGTTTCAAGACTCCAAAAGGCAGGACTTAGTTTCTGAGCCCTAAAACTGGCCGCATGAGCCTTGCTTTGAGCCCCCAAAATGCAGGACGCTGTCTCTGGCTTTGAGGTGCAAAACACAGGACTTGGGCTCAGGTTTTGGGCCTTAGAACTGGCCACACGAGCCTTGTTTTGAACCCCCCCAAACACAGGACTTAGTCTTTCTTTGAGCCCCAAAAGTGGCTTAGTGACCCTGGTTTCAAGCCCCCCAGATGCAGGGGTTTGAGCTGCAAAACACAGGACTTGGTCTCTGCTTCTGAGCCCTGTAAGTGGCCACATGAGCCTTGTTTCGAACCCCCCCACAAATGCAGGACTCAGTCTCTGTTTCTGAGCCCAAACACACAGGACTTGGTCTCTGCTTTAAAATGCAGGGCTTGGTCTCTTTTTTGAGCCTTGTTTCGGCCCCCAAAATGCAGGATATAGTTTCTGGGTTTGACCCACAAAACATAAGGCTTGGTCTCTGTTTCTGGGCCCTAGTGAGCCCAGTTTCAAGCTCCCAAAACACAGGACTTAGTCTCCACTTTTGAGCCCTAAAACTGGCCCTATGAGCCTTGTTCTGACCCCCTCCTGAAACGCAGGACTTGGTCTCTGCTTCAAGCCCCCCAAACGCAGGACTTGGTCTCTTCTTTCTGAGCCCTGAATGCGGCCAAATGAGCCTCGTGTCGAGCCCCCAAAATGCAGGGCCTATTGAGTTTCTTGGGTCTGAGCTGCAGGACTTGATGCCTAAGCTCAAAACCTGGCCCAATGAGACTCATTTCGAGCCCCGCAAAGCGCAGGACTGGGTCTCTGTCAGCCCCCAAACCTGTCTTAGCGACCCTGGTTTCAAGACCCCAAACCACAGGTCCCGGTCTCCACTTCTGTGCCCTAAATCCGGCTGCGTGAGCCTTGCTGCGAGCCCCCAGACGCAGGATTTGGCCTCGCTGAGCCCCAAAGCGGCCCCACGAGCCCGCGTCCAAGCCCCCAGACGCGGGACTCCTCAGTGTCTGGGTTCGGGCCCCAGGCCGCAGGACTCGGACTCCGTGTGCCAGCCCCGAGCCCGGCCACATGAGCCCGGTCGCAAGCCCCGCACGGGCCGGACTCGGGCTCCGTTTCGCAGCCCCGGGGCTCTGCTGGGAGCCGGGCCCGGAGCCCCCCCGCAGCTCCCGGCCAGGGCCGGGCTCCCCCACACCCGCGGCCCCGCTCTCCGGCCCGGCTCCGGCTCTGCTGAGCCGCGGGCCCGGCTTCGCGCCCCAAAGCGGAGCCGGGCTTGGGCCCCGGCCGCCCGGGACGCGCTGCCTGCTCCGCGCCCGGAGCCCCGCAGCCGGGGGCCGAGCCCCGGGGCCGGTCCCGGGAGCCGCGGCGGTGCTCGGGCAGGGGCCGAGAGCGCGGCGGAGCGGCGCGGGCGAGGCCGGGGGCGCCGGGCTCCGGCCCTCGGGGCTTTATTCCCCGGCGCCCCGGCAGAGCCGCCCCGGGCCGGGCCGGCACCCGCCCGCCCTCAGCGCCGCCGGGCCGCCGCGGGGCCCCGCCCCCGCCCCGCCCACTCATTTTATAGACACCGCCCCGCCCCGGGGTGTGCCCAGGCCCGCCCACTCCTTTTACGGACAGCGCCACGCCCCCGGGGTGTGCCCAGGCCCGCCCACTCCTTTTACGGACAGCGCCACGCCCCCGGGGCTGCCCCGGGTCCCGACGCCCGCCCGCCCGCTCCCCGCCCCGCGCTGCCCGCTCAGCCCGTGGCGTCACTGCAGCGTCAGAAATCAACCCCCGCTTCGCTGCGGGCCGTGACGACAGCCTCGGGCGGGTGGCGCAGGGGCTGCTGTGCCCGGGGGGGGGGGGAAATCAGGGGAAAAGACCCCGCCAGCAAGAGCAGCGGCTGATTCGGGACCCCGCGGCCTGCGTGGGGCTGGGGTGGAGGCGCCGCTGCTCTCTCGGACGGTTTCCCCACGGCTGATGACGGCTGAGGGGCAGCGCTGAGACTCTCAGCCACGTTTATGGCATCGCTTTGGACACCCATAGCTCAGGTCTGCAATAGAATACAAGTATAGACCCGAAATAGAATAGTTTTGACGCTTTGCTGTACCCAGTGACCCAGGTGCAACCCAGGAAACAGGAGGAGGCTCCCAAGTGCCTCGGAAGACTCAAATCATTCCAGCGGGGCCAGGCAATAAGCATTTTCCCCTCTTGACCCTCCCAAACCCGGCCCTCTCAGCGTCCGCATCAGCCTCGCGCCCACGCCCGCCCTCCCCGCCACCCCGAGAGGCCAACCCAGGGGAGGGGAGGCCGCGTCGGCCCCTCGCCTCCCCGTCCCCAGGCTCATTCCCACTTCTCTCTCCTGTGCCCTGCTCTGAAGGCAAAGCGCGCGGAGCTGGGGGCCGGGGGGGAGATGCCGAGTCCGGGGGGTTGGGAGGCACAGGCCGATGCTCCCGCCCCGGCCCCCTCCCGGCCTCCGCAGCCCCCGGCCCCATTCGCCCCCGGCCCCGTCAGCAGCCGGAGGAGCCCAGAGGGGCGGCTGGCTTGGCTGGGGGTCCCTACAGATTTATAAAGCTGAGGAAGGTACCCAGTTTTGCACTTGAAGCCTGACAACGCCTGCCTCTTCCCTCAGGAGAGGGACCCCGATGTGCTCCATCTCCCCTGAGCAGGTTTAAGCCCACTTCCCAGCTTGCTTCCCCATCCAAGTATCCTATAGCTATACACGCACACACATACAGATCTCTCTCAACCTCAGTGACCTTTGTGCACTACTGACTCCGCTCCGGCTCCTTGCCTAGATTTGACTTCTGTCATTCCCACGCGCTCCTTACCAAGCCAGGGTCATTTTTTCCAGCTGCTCAGAGAGGAAAGCAGGCGCCCAAGGCCCAGCAGCCCCAGACGAGACGGGACTGGGGCTACGGGAGGGGAACGACCCCCCGTGCTCGGCAGCGGGGGCACGGGGCCCCCCCGAGCTCGCGCCGCCTCCTCCCCACGCTGGGCGAGGGGGCCGGGGAGCGACGGCGCGGTCTCTCTGCCGGGGGCCGGCAGCCGTGCCGGGGGGCCGGGAGCAGCAGGGACCCCCCAGCCCCCAGGCTGAGCCGCGAGCAGGCTCAGCAGAGCCCCCCCCCACGGGGAGAGCCCAAAAATCAAAGCTGTCCCCCCCTTCGGGCCGGGGACGCCCAGGCTGACCCTGCCAGCGCAGCATCACCGGCGGCAGCCCGGCCGGTCCCCGGCGTCCCCGCTCCCGCAGCCCCGGGCGCCGTGTGCCCCCCGAGTGTCCCCGGGGCTGGGGCTGCCGGGCGCTGCTGCGGGGCAGGGTGCCCCGTCCCCAGCCGCCAGCGCTCTGCCCAGGCCCGCTCCCCGCCGCGGGAATGGCTGCTCTCGCGTCCCTTCGGTTGACGCTGGGCTCGCCCCGAGGCTGCTCCCGCGGCCCCAGCGCCCAGCCCAGGGGCTCCGGGGTGCCCCGGGGCGAGCCCCCGCAGCGAAGCACAAGCCCAGCTGGCCCCGGGGACGCTCACGGGGCCGTCGGGGCGCAGGGACCCCCGTCGGGCACCCGCACGTGGAGCAGGGCTGGCCTCCACACGGCCAGGCTCCCCACAGCCCCTCGCCAGGGCCGCGGGCCAGCGGCTGGGCCAGGGCGGCCACAGCCTCCCCGCAGCACCCAGGCCTGCACCCAGGCGGCCCAAAAGCCCCCGCGCCCCCACCCGCCATCGCATCCCCTCCCCTGCCCCCAGGTGCGGGTCCTTGCCATCGGCCGGGAGTGCCCCCAGCTGTGGGGCTGCCCCAGCTGTGGCGGGGGGCAACCGAGGGCAGGAAAGGGGAAAAAGAGAAAAAAAGAGGAAAATTTCAAGGGGAAAAAAAGGAAAAAAAAATTTTAAAAGGAAAAAAAGGGAAAAAAGGGAAAATGATAAAAAAGACAGGAAAACCAAAGAAAGAAAAGAAAAAACACAGAAAAGAGCAGATTAAAAAGGGAAAAAAGAGAAAAAGAGAAAAAAAAACGGGGGGAAAGGAAAAAACAGAAAAAACAGGTAAAAAAAGAAAAAAGGAAAAAAGAAAGAATATAAAGAAGAAAAAAAAACAGCAAAAAGGAAAAAAGAAAAAAGAAAAAGCATAAAACAAAGAGCACCACAATAAAAAGCAGAGGTGCAGAAGAAGGGAGCCGAGCAGCAGCCCCAGCCCATGGCCCCGGGGGGCAAAGCCGCTGCAGCAGCAAAACTGACCCCGCAAAGCCCCGCCTGGGGGAAAAAACCCCAAACCAAACCAACCCAAACCAAACCAACCCCCCCGAACAAACCGTGCCCAACGAAAAACGGCAGAAAAAGAGACGGAGCTGCTGAAAAACAGCAAAAGAAAAGGGCACGGCAGAACCTGGCCCCCAGCCCCAGGCCGAGGCCGGGCAGCCCGGGTCGGGGCCCCCCATCGCCCTGGCCGGGGGCGTCGCGCAGGGCGAACCCCGGCTGCTTTGGGGCACGGAGATGGACAGGTCTCTGTATAGCTCAGCT
This sequence comes from Platalea leucorodia, assembly GCF_965183815.1. NCBI lineage: Eukaryota > Metazoa > Chordata > Aves > Pelecaniformes > Threskiornithidae > Platalea > Platalea leucorodia. The sequence continues at coordinate 3,993,972 of NC_138828.1, read as the reverse complement.
ATACGTTACAGGCGTGCCCGCCGCGTGGCACGCAGGCGCTGCGCGGGGCCCGCGTCCCCCCTGCCCGGCAGCTCCGCTCGCCACCCCGGCGCAGGGCCGGCGTTTGGCCGAAGGCACGGGGCGGCTGCAGACGGAGCTCGGCCTCGGCAGCAGCTTCCCTGCCTGGGGAAAGGGGCTTTGCTGGAAAGGCAGAGGGGCAGCTTTTGGGGAGGAGCGGGGGGCTGCCCCGCGGGGCGAGGGGCTGGCAGAGCACGGCCCTCGCTGCCTGGTTGGTGCCATGGGCAGGCAGCGCCGGGCGGCCCCGCAGTCCCATTTTCCCATTTCAGTCCCATTTCACCCAGTCCCGGGGTTGTGGGAACGGGGCCGGGGCTGTGGGATGAACTGCCCCGAGCTGCTCCGGGGCTGTGGGAGACGCTTTGGGCATCAGCAGCATCCCCCCGCTCCGGGCCCAGGGCTTTCCATAAAACAGCCGAGGCGACGCAGCGGGGAGGGACGGAGCCAAGCCGTGTCTCGAGGCGATGCCCCGAGCCCCACGGCACCTTTCCCAGTGCCCCCTCCCCGTCTGTCGGGGGGTCTCGTTGTTCGAAGGCTCCATCGCCAGCTCCGCGGGCTGCCCCGGCTCAAACAACAGGCTCGGGTTATCCAGAGCCGTCCCTTCAGCTGGGGGAGCACCGGCGAGCGGCTGATCCCTGCCGGGCACTGCTCCCTCCCTCCTGAACGCGACTTTCTTTCGTCGCCCGTGGTTTTTTTAACTCGGGTCACTTCACTGCTCTGGTTTTGCCAGGCTGTGGGCCAAGAGGCTGCATCAGCATAACAAAGGAGTTCCACAGACTGAGCTCTGGGCGGGAAAGGACGGGATGCTTGAACCACTTTTACCGCCGGAGAGGATGTACGTGCGATTATTTCTTAAGGGATCGAATGCAGCACATCTGCCACCGTACGCGTTTGCGGCCACGGGTCGGGAGCAGGTGAACAACTTCAGAAATTCGCTCTGTACGGTTCCACGTCTCCACGTCCCGCGGATGGGAAGAGCCATTCCTCCCTCAGTTACCGACTCCCATCCAATTCCAGTTCTTGTTTCCTACCAGCGGGCTGATTCCTGCTGCGGATGAGCGGCCGGGGACGCAGAGCTTGAGGCTGCTTCCCACGCCTGGTTTCTCTGGGCATCCCCGCAGCACCCAGTAACGGGGCTTCCCCTTCTCGCCGCTCGCTCGGGGAACGTGTCTCGCCCTGGAGCATCAGGCCTATTAAAGAAGATAGCAGCTTTTTCTTTGGCAGAAACCGAGCACCCCTACTTTCTAATCTAGGAACGAGAGGAACACGGGCTGGCTCCCCAGAACAGCCTCAAAACCCCGTCGCTGGACGCTCCCAGGAGGGCGGCGGGAGCACGGCGCTCACCTGGCTTTGGAGAGCGTGGTGTGGCCCTGCTCGGGGGCGATGGCGACGAGCAAAGACGAGAATAAACCACGTAAGGGGCCCTGAGAGCAGAAGGCAGCTTTCCTCCTCCCCCCGGGGCCCAGAGCACCGGGTTACCGGCTGCTGCCGAGGAGGAGAGACCCAGCTGCCCCGGGGGTGCTGGGCAGGAGCGATAAGAAGCGCGGCCGTGGAAAAGGAAAGGAAAAAGCAAAGCCAAAACCAGATGCATGTGGGAAAAGCCTTGTTTATATTCCGCTTACTCTGGGTGAATAACTGGCGGCTTGGCTTTCTTTTCGGTCCCCTGGCAGCTGCCTGAAGACACCGACTTACAGACCCCCCACAGGCCGCGCTCCCTGAACCTCAGCTCACCGAAAAGTTATGAGCAGAGGAGCCTGAAGACAGCAGAGCACCTTTACCCGTGGCCCCCGGGACTGGCGGCAGGGCTTTATTCCGGATCCCGGGCTGGCCCGGGGGCTGCCGGCAGCAGAGGGTGCAGAGATGGGCACCTTGCACGCCGCTGCGGCCATTTCCATTTCCCTGCCGTCGCCGCGGGTCTCTGCGTCGGGAACGTTCAGCCCCTCTCTCCAGAGCCTCGGGACCTGCGGGTTCAAGGGCTCTGTCAGAGCGGAACAAAGGTACCCGTTGCTTAAAGGCTTAACCATCCTCCACGCAGGTGTTTTTAAGAACCGGGGAGCAGTAACCAGTCCCAGCATGCAAAGAAATCCTTTTTTTATTTTATTTTTTTTAAATCCAGCCATTTTTTTTTTTAATTCTGCCCTAAAGGACTTCGGGCAGTGTAACTCAGTGTAACGCTTGCCACCTTATATATGTTTCTCTAACAATTACACGATCATCCAAGTCCACCTGAGGTTTCCACTGCGTTCGCAGTCCTTCATGCCTCTGGCCAGCAGGCAGGGCTCGATTTCCCACCGGCAAACCCGTTCTTTGCCGTCCGTTGCAGTTCTTGTTCATTGACCACGTAGGCCGCTCCAACCACCGCTCCGACGCAAGATCGTAAAAGTCATTTATTTCCCTTCTACGCCTAGCTTCACAACGCTCTATTTAAAACCGTCTTTAAATTCGAAGAATCTGACCTCTTCACTTGTATTATGAATGCTTACCTTGCCCTTATTCTCAGCTAAGGTCTACATCAGTTAAAATGCCTTAGTCAGCCGTTCAGTTACTCATCTTTTCTTACTACATCTGTCTTTATCTACGGATTAACTCGGCTGGTGATTAATCCAGCCATGGGATAGGGCTACACAGGGACAACATGAGCAGTGTAGCGTGGACTTAATCAATATAAAACACCTGTAGCTATACACTTCATGTAATTTATCTTTTCTAAATCACCCTACACAATAACTCTTCTTAAAGGCACAATAACATTCAAAGCCTCGGTCAGCCATTTGCTCACAGCGGGGAGGCCCCAAGCAGCCCAGCACGGCAGGCTGGCCTGGCCCCGAGGGGACCCGCGGGGAAACGCCGCCCAAAGCTGCCCCTGCCCTTGGGGAGAGATCTGCGGGTCCAGCAGCTCCGTTCACCTGGCCTGAAAACCGTGGGCCCTCAGGCGTGATTTTTGCGTGCCCACGGCTGGAAACAGAGGGGCTGGCACGTGGCTCTGCAGGCTGGCTTTGGGGACACCGCTTCAGCCTCCTGTGGGGACCAGAGCCCTTGGTGCAAATGGCTCGGTGCCCGGCCCCGGAGGCGGACACGCGCAGCAGCCAGCTGATGTCAGGGCCTGGGTCTGCAGCACTTGGACAGGGACCTGGGAGACACAGGGAGGAGTTTTTGCTCATTCGGGCCAGGAATCGGAGCCTGAGGGGCCCTTGGGCAACGCCAGTGCCATCACCAGCGAGTCAATATCTGCGGCAGCCTTCCTCTGGGGTTCCCCCCCACTCCCCCCAAAGGCTGAAAAATGCAATGAGGATTAATCAAGACAACACAGAGGGCAGGACACAGGACAAGTCTCTTTATTGAAAGCATCAACCGCTTCCTTTTATTTCAGGCTGTGAACAGACACAGCCAACACAGGCTGAGAGGTCCCCAGGTGATGCTGGGCTGACCTCTCCTTTGTCAGGGGCTTCTCGGGACCGGGACCCCGAGGTGCACCGAGAGGCAGCACGGGAGAACATTTACTCTCTCCCCTGGAGCCAAAGAGGGGAGCGTGGTGGCCAAGTCCCATCGCGGTGGCCGAGTCCCATCGCGGTCACACCTTTCCGCACGCCCTCCGTCCCAGCTGGGAGCAGCGCTCCACGCGCAGCGAGGCAGAGCTACCGGACACCCCACAAGCCCTACGCTGCCTGCCGCAGGGATGCAGGGGATATTGGAGAGCGCGGAGGAGCCGGGGCACGAGCAGAACGCTGCTCTCATTCAAGGGCCTCAGCAGCTCAGGCTGAGATTTCGTTGCTATGAGCTCCCCGCTGCGACAAACAGCATCAGCAGCGCCCACTTTCTGGAGGGAGACATTAGCTGGGTATTGCTTCGGCCATCCCGCTCGTTGTCTTGCCTGGAGCCAAGGCCAGGCTGCTCCCCTGGCCATCCAGCGAGGCCTCCTTGCCAGTCTGGGGCATGGGCTGGAAGCCAGCTGCCCCCTCAGCTCAACGGCGCTTTACTGGCCCAGGGACCTCTCGGTTGTGCGAGAGAAGCAACTGCGGATAGAAACACACCCAAGTAACTGGGGGCACCCCGCCTCGGAGCGGCGGGCTCAGCACCCACCTCCCCCCCCACAGCCTGCGGCTACCAAAGCACCGGCGGGGAGCAGAGCCCCCGGCCACGCTGCCGAGCCCTGGGGCCGGAGGGCTGTCCCCTGCAGCTGCCGCGTCCCGGGCGGGAGGGGATGCTGCTCTGCACCTCAGGGCTGGGTCTCTCACCTGTGTTTCACTGCAGAGCCTCCCCCTTGCCCCTTCTGAGCCTTGCAGCTCTCGGGCTCTTGTCCTGCGTGGGAGCTACGGCGCTGAGCTCAGCCCCTCTGGAGAGAGGGCAAGGGCGGCTTTTAAATCAGCAGCAGGAACCTGGGGAGAAAAAAAAAAAAAAAAAAAAAAAAAGAAAAACAGCCTGGACTTACATCTCCACATCCAGAGCAAGGGAAGAAGCTCCAGGGCTCTGTCCTCCACTGGAAAAAGCATCCCTGCTCTCAGGGGGCTCCCACAGCCCCACTCCCTGGGTGCAGGGTGCCAGAACAGCCCTTTTGGCTGAGCCGGCCTTCAACAGGTAACAGAAACCCTGCCAGAGATGAGGAGAGCGGGAGCTCCGCCGTAACGCTGGAGCCAGACTGAGCATTTGCCCTGGCTGCACAACCAGGGCACGCCTGGGGTCTGCTGCCTTCGTACAAGCCAGCAGCACGGCAACGTTCATCGCGGGCCTGTGTTTTTACAGATCAATTAAAGCATTTGCACATTTACAGGTAGGTAGGCAAGAACCTGAAACCTCTCCGACAGCCTTTAACAGAACAAGTCTGTCCCCTTCCTATCCCCCAGTTTCTCTGCAACGGTAAAAGCGGGACCGCTGTTTTGGAAAGTCAAGTTAAAGAGTTAATTCAAATGAACTTTTTTCTCCAGACAGCAGAGGTCATGCCTGGGATGTAAATGGCCCTTCATTTAGCAAAAGACAAAACTTGAAAATGAAACAGCCAGACGCTCCCACCTGAATCCAACCTGCCTCACAGGGTATGCTGTAGAAAGAACATGCTCCAGCCGTGTTTTGTCAGCCAGGAGAAGAAAGAAAAAGCCACACGAAGGCACACACTGCCAGTAACCCAGCTCATGCAGGCAGATTACAATACAACTGGGGACAAACACACTTAAACCTAATGACAGCAGGAACCCAGGGCCCCCCCACACGCACACACAGCCCCCCAGTACCTGAGCAGGGGTCCAAGGCAGCCCAATAACGCTCCCCAAGCAACAGCAGGGGGAAAAAACAACAGCAATAAAACACCAAGGCTCACAAGAAAACCCAAGGATTCACAACACAGCCCCCAGCAAAGTGAGAACCCAGCCCCTGGGCCGGAGCTTAAATACCGAGCGGGGCCAATGGGGAAGGGCGTGTGGGTGGTGGGGCTCCAGGTGGGGCCGCCGGGTGATGGGGGCCTGGTGGGGCCCTCCCGAGGCCTCCGGCCGCGGCTGGAGCCCGGCAGCTCCGGCAGCTCCACGGGCATCCCCAGCGCTGGCTTCCCAGCAAGGCCGTCGGCATCCTTCGGAGCGAAGGGCGTCCTGGTTTCAGCTGGGATAGAGTTAATTTTCTTCCTAGTAGCTGGTATAGTGCCGTGTTTTGGATTTAGGATGAGAATGATGTTGATAACACACTGATGTTTTAGTTGGTGCTAAGCAGGGCTTATACTAAATCAAGGACTTTTCAGCTTCCCATGCTCTGCCCGGTGCACAAGGGGCTGGGAGGGGGCACAGCCAGGACAGCTGGCCCCGACTGGCCCGAGGGCTATGCCATACCGTATGGCGTCATGCTCAGTATAGAAACTGAGGCGAGCTGGCCGGGGGGGAAGGCGATCGCTGCTCGGGAACGGGCTGGGCGTCGTCGGTGGGTGGTGAGCAATTGTGTCGTGTATCACTTGCTTTGTATGTTATTACTGTATTATATTATTATTATTACTACTACTACTACTATTCTATTTCATTTTACTGTATCTGTTAACAGTTGCTGGTCATAGTATTGATTCATCTGCTCTTGGCATTAGTCTACCTGATCTGCACCATGCTCTTGTTTTTGCAGTACGTGTTAAAGTTTGGTGCTGGGTGTTGCAGTTTGCTGTGCTCTGCCGTAATTAGTGGTGTTTTGCCTGGAAGATTTGTTATTGGAACACTGACCTTGAGCGCTATCTGGTATTTGGGTTCTGTACTGAAGCCGTTCCTGTACTGCGGGTACCACCTCATGGAGGCAATTAGCAATTATACCTCTTCCTCTGAGAGGTTTTTTATGGAGGAACTACAGAACGGCACCTTCGCTGCCTTCTTCGATGATGGTTCCTCCTTCATTACAACAACTGTTTTGTATCTTGAACATCCTTGGGTAGTTCAGATATATCTATTGATAGTGCTTGGGAACATTGTTTCGGTTTTGTCTAAGGTTAATAAGCATTTTAAGAATATCATCCAGAGATCTGCCCCAAGGCTGCATAGTTATGAGTGGCAGGGTGTGTGGGAGAGTACGGGCAAATGCCTAGGACGGTGGGCCCCGCCAGCGTTTTGGAATTTCACCCCTGAACAAGTGCAGAATCCTGAAAAATTAGTAGAACATTTGGAGAAAGTATGCTGTCATCCTGACAGTTCTAGGGAGACACAAATCACTGCAATGTGCTGGGGCCCGGCCCATGCCTACCGAGCCGTATTAAACACCATTCAGAACCCTCAAGGGGAAGAGAAGGTCTCTGGATCTGACAACGAAATGACTGGTGCTGCGGCTACGCCAGCCCCAGCGACAGACACTGCGGCTACGCCAGCCCCAGCGACGAGCACTGCCGATACGCCAGCCCCTGTGACGGGCGCTGCGGTTCTGCCAGCCCCAGCGACAGGCACCGTGGCTATGCCAGTCCCGGTGACCGGCGCTGCGGCTATGCCAGCCCCCGTGGCAGGCTCTGTGGCTATGCCAGCCCCGGCAACAGGCACTGCAGTTATACCGGTCCCGGTAACAGGCGCTGTGGCTATGTCAGACCCCGTGGCAGGCTCTGTGGCTATGCCAGCCCCGGTAACAGGCGCTGTGGCTACACCAGAGAACCAATCTGTGCCAGTATCAGTCGCCCCTATACAGAAGAAAAAATACACGAGAAAATCAACTCCTTTAGTAAGGGCTGATGATGAACCAGGGCCATCACAAGAACAGGAGGAGGAAGAGGCAGAACCCACAAATGAGATGGTAACAACCCGATCTCTGTCCCTGAGTGAGCTGCGAGATACGCGAAAAGATTTTAGTCGTCATCCAGGCGAGCACGTCATCACTTGGCTGCTCCGAGGCTGGGATAATGGGGCCAGTAGCCTGGAATTAGAGGGTAGGGCAGCCAAGCAGCTGGGATCCCTTTCTAGGGAAGGGGGCATTGACAAAGCGATTGGAAAAGGGGCAAAAGTCCTCAGCCTCTGGAGGCGACTTCTGGCAGCTGTGAAGGAAAGGTATCCCTTCAAGGAAGATTTTTGATGTCAGCCAGGCAAGTGGACCACCACGGAGAGAGGTATCCAGTACCTGAGGGAATTAGCCGTGCTGGAGGTGATGCATAATGACTTAACCAGTGAGCAGTTATCCAAAGATCCAGATGAAGTCCAGTGCACACAACCCACGTGGCGGAAGTTTTTACGGAGCGCACCATCATCGTATGCAAACTCCTTGGCAGTAATGACCTGGAAAGATGAAGAGGGACCAACAGTAGAAGAATTGGCTGGCCAACTCCGACAATATGAAGAAAGTCTCTCTTCCTCCCTACGGGCCTGCTGACGTGTCCTACTCCTCCCCTGTACGGACCAGTATCTCAGCCATCAGGAGTAAGCACCCCTCTCTTCAAGAGAGAAGATATAGTGAATACACACCACGGGCCACCCTGTGGTTTTATCTGCGTGACCACGGAGATGACATGAGGAAGCGGGATGGAAAATCTACCTCAACCCTAGAGGCACGAGTACGTGAGTTGCAAGGAAAAACAATCACAAAAGGTGGTTCTTCCAGGAAAATTGCTGCTCCAGTTTCCAGGGAGCAGTTCCCTACGCAGGGTAGAAGGGCTGATTTGGCTTCCGATCTCAATAAAGGGATTTTTGATTCGCATTTCCAAGAAGTGAGTAACGAATGCTGTGACCAGGACTAGAGGGGCCCTGCCTCCAGCCAGGTGGAGGAAAGGGACAACCGGGTGTACTGGACTGTGTGGATTCGATGGCCTGGCACATCAGCCCCACAGGAGTATGAGGCTTCAGTAGACACCGGTGCACAATGTACCCGAATGCCATCAAGCTATGAAGGGGCAGAACCCATCTGTATTTCTGGAGCGACAGGGGGATCCCAACAGCTGACTGTATTGGAGGCTGAAGTAAGCTTAAGCGGGAAGGAGTGGCAGAAGCACCCCACTGTGACTGGCCCAGAGGCCCCGTGCATCCTTGGCATAGACTCCCTCAGGAGAGGGTATTTCAAGGACCCAAAAGGGTACCGGTGGGCTTTTGGCATAGCTGCCTTGGAGAGGGAGGAAATGAAACAGCTGTCTACCCTGCCCGGTCTCTCGAAGGACCCTTCTGTTGTGGGGTTGCTGAGGGTCAAAGAACAACAGGTGCCAATCGCTACCACAACAGCGCACCGGCGGCAATATCGCACCAATAGAGACTCCCTGGTTCCCATCCATAAGCTCATTCGTCAACTGGAGAGCCAAGGAGCGATCAGCAAGACTCGCTCACCTTTTAACAGTGCCACATGGCCAGTGCGAAAGTCTAATGGAGAGTGGAGACTGACAGTAGGCTATCGGGGCCTGAACGAAGTCACGCCGCCACTGAGCGCTGCCGTGCCGGACGTGCTAGAACTTCAATAGGAACTGGAGTCAAAGGCAGCCAAGCGGTGTGCCACCACTGACATCGCTAATGCGTTTTTCTCAATCCCCTTGGCGGCAGAGTGCAGGCCACAGTTTGCTTTCACCTGGAGGGGGGTCCAGTACCCCTGGAATCGGCTGCCCCAGGGGTGGAAACACAGCCCCACCATTTGCCATGGACCGATCCGGACTGCGCTGGAACAGGGTGGGGCTCCGGAACATCTGCAAGGCATTGATGACATCATCGTGTGGGGCAATACAGCAGAAGAAGTTTTTGAGAAAGGGAGGCAAATAGTCCAAATCCTTCTGGAGGCCGGCTTTGCCATAAAACAAAGTAAGGTCAAGGGACCTGCACCGGAGATCCAGTTTTTAGGAATAAAATGGCAAGATGGACGTCGTCAGATCCCAACGGATGTGATCAACAAAATAACAGCCATGTCCCCACCAACCAGCAAAAAGGAAGCACAGGCTTTCTTGGGCGTTGTGGGTTTTTGGAGAATGCATATTCCAAATTACAGTCTCACCGTAAGCCCTCTCTATCAAGTGACCCGGAAGAAGAATGATTTCCAATGGGGCCCTGAGCAACGACAAGCCTTTGAACAAATTAAACAGGAGATAGTCCATGCAGTAGCCCTTGGGCCAGTCCGGGCAGGACAAGATATTAAAAATGTGCTCTACACTGCAGCCGGGGAGAATGGTCCTACCTGGAGCCTCTGGCAGAAAGCACCGGGGGAGACTCGAGGTCGACCTCTAGGGTTTTGGAGTCGGGGATACAGAGGATCCGAGGCTGGCTATACTCCAACTGAAAAAGAGAGATTAGCAGCCTGTGAAGGGGTTCGAGCCGCTTCCGAAGTGGTTGGTACTGAAGCACAGCTCCTCTTGGCACCCCGACTGCCGGTGCTGGGCTGGATGTTCAAAGGGAGGGTCCCCTGTACACATCATGCAACTGATGCTACATGGAGTAAGGGGGTCGCACTGATCACACAACGGGCTCGAATAGGAAACCCCAGTCGCCCGGGAATCTTGGAAGTGATCATGGACTGGCCAGAAAGCAAAGATTTCGGAATATCACCAGAGGAGGAGGTGACGCGTGCTGCGGAGGCCCCACCATATAATAAACTATCAGAAAATGAGAAGCAATATGCCCTGTTCACTGATGGGTCCTGTCGTCTTGTGGGGAAACATCGGAGGTGGAAAGCTGCTGTATGGAGTCCTGTACGACAAGTTGCAGAAACTGCTGAAGGAGAAGGTGAATCGAGTCAGTTTGCGGAGGTGACAGCCATCCAGCTGGCTTTAGATATTGCCCAACGAGAAAAGTGGCCAATGCTCTAGCTCTGTACTGACTCATGGATGGTGGCAAATGCCCTGTGGGGGTGGTTACAGCAATGGAAGCAGAGCAACCGGCGGCGCAGAGGCAAACCCAGCTGGGCTGCCGCATTGTGGCAAGATATTGCTGCCCGGATGGAGAACCTGGTTGTAAAAGTACGTCATGTAGATGCTCACGTACCCAAGAGCGGGGCCACTGAAGAACATCAAAACAATCAGCAGGTGGATCAGGCTGCTAAGATTGAAGTGGATCAAGCGGACCTGGACTGGCAACATAAGGGTGAATTATTTCTAGCTCGGTGGGCCCATGACACCTCAGGCCACCAAGGAAGAGATGCAACATACAGATGGGCTCGTGACCGAGGGGTGGACCTGACCATGGACGCTATTGCACAGGTTATCCATGAATGCTTCCCAGCAAGGCCGTCGGCATCCTTCGGAGCGAAGGGCGAGGCAGAAACCCCGTCTCCGTTTCGGAGGTGCCAAAGCGTCAGACCCATTTAAAATCATAAATGCGGCAGAAACGTTGTCAGCTGTTCCAGATCCGGGACCCGTCCCAAGCACATGAAGGGCAAGTCCCAGGCCGTCCGGATTTGCGGCGGCGGCACGGCCGGCTGCGGCAGGGGCGAGGGGGTCTCGATGGATGCTGTATAGGGACGGGAGCATCAGTCTCACGCTGAGACCAGGTCCGTATAGTTTGTTACACGCCTCAGAATACATCGTGAGGCTTGCAACAGTCCCGCCTGGCCTGACGAAGGAGACAACTCATCTGAAATGTGAAACAGCTCCCTCAAAAGAAGCCTTTTCTGCCAGGACAAAACTGCCGTGTCCCTGCTGGGCTGGAAGCGCTGCTTGCGCGCGTGTGCGTCCGCTGCGATGTGCTGCTGCCTGGGGCACGGGGGCTGCACCGGCAGAGCAGGATTCAGGTTTGTGTCCTTGCGGTCTCGTTGCTGCCGCGCCGTCCCGTTTCTGCTCCTCCTCTGAAAGTCTTTGGGTTGCTAAAGGGGCAGGCGCCGTGCCGGAGGTGAACTCTGCTGGGGCTCGCGGTTACAGGCTTGGTTTTGTTCTCGTAGGTCCTGGAGCGGGCTGTGGCATCGCTGCTGCGTGGGGTGTCATCGTGGGCGACGGGAGAGCCTCGGAGGACAACGGTCCCCTCTCCTCTGTACACCGGAGCAAGCGCTCCCCAAATACATCCAGCTCCGGGTGAGTGCTTTTGCTTTTAGCCTCACGTAACGCGCGCGCGTGTGTGTGTGAGTTGCAGGTTGCCTGGACCGAACTTTAGACCCAGTGTGAGGCCGTGGTTTATCAAGCCAAGGAAAGCGAGAGCGAGTTAGTCACTGGGTGGGATAAGCAAAGAGTACCCCCAAATCTCTTTCACGGGGGACTTTTTCAGCTTGAAAGAAATGCTCCCTTGCGAACTCTGAACTCTGGGTGAAGCCAGCGAGACCCCTGGCGTGGTGATGCTGGCTGGGTGTGGGCAAACACGCTCTGACCCGCGCGGGCAGGGAAGGAGCGAGCCCTGGGAAAGGTTTCTGCGACGGCATTTCAGAAACCGATCCGGCCAGCTTTTACGCTGCGTGCTCTCCTTCCTCCCGCTGTGCCGTGACTGCCCTTTCCCTCCATCTTTTCTGAGATGAGAATTTAAAAGGAAACTATTTGTGGCTACAGTGATTTTCTATAGGCAGAGACAACAGCTGTAGCTGGAGATTTACTGTGAGTCGAAACCCCAGCTGGGCCATCACGTCCGTAGACGTGGAGCGCTCACGGACGCTGCGTGCACCCAGACGTAGCGCACGCACTTGAAACCAGGGCCGACACCGACTCGACGGGAACTTCACAAGCCCGTGGTTAAGTCCCGGTCTGATTGTCGGGCTCGGGGAAGGTTTGTAATGATCCCAAGGGCGAAATTAAGACACAAGCGAGGTCCTATGCCGCCAATCAGACATTTTATTGGGTAAATATGAAAGAGTAAAGCGATAGGAAAGGCAGGCAATATTAGGAGGAAATTAAGCAAGCCTTCAGAGAGATAAGCAAAGGATAGTCACCACCATGGATCCGATAGTCACCACCATGGATCCGATAGTCACCACCACGGATCCAGCGGCTTCCCGTTGGTCCTCAGTCTTCAGTTTTTCGGTGGCGGATGGCCACACTCAGGTTTCGCTGTGCCGTCTTTTATCTGGTGTTGGAGAGGGAGTTTGCCCTCTCGGTCCCCTTTGGCTACCCAGGGCAACATGAGGGACCCAACACATGCACATCTAATTTATTGCTGGTGGGGCAAGCAGCCTGGCCCGGGTACCAGCTGGTGTCCTGTTCTGGGTGGTGCCTGAGAAGCCAAAGAACGGCCTGCTGCCTCAGCAAGTTTGCACAGCTTTCCTTGCCAGATGGTGGTACTTGATAAGCCAAAGAGTGGTCTGCCCTGGGGTCTTATCAGACAAAAGAGTGGTCTGCTGTCCGGTCTCATCAGATAAACACACACAAGCAAGCTTTAGGACGGATAGACCATCGGAGCTCCACACGCCGGCGCGTCCGCTCCCGCCCGGAGACTGGGTCGACGTCGGGTCCTGAACTCGGAGCCGCTGACCGAGGAGCGGACAGGACCTTTCCCGGCGTTGCCGACAACTTACGCGGCTGCTAAAGTCGGGGGCGAAGGACCCTGGACGCACTATTCCAGGGTCAGGAAAGCTCCTGCGCCGTGGATAACAGAATCATCTCCTCCGCTTAAACTGACATTGAAGAGACAGGACAGAGAAGGCAGATAAAATGTTCATCTGCGTTCTGAGTGTCACCCTACTTTGGATTAAAACAGAGGCCCGGGAACCTAATTCACACGTACAATTCACGTCAGAGGTAGCTAAAGTATCAGCTTACGTTCTTGTTGGGTCAGCACTGAAATGCCAAGGCAATCGAAGCGGGGGTATCTCTAATTGGCGCACCTCTTCCTTCTGGAATTAATCGGGCCGACCCGAAAATGTGGCAAGGTACCAGATGAAGCAAAAAGCCACCATCCGGTTTTCCGGAATTAGAAGGAAACACATTGAATTTTACCTGGAATGGCACCGTCCCTCCATGTGTCTGCGTTGCAGGTCATGGCCCTTTTATAGGAAATTACCCATCTTGTAACGAGTCTCCTTCCTTAAATTTTACCCAAAATTTGACAGACTCCTTCCATCTCCTTAATTACCCTGGGCTCCCCGCTCCGAAAGGAACGGGTCGGTACCGGCTGTGCGGGAACCCAGCTCGCAAAGTGTTGCCTCTGGGGTCGGGAGGGCGCTGTGCGCTAGGAGCCCTCGTCCCGAAGATGACCGTGACTGACAAATTGTGTGAACGAGGAGCTTTTCTTAAGCGGAACCAAAGGTCGTCAAAGCTGCTAGCTGAGCGACCTGCTGGCTTGCATAGCTTTGCTGGGTGGCTTATCCCGGCCCTCGGAGCTGGCGAACTGGGGACGGCAATTGGGAATATATCTGTGGCGCTAGAAATCGGAGAGAACAGGGCTGCAGACGCCGTACAAGCGTTACAGGCCGAGGCACCTCGTTTACCCAGGTAGCGCTGCAGAAGCGGATGGCCCTTGGTCTGTTCCTCGCCTCGCAGGGAGGTGTCTGTACGATAACCAGTACCAGCTGTTGTGTCTGTGCGGATCGAAGCAGCAGCATCTCTGCAGGTGTAGGAGAGATTTGGACTCGGACTAAGATTTTACAGCAGGTAACTAAGGATGGTGCATGTTGGGGTGGTGAAGAAATGCTGCATAAAGTTACCTCCGGGCTGCCCGATTGGACACGGTTAAAGAATCTGTTTGTGTTAGTAATACTGATAATCTGCATGGGTGTCATAGCCTGTGCCTTCATACGGGGTCGTGCCTGCATTTCCAATCCGTCTGTCCGTCACAGCAGATACATTTGAGGCTGGAACTCTGGAAGAGATGCAACCCTCGGAAGAAAAGGGGGGATCGATACCCAGCTGGGGCATCACGTACGTAGGCGCGGAGCGCTCGCGGACGCTGCGCGCACCCACACGTAGCGCACGCCTGGCGCGTGCACGCGCAGAACGCACCCCGCACGCCGACGTGCCGTTGGAAATAGTTTCTGAAGCTGAGCAGAAACAGTGACTTTGCAATTAGCAAAACTACTAAGCACTTGCGCCTTGGGAAGGGAATTTGGGAGGGAGCTAAAAGACAGGAAAGCGTTGGTACACGTAACGAGCTGCGGACACCCGAGGGCTCTGGCCTTTGAGAAGAGCCGACAGACCGACCACAGGGAACGTCTTGGCACCGAGACCGGACGGTGGCCAGAGAAGCGTGAAGTTTGGCAAAACTGCAGAAACCAGGGCAGAGGTGAGCGCGGCGAGGGGAGGTGGCGACCCCCGACTGCCTTCAGGACCGAAAAGGTTCGCCCCCGCCGCCCGAAAGGAGCGCGCGTGCGCGTTTACGTAGCGCGCGAGGCTAATGGAAATACGGCCGAGCGTGAGCCAGGTGGCCGAGGCGGCCAGCGGCCGCCGGGCTTGGCTCAGGAACAGCGTGGCCAGCAGGGCCGGGGCAGGGAGCGTCCCCTGCGCTGGGGGGACGTCACCGTGCCGTCACTGCCCGACGTGTCCCTGACGTCGGCCGGCTCCTCGTCAGGCGATGACGACCTGCAGAGCCCAGGCCTGCTGCAGCGCTATTGGCTGCTCCCGCCGCCGCCGGCAGCGCTGATTGGCCGCGCCGGGTGGGGCCGCCCGTGGCCGAGGCTCGAAGAAGCCCCGGGGCGCAGTACCGCCGTGCGCCGCCAGGGGGCGCCGCTGCCGCGGGCCGGGCCGGAGCGGCGGGCGCAGGGAGCGGCGGGGCGGGGGGGTCCCGGGCGGGGCGGGGGCTCCGTGCCGTGGCCGGGCCCCGCCGGGGGCCCCGCGGGCGCCGCCGTGGCCGTGGCGGGCGCTGAGCGGGGTCGGGGGCGGTCGGGCCCGGGCGCGGCCCGGGGAGGGGGCGCCCGGTGCCGGGCGGGGCGTGCGGGGGAGCCCGGGCGGGGCTCGGCGCCGCCCGCGCTCCTGGCCCGTCCCCGGCGGGGGCGAAAGCGGCCGGGGCGGGGCCGTCCCCCCGTGCGGGCCCCGGGGGCTTCGGCGTGGGGGCCCCGGCCGCGGGCGCTGCCGTGCGTGGGGGCGGCCGGGGCCGGGGGCGCGGGCGGCTCCGCGGCGAGGCCGGGAGCGGCGCCGGGGGGGCGCGGGGTGGAAGTAACGCGGGTTCGGGGCCGGTTTGCGGGTGCCCGGCCCGCGGCCGGGGGCGGTGCGGGGCTGCCGGGGCGGGGGGGGCTCCGCAGAGCGGGGGCAGGGAGGCTCCTCGCTGGCGGGGGGCAGCTCGGGGCGTTTTGGTTCCCTTTGGCGCGACGCAGCGCGTTGCCTCCTGCGCCCGCGAAGCTGCTGACCCGTCCCGGTGGGCGCTCGCCGGCCGCGGGTTGCGGTTCCGCTGTAAGGTTAAAACTTGGGAGCAGAGGCTGGAGTTTTGCCTGGGCGCAGCACGCGTTGTGCGTGCGCCTCGGCTTTGACCGCGCTTTTCTGTCTGCCCCCGAGCAGGGAGCGGTTTGTTGCCCCCCGTCCCTCTCCGAGCCCTTCCCGCCCGCCGGCCTGGCCCCGCGGTCTCTCAGCCGCTGGGTTTGGCCGGGAGCCCTCGCGTTTTGCTGGAGTAAAACCAGTTTCGCCTCATGCCGAAGTAAAACCAGCTGGAGGAGGGCCCGGCCCTGGACACGCGGACTTTGCTGCGGGTGAGTGGGCTGTTCCCCCGTGGGGGCCCGGCGGGGGCCCGGTGACTTCCCCGGCGCGTTTCGGCACCGACCCTCTCCGGGGGCAGCGGCTGCGGGGCTGGGGGTCCCCGGCAGCTCCCGATTTCAGCCGCGGGCTCAGCCCCCGCTCCAGCCACGACCTGGCGACGGCGCAGAAGCTGCGGAGGGGCCCCGGCACCCCCGCCGGCAGACCGCGCACGCCTGCCCGCGGCCCGCGGTGGGTGCGAGCGCTCCCCGGGAAAGCGGGGTTTGCCTGCGGGGACGGGTCGCGCTGCCTGCGGGGACCGGCACGGGAGGAGGCACCGCGGCCGCGCAGACGAGGTCGGGGGCGGCCGGGCTCCTCCGACGGGGCGGTCAGGCGGGGGGACGCGTTTGCACCGGGGGTCCCTGGGCACGGGGAGCTCCCCGGGCGTCCCCCAGCAGGGCGGTTGGGGGTGGCCCTGGGCTCCAGGTGAAGGCATTGTTTTACTTAAACCCTTATTTTTTAGCTCAAAATGGGCTGTGGTGGGAGCAGAGGCCGCTTCAGGGATCCGCACCAGCTCCTGCAGCCCTGTTGGTGAGACGGTGAAGCCGGCCTGGCCAAGCACGGGCAGCAACAGCCGTCCTGGTGCCGCCGGTGCCTCGGGAGGTTAGGGGGGCACCGGCTATGCCGTATGGCTGGGCTGATGCCTGGGGAAGGCTCATCCCGGCACCCAGGCGAGGAGCGCAGCCCCGAGGCGACGAGCACCGGGGGACACCGGTGGGGAGGCTGTGCCCAGTGAGGTGAGTGCCCCGAGGCGGCGTGGCAGGGGCTGCGGGACGTTTCTGGGCTGCTCTGGGCTCCACATGAAGGTATTGTTTTACGTAAAACCTTATTTTTTAGCTCAAAATGGGCTGTGGTGGGAGCAGACGCCGCTTCAGGGAACCGCACCAGCTCCTGCAGCCCTGTTGGTGAGATGGTGAAGCCGGCCTGGCCAAGCATGGGCAGCACCAGCCGTCCCGGTGCCTCGGGAGGTGTTGGGGGCACCGGCTATGGCATATGGCTGTGCCGATGCCCGGAGAAGGCTCATCCCTGCACCCGGGCGAGGAGCGCAGCCCCGAGGCGACGAGCACCGGGGGACGCCGGTGGGGAGGCTGTACCCAGTGAGGTGAGTGCCCCGAGGCGGCATGGGGGGGACTGCGGGACGTTTCGGGGGGCCGTGGCTGTGAGGGGCGTTTGGGGAGGTGGGAGCGGGCGCTGTTGGAGTCTGGCCCAGACCCCGCTGGCACTGGTGCGGTGCTGGCCCCGGCCCTGCTGGAGTCGGTCTGTGCCGCCGCTGCTGCGCAGGGCGGGTGGGTATTCAGCCAGATCCTGGCTCTCGCCCACCTTTCCGGGGGGAAACGGGACGTTTCTGCTGCCCCGTCCCCAGCTCTCCCTCCTCTCCCATCTCGGGGGTGCGGTGCGGGGCTGCTGCTGCCGAGGGGCCGGGCAGAGCTGCAGCTCCGGGGCTCTTTGGGCCGGGCCGCACTGCCGGGAGCTGGTTGTGCCATGTCTCTCCCTGCGCAGGGACAGACAGATGGACGGACGGAGGAGCCCCAGCCACGCCGGGAGCCACCTCGAAGAAGCCGGGCTGCCTGCGCCGAGGCCGACGCTGCCGCCTGCCCTGCGCCTGGCTGGGGACAGCCCTGCCTGCGCCCGCCCGCAGGCGCTGCCGGGGCTGCGCAGCTCCAGGTCGGTTCTTGGGGCCCCTGGGTTTTGGGGTCCAGCTCGGTTTGGGCCCCCGTTTGTTTGTGTGTGTTTGTTTTGGTTGTTGGTTG
Organism: Platalea leucorodia; assembly: GCF_965183815.1. Lineage (NCBI taxonomy): Eukaryota > Metazoa > Chordata > Aves > Pelecaniformes > Threskiornithidae > Platalea > Platalea leucorodia. The sequence goes on along the minus strand of NC_138828.1, from coordinate 3,976,203 downwards.
GGGCTCCCCTTTGTTTCAGCTCCCGCTCGTGCACGGCTCCAGTTGAGTTTTGGCTCCAGCTCATTTGCGGTTCCTGTTTGTTTCTGTACCAGTTGGTTTCTGTTCGGCTCCAGCTCATGGGTGGCTCTGGTTCCTCTGCAGCTCCAATTCCTTGCGGCTCCAGCTCATGGACGGCTCCGGCTCGTTTCAGCTCCGGTTCGTTGTGGCTGCAGCTCAGTTGCGGATTCTCAGGTTGGTGGTTTCTGCCCCTGTTTTGTTTCTGGCCCAGCTTGTGGACGGCTCCAGCTCGTTCGCAGCTTCAGGTCCCTGTTTCTGCACCCTCTCTTTCCAGGCCCAGCTCCTGGATGGCTCCAGTTCAGTGCTGGCTCCAGCTCCTTCTCCTCTCCAGTGCAGTCTCATCTCCAGCTCGGTTTGCTGCTTCAGCTCATCTTCAGCTCCAGCTGATTTTCACATCCAGTTTCTCTGCGGCTCCGGCTCGTTTCCGTCTCCAGCTCGTGGACGGCTCCAGCTCCTCCTTGGTTTCATCCCCAGCCCATTGCAGCTTGTGCTTGTTGAAACCATCTTGGCTTTGGGCAAGGCCGTAATCGATCCCTGTCAGAACCGTACGTGCTCTGAGTGTGGACCAACAGAAGCAGCAGCCGGGCTGCCTGCGCCAAGGCCGACGCTGCGGGCTGGGGACAGCCCTGCCTGCGCCCGCCCGGCTCCAGGTCGGTTCTTTGGGCCCCTCTGTGTTTGGGGTCCGGCTCAGTTTGGGCCCCCGTTTGTCTGTGTGTGTGCATTTTGTTTGTTGGTTGGGGCTCCCCTTTATTTCAGACCCAGCTCCAGCACATTTGTGGCTCCAGTTTGTTTCTCCTCCTGTTTCAGCTCCAGCCCACGGACGGCTCTGGGAAGTTGCAGCTCCAGTTCATCTGCGGCCCCAGTTCATCTGCACCTTCAGCTCCAGCTCCAGTTCAGTTTCATCTCCTCCGGCCCCAGCTTCTCAATTCCAGCTTGTGCTTGTTAAAACGATCTTGGCTTTGGGCAAGACGCTGCTGGGACTGCGCGGCTCCAGCTCAGCTCCAGGTCAGTTGTTTGGGGTCCAGCTGGGTTTGGGCTCCTGTTTGCTTTGCTTTGGTTTCTTTGTTGGTTGGGGCTCCCCTTTGTGTCAGGCCCGGCTCCGGTTCAGTTTTGGCTCCAGCTCATGGACGGCTCCAGCCTGTCTGCAGCTTCAGGTTGGCCGCTTCTGCTCCAGTTTGTTTTCAGCTCCAGTTCCTCTGCGGCTCCAGCTCATTTGCACCTTCCAGTCATTTCTTTCTGCCCCTGTTCATTTCAGGGCCAGCTCATGCACGGCTCCCGTTCAGTTTTGGCTCCCGTTTGTTTCTGTACCAGTTGGTTTCTGCTCTGGTTTCAGGTCCAGCTCCTTTGCAGCTCCATTTCATTGCGACTCCAGCGCATGGACGGCTCTGGACAGTTTCTGCTCCAGTTCACCTGTGGCTCCAGTTCGTTTCAGGCTGGAGGTGTCCATGAGCTGGACCTGTTTGCAGGTTTGGGTTGCTCTTTTCTGCTTCTGTTCATTTGCAGTTCCTGTTTGTTTCTGCTCTGGTTTCAGGTCCAGCTTGTGGATGGCTCCAGTTCATGGACGGCTCTGGGAAGTTTCAGCTCCAGTTCATCTCTGGTGCCGGCTCCAGTTGGTCTCAGCTCCAGCTTATTTGTGGCTCCTGTTCCAGTCCAGTCTCATCTCCAGTTGGTTTTGGGCTCCAGTTCCAGTTGGTTCCAGCCCCAGCTCCTCTCCAGCCCCTTGCAGCTTGTGCTTGTTAATGCGATCTTGGCTTTTGACCAGGTCGTAAATCAATCACTGTCAGAACTTGCATATGAATAATAAATGTCATAACTGTACGCACAGTGTCTGGTTACTGATCAGTCACCACTCCGGGGGGGGTACATGTCTCGAATAAAGACTGGACGCGCGCAGAGGGGGAGAAAAGCGCTTTTCGCCCCAGAGACTATCTCAGACGTTTAATTCGGCCTGGTGCATGCCAGCCTCCCGCGCTTCGGGGACCCCCGCGACCGGACCCCCGCCTCCGGCAGGGGCCCACGCACCGCGACCGGACCCCCACCTCCGGTGGGGGCCCACGCACCCTGCCCACCCCCCAGCGCCCGCCCGCCGCCCCCCGCAGCCCCAGCCCCGGGTTTGGCCCCAGAAACAGCCGACGGGGGCTCCGTTTCTGGGCCCAAACCCCCAGGCCTCTGCCCCAGCCCCGCGCAGCAGCACCGGGGCTCCCCCCCGACCCCGGCTCCGCAGCCCCGCGCCCCCAGCCCCGCGGGTGGTGTCAGGGAGCCCGGCAGCCCCGGCGGGCTCGGGCGGTGCTTGGGAACTGGCCGGGGGGACCCGCGGGCGGGCCCGGCCCCGGGGGGCCGCGTGTGGAGCGGGCGGCGACGACGGCGGGGGGCGCCGGGCTCCGGCCCTCCGGGCTTTATTCCCCGGCGCCCCGAGAAACGCGGCTGCTCCGCGGAGCCACCGCCAGCGCGGCCGCCGCCGCCGCCCCGAGAAACCCCGGCCCCGAGAAACCCCGCTCCTTCCCCGCCGCCCCGGCCCCGCTGCTCGGCCCCGGCCCCGGCCTCTCGGGCCCCGGCTCCGCCGCCCCCGGCTGCCCCGGCTGCCCCGGCCGGGCCCCGCGGCCCCCCGGGCCGAGCCCCCCGCGCCTCACCTGGCCCCGCCGGGGGAGCCCGGCCCGGCCGCTGCCGCCCCGGGGCCGCGGGCGGCGCCACCGGGGGGGAGCGAGAAAAGGGGGCGCGCGGCGGCCGCCGGGGCTCAAATCTGCTCGGCCCCGCCCCGCGCACGCGCCCCGGCCACCGCGCGCCGCCCCGCACCTGGCACAGGCCACGCCCCGCGCACGCGCCCCGGCCGCCGCCCGCCGCGCACCTGGCGCAGGCCCCGCCCCCTCGCGGCCGCACCTGGGCCAAGCCCCGCCCCCTCGTTACGGACCACGCCCCCTCGTTACAGACCACGCCCCCTCGTTACAGACCACGCCCCCTCGTCCGCCGCACCTGCGCCAGGCCACGCCCCGCGCACGCGCGATCAGGCCCCGCCCCTACGGCCCCGCCCCGCGCACGCGCTTCCTCCGCCGCCGCCGCCGCCGCCAGACGGGCGCCGTTACCGATCGTGGCGGACGCGGGCAGCGGGGCGGGGGCTTCTGCGGGGCGGTGTGGAGCCGAGCTCGGGGCCGGTGAGGCCGGGCTGGGGCCGGGAGTGGGGCCGGGCCTCGGCCTCGGCCTCGGCCTCGCGGGTGCGCGGAGCCGGGGCCCTGCCGCTGCCCCCGGCCGCTGCCCGCCTCTCCGCGGGCGGGCGCGGAGCGGGGCCCGGGGCCCGAGGACCTCGGCAGCGCCTTGGGCCCGGCCTCTCCCGAGCCGGCGGAGCCCCGAGCCCGGCCTCGCCGGCCCCGTCCCGGCGCCGGGGCGGGAGGAGCCGCGCTCCGGGGCCGGGCCTCGGCGGCCAAGTCCCGCGCTGCCCGCTCCTGCCCGGGGCTGGGGGGGCTCCGGGCTCCGGGCACGGCCCCGCCGCGGGGGAGCGGGGCTCCGCCGGGGCCGGGGCCCGGAACGAAGCGGCGGCGGCGCTGAGGGAAGGCGGGAAGGGCCGGCGGCTCCCGGGGCCGGGCCCGGTGCGGGGTGCGGGGGCTCCGGCGGGCACCGGCGGCCCCAGCCCGGCCTCGGAGAGGAGCCGCGGGGCTCCGGGCTGAGCCCAGCGCCGGGGCTCGGCTGCAGGCCCCGAGGCGGGACTGGGTCGCTCTGCGTCAGCCCCAGCAGTGGCCACGGGAGCCCGGTTCCGAGCCCCAAATCGCAGCACGGGGGCTCTGCTGCGGACACCCGGCACTGGCCACAGGAGCCCGGTTTGCAGCCCCAAAACGCAGGGCTCGGTCGGTCTCTCTCAGCTCTCACACTGGCCCCATGAGCCCGGTTTGAACACTCCAAAACACAGGACTCGGCCTCTGTTCCCCCGCCCCACAAGAGGCCCCATGAGCCCGGTTTCCAGCCCCCCGCAACGCAGGACTGGGTCTCTGGCTCTGAGCTCAAACACGCAGGACTTGGTCTCTGGTTCAAGCCCCCTGAAACGCAGGACTTGGTCTCTGGTTTGAGCCCCACATTTGGCCAGAGGAGCCTGGTTTCAAGTCTCCAATGTGCAGGACTTGGCCTCTCCTTGTGAGCCCAAACACACAGCGCTGGGTCCCTGCTTCAAGCCCCCCCAACGCAGGACTTAGTCTCTCTTTGTGAGCCTAAAATTTGGCCGTACGAGCCTTGTTTTGAGCCCCCCCAACACACAGGACTTGGTCTCTGCTTCAGGCCCCCTGGAATGCAGGACTTAGTCTCTGGTTTTGAGCCCCACATTTGGCCAGAGGAGCCTGGTTCCAAGCCCCCAAAGTGCAGGACTTAGTTTCTGGGCCACATGAGCCTTGTTTTCAGCCCCCCCAGACACAGCAGTGGGTCTCTGCTTCAATTCCCCTGGAATGCAGGACTTAGTCTCTCTTTGTGAGCCTGAAAACTGGCTTGGTGACTCTGGTTTCAAGCCCCCAAACCACAGGACTTGGGCTCTGTTTCTCAGCTCTGAACCTGGCCACATGAGCCTGGTTTCAAGACTCCAAAAGGCAGGACTTAGTTTCTGAGCCCTAAAACTGGCCACATGAGCCTTGCTTCGAGCCCCCAAAATGCAGGACGCTGTCTCTGGCTTTGAGGTGCAAAACACAGGACTTGGGCTCAGGTTTTGGGCCTTAGAACTGGCCACACGAGCCTTGTTTTGAACCCCCCCAAACACAGGACTTAGTCTTTCTTTGAGCCCCAAAAGTGGCTTAGTGCCCCTGGTTTCAAGCCCCCCAGATGCAGGGGTTTGAGCTGCAAAACACAGGACTTGGTCTCTGCTTCTGAGCCCTGTAAGTGGCCAAATGACCCTTGTTTCCAGCCCCCCACAAATGCAGGACTTCTTAGTCTCTGTTTCTGAGCCCAAACACACAGGACTTGGTCTCTTTTTTGAGCCTTGTTTCGGCCCCCAAAATGCAGGATATAGTTTCTGGGTTTGACCCACAAAACATAAGGCTTGGTCTCTGTTTCTGGGCCCTAGTGAGCCCAGTTTCAAGCTCCCAAAACACAGGACTTAGTCTCCACTTTTGAGCCCTAAAACTGGCCCTATGAGCCTTGCTCTGACCCCCTCCTGAAATGCAGGACTTGGTCTCTGCTTCAAGCCCCCCAAACGCAGGACTTGGTCTCTGCTTCAAGCCCCCCAAACGCAGGACTTGGTCTCTTCTTTCTGAGCCCTGAATGCGGCCAAATGAGCCTCGTGTCGAGCCCCCAAAATGCAGGGCCTATTGAGTTTCTTGGGTCTGAGCTGCAGGACTTGGTGCCTAAGCTCAAAACCTGGCCCAATGAGACTCATTTCGAGCCCCGCAAAGCGCAGGACTGGGTCTCTGTCAGCCCCCAAACCTGTCTTAGCGACCCTGGTTTCAAGACCCCAAACCACAGGTCCCGGTCTCCACTTCTGTGCCCTAAATCCGGCTGCGTGAGCCTTGCTGCGAGCCCCCAGACGCAGGATTTGGCCTCGCTGAGCCCCAAAGCGGCCCCACGAGCCCGCGTCCAAGCCCCCAGACGCGGGACTCCTCAGTGTCTGGGTTCGGGCCCCAGGCCGCAGGACTCGGGCTCCGTGTGCCAGCCCCGAGCCCGGCCACATGAGCCCGGTCGCAAGCCCCGCACGGGCCGGACTCGGGCTCCGTTCCGCAGCCCCGGGGCTCTGCTGGGAGCCGGGCCCGGAGCCCCCCCGCAGCTCCCGGCCAGGGCCGGGCTCCCCCACACCCGCGGCCCCGCTCTCCGGCCCGGCTCCGGCTCTGCTGAGCCGCGGGCCCGGCTTCGCGCCCCAAAGCGGAGCCGGGCTTGGGCCCCGGCCGCCCGGGACGCGCTGCCTGCTCCGCGCCCGGAGCCCCGCAGCCGGGGGCCGAGCCCCGGGGCCGGTCCCGGGAGCCGCGGCGGTGCTCGGGCAGGGGCCGAGAGCGCGGCGGAGCGGCGCGGGCGAGGCCGGGGGCGCCGGGCTCCGGCCCTCGGGGCTTTATTCCCCGGCGCCCCGGCAGAGCCGCCCCGGGCCGGGCCGGCACCCGCCCGCCCTCAGCGCCGCCGGGCCGCCGCGGGGCCCCGCCCCCCGCCCCGCCCACTCCTTTTATAGACACCGCCCCGCCCCGGGGCGTGTCCAGGCCCGCCCACTCCTTTTACGGACAGCGCCACGCCCCCGGGGTGTGCCCAGGCCCGCCCACTCCTTTTATGGACACCGCCCCGCCCCGGGGCGTGTCCAGGCCCGCCCACTCCTTTTACGGACAGCGCCACGCCCCCGGGGTGTGCCCAGGCCCGCCCACTCCTTTTATAGACACCGCCCCGCCCCGGGGCGTGTCCAGGCCCGCCCACTCCTTTTACGGACAGCGCCACGCCCCCGGGGCTGCCCCGGGTCCCGACGCCCGCCCGCCCGCTCCCCGCCCCGCGCTGCCCGCTCAGCCCGTGGCGTCACTGCAGCGTCAGAAATCAACCCCCGCTTCGCTGCGGGCCGTGACGACAGCCTCGGGCGGGTGGCGCAGGGGCTGCTGTGCCCGGGGGGGGGGAAATCAGGGGAAAAGACCCCGCCAGCAAGAGCAGCGGCTGATTCGGGACCCCGCGGCCTGCGTGGGGCTGGGGTGGAGGCGCCGCTGCTCTCTCGGATGGTTTCCCCACGGCTGATGACGGCTGAGGGGCAGCGCTGAGACTCTCAGCCACATTTATGGCATGGCTTTGGACACCGATAGCTCAGGTCTGCAATAGAATACAAGTATAGACCCGAAATAGAATAGTTTTGACGCTTTGCTGTACCCAGTGACCCAGGTGCAACCCAGGAAACAGGAGGAGGCTCCCAAGTGCCTCGGAAGACTCAAATCATTCCAGCGGGGCCAGGCAATAAGCATTTTCCCCTCTTGACCCTCCCAAACCGGCCCTCTCAGCATCCGCATCAGCCTCGCGCCCACGCCCGCCCTCCCCGCCACCCCGAGAGGCCAACCCAGGGGAGGGGAGGCCGCGTCGGCCCCTCGCCTCCCCGTCCCCAGGCTCATTCCCACTTCTCTCTCCTGTGCCCTGCTCTGAAGGCAAAGCGCGCGGAGCTGGGGGCCGGGGGGGAGATGCCGAGTCCGGGGGGTTGGGAGGCACAGGCCGATGCTCCCGCCCCGGCCCCCTCCCGGCCTCCGCAGCCCCCGGCCCCATTCGCCCCCGGCCCTGTCAGCAGCCGGAGGAGCCCAGAGGGGCGGCTGGCTTGGCTGGGGGTCCCTACAGATTTATAAAGCTGAGGAAGGTACCCAGTTTTGCACTTGAAGCCTGACAACGCCTGCCTCTTCCCTCAGGAGAGGGACCCCGATGTGCTCCATCTCCCCTGAGCAGGTTTAAGCCCACTTCCCAGCTTGCTTCCCCATCCAAGTATCCTATAGCTATACACGCACACACATACAGATCTCTCTCAACCTCAGTGACCTTTGTGCACTACTGACTCCGCTCCGGCTCCTTGCCTAGATTTGACTTCTGTCATTCCCACGCGCTCCTTACCAAGCCAGGGTCATTTTTTCCAGCTGCTCAGAGAGGAAAGCAGGCGCCCAAGGCCCAGCAGCCCCAGACGAGACGGGACTGGGGCTACGGGAGGGGAACGACCCCCCGTGCTCGGCAGCGGGGGCACGGGGCCCCCCCGAGCTCGCGCCGCCTCCTCCCCGCGCTGGGCGAGGGGGCCGGGGAGCGACGGCGCGGTCTCTCTGCCGGGGGCCGGCAGCCGTGCCGGGGGGCCGGGAGCAGCAGGGACCCCCCAGCCCCCAGGCTGAGCCGCGAGCAGGCTCAGCAGAGCCCCCCCCCACGGGGAGAGCCCAAAAATCAAAGCTGTCCCCCCCTTCGGGCCGGGGACGCCCAGGCTGACGCTGCCAGCGCAGCATCACCGGCGGCAGCCCGGCCGGTCCCCGGCGTCCCCGCTCCCGCAGCCCCGGGCGCCGTGTGCCCCCCGAGCGTCCCCGGGGCTGGGGCTGCCGGGCGCTGCCGCGGGGCAGGGTGCCCCGTCCCCAGCCGCCAGCGCTCTGCCCAGGCCCGCTCCCCGCCGCAGGAATGGCTGCTCTCGCGTCCCTTCGGTTGACACGAGGCCGCGCTTGCCTTGGCAAACCCCAACGGCGAGGCGCTGGGCCCGCCCCGAGGCTGCTCCCGCGGCCCCAGCGCCCAGCCCAGGGGCTCCGGGGTGCCCCGGGGCGAGCCCCCGCAGCGAAGCACAAGCCCACCGGCCCCGGGGACGCTCACGGGGCCGTCGGGGCGCAGGGACCCCCGTCGGGCACCCGCACGTGGAGCAGGGCTGGCCTCCGCACGGCCAGGCTCCCCACAGCCCCTCGCCAGGGCCGCGGGCCAGCGGCTGGGCCAGGGTGGCCACAGCCTCCCCACAGCACCCAGGCCTGCACCCAGGCGGCCCAAAAGCCCCCGCGCCCCCACCCGCCATCGCATCCCCTCCCCTGCCCCCAGGTGCGGGTCCTTGCCATCGGCCGGGAGTGCCCCCAGCTGTGGGGATGCCCCAGCTGTGGCGGGGGGCAACCGAGGGCAGGAAAGGGGAAAAAGAGAAAAAAAGAGGAAAATTTAAAGGGGAAAAAAAGGAAAAAAAAATTTTGAAAAGGAAAAAAAAAGGGAAAAAAGGGAAAAATGATAAAAAAGACAGGAAAACCAAAGAAAGAAAAGAAAAAACACAGAAAAGAGCAGATTAAAAAGGGAAAAAAGAGAAAAAGAGAAAAAAAAACGGGGGGAAAGGAAAAAACAGAAAAAACAGGTAAAAAAAGAAAAAAGGAAAAAAGAGAGAATATAAAGAAGAAAAAAAAACAGCAAAAAGGAAAAAAGAAAAAAGAAAAAGCATAAAACAAAGAGCACCACAATAAAAAGCAGAGGTGCAGAAGAAGGGAGCCGAGCAGCAGCCCCAGCCCATGGCCCCGGGGGGCAAAGCCGCTGCAGCAGCAAAACTGACCCCGCAAAGCCCCGCCTGGGGGAAAAAACCCAACCCAAACCAAACCAAACCAAACCAACCCCCCCGAACAAACCGTGCCCAACGAAAAACGGCAGAAAAAGAGACGGAGCTGCTGAAAAACAGCAAAAGAAAAGGGCACGGCAGAACCTGGCCCCCAGCCCCAGGCCGAGGCCGGGCAGCCCGGGTCGGGGCCCCCCATCGCCCTGGCCGGGGGCGTCGCGCAGGGCGAACCCCGGCTGCTTTGGGGCACGGAGATGGACAGGTCTCTGTATAGCTCAGCTATACGTTACAGGCGTGCCCGCCGCGTGGCACGCAGGCGCTGCGCGGGGCCCGCGTCCCCCCTGCCCGGCAGCTCCGCTCGCCACCCCCGGCGCGGGGCCGGCGTTTGGCCGAAGGCACGGGGCGGCTGCAGACGGAGCTCGGCCTCGGCAGCAGCTTCCCTGCCTGGGGAAAGGGGCTTTGCTGGAAAGGCAGAGGGGCAGCTTTTGGGGAGGAGCGGGGGGCTGCCCCGCGGGGCGAGGGGCTGGCAGAGCACGGCCCTCGCTGCCTGGTTGGTGCCATGGGCAGGCAGCGCCGGGCGGCCCCGCAGTCCCATTTTCCCATTTCAGTCCCATTTCACCCAGTCCCGGGGTTGTGGGAACGGGGCCGGGGCTGTGGGATGAACTGCCCCGAGCTGCTCCGGGGCTGTGGGAGACGCTTTGGGCATCAGCAGCATCCCCCCGCTCCGGGCCCAGGGCTTTCCATAAAACAGCCGAGGCGACGCAGCGGGGAGGGACGGAGCCAAGCCGTGTCCCGAGGCGATGCCCCGAGCCCCACGGCACCTTTCCCAGTGCCCCCTCCCCGTCTGTCGGGGGGTCTCGTTGTTCGAAGGCTCCATCGCCAGCTCCGCGGGCTGCCCCGGCTCAAACAACAGGCTCGGGTTATCCAGAGCCGTCCCTTCAGCTGGGGGAGCACCGGCGAGCGGCTGATCCCTGCCGGGCACTGCTCCCTCCCTCCTGAACGCGACTTTCTTTCGTCGCCCGTGGTTTTTTTAACTCGGGTCACTTCACTGCTCTGGTTTTGCCAGGCTGTGGGCCAAGAGGCTGCATCAGCATAACAAAGGAGTTCCACAGACTGAGCTCTGGGCGGGAAAGGACGGGATGCTTGAACCACTTTTACCGCCGGAGAGGATGTACGTGCGATTATTTCTTAAGGGATCGAATGCAGCACATCTGCCACCGTACGCGTTTGCGGCCACGGGTCGGGAGCAGGTGAACAACTTCAGAAATTCGCTCTGTACGGTTCCACGTCTCCACGTCCCGCGGATGGGAAGAGCCATTCCTCCCTCAGTTACCGACTCCCATCCAATTCCAGTTCTTGTTTCCTACCAGCGGGCTGATTCCTGCTGCGGATGAGCGGCCGGGGACGCAGAGCTTGAGGCTGCTTCCCACGCCTGGTTTCTCTGGGCATCCCCGCAGCACCCAGTAACGGGGCTTCCCCTTCTCGCCGCTCGCTCGGGGAACGTGTCTCGCCCTGGAGCATCAGGCCTATTAAAAAAGATAGCAGCTTTTTCTTTGGCAGAAACCGAGCACCCCTACTTTCTAATCTAGGAACGAGAGGAACACGGGCTGGCTCCCCAGAACAGCCTCAAAACCCCGTCGCTGGACGCTCCCAGGAGGGCGGCGGGAGCACGGCGCTCACCTGGCTTTGGAGAGCGTGGTGTGGCCCTGCTCGGGGGCGATGGCGACGAGCAAAGACGAGAATAAACCACGTAAGGGGCCCTGAGAGCAGAAGGCAGCTTTCCTCCTCCCCCCGGGGCCCAGAGCACCGGGTTACCGGCTGCTGCTGAGGAGGAGAGACCCAGCTGCCCCGGGGGTGCTGGGCAGGAGCGATAAGAAGCGCGGCCGTGGAAAAGGAAAGGAAAAAGCAAAGCCAAAACCAGATGCATGTGGGAAAAGCCTTGTTTATATTCCGCTTACTCTGGGTGAATAACTGGCGGCTTGGCTTTCTTTTCGGTCCCCTGGCAGCTGCCTGAAGACACCGACTTACAGACCCCCCACAGGCCGCGCTCCCTGAACCTCAGCTCACCGAAAAGTTATGAGCAGAGGAGCCTGAAGACAGCAGAGCACCTTTACCCGTGGCCCCCGGGACTGGCGGCAGGGCTTTATTCCGGATCCCGGGCTGGCCCGGGGGCTGCCGGCAGCAGAGGGTGCAGAGATGGGCACCTTGCACGCCGCTGCGGCCATTTCCATTTCCCTGCCGTCGCCGCGGGTCTCTGCGTCGGGAACGTTCAGCCCCTCTCTCCAGAGCCTCGGGACCTGCGGGTTCAAGGGCTCTGTCAGAGCGGAACAAAGGTACCCGTTGCTTAAAGGCTTAACCATCCTCCACGCAGGTGTTTTTAAGAACCGGGGAGCAGTAACCAGTCCCAGCATGCAAAGAAATCCTTTTTTTATTTTATTTTTTTTAAATCCAGCCATTTTTTTTTTTAATTCTGCCCTAAAGGACTTCGGGCAGTGTAACTCAGTGTTACGCTTGCCACCTTATATATGTTTCTCTAACAATTACACGATCATCCAAGTCCACCTGAGGTTTCCACTGCGTTCGCAGTCCTTCATGCCTCTGGCCAGCAGGCAGGGCTCGATTTCCCACCGGCAAACCCGTTCTTTGCCGTCCGTTGCAGTTCTTGTTCATTGACCACGTAGGCCGCTCCAACCACCGCTCCGACGCAAGATCGTAAAAGTCATTTATTTCCCTTCTACGCCTAGCTTCACAACGCTCTATTTAAAACCGTCTTTAAATTCGAAGAATCTGACCTCTTCACTTGTATTATGAATGCTTACCTTGCCCTTATTCTCAGCTAAGGTCTACATCAGTTAAAATGCCTTAGTCAGCCATTCAGTTACTCATCTTCTCTTACTACATCTGTCTTTATCTACGGATTAACTCGGCTGGTGATTAATCCAGCCATGGGATAGGGCTACACAGGGACAACATGAGCAGTGTAGCATGGACTTAATTAATATAAAACACCTGTAGCCATACACTTCATGTAATTTATCTTTTCTAAATCACCCTACACAATAACTCTTCTTAAAGGCACAATAACATTCAAAGCCTCGGTCAGCCATTTGCTCACAGCGGGGAGGCCCCAAGCAGCCCAGCACGGCAGGCTGGCCTGGCCCCGAGGGGACCCGCGGGGAAACGCCGCCCAAAGCTGCCCCTGCCCTTGGGGAGAGATCTGCGGGTCCAGCAGCTCCGTTCACCTGGCCTGAAAACCGTGGGCCCTCAGGCGTGATTTTTGCGTGCCCACGGCTGGAAACAGAGGGGCTGGCACGTGGCTCTGCGGGCTGGCTTTGGGGACACCGCTTCAGCCTCCTGTGGGGACCAGAGCCCTTGGTGCAAATGGCTCGGTGCCCGGCCCCGGAGGCGGACACGCGCAGCAGCCAGCTGATGTCAGGGCCTGGGTCTGCAGCACTTGGACAGGGACCTGGGAGACACAGGGAGGAGTTTTTGCTCATTCGGGCCAGGAATCGGAGCCTGAGGGGCCCTTGGGCAACGCCAGTGCCATCACCACCACGTCAATATCTGCAGCAGCCTTCCTCTGGGGTTCCCCCCCACTCCCCCCAGAGGCTGAAAAATGCAATGAGGATTAATCAAGACAACACAGAGGGCAGGACACAGGACAAGTCTCTTTATTGAAAGCATCAACCGCTTCCTTTTATTTCAGGCTGTGAACAGACACAGCCAACACAGGCTGAGAGGTCCCCAGGTGATGCTGGGCTGACCTCTCCTTTGTCAGGGGCTTCTCGGGACCAGGACCCTGAGGTGCACCGAGAGGCAGCACGGGAGAACATTTACTCTCTCCCCTGGAGCCAAAGGGGGGAGCGTGGTGGCCGAGTCCCATCGCGGTGGCCGAGTCCCATCGCGGTCACACCTTTCCGCACGCCCTCCGTCCCAGCTGGGAGCAGCGCTCCACGCGCAGCGAGGCAGAGCTACCGGACACCCCACAAGCCCTACGCTGCCTGCCGCAGGGATGCAGGGGATATTGGAGAGCGCGGAGGAGCCGGGGCACGAGCAGAACGCTGCTCTCATTCAAGGGCCTCAGCAGCTCAGGCTGAGATTTCGTTGCTATGAGCTCCCCGCTGCGACAAACAGCATCAGCAGCGCCCACTTTCTGGAGGGAGACATTAGCTGGGTATTGCTTCGGCCATCCCGCTCGTTGTCTTGCCTGGAGCCAAGGCCAGGCTGCTCCCCTGGCCACCCAGCGAGGCCTCCTTGCCAGTCTGGGGCATGGGCTGGAAGCCAGCTGCCCCCTCAGCTCAACGGCGCTTTACTGGCCCAGGGACCTCTCGGTTGTGCGAGAGAAGCAACTGCGGATAGAAACACACCCAAGTAACTGGGGGCACCCCGCCTCGGAGCGGCGGGCTCAGCACCCACCTCCCCCCCCACAGCCTGCGGCTACCAAAGCACCGGCGGGGAGCAGAGCCCCCGGCCACGCTGCCGAGCCCTGGGGCCGGAGGGCTGTCCCCTGCAGCCACCGCGTCCCGGGCGGGAGGGGATGCTGCTCTGCACATCAGGGCTGGGTCTCTCACCTGTGTTTCACTGCGGAGCCTCCCCCCTGCCCCTTCTGAGCCTTGCAGCTCTCGGGCTCTTGTCCTGCGTGGGAGCTACGGCACTGAGCTCAGCCCCTCTGGAGAGAGGGCAAGGGCGGCTTTTAAATCAGCAGCAGGAACCTGGGGGGAAAAAAAAAAAAAAAAAGAGAAAAACCAAAAAACCCAGCCTGGACTTACATCCCCACATCCAGAGCAAGGGAAGAAGCTCCGGGGCTCTGTCCTCCACTGGAAAAAGCATCCCTGCTCTCAGGGGGCTCCCACAGCCCCACTCCCTGGGTGCAGGGTGCCAGAACAGCCCTTTTAGCTGAGCCGGCCTTCAACAGGTAACAGAAACCCTGCCAGAGATGAGGAGAGCGGGAGCTCCGCCGTAACGCTGGAGCCAGACTGAGCATTGGCCCTGGCTGCACAACCAGGGCACGCCTGGGGTCTGCTGCCTTCGTACAAGCCAGCAGCACGGCAACGTTCATCGCGGGCCTGTGTTTTTACAGATCAATTAAAGCGTTTGCACATTTACAGGTAGGTAGGCAAGAACCTGAAACCTCTCCCACAGCCTTTAACAGAACAAGTCTGTCCCCTTCCTTTCCCCCAATTTCTCTGCAACGGTAAAAGCGGGACCGCTGTTTTGGAAAGTCAAGTTGAACAGTTAATACAAATGAACTTTTTTCTCCAGACAGCAGAGGTCATGCCTGGGATGTAAATGGCCCTACCGAAAGGGGGCTTTAGAGTGTAACTATAAAAGTTGTAGCTATTATACAAAAAACTATTGAAGTAAGGAGTCTTGCAATCTCTCAGCAAAGGACAGTTCCTTGCTAAGAACAGAAACTTGTCCTAAAAACCAGCCAAAACCGACCCTGCAGTTTGGACAAGAGTCAAGGAGCAACTGAGTCTGCGCAAGAACAAGGGGTTACCAGCGGTGACGAAGAAGAGTCCTCAGCCTTCATCCCCACGACCCCCTGCGACCCCCACCAGGAGGCACCGCGCAAGCGCAGTTGGGAGGGGTTTATGGAAATGACCTCTGGGGGCGAATTTTCATATGAAGCGGGGACAGGTAATGCATATGTATAGGCGTATCGGGAAACCTTATGTCTACGTAACACTTTCTTGTATAACTCCACGACAAGCCACCACGTGTGCGCGCACAACTTTGGCGGGATGACCCCCCGTGCTGCCCAGCGCTGAGTAAACAGACCTACTTTACAGCCTTACGGGTTGTGCAGTCTGTTCCCGCACATCAGTTTTGGCGAGCCAGGCAGGAGAGTCTCTGCTCGACTGCGGGACCGACTGCGGAGCGGACGCCCCTCGGCGCGCCCCGAGCATCTTCCTCGGAGGAGCCTCCGCTGCCAGCCGCTCACCGCGGGAGCGGACAACACCTCCTGAGGCCGCGGATTAAACGGTATGTTTTACAAGAAGGGCCAGTAAGTGGTACGCTTGGCCGGGGCTGCTGGTAAACCGCGCGGAGACGTCTGGCGTGCAGCACGGTCCCCGTAGGGGAAGAGGGTACCCTGGCCGATAGAGCGGCCAAGGAGATTTGCTGAGCGATAGAGCGGCCGCTAGCCATCTTGGGGGTAGATCGAGCAAATCTGAGGTCACCGCTGCATCCCGGTATCGGGAGCCAGGACGGACCTGCTAATGACTGTATAAGAAGCAGGAGAAGGGGAAGCAGACCTCTCACACAAAGTATTTAAATCTTTGCAGCTGCTGAAGGGATATCAACTGGGGCGATAATTATCTGTTTCATTTACCCAGGTATTGCATATATTACATGTTCGTATTGTATGTATGTATTGTAGGTATTGTATGTAAAAATTTGTGTGTATGTGTGTTTGAGACACAGCATCGCTGTAAAGTGAGTGCGGAGTCCTGACCCGCGGTTTCGTTGTCCCGCGAGGGAAACGGCCGGAGACGGACGAAGCGAAAGAAAAAGGCTGTAAGGATGTAAAACAGTAATTCTGTAACCCTCTAAGTGGTAAAGTGTGGACCGTGGGACTAACTGTTAAGATACTGTGGGAATACAGGAGAGAACTGGGACCAATAAAATGGGAGGGTCCCAGCAAAGCAAAAAGATACCAAAGAAATCTCCATTAGGTTGTATTTTATATCGCTGGAAGGACGTCGGGGGTCCTCCTGGAGGAAATGTGAATAAGGAAACTCTAATTAAGTACTGTCATCAGTGATGGCCATTGTATAAACTAGATGATGAAGTATAATGTCTTGCTGCAACTCCTGTTATTTTTAAGGAGGGAGAGAAAACGGGACGAAGCTCTGTATGCAGATATGGTTTTCACCCTCCGAAATCACCCTGAGTGGCAGAAAGATTGTGGTTTTAATTTTGCTCCCCAAGATCCCATGGTGTTGGCTTTGGAAAAGGAAAACCAAAACGTGTTAGGGAAGTTGAAGCCATGTTGTTCAGCAGGTAGTATTGGACAGAGGTGTTTGAAGGTGACGGAGAAACCCAGAAAGGTGGAAGAAAAGTGCCTTTCCAGATGGGTGATGTGGATAAGGGGAAGGATGCAGTTAAGGGGTACAGGGAGGACCCAAGTGGGATTGCGAAAAGGTTTGAGTGGATTACGAAGAATTTGGACCCGGACTGGAAAGACGTGGATCTTATGCTAGATGCTATGACTGAAACCGAGAAGCAGCTTGTATTAAAGGCAGCCCCAGCTCATGTAGCCCAAAGGCAGTTAACTGGTCTGCTCTGGATGCTATCAAGCAGGGGCAGACTGAAACGCCCACGGAGCTTTGAGATCGCTTACGGGCTGCTGTGAGAAGATTTATTACTATGGAACCGGAGTCAGCAGCTGTTGGTGTGTCTGGTTTTGGGGCAATCCACTAACGATATCAGAAAGAAACTTCGGAAACTTAAGGAACCGGATATAAGGGATTTAGAAAGTTGCTGGAGGAAGCGTGGAGAGTATATCGGCATAGGGAGGGGGAGGACAGAGGGAAACTAGGAAAGGAGACAGTGGCTGCGTTAGCTCAGCAAAGTTTGGAAAGAATGCAAACAGGAGGAACTGGGCAAATAGGGAGAGGACTGAAGAGCAGAGGAAGGGGTAGCTGGAGATATAATCAATGTGCTTATTGTAAAGGGTTCAGACAGTGGGAAAAGCATGCCCCCAGCAGACACGCAATCTGAAGACTGTGGCAGAAGTACAAGAGAACGATTGACGGGGACCAGGGGAACCCTCCCTCGCGGAACCCTTGGTAACAACGTTCAGCTAGGGAAAGAAGAGAAACCTGTAGAATTTTTAAGAGAGACAGGTGCCATGTTCTCTGTATTGAATCAAACCTTGTTAAACAAAATGTTAATGATGTGAGAGCAACTGGACGGGTTGAAAAGGCTTTTTCTTGAGACCATTAAAATTTAGAATTGGGAAGAGTGTGGGGATTGACAAATTTCTCTACCTGCCTGAGGCTCCTAGACCATTACTGGGGAGGGACCTATTAGAGCAACTAAATGCCAAAATAAAACTTAGAAATGAGGAAATTGAATTTAAAATACCAGATGAAAATCGCATTTAAGTTTGGTTAAAGCAATACCCCTTGAAATTGGAAGATAGGCGAGGGGTCAAAAGTATTATAGAAGAGTTTATAAAATTTGGACTATTAACTGAATGCTCTTCAGAATATAACACTCCCATTCTGCCTGTCAAAAAGCCTGATGGCAAAACTTATCGATTGGCGCAAGATTTGTGGGCAATAAATCAAAGAGGTGAAGATTTGTATGCGGTAGTGGCAAACCCATATGCTCTGCTGACTCGTTTAAAAGAAACCTATGACTGGTTTACTGTATTAGATTTAAAGCATGCATTCTTTTGCCTTACCTTGGCTCCAGAAAGCCACAATTTATTTGCCTTTGAATGGGAAAACCCCGATACAGGACGAAAAACCCAACGGACCGGGACAGTGCTACCCCAAGGATTTAAAAATAGCCCTACCATTATTAGAAATCAATTAGCTAAGGGATTGGAGACCTGGGAGAGGCCCCCGGGAAATGGGATTCTTTTGCAATATGTGGATGATATCTTAATAACCACAGAAAAGGATGAAAAGTGTAAGGAACGGACTGTGAGCTTCTTGAATTTTCTGGGACTAAGTGGTTACCGAGTCTCATTACAGAAAGCCCAAATCCTGAAGAAGGAAGTGATGTACCTGGGATTTGTGATTTCTAAGGGACAAAGACAGCTCGGGAATGACCGAAAGGACGCTATCTGCAGGACTCCAGGACCGACCATGGTAAAAGAGCCTCGGACCTTTTGGGGAATGACAGGTTGGTGCTGATTATGGTTGCAAGGAACCGAAACTGGAGCTAATGAAGGCTCCAGCTTTGGACCTACCAGATGTAAAGGCAAGGGGTGACTCTGGGAATTCTGGCCCAGAAGCTGGGTCCTTATAAACGAGCTGTAGCAATAAACAGGACATGCAGACTGTCGTGCATGACTGTATAGAAACTATTGAGACCGTATATGCAAGCAGACCAAGCTTGAAGGAGCCGCCACTGGAGGAAGCCGCCCAAACGTGGTATACTGATGGGAGCAGTTTCGTAAAGAATGGAGTTCGAATGGCAGAATATGCTGTAACCACCGCAGACCAACTGGTGAAAGCAAAGTCCCTCCCTAAGGGCACATCTGCACAACGAGCTGAAATAACTGCCCTAGCGAGGGCGTACGAGCTGGCTGAAGGGCTGCGAGTAAATGGACGGATTCAAAATATGCCTTTGGTGTAGTCCACGCCCATGGAGCGATTTGGAAGGAAGGAGGACTCTTGGCTGCTCGAAGGAAAAGTGTAAAACATGCTGATATAATTTACGCTGTACAACTTCCATCAGCAGTGGCAATTATGCACTGCAAAGGACATCAGAAAGGTAACACTGACAGGGAAGTGGGAAATAAATTGGCTGATTCCGAGGCAAGGCGAGCTGCAGAACAAGGTGAGGTATTAAGTATAAATCCTGAAAAATCTTTGCCACTACCTGAAACAATGGAATATGATAAAAAGCATCAAAAGCTGGTCACTAACTTCGGAGCTGAAATCAGCCCATCAGGATGGGCACTGTCGAAAGATAACAGAATAATAGTTCTCTTTAGCATATTATGGAAACTTATAAAAACAGAGCACAACAAAACTCACTGCGGAACTGAAGCCTTATACAACTCTCAAATTGTAGCTAGAAATTTATATCGGACTCTAAAGATTGTAGTTAATAGATGTGAAGTATGCTTAAAGAACCACCCAAAAGTAGAAAACCACGTGAAATTTGGAAATATCAGCAAAGGAAATGTTCCAGGTTCAAATTGGCAGATAGATTTCTCCAAACTCCCCAGATAAGGGGGTTATAGGTATTTGCTAATATTAACTGGCACTTTTTCAGGTTGGCCAGAAGCATGCCCTGCCAGGACAGCCAAAGCTCGGGACGTAACTAAAATATTACTGCAAGAGATGGTACCACGTTTTGGAGTTCCAGCGACCATATCCTCTGACAGAGGACCACATTTTACCTCAAAGGTCGTACACCAAATTAGCCGCCATTTGGGTATAGATTGGCAACTTCACACCCCATATCGCCCTCAATCGAGTGGCCAGGTAGAAAAAATGAACCACTTAATCAAACAGCAAATTGTGAAATTGGGACAGGAGACTCATTCGGCCTGGCCTCAGTCTCTCCCTTTGGCTCTCTTGCGCATACGAACTCGGCCAAGAGCAAAGGAAGGACTGAGCCCTTTTGAAATCTTATATGGATGACCCTATGGAATACAGAAAAGGATGTCCGCACAGGCTGGGGATGAAATTATAACCTCTTACATGGTAGTATTAAGCAAACAACTCAACAAAATTGAGAAACGTGGTCGGGACTTGAAGTAGGTGTTTAGATGGACCTGTACCTAACATCCAACCTGGAGATTATGTCTATAGAAGGTCTTTTGCAGAAAGAACCTTGGAGCCACAGTGGGAAGGATCTTTCCAGGTGCTCCTTACCTCGCGCAAGTACAGCAAAGCAAGCTTACCTTGTCACGACGCTGAGTGTAAGCCTAATAGGAAGACCGGGGGCATGGGAGCGTAATACCTTTTTGCAGCTACATGGCAAAATTGCTAGTACCATAAATTGGTCTGACTGCTGGATTTGCTCACACTTGCCCACAAACGCAAGACATGGCCACCCCGTGGTCGCTACCATTTTTCCCAATTTTTCCGGAGATAGCTAATGCCTTTCACAATATATCCCTCTCCGAGCATGCAGAGCTACCAAAAAGGAGTCTCCAATGGCAGATAGATTTAAGCCTACTCTGGAACAAGACTGAAGGAGTACCCTGCGTCCAGAGGTGCTACCTAGAAAACACCACCCAGAATACGGGAGGGAATAGCACAGACAGACATTGCGGAATTTCGAGTTTTGTTGGGGCCCACTCCAATTGCACTAGTTACATCAAGTATGGAGGTGCAAGTATGTGGAACAGCAAGCAGACTGGGAAGAATGCCAGCAATATCCCCAAAGGCTGGCCGACTCCTGTAGATCAGGGATGGTATTGGATCTGTGGAAAGTGGAGATATAAGGGATTGCCTTTAGGATGGAAAGGCCAATGTGCTGTAGGGACTATAGTTCCCAACGTTACTATTGCACAAGACGTAACCCGTTTACGCACGCTTGGCCTGTTACGCACCTATATGAAACCTGTAACCCATCCAATCAAAAGAAAACTGAACCCTTTAATGACAAGGCCAACCAGGTTTCATAGCTTTGCGAGGTGGTTTCTTCCATGGTTAGGCGTTAGTGAATTAGAAAAAGCCTTAGTTAACATTCCAGCTACAATGGCAATTATCAATAATGCTACAGCTGATGCGCTCACGGCTCTACAGAAAGAAATTCCTTCCTTAAAACAAGTAACACTTCAAAACAGGCTAGGGCTGGATATGCTTTTTGCTAAGGAAGGTTACCAAACTTGGCATGGTTGAAACAATTGTTTATTGTGACAATTATAGTTGCAATTCTGTCTATGGCCCTGTGTGTAATAATGCGGTGTGCTTGGTGGTATTTCCAGAGCACAAGGGATTCCTACAGCGCATGGAAAAAGAACCAACTTTGACGAAAACTAGAATCTAACAAATACCTTAAGAAGACAGTAGATAGAGAAACATTATATTAAAATAAACTATAGTAAAAATGACCTCTGGGGGCTAATTTTCATATGAAGCGGGGACAGGTAATGCATATGTATAGGCGTATCGGGAAACCTTATGTCTACGTAACACTTTCTTGTATAACTCCACGACAAGCCACCACGTGTGCGCGCACGACTTTGGCGGGATGACCCCCCGTGCTGCCCAGCGCTGAATAAACAGACCTACTTTACAGCCTTACGGGTTGTGCAGTCTGTTCCCGCACATCACTTCATTTGGCAAAAGGCAAAACTTGAAAATGAAACAGCCAGACCCTCCCACCTGAATCCAACCTGCCTCACAGGGTATGCTGTAGAAAGAACATGCTCCAGCCGTGTTTTGTCAGCCAGGAGAAGAAAGAAAAAGCCACACAAAGACACACACTGCCAGTAACCCAGCTCATGCAGGCAGATTACAATACAACTGGGGACAAACACACTTAAACCTAATGACAGCAGGAACCCAGGGCCCCCCAACACGCACACACAGCCCCCCAGTACCTGAGCAGGGGTCCAAGGCAGCCCAATAACGCTCCCCAAGCAACAGCAGGGGGAAAAAACAGCAGCAATAAAACACCAAGGCTCACAAGAAAACCCAAGGATTCACAACACAGCCCCCAGCAAAGTGAGAACCCAGCCCCTGGGCCGGAGCTTAAATACTGAGCGGGGCCAATGGGGAAGGGCGTGTGGGTGGTGGGGCTCCAGGTGGGGCCGCCGGGTGATGGGGGCCTGGTGGGGCCCTCCCGAGGCCTCCGGCTGCGGCTGGAGCCCGGCAGCTCCGGCAGCTCCACGGGCATCCCCAGCGCTGGCTTCCCAGCAAGGCCGTCGGCATCCTTCGGAGCGAAGGGCGTCCTGGTTTCAGCTGGGATAGAGTTAATTTTCTTCCTAGTAGCTGGTATAGTGCCGTGTTTTGGATTTAGGATGAGAATGATGTTGATAACACACTGATGTTTTAGTTGGTGCTAAGCAGGGCTTATACTAAATCAAGGACTTTTCAGCTTCCCATGCTCTGCCCGGTGCACAAGGGGCTGGGAGGGGGCACAGCCAGGACAGCTGGCCCCGACTGGCCCGAGGGCTATGCCATACCGTATGGCGTCATGCTCAGTATAGAAACTGAGGCGAGCTGGCCGGGGGGGAAGGCGATCGCTGCTCGGGAACGGGCTGGGCATCGTCGCTGGGTGGTGAGCAATTGTGTCGTGTATCACTTGCTTTGTATATTATTATTGTATTATATTATTATTATTACTACTACTACTACTATTCTATTTCATTTTACTTCAATTATTAAACTGTTCTTATCTCAACCCATGAGTTTTTCTGACTTTGACCCTTCCAATTTTCTCCCCTACCCCACCGGGGCGGGGGGAGTGAGCGAGCCGCTGTGTGGTGCGTAGTTGCTGGCTGGGGTTAAACCACAACAGTCCTTTTTGGCGCCCAACGTGGGGCACGAAGGGTTTGAGATAATAACAGATTAATCGGAGTGTATTAAGGAATTTGTATCTGTTAACAGTTGCTGGTCATAGTGTTGATTCATCTGCTCTTGGCATTAGTCTACCTGATCTGCTCCATGCTCTTGTTTTTGCAGTACGTGTTAAAGTTTGGTGCTGGGTGTTGCAGTTTGCTGTGCTCTGCCGTAATTAGTGGTGTTTTGCCTGGAAGATTTGTTATTGGAACACTGACCTTGAGCGCTATCTGGTATTTGGGTTCTGTACTGAAGCCGTTCCTGTACTGCGGGTACCACCTCATGGAGGCAATTAGCAATTATACCTCTTCCTCTGAGAGGTTTTTTATGGAGGAACTACAGAACGGCACCTTCGCTGCCTTCTTCGATGATGGTTCCTCCTTCATTACAACAACTGTTCTGTATCTTGAACATCCTTGGGTAGTTCAGATATATCTATTGATAGTTCTTGGGAATATTGTTTCGGTTTTGTCTAAGGTTAATAAGCATTTTAAGAATATCATCCAGAGATCTGCCCCAAGGCTGCATAGTTATGAGTGGCAGGGTGTGTGGGAGAGTACGGGCAAATGCCTAGGACGGTGGGCCCCGCCAGCGTTTTGGAATTTCACCCCTGAACAAGTGCAGAATCCTGAAAAATTAGTAGAACATTTGGAGAAAGTATGCTGTCGTCCTGACAGTTCTAGGGAGACACAAATCACTGCAATGTGCTGGGGCCCGGCCCATGCCTACCGAGCCGTATTAAACACCATTCAGAACCCTCAAGGGGAAGAGAAGGTCTCTGGATCTGACAACGAAATGACTGGTGCTGCGGCTACGCCAGCCCCAGCGACAGACACTGCGGCTACGCCAGCCCCAGCGACGAGCACTGTCGATACGCCAGCCCCTGTGACGGGCGCTGCGGTTCTGCCAGCCCCAGCGACAGGCGCCGTGGCTATGCCAGTCCCGGTGACCGGCGCTGTGGCTATGCCAGCCCCCGTGGCAGGCTCTGTGGCTATGCCAGCCCCGGCAACAGGCACTGCAGTTATACCGGTCCCGGTAACAGGCGCTGTGGCTATGTCAGACCCCGTGGCAGGCTCTGTGGCTATGCCAGCCCCGGCAACAGGCACTGCAGTTATACCGGTCCCGGTAACAGGCGCTGTGGCTATGCCAGCCCCCGTGGCAGGCTCTGTGGCTATGCCAGCCCCGGTAACAGGCGCTGTGGCTACACCAGAGAACCAATCTGTGCCAGTATCAGTCGCCCCTATACAGAAGAAAAAATACACGAGAAAATCAACTCCTTTAGTAAGGGCTGATGATGAACCAGGGCCATCACAAGAACAGGAGGAGGAAGAGGCAGAACCCACAAATGAGATGGTAACAACCCGATCTCTGTCCCTGAGTGAGCTGCGAGATACGCGAAAAGATTTTAGTCGTCATCCAGGCGAGCACGTCATCACTTGGCTGCTCCAAGGCTGGGATAATGGGGCCAGTAGCCTGGAATTAGAGGGTAGGGCAGCCAAGCAGCTGGGATCCCTTTCTAGGGAAGGGGGCATTGACAAAGCGATTGGAAAAGGGGCAAAAGTCCTCAGCCTCTGGAGGCGACTTCTGGCAGCTGTGAAGGAAAGGTATCCCTTCAAGGAAGATTTTTGATGTCAGCCAGGCAAGTGGACCACCACGGAGAGAGGTATCCAGTACCTGAGGGAATTAGCCGTGCTGGAGGTGATGCATAATGACTTAACCAGTGAGCAGTTATCCAAAGATCCAGATGAAGTCCAGTGCACACAACCCACGTGGCGGAAGTTTTTACGGAGCGCACCATCATCGTATGCAAACTCCTTGGCAGTAATGACCTGGAAAGATGAAGAGGGACCAACAGTAGAAGAATTGGCTGGCCAACTCCGACAATATGAAGAAAGTCTCTCTTCCTCCCTACGGGCCTGCTGACGTGTCCTACTCCTCCCCTGTACGGACCAGTATCTCAGCCATCAGGAGTAAGCACCCCTCTCTTCAAGAGAGAAGATATAGTGAATACACACCACGGGCCACCCTGTGGTTTTATCTGCGTGACCACGGAGATGACATGAGGAAGCGGGATGGAAAATCTACCTCAACCCTAGAGGCACGAGTACGTGAGTTGCAAGGAAAAACAATCACAAAAGGTGGTTCTTCCAGGAAAATTGCTGCTCCAGTTTCCAGGGAGCAGTTCCCTAGGCAGGGTAGAAGGGCTGATTTGGCTTCCGATCTCAATAAAGGGATTTTTGATTCGCATTTCCAAGAAGTGAGTAACGAATGCTGTGACCAGGACTAGAGGGGCCCTGCCTCCAGCCAGGTGGAGGAAAGGGACAACCGGGTGTACCGGACTGTGTGGATTCGATGGCCTGGCACATCAGCCCCACAGGAGTATGAGGCTTCAGTAGACACCGGTGCACAATGTACCCGAATGCCATCAAGCTATGAAGGGGCAGAACCCATCTGTATTTCTGGAGCGACAGGGGGATCCCAACAGCTGACTGTATTGGAGGCTGAAGTAAGCTTAAGCGGGAAGGAGTGGCAGAAGCACCCCACTGTGACTGGCCCAGAGGCCCCGTGCATCCTTGGCATAGACTCCCTCAGGAGAGGGTATTTCAAGGACCCAAAAGGGTACCGGTGGGCTTTTGGCATAGCTGCCTTGGAGACGGAGGAAATGAAACAGCTGTCTACGCTGCCCGGTCTCTCGAAGGACCCTTCTGTTGTGGGGTTGCTGAGGGTCAAAGAACAACAGGTGCCAATCGCTACCACAACAGCGCACCGGCGGCAATATCGCACCAATAGAGACTCCCTGGTTCCCATCCATAAGCTCATTCGTCAACTGGAGAGCCAAGGAGCGATCAGCAAGACTCGCTCACCTTTTAACAGTGCCACATGGCCAGTGCGAAAGTCTAATGGAGAGTGGAGACTGACAGTAGGCTATCGGGGCCTGAACGAAGTCACGCCGCCACTGAGCGCTGCCGTGCCGGACGTGCTAGAACTTCAATAGGAACTGGAGTCAAAGGCAGCCAAGCGGTGTGCCACCACTGACATCGCTAATGCGTTTTTCTCAATCCCCTTGGCGGCAGAGTGCAGGCCACAGTTTGCTTTCACCTGGAGGGGGGTCCAGTACCCCTGGAATCGGCTGCCCCAGGGGTGGAAACACAGCCCCACCATTTGCCATGGACCGATCCGGACTGCGCTGGAACAGGGTGGGGCTCCGGAACATCTGCAAGGCATTGATGACATCATCGTGTGGGGCAATACAGCAGAAGAAGTTTTTGAGAAAGGGAGGCAAATAGTCCAAATCCTTCTGGAGGCCGGCTTTGCCATAAAACCAAGTAAGGTCAAGGGACCTGCACCGGAGATCCAGTTTTTAGGAATAAAATGGCAAGATGGACGTCGTCAGATCCCAACGGATGTGATCAACAAAATAACAGCCATGTCCCCACCAACCAGCAAAAAGGAAGCACAGGCTTTCTTGGGCGTTGTGGGTTTTTGGAGAATGCATATTCCAAATTACAGTCTCACCGTAAGCCCTCTCTATCAAGTGACCCGGAAGAAGAATGATTTCCAATGGGGCCCTGAGCAACGACAAGCCTTTGAACAAATTAAACAGGAGATAGTCCATGCAGTAGCCCTTGGGCCAGTCCGGGCAGGACAAGATATTAAAAATGTGCTCTACACTGCAGCCGGGGAGAATGGTCCTACCTGGAGCCTCTGGCAGAAAGCACCGGGGGAGACTCGAGGTTGACCTCTAGGGTTTTGGAGTCGGGGATACAGAGGATCCGAGGCTGGCTATACTCCAACTGAAAAAGAGAGATTAGCAGCCTGTGAAGGGGTTCGAGCCGCTTCGGAAGTGGTTGGTACTGAAGCACAGCTCCTCTTGGCACCCCGACTGCCGGTGCTGGGCTGGATGTTCAAAGGGAGGGTCCCCTGTACACATCATGCAACTGATGCTACATGGAGTAAGGGGGTCACACTGATCACACAACGGGCTCGAATAGGAAACCCCAGTCGCCCGGGAATCTTGGAAGTGATCATGGACTGGCCAGAAAGCAAAGATTTCGGAATATCACCAGAGGAGGAGGTGACGCGTGCTGAGGAGGCCCCACCATATAATAAACTATCAGAAAATGAGAAGCAATATGCCCTGTTCACTGATGGGTCCTGTCGTCTTGTGGGGAAACATCGGAGGTGGAAAGCTGCTGTATGGAGTCCTGTACGACAAGTTGCAGAAACTGCTGAAGGAGAAGGTGAATCGAGTCAGTTTGCGGAGGTGACAGCCATCCAGCTGGCTTTAGATACTGCCCAACGAGAAAAGTGGCCAATGCTCTAGCTCTGTACTGACTCATGGATGGTGGCAAATGCCCTGTGGGGGTGGTTACAGCAATGGAAGCAGAGCAACCGGCGGCGCAGAGGCAAACCCATCTGGGCTGCCGCATTGTGGCAAGATATTGCTGCCCGGATGGAGAACCTGGTTGTAAAAGTACGTCATGTAGATGCTCACGTACCCAAGAGCGGGGCCACTGAAGAACATCAAAACAATCAGCAGGTGGATCAGGCTGCTAAGATTGAAGTGGATCAAGTGGACCTGGACTGGCAACATAAGGGTGAATTATTTCTAGCTCGGTGGGCCCATGACACCTCAGGCCACCAAGGAAGAGATGCAACATACAGATGGGCTCGTGACCGAGGGGTGGACCTGACCATGGACGCTATTGCACAGGTTATCCATGAATGCTTCCCAGCAAGGCCGTCGGCATCCTTCGGAGCGAAGGGCGAGGCAGAAACCCCGTCTCCGTTTCGGAGGTGCCAAAGCGTCAGACCCATTTAAAATCATAAATGCGGCAGAAACGTTGTCAGCTCTTCCAGATCCGGGACCCGTCCCAAGCACATGAAGGGCAAGTCCCAGGCCGTCCGGATTTGCGGCGGCGGCACGGCCGGCTGCGGCAGGGCCGAGGGGGTCTCGATGGATGCTGTATAGGGACGGGAGCATCAGTCTCACGCTGAGACCAGGTCCGTATAGTTTGTTACACGCCTCAGAATACATCGTGAGGCTTGCAACAGTCCCGCCTGGCCTGACGAAGGAGACAACTCATCTGAAATGTGAAACAGCTCCCTCAAAAGAAGCCTTTTCTGCCAGGACAAAACTGCCGTGTCCCTGCTGGGCTGGAAGCGCTGCTTGCGCGCGTGTGCGTCCGCTGCGATGTGCTGCTGCCTGGGGCACGGGGGCTGCACCGGCAGAGCAGGATTCAGGTTTGTGTCCTTGCGGTCTCGTTGCTGCCGCGCCGTCCCGTTTCTGCTCCTCCTCTGAAAGTCTTTGGGTTGCTAAAGGGGCAGGCGCCGTGCCGGAGGTGAACTCTGCTGGGGCTCGCGGTTACAGGCTTGGTTTTGTTCTCGTAGGTCCTGGAGCGGGCTGTGGCATCGCTGCTGCGTGGGGTGTCATCGTGGGCGACGGGAGAGCCTCGGAGGACAACGGTCCCCTCTCCTCTGTACACCGGAGCAAGCGCTCCCCAAATACATCCAGCTCCGGGTGAGTGCTTTTGCTTTTAGCCTCACGTAACGCGCGCGCGTGTGTGTGTGAGTTGCAGGTTGCCTGGACCGAACTTTAGACCCAGTGTGAGGCCGTGGTTTATCAAGCCAAGGAAAGCGAGAGCGAGTTAGTCACTGGGTGGGATAAGCAAAGAGTACCCCCAAATCCCTTTCACGGGGGACTTTTTCAGCTTGAAAGAAATGCTCCCTTGCGAACTCTGAACTCTGGGTGAAGCCAGCGAGACCCCTGGCGTGGTGATGCTGGCTGGGTGTGGGCAAACACGCTCTGACCCGCGCGGGCAGGGAAGGAGCGAGCCCTGGGAAAGGTTTCTGCGCCGGCATTTCAGAAACCGATCCGGCCAGCTTTTACGCTGCGTGCTCTCCTTCCTCCCGCTGTGCCGTGACTGCCCTTTCCCTCCATCTTTTCTGAGATGAGAATTTAAAAGGAAACTATTTGTGGCTACAGTGATTTTCTATAGGCAGAGACAACAGCTGTAGCTGGAGATTTACTGTGAGTCGAAATCCCAGCTGGGCCATCACGTCCGTAGACGTGGAGCGCTCATGGACGCTGCGTGCACCCAGACGTAGCGCGCGCACTTGAAACCAGGGCCGACACCGACTCGACGGGAACTTCACAAGCCCGTGGTTAAGTCCCGGTCTGATTGTCGGGCTCGGGGAAGGTTTGTAATGATCCCAAGGGCGAAATTAAGACACAAGCGAGGTCCTATGCCGCCAATCAGACATTTTATTGGGTAAATATGAAAGAGTAAAGCGATAGGAAAGGCAGGCAATATTAGGAGGAAATTAAGCAAGCCTTCAGAGAGATAAGCAAAGGATAGTCACCACCATGGATCCAGCGGCTTCCCGTTGGTCCTCAGTCTTCAGTTTTTCGGTGGCGGATGGCCACACTCAGGTTTCGCTGTGCCGTCTTTTATCTGGTGTTGGAGAGGGAGTTTGCCCTCTCGGTCCCCTTTGGCTACCCAGGGCAACATGAGGGACCCAACACATGCACATCTAATTTATTGCTGGTGGGGCAAGCAGCCTGGCCCGGGTACCAGCTGGTGTCCTGTTCTGGGTGGTGCCTGAGAAGCCAAAGAACGGCCTGCTGCCTCAGCAAGTTTGCACAGCTTTCCTTGCCAGATGGTGGTACTTGATAAGCCAAAGAGTGGTCTGCCCTGGGGTCTTATCAGACAAAAGAGTGGTCTGCTGTCCGGTCTCATCAGATAAACACACACAAGCAAGCTTTAGGACGGATAGACCATCGGAGCTCCACACGCCGGCGCGTCCGCTCCCGCCCGGAGACTGGGTCGACGTCGGGTCCTGAACTCGGAGCCGCTGACCGAGGAGTGGACAGGACCTTTCCCGGCGTTGCCGACAACTTACGCGGCTGCTAAAGTCGGGGGCGAAGGACCCTGGACGCACTATTCCAGGGTCAGGAAAGCTCCTGCGCCGCGGATAACAGAATCATCTCCTCCGCTTAAACTGACATTGAAGAGACAGGACAGAGAAGGCAGATAAAATGTTCATCTGCGTTCTGAGTGTCACCCTACTTTGGATTAAAACAGAGGCCCGGGAACCTAATTCACACGTACAATTCACGTCAGAGGTAGCTAAAGTATCAGCTTACGTTCTTGTTGGGTCAGCACTGAAATGCCAAGGCAATCGAAGCGGGGGTATCTCTAATTGGCGCACCTCTTCCTTCTGGAATTAATCGGGCCGACCCGAAAATGTGGCAAGGTACCAGATGAAGCAAAAAGCCACCATCCGGTTTTCCGGAATTAGAAGGAAACACATTGAATTTTACCTGGAATGGCACCGTCCCTCCATGTGTCTGCGTTGCAGGTCATGGCCCTTTTATAGGAAATTACCCATCTTGTAACGAGTCTCCTTCCTTAAATTTTACCCAAAATTTGACAGACTCCTTCCATCTCCTTAATTACCCTGGGCTCCCCACTCCGAAAGGAACGGGTCGGTACCGGCTGTGCGGGAACCCAGCTCGCAAAGTGTTGCCTCTGGGGTCGGGAGGGCGCTGTGCGCTAGGAGCCCTCGTCCCGAAGATGACCGTGACTGACAAATTGTGTGAACGAGGAGCTTTTCTTAAGCGGAACCAAAGGTCGTCAAAGCTGCTAGCTGAGCGACCTGCTGGCTTGCATAGCTTTGCTGGGTGGCTTATCCCGGCCCTCGGAGCTGGCGAACTGGGGACGGCAATTGGGAATATATCTGTGGCGCTAGAAATCGGAGAGAACAGGGCTGCAGACGCCGTACAAGCGTTACAGGCCGAGGCACCTCGTTTACCCAGGCAGCGCTGCAGAAGCGGATGGCCCTTGGTCTGTTCCTCGCCTCGCAGGGAGGTGTCTGTACGATAACCAGTACCAGCTGTTGTGTCTGTGCGGATCGAAGCAGCAGCATCTCTGCAGGTGTAGGAGAGATTTGGACTCGGACTAAGATTTTACAGCAGGTAACTAAGGATGGTGCATGTTGGGGTGGTGAAGAAATGCTGCATAAAGTTACCTCCGGGCTGCCCGATTGGACACGGTTAAAGAATCTGTTTGTGTTAGTAATACTGATAATCTGCATGGGTATCATAGCCTGTGCCTTCATACGGGGTCGTGCCTGCATTTCCAATCCGTCTGTCCGTCACAGCAGATACATTTGAGGCTGGAACTCTGGAAGAGATGCAACCCTCGGAAGAAAAGGGGGGATCGATACCCAGCTGGGGCATCACGTACGTAGGCGCGGAGCGCTCGCGGACGCTGCGCGCACCCACACGTAGCGCACGCCTGGCGCGTGCACGCGCAGAACGCACCCCGCACGCCGACGTGCCGTTGGAAATAGTTTCTGAAGCTGAGCAGAAACAGTGACTTTGCAATTAGCAAAACTACTAAGCACTTGTGCCTTGGGAAGGGAATTTGGGAGGGAGCTAAAAGACAGGAAAGCGTTGGTACACGTAACGAGCTGCGGACACCCGAGGGCTCTGGCCTTTGAGAAGAGCCGACAGACCGACCACAGGGAACGTCTTGGCACCGAGACCGGACGGTGGCCAGAGAAGCGTGAAGTTTGGCAAAACTGCAGGAAACGGGGCAGAGGTGAGCGCGGCGAGGGGAGGTGGCGACCCCCGACTGCCTTCAGGACCGAAAAGGTTCGCCCCCGCCGCCCGAAAGGAGCGCGCGTGCGCGTTTACGTAGCGCGCGAGGCTAATGGAAATACGGCCGAGCGTGAGCCAGGTGGCCGAGGCGGCCAGCGGCCGCCGGGCTTGGCTCAGGAACAGCGTGGCCAGCAGGGCCGGGGCAGGGAGCGTCCCCTGCGCTGGGGGGACGTCACCGTGCCGTCACTGCCCGACGTGTCCCTGACGTCGGCCGGCTCCTCGTCAGGCGATGACGACCTGCAGAGCCCAGGCCTGCTGCAGCGCTATTGGCTGCTCCCGCCGCCGCCGGCAGCGCTGATTGGCCGCGCCGGGTGGGGCCGCCCGTGGCCGAGGCTCGAAGAAGCCCCGGGGCGCAGTACCGCCGTGCGCCGCCAGGGGGCGCCGCTGCCGCGGGCCGGGCCGGAGCGGCGGGCGCAGGGAGCGGCGGGGCGGGGGGTCCCGGGCGGGGCGGGGGCTCCGTGCCGTGGCCGGGCCCCGCCGGGGGCCCCGCGGGCGCCGCCGTGGCCGTGGCGGGCGCTGAGCGGGGTCGGGGGCGGTCGGGCCCGGGCGCGGCCCGGGGAGGGGGCGCCCGGTGCCGGGCGGGGCGTGCGGGGGAGCCCGGGCGGGGCTCGGCGCCGCCCGCGCTCCTGGCCCGTCCCCGGCGGGGGCGAAGGCGGCCGGGGCGGGGCCGTGCCCCCGTGCGGGCCCCGGGGGCTTCGGCGTGGGGGCCCCGGCCGCGGGCGCTGCCGTGCGTGGGGGCGGCCGGGGCCGGGGGCGCGGGCGGCTCCGCGGCGAGGCCGGGAGCGGCGCCGGGGGGGCGCGGGGTGGAAGTAACGCGGGTTCGGGGCCGGTTTGCGGGTGCCCGGCCCGCGGCCGGGGGCGGTGCGGGGCTGCCGGGGCGGGGGGGGCTCCGCAGAGCGGGGGCAGGGAGGCTCCTCGCTGGCGGGGGGCAGCTCGGGGCGTTTTGGTTCCCTTTGGCGCGACGCAGCGCGTTGCCTCCTGCGCCCGCGAAGCTGCTGACCCGTCCCGGTGGGCGCTCGCCGGCCGCGGGTTGCGGTTCCGCTGTAAGGTTAAAACTTGGGAGCAGAGGCTGGAGTTTTGCCTGGGCGCAGCACGCGTTGTGCGTGCGCCTCGGCTTTGACCGCGCTTTTCTGTCTGCCCCCGAGCAGGGAGCGGTTTGTTGCCCCCCGTCCCTCTCCGAGCCCTTCCCGCCCGCCGGCCTGGCCCCGCGGTCTCTCAGCCGCTGGGTTTGGCCGGGAGCCCTCGCGTTTTGCTGGAGTAAAACCAGTTTCGCCTCATGCCGAAGTAAAACCAGCTGGAGGAGGGCCCGGCCCTGGACACGCGGACTTTGCTGCGGGTGAGTGGGCTGTTCCCCCGTGGGGGCCCGGCGGGGGCCCGGTGACTTCCCCGGCGCGTTTCGGCACCGACCCTCTCCGGGGGCAGCGGCTGCGGGGCTGGGGGTCCCCGGCAGCTCCCGATTTCAGCCGCGGGCTCAGCCCCCGCTCCAGCCACGACCTGGCGACGGCGCAGAAGCTGCGGAGGGGCCCCGGCACCCCCGCCGGCAGACCGCGCACGCCTGCCCGCGGCCCGCGGTGGGTGCGAGCGCTCCCCGGGAAAGCGGGGTTTGCCTGCGGGGACGGGTCGCGCTGCCTGCGGGGACCGGCACGGGAGGAGGCACCGCGGCCGCGCAGACGAGGTCGGGGGCGGCCGGGCTCCTCCGACGGGGCGGTCAGGCGGGGGGACGCGTCTGCACCGGGGGTCCCTGGGCACGGGGAGCTCCCCGGGCGTCCCCCAGCAGGGCGGTTGGGGGTGGCCCTGGGCTCCAGGTGAAGGCATTGTTTTACTTAAACCCTTATTTTTTAGCTCAAAATGGGCTGTGGTGGGAGCAGAGGCCGCTTCAGGGATCCGCACCAGCTCCTGCAGCCCTGTTGGTGAGACGGTGAAGCCGGCCTGGCCAAGCACGGGCAGCAACAGCCGTCCTGGTGCCGCCGGTGCCTCGGGAGGTTAGGGGGGCACCGGCTATGCCGTATGGCTGGGCTGATGCCTGGGGAAGGCTCATCCCGGCACCCAGGCGAGGAGCGCAGCCCCGAGGCGACGAGCACCGGGGGACACCGGTGGGGAGGCTGTGCCCAGTGAGGTGAGTGCCCCGAGGCGGCGTGGCAGGGGCTGCGGGACGTTTCTGGGCTGCTCTGGGCTCCACATGAAGGTATTGTTTTACGTAAAACCTTATTTTTTAGCTCAAAATGGGCTGTGGTGGGAGCAGACGCCGCTTCAGGGAACCGCACCAGCTCCTGCAGCCCTGTTGGTGAGATGGTGAAGCCGGCCTGGCCAAGCATGGGCAGCACCAGCCGTCCCGGTGCCTCGGGAGGTGTTGGGGGCACCGGCTATGGCATATGGCTGTGCCGATGCCCGGAGAAGGCTCATCCCTGCACCCAGGCGAGGAGCGCAGCCCCGAGGCGACGAGCACCGGGGGACGCCGGTGGGGAGGCTGTACCCAGTGAGGTGAGTGCCCCGAGGCGGCATGGGGGGGACTGCGGGACGTTTCGGGGGGCCGTGGCTGTGAGGGGCGTTTGGGGAGGTGGGAGCGGG
Source organism: Platalea leucorodia (assembly GCF_965183815.1). Lineage (NCBI taxonomy): Eukaryota > Metazoa > Chordata > Aves > Pelecaniformes > Threskiornithidae > Platalea > Platalea leucorodia. The sequence goes on along the minus strand of NC_138828.1, from coordinate 3,942,764 downwards.
CGCTGTTGGAGTCTGGCCCAGACCCCGCTGGCACTGGTGCGGTGCTGGCCCCGGCCCTGCTGGAGTCGGTCTGTGCCGCCGCTGCTGCGCAGGGCGGGTGGGTTTTCAGCCAGATCCTGGCTCTCGCCCACCTTTCCGGGGGGAAACGGGACGTTTCTGCTGCCCCGTCCCCAGCTCTCCCTCCCCTCCCATCTCGGGGGTGCGGTGCGGGGCTGCTGCTGCCGAGGGGCCGGGCAGAGCTGCAGCTCCGGGGCTCTTTGGGCCGGGCCGCACTGCCGGGAGCTGGTTGTGCCATGTCTCTCCCTGCGCAGGGACAGACAGATGGACGGACGGAGGAGCCCCAGCCACGCCGGGAGCCACCTCGAAGAAGCCGGGCTGCCTGCGCCGAGGCCGACGCTGCCGCCTGCCCTGCGCCTGGCTGGGGACAGCCCTGCCTGCGCCCGCCCGCAGGCGCTGCCGGGGCTGCGCGGCTCCAGGTCGGTTCTTGGGGCCCCTGGGTTTTGGGGTCCAGCTCGGTTTGGGCCCCCGTTTGTTTGTGTGTGTTTGTTTTGGTTGTTGGTTGGGGCTCCCCTTTGTTTCAGCTCCCGCTCGTGCACGGCTCCAGTTGAGTTTTGGCTCCAGCTCATTTGCGGTTCCTGTTTGTTTCTGTACCAGTTGGTTTCTGTTCGGCTCCAGCTCATGGGTGGCTCTGGTTCCGCTGCAGCTCCAATTCCTTGCGGCTCCAGCTCATGGACGGCTCGGGCTCGTTTCAGCTCCGGTTCGTTGTGGCTGCAGCTCAGTTGCGGATTCTCAGGTTGGTGGTTTCTGCCCCTGTTTTGTTTCGGGCCCAGCTTGTGGACGGCTCCAGCTCGTTCGCAGCTTCAGGTCCCTGTTTCTGCACCCTTTCTTTCCAGGCCCAGCTCCTGGACGGCTCCAGTTCAGTGCTGGCTCCAGCTCCTTCTCCTCTCCAGTGCAGTCTCATCTCCAGCTCGGTTTGCTGCTTCAGCGCATCTTCAGCTCCAGCTGATTTTCACATCCAGTTTCTCTGCGGCTCCGGCTCATTTCCGTCTCCAGCTCGTGGACGGCTCCAGCTCCTCCTTGGTTTCATCCCCAGCCCATTGCAGCTTGTGCTTGTTGAAACCATCTTGGCTTTGGGCAAGGCCGTAATCGATCCCTGTCAGAACCGTACGTGCTCTGAGTGTGGACCAACAGAAGCAGCAGCCGGGCTGCCTGCGCCAAGGCCGACGCTGCGGGCTGGGGACAGCCCTGCCTGCGCCCGCGCGGCTCCAGGTCGGTTCTTTGGGCCCCTCTGTGTTTGGGGTCCGGCTCAGTTTGGGCCCCCGTTTGTCTGTGTGTGTGCATTTTGTTTGTTGGTTGGGGCTCCCCTTTATTTCAGACCCAGCTCCAGCACATTTGTGGCTCCAGTTTGTTTCTCCTCCTGTTTCAGCTCCAGCCCACGGACGGCTCTGGGAAGTTGCAGCTCCAGTTCATCTGCGGCCCCAGTTCATCTGCACCTTCAGCTCCAGCTCCAGTTCAGTTTCATCTCCTCCGGCCCCAGCTTCTCAATTCCAGCTTGTGCTTGTTAAAACGATCTTGGCTTTGGGCAAGACGCTGCTGGGACTGCGCGGCTCCAGCTCAGCTCCAGGTCAGTTGTTTGGGGTCCAGCTGGGTTTGGGCTCCTGTTTGCTTTGCTTTGGTTTCTTTGTTGGTTGGGGCTCCCCTTTGTGTCAGGCCCGGCTCCGGTTCAGTTTTGGCTCCAGCTCATGGATGGCTCCAGCCTGTCTGCAGCTTCAGGTTGGCCGCTTCTGCTCCAGTTTGTTTTCAGCTCCAGTTCCTCTGCGGCTCCAGCTCATTTGCACCTTCCAGTCATTTCTTTCTGCCCCTGTTCATTTCAGGGCCAGCTCATGCACAGCTCCCGTTCAGTTTTGGCTCCCGTTTGTTTCTGTACCAGTTGGTTTCTGCTCTGGTTTCAGGTCCAGCTCCTTTGCAGCTCCATTTCATTGCGACTCCAGCGCATGGACGGCTCTGGACAGTTTCTGCTCCAGTTCACCTGTGGCTCCAGTTCGTTTCAGGCTGGAGCTGTCCATGAGCTGGACCTGTTTGCAGCTTTGGGTTGCTCTTTTCTGCTTCTGTTCATTTGCAGTTCCTGTTTGTTTCTGCTCTGGTTTCAGGTCCAGCTTGTGGATGGCTCCAGTTCATGGACGGCTCTGGGAAGTTTCAGCTCCAGTTCATCTCTGGTTCCGGCTCCAGTTGGTCTCAGCTCCAGCTTATTTGTGGCTCCTGGTCCAGTCCAGTCTCATCTCCAGTTGGTTTTGGGCTCCAGTTCCAGTTGGTTCCAGCCCCAGCTCCTCTCCAGCCCATTGCGGCTCGTGCTTGTTAATGCGATCTTGGCTTTTGACCAGGTCGTAAATCAATCACTGTCAGAACTTGCATATGAATAATAAATGTCATAACTGTACGCACAGTGTCTGGTTATTGATCAGTCACCACTCCGGGGGGGGTACATGTCTCGAATAAAGACTGGACGCGCGCAGAGGGGGAGAAAAGCGCTTTTCGCCCCAGAGACTATCTCAGACGTTTAATTCGGCCTGGTGCATGCCAGCCTCCCGCGCTTCGGGGACCCCCGCGACCGGACCCCCGCCTCCGGCAGGGGCCCACGCACCGCGACCGGACCCCCACCTCCGGTGGGGGCCCACGCACCCTGCCCACCCCCCAGCGTCCGCCCGCCGCCCCCCGCAGCCCCGGCCCCAGCCCCGGGTTTGGCCCCAGAAACAGCCGACGGGGGCTCCGTTTCTGGGCCCAAACCCCCAGGCCTCTGCCCCAGCCCCGCGCAGCAGCACCGGGGCTCCCCCCCGGCCCCGGCTCCGCAGCCCCGCGCCCCCAGCCCCGCGGGTGGTGTCAGGGAGCCCGGCAGCCCCGGCGGGCTCGGGCGGTGCTTGGGAACTGGCCGGGGGGACCCGCGGGCGGGCCCGGCCCCGGGGGGCCGCGTGTGGAGCGGGCGGCGACGACGGCGGGGGGCGCCGGGCTCCGGCCCTCCGGGCTTTATTCCCCGGCGCCCCGAGAAACGCGGCTGCTCCGCGGAGCCGCCGCCAGCGCGGCCGCCGCCGCCGCCCCGAGAAACCCCGGCCCCGAGAAACCCCGCTCCTTCCCCGCCGCCCCGGCCCCGCTGCTCGGCCCCGGCCCCGGCCTCTCGGGCCCCGGCCCCGCCGCCCCCGGCTGCCCCGGCTGCCCCGGCCGGGCCCTGCGGCCCCGCGGGCCGAGCCCCCCGCGCCTCACCTGGCCCCGCCGGGGGAGCCCGGCCCGGCCGCTGCCGCCCCGGGGCCGCGGGCGGCGCCACCGGGGGGGAGCGAGAAAAGGGGGCGCGCGGCGGCCGCCGGGGCTCAAATCTGCTCGGCCCCGCCCCGCGCACGCGCCCCGGCCACCGCGCGCCGCCCCGCACCTGGCACAGGCCACGCCCCGCGCACGCGCCCCGGCCGCCGCCCGCCGCGCACCTGGCACAGGCCCCGCCCCCTCGCGTCCGCACCTGGGCCAAGCCCCGCCCCCTCGTTACGGACCACGCCCCCTCGTTACAGACCACGCCCCCTCGTTACAGACCACGCCCCCTCGTCCGCCGCACCTGCGCCAGGCCACGCCCCGCGCACGCGCGATCAGGGCCCGCCCCTACGGCCCCGCCCCGCGCACGCGCTTCCTCCGCCGCCGCCGCCGCCGCCAGACGGGCGCCGTTACCGATCGTGGCGGACGCGGGCAGCGGGGCGGGGGCTTCTGCGGGGCGGTGTGGAGCCGAGCTCGGGGCCGGTGAGGCCGGGCTGGGGCCGGGAGTGGGGCCGGGCCTCGGCCTCGGCCTCGGCCTCGCGGGTGCGCGGAGCCGGGGCCCTGCCGCTGCCCCCGGCCGCTGCCCGCCTCTCCGCGGGCGGGCGCGGAGCGGGGCCCGGGGCCCGAGGACCTCGGCAGCGCCTTGGGCCCGGCCTCTCCCGAGCCGGCGGAGCCCCGAGCCCGGCCTCGCCGGCCCCGTCCCGGCGCCGGGGCGGGAGGAGCCGCGCTCCGGGGCCGGGCCTCGGCGGCCAAGTCCCGCGCTGCCCGCTCCTGCCCGGGGCTGGGGGGGCTCCGGGCTCCGGGCACGGCCCCGCCGCGGGGGAGCGGGGCTCCGCCGGGGCCCGGAACGAAGCGGCGGCGGCGCTGAGGGAAGGCGGGAAGGGCCGGCGGCTCCCGGGGCCGGGCCCGGTGCGGGGTGCGGGGGCTCCGGCGGGCACCGGCGGCCCCAGCCCGGCCTCGGAGGGGAGCCGCGGGGCTCCGGGCTGAGCCCAGCGCCGGGGCTCGGCTGCAGGCCCCGAGGCGGGACTGGGTCGCTCTGCGTCAGCCCCAGCAGTGGCCACGGGAGCCCGGTTCCGAGCCCCAAATCGCAGCACGGGGGCTCTGCTGCGGACAGCCGGCACTGGCCACAGGAGCCCGGTTTGCAGCCCCAAAACGCAGGGCTCGGTCGGTCTCTCTCAGCTCTCACACTGGCCCCATGAGCCCGGTTTGAACACTCCAAAACACAGGACTCGGCCTCTGTTCCCCCGCCCCACGAGTGGCCCCATGAGCCCGGTTTCCAGCCCCCCGCAACACAGGACTGGGTCTCTGGCTCTGAGCTCAAACACGCAGGACTTGGTCTCTGGTTCAAGCCCCCTGAAACGCAGGACTTGGTCTCTGGTTTGAGCCCCACATTTGGCCAGAGGAGCCTGGTTTCAAGTCTCCAATGTGCAGGACTTGGCCTCTCCTTGTGAGCCCAAACACACAGCGCTGGGTCCCTGCTTCAAGCCCCCCCAACGCAGGACTTAGTCTCTCTTTGTGAGCCTAAAATTTGGCCGTACGAGCCTTGTTTTGAGCCCCCCCAACACACAGGACTTGGTCTCTGCTTCAGGCCCCCTGGAATGCAGGACTTAGTCTCTGGTTTTGAGCCCCACATTTGGCCAGAGGAGCCTGGTTCCAAGCCCCCAAAGTGCAGGACTTAGTTTCTGGGCCACATGAGCCTTGTTTTCAGCCCCCCCAGACACAGCAGTGGGTCCCTGCTTCAGGCCCCCTGGAATGCAGGACTTAGTCTCTCTTTGTGAGCCTGAAAACTGGCTTGGTGACTCTGGTTTCAAGCCCCCAAACCACAGGACTTGGGCTCTGTTTCTCAGCTCTGAACCTGGCCACATGAGCCTGGTTTCAAGACTCCAAAAGGCAGGACTTAGTTTCTGAGCCCTAAAACTGGCCACATGAGCCTTGCTTTGAGCCCCCAAAATGCAGGACACTGTCTCTGGCTTTGAGGTGCAAAACACAGGACTTGGGCTCAGATTTTGGCCCTTAGAACTGGCTGCATGAGCCTTGTTTTGAACCCCCCCAAACACAGGACTTAGTCTTTCTTTGAGCCCCAAAAGTGGCTTAGTGCCCCTGGTTTCAAGCCCCCCAGATGCAGGGGTTTGAGCTGCAAAACACAGGACTTGGTCTCTGCTTCTGAGCCCTGTAAGTGGCCACATGAGCCTTGTTTCGAACCCCCCACAAATGCAGGACTTCTTAGTCTCTGTTTCTGAGCCCAAACACACAGGACTTGGTCTCTTTTTTGAGCCTTGTTTCGGCCCCCAAAATGCAGGATATAGTTTCTGGGTTTGACCCACAAAACATAAGGCTTGGTCTCTGTTTCTGGGCCCTAGTGAGCCCAGTTTCAAGCTCCCAAAACACAGGACTTAGTCTCCACTTTTGAGCCCTAAAACTGGCCCTATGAGCCTTGTTCTGACCCCCTCCTGAAACGCAGGACTTGGTCTCTGCTTCAAGCCCCCCAAACGCAGGACTTGGTCTCTGCTTCAAGCCCCCCAAACGCAGGACTTGGTCTCTTCTTTCTGAGCCCTGAATGCGGCCAAATGAGCCTCGTGTCGAGCCCCCAAAATGCAGGGCCTATTGAGTTTCTTGGGTCTGAGCTGCAGGACTTGGTGCCTAAGCTCAAAACCTGGCCCAATGAGACTCATTTCGAGCCCCGCAAAGCGCAGGACTGGGTCTCTGTCAGCCCCCAAACCTGTCTTAGCGACCCTGGTTTCAAGACCCCAAACCACAGGTCCCGGTCTCCACTTCTGTGCCCTAAATCCGGCTGCGTGAGCCTCGCTGCGAGCCCCCAGACGCAGGATTTGGCCTCGCTGAGCCCCAAAGCGGCCCCATGAGCCCGCGTCCAAGCCCCCAGACGCGGGACTCCTCAGTGTCTGGGTTCGGGCCCCAGGCCGCAGGACTCGGGCTCCGTGTGCCAGCCCCGAGCCCGGCCACATGAGCCCGGTCGCAAGCCCCGCACGGGCCGGACTCGGGCTCCGTTCCGCAGCCCCGGGGCTCTGCTGGGAGCCGGGCCCGGAGCCCCCCCGCAGCCCCCGGCCAGGGCCGGGCTCCCCCACACCCGCGGCCCCGCTCTCCGGCCCGGCTCCGGCTCTGCTGAGCCGCGGGCCCGGCTTCGCGCCCCAAAGCGGAGCCGGGCTTGGGCCCCGGCCGCCCGGGACGCGCTGCCTGCTCCGCGCCCGGAGCCCCGCAGCCGGGGGCCGAGCCCCGGGGCCGGTCCCGGGAGCCGCGGCGGTGCTCGGGCAGGGGCCGGGGGCGCGGCGGGGCGGCGCGGGCGAGGCCGGGGGCGCCGGGCTCCGGCCCTCGGGGCTTTATTCCCCGGCGCCCCGGCAGAGCCGCCCCGGGCCGGGCCGGCACCCGCCCGCCCTCAGCGCCGCCGGGCCGCCGCGGGGCCCCGCCCCCGCCCCGCCCACTCCTTTTACGGACAGCGCCACGCCCCCGGGGCTGCCCCGGGTCCCGACGCCCGCCCGCCCGCTCCCCGCCCCGCGCTGCCCGCTCAGCCCGTGGCGTCACTGCAGCGTCAGAAATCAACCCCCGCTTCGCTGCGGGCCGTGACGACAGCCTCGGGCGGGTGGCGCAGGGGCTGCTGTGCCCCGAAGGGGGGGAAATCAGGGGAAAAGACCCCGCCAGCAAGAGCAGCGGCTGATTCGGGACCCCGCGGCCTGCGTGGGGCTGGGGTGGAGGCGCCGCTGCTCTCTCGGACGGTTTCCCCACGGCTGATGACGGCTGAGGGGCAGCGCTGAGACTCTCAGCCACATTTATGGCATGGCTTTGGACACCGATAGCTCAGGTCTGCAATAGAATACAAGTATAGACCCGAAATAGAATAGTTTTGACGCTTTGCTGTACCCAGTGTCCCAGGTGCAACCCAGGAAACAGGAGGAGGCTCCCAAGTGCCTCGGAAGACTCAAATCATTCCAGCGGGGCCAGGCAATAAGCATTTTCCCCTCTTGACCCTCCCAAACCGGCCCTCTCAGCGTCCGCATCAGCCTCGCGCCCACGCCCGCCCTCCCTGCCACCCCGAGAGGCCAACCCAGGGGAGGGGAGGCCGCGTCGGCCCCTCGCCTCCCCGTCCCCAGGCTCATTCCCACTTCTCTCTCCTGTGCCCTGCTCTGAAGGCAAAGCGCGCGGAGCTGGGGGCCGGGGGGGAGATGCCGAGTCCGGGGGGTTGGGAGGCACAGGCCGATGCTCCCGCCCCTGCCCCCTCCCGGCCTCCGCAGCCCCCGGCCCCATTCGCCCCCGGCCCCGTCAGCAGCCGGAGGAGCCCAGAGGGGCGGCTGGCTTGGCTGGGGGTCCCTACAGATTTATAAAGCTGAGGAAGGTACCCAGTTTTGCACTTGAAGCCTGACAACGCCTGCCTCTTCCCTCAGGAGAGGGACCCCGATGTGCTCCATCTCCCCTGAGCAGGTTTAAGCCCACTTCCCAGCTTGCTTCCCCAGCCAAGTATCCTATAGCTATACACGCACACACATACAGATCTCTCTCAACCTCAGTGACCTTTGTGCACTACTGACTCCGCTCCGGCTCCTTGCCTAGATTTGACTTCTGTCATTCCCACGCGCTCCTTACCAAGCCAGGGTCATTTTTTCCAGCTGCTCAGAGAGGAAAGCAGGCGCCCAAGGCCCAGCAGCCCCAGACGAGACGGGACTGGGGCTACGGGAGGGGAACGACCCCCCGTGCTCGGCAGCGGGGGCACGGGGCCCCCCCGAGCTCGCGCCGCCTCCTCCCCGCGCTGGGCGAGGGGGCCGGGGAGCGACGGCGCAGTCTCTCTGCCGGGGGCCGGCAGCCGTGCCGGGGGGCCGGGAGCAGCAGGGACCCCCCAGCCCCCAGGCTGAGCCGCGAGCAGGCTCAGCAGAGCCCCCCCCCACGGGGAGAGCCCAAAAATCAAAGCTGTCCCCCCCTTCGGGCCGGGGACGCCCAGGCTGACCCTGCCAGCGCAGCATCACCGGCGGCAGCCCGGCCGGTCCCCGGCGTCCCCGCTCCCGCAGCCCCGGGCGCCGCGTGCCCCCCGAGCGTCCCCAGGGCTGGGGCTGCCGGGCGCTGCCGTGGGGCAGGGTGCCCCGTCCCCAGCCGCCGGCGCTCTGCCCAGGCCCGCTCCCCGCCGCGGGAATGGCTGCTCTCGCGTCCCTTCGGTTGACACGAGGCCGCGCTTGCCTTGGCAAACCCCAACGGCGAGGCGCTGGGCTCGCCCCGAGGCTGCTCCCGCGGCCCCAGCGCCCAGCCCAGGGGCTCCGGGGTGCCCCGGGGCGAGCCCCCGCAGCGAAGCACAAGCCCACCGGCCCCGGGGACGCTCACGGGGCCGTCGGGGCGCAGGGACCCCCGTCGGGCACCCGCACGTGGAGCAGGGCTGGCCTCCGCACGGCCAGGCTCCCCACAGCCCCTCGCCAGGGCCGCGGGCCAGCGGCTGGGCCAGGGTGGCCACAGCCTCCCCACATCACCCAGGCCTGCACCCAGGCGGCCCAAAAGCCCCCGCGCCCCCACCCGCCATCGCATCCCCTCCCCTGCCCCCAGGTGCGGGTCCTTGCCATCGGCCGGGAGTGCCCCCAGCTGTGGGGCTGCCCCAGCTGCAGCGGGGGGCAACCGAGGGCAGGAAAGGGGAAAAAGAGAAAAAAAGAGGAAAATTTAAAGGGGAAAAAAAGAAAAAAAAATTTTAAAAGGAAAAAAAGGGAAAAAAGGGAAAAATGATAAAAAAGACAGGAAAACCAAAGAAAGAAAAGAAAAAACACAGAAAATAGCAGATTAAAAAAGGAAAAAAGAGAAAAAGAGAAAAAAAAACGGGGGGAAAGGAAAAAACAGAAAAAACAGGTAAAAAAAGAAAAAAGAGAAAAAAGATATAATATAAAGAAGAAAAAAAAAACAGCAAAAAGGAAAAAAGAAAAAAGAAAAAGCATAAAACAAAGAGCACCACAATAAAAAGCAGAGGTGCAGAAGAAGGGAGCCGAGCAGCAGCCCCAGCCCATGGCCCCGGGGGGCAAAGCCGCTGCAGCAGCAAAACTGACCCCGCAAAGCCCCGCCTGGGGGAAAAAACCCAAACCAAACCAAACCAAACCAAACCAACCCCCCCGAACAAACCGTGCCCAACGAAAAACGGCAGAAAAAGAGACGGAGCTGCTGAAAAACAGCAAAAGAAAAGGGCACGGCAGAACCTGGCCCCCAGCCCCAGGCCGAGGCCGGGCAGCCCGGGTCGGGGCCCCCCATCGCCCTGGCCGGGGGCGTCGCGCAGGGCGAACCCCGGCTGCTTTGGGGCACGGAGATGGACAGGTCTCTGTATAGCTCAGCTATACGTTACAGGCGTGCCCGCCGCGTGGCACGCAGGCGCTGCGCGGGGCCCGCGTCCCCCCTGCCCGGCAGCTCCGCTCGCCACCCCCGGCGCGGGGCCGGCGTTTGGCCGAAGGCACGGGGCGGCTGCAGACGGAGCTCGGCCTCGGCAGCAGCTTCCCTGCCTGGGGAAAGGGGCTTTGCTGGAAAGGCAGAGGGGCAGCTTTTGGGGAGGAGCGGGGGGCTGCCCCGCGGGGCGAGGGGCTGGCAGAGCACGGCCCTCGCTGCCTGGTTGGTGCCATGGGCAGGCAGCGCCGGGCGGCCCCGCAGTCCCATTTTCCCATTTCAGTCCCATTTCACCCAGTCCCGGGGTTGTGGGAACGGGGCCGGGGCTGTGGGATGAACTGCCCCGAGCTGCTCCGGGGCTGTGGGAGACGCTTTGGGCATCAGCAGCATCCCCCCGCTCCGGGCCCAGGGCTTTCCATAAAACAGCCGAGGCGACGCAGCGGGGAGGGACGGAGCCAAGCCGTGTCCCGAGGCGATGCCCCGAGCCCCACGGCACCTTTCCCAGTGCCCCCTCCCCGTCTGTCGGGGGGTCTCGTTGTTCGAAGGCTCCATCGCCAGCTCCGCGGGCTGCCCCGGCTCAAACAACAGGCTCGGGTTATCCAGAGCCGTCCCTTCAGCTGGGGGAGCACCGGCGAGCGGCTGATCCCTGCCGGGCACTGCTCCCTCCCTCCTGAACGCGACTTTCTTTCGTCGCCCGTGGTTTTTTTAACTCGGGTCACTTCACTGCTCTGGTTTTGCCAGGCTGTGGGCCAAGAGGCTGCATCAGCATAACAAAGGAGTTCCACAGACTGAGCTCTGGGCGGGAAAGGACGGGATGCTTGAACCACTTTTACCGCCGGAGAGGATGTACGTGCGATTATTTCTTAAGGGATCGAATGCAGCACATCTGCCACCGTACGCGTTTGCGGCCACGGGTCGGGAGCAGGTGAACAACTTCAGAAATTCGCTCTGTACGGTTCCACGTCTCCACGTCCCGCGGATGGGAAGAGCCATTCCTCCCTCAGTTACCGACTCCCATCCAATTCCAGTTCTTGTTTCCTACCAGCGGGCTGATTCCTGCTGCGGATGAGCGGCCGGGGACGCAGAGCTTGAGGCTGCTTCCCACGCCTGGTTTCTCTGGGCATCCCCGCAGCACCCAGTAACGGGGCTTCCCCTTCTCGCCGCTCGCTCGGGGAACGTGTCTCGCCCTGGAGCATCAGGCCTATTAAAGAAGATAGCAGCTTTTTCTTTGGCAGAAACCGAGCACCCCTACTTTCTAATCTAGGAACGAGAGGAACACGGGCTGGCTCCCCAGAACAGCCTCAAAACCCCGTCGCTGGACGCTCCCAGGAGGGCGGCGGGAGCACGGCGCTCACCTGGCTTTGGAGAGCGTGGTGTGGCCCTGCTCGGGGGCGATGGCGACGAGCAAAGACGAGAATAAACCACGTAAGGGGCCCTGAGAGCAGAAGGCAGCTTTCCTCCTCCCCCCGGGGCCCAGAGCACCGGGTTACCGGCTGCTGCCGAGGAGGAGAGACCCAGCTGCCCCGGGGGTGCTGGGCAGGAGCGATAAGAAGCGCGGCCGTGGAAAAGGAAAGGAAAAAGCAAAGCCAAAACCAGATGCATGTGGGAAAAGCCTTGTTTATATTCCGCTTACTCTGGGTGAATAACTGGCGGCTTGGCTTTCTTTTCGGTCCCCTGGCAGCTGCCTGAAGACACCGACTTACAGACCCCCCACAGGCCGCGCTCCCTGAACCTCAGCTCACCGAAAAGTTATGAGCAGAGGAGCCTGAAGACAGCAGAGCACCTTTACCCGTGGCCCCCGGGACTGGCGGCAGGGCTTTATTCCTGATCCCGGGCTGGCCCGGGGGCTGCCGGCAGCAGAGGGTGCAGAGATGGGCACCTTGCACGCCGCTGCGGCCATTTCCATTTCCCTGCCGTCGCCGCGGGTCTCTGCGTCGGGAACGTTCAGCCCCTCTCTCCAGAGCCTCGGGACCTGCGGGTTCAAGGGCTCTGTCAGAGCGGAACAAAGGTACCCGTTGCTTAAAGGCTTAACCATCCTCCACGCAGGTGTTTTTAAGAACCGGGGAGCAGTAACCAGTCCCAGCATGCAAAGAAATCCTTTTTTTATTTTATTTTTTTTAAATCCTGCCTTTTTTTTTTTTTAATTCTGCCCTAAAGGACTTTGGGCAGTGTAACTCAGTGTAACTCAGTGTTACACTTGCCACCTTATATATGTTTCTCTAACAATTACACGATCATCCAAGTCCACCTGAGGTTTCCACTGCGTTCGCAGTCCTTCATGCCTCTGGCCAGCAGGCAGGGCTCGATTTCCCACCGGCAAACCCGTTCTTTGCCGTCCGTTGCAGTTCTTGTTCATTGACCACGTAGGCCGCTCCAACCACCGCTCCGACGCAAGATCGTAAAAGTCATTTATTTCCCTTCTACGCCTAGCTTCACAACGCTCTATTTAAAACCGTCTTTAAATTCGAAGAATCTGACCTCTTCACTTGTATTATGAATGCTTACCTTGCCCTTATTCTCAGCTAAGGTCTACATCAGTTAAAATGCCTTAGTCAGCCGTTCAGTTACTCATCTTTTCTTACTACATCTGTCTTTATCTACGGATTAACTCGGCTGGTGATTAATCCAGCCATGGGATAGGGCTACACAGGGACAACATGAGCAGTGTAGCGTGGACTTAATCAATATAAAACACCTGTAGCTATACACTTCACGTAATTTATCTTTTCTAAATCACCCTACACAATAACTCTTCTTAAAGGCACAATAACATTCAAAGCCTCGGTCAGCCATTTGCTCACAGCGGGGAGGCCCCAAGCAGCCCAGCACGGCAGGCTGGCCTGGCCCCGAGGGGACCCGCAGGGAAACGCCGCCCAAAGCTGCCCCTGCCCTTGGGGAGAGATCTGCGGGTCCAGCAGCTCCGTTCACCTGGCGTGAAAAACGTGGGCCCTCAGGCGTGATTTTTGCGTGCCCACGGCTGGAAACAGAGGGGCTGGCACGTGGCTGTGCGGGCTGGCTTTGGGGACACCGCTTCAGCCTCCTGTGGGGACCAGAGCCCTTGGTGCAAATGGCTCGGTGCCCGGCCCCGGAGGCGGACACGCGCAGCAGCCAGCTGATGTCAGGGCCTGGGTCTGCAGCACTTGGACAGGGACCTGGGAGACACAGGGAGGAGTTTTTGCTCATTCGGGCCAGGAATCGGAGCCTGAGGGGCCCTTGGGCAACGCCAGTGCCATCACCACCACGTCAATATCTGCAGCAGCCTTCCTCTGGGGTTCCCCCCCACTCCCCCAAAGGCTGAAAAATGCAATGAGGATTAATCAAGACAACACAGAGGGCAGGACACAGGACAAGTCTCTTTATTGAAAGCATCAACCGCTTCCTTTTATTTCAGGCTGTGAACAGACACAGCCAACACAGGCTGAGAGGTCCCCAGGTGATGCTGGGCTGACCTCTCCTTTGTCAGGGGCTTCTCGGGACCAGGACCCTGAGGTGCACCGAGAGGCAGCACGGGAGAACATTTACTCTCTCCCCTGGAGCCAAAGGGGGGAGCGTGGTGGCCGAGTCCCATCGCGGTGGCCGAGTCCCATCGCGGTCACACCTTTCCGCACGCCCTCCGTCCCAGCTGGGAGCAGCGCTCCACGCGCAGCGAGGCAGAGCTACCGGACACCCCACAAGCCCTACGCTGCCTGCCGCAGGGATGCAGGGGATATTGGAGAGCGCGGAGGAGCCGGGGCACAAGCAGAACGCTGCTCTCATTCAAGGGCCTCAGCAGCTCAGGCTGAGATTTTGTTGCTATGAGCTCCCCGCTGCGACAAACAGCATCAGCAGCGCCCACTTTCTGGAGGGAGACATTAGCTGGGTATTGCTTCGGCCATCCCGCTCGTTGTCTTGCCTGGAGCCAAGGCCAGGCTGCTCCCCTGGCCACCCAGCGAGGCCTCCTTGCCAGTCTGGGGCATGGGCTGGAAGCCAGCTGCCCCCTCAGCTCAACGGCGCTTTACTGGCCCAGGGACCTCTCGGTTGTGCGAGAGAAGCAACTGCGGATAGAAACACACCCAAGTAACTGGGGGCACCCCGCCTCGGAGCGGCGGGCTCAGCACCCACCTCCCCCCCCACAGCCTGCGGCTACCAAAGCACCGGCGGGGAGCAGAGCCCCCGGCCACGCTGCCGAGCCCTGGGGCCGGAGGGCTGTCCCCTGCAGCCGCCGCGTCCCGGGCGGGAGGGGATGCTGCTCTGCACATCAGGGCTGGGTCTCTCACCTGTGTTTCACTGCGGAGCCTCCCCCCTGCCCCTTCTGAGCCTTGCAGCTCTCGGGCTCTTGTCCTGCGTGGGAGCTACGGCGCTGAGCTCAGCCCCTCTGGAGAGAGGGCAAGGGCGGCTTTTAAATCAGCAGCAGGAACCTGGGGGGGGAAAAAAAAAAAAAAAAAAAAAAAAAAAAAAAAAGAAAAACAGCCTGGACTTACATCTCCACATCCAGAGCAAGGGAAGAAGCTCCAGGGCTCTGTCCTCCACTAGAAAAAGCATCCCTGCTCTCAGGGGGCTCCCACAGCCCCACTCCCTGGGTGCAGGGTGCCAGAACAGCCCTTTTAGCTGAGCCGGCCTTCAACAGGTAACAGAAACCCTGCCAGAGATGAGGAGAGCGGGAGCTCCGCCGTAACGCTGGAGCCAGACTGAGCATTGGCCCTGGCTGCACAACCAGGGCACGCCTGGGGTCTGCTGCCTTCGTACAAGCCAGCAGCACGGCAACGTTCATCGCGGGCCTGTGTTTTTACAGATCAATTAAAGCGTTTGCACATTTACAGGTAGGTAGGCAAGAACCTGAAACCTCTCCGACAGCCTTTAACAGAACAAGTCTGTCCCCTTCCTTTCCCCCAATTTCTCTGCAACGGTAAAAGCGGGACCGCTGTTTTGGAAAGTCAAGTTGAACAGTTAATACAAATGAACTTTTTTCTCCAGACAGCAGAGGTCATGCCTGGGATGTAAATGGCCCTACCGAAAGGGGGCTTTAGAGTGTAACTATAAAAGTTGTAGCTATTATACAAAAAACTATTGAAGTAAGGAGTCTTGCAATCTCTCAGCGAAGGACAGTTCCTTGCTAAGAACAGAAACTTGTCCTAAAAACCAGCCGAAACCGACCCTGCAGTTTGGACAAGAGTCAAGGAGCAACTGAGTCTGCGCAAGAACAAGGGGTTACCAGCGGTGACGAGGAAGAGTCCTCAGCCTTCATCCCCACGACCCCCTGCGACCCCCACCAGGAGGCACCGCGCAAGCGCAGTTGGGAGGGGTTTATGGAAATGACCTCTGGGGGCGAATTTTCATATGAAGCGGGGACAGGTAATGCATATGTATAGGCGTATCGGGAAACCTTATGTCTACGTAACACTTTCTTGTATAACTCCACGACAAGCCACCACGTGTGCGCGCACAACTTTGGCGGGATGACCCCCCGTGCTGCCCAGCGCTGAGTAAACAGACCTACTTTACAGCCTTACGGGTTGTGCAGTCTGTTCCCGCACATCAGTTTTGGCGAGCCAGGCAGGAGAGTCTCTGCTCGACTGCGGGACCGACTGCGGAGCGGACGCCCCTCGGCGCGCCCCGAGCATCTTCCTCGGAGGAGCCTCCGCTGCCAGCCGCTCACCGCGGGAGCGTACAACACCTCCTGAGGCCGCGGATTAAACGGTATGTTTTACAAGAAGGGCCAGTAAGTCGTACGCTTGGCCGGGGCTGCTGGTAAACCGCGCGGAGACGTCTGGCGTGCAGCACGGTCCCCGTAAGGGAAGAGGGTACCCTGGCCGATAGAGCGGCCAAGGAGATTTGCTGAGCGATAGAGCGGCCGCTAGCCATCTTGGGGGTAGATCGAGCAAATCTGAGGTCACCGCTGCATCCCGGTATCGGGAGCCAGGACGGACCTGCTAATGACTGTATAAGAAGCAGGAGAAGGGGAAGCGGACCTCTCACACAAAGTATTTAAATCTTTGCAGCTGCTGAAGGGATATCAACTGGGGCGATAATTATCTGTTTCATTTACCCAGGTATTGCATATATTACATGTTCGTATTGTATGTATGTATTGTAGGTATTGTATGTAAAAATTTGTGTGTATGTGTGTTTGAGACACAGCATCGCTGTAAAGTGAGTGCGGAGTCCTGACCCGCGGTTTCGTTGTCCCGCGAGGGAAACGGCCGGAGACGGACGAAGCGAAAGAAAAAGGCTGTAAGGATGTAAAACAGTAATTCTGTAACCCTCTAAGTGGTAAAGTGTGGACCGTGGGACTAACTGTTAAGATACTGTGGGAATACAGGAGAGAACTGGGACCAACAAAATGGGAGGGTCCCAGCAAAGCAAAAAGATACCAAAGAAATCTCCATTAGGTTGTATTTTATATCGCTGGAAGGACGTCGGGGGTCCTCCTGGAGGAAATGTGAATAAGGAAACTCTAATTAAGTACTGTCATCAGTGATGGCCATTGTATAAACTAGATGATGAAGTATAATGTCTTGCTGCAACTCCTGTTATTTTTAAGGAGGGAGAGAAAACGGGACGAAGCTCTGTATGCAGATATGGTTTTCACCCTCCGAAATCACCCTGAGTGGCAGAAAGATTGTGGTTTTAATTTTGCTCCCCAAGATCCCATGGTGTTGGCTTTGGAAAAGGAAAACCAAAACGTGTTAGGGAAGTTGAAGCCATGTTGTTCAGCAGGTAGTATTGGACAGAGGTGTTTGAAGGTGACGGAGAAACCCAGAAAGGTGGAAGAAAAGTGCCTTTCCAGATGGGTGATGTGGATAAGGGGAAGGATGCAGTTAAGGGGTACAGGGAGGACCCAAGTGGGATTGCGAAAAGGTTTGAGTGGATTACGAAGAATTTGGACCCGGACTGGAAAGACGTGGATCTTATGCTAGATGCTATGACTGAAACCGAGAAGCAGCTTGTATTAAAGGCAGCCCCAGCTCATGTAGCCCAAAGGCAGTTAACTGGTCTGCTCTGGATGCTATCAAGCAGGGGCAGACTGAAACGCCCACGGAGCTTTGAGATCGCTTACGGGCTGCTGTGAGAAGATTTATTACTATGGAACCGGAGTCAGCAGCTGTTGGTGTATCTGGTTTTGGGGCAATCCACTAACGATATCGGAAAGAAACTTTGGAAACTTAAGGAACCGGATATAAGGGATTTAGAAAGTTGCTGGAGGAAGCGTGGAGAGTATATCGGCATAGGGAGGGGGAGGACAGAGGGAAACTAGGAAAGGAGACAGTGGCTGCGTTAGCTCAGCAAAGTTTGGAAAGAATGCAAACAGGAGGAACTGGGCAAATAGGGAGAGGACTGAAGAGCAGAGGAAGGGGTAGCTGGAGATATAATCAATGTGCTTATTGTAAAGGGTTCAGACACTGGGAAAAGCATGCCCCCAGCAGACACGCAATCTGAAGACTGTGGCAGAAGTACAAGAGAACGATTGACGGGGACCAGGGGAACCCTCCCTCGCGGAACCCTTGGTAACAACGTTCAGCTAGGGAAAGAAGAGAAACCTGTAGAATTTTTAAGAGAGACAGGTGCCACGTTCTCTGTATTGAATCAAACCTTGTTAAACAAAATGTTAATGATGTGAGAGCAACTGGACGGGTTGAAAAGGCTTTTTCTTGAGACCATTAAAATTTAGAATTGGGAAGAGTGTGGGGATTGACAAATTTCTCTACCTGCCTGAGGCTCCTAGACCATTACTGGGGAGGGACCTATTAGAGCAACTAAATGCCAAAATAAAACTTAGAAATGAGGAAATTGAATTTAAAATACCAGATGAAAATCGCATTTAAGTTTGGTTAAAGCAATACCCCTTGAAATTGGAAGATAGGCGAGGGGTCAAAAGTATTATAGAAGAGTTTATAAAATTTGGACTATTAACTGAATGCTCTTCAAAATATAACACTCCCATTCTGCCTGTCAAAAAGCCTGATGGCAAAACTTATTGATTGGTGCAAGATTTGTGGGCAATAAATCAAAGAGGTGAAGATTTGTATCCGGTAGTGGCAAACCCATATGCTCTGCTGACTCGTTTAAAAGAAACCTATGACTGGTTTACTGTATTAGATTTAAAGGATGCATTCTTTTGCCTTACCTTGGCTCCAGAAAGCCACAATTTATTTGCCTTTGAATGGGAAAACCCTGATACAGGACAAAAAACCCAACGGACCGGGACAGTGCTACCCCAAGGATTTAAAAATAGCCCTACCATTATTAGAAATCAATTAGCTAAGGGATTGGAGACCTGGGAGAGGCCCCCGGGAAATGGGGTTCTTTTGCAATATGTGGATGATATCTTAATAACCACAGAAAAGGATGAAAAGTGTAAGGAACGGACTGTGAGCTTCTTGAATTTTCTGGGACTAAGTGGTTACCGAGTCTCATTACAGAAAGCCCAAATCCTGAAGAAGGAAGTGATGTACCTGGGATTCGTGATTTCTAAGGGACAAAGACAGCTCGGGAATGACCGAAAGGACGCTATCTGCAGGACTCCAGGACCGACCATGGTAAAAGAGCCTCGGACCTTTTGGGGAATGACAGGTCGGTGCTGATTATGGTTGCAAGGAACCGAAACTGGAGCTAATGAAGGCTCCAGCTTTGGACCTACCAGATGTAAAGGCAAGGGGTGACTCTGGGAATTCTGGCCCAGAAGCTGGGTCCTTATAAACGAGCTGTAGCAATAAACAGGTCATGCAGACTGTCGTGCATGACTGTATAGAAACTATTTAGACCGTATATGCAAGCAGACCAAGCTTGAAGGAGGAGCCACTGGAGGAAGCTGCCCAAACGTGGTATACTGATGGGAGCAGTTTCGTAAAGAATGGAGTTCGAATGGCAGAATATGCTGTAACCACCACAGACCAACTGGTGAAAGCAAAGTCCCTCCCTAAGGGCACATCTGCACAACGAGCTGAAATAACTGCCCTAGCGAGGGCGTACGAGCTGGCTGAAGGGCTGCGAGTAAATGGACGGATTCACAACATGCCTTTGGTGTAGTCCACGCCCATGGAGCGATTTGGAAGGAAGGAGGACTCTTGGCTGCTCGAAGGAAAAGTATAAAACATGCTGTTATAATTTACGCTGTACAACTTCCATCAGCAGTGGCAATTATGCACTGCAAAGGACATCAGAAAGGTAACACTGACAGGGAAGTGGGAAATAAATTGGCTGATTCCGAGGCAAGGCGAGCTGCAGAACAAGGTGAGGTATTAAGTATAAATCCTGAAAAATCTTTGCCACTACCTGAAACAATGGAATATGATAAAAAGCATCAAAAGCTGGTCACTAACTTCGGAGCTGAAATCAGCCCATCAGGATGGGCACTGTCGAAAGATAACAGAATAATAGTTCTCTTTAGCATATTATGGAAACTTATAAAAACAGAGCACAACAAAACTCACTGCGGAACTGAAGCCTTATACAACTCTCAAATTGTAGCTAGAAATTTATATCGGACTCTAAAGATTGTAGTTAATAGATGTGAAGTATGCTTAAAGAGCCACCCAATAGTAGAAAACCACGTGAAATTTGGAAATATCAGCAAAGGAAATGTTCCAGGTTCAAATTGGCAGATAGATTTCTCCAAACTCCCCAGATAAGGGGGTTATAGGTATTTGCTAATATTAACTGGCACTTTTTCAGGTTGGCCAGAAGCATGCCCTGCCAGGACAGCCAAAGCTCGGGAGGTAACTGAAATATTACTGCAAGAGATGGTACCACGTTTTGGAGCTCCAGCAACCATATCCTCTGACAGAGGACCACATTTTACCTCAAAGGTCGTACACCAAATTAGCCGCCATTTGGGTATAGATTGGCAACTTCACACCCCATATCGCCCTCAATCGAGTGGCCAGGTAGAAAAAATGAACCACTTAATCAAACAGCAAATTGTGAAATTGGGACAGGAGACTCATTCGGCCTGGCCTCAGTCTCTCCCTTTGGCTCTCTTGCGCATACGAACTCGGCCAAGAGCAAAGGAAGGACTGAGCCCTTTTGAAATCTTATATGGATGACCCTATGGAATACAGAAAAGGATGTCCGCACAGGCTGGGGATGAAATTATAACCTCTTACATGGTAGTATTAAGCAAACAACTCAACAAAATTGAGAAACGTGGTCGGGACTTGAAGTAGGTGTTTAGATGGACCTGTACCTAACATCCAACCTGGAGATTATGTCTATAGAAGGTCTTTTGCAGAAAGAACCTTGGAGCCACAGTGGGAAGGATCTTTCCAGGTGCTCCTTACCTCACGCAAGTACAGCAAAGAAAGCTTACCTTGTCACGACGCTGAGTGTAAGCCTAATAGGAAGACCGGGGGCATGGGAGCGTAATACCTTTTTGCAGCTACATGGCAAAATTGCTAGTACCATAAATTGGTCTGACTGCTGGATTTGCTCACGCTTGCCCACAAACGCAAGACATGGCCACCCCGTGGTCGCTACCATTTTTCCCAATTTTTCGGAGATAGCTAATGCCTTTCACAATATATCCCTCTCCGAGCATGCAGAGCTACCAAAAAGGAGTCTCCAATGGCAGATAGATTTAAGCCTACTCTGGAACGAGACTGAAGGAGTACCCTGTGTCCAGAGGTGCTACCTAGAAAACACCACCCAGAATACGGGAGGGAATAGCACAGACAGACATTGCGGAATTTCGAGTTTTGTTGGGGCCCACTCCAATTGCACTAGTTACATCAAGTATGGAGGTGCAAATATGTGGAACAGCAAGCAGACTGGGAAGAATGCCAGCAATATCCCCAAAGGCTGGCCGACTCCTGTAGATCAGGGATGGTATTGGATCTGTGGAAAGTGGGGATATAAGGGATTGCCTTTAGGATGGAAAGGCCAATGTGCTGTAGGGACTATAGTTCCCAACGTTACTATTGCACAAGACATAACCAGTTTACGCACGCTTGGCCTATTACGCACCTATATGAAACCTGTAACCCATCCAATCAAAAGAAAACTGAACCCTTTAATGACAAGGCCAACCAGGTTTCATAGCTTTGCGAGGTGGTTTCTTCCATGGTTAGGCGTTAGTGAATTAGAAAAAGCCTTAGTTAACATTCCAGCTACAATGGCAATTATCAATAATGCTACAGCTGATGCGCTCACGGCTCTACAGAAAGAAATTCCTTCCTTAAAACAAGTAACACTTCAAAACAGGCTAGGGCTGGATATGCTTTTTGCTAAAGAAGGAGGTTTAGGTACAGTTCTTGGTGAACATTGCTGTACCTATGTTAACCAAGACAAAAGGATTGAAAAGGACTTATCTCAAATTGGGGAAAAAACCAAAATCTTCCATCAAGTGGCCCAAGATAACACATCTTAGGGATTTAGTGACTCAATAGAAAAACTAACATCTTGGTTACCAAACTTGGCATGGTTGAAACAATTGTTTATTGTGACAATTATAGTTGCAATTCTGTCTATGGCCCTGTGTGTAATAATGCGGTGTGCTTGGTGGTATTTCCAGAGCACAAGGGATTCCTACAGTGCATGGAAAAAGAACCAACTTTGACGAAAACTAGAATCTAACAAATATCTTAAGAAGACAGTAGATAGAGAAACATTATATTAAAATAAACTATAGTAAAAATGACCTGTGGGGGCTAATTTTAATATGAAGCGGGGACAGGTAATGCATATGTATAGGCATATCGGGAAACCTTATGTCTACGTAACACTTTCTTGTATAACTCCACGACAAGCCACCACGTGTGCGCGCACGACTTTGGCGGGATGACCCCCCGTGCTGCCCAGCGCTGAATAAACATACCTACTTTACAGCCTTACGGGTTGTGCAGTCTGTTCCCGCACATCACTTCATTTGGCAAAAGGCAAAACTTGAAAATGAAACAGCCAGACCCTCCCACCTGAATCCAACCTGCCTCACAGGGTATGCTGTAGAAAGAACATGCTCCAGCCATGTTTCGTCAGCCAGGAGAAGAAAGAAAAAGCCACACGAAGGCACACACTGCCAGTAACCCAGCTCATGCAGGCAGATTACAATACAACTGGGGATACACACACTTAAACCTAATGACAGCAGGAACCCAGGGCCCCCCCACACGCACACACAGCCCCCCAGTACCTGAGCAGGGGTCCAAGGCAGCCCAATAACGCTCCCCAAGCAACAGCAGGGGGAAAAAACAGCAGCAATAAAACACCAAGGCTCACAAGAAAACCCAAGGATTCACAACACAGCCCCCAGCAAAGTGAGAACCCAGCCCCTGGGCCGGAGCTTAAATACCGAGCGGGGCCAATGGGGAAGGGCGTGTGGGTGGTGGGGCTCCAGGTGGGGCCGCCGGGTGATGGGGGCCTGGTGGGGCCCTCCCGAGGCCTCCGGCTGCGGCTGGAGCCCGGCAGCTCCGGCAGCTCCACGGGCATCCCCAGCGCTGGCTTCCCAGCAAGGCCGTCGGCATCCTTCGGAGCGAAGGGCGTCCTGGTTTCAGCTGGGATAGAGTTAATTTTCTTCCTAGTAGCTGGTATAGTGCCGTGTTTTGGATTTAGGATGAGAATGATGTTGATAACACACTGATGTTTTAGTTGGTGCTAAGCAGGGCTTATACTAAATCAAGGACTTTTCAGCTTCCCATGCTCTGCCCGGTGCACAAGGGGCTGGGAGGGGGCACAGCCAGGACAGCTGGCCCCGACTGGCCAGAGGGCTATGCCATACCGTATGGCGTCATGCTCAGTATAGAAACTGAGGCGAGCTGGCCGGGGGGGAAGGCGATCGCTGCTCGGGAACGGGCTGGGCATCGTCGGTGGGTGGTGAGCAATTGTGTCGTGTATCACTTGCTTTGTATGTTATTACTGTATTATATTATTATTATTACTACTACTACTACTATTCTATTTCATTTTACTGTATCTGTTAACAGTTGCTGGTCATAGTATTGATTCATCTGCTCTTGGCATTAGTCTACCTGATCTGCACCATGCTCTTGTTTTTGCAGTACGTGTTAAAGTTTGGTGCTGGGTGTTGCAGTTTGCTGTGCTCTGCCGTAATTAGTGGTGTTTTGCCTGGAAGATTTGTTATTGGAACACTGACCTTGAGCGCTATCTGGTATTTGGGTTCTGTACTGAAGCCGTTCCTGTACTGCGGGTACCACCTCATGGAGGCAATTAGCAATTATACCTCTTCCTCTGAGAGGTTTTTTATGGAGGAACTACAGAACGGCACCTTCGCTGCCTTCTTCGATGATGGTTCCTCCTTCATTACAACAACTGTTTTGTATCTTGAACATCCTTGGGTAGTTCAGATATATCTATTGATAGTTCTTGGGAATATTGTTTCGGTTTTGTCTAAGGTTAATAAGCATTTTAAGAATATCATCCAGAGATCTGCCCCAAGGCTGCATAGTTATGAGTGGCAGGGTGTGTGGGAGAGTACGGGCAAATGCCTAGGACGGTGGGCCCCGCCAGCGTTTTGGAATTTCACCCCTGAACAAGTGCAGAATCCTGAAAAATTAGTAGAACATTTGGAGAAAGTATGCTGTCGTCCTGACAGTTCTAGGGAGACACAAATCACTGCAATGTGCTGGGGCCCGGCCCATGCCTACCGAGCCGTATTAAACACCATTCAGAACCCTCAAGGGGAAGAGAAGGTCTCTGGATCTGACAACGAAATGACTGGTGCTGCGGCTACGCCAGCCCCAGCGACAGACACTGCGGCTACGCCAGCCCCAGCGACGAGCACTGCCGATACGCCAGCCCCTGTGACGGGCGCTGCGGTTCTGCCAGCCCCAGCGACAGGCGCCGTGGCTATGCCAGTCCCAGTGACCGGCGCTGCGGCTATGCCAGCCCCCGTGGCAGGCTCTGTGGCTATGCCAGCCCCGGCAACAGGCACTGCAGTTATACTGGTCCCGGTGACCGGCGCTGTGGCTATGCCAGACCCCGTGGCAGGCTCTGTGGCTATGCCAGCCCCGGCAACAGGCGCTGTGGCTACACCAGAGAACCAATCTGTGCCAGTATCAGTCGCCCCTATACAGAAGAAAAAATACACGAGAAAATCAACTCCTTTAGTAAGGGCTGATGATGAACAGGGCCATCACAAGAACAGGAGGAGGAAGAGGCAGAACCCACAAATGAGATGGTAACAACCCGATCTCTGTCCCTGAGTGAGCTGCGAGATACGCGAAAAGATTTTAGTCGTCATCCAGGCGAGCACGTCATCACTTGGCTGCTCCGAGGCTGGGATAATGGGGCCAGTAGCCTGGAATTAGAGGGTAGGGCAGCCAAGCAGCTGGGATCCCTTTCTAGGGAAGGGGGCATTGACAAAGCGATTGGAAAAGGGGCAAAAGTCCTCAGCCTCTGGAGGCGACTTCTGGCAGCTGTGAAGGAAAGGTATCCCTTCAAGGAAGATTTTTGATGTCAGCCAGGCAAGTGGACCACCACGGAGAGAGGTATCCAGTACCTGAGGGAATTAGCCGTGCTGGAGGTGATGCATAATGACTTAACCAGTGAGCAGTTATCCAAAGATCCAGATGAAGTCCAGTGCACACAACCCACGTGGCGGAAGTTTTTACGGAGCGCACCATCATCGTATGCAAACTCCTTGGCAGTAATGACCTGGAAAGATGAAGAGGGACCAACAGTAGAAGAATTGGCTGGCCAACTCCGACAATATGAAGAAAGTCTCTCTTCCTCCCTACGGGCCTGCTGACGTGTCCTACTCCTCCCCTGTACGGACCAGTATCTCAGCCATCAGGAGTAAGCACCCCTCTCTTCAAGAAAGAAGATATAGTGAATACACACCACGGGCCACCCTGTGGTTTTATCTGCGTGACCACGGAGATGACATGAGGAAGCGGGATGGAAAATCTACCTCAACCCTAGAGGCACGAGTACGTGAGTTGCAAGGAAAAACAATCACAAAAGGTGGTTCTTCCAGGAAAATTGCTGCTCCAGTTTCCAGGGAGCAGTTCCCTAGGCAGGGTAGAAGGGCTGATTTGGCTTCCGATCTCAATAAAGGGATTTTTGATTCGCATTTCCAAGAAGCGAGTAACGAATGCTGTGACCAGGACTAGAGGGGCCCTGCCTCCAGCCAGGTGGAGGAAAGGGACAACCAGGTGTACTGGACTGTGTGGATTCGATGGCCTGGCACATCAGCCCCACAGGAGTATGAGGCTTCAGTAGACACCGGTGCACAATGTACCCGAATGCCATCAAGCTATGAAGGGGCAGAACCCATCTGTATTTCTGGAGCGACAGGGGGATCCCAACAGCTGACTGTATTGGAGGCTGAAGTAAGCTTAAGCGGGAAGGAGTGGCAGAAGCACCCCACTGTGACTGGCCCAGAGGCCCCGTGCATCCTTGGCATAGACTCCCTCAGGAGAGGGTATTTCAAGGACCCAAAAGGGTACCGGTGGGCTTTTGGCATAGCTGCCTTGGAGAGGGAGGAAATGAAACAGCTGTCTACCCTGCCCGGTCTCTCGAAGGACCCTTCTGTTGTGGGGTTGCTGAGGGTCAAAGAACAACAGGTGCCAATCGCTACCACAACAGCGCACCGGCGGCAATATCGCACCAATAGAGACTCCCTGGTTCCCATCCATAAGCTCATTCGTCAACTGGAGAGCCAAGGAGCGATCAGCAAGACTCGCTCACCTTTTAACAGTGCCACATGGCCAGTGCGAAAGTCTAATGGAGAGTGGAGACTGACAGTAGACTATCGGGGCCTGAACGAAGTCACGCCGCCACTGAGCGCTGCCGTGCCGGACGTGCTAGAACTTCAATAGGAACTGGAGTCAAAGGCAGCCAAGCGGTGTGCCACCACTGACATCGCTAATGCGTTTTTCTCAATCCCCTTGGCGGCAGAGTGCAGGCCACAGTTTGCTTTCACCTGGAGGGGGGTCCAGTACCCCTGGAATCGGCTGCCCCAGGGGTGGAAACACAGCCCCACCATTTGCCATGGACCGATCCGGACTGCGCTGGAACAGGGTGGGGCTCCGGAACATCTGCAAGGCATTGATGACATCATCGTGTGGGGCAATACAGCAGAAGTTTTTGAGAAAGTGAGGCAAATAGTCCAAATCCTTCTGGAGGCCGGCTTTGCCATAAAACAAAGTAAGGTCAAGGGACCTGCACCGGAGATCCAGTTTTTAGGAATAAAATGGCAAGATGGACGTCGTCACATCCCAACGGATGTGATCAACAAAATAACAGCCATGTCCCCACCAACCAGCAAAAAGGAAGCACAGGCTTTCTTGGGCGTTGTGGGTTTTTGGAGAATGCATATTCCAAATTACAGTCTCACCGTAAGCCCTCTCTATCAAGTGACCCGGAAGAAGAATGATTTCCAATGGGGCCCTGAGCAACGACAAGCCTTTGAACAAATTAAACAGGAGATAGTCCATGCAGTAGCCCTTGGGCCAGTCCGGGCAGGACAAGATATTAAAAATGTGCTCTACACTGCAGCCGGGGAGAATGGTCCTACCTGGAGCCTCTGGCAGAAAGCACCGGGGGAGACTCGAGGTCGACCTCTAGGGTTTTGGAGTCGGGGATACAGAGGATCCGAGGCTGGCTATACTCCAACTGAAAAAGAGAGATTAGCAGCCTGTGAAGGGGTTCGAGCCGCTTCCGAAGTGGTTGGTACTGAAGCACAGCTCCTCTTGGCACCCCGACTGCCGGTGCTGGGCTGGATGTTCAAAGGGAGGGTCCCCTGTACACATCATGCAACTGATGCTACATGGAGTAAGGGGGTCGCACTGATCACACAACGGGCTCGAATAGGAAACCCCAGTCGCCCGGGAATCTTGGAAGTGATCATGGACTGGCCAGAAAGCAAAGATTTCGGAATATCACCAGAGGAGGAGGTGACGCGTGCTGAGGAGGCCCCACCATATAATAAACTATCAGAAAATGAGAAGCAATATGCCCTGTTCACTGATGGGTCCTGTCGTCTTGTGGGGAAACATCGGAGGTGGAAAGCTGCTGTATGGAGTCCTGCACGACAAGTTGCAGAAACTGCTGAAGGAGAAGGTGAATCGAGTCAGTTTGCGGAGGTGACAGCCATCCAGCTGGCTTTAGATACTGCCCAATGAGAAAAGTGGCCAATGCTCTAGCTCTGTACTGACTCATGGATGGTGGCAAATGCCCTGTGGGGGTGGTTACAGCAATGGAAGCAGAGCAACCGGCGGCGCAGAGGCAAACCCATCTGGGCTGCCGCATTGTGGCAAGATATTGCTGCCCGGATGGAGAACCTGGTTGTAAAAGTACGTCATGTAGATGCTCACGTACCCAAGAGCGGGGCCACTGAAGAACATCAAAACAATCAGCAGGTGGATCAGGCTGCTAAGATTGAAGTGGATCAAGTGGACCTGGACTGGCAACATAAGGGTGAATTATTTCTAGCTCGGTGGGCCCATGACACCTCAGGCCACCAAGGAAGAGATGCAACATACAGATGGGCTCATGACCGAGGGGTGGACCTGACCATGGACGCTATTGCACAGGTTATCCATGAATGCTTCCCAGCAAGGCCGTCGGCATCCTTCGGAGCGAAGGGCGAGGCAGAAACCCCGTCTCCGTTTCGGAGGTGCCAAAGCGTCAGACCCATTTAAAATCATAAATGCGGCAGAAACGTTGTCAGCTGTTCCAGATCCGGGACCCGTCCCAAGCACATGAAGGGCAAGTCCCAGGCCGTCCGGATTTGCGGCGGCGGCACGGCCGGCTGCGGCAGGGGCGAGGGGGTCTCGATGGATGCTGTATAGGGACGGGAGCATCAGTCTCACGCTGAGACCAGGTCCGTATAGTTTGTTACACGCCTCAGAATACATCGTGAGGCTTGCAACAGTCCCGCCTGGCCTGACGAAGGAGACAACTCATCTGAAATGTGAAACAGCTCCCTCAAAAGAAGCCTTTTCTGCCAGGACAAAACTGCCGTGTCCCTGCTGGGCTGGAAGCGCTGCTTGCGCGTGTGTGCGTCCGCTGCGATGTGCTGCTGCCTGGGGCACGGGGGCTGCACCGGCAGAGCAGGATTCAGGTTTGTGTCCTTGCGGTCTCGTTGCTGCCGCGCCGTCCCGTTTCTGCTCCTCCTCTGAAAGTCTTTGGGTTGCTAAAGGGGCAGGCGCCGTGCCGGAGGTGAACTCTGCTGGGGCTCGCGGTTACAGGCTTGGTTTTGTTCTCGTAGGTCCTGGAGCGGGCTGTGGCATCGCTGCTGCGTGGGGTGTCATCGTGGGCGACGGGAGAGCCTCGGAGGACAACGGTCCCCTCTCCTCTGTACACCGGAGCAAGCGCTCCCCAAATACATCCAGCTCCGGGTGAGTGCTTTTGCTTTTAGCCTCACGTAACGCGCGCGCGTGTGTGTGTGAGTTGCAGGTTGCCTGGACCGAACTTTAGACCCAGTGTGAGGCCGTGGTTTATCAAGCCAAGGAAAGCGAGAGCGAGTTAGTCACTGGGTGGGATAAGCAAAGAGTACCCCCAAATCCCTTTCACGGGGGACTTTTTCAGCTTGAAAGAAATGCTCCCTTGCGAACTCTGAACTCTGGGTGAAGCCAGCGAGACCCCTGGCGTGGTGATGCTGGCTGGGTGTGGGCAAACACGCTCTGACCCGCGCGGGCAGGGAAGGAGCGAGCCCTGGGAAAGGTTTCTGCGCCGGCATTTCAGAAACCGATCCGGCCAGCTTTTACGCTGCGTGCTCTCCTTCCTCCCGCTGTGCCGTGACTGCCCTTTCCCTCCATCTTTTCTGAGATGAGAATTTAAAAGGAAACTATTTGTGGCTACAGTGATTTTCTATAGGCAGAGACGACAGCTGTAGCTGGAGATTTACCGTGAGTCGAAACCCCAGCTGGGCCATCACGTCCGTAGACGTGGAGCGCTCACGGACGCTGCGTGCACCCAGACGTAGCGCGCGCACTTGAAACCAGGGCCGACACCGACTCGACGGGAACTTCACAAGCCCGTGGTTAAGTCCCGGTCTGATTGTCGGGCTCGGGGAAGGTTTGTAATGATCCCAAGGGCGAAATTAAGACACAAGCGAGGTCCTATGCCGCCAATCAGACATTTTATTGGGTAAATATGAAAGAGTAAAGCGATAGGAAAGGCAGGCAATATTAGGAGGAAATTAAGCAAGCCTTCAGAGAGATAAGCAAAGGATAGTCACCACCATGGATCCGATAGTCACCACCATGGATCCGATAGTCACCACCACGGATCCAGCGGCTTCCCGTTGGTCCTCAGTCTTCAGTTTTTCGGTGGCGGATGGCCACACTCAGGTTTCGCTGTGCCGTCTTTTATCTGGTGTTGGAGAGGGAGTTTGCCCTCTCGGTCCCCTTTGGCTACCCAGGGCAACATGAGGGACCCAACACATGCACATCTAATTTATTGCTGGTGGGGCAAGCAGCCTGGCCCGGGTACCAGCTGGTGTCCTGTTCTGGGTGGTGCCTGAGAAGCCAAAGAACGGCCTGCTGCCTCAGCAAGTTTGCACAGCTTTCCTTGCCAGATGGTGGTACTTGATAAGCCAAAGAGTGGTCTGCCCTGGGGTCTTATCAGACAAAAGAGTGGTCTGCTGTCCGGTCTCATCAGATAAACACACACAAGCAAGCTTCAGGACGGATAGACCATCGGAGCTCCACACGCCGGCGCGTCCGCTCCCGCCCGGAGACTGGGTCGACGTCGGGTCCTGAACTCGGAGCCGCTGACCGAGGAGTGGACAGGACCTTTCCCGGCGTTGCCGACAACTTACGCGGCTGCTAAAGTCGGGGGCGAAGGACCCTGGACGCACTATTCCAGGGTCAGGAAAGCTCCTGCGCCGCGGATAACAGAATCATCTCCTCCGCTTAAACTGACATTGAAGAGACAGGACAGAGAAGGCAGATAAAATGTTCATCTGCGTTCTGAGTGTCACCCTACTTTGGATTAAAACAGAGGCCCGGGAACCTAATTCACACGTACAATTCACGTCAGAGGTAGCTAAAGTATCAGCTTACGTTCTTGTTGGGTCAGCACTGAAATGCCAAGGCAATCGAAGCGGGGGTATCTCTAATTGGCGCACCTCTTCCTTCTGGAATTAATCGGGCCGACCCGAAAATGTGGCAAGGTACCAGATGAAGCAAAAAGCCACCATCCGGTTTTCCGGAATTAGAAGGAAACACATTGAATTTTACCTGGAATGGCACCGTCCCTCCATGTGTCTGCGTTGCAGGTCATGGCCCTTTTATAGGAAATTACCCATCTTGTAACGAGTCTCCTTCCTTAAATTTTACCCAAAATTTGACAGACTCCTTCCATCTCCTTAATTACCCTGGGCTCCCCGCTCCGAAAGGAACGGGTCGGTACCGGCTGTGCGGGAACCCAGCTCGCAAAGTGTTGCCTCTGGGGTCGGGAGGGCCCTGTGCGCTAGGAGCCCTCGTCCCGAAGATGACCGTGACTGACAAATTGTGTGAACGAGGAGCTTTTCTTAAGCGGAACCAAAGGTCGTCAAAGCTGCTAGCTGAGCGACCTGCTGGCTTGCATAGCTTTGCTGGGTGGCTTATCCCGGCCCTCGGAGCTGGCGAACTGGGGACGGCAATTGGGAATATATCTGCGGCGCTAGAAATCGGAGAGAACAGGGCTGCAGACGCCGTACAAGCGTTACAGGCCGAGGCACCTCGTTTACCCAGGTAGCGCTGCAGAAGCGGATGGCCCTTGGTCTGTTCCTCGCCTCGCAGGGAGGTGTCTGTACGATAACCAGTACCAGCTGTTGTGTCTGTGCGGATCGAAGCAGCAGCATCTCTGCAGGTGTAGGAGAGATTTGGACTCAGACTAAGATTCTACGTCAGGTAACTAAGGATGGTGCATCTTGCGGTGGTGAAGAAATGCTGCATAAAGTTACCTCCGGGCTGCCCGATTGGACACGGTTAAAGAATCTGTTTGTGTTAGTAATACTGATAATCTGCATGGGTATCATAGCCTGTGCCTTCATACGGGGTCGTGCCTGCATTTCCAATCCCTCTGTCCGTCACAGCAGATACATTTGAGGCTGGAACTCTGGAAGAGATGCAACCCTCGGAAGAAAAGGGGGGATCGATACCCAGCTGGGGCATCACGTACGTAGGCGCGGAGCGCTCGCGGACGCTGCGCGCACCCACACGTAGCGCACGCCTGGCGCGTGCACGCGCAGAACGCACCCCGCACGCCGACGTGCCGTTGGAAATAGTTTCTGAAGCTGAGCAGAAACAGTGACTTTGCAATTAGCAAAACTACTAAGCACTTGCGCCTTGGGAAGGGAATTTGGGAGGGAGCTAAAAGACAGGAAAGCGTTGGTACACGTAACGAGCTGCGGACACCCGAGGGCTCTGGCCTTTGAGAAGAGCCGACAGACCGACCACAGGGAACGTCTTGGCACCGAGACCGGACGGTGGCCAGAGAAGCGTGAAGTTTGGCAAAACTGCAGAAACCAGGGCAGAGGTGAGCGCGGCGAGGGGAGGTGGCGACCCCCGACTGCCTTCAGGACCGAAAAGGTTCGCCCCCGCCGCCCGAAAGGAGCGCGCGTGCGCGTTTACGTAGCGCGCGAGGCTAATGGAAATACGGCCGAGCGTGAGCCAGGTGGCCGAGGCGGCCAGCGGCCGCCGGGCTTGGCTCAGGAACAGCGTGGCCAGCAGGGCCGGGGCAGGGAGCGTCCCCTGCGCTGGGGGGACGTCACCGTGCCGTCACTGCCCGACGTGTCCCTGACGTCGGCCGGCTCCTCGTCAGGCGATGACGACCTGCAGAGCCCAGGCCTGCTGCAGCGCTATTGGCTGCTCCCGCCGCCGCCGGCAGCGCTGATTGGCCGCGCCGGGTGGGGCCGCCCGTGGCCGAGGCTCGAAGAAGCCCCGGGGCGCAGTACCGCCGTGCGCCGCCAGGGGGCGCCGCTGCCGCGGGCCGGGCCGGAGCGGCGGGCGCAGGGAGCGGCGGGGCGGGGGGTCCCGGGCGGGGCGGGGGCTCCGTGCCGTGGCCGGGCCCCGCCGGGGGCCCCGCGGGCGCCGCCGTGGCCGTGGCGGGCGCTGAGCGGGGTCGGGGGCGGTCGGGCCCGGGCGCGGCCCGGGGAGGGGGCGCCCGGTGCCGGGCGGGGCGTGCGGGGGAGCCCGGGCGGGGCTCGGCGCCGCCCGCGCTCCTGGCCCGTCCCCGGCGGGGGCGAAGGCGGCCGGGGCGGGGCCGTGCCCCCGTGCGGGCCCCGGGGGCTTCGGCGTGGGGGCCCCGGCCGCGGGCGCTGCCGTGCGTGGGGGCGGCCGGGGCCGGGGGCGCGGGCGGCTCCGCGGCGAGGCCGGGAGCGGCGCCGGGGGGGCGCGGGGTGGAAGTAACGCGGGTTCGGGGCCGGTTTGCGGGTGCCCGGCCCGCGGCCGGGGGCGGTGCGGGGCTGCCGGGGCGGGGGGGGCTCCGCAGAGCGGGGGCAGGGAGGCTCCTCGCTGGCGGGGGGCAGCTCGGGGCGTTTTGGTTCCCTTTGGCGCGACGCAGCGCGTTGCCTCCTGCGCCCGCGAAGCTGCTGACCCGTCCCGGTGGGCGCTCGCCGGCCGCGGGTTGCGGTTCCGCTGTAAGGTTAAAACTTGGGAGCAGAGGCTGGAGTTTTGCCTGGGCGCAGCACGCGTTGTGCGTGCGCCTCGGCTTTGACCGCGCTTTTCTGTCTGCCCCCGAGCAGGGAGCGGTTTGTTGCCCCCCGTCCCTCTCCGAGCCCTTCCCGCCCGCCGGCCTGGCCCCGCGGTCTCTCAGCCGCTGGGTTTGGCCGGGAGCCCTCGCGTTTTGCTGGAGTAAAACCAGTTTCGCCTCATGCCGAAGTAAAACCAGCTGGAGGAGGGCCCGGCCCTGGACACGCGGACTTTGCTGCGGGTGAGTGGGCTGTTCCCCCGTGGGGGCCCGGCGGGGGCCCGGTGACTTCCCCGGCGCGTTTCGGCACCGACCCTCTCCGGGGGCAGCGGCTGCGGGGCTGGGGGTCCCCGGCAGCTCCCGATTTCAGCCGCGGGCTCAGCCCCCGCTCCAGCCACGACCTGGCGACGGCGCAGAAGCTGCGGAGGGGCCCCGGCACCCCCGCCGGCAGACCGCGCACGCCTGCCCGCGGCCCGCGGTGGGTGCGAGCGCTCCCCGGGAAAGCGGGGTTTGCCTGCGGGGACGGGTCGCGCTGCCTGCGGGGACCGGCACGGGAGGAGGCACCGCGGCCGCGCAGACGAGGTCGGGGGCGGCCGGGCTCCTCCGACGGGGCGGTCAGGCGGGGGGACGCGTCTGCACCGGGGGTCCCTGGGCACGGGGAGCTCCCCGGGCGTCCCCCAGCAGGGCGGTTGGGGGTGGCCCTGGGCTCCAGGTGAAGGCATTGTTTTACTTAAACCCTTATTTTTTAGCTCAAAATGGGCTGTGGTGGGAGCAGAGGCTGCTTCAGGGATCCGCACCAGCTCCTGCAGCCCTGTTGGTGAGACGGTGAAGCCGGCCTGGCCAAGCACGGGCAGCAACAGCCGTCCTGGTGCCGCCGGTGCCTCGGGAGGTTAGGGGGGCACCGGCTATGCCGTATGGCTGGGCTGATGCCTGGGGAAGGCTCATCCCGGCACCCAGGCGAGGAGCGCAGCCCCGAGGCGACGAGCACCGGGGGACACCGGTGGGGAGGCTGTGCCCAGTGAGGTGAGTGCCCCGAGGCGGCGTGGCAGGGGCTGCGGGACGTTTCTGGGCTGCTCTGGGCTCCACATGAAGGTATTGTTTTACGTAAAACCTTATTTTTTAGCTCAAAATGGGCTGTGGTGGGAGCAGACGCCGCTTCAGGGAACCGCACCAGCTCCTGCAGCCCTGTTGGTGAGATGGTGAAGCCGGCCTGGCCAAGCATGGGCAGCACCAGCCGTCCCGGTGCCTCGGGAGGTGTTGGGGGCACCGGCTATGGCATATGGCTGTGCCGATGCCCGGAGAAGGCTCATCCCTGCACCCAGGCGAGGAGCGCAGCCCCGAGGCGACGAGCACCGGGGGACGCCGGTGGGGAGGCTGTACCCAGTGAGGTGAGTGCCCCGAGGCGGCATGGGGGGGACTGCGGGACGTTTCGGGGGGCCGTGGCTGTGAGGGGCGTTTGGGGAGGTGGGAGCGGGCGCTGTTGGAGTCTGGCCCAGACCCCGCTGGCACTGGTGCGGTGCTGGCCCCGGCCCTGCTGGAGTCGGTCTGTGCCGCCGCTGCTGCGCAGGGCGGGTGGGTTTTCAGCCAGATCCTGGCTCTCGCCCACCTTTCCGGGGGGAAACGGGACGTTTCTGCTGCCCCGTCCCCAGCTCTCCCTCCCCTCCCATCTCGGGGGTGCGGTGCGGGGCTGCTGCTGCCGAGGGGCCGGGCAGAGCTGCAGCTCCGGGGCTCTTTGGGCCGGGCCGCACTGCCGGGAGCTGGTTGTGCCATGTCTCTCCCTGCGCAGGGACAGACAGATGGACGGACGGAGGAGCCCCAGCCACGCCGGGAGCCACCTCGAAGAAGCCGGGCTGCCTGCGCCGAGGCCGACGCTGCCGCCTGCCCTGCGCCTGGCTGGGGACAGCCCTGCCTGCGCCCGCCCGCAGGCGCTGCCGGGGCTGCGCGGCTCCAGGTCGGTTCTTGGGGCCCCTGGGTTTTGGGGTCCAGCTCGGTTTGGGCCCCCGTTTGTTTGTGTGTGTTTGTTTTGGTTGTTGGTTGGGGCTCCCCTTTGTTTCAGCTCCCGCTCGTGCACGGCTCCAGTTGAGTTTTGGCTCCAGCTCATTTGCGGTTCCTGTTTGTTTCTGTACCAGTTGGTTTCTGTTCGGCTCCAGCTCATGGGTGGCTCTGGTTCCGCTGCAGCTCCAATTCCTTGCGGCTCCAGCTCATGGACGGCTCGGGCTCGTTTCAGCTCCGGTTCGTTGTGGCTGCAGCTCAGTTGCGGATTCTCAGGTTGGTGGTTTCTGCCCCTGTTTTGTTTCTGGCCCAGCTTGTGGATGGCTCCAGCTCGTTCGCAGCTTCAGGTCCCTGTTTCTGCACCCTTTCTTTCCAGGCCCAGCTCCTGGACGGCTCCAGTTCAGTGCTGGCTCCAGCTCCTTCTCCTCTCCAGTGCAGTCTCATCTCCAGCTCGGTTTGCTGCTTCAGCGCATCTTCAGCTCCAGCTGATTTTCACATCCAGTTTCTCTGCGGCTCCGGCTCATTTCCGTCTCCAGCTCGTGGACGGCTCCAGCTCCTCCTTGGTTTCATCCCCAGCCCATTGCAGCTTGTGCTTGTTGAAACCATCTTGGCTTTGGGCAAGGCCGTAATCGATCCCTGTCAGAACCGTACGTGCTCTGAGTGTGGACCAACAGAAGCAGCAGCCGGGCTGCCTGCGCCAAGGCCGACGCTGCGGGCTGGGGACAGCCCTGCCTGCGCCCGCGCGGCTCCAGGTCGGTTCTTTGGGCCCCTCTGTGTTTGGGGTCCGGCTCAGTTTGGGCCCCCGTTTGTCTGTGTGTGTGCATTTTGTTTGTTGGTTGGGGCTCCCCTTTATTTCAGACCCAGCTCCAGCACATTTGTGGCTCCAGTTTGTTTCTCCTCCTGTTTCAGCTCCAGCCCACGGACGGCTCTGGGAAGTTGCAGCTCCAGTTCATCTGCGGCCCCAGTTCATCTGCACCTTCAGCTCCAGCTCCAGTTCAGTTTCATCTCCTCCGGCCCCAGCTTCTCAATTCCAGCTTGTGCTTGTTAAAACGATCTTGGCTTTGGGCAAGACGCTGCTGGGACTGCGCGGCTCCAGCTCAGCTCCAGGTCAGTTGTTTGGGGTCCAGCTGGGTTTGGGCTCCTGTTTGCTTTGCTTTGGTTTCTTTGTTGGTTGGGGCTCCCCTTTGTGTCAGGCCCGGCTCCGGTTCAGTTTTGGCTCCAGCTCATGGATGGCTCCAGCCTGTCTGCAGCTTCAGGTTGGCCGCTTCTGCTCCAGTTTGTTTTCAGCTCCAGTTCCTCTGCGGCTCCAGCTCATTTGCACCTTCCAGTCATTTCTTTCTGCCCCTGTTCATTTCAGGGCCAGCTCATGCACAGCTCCCGTTCAGTTTTGGCTCCCGTTTGTTTCTGTACCAGTTGGTTTCTGCTCTGGTTTCAGGTCCAGCTCCTTTGCAGCTCCATTTCATTGCGACTCCAGCGCATGGACGGCTCTGGACAGTTTCTGCTCCAGTTCACCTGTGGCTCCAGTTCGTTTCAGGCTGGAGCTGTCCATGAGCTGGACCTGTTTGCAGCTTTGGGTTGCTCTTTTCTGCTTCTGTTCATTTGCAGTTCCTGTTTGTTTCTGCTCTGGTTTCAGGTCCAGCTTGTGGATGGCTCCAGTTCATGGACGGCTCTGGGAAGTTTCAGCTCCAGTTCATCTCTGGTTCCGGCTCCAGTTGGTCTCAGCTCCAGCTTATTTGTGGCTCCTGGTCCAGTCCAGTCTCATCTCCAGTTGGTTTTGGGCTCCAGTTCCAGTTGGTTCCAGCCCCAGCTCCTCTCCAGCCCATTGCGGCTCGTGCTTGTTAATGCGATCTTGGCTTTTGACCAGGTCGTAAATCAATCACTGTCAGAACTTGCATATGAATAATAAATGTCATAACTGTACGCACAGTGTCTGGTTATTGATCAGTCACCACTCCGGGGGGGGTACATGTCTCGAATAAAGACTGGACGCGCGCAGAGGGGGAGAAAAGCGCTTTTCGCCCCAGAGACTATCTCAGACGTTTAATTCGGCCTGGTGCATGCCAGCCTCCCGCGCTTCGGGGACCCCCGCGACCGGACCCCCGCCTCCGGCAGGGGCCCACGCACCGCGACCGGACCCCCACCTCCGGTGGGGGCCCACGCACCCTGCCCACCCCCCAGCGTCCGCCCGCCGCCCCCCGCAGCCCCGGCCCCAGCCCCGGGTTTGGCCCCAGAAACAGCCGACGGGGGCTCCGTTTCTGGGCCCAAACCCCCAGGCCTCTGCCCCAGCCCCGCGCAGCAGCACCGGGGCTCCCCCCCGGCCCCGGCTCCGCAGCCCCGCGCCCCCAGCCCCGCGGGTGGTGTCAGGGAGCCCGGCAGCCCCGGCGGGCTCGGGCGGTGCTTGGGAACTGGCCGGGGGGACCCGCGGGCGGGCCCGGCCCCGGGGGGCCGCGTGTGGAGCGGGCGGCGACGACGGCGGGGGGCGCCGGGCTCCGGCCCTCCGGGCTTTATTCCCCGGCGCCCCGAGAAACGCGGCTGCTCCGCGGAGCCACCGCCAGCGCGGCCGCCGCCGCCGCCCCGAGAAACCCCGGCCCCGAGAAACCCCGCTCCTTCCCCGCCGCCCCGGCCCCGCTGCTCGGCCCCGGCCCCGGCCTCTCGGGCCCCGGCCCCGCCGCCCCCGGCTGCCCCGGCTGCCCCGGCCGGGCCCTGCGGCCCCGCGGGCCGAGCCCCCCGCGCCTCACCTGGCCCCGCCGGGGGAGCCCGGCCCGGCCGCTGCCGCCCCGGGGCCGCGGGCGGCGCCACCGGGGGGGAGCGAGAAAAGGGGGCGCGCGGCGGCCGCCGGGGCTCAAATCTGCTCGGCCCCGCCCCGCGCACGCGCCCCGGCCACCGCGCGCCGCCCCGCACCTGGCACAGGCCACGCCCCGCGCACGCGCCCCGGCCGCCGCCCGCCGCGCACCTGGCACAGGCCCCGCCCCCTCGCGTCCGCACCTGGGCCAAGCCCCGCCCCCTCGTTACGGACCACGCCCCCTCGTTACAGACCACGCCCCCTCGTTACAGACCACGCCCCCTCGTCCGCCGCACCTGCGCCAGGCCACGCCCCGCGCACGCGCGATCAGGGCCCGCCCCTACGGCCCCGCCCCGCGCACGCGCTTCCTCCGCCGCCGCCGCCGCCGCCAGACGGGCGCCGTTACCGATCGTGGCGGACGCGGGCAGCGGGGCGGGGGCTTCTGCGGGGCGGTGTGGAGCCGAGCTCGGGGCCGGTGAGGCCGGGCTGGGGCCGGGAGTGGGGCCGGGCCTCGGCCTCGGCCTCGGCCTCGCGGGTGCGCGGAGCCGGGGCCCTGCCGCTGCCCCCGGCCGCTGCCCGCCTCTCCGCGGGCGGGCGCGGAGCGGGGCCCGGGGCCCGAGGACCTCGGCAGCGCCTTGGGCCCGGCCTCTCCCGAGCCGGCGGAGCCCCGAGCCCGGCCTCGCCGGCCCCGTCCCGGCGCCGGGGCGGGAGGAGCCGCGCTCCGGGGCCGGGCCTCGGCGGCCAAGTCCCGCGCTGCCCGCTCCTGCCCGGGGCTGGGGGGGCTCCGGGCTCCGGGCACGGCCCCGCCGCGGGGGAGCGGGGCTCCGCCGGGGCCGGGGCCCGGAACGAAGCGGCGGCGGCGCTGAGGGAAGGCGGGAAGGGCCGGCGGCTCCCGGGGCCGGGCCCGGTGCGGGGTGCGGGGGCTCCGGCGGGCACCGGCGGCCCCAGCCCGGCCTCGGAGGGGAGCCGCGGGGCTCCGGGCTGAGCCCAGCGCCGGGGCTCGGCTGCAGGCCCCGAGGCGGGACTGGGTCGCTCTGCGTCAGCCCCAGCAGTGGCCACGGGAGCCCGGTTCCGAGCCCCAAATCGCAGCACGGGGGCTCTGCTGCGGACAGCCGGCACTGGCCACAGGAGCCCGGTTTGCAGCCCCAAAACGCAGGGCTCGGTCGGTCTCTCTCAGCTCTCACACTGGCCCCATGAGCCCGGTTTGAACACTCCAAAACACAGGACTCGGCCTCTGTTCCCCCGCCCCACGAGTGGCCCCATGAGCCCGGTTTCCAGCCCCCCGCAACACAGGACTGGGTCTCTGGCTCTGAGCTCAAACACGCAGGACTTGGTCTCTGGTTCAAGCCCCCTGAAACGCAGGACTTGGTCTCTGGTTTGAGCCCCACATTTGGCCAGAGGAGCCTGGTTTCAAGTCTCCAATGTGCAGGACTTGGCCTCTCCTTGTGAGCCCAAACACACAGCGCTGGGTCCCTGCTTCAAGCCCCCCCAACGCAGGACTTAGTCTCTCTTTGTGAGCCTAAAATTTGGCCGTACGAGCCTTGTTTTGAGCCCCCCCAACACACAGGACTTGGTCTCTGCTTCAGGCCCCCTGGAATGCAGGACTTAGTCTCTGGTTTTGAGCCCCACATTTGGCCAGAGGAGCCTGGTTCCAAGCCCCCAAAGTGCAGGACTTAGTTTCTGGGCCACATGAGCCTTGTTTTCAGCCCCCCCAGACACAGCAGTGGGTCCCTGCTTCAGGCCCCCTGGAATGCAGGACTTAGTCTCTCTTTGTGAGC
Organism: Platalea leucorodia; assembly: GCF_965183815.1. Lineage (NCBI taxonomy): Eukaryota > Metazoa > Chordata > Aves > Pelecaniformes > Threskiornithidae > Platalea > Platalea leucorodia. The sequence continues at coordinate 3,904,022 of NC_138828.1, read as the reverse complement.
CTGAAAACTGGCTTGGTGACTCTGGTTTCAAGCCCCCAAACCACAGGACTTGGGCTCTGTTTCTCAGCTCTGAACCTGGCCACATGAGCCTGGTTTCAAGACTCCAAAAGGCAGGACTTAGTTTCTGAGCCCTAAAACTGGCCACATGAGCCTTGCTTTGAGCCCCCAAAATGCAGGACACTGTCTCTGGCTTTGAGGTGCAAAACACAGGACTTGGGCTCAGATTTTGGCCCTTAGAACTGGCTGCATGAGCCTTGTTTTGAACCCCCCCAAACACAGGACTTAGTCTTTCTTTGAGCCCCAAAAGTGGCTTAGTGCCCCTGGTTTCAAGCCCCCCAGATGCAGGGGTTTGAGCTGCAAAACACAGGACTTGGTCTCTGCTTCTGAGCCCTGTAAGTGGCCACATGAGCCTTGTTTCGAACCCCCCACAAATGCAGGACTTCTTAGTCTCTGTTTCTGAGCCCAAACACACAGGACTTGGTCTCTTTTTTGAGCCTTGTTTCGGCCCCCAAAATGCAGGATATAGTTTCTGGGTTTGACCCACAAAACATAAGGCTTGGTCTCTGTTTCTGGGCCCTAGTGAGCCCAGTTTCAAGCTCCCAAAACACAGGACTTAGTCTCCACTTTTGAGCCCTAAAACTGGCCCTATGAGCCTTGTTCTGACCCCCTCCTGAAACGCAGGACTTGGTCTCTGCTTCAAGCCCCCCAAACGCAGGACTTGGTCTCTGCTTCAAGCCCCCCAAACGCAGGACTTGGTCTCTTCTTTCTGAGCCCTGAATGCGGCCAAATGAGCCTCGTGTCGAGCCCCCAAAATGCAGGGCCTATTGAGTTTCTTGGGTCTGAGCTGCAGGACTTGGTGCCTAAGCTCAAAACCTGGCCCAATGAGACTCATTTCGAGCCCCGCAAAGCGCAGGACTGGGTCTCTGTCAGCCCCCAAACCTGTCTTAGCGACCCTGGTTTCAAGACCCCAAACCACAGGTCCCGGTCTCCACTTCTGTGCCCTAAATCCGGCTGCGTGAGCCTCGCTGCGAGCCCCCAGACGCAGGATTTGGCCTCGCTGAGCCCCAAAGCGGCCCCATGAGCCCGCGTCCAAGCCCCCAGACGCGGGACTCCTCAGTGTCTGGGTTCGGGCCCCAGGCCGCAGGACTCGGGCTCCGTGTGCCAGCCCCGAGCCCGGCCACATGAGCCCGGTCGCAAGCCCCGCACGGGCCGGACTCGGGCTCCGTTCCGCAGCCCCGGGGCTCTGCTGGGAGCCGGGCCCGGAGCCCCCCCGCAGCCCCCGGCCAGGGCCGGGCTCCCCCACACCCGCGGCCCCGCTCTCCGGCCCGGCTCCGGCTCTGCTGAGCCGCGGGCCCGGCTTCGCGCCCCAAAGCGGAGCCGGGCTTGGGCCCCGGCCGCCCGGGACGCGCTGCCTGCTCCGCGCCCGGAGCCCCGCAGCCGGGGGCCGAGCCCCGGGGCCGGTCCCGGGAGCCGCGGCGGTGCTCGGGCAGGGGCCGGGGGCGCGGCGGGGCGGCGCGGGCGAGGCCGGGGGCGCCGGGCTCCGGCCCTCGGGGCTTTATTCCCCGGCGCCCCGGCAGAGCCGCCCCGGGCCGGGCCGGCACCCGCCCGCCCTCAGCGCCGCCGGGCCGCCGCGGGGCCCCGCCCCCGCCCCGCCCACTCCTTTTATAGACACCGCCCCGCCCCGGGGTGTGCCCAGGCCCGCCCACTCCTTTTACGGACAGCGCCACGCCCCCGGGGCTGCCCCGGGTCCCGACGCCCGCCCGCCCGCTCCCCGCCCCGCGCTGCCCGCTCAGCCCGTGGCGTCACTGCAGCGTCAGAAATCAACCCCCGCTTCGCTGCGGGCCGTGACGACAGCCTCGGGCGGGTGGCGCAGGGGCTGCTGTGCCCGGGGGGGGGGAAATCAGGGGAAAAGACCCCGCCAGCAAGAGCAGCAGCTGATTCGGGACCCCGCGGCCTGCGTGGGGCTGGGGTGGAGGCGCCGCTGCTCTCTCGGACGGTTTCCCCACGGCTGACGACGGCTGAGGGGCCGCGCTGAGACTCTCAGCCACATTTATGGCATCGCTTTGGACACCGATAGCTCAGGTCTGCAATAGAATACAAGTATAGACCCGAAATAGAATAGTTTTGACACTTTGCTGTACCCAGTGACCCAGGTGCAACCCAGGAAACAGGAGGAGGCTCCCAAGTGCCTCGGAAGACTCAAATCATTCCAGCCGGGCCAGGCAATAAGCATTTTCCCCTCTTGACCCTCCCAAACCGGCCCTCTCAGCGTCCGCATCAGCCTCGCGCCCACGCCCGCCCTCCCCGCCACCCCGAGAGGCCAACCCAGGGGAGGGGAGGCCGCGTCGGCCCCTCGCCTCCCCGTCCCCAGGCTCATTCCCACTTCTCTCTCCTGTGCCGTGCTCTGAAGGCAAAGCGCGCGGAGCTGGGGGCCGGGGGGGAGATGCCGAGTCCGGGGGGTTGGGAGGCACAGGCCGATGCTCCCGCCCCGGCCCCATTCGCCCCCGGCCCCGTCAGCAGCCGGAGGAGCCCAGAGGGGCGGCTGGCTTGGCTGGGGGTCCCTACAGATTTATAAAGCTGAGGAAGGTACCCAGTTTTGCACTTGAAGCCTGACAACGCCTGCCTCTTCCCTCAGGAGAGGGACCCCGATGTGCTCCATCTCCCCTGAGCAGGTTTAAGCCCACTTCCCAGCTTGCTTCCCCATCCAAGTATCCTATAGCTATACACGCACACACATACAGATCTCTCTCAACCTCAGTGACCTTTGTGCACTACTGACTCCGCTCCGGCTCCTTGCCTAGATTTGACTTCTGTCATTCCCACGCGCTCCTTACCAAGCCAGGGTCATTTTTTCCAGCTGCTCAGAGAGGAAAGCAGGCGCCCAAGGCCCAGCAGCCCCAGACGAGACGGGACTGGGGCTACGGGAGGGGAACGACCCCCCGTGCTCGGCAGCGGGGGCACGGGGCCCCCCCGAGCTCGCGCCGCCTCCTCCCCACGCTGGGCGAGGGGGCCGGGGAGCGACGGCGCGGTCTCTCTGCCGGGGGCCGGCAGCCGTGCCGGGGGGCCGGGAGCAGCAGGGACCCCCCAGCCCCCAGGCTGAGCCGCGAGCAGGCTCAGCAGAGCCCCCCCCCACGGGGAGAGCCCAAAAATCAAAGCTGTCCCCCCCTTCGGGCCGGGGACGCCCAGGCTGACCCTGCCAGCGCAGCATCACCGGCGGCAGCCCGGCCGGTCCCCGGCGTCCCCGCTCCCACAGCCCCGGGCGCCGTGTGCCCCCCGAGTGTCCCCGGGGCTGGGGCTGCCGGGCGCTGCCGCGGGGCAGGGTGCCCCGTCCCCAGCCGCCAGCACTCTGCCCAGGCCCGCTCCCCGCCGCAGGAATGGCTGCTCTCGCGTCCCTTCGGTTGACACGAGGCCGCGCTTGCCTTGGCAAACCCCAACGGCGAGGCGCTGGGCTCGCCCCGAGGCTGCTCCCGCGGCCCCAGCGCCCAGCCCAGGGGCTCCGGGGTGCCCCGGGGCGAGCCCCCGCAGCGAAGCACAAGCCCACCGGCCCCGGGGACGCTCACGGGGCCGTCGGGGCGCAGGGACCCCCGTCGGGCACCCGCACGTGGAGCAGGGCTGGCCTCCGCACGGCCAGGCTCCCCACAGCCCCTCACCAGGGCCGCGGGCCAGCGGCTGGGCCAGGGCGGCCACAGCCTCCCCGCAGCACCCAGGCCTGCACCCAGGCCTGCACCCAGGCGGCCCAAAAGCCCCCGCGCCCCCACCCGCCATCGCATCCCCTCCCCTGCCCCCAGGTGCGGGTCCTTGCCATTGGCCCTGAGTGCCCCCAGCTGTGGGGCTGCCCCAGCTGCAGCGGGGGGCAACCGAGGGCAGGAAAGGGGAAAAAGAGAAAAAAAGAGGAAAATTTAAAGGGGAAAAAAAGGAAAAAAAAATTTTAAAAGGAAAAAAAGGGAAAAAAGGGAAAAATGATAAAAAAGACAGGAAAACCAAAGAAAGAAAAGAAAAAACACAGAAAATAGCAGATTAAAAAGGGAAAAAAGAGAAAAAGAGAAAAAAAAACGGGGGGAAAGGAAAAAACAGAAAAAACAGGTAAAAAAAGAAAAAAGGAAAAAAGAAAGAATATAAAGAAGAAAAAAAAAACAGCAAAAAGGAAAAAAGAAAAAAGAAAAAGCATAAAACAAAGAGCACCACAATAAAAAGCAGAGGTGCAGAAGAAGGGAGCCGAGCAGCAGCCCCAGCCCATGGCCCCGGGGGGCAAAGCCGCTGCAGCAGCAAAACTGACCCCGCAAAGCCCCGCCTGGGGGAAAAAAACCCAACCCAAACCAACCCAAACCAAACCAACCCCCCCGAACAAACCGTGCCCAACGAAAAACGGCAGAAAAAGAGACGGAGCTGCTGAAAAACAGCAAAAGAAAAGGGCACGGCAGAACCTGGCCCCCAGCCCCAGGCCGAGGCCGGGCAGCCCGGGTCGGGGCCCCCCATCGCCCTGGCCGGGGGCGTCGCGCAGGGCGAACCCCGGCTGCTTTGGGGCACGGAGATGGACAGGTCTCTGTATAGCTCAGCTATACGTTACAGGCGTGCCCGCCGCGTGGCACGCAGGCGCTGCGCGGGGCCCGCGTCCCCCCTGCCCGGCAGCTCCGCTCGCCACCCCGGCGCGGGGCCGGCGTTTGGCCGAAGGCACGGGGCGGCTGCAGACGGAGCTCGGCCTCGGCAGCAGCTTCCCTGCCTGGGGAAAGGGGCTTTGCTGGAAAGGCAGAGGGGCAGCTTTTGGGGAGGAGCGGGGGGCTGCCCCGCGGGGCGAGGGGCTGGCAGAGCACGGCCCTCGCTGCCTGGTTGGTGCCATGGGCAGGCAGCGCCGGGCGGCCCCGCAGTCCCATTTTCCCATTTCAGTCCCATTTCACCCAGTCCCGGGGTTGTGGGAACGGGGCCGGGGCTGTGGGATGAACTGCCCCGAGCTGCTCCGGGGCTGTGGGAGACGCTTTGGGCATCAGCAGCATCCCCCCGCTCCGGGCCCAGGGCTTTCCATAAAACAGCCGAGGCGACGCAGCGGGGAGGGACGGAGCCAAGCCGTGTCCAGAGGCGATGCCCCGAGCCCCACGGCACCTTTCCCAGTGCCCCCTCCCCGTCTGTCGGGGGGTCTCGTTGTTCGAAGGCTCCATCGCCAGCTCCGCGGGCTGCCCCGGCTCAAACAACAGGCTCGGGTTATCCAGAGCCGTCCCTTCAGCTGGGGGAGCACCGGCGAGCGGCTGATCCCTGCCGGGCACTGCTCCCTCCCTCCTGAACGCGACTTTCTTTCGTCGCCCGTGGTTTTTTTAACTCGGGTCACTTCACTGCTCTGGTTTTGCCAGGCTGTGGGCCAAGAGGCTGCATCAGCATAACAAAGGAGTTCCACAGACTGAGCTCTGGGCGGGAAAGGACGGGATGCTTGAACCACTTTTACCACCGGAGAGGATGTACGTGCGATTATTTCTTAAGGGATCGAATGCAGCACATCTGCCACCGTACGCGTTTGCGGCCACGGGTCCGGAGCAGGTGAACAACTTCAGAAATTCGCTCTGTACGGTTCCACGTCTCCACGTCCCGCGGATGGGAAGAGCCATTCCTCCCTCAGTTACCGACTCCCATCCAATTCCAGTTCTTGTTTCCTACCAGCGGGCTGATTCCTGCTGCGGATGAGCGGCCGGGGACGCAGAGCTTGAGGCTGCTTCCCACACCTGGTTTCTCTGGGCATCCCCGCAGCACCCAGTAACGGGGCTTCCCCTTCTCGCCGCTCGCTCGGGGAACGTGTCTCGCCCTGGAGCATCAGGCCTATTAAAGAAGATAGCAGCTTTTTCTTTGGCAGAAACCGAGCACCCGTACTTTCTAATCTAGGAACGAGAGGAACACGGGCTGGCTCCCCAGAACAGCCTCAAAACCCCGTCACTGGACGCTCCCAGGAGGGCGGCGGGAGCACGGCGCTCACCTGGCTTTGGAGAGCGTGGTGTGGCCCTGCTCGGGGGCGATGGCGACGAGCAAAGACGAGAATAAACCACGTAAGGGGCCCTGAGAGCAGAAGGCAGCTTTCCTCCTCCCCCCGGGGCCCAGAGCACCGGGTTACCGGCTGCTGCCGAGGAGGAGAGACCCAGCTGCCCCGGGGGTGCTGGGCAGGAGCGATAAGAAGCGCGGCCTTGGAAAAGGAAAGGAAAAAGCAAAGCCAAAACCAGATGCATGTGGGAAAAGCCTTGTTTATATTCCGCTTACTCTGGGTGAATAACTGGCGGCTTGGCTTTCTTTTCGGTCCCCTGGCAGCTGCCTGAAGACACCGACTTACAGACCCCCCACAGGCCGCGCTCCCTGAACCTCAGCTCACCGAAAAGTTATGAGCAGAGGAGCCTGAAGACAGCAGAGCACCTTTACCCGTGGCCCCCGGGACTGGCGGCAGGGCTTTATTCCTGATCCCGGGCTGGCCCGGGGGCTGCCGGCAGCAGAGGGTGCAGAGATGGGCACCTTGCACGCCGCTGCGGCCATTTCCATTTCCCTGCCGTCGCCGCAGGTCTCTGCGTCGGGAACGTTCAGCCCCTCTCTCCAGAGCCTCGGGACCTGCGGGTTCAAGGGCTCTGTCAGAGCGGAACAAAGGTACCCGTTGCTTAAAGGCTTAACCATCCTCCACGCAGGTGTTTTTAAGAACCGGGGAGCAGTAACCAGTTCCCAGCATGCAAAGAAATCCTTTTTTTATTTTATTTTTTTTAAATCCTGCCTTTTTTTTTTTTTAATTCTGCCCTAAAGGACTTTGGGCAGTGTAACTCAGTGTAACTCAGTGTTACACTTGCCACCTTATATATGTTTCTCTAACAATTACACGATCATCCAAGTCCACCTGAGGTTTCCACTGCGTTCGCAGTCCTTCATGCCTCTGGCCAGCAGGCAGGGCTCGATTTCCCACCGGCAAACCCGTTCTTTGCGGTCCGTTGCAGTTCTTGTTCATTGACCACGTAGGCTGCTCCAACCACCGCTCCGACGCAAGATCGTAAAAGTCATTTATTTCCCTTCTACGCCTAGCTTCACAACGCTCTATTTAAAACCGTCTTTAAATTCGAAGAATCTGACCTCTTCACTTGTATTATGAATGCTTACCTTGCCCTTATTCTCAGCTAAGGTCTACATCAGTTAAAATGCCTTAGTCAGCCGTTCAGTTACTCATCTTTTCTTACTACATCTGTCTTTATCTACGGATTAACTCGGCTGGTGATTAATCCAGCCATGGGATAGGGCTACACAGGGACAACATGAGCAGTGTAGCGTGGACTTAATCAATATAAAACACCTGTAGCTATACACTTCATGTAATTTATCTTTTCTAAATCACCCTACACAATAACTCTTCTTATAGGCACAATAACATTCAAAGCCTCGGTCAGCCATTTGCTCACAGCGCGGAGGCCCCAAGCAGCCCAGCACGGCAGGCTGGCCTGGCCCCGAGGGGACCCGCGGGGAAACGCCGCCCAAAGCTGCCCCTGCCCTTGGGGAGAGATCTGCGGGTCCAGCAGCTCCGTTCACCTGGCCTGAAAACCGTGGGCCCTCAGGCGTGATTTTTGCGTGCCCACGGCTGGAAACAGAGGGGCTGGCACGTGGCTCTGCGGGCTGGCTTTGGGGACACCGCTTCAGCCTCCTGTGGGGACCAGAGCCCTTGGTGCAAATGGCTCGGTGCCCGGCCCCGGAGGCGGACACGCGCAGCAGCCAGCTGATGTCAGGGCCTGGGTCTGCAGCACTTGGACAGGGACCTGGGAGACACAGGGAGGAGTTTTTGCTCATTCGGGCCAGGAATCGGAGCCTGAGGGGCCCTTGGGCAACGCCAGTGCCCTCACCAGCGAGTCAATATCTGCGGCAGCCTTCCTCTGGGGTTCCCCCCCACTCCCCCCAAAGGCTGAAAAATGCAATGAGGATTAATCAAGACAACACAGAGGGCAGGACACAGGACAAGTCTCTTTATTGAAAGCATCAACCGCTTCCTTTTATTTCAGGCTGTGAACAGACACAGCCAACACAGGCTGAGAGGTCCCCAGGTGATGCTGGGCTGACCTCTCCTTTGTCAGGGGCTTCTCGGGACCGGGACCCCGAGGTGCACCGAGAGGCAGCACGGGAGAACATTTACTCTCTCCCCTGGAGCCAAAGGGGGGAGCGTGGTGGCCGAGTCCCATCGCGGTGGCCGAGTCCCATCGCGGTCACACCTTTCCGCACGCCCTCCGTCCCAGCTGGGAGCAGCGCTCCACGCGCAGCGAGGCAGAGCTACCGGACACCCCACAAGCCCTACGCTGCCTGCCGCAGGGATGCAGGGGATATTGGAGAGCGCGGAGGAGCCGGGGCACGAGCAGAACGCTGCTCTCATTCAAGGGCCTCAGCAGCTCAGGCTGAGATTTCGTTGCTATGAGCTCCCCGCTGCGACAAACAGCATCAGCAGCGCCCACTTTCTGGAGGGAGACATTAGCTGGGTATTGCTTTGGCCATCCCGCTCGTTGTCTTGCCTGGAGCCAAGGCCAGGCTGCTCCCCTGGCCACCCAGCGAGGCCTCCTTGCCAGTCTGGGGCATGGGCTGGAAGCCAGCTGCCCCCTCAGCTCAACGGCGCTTTACTGGCCCAGGGACCTCTCGGTTGTGCGAGAGAAGCAACTGCGGATAGAAACACACCCAAGTAAGTGGGGGCACCCCGCCTCGGAGCGGCGGGCTCAGCACCCACCTCCCCCCCCACAGCCTGCGGCTACCAAAGCACCGGCGGGGAGCAGAGCCCCCGGCCACGCTGCCGAGCCCTGGGGCCGGAGGGCTGTCCCCTGCAGCCACCGCGTCCCGGGCGGGAGGGGATGCTGCTCTGCACATCAGGGCTGGGTCTCTCACCTGTGTTTCACTGCGGAGCCTCCCCCCTGCCCCTTCTGAGCCTTGCAGCTCTCGGGCTCTTGTCCTGCGTGGGAGCTACGGCGCTGAGCTCAGCCCCTCTGGAGAGAGGGCAAGGGCGGCTTTTAAATCAGCAGCAGGAACCTGGGGGGGGGAAAAAAAAAAAAAAAAAAAGCATCCCTGCTCTCAGGGGGCTCCCACAGCCCCACTCCCTGGGTGCAGGGTGCCAGAACAGCCCTTTTAGCTGAGCCGGCCTTCAACAGGTAACAGAAACCCTGCCAGAGATGAGGAGAGCGGGAGCTCCGCCGTAACGCTGGAGCCAGACTGAGCATTTGCCCTGGCTGCACAACCAGGGCACGCCTGGGGTCTGCTGCCTTCGTACAAGCCAGCAGCACGGCAACGTTCATCGCGGGCCTGTGTTTTTACAGATCAATTAAAGCGTTTGCACATTTACAGGTAGGTAGGCAAGAACCTGAAACCTCTCCCACAGCCTTTAACAGAACAAGTCTTGCCCCTTCCTTTCCCCCAATTTCTCTGCAACGGTAAAAGCGGGACCGCTGTTTTGGAAAGTCAAGTTGAACAGTTAATACAAATGAACTTTTTTCTCCAGACAGCAGAGGTCATACCTGGGATGTAAATGGCCCTACCGAAAGGGGGCTTTAGAGTGTAACTATAAAAGTTGTAGCTATTATACAAAAAACTATTGAAGTAAGGAGTCTTGCAATCTCTCAGCGAAGGACATTTCCTTGCTAAGAACAGAAACTTGTCCTAAAAACCAGCCGAAACCAACCCTGCAGTTTGGACAAGAGTCAAGGAGCAACTGAGTCTGCGCAAGAACAAGGGGTTACCAGCGGTGACGAGGAAGAGTCCTCAGCCTTCATCCCCACGACCCCCTGCGACCCCCACCAGGAGGCACCGCGCAAGCGCAGTTGGGAGGGGTTTATGGAAATGACCTCTGGGGGCGAATTTTCATATGAAGCGGGGACAGGTAATGCATATGTATAGGCGTATCGGGAAACCTTATGTCTACGTAACACTTTCTTGTATAACTCCACGACAAGCCACCACGTGTGCGCGCACGACTTTGGCGGGATGACCCCCCGTGCTGCCCAGCGCTGAATAAACAGACCTACTTTACCGCCTTACGGGTTGTGCAGTCTGTTCCCGCACATCAGTTTTGGCGACCCAGCCAGCAGAGTCTCTGCTCGACTGCGGGACCGACTGCGGAGCGGACGCCCCTCGGCGCGCCCCGAGCATCTTCCTCGGAGGAGCCTCCGCTGCCAGCCGCTCACCGCGGGAGCGTACAACACCTCCTGAGGCCGCGGATTAAACGGTATGTTTTACAAGAAGGGCCAGTAAGTCGTACGCTTGGCCGGGGCTGCTGGTAAACCGCGCGGAGACGTCTGGCGTGCAGCACGGTCCCCGTAGGGGAAGAGGGTACCCTGGCCGATAGAGCGGCCAAGGAGATTTGCTGAGCGATAGAGCGGCCGCTAGCCATCTTGGGGGTAGATCGAGCAAATCTGAGGTCACCGCTGCATCCCGGTATCGGGAGCCAGGACGGACCTGCTAATGACTGTATAAGAAGCAGGAGAAGGGGAAGCGGACCTCTCACACAAAGTATTTAAATCTTTGCAGCTGCTGAAGGGATATCAACTGGAGCGATAATTATCTGTTTCATTTACCCAGGTATTGCATATATTACATGTTCGTATTGTATGTATGTATTGTAGGTATTGTATGTAAAAATTTGTGTGTATGTGTGTTTGAGACACAGCATCGCTGTGAAGTGAGTGCGGAGTCCTGACCCGCGGTTTCGTTGTCCCGCGAGGGAAACGGCCGGAGACGGACGAAGCGAAAGAAAAAGGCTGTAAGGATGTAAAACAGTAATTCTGTAACCCTCTAAGTGGTAAAGTGTGGACCGTGGAACTAACTGTTAAGATACTGTGGGAATACAGGAGAGAACTGGGACCAACAAAATGGGAGGGTCCCAGCAAAGCAAAAAGATACCAAAGAAATCTCCATTAGGTTGTATTTTATATCGCTGGAAGGACGTCGGGGGTCCTCCTGGAGGAAATGTGAATAAGGAAACTCTAATTAAGTACTGTCATCAGTGATGGCCATTGTATAAACTAGATGATGAAGTATAATGTCTTGCTGCAACTCCTGTTATTTTTAAGGAGGGAGAGAAAACGGGACGAAGCTCTGTATGCAGATATGGTTTTCACCCTCCGAAATCACCCTGAGTGGCAGAAAGATTGTGGTTTTAATTTTGCTCCCCAAGATCCCATGGTGTTGGCTTTGGAAAAGGAAAACCAAAACGTGTTAGGGAAGTTGAAGCCATGTTGTTCAGCAGGTAGTATTGGACAGAGGTGTTTGAAGGTGACGGAGAAACCCAGAAAGGTGGAAGAAAAGTGCCTTTCCAGATGGGTGATGTGGATAAGGGGAAGGATGCAGTTAAGGGGTACAGGGAGGACCCAAGTGGGATTGCGAAAAGGTTTGAGTGGATTACGAAGAATTTGGACCCGGACTGGAAAGACGTGGATCTTACGCTAGATGCTATGACTGAAACCGAGAAGCAGCTTGTATTAAAGGCAGCCCCAGCTCATGTAGCCCAAAGGCAGTTAACTGGTCTGCTCTGGATGCTATCAAGCAGGGGCAGACTGAAACGCCCACGGAGCTTTGAGATCGCTTACGGGCTGCTGTGAGAAGATTTATTACTATGGAACCGGAGTCAGCAGCTGTTGGTGTATCTGGTTTTGGGGCAATCCACTAACGATATCGGAAAGAAACTTTGGAAACTTAAGGAACCGGATATAAGGGATTTAGAAAGTTGCTGGAGGAAGCGTGGAGAGTATATCGGCATAGGGAGGGGGAGGACAGAGGGAAACTAGGAAAGGAGACAGTGGCTGCGTTAGCTCAGCAAAGTTTGGAAAGAATGCAAACAGGAGGAACTGGGCAAATAGGGAGAGGACTGAAGAGCAGAGGAAGGGGTAGCTGGAGATATAATCAATGTGCTTATTGTAAAGGGTTCAGACACTGGGAAAAGCATGCCCCCAGCAGACACGCAATCTGAAGACTGTGGCAGAAGTACAAGAGAACGATTGACGGGGACCAGGGGAACCCTCCCTCGCGGAACCCTTGGTAACAACGTTCAGCTAGGGAAAGAAGAGAAACCTGTAGAATTTTTAAGAGAGACAGGTGCCACGTTCTCTGTATTGAATCAAACCTTGTTAAACAAAATGTTAATGATGTGAGAGCAACTGGACGGGTTGAAAAGGCTTTTTCTTGAGACCATTAAAATTTAGAATTGGGAAGAGTGTGGGGATTGACAAATTTCTCTACCTGCCTGAGGCTCCTAGACCATTACTGGGGAGGGACCTATTAGAGCAACTAAATGCCAAAATAAAACTTAGAAATGAGGAAATTGAATTTAAAATACCAGATGAAAATCGCATTTAAGTTTGGTTAAAGCAATACCCCTTGAAATTGGAAGATAGGCAAGGGGTCAAAAGTATTATAGAAGAGTTTATAAAATTTGGACTATTAACTGAATGCTCTTCAAAATATAACACTCCCATTCTGCCTGTCAAAAAGCCTGATGGCAAAACTTATCGATTGGCGCAAGATTTGTGGGCAATAAATCAAAGAGGTGAAGATTTGTATCCGGTAGTGGCAAACCCATATGCTCTGCTGACTCGTTTAAAAGAAACCTATGACTGGTTTACTGTATTAGATTTAAAGCATGCATTCTTTTGCCTTACCTTGGCTCCAGAAAGCCACAATTTATTTGCCTTTGAATGGGAAAACCCCGATACAGGACGAAAAACCCAACGGACCGGGACAGTGCTACCCCAAGGATTTAAAAATAGCCCTACCATTATTAGAAATCAATTAGCTAAGGGATTGGAGACCTGGGAGAGGCCCCCGGGAAATGGGGTTCTTTTGCAATATGTGGATGATATCTTAATAACCACAGAAAAGGATGAAAAGTGTAAGGAACGGACTGTGAGCTTCTTGAATTTTCTGGGACTAAGTGGTTACCGAGTCTCATTACAGAAAGCCCAAATCCTGAAGAAGGAAGTGATGTACCTGGGATTCGTGATTTCTAAGGGACAAAGACAGCTCGGGAATGACCGAAAGGACGCTATCTGCAGGACTCCAGGACCGACCATGGTAAAAGAGCCTCGGACCTTTTGGGGAATGACAGGTCGGTGCTGATTATGGTTGCAAGGAACCGAAACTGGAGCTAATGAAGGCTCCAGCTTTGGACCTACCAGATGTAAAGGCAAGGGGTGACTCTGGGAATTCTGGCCCAGAAGCTGGGTCCTTATAAACGAGCTGTAGCAATAAACAGGTCATGCAGACTGTCGTGCATGACTGTATAGAAACTATTTAGACCGTATATGCAAGCAGACCAAGCTTGAAGGAGGAGCCACTGGAGGAAGCTGCCCAAACGTGGTATACTGATGGGAGCAGTTTCGTAAAGAATGGAGTTCGAATGGCAGAATATGCTGTAACCACCGCAGACCAACTGGTGAAAGCAAAGTCCCTCCCTAAGGGCACATCTGCACAACGAGCTGAAATAACTGCCCTAGCGAGGGCGTACGAGCTGGCTGAAGGGCTGCGAGTAAATGGACGGATTCACAACATGCCTTTGGTGTAGTCCACGCCCATGGAGCGATTTGGAAGGAAGGAGGACTCTTGGCTGCTCGAAGGAAAAGTATAAAACATGCTGTTATAATTTACGCTGTACAACTTCCATCAGCAGTGGCAATTATGCACTGCAAAGGACATCAGAAAGGTAACACTGACAGGGAAGTGGGAAATAAATTGGCTGATTCCGAGGCAAGGCGAGCTGCAGAACAAGGTGAGGTATTAAGTATAAATCCTGAAAAATCTTTGCCACTACCTGAAACAATGGAATATGATAAAAAGCATCAAAAGCTGGTCACTAACTTCGGAGCTGAAATCAGCCCATCAGGATGGGCACTGTCGAAAGATAACAGAATAATAGTTCTCTTTAGCATATTATGGAAACTTATAAAAACAGAGCACAACAAAACTCACTGCGGAACTGAAGCCTTATACAACTCTCAAATTGTAGCTAGAAATTTATATCGGACTCTAAAGATTGTAGTTAATAGATGTGAAGTATGCTTAAAGAACCACCCAATAGTAGAAAACCACGTGAAATTTGGAAATATCAGCAAAGGAAATGTTCCAGGTTCAAATTGGCAGATAGATTTCTCCAAACTCCCCAGATAAGGGGGTTATAGGTATTTGCTAATATTAACTGGCACTTTTTCAGGTTGGCCAGAAGCATGCCCTGCCAGGACAGCCAAAGCTCGGGAGGTAACTGAAATATTACTGCAAGAGATGGTACCACGTTTTGGAGCTCCAGCAACCATATCCTCTGACAGAGGACCACATTTTACCTCAAAGGTCGTACACCAAATTAGCCGCCATTTGGGTATAGATTGGCAACTTCACACCCCATATCGCCCTCAATCGAGTGGCCAGGTAGAAAAAATGAACCACTTAATCAAACAGCAAATTGTGAAATTGGGACAGGAGACTCATTCGGCCTGGCCTCAGTCTCTCCCTTTGGCTCTCTTGCGCATACGAACTCGGCCAAGAGCAAAGGAAGGACTGAGCCCTTTTGAAATCTTATATGGATGACCCTATGGAATACAGAAAAGGATGTCCGCACAGGCTGGGGATGAAATTATAACCTCTTACATGGTAGTATTAAGCAAACAACTCAACAAAATTGAGAAACGTGGTCGGGACTTGAAGTAGGTGTTTAGATGGACCTGTACCTAACATCCAACCTGGAGATTATGTCTATAGAAGGTCTTTTGCAGAAAGAACCTTGGAGCCACAGTGGGAAGGATCTTTCCAGGTGCTCCTTACCTCACGCAAGTACAGCAAAGAAAGCTTACCTTGTCACGACGCTGAGTGTAAGCCTAATAGGAAGACCGGGGGCATGGGAGCGTAATACCTTTTTGCAGCTACATGGCAAAATTGCTAGTACCATAAATTGGTCTGACTGCTGGATTTGCTCACGCTTGCCCACAAACGCAAGACATGGCCACCCCGTGGTCGCTACCATTTTTCCCAATTTTTCGGAGATAGCTAATGCCTTTCACAATATATCCCTCTCCGAGCATGCAGAGCTACCAAAAAGGAGTCTCCAATGGCAGATAGATTTAAGCCTACTCTGGAACGAGACTGAAGGAGTACCCTGTGTCCAGAGGTGCTACCTAGAAAACACCACCCAGAATACGGGAGGGAATAGCACAGACAGACATTGCGGAATTTCGAGTTTTGTTGGGGCCCACTCCAATTGCACTAGTTACATCAAGTATGGAGGTGCAAGTATGTGGAACAGCAAGCAGACTGGGAAGAATGCCAGCAATATCCCCAAAGGCTGGCCGACTCCTGTAGGTCAGGGATGGTATTGGATCTGTGGAAAGTGGGGATATAAGGGATTGCCTTTAGGATGGAAAGGCCAATGTGCTGTAGGGACTATAGTTCCCAACGTTACTATTGCACAAGACATAACCAGTTTACGCACGCTTGGCCTATTACGCACCTATATGAAACCTGTAACCCATCCAATCAAAAGAAAAGTGAACCCTTTAATGACAAGGCCAACCAGGTTTCATAGCTTTGCGAGGTGGTTTCTTCCATGGTTAGGCGTTAGTGAATTAGAAAAAGCCTTAGTTAACATTCCAGCTACAATGGCAATTATCAATAATGCTACAGCTGATGCGCTCACGGCTCTACAGAAAGAAATTCCTTCCTTAAAACAAGTAACACTTCAAAACAGGCTAGGGCTGGATATGCTTTTTGCTAAAGAAGGAGGTTTAGGTACAGTTCTTGGTGAACATTGCTGTACCTATGTTAACCAAGACAAAAGGATTGAAAAGGACTTATCTCAAATTGGGGAAAAAACCAAAATCTTCCATCAAGTGGCCCAAGATAACACATCTTAGGGATTTAGTGACTCAATAGAAAAACTAACATCTTGGTTACCAAACTTGGCATGGTTGAAACAATTGTTTATTGTGACAATTATAGTTGCAATTCTGTCTATGGCCCTGTGTGTAATAATGCGGTGTGCTTGGTGGTATTTCCAGAGCACAAGGGATTCCTACAGTGCATGGAAAAAGAACCAACTTTGACGAAAACTAGAATCTAACAAATATCTTAAGAAGACAGTAGATAGAGAAACATTATATTAAAATAAACTATAGTAAAAATGACCTCGGGGGGCTAATTTTAATATGAAGCGGGGACAGGTAATGCATATGTATAGGCGTATCGGGAAACCTTATGTCTACGTAACACTTTCTTGTATAACTCCACGACAAGCCACCACGTGTGCGCGCACGACTTTGGCGGGATGACCCCCCGTGCTGCCCAGCGCTGAATAAACATACCTACTTTACAGCCTTACGGGTTGTGCAGTCTGTTCCCGCACATCACTTCATTTGGCAAAAGGCAAAACTTGAAAATGAAACAGCCAGACCCTCCCACCTGAATCCAACCTGCCTCACAGGGTATGCTGTAGAAAGAACATGCTCCAGCCATGTTTCGTCAGCCAGGAGAAGAAAGAAAAAGCCACACGAAGGCACACACTGCCAGTAACCCAGCTCATGCAGGCAGATTACAATACAACTGGGGATACACACACTTAAACCTAATGACAGCAGGAACCCAGGGCCCCCCCACACGCACACACAGCCCCCCAGTACCTGAGCAGGGGTCCAAGGCAGCCCAATAACGCTCCCCAAGCAACAGCAGGGGGAAAAAACAGCAGCAATAAAACACCAAGGCTCACAAGAAAACCCAAGGATTCACAACACAGCCCCCAGCAAAGTGAGAACCCAGCCCCTGGGCTGGAGCTTAAATACCGAGCGGGGCCAATGGGGAAGGGCGTGTGGGTGGTGGGGCTCCAGGTGGGGCCGCCGGGTGATGGGGGCCTGGTGGGGCCCTCCCGAGGCCTCCGGCCGCGGCTGGAGCCCGGCAGCTCCGGCAGCTCCACGGGCATCCCCAGCGCTGGCTTCCCAGCAAAGCCGTCGGCATCCTTCGGAGCGAAGGGCGTCCTGGTTTCAGCTGGGATAGAGTTAATTTTCTTCCTAGTAGCTGGTATAGTGCCGTGTTTTGGATTTAGGATGAGAATGATGTTGATAACACACTGATGTTTTAGTTGGTGCTAAGCAGGGCTTATACTAAATCAAGGACTTTTCAGCTTCCCATGCTCTGGCCGGTGCACAAGGGGCTGGGAGGGGGCACAGCCAGGACAGCTGGCCCCGACTGGCCCGAGGGCTATGCCATACCGTATGGCGTCATGCTCAGTATAGAAACTGAGGCGAGCTGGCCGGGGGGGAAGGCGATCGCTGCTCGGGAACGGGCTGGGCATCGTCGGTGGGTGGTGAGCAATTGTGTCGTGTATCACTTGCTTTGTATGTTATTACTGTATTATATTATTATTATTATTACTACTACTACTATTCTATTTCATTTTACTTCAATTAGTAAACTATTCTTATCTCAACCCACGAGTTTTTCTGACTTTGACCCTTCCAATTTTCTCCCCTACCCCACCGGGGCGGGGGGAGTGAGCGAGCGGCTGTGTGGTGCATAGTTGCTGGCTGGGGTTAAACCACAACAGTCCTTTTTGGCGCCCAACGTGGGGCACGAAGGGTTTGAGATAATAACAGATTAATCGGAGTGTATTAAGGAATTTGTATCTGTTAACAGTTGCTGGTCATAGTGTTGATTCATCTGCTCTTGGCATTAGTCTACCTGATCTGCACCATGCTCTTGTTTTTGCAGTACGTGTTAAAGTTTGGTGCTGGGTGTTGCAGTTTGCTGTGCTCTGCCGTAATTAGTGGTGTTTTGCCTGGAAGATTTGTTATTGGAACACTGACCTTGAGCGCTATCTGGTATTTGGGTTCTGTACTGAAGCCGTTCCTGTACTGCGGGTACCACCTCATGGAGGCAATTAGCAATTATACCTCTTCCTCTGAGAGGTTTTTTATGGAGGAACTACAGAACGGCACCTTCGCTGCCTTCTTCGATGATGGTTCCTCCTTCATTACAACAACTGTTTTGTATCTTGAACATCCTTGGGTAGTTCAGATATATCTATTGATAGTTCTTGGGAATATTGTTTCGGTTTTGTCTAAGGTTAATAAGCATTTTAAGAATATCATCCAGAGATCTGCCCCAAGGCTGGATAGTTATGAGTGGCAGGGTGTGTGGGAGAGTACGGGCAAATGCCTAGGACGGTGGGCCCCGCCAGCGTTTTGGAATTTCACCCCTGAACAAGTGCAGAATCCTGAAAAATTAGTAGAACATTTGGAGAAAGTATGCTGTCGTCCTGACAGTTCTAGGGAGACACAAATCACTGCAATGTGCTGGGGCCCGGCCCATGCCTACCGAGCCGTATTAAACACCATTCAGAACCCTCAAGGGGAAGAGAAGGTCTCTGGATCTGACAACGAAATGACTGGTGCTGCGGCTACGCCAGCCCCAGCGACGAGCACTGCCGATACGCCAGCCCCTGTGACGGGCGCTGCGGTTCTGCCAGCCCCAGCGACAGGCACCGTGGCTATGCCAGTCCCGGTGACCGGCGCTGCGGCTATGCCAGCCCCCGTGGCAGGCTCTGTGGCTATGCCAGCCCCGGCAACAGGCACTGCAGTTATACCGGTCCCGGTAACAGGCGCTGTGGCTATGCCAGCCCCCGTGGCAGGCTCTGTGGCTATGCCAGCCCCGGCAACAGGCGCTGTGGCTACACCAGAGAACCAATCTGTGCCAGTATCAGTCGCCCCTATACAGAAGAAAAAATACACGAGAAAATCAACTCCTTTAGTAAGGGCTGATGATGAACCAGGGCCATCACAAGAACAGGAGGAGGAAGAGGCAGAACCCACAAATGAGATGGTAACAACCCGATCTCTGTCCCTGAGTGAGCTGCGAGATACGCGAAAAGATTTTAGTCGTCATCCAGGCGAGCACGTCATCACTTGGCTGCTCCAAGGCTGGGATAATGGGGCCAGTAGCCTGGAATTAGAGGGTAGGGCAGCCAAGCAGCTGGGATCCCTTTCTAGGGAAGGGGGCATTGACAAAGCGATTGGAAAAGGGGCAAAAGTCCTCAGCCTCTGGAGGCGACTTCTGGCAGCTGTGAAGGAAAGGTATCCCTTCAAGGAAGATTTTTGATGTCAGCCAGGCAAGTGGACCACCACAGAGAGAGGTATCCAGTACCTGAGGGAATTAGCCATGCTGGAGGTGATGCATAATGACTTAACCAGTGAGCAGTTATCCAAAGATCCAGATGAAGTCCAGTGCACACAACCCATGTGGCGGAAGTTTTTACGGGGCGCACCATCATCGTATGCAAACTCCTTGGCAGTAATGACCTGGAAAGATGAAGAGGGACCAACAGTAGAACTGGCTGGCCAACTCCGACAATATGAAGAAAGTCTCTCTTCCTCCCTACGGGCCTGCTGACGTGTCCTACTCCTCCCCTGTACGGACCAGTATCTCAGCCATCAGGAGTAAGCACCCCTCTCTTCAAGAGAGAAGATATAGTGAATACACACCACGGGCCACCCTGTGGTTTTATCTGCGTGACCACGGAGATGACATGAGGAAGCGGGATGGAAAATCTACCTCAACCCTAGAGGCACGAGTACGTGAGTTGCAAGGAAAAACAATCACAAAAGGTGGTTCTTCCAGGAAAATTGCTGCTCCAGTTTCCAGGGAGCAGTTCCCTAGGCAGGGTAGAAGGGCTGATTTGGCTTCCGATCTCAATAAAGGGATTTTTGATTCGCATTTCCAAGAAGCGAGTAACGAATGCTGTGACCAGGACTAGAGGGGCCCTGCCTCCAGCCAGGTGGAGGAAAGGGACAACCAGGTGTACTGGACTGTGTGGATTCGATGGCCTGGCACATCAGCCCCACAGGAGTATGAGGCTTCAGTAGACACCGGTGCACAATGTACCCGAATGCCATCAAGCTATGAAGGGGCAGAACCCATCTGTATTTCTGGAGCGACAGGGGGATCCCAACAGCTGACTGTATTGGAGGCTGAAGTAAGCTTAAGCGGGAAGGAGTGGCAGAAGCACCCCACTGTGACTGGCCCAGAGGCCCCGTGCATCCTTGGCATAGACTCCCTCAGGAGAGGGTATTTCAAGGACCCAAAAGGGTACCGGTGGGCTTTTGGCATAGCTGCCTTGGAGAGGGAGGAAATGAAACAGCTGTCTACCCTGCCCGGTCTCTCGAAGGACCCTTCTGTTGTGGGGTTGCTGAGGGTCAAAGAACAACAGGTGCCAATCGCTACCACAACAGCGCACCGGCGGCAATATCGCACCAATAGAGACTCCCTGGTTCCCATCCATAAGCTCATTCGTCAACTGGAGAGCCAAGGAGCGATCAGCAAGACTCGCTCACCTTTTAACAGTGCCACATGGCCAGTGCGAAAGTCTAATGGAGAGTGGAGACTGACAGTAGGCTATCGGGGCCTGAACGAAGTCACGCCGCCACTGAGCGCTGCCGTGCCGGACGTGCTAGAACTTCAATAGGAACTGGAGTCAAAGGCAGCCAAGCGGTGTGCCACCACTGACATCGCGAATGCGTTTTTCTCAATCCCCTTGGCGGCAGAGTGCAGGCCACAGTTTGCTTTCACCTGGAGGGGGGTCCAGTACCCCTGGAATCGGCTGCCCCAGGGGTGGAAACACAGCCCCACCATTTGCCATGGACCGATCCGGACTGCGCTGGAACAGGGTGGGGCTCCGGAACATCTGCAAGGCATTGATGACATCATCGTGTGGGGCAATACAGCAGAAGAAGTTTTTGAGAAAGGGAGGCAAATAGTCCAAATCCTTCTGGAGGCCGGCTTTGCCATAAAACAAAGTAAGGTCAAGGGACCTGCACCGGAGATCCAGTTTTTAGGAATAAAATGGCAAGATGGACGTCGTCAGATCCCAACGGATGTGATCAACAAAATAACAGCCATGTCCCCACCAACCAGCAAAAAGGAAGCACAGGCTTTCTTGGGCGTTGTGGGTTTTTGGAGAATGCATATTCCAAATTACAGTCTCACCGTAAGCCCTCTCTATCAAGTGACCCGGAAGAAGAATGATTTCCAATGGGGCCCTGAGCAACGACAAGCCTTTGAACAAATTAAACAGGAGATAGTCCATGCAGTAGCCCTTGGGCCAGTCCGGGCAGGACAAGATATTAAAAATGTGCTCTACACTGCAGCCGGGGAGAATGGTCCTACCTGGAGCCTCTGGCAGAAAGCACCGGGGGAGACTCGAGGTCGACCTCTAGGGTTTTGGAGTCGGGGATACAGAGGATCCGAGGCTGGCTATACTCCAACTGAAAAAGAGAGATTAGCAGCCTGTGAAGGGGTTCGAGCCGCTTCCGAAGTGGTTGGTACTGAAGCACAGCTCCTCTTGGCACCCCGACTGCCGGTGCTGGGCTGGATGTTCAAAGGGAGGGTCCCCTGTACACATCATGCAACTGATGCTACATGGAGTAAGGGGGTCGCACTGATCACACAACGGGCTCGAATAGGAAACCCCAGTCGCCCGGGAATCTTGGAAGTGATCATGGACTGGCCAGAAAGCAAAGATTTCGGAATATCACCAGAGGAGGAGGTGACGCGTGCTGCGGAGGCCCCACCATATAATAAACTATCAGAAAATGAGAAGCAATATGCCCTGTTCACTGATGGGTCCTGTCGTCTTGTGGGGAAACATCGGAGGTGGAAAGCTGCTGTATGGAGTCCTGTACGACAAGTTGCAGAAACTGCTGAAGGAGAAGGTGAATCGAGTCAGTTTGCGGAGGTGACAGCCATCCAGCTGGCTTTAGATATTGCCCAACGAGAAAAGTGGCCAATGCTCTAGCTCTGTACTGACTCATGGATGGTGGCAAATGCCCTGTGGGGGTGGTTACAGCAATGGAAGCAGAGCAACTGGCGGCGCAGAGGCAAACCCAGCTGGGCTGCCGCATTGTGGCAAGGTATTGCTGCCCCGATAGAGAACCTGGTTGTAAAAGTACGTCATGTAGATGCTCACGTACCCAAGAGCGGGGCCACTGAAGAACATCAAAACAATCAGCAGGTGGATCAGGCTGCTAAGATTGAAGTGGATCAAGTGGACCTGGACTGGCAACATAAGGGTGAATTATTTCTAGCTCGGTGGGCCCATGACACCTCAGGCCACCAAGGAAGAGATGCAACATACAGATGGGCTCGTGACCGAGGGGTGGACCTGACCATGGACGCTATTGCACAGGTTATCCATGAATGCTTCCCAGCAAGGCCGTCGGCATCCTTCGGAGCGAAGGGCGAGGCAGAAACCCCGTCTCCGTTTCGGAGGTGCCAAAGCGTCAGACCCATTTAAAATCATAAATGCGGCAGAAACATTGTCAGCTCTTCCAGATCCGGGACCCGTCCCAAGCACATGAAGGGCAAGTCCCAGGCCGTCCGGATTTGCGGCGGCGGCACGGCCGGCTGCGGCAGGGGCGAGGGGGTCTCGATGGATGCTGTATAGGGATGGGAGCATCAGTCTCACGCTGAGACCAGGTCCGTATAGTTTGTTACACGCCTCAGAATACATCGTGAGGCTTGCAACAGTCCCGCCTGGCCTGACGAAGGAGACAACTCATCTGAAATGTGAAACAGCTCCCTCAAAAGAAGCCTTTTCTGCCAGGACAAAACTGCCGTGTCCCTGCTGGGCTGGAAGCGCTGCTTGCGCGCGTGCGCGTCCGCTGCGATGTGCTGCTGCCTGGGGCACGGGGGCTGCACCGGCAGAGCAGGATTCAGGTTTGTGTCCTTGCGGTCTCGTTGCTGCCGCGCCGTCCCGTTTCTGCTCCTCCTCTGAAAGTCTTTGGGTTGCTAAAGGGGCAGGCGCCGTGCCGGAGGTGAACTCTGCTGGGGCTCGCGGTTACAGGCTTGGTTTTGTTCTCGTAGGTCCTGGAGCGGGCTGTGGCATCGCTGCTGCGTGGGGTGTCATCGTGGGCGACGGGAGAGCCTCGGAGGACAACGGTCCCCTCTCCTCTCTACACCGGAGCAAGCGCTCCCCAAATACATCCAGCTCCGGGTGAGTGCTTTTGCTTTTAGCCTCACATAACGCGCGCGTGTGTGAGTTGCAGGTTGCCTGGACCGAACTTTAGACCCAGTGTGAGGCCGTGGTTTATCAAGCCAAGGAAAGCGAGAGCGAGTTAGTCACTGGGTGGGATAAGCAAAGAGTACCCCCAAATCCCTTTCACGGGGGACTTTTTCAGCTTGAAAGAAATGCTCCCTTGCGAACTCTGAACTCTGGGTGAAGCCAGCGAGACCCCTGGCGTGGTGATGCTGGCTGGGTGTGGGCAAACACGCTCTGACCCGCGCGGGCAGGGAAGGAGCGAGCCCTGGGAAAGGTTTCTGCGCCGGCATTTCAGAAACCGATCCGGCCAGCTTTTACGCTGCGTGCTCTCCTTCCTCCCGCTGTGCCGTGACTGCCCTTTCCCTCCATCTTTTCTGAGATGAGAATTTAAAAGGAAACTATTTGTGGCTACAGTGATTTTCTATAGGCAGAGACGACAGCTGTAGCTGGAGATTTACTGTGAGTCGAAACCCCAGCTGGGCCATCACGTCCGTAGACGTGGAACGCTCACGGACGCTGCGTGCACCCAGACGTAGCGCGCGCACTTGAAACCAGGGCCGACACCGACTCGACGGGAACTTCACAAGCCCGTGGTTAAGTCCCGGTCTGATTGTCGGGCTCGGGGAAGGTTTGTAATGATCCCAAGGGCGAAATTAAGACACAAGCGAGGTCCTATGCCGCCAATCAGACATTTTATTGGGTAAATATGAAAGAGTAAAGCGATAGGAAAGGCAGGCAATATTAGGAGGAAATTAAGCAAGCCTTCAGAGAGATAAGCAAAGGATAGTCACCACCATGGATCCAGCGGCTTCCCGTTGGTCCTCAGTCTTCAGTTTTTCGGTGGCGGATGGCCACACTCAGGTTTCGCTGTGCCGTCTTTTATCTGGTGTTGGAGAGGGAGTTTGCCCTCTCGGTCCCCTTTGGCTACCCAGGGCAACATGAGGGACCCAACACATGCACATCTAATTTATTGCTGGTGGGGCAAGCAGCCTGGCCCGGGTACCAGCTGGTGTCCTGTTCTGGGTGGTGCCTGAGAAGCCAAAGAACGGCCTGCTGCCTCAGCAAGTTTGCACAGCTTTCCTTGCCAGATGGTGGTACTTGATAAGCCAAAGAGTGGTCTGCCCTGGGGTCTTATCAGACAAAAGAGTGGTCTGCTGTCCGGTCTCATCAGATAAACACACACAAGCAAGCTTTAGGACGGATAGACCATCGGAGCTCCACACGCCGGCGCGTCCGCTCCCGCCCGGAGACTGGGTCGACGTCGGGTCCTGAACTCGGAGCCGCTGACCGAGGAGTGGACAGGACCTTTCCCGGCGTTGCCGACAACTTACGCGGCTGCTAAAGTCGGGGGCGAAGGACCCTGGACGCACTATTCCAGGGTCAGGAAAGCTCCTGCGCCGTGGATAACAGAATCATCTCCTCCGCTTAAACTGACATTGAAGAGACAGGACAGAGAAGGCAGATAAAATGTTCATCTGCGTTCTGAGTGTCACCCTACTTTGGATTAAAACAGAGGCCCGGGAACCTAATTCACACGTACAATTCACGTCAGAGGTAGCTAAAGTATCAGCTTACGTTCTTGTTGGGTCAGCACTGAAATGCCAAGGCAATCGAAGCGGGGGTATCTCTAATTGGCGCACCTCTTCCTTCTGGAATTAATCGGGCCGACCCGAAAATGTGGCAAGGTACCAGATGAAGCAAAAAGCCACCATCCGGTTTTCCGGAATTAGAAGGAAACACATTGAATTTTACCTGGAATGGCACCGTCCCTCCATGTGTCTGCGTTGCAGGTCATGGCCCTTTTATAGGAAATTACCCATCTTGTAACGAGTCTCCTTCCTTAAATTTTACCCAAAATTTGACAGACTCCTTCCATCTCCTTAATTACCCTGGGCTCCCCACTCCGAAAGGAACGGGTCGGTACCGGCTGTGCGGGAACCCAGCTCGCAAAGTGTTGCCTCTGGGGTCGGGAGGGCGCTGTGCGCTAGGAGCCCTCGTCCCGAAGATGACCGTGACTGACAAATTGTGTGAACGAGGAGCTTTTCTTAAGCGGAACCAAAGGTCGTCAAAGCTGCTAGCTGAGCGACCTGCTGGCTTGCATAGCTTTGCTGGGTGGCTTATCCCGGCCCTCGGAGCTGGCGAACTGGGGACGGCAATTGGGAATATATCTGTGGCGCTAGAAATCGGAGAGAACAGGGCTGCAGACGCCGTACAAGCGTTACAGGCCGAGGCACCTCGTTTACCCAGGCAGCGCTGCAGAAGCGGATGGCCCTTGGTCTGTTCCTCGCCTCGCAGGGAGGTGTCTGTACGATAACCAGTACCAGCTGTTGTGTCTGTGCGGATCGAAGCAGCAGCATCTCTGCAGGTGTAGGAGAGATTTGGACTCGGACTAAGATTTTACAGCAGGTAACTAAGGATGGTGCATGTTGGGGTGGTGAAGAAATGCTGCATAAAGTTACCTCCGGGCTGCCCGATTGGACACGGTTAAAGAATCTGTTTGTGTTAGTAATACTGATAATCTGCATGGGTATCATAGCCTGTGCCTTCATACGGGGTCGTGCCTGCATTTCCAATCCGTCTGTCCGTCACAGCAGATACATTTGAGGCTGGAACTCTGGAAGAGATGCAACCCTCGGAAGAAAAGGGGGGATCGATACCCAGCTGGGGCATCACGTACGTAGGCGCGGAGCGCTCGCGGACGCTGCGCGCACCCACACGTAGCGCACGCCTGGCGCGTGCACGCGCAGAACGCACCCCGCACGCCGACGTGCCGTTGGAAATAGTTTCTGAAGCTGAGCAGAAACAGTGACTTTGCAATTAGCAAAACTACTAAGCACTTGTGCCTTGGGAAGGGAATTTGGGAGGGAGCTAAAAGACAGGAAAGCGTTGGTACACGTAACGAGCTGCGGACACCCGAGGGCTCTGGCCTTTGAGAAGAGCCGACAGACCGACCACAGGGAACGTCTTGGCACCGAGACCGGACGGTGGCCAGAGAAGCGTGAAGTTTGGCAAAACTGCAGAAACCAGGGCAGAGGTGAGCGCGGCGAGGGGAGGTGGCGACCCCCGACTGCCTTCAGGACCGAAAAGGTTCGCCCCCGCCGCCCGAAAGGAGCGCGCGTGCGCGTTTACGTAGCGCGCGAGGCTAATGGAAATACGGCCGAGCGT
Source organism: Platalea leucorodia (assembly GCF_965183815.1). NCBI lineage: Eukaryota > Metazoa > Chordata > Aves > Pelecaniformes > Threskiornithidae > Platalea > Platalea leucorodia. Next base: position 3,877,837 of record NC_138828.1, on the reverse strand, counting down.
GAGCCAGGTGGCCGAGGCGGCCAGCGGCCGCCGGGCTTGGCTCAGGAACAGCGTGGCCAGCAGGGCCGGGGCAGGGAGCGTCCCCTGCGCTGGGGGGACGTCACCGTGCCGTCACTGCCCGACGTGTCCCTGACGTCGGCCGGCTCCTCGTCAGGCGATGACGACCTGCAGAGCCCAGGCCTGCTGCAGCGCTATTGGCTGCTCCCGCCGCCGCCGGCAGCGCTGATTGGCCGCGCCGGGTGGGGCCGCCCGTGGCCGAGGCTCGAAGAAGCCCCGGGGCGCAGTACCGCCGTGCGCCGCCAGGGGGCGCCGCTGCCGCGGGCCGGGCCGGAGCGGCGGGCGCAGGGAGCGGCGGGGCGGGGGGTCCCGGGCGGGGCGGGGGCTCCGTGCCGTGGCCGGGCCCCGCCGGGGGCCCCGCGGGCGCCGCCGTGGCCGTGGCGGGCGCTGAGCGGGGTCGGGGGCGGTCGGGCCCGGGCGCGGCCCGGGGAGGGGGCGCCCGGTGCCGGGCGGGGCGTGCGGGGGAGCCCGGGCGGGGCTCGGCGCCGCCCGCGCTCCTGGCCCGTCCCCGGCGGGGGCGAAGGCGGCCGGGGCGGGGCCGTGCCCCCGTGCGGGCCCCGGGGGCTTCGGCGTGGGGGCCCCGGCCGCGGGCGCTGCCGTGCGTGGGGGCGGCCGGGGCCGGGGCCGGGGGCGCGGGCGGCTCCGCGGCGAGGCCGGGAGCGGCGCCGGGGGGGCGCGGGGTGGAAGTAACGCGGGTTCGGGGCCGGTTTGCGGGTGCCCGGCCCGCGGCCGGGGGCGGTGCGGGGCTGCCGGGGCGGGGGGGGCTCCGCAGAGCGGGGGCAGGGAGGCTCCTCGCTGGCGGGGGGCAGCTCGGGGCGTTTTGGTTCCCTTTGGCGCGACGCAGCGCGTTGCCTCCTGCGCCCGCGAAGCTGCTGACCCGTCCCGGTGGGCGCTCGCCGGCCGCGGGTTGCGGTTCCGCTGTAAGGTTAAAACTTGGGAGCAGAGGCTGGAGTTTTGCCTGGGCGCAGCACGCGTTGTGCGTGCGCCTCGGCTTTGACCGCGCTTTTCTGTCTGCCCCCGAGCAGGGAGCGGTTTGTTGCCCCCCGTCCCTCTCCGAGCCCTTCCCGCCCGCCGGCCTGGCCCCGCGGTCTCTCAGCCGCTGGGTTTGGCCGGGAGCCCTCGCGTTTTGCTGGAGTAAAACCAGTTTCGCCTCATGCCGAAGTAAAACCAGCTGGAGGAGGGCCCGGCCCTGGACACGCGGACTTTGCTGCGGGTGAGTGGGCTGTTCCCCCGTGGGGGCCCGGCGGGGGCCCGGTGACTTCCCCGGCGCGTTTCGGCACCGACCCTCTCCGGGGGCAGCGGCTGCGGGGCTGGGGGTCCCCGGCAGCTCCCGATTTCAGCCGCGGGCTCAGCCCCCGCTCCAGCCACGACCTGGCGACGGCGCAGAAGCTGCGGAGGGGCCCCGGCACCCCCGCCGGCAGACCGCGCACGCCTGCCCGCGGCCCGCGGTGGGTGCGAGCGCTCCCCGGGAAAGCGGGGTTTGCCTGCGGGGACGGGTCGCGCTGCCTGCGGGGACCGGCACGGGAGGAGGCACCGCGGCCGCGCAGACGAGGTCGGGGGCGGCCGGGCTCCTCCGACGGGGCGGTCAGGCGGGGGGACGCGTTTGCACCGGGGGTCCCTGGGCACGGGGAGCTCCCCGGGCGTCCCCCAGCAGGGCGGTTGGGGGTGGCCCTGGGCTCCAGGTGAAGGCATTGTTTTACTTAAACCCTTATTTTTTAGCTCAAAATGGGCTGTGGTGGGAGCAGAGGCTGCTTCAGGGATCCGCACCAGCTCCTGCAGCCCTGTTGGTGAGACGGTGAAGCCGGCCTGGCCAAGCACGGGCAGCAACAGCCGTCCTGGTGCCGCCAGTCCCTCGGGAGGTTAGGGGGGCACCGGCTATGCCGTATGGCTGGGCTGATGCCTGGGGAAGGCTCATCCCGGCACCCAGGCGAGGAGCGCAGCCCCGAGGCGACGAGCACCGGGGGACACCGGTGGGGAGGCTGTGCCCAGTGAGGTGAGTGCCCCGAGGCGGCGTGGCAGGGGCTGCGGGACGTTTCTGGGCTGCTCTGGGCTCCACATGAAGGTATTGTTTTACGTAAAACCTTATTTTTTAGCTCAAAATGGGCTGTGGTGGGAGCAGACGCCGCTTCAGGGAACCGCACCAGCTCCTGCAGCCCTGTTGGTGAGATGGTGAAGCCGGCCTGGCCAAGCATGGGCAGCACCAGCCGTCCCGGTGCCTCGGGAGGTGTTGGGGGCACCGGCTATGCCGTATGGCTGTGCCGACGCCCGGAGAAGGCTCATCCCTGCGCCCGGGCGAGGAGTGCAGCCCCGAGGCAACGAGCACCGGGGGACACCGGTGGGGAGGCTGTACCCAGTGAGGTGAGTGCCCCGAGGCGGCATGGGGGGGACTGTGGGACGTTTCGGGGGGCCGTGGCTGTGAGGGACGTTTGGGGAGGTGGGAGCGGGCGCTGTTGGAGTCTGGCCCAGACCCCGCTGGCACTGGTGCGGTGCTGGCCCCGGCCCTGCTGGAGTCGGTCTGTGCCGCCGCTGCTGCGCAGGGCGGGTGGGTTTTCAGCCAGATCCTGGCTCTCGCCCACCTTTCCGGGGGGAAACGGGACGTTTCTGCTGCCCCGTCCCCAGCTCTCCCTCCTCTCCCATCTCGGGGGTGCGGTGCGGGGCTGCTGCTGCCGAGGGGCCGGGCAGAGCTGCAGCTCCGGGGCTCTTTGGGCCGGGCCGCACTGCCGGGAGCTGGTTGTGCCATGTCTCTCCCTGCGCAGGGACAGACAGATGGACGGACGGAGGAGCCCCAGCCACGCCGGGAGCCACCTCGAAGAAGCCGGGCTGCCTGCGCCGAGGCCGACGCTGCCGCCTGCCCTGCGCCTGGCTGGGGACAGCCCTGCCTGCGCCCGCCCGCAGGCGCTGCCGGGGCTGCGCGGCTCCAGGTCGGTTCTTGGGGCCCCTGGGTTTTGGGGTCCAGCTCGGTTTGGGCCCCCGTTTGTTTGTGTGTGTTTGTTTTGGTTGTTGGTTGGGGCTCCCCTTTGTTTCAGCTCCCGCTCGTGCACGGCTCCAGTTGAGTTTTGGCTCCAGCTCATTTGCGGTTCCTGTTTGTTTCTGTACCAGTTGGTTTCTGTTCGGCTCCAGCTCATGGGTGGCTCTGGTTCCTCTGCAGCTCCAATTCCTTGCGGCTCCAGCTCATGGACGGCTCGGGCTCGTTTCAGCTCCGGTTCGTTGTGGCTGCAGCTCAGTTGCGGATTCTCAGGTTGGTGGTTTCTGCCCCTGTTTTGTTTCTGGCCCAGCTTGTGGACGGCTCCAGCTCGTTCGCAGCTTCAGGTCCCTGTTTCTGCACCCTCTCTTTCCAGGCCCAGCTCCTGGATGGCTCCAGTTCAGTGCTGGCTCCAGCTCCTTCTCCTCTCCAGTGCAGTCTCATCTCCAGCTCGGTTTGCTGCTTCAGCTCATCTTCAGCTCCAGCTGATTTTCACATCCAGTTTCTCTGCGGCTCCGGCTCGTTTCCGTCTCCAGCTCGTGGACGGCTCCAGCTCCTCCTTGGTTTCATCCCCAGCCCATTGCAGCTTGTGCTTGTTGAAACCATCTTGGCTTTGGGCAAGGCCATAATCGATCCCTGTCAGAACCGTACGTGCTCTGAGTGTGGACCAACAGAAGCAGCAGCCGGGCTGCCTGCGCCAAGGCCGACGCTGCGGGCTGGGGACAGCCCTGCCTGCGCCCGCCCGGCTCCAGGTCGGTTCTTTGGGCCCCTCTGTGTTTGGGGTCCGGCTCAGTTTGGGCCCCCGTTTGTCTGTGTGTGTGCGTTTTGTTTGTTGGTTGGGGCTCCCCTTTATTTCAGACCCAGCTCCAGCACATTTGTTTCTCCTCCTGTTTCAGCTCCAGCCCACGGACGGCTCTGGGAAGTTGCAGCTCCAGTTCATCTGCGGCCCCAGTTCATCTGCACCTTCAGCTCCAGCTCCAGTTCAGTTTCATCTCCTCCGGCCCCAGCTTCTCAATTCCAGCTTGTGCTTGTTAAAACGATCTTGGCTTTGGGCAAGACGCTGCTGGGACTGCGCGGCTCCAGCTCAGCTCCAGGTCAGTTGTTTGGGGTCCAGCTGGGTTTGGGCTCCTGTTTGCTTTGCTTTGGTTTCTTTGTTGGTTGGGGCTCCCCTTTGTGTCAGGCCCGGCTCCGGTTCAGTTTTGGCTCCAGCTCATGGACGGCTCCAGCCTGTCTGCAGCTTCAGGTTGGCCGCTTCTGCTCCAGTTTGTTTTCAGCTCCAGTTCCTCTGCGGCTCCAGCTCATTTGCACCTTCCAGTCATTTCTTTCTGCCCCTGTTCATTTCAGGGCCAGCTCATGCACGGGTCCCGTTCGGTTTTGGCTCCCGTTTGTTTCTGTACCAGTTGGTTTCTGCTCTGGTTTCAGGTCCAGCTCCTTTGCAGCTCCATTTCATTGCGACTCCAGCGCATGGACGGCTCTGGACAGTTTCTGCTCCAGTTCACCTGTGGCTCCAGTTCGTTTCAGGCTGGAGCTGTCCATGAGCTGGACCTGTTTGCAGGTTTGGGTTGCTCTTTTCTGCTTCTGTTCATTTGCAGTTCCTGCTCTGGTTTCAGGTCCAGCTTGTGGATGGCTCCAGTTCATGGACGGCTCTGGGAAGTTTCAGCTCCAGTTCATCTCTGGTGCCGGCTCCAGTTGGTCTCAGCTCCAGCTTATTTGTGGCTCCTGGTCCAGTCCAGTCTCATCTCCAGTTGGTTTTGGGCTCCAGTTCCAGTTGGTTCCAGCCCCAGCTCCTCTCCAGCCCATTGCGGCTCGTGCTTGTTAATGCGATCTTGGCTTTTGACCAGGTCGTAAATCAATCACTGTCAGAACTTGCATATGAATAATAAATGTCATAACTGTACGCACAGTGTCTGGTTACTGATCAGTCACCACTCCGGGGGGGGGGGGTACATGTCTCGAATAAAGACTGGACGCGCGCAGAGGGGGAGAAAAGCGCTTTTCGCCCCAGAGACTATCTCAGACGTTTAATTCGGCCTGGTGCATGCCAGCCTCCCGCGCTTCGGGGACCCCCGCGACCGGACCCCCGCCTCCGGCAGGGGCCCACGCACCGCGACCGGACCCCCACCTCCGGTGGGGGCCCACGCACCCTGCCCACCCCCCAGCGCCCGCCCGCCGCCCCCCGCAGCCCCGGCCCCAGCCCCGGGTTTGGCCCCAGAAACAGCCGACGGGGGCTCCGTTTCTGGGCCCAAACCCCCAGGCCTCTGCCCCAGCCCCGCGCAGCAGCACCGGGGCTCCCCCCCGACCCCGGCTCCGCAGCCCCGCGCCCCCAGCCCCGCGGGTGGTGTCAGGGAGCCCGGCAGCCCCGGCGGGCTCGGGCGGTGCTTGGGAACTGGCCGGGGGGACCCGCGGGCGGGCCCGGCCCCGGGGGGCCGCGTGTGGAGCGGGCGGCGACGACGGCGGGGGGCGCCGGGCTCCGGCCCTCCGGGCTTTATTCCCCGGCGCCCCGAGAAACGCGGCTGCTCCGCGGAGCCACCGCCAGCGCGGCCGCCGCCGCCGCCCCGAGAAACCCCGCTCCTTCCCCGCCGCCCCGGCCCCGCTGCTCGGCCCCGGCCCCGGCCTCTCGGGCCCCGGCCCCGCCGCCCCCGGCTGCCCCGGCTGCCCCGGCCGGGCCCCGCGGCCCCCCGGGCCGAGCCCCCCGCGCCTCACCTGGCCCCGCCGGGGGAGCCCGGCCCGGCCGCTGCCGCCCCGGGGCCGCGGGCGGCGCCACCGGGGGGGAGCGAGAAAAGGGGGCGCGCGGCGGCCGCCGGGGCTCAAATCTGCTCGGCCCCGCCCCGCGCACGCGCCCCGGCCACCGCGCGCCGCCCCGCACCTGGCACAGGCCACGCCCCGCGCACGCGCCCCGGCCACCGCCCGCCGCGCACCTGGCACAGGCCACGCCCCCTCGCGTCCGCACCTGGGCCAAGCCCCGCCCCCTCGTTACAGACCACGCCCCCTCGTTACAGACCACGCCCCCTCGTTACGGACCACGCCCCCTCGTTACAGACCACGCCCCCTCGTTACAGACCACGCCCCCTCGTCCGCCGCACCTGCGCCAGGCCACGCCCCGCGCACGCGCGATCAGGCCCCGCCCCTACGGCCCCGCCCCGCGCACGCGCTTCCTCCGCCGCCGCCGCCGCCGCCAGACGGGCGCCGTTACCGATCGTGGCGGACGCGGGCAGCGGGGCGGGGGCTTCTGCGGGGCGGTGTGGAGCCGAGCTCGGGGCCGGTGAGGCCGGGCTGGGGCCGGGAGTGGGGCCGGGCCTCGGCCTCGGCCTCGGCCTCGGCCTCGGCCTCGCGGGTGCGCGGAGCCGGGGCCCTGCCGCTGCCCCCGGCCGCTGCCCGCCTCTCCGCGGGCGGGCGCGGAGCGGGGCCCGGGGCCCGAGGACCTCGGCAGCGCCTTGGGCCCGGCCTCTCCCGAGCCGGCGGAGCCCCGAGCCCGGCCTCGCCGGCCCCGTCCCGGCGCCGGGGCGGGAGGAGCCGCGCTCCGGGGCCGGGCCTCGGCGGCCAAGTCCCGCGCTGCCCGCTCCTGCCCGGGGCTGGGGGGGCTCCGGGCTCCGGGCACGGCCCCGCCGCGGGGGAGCGGGGCTCCGCCGGGGCCGGGGCCCGGAACGAAGCGGCGGCGGCGCTGAGGGAAGGCGGGAAGGGCCGGCGGCTCCCGGGGCCGGGCCCGGTGCGGGGGCTCCGGCGGGCACCGGCGGCCCCAGCCCGGCCTCGGAGGGGAGCCGCGGGGCTCCGGGCTGAGCCCGGCGCCGGGGCTCGGCTGCAGGCCCCGAGGCGGGACTGGGTCGCTCTGCGTCAGCCCCAGCAGTGGCCACGGGAGCCCGGTTCCGAGCCCCAAATCGCAGCACGGGGGCTCTGCTGCGGACAGCCGGCACTGGCCACAGGAGCCCGGTTTGCAGCCCCGCAACGCAGGGCTCGGTCGGTCTCTCTCAGCTCTCACACTGGCCCCATGAGCCCGGTTTGAACACTCCAAAACACAGGACTCGGCCTCTGTTCCCCCGCCCCACAAGTGGCCCCATGAGCCTGGTTTCCAGCCCCCCACAACGCAGGACTGGGTCTCTGGCTCTGAGCTCAAACACGCAGGACTTGGTCTCTGGTTCAAGCCCCCTGAAACGCAGGACTTGGTCTCTGGTTTGAGCCCCACATTTGGCCAGAGGAGCCTGGTTTCAAGTCTCCAATGTGCAGGACTTGGCCTCTCCTTGTGAGCCCAAACACACAGCGCTGGGTCCCTGCTTCAAGCCCCCCCAACGCAGGACTTAGTCTCTCTTTGTGAGCCTAAAATTTGGCCGTACGAGCCTTGTTTTGAGCCCCCCCAACACACAGGACTTGGTCTCTGCTTCAGGCCCCCTGGAATGCAGGACTTAGTCTCTGGTTTTGAGCCCCACATTTGGCCAGAGGAGCCTGGTTCCAAGCCCCCAAAGTGCAGGACTTAGTTTCTGGGCCACATGAGCCTTGTTTTCAGCCCCCCCAGACACAGCAGTGGGTCTCTGCTTCAATTCCCCTGGAATGCAGGACTTAGTCTCTCTTTGTGAGCCTGAAAACTGGCTTGGTGACTCTGGTTTCAAGCCCCCAAACCACAGGACTTGGGCTCTGTTTCTCAGCTCTGAACCTGGCCACATGAGCCTGGTTTCAAGACTCCAAAAGGCAGGACTTAGTTTCTGAGCCCTAAAACTGGCCGCATGAGCCTTGCTTTGAGCCCCCAAAATGCAGGACGCTGTCTCTGGCTTTGAGGTGCAAAACACAGGACTTGGGCTCAGGTTTTGGCCCTTAGAACTGGCTGCATGAGCCTTGTTTTGAACCCCCCCAAACACAGGACTTAGTCTTTCTTTGAGCCCCAAAAGTGGCTTAGTGACCCTGGTTTCAAGCCCCCCAGATGCAGGGGTTTGAGCTGCAAAACACAGGACTTGGTCTCTGCTTCTGAGCCCTGTAAGTGGCCACATGAGCCTTGTTTCGAACCCCCCCACAAATGCAGGACTTCTTAGTCTCTGTTTCTGAGCCCAAACACACAGGACTTGGTCTCTTTTTTGAGCCTTGTTTCGGCCCCCAAAATGCAGGATATAGTTTCTGGGTTTGACCCACAAAACATAAGGCTTGGTCTCTGTTTCTGGGCCCTAGTGAGCCCAGTTTCAAGCTCCCAAAACACAGGACTTAGTCTCCACTTTTGAGCCCTAAAACTGGCCCTATGAGCCTTGTTCTGACCCCCTCCTGAAACGCAGGACTTGGTCTCTGCTTCAAGCCCCCCAAACGCAGGACTTGGTCTCTGCTTCAAGCCCCCCAAACGCAGGACTTGGTCTCTTCTTTCTGAGCCCTGAATGCGGCCAAATGAGCCTCGTGTCGAGCCCCCAAAATGCAGGGCCTGTTGAGTTTCTTGGGTCTGAGCTGCAGGACTTGGTGCCTAAGCTCAAAACCTGGCCCAATGAGACTCATTTCGAGCCCCGCAAAGCGCAGGACTGGGTCTCTGTCAGCCCCCAAACCTGTCTTAGCGACCCTGGTTTCAAGACCCCAAACCACAGGTCCCGGTCTCCACTTCTGTGCCCTAAATCCGGCTGCGTGAGCCTCGCTGCGAGCCCCCAGACGCAGGATTTGGCCTCGCTGAGCCCCAAAGCGGCCCCACGAGCCCGCGTCCAAGCCCCCAGACGCGGGACTCCTCAGTGTCTGGGTTCGGGCCCCAGGCCGCAGGACTCGGGCTCCGTGTGCCAGCCCCGAGCCCGGCCACATGAGCCCGGTCGCAAGCCCCGCACGGGCCGGACTCGGGCTCCGTTCCGCAGCCCCGGGGCTCTGCTGGGAGCCGGGCCCGGAGCCCCCCCGCAGCCCCCGGCCAGGGCCGGGCTCCCCCACACCCGCGGCCCCGCTCTCCGGCCCGGCTCCGGCTCTGCTGAGCCGCGGGCCCGGCTTCGCGCCCCAAAGCGGAGCCGGGCTTGGGCCCCGGCCGCCCGGGACGCGCTGCCTGCTCCGCGCCCGGAGCCCCGCAGCCGGGGGCCGAGCCCCGGGGCCGGTCCCGGGAGCCGCGGCGGTGCTCGGGCAGGGGCCGGGGGCGCGGCGGGGCGGCGCGGGCGAGGCCGGGGGCGCCGGGCTCCGGCCCTCGGGGCTTTATTCCCCGGCGCCCCGGCAGAGCCGCCCCGGGCCGGGCCGGCACCCGCCCGCCCTCAGCGCCGCCGGGCCGCCGCGGGGCCCCGCCCCCCGCCCCGCCCACTCCTTTTATAGACAGCGCCCCGCCCCGGGGCGTGTCCAGGCCCGCCCACTCCTTTTACGGACAGCGCCACGCCCCCGGGGTGTGCCCAGGCCCGCCCACTCCTTTTATAGACACCGCCCCGCCCCGGGGCGTGTCCAGGCCCGCCCACTCCTTTTACGGACAGCGCCACGCCCCCGGAGTGTGCCCAGGCCCGCCCACTCCTTTTATAGACACCGCCCCGCCCCGGGGCGTGTCCAGGCCCGCCCACTCCTTTTACGGACAGCGCCACGCCCCCGGGGCTGCCCCGGGTCCCGACGCCCGCCCGCCCGCTCCCCGCCCCGCGCTGCCCGCTCAGCCCGTGGCGTCACTGCAGCGTCAGAAATCAACCCCCGCTTCGCTGCGGGCCGTGACGACAGCCTCGGGCGGGTGGCGCAGGGGCTGCTGTGCCCCGAAGGGGGGAAATCAGGGGAAAAGACCCCGCCAGCAAGAGCAGCAGCTGATTCGGGACCCCGCGGCCTGCGTGGGGCTGGGGTGGAGGCGCCGCTGCTCTCTCGGACGGTTTCCCCACGGCTGATGACGGCTGAGGGGCAGCGCTGAGACTCTCAGCCACATTTATGGCATGGCTTTGGACACCGATAGCTCAGGTCTGCAATAGAATACAAGTATAGACCCGAAATAGAATAGTTTTGATGCTTTGCTGTACCCAGTGACCCAGGTGCAACCCAGGAAACAGGAGGAGGCTCCCAAGTGCCTCGGAAGACTCAAATCATTCCAGCCGGGCCAGGCAATAAGCATTTTCCCCTCTTGACCCTCCCAAACCCGGCCCTCTCAGCGTCCGCATCAGCCTCGCGCCCACGCCCGCCCTCCCCGCCACCCCGAGAGGCCAACCCAGGGGAGGGGAGGCCGCGTCGGCCCCTCGCCTCCCCGTCCCCAGGCTCATTCCCACTTCTCTCTCCTGTGCCGTGCTCTGAAGGCAAAGCGCGCGGAGCTGGGGGCCGGGGGGCAAATGCCGAGTCCGGGGGGTTGGGAGGCACAGGCCGATGCTCCCGCCCCGGCCCCCTCCCGGCCTCCGCAGCCCCCGGCCCCATTCGCCCCCGGCCCCGTCAGCAGCCGGAGGAGCCCAGAGGGGCGGCTGGCTTGGCTGGGGGTCCCTACAGATTTATAAAGCTGAGGAAGGTACCCAGTTTTGCACTTGAAGCCTGACAACGCCTGCCTCTTCCCTCAGGAGAGGGACCCCGATGTGCTCCATCTCCCCTGAGCAGGTTTAAGCCCACTTCCCAGCTTGCTTCCCCATCCAAGTATCCTATAGCTATACACGCACACACATACAGATCTCTCTCAACCTCAGTGACCTTTGTGCACTACTGACTCCGCTCCGGCTCCTTGCCTAGATTTGACTTCTGTCATTCCCACGCGCTCCTTACCAAGCCAGGGTCATTTTTTCCAGCTGCTCAGAGAGGAAAGCAGGCGCCCAAGGCCCAGCAGCCCCAGACGAGACGGGACTGGGGCTACGGGAGGGGAACGACCCCCCGTGCTCGGCAGCGGGGGCACGGGGCCCCCCCGAGCTCGCGCCACCTCCTCCCCGCGCTGGGCGAGGGGGCCGGGGAGCGACGGCGCGGTCTCTCTGCCGGGGGCCGGCAGCCGTGCCGGGGGGCCGGGAGCAGCAGGGACCCCCCAGCCCCCAGGCTGAGCCGCGAGCAGGCTCAGCAGAGCCCCCCCCCACGGGGAGAGCCCAAAAATCAAAGCTGTCCCCCCCTTCGGGCCGGGGACGCCCAGGCTGACCCTGCCAGCGCAGCATCACCGGCGGCAGCCCGGCCGGTCCCCGGCGTCCCCGCTCCCGCAGCCCCGGGCGCCGTGTGCCCCCCGAGCGTCCCGGGGCTGGGGCTGCCGGGCGCTGCCGCGGGGCAGGGTGCCCCGTCCCCAGCCGCCAGCGCTCTGCCCAGGCCCGCTCCCCGCCGCGGGAATGGCTGCTCTCGCGTCCCTTCGGTTGACACGAGGCCGCGCTTGCCTTGGCAAACCCCAACGGCGAGGCGCTGGGCTCGCCCCGAGGCTGCTCCCGCGGCCCCAGCGCCCAGCCCAGGGGCTCCGGGGTGCCCCGGGGCGAGCCCCCGCAGCGAAGCACAAGCCCACCGGCCCCAGGGACGCTCACGGGGCCGTCGGGGCGCAGGGACCCCCGTTGGGCACCCGCACGTGGAGCAGGGCTGGCCTCCGCACGGCCAGGCTCCCCACAGCCCCTCGCCAGGGCCGCGGGCCAGCGGCTGGGCCAGGGCGGCCACAGCCTCCCCACAGCACCCAGGCCTGCACCCAGGCGGCCCAAAAGCCCCCGCGCCCCCACCCGCCATCGCATCCCCTCCCCTGCCCCCAGGTGCGGGTCCTTGCCATCGGCCGGGAGTGCCCCCAGCTGTGGGGCTGCCCCAGCTGTGGCGGGGGGCAACCGAGGGCAGGAAAGGGGAAAAAGAGAAAAAAAGAGGAAAATTTAAAGGGGAAAAAAAGGAAAAAAAAATTTTAAAAGGGAAAAAAGGGAAAATGATAAAAAAGACAGGAAAACCAAAGAAAGAAAAGAAAAAACACAGAAAAGAGCAGATTAAAAAGGGAAAAAAGAGAAAAAGCGAAAAAAAAACGGGGGGAAAGGAAAAAACGGAAAAAACAGAAAAAACAGGTAAAAAAAGAAAAAAGGAAAAAAGAAAGAATATAAAGAAGAAAAAAAAACAGCAAAAAGGAAAAAAGAAAAAAGAAAAAGCATAAAACAAAGAGCACCACAATAAAAAGCAGAGGTGCAGAAGAAGGGAGCCGAGCAGCAGCCCCAGCCCATGGCCCCGGGGGGCAAAGCCGCTGCAGCAGCAAAACTGACCCCGCAAAGCCCCGCCTGGGGGAAAAAACCCCAAACCAAACCAAACCAACCCCCCCGAACAAACCGTGCCCAACGAAAAACGGCAGAAAAAGAGACGGAGCTGCTGAAAAACAGCAAAAGAAAAGGGCACGGCAGAACCTGGCCCCCAGCCCCAGGCCGAGGCCGGGCAGCCCGGGTCGGGGCCCCCCATCGCCCTGGCCGGGGGCGTCGCGCAGGGCGAACCCCGGCTGCTTTGGGGCACGGAGATGGACAGGTCTCTGTATAGCTCAGCTATACGTTACAGGCGTGCCCGCCGCGTGGCACGCAGGCGCTGCGCGGGGCCCGCGTCCCCCCTGCCCGGCAGCTCCGCTCGCCACCCCGGCGCAGGGCCGGCGTTTGGCCGAAGGCACGGGGCGGCTGCAGACGGAGCTCGGCCTCGGCAGCAGCTTCCCTGCCTGGGGAAAGGGGCTTTGCTGGAAAGGCAGAGGGGCAGCTTTTGGGGAGGAGCGGGGGGCTGCCCCGCGGGGCGAGGGGCTGGCAGAGCACGGCCCTCGCTGCCTGGTTGGTGCCATGGGCAGGCAGCGCCGGGCGGCCCCGCAGTCCCATTTTCCCATTTCAGTCCCATTTCACCCAGTCCCGGGGTTGTGGGAACGGGGCCGGGGCTGTGGGATGAACTGCCCCGAGCTGCTCCGGGGCTGTGGGAGACGCTTTGGGCATCAGCAGCATCCCCCCGCTCCGGGCCCAGGGCTTTCCATAAAACAGCCGAGGCGACGCAGCGGGGAGGGACGGAGCCAAGCCGTGTCTCGAGGCGATGCCCCGAGCCCCACGGCACCTTTCCCAGTGCCCCCTCCCCGTCTGTCGGGGGGTCTCGTTGTTCGAAGGCTCCATCGCCAGCTCCGCGGGCTGCCCCGGCTCAAACAACAGGCTCGGGTTATCCAGAGCCGTCCCTTCAGCTGGGGGAGCACCGGCGAGCGGCTGATCCCTGCCGGGCACTGCTCCCTCCCTCCTGAACGCGACTTTCTTTCGTCGCCCGTGGTTTTTTTAACTCGGGTCACTTCACTGCTCTGGTTTTGCCAGGCTGTGGGCCAAGAGGCTGCATCAGCATAACAAAGGAGTTCCACAGACTGAGCTCTGGGCGGGAAAGGACGGGATGCTTGAACCACTTTTACCGCCGGAGAGGATGTACGTGCGATTATTTCTTAAGGGATCGAATGCAGCACATCTGCCACCGTACGCGTTTGCGGCCACGGGTCGGGAGCAGGTGAACAACTTCAGAAATTCGCTCTGTACGGTTCCACGTCTCCACGTCCCGCGGATGGGAAGAGCCATTCCTCCCTCAGTTACCGACTCCCATCCAATTCCAGTTCTTGTTTCCTACCAGCGGGCTGATTCCTGCTGCGGATGAGCGGCCGGGGACGCAGAGCTTGAGGCTGCTTCCCACGCCTGGTTTCTCTGGGCATCCCCGCAGCACCCAGTAACGGGGCTTCCCCTTCTCGCCGCTCGCTCGGGGAACGTGTCTCGCCCTGGAGCATCAGGCCTATTAAAGAAGATAGCAGCTTTTTCTTTGGCAGAAACCGAGCACCCCTACTTTCTAATCTAGGAACGAGAGGAACACGGGCTGGCTCCCCAGAACAGCCTCAAAACCCCGTCGCTGGACGCTCCCAGGAGGGCGGCGGGAGCACGGCGCTCACCTGGCTTTGGAGAGCGTGGTGTGGCCCTGCTCGGGGGCGATGGCGACGAGCAAAGACGAGAATAAACCACGTAAGGGGCCCTGAGAGCAGAAGGCAGCTTTCCTCCTCCCCCCGGGGCCCAGAGCACCGGGTTACCGGCTGCTGCCGAGGAGGAGAGACCCAGCTGCCCCGGGGGTGCTGGGCAGGAGCGATAAGAAGCGCGGCCGTGGAAAAGGAAAGGAAAAAGCAAAGCCAAAACCAGATGCATGTGGGAAAAGCCTTGTTTATATTCCGCTTACTCTGGGTGAATAACTGGCGGCTTGGCTTTCTTTTCGGTCCCCTGGCAGCTGCCTGAAGACACCGACTTACAGACCCCCCACAGGCCGCGCTCCCTGAACCTCAGCTCACCGAAAAGTTATGAGCAGAGGAGCCTGAAGACAGCAGAGCACCTTTACCCGTGGCCCCCGGGACTGGCGGCAGGGCTTTATTCCGGATCCCGGGCTGGCCCGGGGGCTGCCGGCAGCAGAGGGTGCAGAGATGGGCACCTTGCACGCCGCTGCGGCCATTTCCATTTCCCTGCCGTCGCCGCGGGTCTCTGCGTCGGGAACGTTCAGCCCCTCTCTCCAGAGCCTCGGGACCTGCGGGTTCAAGGGCTCTGTCAGAGCGGAACAAAGGTACCCGTTGCTTAAAGGCTTAACCATCCTCCACGCAGGTGTTTTTAAGAACCGGGGAGCAGTAACCAGTCCCAGCATGCAAAGAAATCCTTTTTTTATTTTATTTTTTTTAAATCCAGCCATTTTTTTTTTTAATTCTGCCCTAAAGGACTTCGGGCAGTGTAACTCAGTGTAACGCTTGCCACCTTATATATGTTTCTCTAACAATTACACGATCATCCAAGTCCACCTGAGGTTTCCACTGCGTTCGCAGTCCTTCATGCCTCTGGCCAGCAGGCAGGGCTCGATTTCCCACCGGCAAACCCGTTCTTTGCCGTCCGTTGCAGTTCTTGTTCATTGACCACGTAGGCCGCTCCAACCACCGCTCCGACGCAAGATCGTAAAAGTCATTTATTTCCCTTCTACGCCTAGCTTCACAACGCTCTATTTAAAACCGTCTTTAAATTCGAAGAATCTGACCTCTTCACTTGTATTATGAATGCTTACCTTGCCCTTATTCTCAGCTAAGGTCTACATCAGTTAAAATGCCTTAGTCAGCCATTCAGTTACTCATCCTCTCTTACTACATCTGTCTTTATCTACGGATTAACTCGGCTGGTGATTAATCCAGCCATGGGATAGGGCTACACAGGGACAAAATGAGCAGTGTAGCGTGGACTTAATCAATATAAAACACCTGTAGTTATACACTTCACGTAATTTATCTTTTCTAAATCACCCTACACAATAACTCTTCTTATAGGCACAATAACATTCAAAGCCTCGATCAGCCATTTGCTCACAGCGGGGAGGCCCCAAGCAGCCCAGCACGGCAGGCTGGCCTGGCCCCGAGGGGACCCGCGGGGAAACGCCGCCCAAAGCTGCCCCTGCCCTTGGGGAGAGATCTGCGGGTCCAGCAGCTCCGTTCACCTGGCGTGAAAACCGTGGGCCCTCAGGCGTGATTTTTGCGTGCCCACGGCTGGAAACAGAGGGGCTGGCACGTGGCTCTGCGGGCTGGCTTTGGGGACACCGCTTCAACCTCCTGTGGGGACCAGAGCCCTTGGTGCAAATGGCTCGGTGCCCGGCCCCGGAGGCGGACACGCGCAGCAGCCAGCTGATGTCAGGGCCTGGGTCTGCAGCACTTGGACAGGGACCTGGGAGACACAGGGAGGAGTTTTTGCTCATTCGGGCCAGGAATCGGAGCCTGAGGGGCCCTTGGGCAACGCCAGTGCCCTCACCACCGAGTCAATATCTGCGGCAGCCTTCCTCTGGGGTTCCCCCCCACTCCCCCCAAAGGCTGAAAAATGCAATGAGGATTAATCAAGACAACACAGAGGGCAGGACACAGGACAAGTCTCTTTATTGAAAGCATCAACCGCTTCCTTTTATTTCAGGCTGTGAACAGACACAGCCAACACAGGCTGAGGGGTCCCCAGGTGATGCTGGGCTGACCTCTCCTTTGTCAGGGGCTTCTCGGGACCGGGACCCCGAGGTGCACCGAGAGGCAGCACGGGAGAACATTTACTCTCTCCCCTGGAGCCAAAGAGGGGAGCGTGGTGGCCGAGTCCCATCGCGCTGGCCGAGTCCCATCGCGGTCACACCTTTCCGCACGCCCTCCGTCCCAGCTGGGAGCAGCGCTCCACGCGCAGCGAGGCAGAGCTACCGGACACCCCACAAGCCCTACGCTGCCTGCCGCAGGGATGCAGGGGATATTGGAGAGCGCGGAGGAGCCGGGGCACGAGCAGAACGCTGCTCTCATTCAAGGGCCTCAGCAGCTCAGGCTGAGATTTCGTTGCTATGAGCTCCCCGCTGCGACAAACAGCATCAGCAGCGCCCACTTTCTGGAGGGAGACATTAGCTGGGTATTGCTTTGGCCATCCCGCTCGTTGTCTTGCCTGGAGCCAAGGCCAGGCTGCTCCCCTGGCCACCCAGCGAGGCCTCCTTGCCAGTCTGGGGCATGGGCTGGAAGCCAGCTGCCCCCTCAGCTCAACGGCGCTTTACTGGCCCAGGGACCTCTCGGTTGTGCGAGAGAAGCAACTGCGGATAGAAACACACCCAAGTAACTGGGGGCACCCCGCCTCGGAGCAGCGGGCTCAGCACCCACCTCCCCCCCCACAGCCTGCGGCTACCAAAGCACCGGCGGGGAGCAGAGCCCCCGGCCACGCTGCCGAGCCCTGGGGCCGGAGGGCTGTCCCCTGCAGCCACCGCGTCCCGGGCGGGAGGGGATGCTGCTCTGCACCTCAGGGCTGGGTCTCTCACCTGTGTTTCACTGCGGAGCCTCCCCCCTGCCCCTTCTGAGCCTTGCAGCTCTCGGGCTCTTGTCCTGCGTGGGAGCTACGGCGCTGAGCTCAGCCCCTCTGGAGAGAGGGCAAGGGCGGCTTTTAAATCAGCAGCAGGAACCTGGGGAGAAAAAAAAAAAAAAAAAAAAAAAAAAAAGAAAAACAGCCTGGACTTACATCTCCACATCCAGAGCAAGGGAAGAAGCTCCAGGGCTCTGTCCTCCACTGGAAAAAGCATCCCTGCTCTCAGGGGGCTCCCACAGCCCCACTCCCTGGGTGCAGGGTGCCAGAACAGCCCTTTTGGCTGAGCCGGCCTTCAACAGGTAACAGAAACCCTGCCAGAGATGAGGAGAGCGGGAGCTCCGCCGTAACGCTGGAGCCAGACTGAGCATTTGCCCTGGCTGCACAACCAGGGCACGCCTGGGGTCTGCTGCCTTCGTACAAGCCAGCAGCACGGCAACGTTCATCGCGGGCCTGTGTTTTTACAGATCAATTAAAGCATTTGCACATTTACATGTAGGTAGGCAAGAACCTGAAACCTCTCCGACAGCCTTTAACAGAACAAGTCTGTCCCCTTCCTATCCCCCAGTTTCTCTGCAACGGTAAAAGCGGGACCGCTGTTTTGGAAAGTCAAGTTAAAGAGTTAATTCAAATGAACTTTTTTCTCCAGACAGCAGAGGTCATGCCTGGGATGTAAATGGCCCTTCATTTAGCAAAAGACAAAACTTGAAAATGAAACAGCCAGACGCTCCCACCTGAATCCAACCTGCCTCACAGGGTATGCTGTAGAAAGAACATGCTCCAGCCGTGTTTTGTCAGCCAGGAGAAGAAAGAAAAAGCCACACGAAGGCACACACTGCCAGTAACCCAGCTCATGCAGGCAGATTACAATACAACTGGGGACAAACACACTTAAACCTAATGACAGCAGGAACCCAGGGCCCCCCCCCACGCACACACAGCCCCCCAGTACCTGAGCAGGGGTCCAAGGCAGCCCAATAACGCTCCCCAAGCAACAGCAGGGGGAAAAAACAACAGCAATAAAACACCAAGGCTCACAAGAAAACCCAAGGATTCACAACACAGCCCCCAGCAAAGTGAGAACCCAGCCCCTGGGCCGGAGCTTAAATACCGAGTGGGGCCAATGGGGAAGGGCGTGTGGGTGGTGGGGCTCCAGGTGGGGCCGCCGGGTGATGGGGGCCTGGTGGGGCCCTCCCGAGGCCTCCGGCCGCGGCTGGAGCCCGGCAGCTCCGGCAGCTCCACGGGCATCCCCAGCGCTGGCTTCCCAGCAAGGCCGTCGGCATCCTTCGGAGCGAAGGGCGTCCTGGTTTCAGCTGGGATAGAGTTAATTTTCTTCCTAGTAGCTGGTATAGTGCCGTGTTTTGGATTTAGGATGAGAATGATGTTGATAACACACTGATGTTTTAGTTGGTGCTAAGCAGGGCTTATACTAAATCAAGGACTTTTCAGCTTCCCATGCTCTGCCCGGTGCACAAGGGGCTGGGAGGGGGCACAGCCAGGACAGCTGGCCCCGACTGGCCCGAGGGCTATGCCATACCGTATGGCGTCATGCTCAGTATAGAAACTGAGGCGAGCTGGCCGGGGGGGAAGGCGATCGCTGCTCGGGAACGGGCTGGGCATCGTCGGTGGGTGGTGAGCAATTGTGTCGTGTATCACTTGCTTTGTATGTTATTACTGTATTATATTATTATTATTACTACTACTACTACTATTCTATTTCATTTTACTGTATCTGTTAACAGTTGCTGGTCATAGTATTGATTCATCTGCTCTTGGCATTAGTCTACCTGATCTGCACCATGCTCTTGTTTTTGCAGTACGTGTTAAAGTTTGGTGCTGGGTGTTGCAGTTTGCTGTGCTCTGCCGTAATTAGTGGTGTTTTGCCTGGAAGATTTGTTATTGGAACACTGACCTTGAGCGCTATCTGGTATTTGGGTTCTGTACTGAAGCCGTTCCTGTACTGCGGGTACCACCTCATGGAGGCAATTAGCAATTATACCTCTTCCTCTGAGAGGTTTTTTATGGAGGAACTACAGAACGGCACCTTCGCTGCCTTCTTCGATGATGGTTCCTCCTTCATTACAACAACTGTTCTGTATCTTGAACATCCTTGGGTAGTTCAGATATATCTATTGATAGTTCTTGGGAATATTGTTTCGGTTTTGTCTAAGGTTAATAAGCATTTTAAGAATATCATCCAGAGATCTGCCCCAAGGCTGCATAGTTATGAGTGGCAGGGTGTGTGGGAGAGTACGGGCAAATGCCTAGGACGGTGGGCCCCGCCAGCGTTTTGGAATTTCACCCCTGAACAAGTGCAGAATCCTGAAAAATTAGTAGAACATTTGGAGAAAGTATGCTGTCGTCCTGACAGTTCTAGGGAGACACAAATCACTGCAATGCGCTGGGGCCCGGCCCATGCCTACCGAGCCGTATTAAACACCATTCAGAACCCTCAAGGGGAAGAGAAGGTCTCTGGATCTGACAACGAAATGACTGGTGCTGCGGCTACGCCAGCCCCAGCGACAGACACTGCGGCTACGCCAGCCCCAGCGACGAGCACTGCCGATACGCCAGCCCCTGTGACGGGCGCTGCGGTTCTGCCAGCCCCAGCGACAGGCGCCGTGGCTATGCCAGTCCCGGTGACCGGCGCTGCGGCTATGCCAGCCCCCGTGGCAGGCTCTGTGGCTATGCCAGCCCCGGCAACAGGCACTGCAGTTATACCAGTCCCGGTAACAGGCGCTGTGGCTATGTCAGCCCCCGTGGCAGGCTCTGTGGCTATGCCAGCCCCGGCAACAGGCACTGCAGTTATACCGGTCCCGGTAACAGGCGCTGTGGCTATGCCAGCCCCCGTGGCAGGCTCTGTGGCTATGCCAGCCCCGGCAACAGGCGCTGTGGCTACACCAGAGAACCAATCTGTGCCAGTATCAGTCGCCCCTATACAGAAGAAAAAATACACGAGAAAATCAACTCCTTTAGTAAGGGCTGATGATGAACAGGGCCATCACAAGAACAGGAGGAGGAAGAGGCAGAACCCACAAATGAGATGGTAACAACCCGATCTCTGTCCCTGAGTGAGCTGCGAGATACGCGAAAAGATTTTAGTCGTCATCCAGGCGAGCACGTCATCACTTGGCTGCTCCGAGGCTGGGATAATGGGGCCAGTAGCCTGGAATTAGAGGGTAGGGCAGCCAAGCAGCTGGGATCCCTTTCTAGGGAAGGGGGCATTGACAAAGCGATTGGAAAAGGGGCAAAAGTCCTCAGCCTCTGGAGGCGACTTCTGGCAGCTGTGAAGGAAAGGTATCCCTTCAAGGAAGATTTTTGATGTCAGCCAGGCAAGTGGACCACCACGGAGAGAGGTATCCAGTACCTGAGGGAATTAGCCGTGCTGGAGGTGATGCATAATGACTTAACCAGTGAGCAGTTATCCAAAGATCCAGATGAAGTCCAGTGCACACAACCCACGTGGCGGAAGTTTTTACGGAGCGCACCATCATCGTATGCAAACTCCTTGGCAGTAATGACCTGGAAAGATGAAGAGGGACCAACAGTAGAAGAATTGGCTGGCCAACTCCGACAATATGAAGAAAGTCTCTCTTCCTCCCTACGGGCCTGCTGACGTGTCCTACTCCTCCCCTGTACGGACCAGTATCTCAGCCATCAGGAGTAAGCACCCCTCTCTTCAAGAGAGAAGATACAGTGAATACACACCACGGGCCACCCTGTGGTTTTATCTGCGTGACCACGGAGATGACATGAGGAAGCGGGATGGAAAATCTACCTCAACCCTAGAGGCACGAGTACGTGAGTTGCAAGGAAAAACAATTACAAAAGGTGGTTCTTCCAGGAAAATTGCTGCTCCAGTTTCCAGGGAGCAGTTCCCTACGCAGGGTAGAAGGGCTGATTTGGCTTCCGATCTCAATAAAGGGATTTTTGATTCGCATTTCCAAGAAGTGAGTAACGAATGCTGTGACCAGGACTAGAGGGGCCCTGCCTCCAGCCAGGTGGAGGAAAGGGACAACCGGGTGTACTGGACTGTGTGGATTCGATGGCCTGGCACATCAGCCCCACAGGAGTATGAGGCTTCAGTAGACACCGGTGCACAATGTACCCGAATGCCATCAAGCTATGAAGGGGCAGAACCCATCTGTATTTCTGGAGCGACAGGGGGATCCCAACAGCTGACTGTATTGGAGGCTGAAGTAAGCTTAAGCGGGAAGGAGTGGCAGAAGCACCCCACTGTGACTGGCCCAGAGGCCCCGTGCATCCTTGGCATAGACTCCCTCAGGAGAGGGTATTTCAAGGACCCAAAAGGGTACCGGTGGGCTTTTGGCATAGCTGCCTTGGAGAGGGAGGAAATGAAACAGCTGTCTACCCTGCCCGGTCTCTCGAAGGACCCTTCTGTTGTGGGGTTGCTGAGGGTCAAAGAACAACAGGTGCCAATCGCTACCACAACAGCGCACCGGCGGCAATATCGCACCAATAGAGACTCCCTGGTTCCCATCCATAAGCTCATTCGTCAACTGGAGAGCCAAGGAGCGATCAGCAAGACTCGCTCACCTTTTAACAGTGCCACATGGCCAGTGCGAAAGTCTAATGGAGAGTGGAGACTGACAGTAGGCTATCGGGGCCTGAACGAAGTCACGCCGCCACTGAGCGCTGCCGTGCCGGACGTGCTAGAACTTCAATAGGAACTGGAGTCAAAGGCAGCCAAGCGGTGTGCCACCACTGACATCGCGAATGCGTTTTTCTCAATCCCCTTGGCGGCAGAGTGCAGGCCACAGTTTGCTTTCACCTGGAGGGGGGTCCAGTACCCCTGGAATCGGCTGCCCCAGGGGTGGAAACACAGCCCCACCATTTGCCATGGACCGATCCGGACTGCGCTGGAACAGGGTGGGGCTCCGGAACATCTGCAAGGCATTGATGACATCATCGTGTGGGGCAATACAGCAGAAGAAGTTTTTGAGAAAGGGAGGCAAATAGTCCAAATCCTTCTGGAGGCCGGCTTTGCCATAAAACAAAGTAAGGTCAAGGGACCTGCACCGGAGATCCAGTTTTTAGGAATAAAATGGCAAGATGGACGTCGTCAGATCCCAACGGATGTGATCAACAAAATAACAGCCATGTCCCCACCAACCAGCAAAAAGGAAGCACAGGCTTTCTTGGGCGTTGTGGGTTTTTGGAGAATGCATATTCCAAATTACAGTCTCACCGTAAGCCCTCTCTATCAAGTGACCCGGAAGAAGAATGATTTCCAATGGGGCCCTGAGCAACGACAAGCCTTTGAACAAATTAAACAGGAGATAGTCCATGCAGTAGCCCTTGGGCCAGTCCGGGCAGGACAAGATATTAAAAATGTGCTCTACACTGCAGCCGGGGAGAATGGTCCTACCTGGAGCCTCTGGCAGAAAGCACCGGGGGAGACTCGAGGTCGACCTCTAGGGTTTTGGAGTCGGGGATACAGAGGATCCGAGGCTGGCTATACTCCAACTGAAAAAGAGAGATTAGCAGCCTGTGAAGGGGTTCGAGCCGCTTCCGAAGTGGTTGGTACTGAAGCACAGCTCCTCTTGGCACCCCGACTGCCGGTGCTGGGCTGGATGTTCAAAGGGAGGGTCCCCTGTACACATCATGCAACTGATGCTACATGGAGTAAGGGGGTCGCACTGATCACACAACGGGCTCGAATAGGAAACCCCAGTCGCCCGGGAATCTTGGAAGTGATCATGGACTGGCCAGAAAGCAAAGATTTCGGAATATCACCAGAGGAGGAGGTGACGCGTGCTGCGGAGGCCCCACCATATAATAAACTATCAGAAAATGAGAAGCAATATGCCCTGTTCACTGATGGGTCCTGTCGTCTTGTGGGGAAACATCGGAGGTGGAAAGCTGCTGTATGGAGTCCTGCACGACAAGTTGCAGAAACTGCTGAAGGAGAAGGTGAATCGAGTCAGTTTGCGGAGGTGACAGCCATCCAGCTGGCTTTAGATACTGCCCAATGAGAAAAGTGGCCAATGCTCTAGCTCTGTACTGACTCATGGATGGTGGCAAATGCCCTGTGGGGGTGGTTACAGCAATGGAAGCAGAGCAACCGGCGGCGCAGAGGCAAACCCATCTGGGCTGCCGCATTGTGGCAAGATATTGCTGCCCGGATGGAGAACCTGGTTGTAAAAGTACGTCATGTAGATGCTCACGTACCCAAGAGCGGGGCCACTGAAGAACATCAAAACAATCAGCAGGTGGATCAGGCTGCTAAGATTGAAGTGGATCAAGTGGACCTGGACTGGCAACATAAGGGTGAATTATTTCTAGCTCGGTGGGCCCATGACACCTCAGGCCACCAAGGAAGAGATGCAACATACAGATGGGCTCGTGACCGAGGGGTGGACCTGACCATGGACGCTATTGCACAGGTTATCCATGAATGCTTCCCAGCAAGGCCGTCGGCATCCTTCGGAGCGAAGGGCGAGGCAGAAACCCCGTCTCCGTTTCGGAGGTGCCAAAGCGTCAGACCCATTTAAAATCATAAATGCGGCAGAAACGTTGTCAGCTGTTCCAGATCCGGGACCCGTCCCAAGCACATGAAGGGCAAGTCCCAGGCCGTCCGGATTTGCGGCGGCGGCACGGCCGGCTGCGGCAGGGCCGAGGGGGTCTCGATGGATGCTGTATAGGGACGGGAGCATCAGTCTCACGCTGAGACCAGGTCCGTATAGTTTGTTACACGCCTCAGAATACATCGTGAGGCTTGCAACAGTCCCGCCTGGCCTGACGAAGGAGACAACTCATCTGAAATGTGAAACAGCTCCCTCAAAAGAAGCCTTTTCTGCCAGGACAAAACTGCCGTGTCCCTGCTGGGCTGGAAGCGCTGCTTGCGCGCGTGTGCGTCCGCTGCGATGTGCTGCTGCCTGGGGCACGGGGGCTGCACCGGCAGAGCAGGATTCAGGTTTGTGTCCTTGCGGTCTCGTTGCTGCCGCGCCGTCCCGTTTCTGCTCCTCCTCTGAAAGTCTTTGGGTTGCTAAAGGGGCAGGCGCCGTGCCGGAGGTGAACTCTGCTGGGGCTCGCGGTTACAGGCTTGGTTTTGTTCTCGTAGGTCCTGGAGCGGGCTGTGGCATCGCTGCTGCGTGGGGTGTCATCGTGGGCGACGGGAGAGCCTCGGAGGACAACGGTCCCCTCTCCTCTCTACACCGGAGCAAGCGCTCCCCAAATACATCCAGCTCCGGGTGAGTGCTTTTGCTTTTAGCCTCACGTAACGCGCGCGCGTGTGTGTGTGAGTTGCAGGTTGCCTGGACCGAACTTTAGACCCAGTGTGAGGCCGTGGTTTATCAAGCCAAGGAAAGCGAGAGCGAGTTAGTCACTGGGTGGGATAAGCAAAGAGTACCCCCAAATCCCTTTCACGGGGGACTTTTTCAGCTTGAAAGAAATGCTCCCTTGCGAACTCTGAACTCTGGGTGAAGCCAGCGAGACCCCTGGCGTGGTGATGCTGGCTGGGTGTGGGCAAACACGCTCTGACCCGCGCGGGCAGGGAAGGAGCGAGCCCTGGGAAAGGTTTCTGCGCCGGCATTTCAGAAACCGATCCGGCCAGCTTTTACGCTGCGTGCTCTCCTTCCTCCCGCTGTGCCGTGACTGCCCTTTCCCTCCATCTTTTCTGAGATGAGAATTTAAAAGGAAACTATTTGTGGCTACAGTGATTTTCTATAGGCAGAGACGACAGCTGTAGCTGGAGATTTACTGTGAGTCGAAACCCCAGCTGGGCCATCACGTCCGTAGACGTGGAGCGCTCACGGACGCTGCGTGCACCCAGACGTAGCGCACGCACTTGAAACCAGGGCCGACACCGACTCGACGGGAACTTCACAAGCCCGTGGTTAAGTCCCGGTCTGATTGTCGGGCTCGGGGAAGGTTTGTAATGATCCCAAGGGCGAAATTAAGACACAAACGAGGTCCTATGCCGCCAATCAGACATTTTATTGGGTAAATATGAAAGAGTAAAGCGATAGGAAAGGCAGGCAATATTAGGAGGAAATTAAGCAAGCCTTCAGAGAGATAAGCAAAGGATAGTCACCACCATGGATCCGATAGTCACCACCATGGATCCGATAGTCACCACCACGGATCCAGCGGCTTCCCGTTGGTCCTCAGTCTTCAGTTTTTCGGTGGCGGATGGCCACACTCAGGTTTCGCTGTGCCGTCTTTTATCTGGTGTTGGAGAGGGAGTTTGCCCTCTCGGTCCCCTTTGGCTACCCAGGGCAACATGAGGGACCCAACACATGCACATCTAATTTATTGCTGGTGGGGCAAGCAGCCTGGCCCGGGTACCAGCTGGTGTCCTGTTCTGGGTGGTGCCTGAGAAGCCAAAGAACGGCCTGCTGCCTCAGCAAGTTTGCACAGCTTTCCTTGCCAGATGGTGGTACTTGATAAGCCAAAGAGTGGTCTGCCCTGGGGTCTTATCAGACAAAAGAGTGGTCTGCTGTCCGGTCTCATCAGATAAACACACACAAGCAAGCTTTAGGACGGATAGACCATCGGAGCTCCACACGCCGGCGCGTCCGCTCCCGCCCGGAGACTGGGTCGACGTCGGGTCCTGAACTCGGAGCCGCTGACCGAGGAGTGGACAGGACCTTTCCCGGCGTTGCCGACAACTTACGCGGCTGCTAAAGTCGGGGGCGAAGGACCCTGGACGCACTATTCCAGGGTCAGGAAAGCTCCTGCGCCGTGGATAACAGAATCATCTCCTCCGCTTAAACTGACATTGAAGAGACAGGACAGAGAAGGCAGATAAAATGTTCATCTGCGTTCTGAGTGTCACCCTACTTTGGATTAAAACAGAGGCCCGGGAACCTAATTCACACGTACAATTCACGTCAGAGGTAGCTAAAGTATCAGCTTACGTTCTTGTTGGGTCAGCACTGAAATGCCAAGGCAATCGAAGCGGGGGTATCTCTAATTGGCGCACCTCTTCCTTCTGGAATTAATCGGGCCGACCCGAAAATGTGGCAAGGTACCAGATGAAGCAAAAAGCCACCATCCGGTTTTCCGGAATTAGAAGGAAACACATTGAATTTTACCTGGAATGGCACCGTCCCTCCATGTGTCTGCGTTGCAGGTCATGGCCCTTTTATAGGAAATTACCCATCTTGTAACGAGTCTCCTTCCTTAAATTTTACCCAAAATTTGACAGACTCCTTCCATCTCCTTAATTACCCTGGGCTCCCCACTCCGAAAGGAACGGGTCGGTACCGGCTGTGCGGGAACCCAGCTCGCAAAGTGTTGCCTCTGGGGTCGGGAGGGCCCTGTGCGCTAGGAGCCCTCGTCCCGAAGATGACCGTGACTGACAAATTGTGTGAACGAGGAGCTTTTCTTAAGCGGAACCAAAGGTCGTCAAAGCTGCTAGCTGAGCGACCTGCTGGCTTGCATAGCTTTGCTGGGTGGCTTATCCCGGCCCTCGGAGCTGGCGAACTGGGGACGGCAATTGGGAATATATCTGTGGCGCTAGAAATCGGAGAGAACAGGGCTGCAGACGCCGTACAAGCGTTACAGGCCGAGGCACCTCGTTTACCCAGGCAGCGCTGCAGAAGCGGATGGCCCTTGGTCTGTTCCTCGCCTCGCAGGGAGGTGTCTGTACGATAACCAGTACCAGCTGTTGTGTCTGTGCGGATCGAAGCAGCAGCATCTCTGCAGGTGTAGGAGAGATTTGGACTCGGACTAAGATTTTACAGCAGGTAACTAAGGATGGTGCATGTTGGGGTGGTGAAGAAATGCTGCATAAAGTTACCTCCGGGCTGCCCGATTGGACACGGTTAAAGAATCTGTTTGTGTTAGTAATACTGATAATCTGCATGGGTATCATAGCCTGTGCCTTCATACGGGGTCGTGCCTGCATTTCCAATCCGTCTGTCCGTCACAGCAGATACATTTGAGGCTGGAACTCTGGAAGAGATGCAACCCTCGGAAGAAAAGGGGGGATCGATACCCAGCTGGGGCATCACGTACGTAGGCGCGGAGCGCTCGCGGACGCTGCGCGCACCCACACGTAGCGCACGCCTGGCGCGTGCACGCGCAGAACGCACCCCGCACGCCGACGTGCCGTTGGAAATAGTTTCTGAAGCTGAGCAGAAACAGTGACTTTGCAATTAGCAAAACTACTAAGCACTTGTGCCTTGGGAAGGGAATTTGGGAGGGAGCTAAAAGACAGGAAAGCGTTGGTACACGTAACGAGCTGCGGACACCCGAGGGCTCTGGCCTTTGAGAAGAGCCGACAGACCGACCACAGGGAACGTCTTGGCACCGAGACCGGACGGTGGCCAGAGAAGCGTGAAGTTTGGCAAAACTGCAGAAACCAGGGCAGAGGTGAGCGCGGCGAGGGGAGGTGGCGACCCCCGACTGCCTTCAGGACCGAAAAGGTTCGCCCCCGCCGCCTGAAAGGAGCGCGCGTGCGCGTTTACGTAGCGCGCGAGGCTAATGGAAATACGGCCGAGCGTGAGCCAGGTGGCCGAGGCGGCCAGCGGCCGCCGGGCTTGGCTCAGGAACAGCGTGGCCAGCAGGGCCGGGGCAGGGAGCGTCCCCTGCGCTGGGGGGACGTCACCGTGCCGTCACTGCCCGACGTGTCCCTGACGTCGGCCGGCTCCTCGTCAGGCGATGACGACCTGCAGAGCCCAGGCCTGCTGCAGCGCTATTGGCTGCTCCCGCCGCCGCCGGCAGCGCTGATTGGCCGCGCCGGGTGGGGCCGCCCGTGGCCGAGGCTCGAAGAAGCCCCGGGGCGCAGTACCGCCGTGCGCCGCCAGGGGGCGCCGCTGCCGCGGGCCGGGCCGGAGCGGCGGGCGCAGGGAGCGGCGGGGCGGGGGGTCCCGGGCGGGGCGGGGGCTCCGTGCCGTGGCCGGGCCCCGCCGGGGGCCCCGCGGGCGCCGCCGTGGCCGTGGCGGGCGCTGAGCGGGGTCGGGGGCGGTCGGGCCCGGGCGCGGCCCGGGGAGGGGGCGCCCGGTGCCGGGCGGGGCGTGCGGGGGAGCCCGGGCGGGGCTCGGCGCCGCCCGCGCTCCTGGCCCGTCCCCGGCGGGGGCGAAGGCGGCCGGGGCGGGGCCGTGCCCCCGTGCGGGCCCCGGGGGCTTCGGCGTGGGGGCCCCGGCCGCGGGCGCTGCCGTGCGTGGGGGCGGCCGGGGCCGGGGGCGCGGGCGGCTCCGCGGCGAGGCCGGGAGCGGCGCCGGGGGGGCGCGGGGTGGAAGTAACGCGGGTTCGGGGCCGGTTTGCGGGTGCCCGGCCCGCGGCCGGGGGCGGTGCGGGGCTGCCGGGGCGGGGGGGGCTCCGCAGAGCGGGGGCAGGGAGGCTCCTCGCTGGCGGGGGGCAGCTCGGGGCGTTTTGGTTCCCTTTGGCGCGACGCAGCGCGTTGCCTCCTGCGCCCGCGAAGCTGCTGACCCGTCCCGGTGGGCGCTCGCCGGCCGCGGGTTGCGGTTCCGCTGTAAGGTTAAAACTTGGGAGCAGAGGCTGGAGTTTTGCCTGGGCGCAGCACGCGTTGTGCGTGCGCCTCGGCTTTGACCGCGCTTTTCTGTCTGCCCCCGAGCAGGGAGCGGTTTGTTGCCCCCCGTCCCTCTCCGAGCCCTTCCCGCCCGCCGGCCTGGCCCCGCGGTCTCTCAGCCGCTGGGTTTGGCCGGGAGCCCTCGCGTTTTGCTGGAGTAAAACCAGTTTCGCCTCATGCCGAAGTAAAACCAGCTGGAGGAGGGCCCGGCCCTGGACACGCGGACTTTGCTGCGGGTGAGTGGGCTGTTCCCCCGTGGGGGCCCGGCGGGGGCCCGGTGACTTCCCCGGCGCGTTTCGGCACCGACCCTCTCCGGGGGCAGCGGCTGCGGGGCTGGGGGTCCCCGGCAGCTCCCGATTTCAGCCGCGGGCTCAGCCCCCGCTCCAGCCACGACCTGGCGACGGCGCAGAAGCTGCGGAGGGGCCCCGGCACCCCCGCCGGCAGACCGCGCACGCCTGCCCGCGGCCCGCGGTGGGTGCGAGCGCTCCCCGGGAAAGCGGGGTTTGCCTGCGGGGACGGGTCGCGCTGCCTGCGGGGACCGGCACGGGAGGAGGCACCGCGGCCGCGCAGACGAGGTCGGGGGCGGCCGGGCTCCTCCGACGGGGCGGTCAGGCGGGGGGACGCGTCTGCACCGGGGGTCCCTGGGCACGGGGAGCTCCCCGGGCGTCCCCCAGCAGGGCGGTTGGGGGTGGCCCTGGGCTCCAGGTGAAGGCATTGTTTTACTTAAACCCTTATTTTTTAGCTCAAAATGGGCTGTGGTGGGAGCAGAGGCCGCTTCAGGGATCCGCACCAGCTCCTGCAGCCCTGTTGGTGAGACGGTGAAGCCGGCCTGGCCAAGCACGGGCAGCAACAGCCGTCCTGGTGCCGCCGGTGCCTCGGCAGGTTAGGGGGGCACCGGCTATGCCGTATGGCTGGGCTGATGCCTGGGGAAGGCTCATCCCGGCACCCAGGCGAGGAGCGCAGCCCCGAGGCGACGAGCACCGGGGGACACCGGTGGGGAGGCTGTGCCCAGTGAGGTGAGTGCCCCGAGGCGGCGTGGCAGGGGCTGCGGGACGTTTCTGGGCTGCTCTGGGCTCCACATGAAGGTACTGTTTTACGTAAAACCTTATTTTTTAGCTCAAAATGGGCTGTGCTGGGAGCAGAGGCCGCTTCAGGGATCCGCACCAGCTCCTGCAGCCCTGTTGGTGAGATGGTGAAGCCGGCCTGGCCAAGCATGGGCAGCACCAGCCGTCCCGGTGCCTCGGGAGGTGTTGGGGGCACCGGCTATGGCATATGGCTGTGCCGATGCCCGGAGAAGGCTCATCCCTGCACCCAGGCGAGGAGCGCAGCCCCGAGGCGACGAGCACCGGGGGACGCCGGTGGGGAGGCTGTGCCCAGTGAGGTGAGTGCCCCGAGGCGGCATGGGGGGGACTGCGGGACGTTTCGGGGGGCCGTGGCTGTGAGGGGCGTTTGGGGAGGTGGGAGCGGGCGCTGTTGGAGTCTGGCCCAGACCCCGCTGGCACTGGTGCGGTGCTGGCCCCGGCCCTGCTGGAGTCGGTCTGTGCCGCCGCTGCTGCGCAGGGCGGGTGGGTTTTCAGCCAGATCCTGGCTCTCGCTCACCTTTCCGGGGGGAAACGGGACGTTTCTGCTGCCCCGTCCCCAGCTCTCCCTCCTCTCCCATCTCGGGGGTGCGGTGCGGGGCTGCTGCTGCCGAGGGGCCGGGCAGAGCTGCAGCTCCGGGGCTCTTTGGGCCGGGCCGCACTGCCGGGAGCTGGTTGTGCCATGTCTCTCCCTGCGCAGGGACAGACAGATGGACGGACGGAGGAGCCCCAGCCACGCCGGGAGCCACCTCGAAGAAGCCGGGCTGCCTGCGCCGAGGCCGACGCTGCCGCCTGCCCTGCGCCTGGCTGGGGACAGCCCTGCCTGCGCCCGCCCGCAGGCGCTGCCGGGGCTGCGCGGCTCCAGGTCGGTTCTTGGGGCCCCTGGGTTTTGGGGTCCAGCTCGGTTTGGGCCCC
This sequence comes from Platalea leucorodia, assembly GCF_965183815.1. NCBI lineage: Eukaryota > Metazoa > Chordata > Aves > Pelecaniformes > Threskiornithidae > Platalea > Platalea leucorodia. The sequence continues at coordinate 3,847,663 of NC_138828.1, read as the reverse complement.
CGTTTGTTTGTGTGTGTTTGTTTTGGTTGTTGGTTGGGGCTCCCCTTTGTTTCAGCTCCCGCTCGTGCACGGCTCCAGTTGAGTTTTGGCTCCAGCTCATTTGCGGTTCCTGTTTGTTTCTGTACCAGTTGGTTTCTGTTCGGCTCCAGCTCATGGGTGGCTCTGGTTCCGCTGCAGCTCCAATTCCTTGCGGCTCCAGCTCATGGACGGCTCGGGCTCGTTTCAGCTCCGGTTCGTTGTGGCTGCAGCTCAGTTGCGGATTCTCAGGTTGGTGGTTTCTGCCCCTGTTTTGTTTCTGGCCCAGCTTGTGGATGGCTCCAGCTCGTTCGCAGCTTCAGGTCCCTGTTTCTGCACCCTTTCTTTCCAGGCCCAGCTCCTGGACGGCTCCAGTTCAGTGCTGGCTCCAGCTCCTTCTCCTCTCCAGTGCAGTCTCATCTCCAGCTCGGTTTGCTGCTTCAGCTCATCTTCAGCTCCAGCTGATTTTCACATCCAGTTTCTCTGCGGCTCCGGCTCATTTCCGTCTCCAGCTCGTGGACGGCTCCAGCTCCTCCTTGGTTTCATCCCCAGCGCATTGCAGCTTGTGCTTGTTGAAACCATCTTGGCTTTGGGCAAGGCCGTAATCGATCCCTGTCAGAACCGTACGTGCTCTGAGTGTGGACCAACAGAAGCAGCAGCCGGGCTGCCTGCGCCAAGGCCGACGCTGCGGGCTGGGGACAGCCCTGCCTGCGCCCGCCCGGCTCCAGGTCGGTTCTTTGGGCCCCTCTGTGTTTGGGGTCCGGCTCAGTTTGGGCCCCCGTTTGTCTGTGTGTGTGCATTTTGTTTGTTGGTTGGGGCTCCCCTTTATTTCAGACCCAGCTCCAGCACATTTGTGGCTCCAGTTTGTTTCTCCTCCTGTTTCAGCTCCAGCCCACGGACGGCTCTGGGAAGTTGCAGCTCCAGTTCATCTGCGGCCCCAGTTCATCTGCACCTTCAGCTCCAGCTCCAGTTCAGTTTCATCTCCTCCGGCCCCAGCTTCTCAATTCCAGCTTGTGCTTGTTAAAACGATCTTGGCTTTGGGCAAGACGCTGCTGGGACTGCGCGGCTCCAGCTCAGCTCCAGGTCAGTTGTTTGGGGTCCAGCTGGGTTTGGGCTCCTGTTTGCTTTGCTTTGGTTTCTTTGTTGGTTGGGGCTCCCCTTTGTGTCAGGCCCGGCTCCAGTTCAGTTTTGGCTCCAGCTCATGGACGGCTCCAGCCTGTCTGCAGCTTCAGGTTGGCCGCTTCTGCTCCAGTTTGTTTTCAGCTCCAGTTCCTCTGCGGCTCCAGCTCATTTGCACCTTCCAGTCATTTCTTTCTGCCCCTGTTCATTTCAGGGCCAGCTCATGCACGGCTCCCGTTCAGTTTTGGCTCCCGTTTGTTTCTGTACCAGTTGGTTTCTGCTCTGGTTTCAGGTCCAGCTCCTTTGCAGCTCCATTTCATTGCGACTCCAGCGCATGGACGGCTCTGGACAGTTTCTGCTCCAGTTCACCTGTGGCTCCAGTTCGTTTCAGGCTGGAGGTGTCCATGAGCTGGACCTGTTTGCAGGTTTGGGTTGCTCTTTTCTGCTTCTGTTCATTTGCAGTTCCTGTTTGTTTCTGCTCTGGTTTCAGGTCCAGCTTGTGGATGGCTCCAGTTCATGGACGGCTCTGGGAAGTTTCAGCTCCAGTTGGTCTCAGCTCCAGCTTATTTGTGGCTCCTGCTCCAGTCCAGTCTCATCTCCAGTTGGTTTTGGGCTCCAGTTCCAGTTGGTTCCAGCCCCAGCTCCTCTCCAGCCCCTTGCAGCTTGTGCTTGTTAATGCGATCTTGGCTTTTGACCAGGTCGTAAATCAATCACTGTCAGAACTTGCATATGAATAATAAATGTCATAACTGTACGCACAGTGTCTGGTTACTGATCAGTCACCACTCCGGGGGGGGGTACATGTCTCGAATAAAGACTGGACGCGCGCAGAGGGGGAGAAAAGTGCTTTTCGCCCCAGAGACTATCTCAGACGTTTAATTCGGCCTGGTGCATGCCAGCCTCCCGCGCTTCGGGGACCCCCGCGACCGGACCCCCGCCTCCGGCAGGGGCCCACGCACCGCGACCGGACCCCCACCTCCGGTGGGGGCCCACGCACCCTGCCCACCCCCCAGCGCCCGCCCGCCGCCCCCCGCAGCCCCGGCCCCAGCCCCGGGTTTGGCCCCAGAAACAGCCGACGGGGGCTCCGTTTCTGGGCCCAAACCCCCAGGCCTCTGCCCCAGCCCCGCGCAGCAGCACCGGGGCTCCCCCCCGACCCCGGCCCCGCAGCCCCGCGCCCCCAGCCCCGCGGGTGGTGTCAGGGAGCCCGGCAGCCCCGGCGGGCTCGGGCGGTGCTTGGGAACTGGCCGGGGGGACCCGCGGGCGGGCCCGGCCCCGGGGGGCCGCGTGTGGAGCGGGCGGCGACGACGGCGGGGGGCGCCGGGCTCCGGCCCTCCGGGCTTTATTCCCCGGCGCCCCGACAAACGCGGCTGCTCCGCGGAGCCACCGCCAGCGCGGCCGCCGCCGCCGCCCCGAGAAACCCCGGCCCCGAGAAACCCCGCTCCTTCCCCGCCGCCCCGGCCCCGCTGCTCGGCCCCGGCCCCGGCCTCTCGGGCCCCGGCCCCGCCGCCCCCGGCTGCCCCGGCCGGGCCCCGCGGCCCCGCGGGCCGAGCCCCCCGCGCCTCACCTGGCCCCGCCGGGGGAGCCCGGCCCGGCCGCTGCCGCCCCGGGGCCGCGGGCGGCGCCACCGGGGGGGAGCGAGAAAAGGGGGCGCGCGGCGGCCGCCGGGGCTCAAATCTGCTCGGCCCCGCCCCGCGCACGCGCCCCGGCCGCCGCCCGCCGCGCACCTGGCACAGGCACCGCCCCCTCCCGGCCGCACCTGGGCCAAGCCCCGCCCCCTCGTTACAGACCACGCCCCCTCGTTACAGACCACGCCCCCTCGTTACAGACCACGCCCCCTCGTCCGCCGCACCTGCGCCAGGCCACGCCCCGCGCACGCGCGATCAGGCCCCGCCCCTACGGCCCCGCCCCGCGCACGCGCTTCCTCCGCCGCCGCCGCCGCCGCCAGACGGGCGCCGTTACCGATCGTGGCGGACGCGGGCAGCGGGGCGGGGGCTTCTGCGGGGCGGTGTGGAGCCGAGCTCGGGGCCGGTGAGGCCGGGCTGGGGCCGGGCCTCGGCCTCGGCCTCGCGGGTGCGCGGAGCCGGGGCCCTGCCGCTGTCCCCGGCCGCTGCCCGCCTCTCCGCGGGCGGGCGCGGAGCGGGGCCCGGGGCCCGAGGACCTCGGCAGCGCCTTGGGCCCGGCCTCTCCCGAGCCGGCGGAGCCCCGAGCCCGGCCTCGCCGGCCCCGTCCCGGCGCCGGGGCGGGAGGAGCCGCGCTCCGGGGCCGGGCCTCGGCGGCCAAGTCCCGCGCTGCCCGCTCCTGCCCGGGGCTGGGGGGGCTCCGGGCTCCGGGCACGGCCCCGCCGCGGGGGAGCGGGGCTCCGCCGGGGCCGGGGCCCGGAACGAAGCGGCGGCGGCGCTGAGGGAAGGCGGGAAGGGCCGGCGGCTCCCGGGGCCGGGCCCGGTGCGGGGTGCGGGGGCTCCGGCGGGCACCGGCGGCCCCAGCCCGGCCTCGGAGGGGAGCCGCGGGGCTCCGGGCTGAGCCCAGCGCCGGGGCTCGGCTGCAGGCCCCGAGGCGGGACTGGGTCGCTCTGCGTCAGCCCCAGCAGTGGCCACGGGAGCCCGGTTCCGAGCCCCAAATCGCAGCACGGGGGCTCTGCTGCGGACAGCCGGCACTGGCCACAGGAGCCCGGTTTGCAGCCCCAAAACGCAGGGCTCGGTCGGTCTCTCTCAGCTCTCACACTGGCCCCATGAGCCCGGTTTGAACGCTCCAAAACACAGGACTCGGCCTCTGTTCCTCAGCCCCACAAGTGGCCCCATGAGCCCGGTTTCCAGCCCCCCACAACGCAGGACTGGGTCTCTGGCTCTGAGCTCAAACACGCAGGACTTGGTCTCTGGTTTGAGCCCCACATTTGGCCAGAGGAGCCTGGTTTCAAGTCTCCAATGTGCAGGACTTGGCCTCTCCTTGTGAGCCCAAACACACAGCGCTGGGTCCCTGCTTCAAGCCCCCTCAATGCAGGACTTAGTCTCTCTTTGTGAGCCTAAAATTTGGCCGTACGAGCCTTGTTTTGAGCCCCCCCAACACACAGGACTTGGTCTCTGCTTCAGGCCCCCTGGAATGCAGGACTTAGTCTCTGGTTTTGAGCCCCACATTTGGCCAGAGGAGCCTGGTTCCAAGCCCCCAAAGTGCAGGACTTAGTTTCTGGGCCACATGTGCCTTGTTTTCAGTCCCCCCAAACACAGCAGTGGGTCCCTGCTTCAGGCCCCCTGGAATGCAGGACTTAGTCTCTGGTTTTGAGCCCCACATTTGGCCAGAGGAGCCTGGTTCCAAGCCCCCAAAGTGCAGGACTTAGTTTCTGGGCCACATGAGCCTTGTTTTCAGCCCCCCCAAACACAGCAGTGGGTCTCTGCTTCAATTCCCCTGGAATGCAGGACTTAGTCTCTCTTTGTGAGCCTGAAAACTGGCTTGGTGACTCTGGTTTCAAGCCCCCAAACCACAGGACTTGGGCTCTGTTTCTCAGCTCTGAACCTGGCCACATGAGCCTGGTTTCAAGACTCCAAAAGGCAGGACTTAGTTTCTGAGCCCTAAAACTGGCCGCATGAGCCTTGCTTTGAGCCCCCAAAATGCAGGACGCTGTCTCTGGCTTTGAGGTGCAAAACACAGGACTTGGGCTCAGGTTTTGGCCCTTAGAACTGGCTGCATGAGCCTTGTTTTGAACCCCCCCAAACACAGGACTTAGTCTTTCTTTGAGCCCCAAAAGTGGCTTAGTGCCCCTGGTTTCAAGCCCCCCAGATGCAGGGGTTTGAGCTGCAAAACACAGGACTTGGTCTCTGCTTCTGAGCCCTGTAATTGGCCAAATGACCCTTGTTTCCAGCCCCCCACAAATGCAGGACTTCTTAGTCTCTGTTTCTGAGCCCAAACACACAGGACTTGGTCTCTGCTTTAAAATGCAGGGCTTGGTCTCTTTTTTGAGCCTTGTTTCGGCCCCCAAAATGCAGGATATAGTTTCTGGGTTTGACCCACAAAACATAAGGCTTGGTCTCTGTTTCTGGGCCCTAGTGAGCCCAGTTTCAAGCTCCCAAAACACAGGACTTAGTCTCCACTTTTGAGCCCTAAAACTGGCCCTATGAGCCTTGCTCTGACCCCCTCCTGAAACGCAGGACTTGGTCTCTGCTTCAAGCCCCCCAAACGCAGGACTTGGTCTCTTCTTTCTGAGCCCTGAATGCGGCCAAATGAGCCTCGTGTCGAGCCCCCAAAATGCAGGGCCTGTTGAGTTTCTCGGGTCTGAGCTGCAGGACTTGGTGCCTAAGCTCAAAACCTGGCCCAATGAGACTCATTTCGAGCCCCGCAAAGCGCAGGACTGGGTCTCTGTCAGCCCCCAAACCTGTCTTAGCGACCCTGGTTTCAAGACCCCAAACCACAGGTCCCGGTCTCCACTTCTGTGCCCTAAATCCGGCTGCGTGAGCCTCGCTGCGAGCCCCCAGACGCAGGATTTGGCCTCGCTGAGCCCCAAAGCGGCCCCACGAGCCCGCGTCCAAGCCCCCAGACGCGGGACTCCTCAGTGTCTGGGTTCGGGCCCCAGGCCGCAGGACTCGGGCTCCGTGTGCCAGCCCCGAGCCCGGCCACATGAGCCCGGTCGCAAGCCCCGCACGGGCCGGACTCGGGCTCCGTTCCGCAGCCCCGGGGCTCTGCTGGGAGCCGGGCCCGGAGCCCCCCCGCAGCCCCCGGCCAGGGCCGGGCTCCCCCACACCCGCGGCCCCGCTCTCCGGCCCGGCTCCGGCTCTGCTGAGCCGCGGGCCCGGCTTCGCGCCCCAAAGCGGAGCCGGGCTTGGGCCCCGGCCGCCCGGGACGCGCTGCCTGCTCCGCGCCCGGAGCCCCGCAGCCGGGGGCCGAGCCCCGGGGCCGGTCCCGGGAGCCGCGGCGGTGCTCGGGCAGGGGCCGGGGGCGCGGCGGGGCGGCGCGGGCGAGGCCGGGGGCGCCGGGCTCCGGCCCTCGGGGCTTTATTCCCCGGCGCCCCGGCAGAGCCGCCCCGGGCCGGGCCGGCACCCGCCCGCCCTCAGCGCCGCCGGGCCGCCGCGGGGCCCCGCCCCCGCCCCGCCCACTCCTTTTACGGACATCGCCCCGCCCCGGGGTGTGCCCAGGCCCGCCCACTCCTTTTACGGACAGCGCCACGCCCCCGGGGCTGCCCCGGGTCCCGACGCCCGCCCGCCCGCTCCCCGCCCCGCGCTGCCCGCTCAGCCCGTGGCGTCACTGCAGCGTCAGAAATCAACCCCCGCTTCGCTGCGGGCCGTGACGACAGCCTCGGGCGGGTGGCGCAGGGGCTGCTGTGCCCCGAGGGGGGGAAATCAGGGGAAAAGACCCCGCCAGCAAGAGCAGCGGCTGATTCGGGACCCCGCGGCCTGCGTGGGGCTGGGGTGGAGGCGCCGCTGCTCTCTCGGACGGTTTCCCCACGGCTGACGACGGCTGAGGGGCCGCGCTGAGACTCTCAGCCACATTTATGGCATTGCTTTGGACACCGATAGCTCAGGTCTGCAATAGAATACAAGTATAGACCCGAAATAGAATAGTTTTGACGCTTTGCTGTACCCAGTGACCCAGGTGCAACCCAGGAAACAGGAGGAGGCTCCCAAGTGCCTCGGAAGACTCAAATCATTCCAGCCGGGCCAGGCAATAAGCATTTTCCCCTCTTGACCCTCCCAAACCGGCCCTCTCAGCATCCGCATCAGCCTCGCGCCCACGCCCGCCCTCCCCGCCACCCCGAGAGGCCAACCCAGGGGAGGGGAGGCCGCGTCGGCCCCTCGCCTCCCCGTCCCCAGGCTCATTCCCACTTCTCTCTCCTGTGCCCTGCTCTGAAGGCAAAGCGCGCGGAGCTGGGGGCCGGGGGGGAGATGCCGAGTCCGGGGGGTTGGGAGGCACAGGCCGATGCTCCCGCCCCGGCCCCCTCCCGGCCTCCGCAGCCCCCGGCCCCATTCGCCCCCGGCCCTGTCAGCAGCCGGAGGAGCCCAGAGGGGCGGCTGGCTTGGCTGGGGGTCCCTACAGATTTATAAAGCTGAGGAAGGTACCCAGTTTTGCACTTGAAGCCTGACAACGCCTGCCTCTTCCCTCAGGAGAGGGACCCCGATGTGCTCCATCTCCCCTGAGCAGGTTTAAGCCCACTTCCCAGCTTGCTTCCCCAGCCAAGTATCCTATAGCTATACACGCACACACATACAGATCTCTCTCAACCTCAGTGACCTTTGTGCACTACTGACTCCGCTCCGGCTCCTTGCCTAGATTTGACTTCTGTCATTCCCACGCGCTCCTTACCAAGCCAGGGTCATTTTTTCCAGCTGCTCAGAGAGGAAAGCAGGCGCCCAAGGCCCAGCAGCCCCAGACGAGACGGGACCGGGGCTACGGGAGGGGAACGACCCCCCGTGCTCGGCAGCGGGGGCACGGGGCCCCCCCGAGCTCGCGCCGCCTCCTCCCCACGCTGGGCGAGGGGGCCGGGGAGCGACGGCGCGGTCTCTCTGCCGGGGGCCGGCAGCCGTGCCGGGGGGCCGGGAGCAGCAGGGACCCCCCAGCCCCCAGGCTGAGCCGCGAGCAGGCTCAGCAGAGCCCCCCCCCACGGGGAGAGCCCAAAAATCAAAGCTGTCCCCCCCTTCGGGCCGGGGACGCCCAGGCTGACCCTGCCAGCGCAGCATCACCGGCGGCAGCCCGGCCGGTCCCCGGCGTCCCCGCTCCCACAGCCCCGGGCGCCGTGTGCCCCCCGAGTGTCCCCGGGGCTGGGGCTGCCGGGCGCTGCCGCGGGGCAGGGTGCCCCGTCCCCAGCCGCCAGCGCTCTGCCCAGGCCCGCTCCCCGCCGCAGGAATGGCTGCTCTCACGTCCCTTCGGTTGACACGAGGCCGCGCTTGCCTTGGCAAACCCCAACGGCGAGGCTCTGGGCTCACCCCGAGGCTGCTCCCGCGGCCCCAGCGCCCAGCCCAGGGGCTCCGGGGTGCCCCGGGGCGAGCCCCCGCAGCGAAGCACAAGCCCACCGGCCCCGGGGACGCTCACGGGGCCGTCGGGGCGCAGGGACCCCCGTCGGGCACCCGCACGTGGAGCAGGGCTGGCCTCCGCACGGCCAGGCTCCCCACAGCCCCTCACCAGGGCCGCGGGCCAGCGGCTGGGCCAGGGCGGCCACAGCCTCCCCGCAGCACCCAGGCCTGCACCCAGGCGGCCCAAAAGCCCCCGCGCCCCCACCCGCCATCGCATCCCCTCCCCTGCCCCCAGGTGCGGGTCCTTGCCATTGGCCCTGAGTGCCCCCAGCTGTGGGGCTGCCCCAGCTGCAGCGGGGGGCAACCGAGGGCAGGAAAGGGGAAAAAGAGAAAAAAAGAGGAAAATTTAAAGGGGAAAAAAAGGAAAAAAAAATTTTAAAAGGAAAAAAAGGGAAAAAAGGGAAAAATGATAAAAAAGACAGGAAAACCAAAGAAAGAAAAGAAAAAACACAGAAAATAGCAGATTAAAAAGGGAAAAAAGAGAAAAAGAGAAAAAAAAACGGGGGGAAAGGAAAAAACAGAAAAAACAGGTAAAAAAAGAAAAAAGGAAAAAAGAAAGAATATAAAGAAGAAAAAAAAAACAGCAAAAAGGAAAAAAGAAAAAAGAAAAAGCATAAAACAAAGAGCACCACAATAAAAAGCAGAGGTGCAGAAGAAGGGAGCCGAGCAGCAGCCCCAGCCCATGGCCCCGGGGGGCAAAGCCGCTGCAGCAGCAAAACTGACCCCGCAAAGCCCCGCCTGGGGGAAAAAAACCCAAACCAAACCAACCCAAACCAAACCAACCCCCCCGAACAAACCGTGCCCAACGAAAAACGGCAGAAAAAGAGACGGAGCTGCTGAAAAACAGCAAAAGAAAAGGGCACGGCAGAACCTGGCCCCCAGCCCCAGGCCGAGGCCGGGCAGCCCGGGTCGGGGCCCCCCATCGCCCTGGCCGGGGGCGTCGCGCAGGGCGAACCCCGGCTGCTTTGGGGCACGGAGATGGACAGGTCTCTGTATAGCTCAGCTATACGTTACAGGCGTGCCCGCCGCGTGGCACGCAGGCGCTGCGCGGGGCCCGCGTCCCCCCTGCCCGGCAGCTCCGCTCGCCACCCCGGCGCGGGGCCGGCGTTTGGCCGAAGGCACGGGGCGGCTGCAGACGGAGCTCGGCCTCGGCAGCAGCTTCCCTGCCTGGGGAAAGGGGCTTTGCTGGAAAGGCAGAGGGGCAGCTTTTGGGGAGGAGCGGGGGGCTGCCCCGCGGGGCGAGGGGCTGGCAGAGCACGGCCCTCGCTGCCTGGTTGGTGCCATGGGCAGGCAGCGCCGGGCGGCCCCGCAGTCCCATTTTCCCATTTCAGTCCCATTTCACCCAGTCCCGGGGTTGTGGGAACGGGGCCGGGGCTGTGGGATGAACTGCCCCGAGCTGCTCCGGGGCTGTGGGAGACGCTTTGGGCATCAGCAGCATCCCCCCGCTCCGGGCCCAGGGCTTTCCATAAAACAGCCGAGGCGACGCAGCGGGGAGGGACGGAGCCAAGCCGTGTCCCGAGGCGATGCCCCGAGCCCCACGGCACCTTTCCCAGTGCCCCCTCCCCGTCTGTCGGGGGGTCTCGTTGTTCGAAGGCTCCATCGCCAGCTCCGCGGGCTGCCCCGGCTCAAACAACAGGCTCGGGTTATCCAGAGCCGTCCCTTCAGCTGGGGGAGCACCGGCGAGCGGCTGATCCCTGCCGGGCACTGCTCCCTCCCTCCTGAACGCGACTTTCTTTCGTCGCCCGTGGTTTTTTTAACTCGGGTCACTTCACTGCTCTGGTTTTGCCAGGCTGTGGGCCAAGAGGCTGCATCAGCATAACAAAGGAGTTCCACAGACTGAGCTCTGGGCGGGAAAGGACGGGATGCTTGAACCACTTTTACCGCCGGAGAGGATGTACGTGCGATTATTTCTTAAGGGATCGAATGCAGCACATCTGCCACCGTACGCGTTTGCGGCCACGGGTCGGGAGCAGGTGAACAACTTCAGAAATTCGCTCTGTACGGTTCCACGTCTCCACGTCCCGCGGATGGGAAGAGCCATTCCTCCCTCAGTTACCGACTCCCATCCAATTCCAGTTCTTGTTTCCTACCAGCGGGCTGATTCCTGCTGCGGATGAGCGGCCGGGGACGCAGAGCTTGAGGCTGCTTCCCACGCCTGGTTTCTCTGGGCATCCCCGCAGCACCCAGTAACGGGGCTTCCCCTTCTCGCCGCTTGCTCGGGGAACGTGTCTCGCCCTGGAGCATCAGGCCTATTAAAGAAGATAGCAGCTTTTTCTTTGGCAGAAACCGAGCACCCCTACTTTCTAATCTAGGAACGAGAGGAACACGGGCTGGCTCCCCAGAACAGCCTCAAAACCCCGTCGCTGGACGCTCCCAGGAGGGCGGCGGGAGCACGGCGCTCACCTGGCTTTGGAGAGCGTGGTGTGGCCCTGCTCGGGGGCGATGGCGACGAGCAAAGACGAGAATAAACCACGTAAGGGGCCCTGAGAGCAGAAGGCAGCTTTCCTCCTCCCCCCGGGGCCCAGAGCACCGGGTTACCGGCTGCTGCCGAGGAGGAGAGACCCAGCTGCCCCGGGGCTGCTGGGCAGGAGCGATAAGAAGCGCGGCCGTGGAAAAGGAAAGGAAAAAGCAAAGCCAAAACCAGATGCATGTGGGAAAAGCCTTGTTTATATTCCGCTTACTCTGGGTGAATAACTGGCGGCTTGGCTTTCTTTTCGGTCCCCTGGCAGCTGCCTGAAGACACCGACTTACAGACCCGCCACAGGCCGCGCTCCCTGAACCTCAGCTCACCGAAAAGTTATGAGCAGAGGAGCCTGAAGACAGCAGAGCACCTTTACCCGTGGCCCCCGGGACTGGCGGCAGGGCTTTATTCCGGATCCCGGGCTGGCCCGGGGGCTGCCGGCAGCAGAGGGTGCAGAGATGGGCACCTTGCACGCCGCTGCGGCCATTTCCATTTCCCTGCCGTCGCCGCAGGTCTCTGCGTCGGGAACGTTCAGCCCCTCTCTCCAGAGCCTCGGGACCTGCGGGTTCAAGGGCTCTGTCAGAGCGGAACAAAGGTACCCGTTGCTTAAAGGCTTAACCATCCTCCACGCAGGTGTTTTTAAGAACCGGGGAGCAGTAACCAGTCCCAGCATGCAAAGAAATCCTTTTTTTATTTTATTTTTTTTAAATCCAGCCATTTTTTTTTTTAATTCTGCCCTAAAGGACTTCGGGCAGTGTAACTCAGTGTAACGCTTGCCACCTTATATATGTTTCTCTAACAATTACACGATCATCCAAGTCCACCTGAGGTTTCCACTGCGTTCGCAGTCCTTCATGCCTCTGGCCAGCAGGCAGGGCTCGATTTCCCACCGGCAAACCCGTTCTTTGCCGTCCGTTGCAGTTCTTGTTCATTGACCACGTAGGCCGCTCCAACCACCGCTCCGACGCAAGATCGTAAAAGTCATTTATTTCCCTTCTACGCCTAGCTTCACAACGCTCTATTTAAAACCGTCTTTAAATTCGAAGAATCTGACCTCTTCACTTGTATTATGAATGCTTACCTTGCCCTTATTCTCAGCTAAGGTCTACATCAGTTAAAATGCCTTAGTCAGCCGTTCAGTTACTCATCCTCTCTTACTACATCTGTCTTTATCTACGGATTAACTCGGCTGGTGATTAATCCAGCCATGGGATAGGGCTACACAGGGACAACATGAGCAGTGTAGCGTGGACTTAATCAATATAAAACACCTGTAGCTATACACTTCATGTAATTTATCTTTTCTAAATCACCCTACACAATAACTCTTCTTATAGGCACAATAACATTCAAAGCCTCGGTCAGCCATTTGCTCACAGCGGGGAGGCCCCAAGCAGCCCAGCACGGCAGGCTGGCCTGGCCCCGAGGGGACCCGCGGGGAAACGCCGCCCAAAGCTGCCCCTGCCCTTGGGGAGAGATCTGCGCGTCCAGCAGCTCCGTTCACCTGGCCTGAAAACCGTGGGCCCTCAGGCGTGATTTTTGCGTGCCCACGGCTGGAAACAGAGGGGCTGGCACGTGGCTCTGCGGGCTGGCTTTGGGGACACCGCTTCAACCTCCTGTGGGGACCAGAGCCCTTGGTGCAAATGGCTCGGTGCCCGGCCCCGGAGGCGGACACGTGCAGCAGCCAGCTGATGTCAGGGCCTGGGTCTGCAGCACTTGGACAGGGACCTGGGAGACACAGGGAGGAGTTTTTGCTCATTCGGGCCAGGAATCGGAGCCTGAGGGGCCCTTGGGCAACGCCAGTGCCCTCACCACCGAGTCAATATCTGCGGCAGCCTTCCTCTGGGGTTCCCCCCCACTCCCCCCAAAGGCTGAAAAATGCAATGAGGATTAATCAAGACAACACAGAGGGCAGGACACAGGACAAGTCTCTTTATTGAAAGCATCAACCGCTTCCTTTTATTTCAGGCTGTGAACAGACACAGCCAACACAGGCTGAGAGGTCCCCAGGTGATGCTGGGCTGACCTCTCCTTTGTCAGGGGCTTCTCGGGACCGGGACCCCGAGGTGCACCGAGAGGCAGCACGGGAGAACATTTACTCTCTCCCCTGGAGCCAAAGAGGGGAGCGTGGTGGCCAAGTCCCATCGCGGTGGCCGAGTCCCATCGCGGTCACACCTTTCTGCACGCCCTCCGTCCCAGCTGGGAGCAGCGCTCCACGCGCAGCGAGGCAGAGCTACCGGACACCCCACAAGCCCTACGCTGCCTGCCGCAGGGATGCAGGGGATATTGGAGAGCGCGGAGGAGCCGGGGCACGAGCAGAACGCTGCTCTCATTCAAGGGCCTCAGCAGCTCAGGCTGAGATTTCGTTGCTATGAGCTCCCCACTGCGACAAACAGCATCAGCAGCGCCCACTTTCTGGAGGGAGACATTAGCTGGGTATTGCTTCGGCCATCCCGCTCGTTGTCTTGCCTGGAGCCAAGGCCAGGCTGCTCCCCTGGCCATCCAGCGAGGCCTCCTTGCCAGTCTGGGGCATGGGCTGGAAGCCAGCTGCCCCCTCAGCTCAACGGCGCTTTACTGGCCCAGGGACCTCTCAGTTGTGCGAGAGAAGCAACTGCGGATAGAAACACACCCAAGTAACTGGGGGCACCCCGCCTCGGAGCGGCGGGCTCAGCACCCACCTCCCCCCCCACAGCCTGCGGCTACCAAAGCACCGGCGGGGAGCAGAGCCCCCGGCCACGCTGCCGAGCCCTGGGGCCGGAGGGCTGTCCCCTGCAGCTGCCGCGTCCCGGGCGGGAGGGGATGCTGCTCTGCACATCAGGGCTGGGTCTCTCACCTGTGTTTCACTGCAGAGCCTCCCCCTTGCCCCTTCTGAGCCTTGCAGCTCTCGGGCTCTTGTCCTGCGTGGGAGCTACGGCGCTGAGCTCAGCCCCTCTGGAGAGAGGGCAAGGGCGGCTTTTAAATCAGCAGCAGGAACCTGGGGAGAAAAAAAAAAAAAAAAAAAAAAAAGAAAAACAGCCTGGACTTACATCTCCACATCCAGAGCAAGGGAAGAAGCTCCAGGGCTCTGTCCTCCACTGGAAAAAGCATCCCTGCTCTCAGGGGGCTCCCACAGCCCCACTCCCTGGGTGCAGGGTGCCAGAACAGCCCTTTTGGCTGAGCCGGCCTTCAACAGGTAACAGAAACCCTGCCAGAGATGAGGAGAGCGGGAGCTCCGCCGTAACGCTGGAGCCAGACTGAGCATTTGCCCTGGCTGCACAACCAGGGCACGCCTGGGGTCTGCTGCCTTCGTACAAGCCAGCAGCACGGCAACGTTCATCGCGGGCCTGTGTTTTTACAGATCAATTAAAGCATTTGCACATTTACATGTAGGTAGGCAAGAACCTGAAACCTCTCCGACAGCCTTTAACAGAACAAGTCTGTCCCCTTCCTATCCCCCAGTTTCTCTGCAACGGTAAAAGCGGGACCGCTGTTTTGGAAAGTCAAGTTAAAGAGTTAATTCAAATGAACTTTTTTCTCCAGACAGCAGAGGTCATGCCTGGGATGTAAATGGCCCTTCATTTAGCAAAAGACAAAACTTGAAAATGAAACAGCCAGACCCTCCCATGTGAATCCAACCTGCCTCACAGGGTATGCTGTAGAAAGAACATGCTCCAGCCGTGTTTTGTCAGCCAGGAGAAGAAAGAAAAAGCCACACGAAGGCACACACTGCCAGTAACCCAGCTCATGCAGGCAGATTACAATACAACTGGGGACAAACACACTTAAACCTAATGACAGCAGGAACCCAGGGCCCCCCCACACGCACACACAGCCCCCCAGTACCTGAGCAGGGGTCCAAGGCAGCCCAATAACGCTCCCCAAGCAACAGCAGGGGGAAAAAACAACAGCAATAAAACACCAAGGCTCACAAGAAAACCCAAGGATTCACAACACAGCCCCCAGCAAAGTGAGAACCCAGCCCCTGGGCCGGAGCTTAAATACCGAGCGGGGCCAATGGGGAAGGGCGTGTGGGTGGTGGGGCTCCAGGTGGGGCCGCCGGGTGATGGGGGCCTGGTGGGGCCCTTCCGAGGCCTCCGGCCGCGGCTGGAGCCCGGCAGCTCCGGCAGCTCCACGGGCATCCCCAGCGCTGGCTTCCCAGCAAGGCCGTCGGCATCCTTCGGAGCGAAGGGCGTCCTGGTTTCAGCTGGGATAGAGTTAATTTTCTTCCTAGTAGCTGGTATAGTGCCGTGTTTTGGATTTAGGATGAGAATGATGTTGATAACACACTGATGTTTTAGTTGGTGCTAAGCAGGGCTTATACTAAATCAAGGACTTTTCAGCTTCCCATGCTCTGCCCGGTGCACAAGGGGCTGGGAGGGGGCACAGCCAGGACAGCTGGCCCCGACTGGCCCGAGGGCTATGCCATACCGTATGGCGTCATGCTCAGTATAGAAACTGAGGCGAGCTGGCCGGGGGGGAAGGCGATCGCTGCTCGGGAACGGGCTGGGCATCGTCGGTGGGTGGTGAGCAATTGTGTCGTGTATCACTTGCTTTGTATGTTATTACTGTATTATATTATTATTATTACTACTACTACTACTATTCTATTTCATTTTACTGTATCTGTTAACAGTTGCTGGTCATAGTATTGATTCATCTGCTCTTGGCATTAGTCTACCTGATCTGCACCATGCTCTTGTTTTTGCAGTACGTGTTAAAGTTTGGTGCTGGGTGTTGCAGTTTGCTGTGCTCTGCCGTAATTAGTGGTGTTTTGCCTGGAAGATTTGTTATTGGAACACTGACCTTGAGCGCTATCTGGTATTTGGGTTCTGTACTGAAGCCGTTCCTGTACTGCGGGTACCACCTCATGGAGGCAATTAGCAATTATACCTCTTCCTCTGAGAGGTTTTTTATGGAGGAACTACAGAACGGCACCTTCGCTGCCTTCTTCGATGATGGTTCCTCCTTCATTACAACAACTGTTCTGTATCTTGAACATCCTTGGGTAGTTCAGATATATCTATTGATAGTTCTTGGGAATATTGTTTCGGTTTTGTCTAAGGTTAATAAGCATTTTAAGAATATCATCCAGAGATCTGCCCCAAGGCTGCATAGTTATGAGTGGCAGGGTGTGTGGGAGAGTACGGGCAAATGCCTAGGACGGTGGGCCCCGCCAGCGTTTTGGAATTTCACCCCTGAACAAGTGCAGAATCCTGAAAAATTAGTAGAACATTTGGAGAAAGTATGCTGTCGTCCTGACAGTTCTAGGGAGACACAAATCACTGCAATGCGCTGGGGCCCGGCCCATGCCTACCGAGCCGTATTAAACACCATTCAGAACCCTCAAGGGGAAGAGAAGGTCTCTGGATCTGACAACGAAATGACTGGTGCTGCGGCTACGCCAGCCCCAGCGACAGACACTGCGGCTACGCCAGCCCCAGCGACGAGCACTGCCGATACGCCAGCCCCTGTGACGGGCGCTGCGGTTCTGCCAGCCCCAGCGACAGGCGCCGTGGCTATGCCAGTCCCGGTGACCGGCGCTGCGGCTATGCCAGCCCCCGTGGCAGGCTCTGTGGCTATGCCAGCCCCGGCAACAGGCACTGCAGTTATACCGGTCCCGGTAACAGGCGCTGTGGCTATGCCAGCCCCCGTGGCAGGCTCTGTGGCTATGCCAGCCCCGGTAACAGGCGCTGTGGCTACACCAGAGAACCAATCTGTGCCAGTATCAGTCGCCCCTATACAGAAGAAAAAATACACGAGAAAATCAACTCCTTTAGTAAGGGCTGATGATGAACAGGGCCATCACAAGAACAGGAGGAGGAAGAGGCAGAACCCACAAATGAGATGGTAACAACCCGATCTCTGTCCCTGAGTGAGCTGCGAGATACGCGAAAAGATTTTAGTCGTCATCCAGGCGAGCACGTCATCACTTGGCTGCTCCGAGGCTGGGATAATGGGGCCAGTAGCCTGGAATTAGAGGGTAGGGCAGCCAAGCAGCTGGGATCCCTTTCTAGGGAAGGGGGCATTGACAAAGCGATTGGAAAAGGGGCAAAAGTCCTCAGCCTCTGGAGGCGACTTCTGGCAGCTGTGAAGGAAAGGTATCCCTTCAAGGAAGATTTTTGATGTCAGCCAGGCAAGTGGACCACCACGGAGAGAGGTATCCAGTACCTGAGGGAATTAGCCGTGCTGGAGGTGATGCATAATGACTTAACCAGTGAGCAGTTATCCAAAGATCCAGATGAAGTCCAGTGCACACAACCCACGTGGCGGAAGTTTTTACGGAGCGCACCATCATCGTATGCAAACTCCTTGGCAGTAATGACCTGGAAAGATGAAGAGGGACCAACAGTAGAAGAATTGGCTGGCCAACTCCGACAATATGAAGAAAGTCTCTCTTCCTCCCTACGGGCCTGCTGACGTGTCCTACTCCTCCCCTGTACGGACCAGTATCTCAGCCATCAGGAGTAAGCACCCCTCTCTTCAAGAGAGAAGATACAGTGAATACACACCACGGGCCACCCTGTGGTTTTATCTGCGTGACCACGGAGATGACATGAGGAAGCGGGATGGAAAATCTACCTCAACCCTAGAGGCACGAGTACGTGAGTTGCAAGGAAAAACAATTACAAAAGGTGGTTCTTCCAGGAAAATTGCTGCTCCAGTTTCCAGGGAGCAGTTCCCTACGCAGGGTAGAAGGGCTGATTTGGCTTCCGATCTCAATAAAGGGATTTTTGATTCGCATTTCCAAGAAGTGAGTAACGAATGCTGTGACCAGGACTAGAGGGGCCCTGCCTCCAGCCAGGTGGAGGAAAGGGACAACCGGGTGTACTGGACTGTGTGGATTCGATGGCCTGGCACATCAGCCCCACAGGAGTATGAGGCTTCAGTAGACACCGGTGCACAATGTACCCGAATGCCATCAAGCTATGAAGGGGCAGAACCCATCTGTATTTCTGGAGCGACAGGGGGATCCCAACAGCTGACTGTATTGGAGGCTGAAGTAAGCTTAAGCGGGAAGGAGTGGCAGAAGCACCCCACTGTGACTGGCCCAGAGGCCCCGTGCATCCTTGGCATAGACTCCCTCAGGAGAGGGTATTTCAAGGACCCAAAAGGGTACCGGTGGGCTTTTGGCATAGCTGCCTTGGAGAGGGAGGAAATGAAACAGCTGTCTACCCTGCCCGGTCTCTCGAAGGACCCTTCTGTTGTGGGGTTGCTGAGGGTCAAAGAACAACAGGTGCCAATCGCTACCACAACAGCGCACCGGCGGCAATATCGCACCAATAGAGACTCCCTGGTTCCCATCCATAAGCTCATTCGTCAACTGGAGAGCCAAGGAGCGATCAGCAAGACTCGCTCACCTTTTAACAGTGCCACATGGCCAGTGCGAAAGTCTAATGGAGAGTGGAGACTGACAGTAGACTATCGGGGCCTGAACGAAGTCACGCCGCCACTCAGCGCTGCCGTGCCGGACGTGCTAGAACTTCAATAGGAACTGGAGTCAAAGGCAGCCAAGCGGTGTGCCACCACTGACATCGCGAATGCGTTTTTCTCAATCCCCTTGGCGGCAGAGTGCAGGCCACAGTTTGCTTTCACCTGGAGGGGGGTCCAGTACCCCTGGAATCGGCTGCCCCAGGGGTGGAAACACAGCCCCACCATTTGCCATGGACCGATCCGGACTGCGCTGGAACAGGGTGGGGCTCCGGAACATCTGCAAGGCATTGATGACATCATCGTGTGGGGCAATACAGCAGAAGAAGTTTTTGAGAAAGGGAGGCAAATAGTCCAAATCCTTCTGGAGGCCGGCTTTGCCATAAAACAAAGTAAGGTCAAGGGACCTGCACCGGAGATCCAGTTTTTAGGAATAAAATGGCAAGATGGACGTCGTCAGATCCCAACGGATGTGATCAACAAAATAACAGCCATGTCCCCACCAACCAGCAAAAAAGAAGCACAGGCTTTCTTGGGCGTTGTGGGTTTTTGGAGAATGCATATTCCAAATTACAGTCTCACCGTAAGCCCTCTCTATCAAGTGACCCGGAAGAAGAATGATTTCCAATGGGGCCCTGAGCAACGACAAGCCTTTGAACAAATTAAACAGGAGATAGTCCATGCAGTAGCCCTTGGGCCAGTCCGGGCAGGACAAGATATTAAAAATGTGCTCTACACTGCAGCCGGGGAGAATGGTCCTACCTGGAGCCTCTGGCAGAAAGCACCGGGGGAGACTCGAGGTCGACCTCTAGGGTTTTGGAGTCGGGGATACAGAGGATCCGAGGCTGGCTATACTCCAACTGAAAAAGAGAGATTAGCAGCCTGTGAAGGGGTTCGAGCCGCTTCGGAAGTGGTTGGTACTGAAGCACAGCTCCTCTTGGCACCCCGACTGCCGGTGCTGGGCTGGATGTTCAAAGGGAGGGTCCCCTGTACACATCATGCAACTGATGCTACATGGAGTAAGGGGGTCGCACTGATCACACAACGGGCTCGAATAGGAAACCCCAGTCGCCCGGGAATCTTGGAAGTGATCATGGACTGGCCAGAAAGCAAAGATTTCGGAATATCACCAGAGGAGGAGGTGACGCGTGCTGCGGAGGCCCCACCATATAATAAACTATCAGAAAATGAGAAGCAATATGCCCTGTTCACTGATGGGTCCTGTCGTCTTGTGGGGAAACATCGGAGGTGGAAAGCTGCTGTATGGAGTCCTGTATGACAAGTTGCAGAAACTGCTGAAGGAGAAGGTGAATCGAGTCAGTTTGCGGAGGTGACAGCCATCCAGCTGGCTTTAGATATTGCCCAACGAGAAAAGTGGCCAATGCTCTAGCTCTGTACTGACTCATGGATGGTGGCAAATGCCCTGTGGGGGTGGTTACAGCAATGGAAGCAGAGCAACCGGCGGCGCAGAGGCAAACCCAGCTGGGCTGCCGCATTGTGGCAAGGTATTGCTGCCCGGATGGAGAACCTGGTTGTAAAAGTACGTCATGTAGATGCTCACGTACCCAAGAGCGGGGCCACTGAAGAACATCAAAACAATCAGCAGGTGGATCAGGCTGCTAAGATTGAAGTGGATCAAGCGGACCTGGACTGGCAACATAAGGGTGAATTATTTCTAGCTCGGTGGGCCCATGACACCTCAGGCCACCAAGGAAGAGATGCAACATACAGATGGGCTCGTGACCGAGGGGTGGACCTGACCATGGACGCTATTGCACAGGTTATCCATGAATGCTTCCCAGCAAGGCCGTCGGCATCCTTCGGAGCGAAGGGCGAGGCAGAAACCCCGTCTCCGTTTCGGAGGTGCCAAAGCGTCAGACCCATTTAAAATCATAAATGCGGCAGAAACGTTGTCAGCTGTTCCAGATCCGGGACCCGTCCCAAGCACATGAAGGGCAAGTCCCAGGCCGTCCGGATTTGCGGCGGCGGCACGGCCGGCTGCAGCAGGGGCGAGGGGGTCTCGATGGATGCTGTATAGGGACGGGAGCATCAGTCTCACGCTGAGACCAGGTCCGTATAGTTTGTTACACGCCTCAGAATACATCGTGAGGCTTGCAACAGTCCCGCCTGGCCTGACGAAGGAGACAACTCATCTGAAATGTGAAACAGCTCCCTCAAAAGAAGCCTTTTCTGCCAGGACAAAACTGCCGTGTCCCTGCTGGGCTGGAAGCGCTGCTTGCGCGCGTGTGCGTCCGCTGCGATGTGCTGCTGCCTGGGGCACGGGGGCTGCACCGGCAGAGCAGGATTCAGGTTTGTGTCCTTGCGGTCTCGTTGCTGCCGCGCCGTCCCGTTTCTGCTCCTCCTCTGAAAGTCTTTGGGTTGCTAAAGGGGCAGGCGCCGTGCCGGAGGTGAACTCTGCTGGGGCTCGCGGTTACAGGCTTGGTTTTGTTCTCGTAGGTCCTGGAGCGGGCTGTGGCATCGCTGCTGCGTGGGGTGTCATCGTGGGCGACGGGAGAGCCTCGGAGGACAACGGTCCCCTCTCCTCTGTACACCGGAGCAAGCGCTCCCCAAATACATCCAGCTCCGGGTGAGTGCTTTTGCTTTTAGCCTCACGTAACGCGCGCGCGTGTGTGTGTGAGTTGCAGGTTGCCTGGACCGAACTTTAGACCCAGTGTGAGGCCGTGGTTTATCAAGCCAAGGAAAGCGAGAGCGAGTTAGTCACTGGGTGGGATAAGCAAAGAGTACCCCCAAATCCCTTTCACGGGGGACTTTTTCAGCTTGAAAGAAATGCTCCCTTGCGAACTCTGAACTCTGGGTGAAGCCAGCGAGACCCCTGGCGTGGTGATGCTGGCTGGGTGTGGGCAAACACGCTCTGACCCGCGCGGGCAGGGAAGGAGCGAGCCCTGGGAAAGGTTTCTGCGCCGGCATTTCAGAAACCGATCCGGCCAGCTTTTACGCTGCGTGCTCTCCTTCCTCCCGCTGTGCCGTGACTGCCCTTTCCCTCCATCTTTTCTGAGATGAGAATTTAAAAGGAAACTATTTGTGGCTACAGTGATTTTCTATAGGCAGAGACGACAGCTGTAGCTGGAGATTTACCGTGAGTCGAAACCCCAGCTGGGCCATCACGTCCGTAGACGTGGAGCGCTCACGGACGCTGCGTGCACCCAGACGTAGCGCGCGCACTTGAAACCAGGGCCGACACCGACTCGACGGGAACTTCACAAGCCCGTGGTTAAGTCCCGGTCTGATTGTCGGGCTCGGGGAAGGTTTGTAATGATCCCAAGGGCGAAATTAAGACACAAGCGAGGTCCTATGCCGCCAATCAGACATTTTATTGGGTAAATATGAAAGAGTAAAGCGATAGGAAAGGCAGGCAATATTAGGAGGAAATTAAGCAAGCCTTCAGAGAGATAAGCAAAGGATAGTCACCACCATGGATCCGATAGTCACCACCATGGATCCGATAGTCACCACCACGGATCCAGCGGCTTCCCGTTGGTCCTCAGTCTTCAGTTTTTCGGTGGCGGATGGCCACACTCAGGTTTCGCTGTGCCGTCTTTTATCTGGTGTTGGAGAGGGAGTTTGCCCTCTCGGTCCCCTTTGGCTACCCAGGGCAACATGAGGGACCCAACACATGCACATCTAATTTATTGCTGGTGGGGCAAGCAGCCTGGCCCGGGTACCAGCTGGTGTCCTGTTCTGGGTGGTGCCTGAGAAGCCAAAGAACGGCCTGCTGCCTCAGCAAGTTTGCACAGCTTTGCTTGCCAGATGGTGGTACTTGATAAGCCAAAGAGTGGTCTGCCCTGGGGTCTTATCAGACAAAAGAGTGGTCTGCTGTCCGGTCTCATCAGATAAACACACACAAGCAAGCTTTAGGACGGATAGACCATCGGAGCTCCACACGCCGGCGCGTCCGCTCCCGCCCGGAGACTGGGTCGACGTCGGGTCCTGAACTCGGAGCCGCTGACCGAGGAGTGGACAGGACCTTTCCCGGCGTTGCCGACAACTTACGCGGCTGCTAAAGTCGGGGGCGAAGGACCCTGGACGCACTATTCCAGGGTCAGGAAAGCTCCTGCGCCGCGGATAACAGAATCATCTCCTCCGCTTAAACTGACATTGAAGAGACAGGACAGAGAAGGCAGATAAAATGTTCATCTGCGTTCTGAGTGTCACCCTACTTTGGATTAAAACAGAGGCCCGGGAACCTAATTCACACGTACAATTCACGTCAGAGGTAGCTAAAGTATCAGCTTACGTTCTTGTTGGGTCTGCACTGAAATGCCAAGGCAATCGAAGCGGGGGTATCTCTAATTGGCGCACCTCTTCCTTCTGGAATTAATCGGGCTGACCCGAAAATGTGGCAAGGTACCAGATGAAGCAAAAAGCCACCATCCGGTTTTCCGGAATTAGAAGGAAACACATTGAATTTTACCTGGAATGGCACCGTCCCTCCATGTGTCTGCGTTGCAGGTCATGGCCCTTTTATAGGAAATTACCCATCTTGTAACGAGTCTCCTTCCTTAAATTTTACCCAAAATTTGACAGACTCCTTCCATCTCCTTAATTACCCTGGGCTCCCCGCTCCGAAAGGAACGGGTCGGTACCGGCTGTGCGGGAGCCCAGCTCGCAAAGTGTTGCCTCTGGGGTCGGGAGGGCCCTGTGCGCTAGGAGCCCTCGTCCCGAAGATGACCGTGACTGACAAATTGTGTGAACGAGGAGCTTTTCTTAAGCGGAACCAAAGGTCGTCAAAGCTGCTAGCTGAGCGACCTGCTGGCTTGCATAGCTTTGCTGGGTGGCTTATCCCGGCCCTCGGAGCTGGCGAACTGGGGACGGCAATTGGGAATATATCTGCGGTGCTAGAAATCGGAGAGAACAGGGCTGCAGACGCCGTACAAGCGTTACAGGCCGAGGCACCTCGTTTACCCAGGTAGCGCTGCAGAAGCGGATGGCCCTTGGTCTGTTCCTCGCCTCGCAGGGAGGTGTCTGTACGATAACCAGTACCAGCTGTTGTGTCTGTGCGGATCGAAGCAGCAGCATCTCTGCAGGTGTAGGAGAGATCTGGACTCGGACTAAGATTTTACAGCAGGTAACTAAGGATGGTGCATGTTGGGGTGGTGAAGAAATGCTGCATAAAGTTACCTCCGGGCTGCCCGATTGGACACGGTTAAAGAATCTGTTTGTGTTAGTAATACTGATAATCTGCATGGGTGTCATAGCCTGTGCCTTCATACGGGGTCGTGCCTGCATTTCCAATCCGTCTGTCCGTCACAGCAGATACATTTGAGGCTGGAACTCTGGAAGAGATGCAACCCTCGGAAGAAAAGGGGGGATCGATACCCAGCTGGGGCATCACGTACGTAGGCGCGGAGCGCTCGCGGACGCTGCGCGCACCCACACGTAGCGCACGCCTGGCGCGTGCACGCGCAGAACGCACCCCGCACGCCGACGTGCCGTTGGAAATAGTTTCTGAAGCTGAGCAGAAACAGTGACTTTGCAATTAGCAAAACTACTAAGCACTTGCGCCTTGGGAAGGGAATTTGGGAGGGAGCTAAAAGACAGGAAAGCGTTGGTACACGTAACGAGCTGCGGACACCCGAGGGCTCTGGCCTTTGAGAAGAGCCGACAGACCGACCACAGGGAACGTCTTGGCACCGAGACCGGACGGTGGCCAGAGAAGCGTGAAGTTTGGCAAAACTGCAGAAACCAGGGCAGAGGTGAGCGCGGCGAGGGGAGGTGGCGACCCCCGACTGCCTTCAGGACCGAAAAGGTTCGCCCCCGCCGCCCGAAAGGAGCGCGCGTGCGCGTTTACGTAGCGCGCGAGGCTAATGGAAATACGGCCGAGCGTGAGCCAGGTGGCCGAGGCGGCCAGCGGCCGCCGGGCTTGGCTCAGGAACAGCGTGGCCAGCAGGGCCGGGGCAGGGAGCGTCCCCTGCGCTGGGGGGACGTCACCGTGCCGTCACTGCCCGACGTGTCCCTGACGTCGGCCGGCTCCTCGTCAGGCGATGACGACCTGCAGAGCCCAGGCCTGCTGCAGCGCTATTGGCTGCTCCCGCCGCCGCCGGCAGCGCTGATTGGCCGCGCCGGGTGGGGCCGCCCGTGGCCGAGGCTCGAAGAAGCCCCGGGGCGCAGTACCGCCGTGCGCCGCCAGGGGGCGCCGCTGCCGCGGGCCGGGCCGGAGCGGCGGGCGCAGGGAGCGGCGGGGCGGGGGGTCCCGGGCGGGGCGGGGGCTCCGTGCCGTGGCCGGGCCCCGCCGGGGGCCCCGCGGGCGCCGCCGTGGCCGTGGCGGGCGCTGAGCGGGGTCGGGGGCGGTCGGGCCCGGGCGCGGCCCGGGGAGGGGGCGCCCGGTGCCGGGCGGGGCGTGCGGGGGAGCCCGGGCGGGGCTCGGCGCCGCCCGCGCTCCTGGCCCGTCCCCGGCGGGGGCGAAGGCGGCCGGGGCGGGGCCGTGCCCCCGTGCGGGCCCCGGGGGCTTCGGCGTGGGGGCCCCGGCCGCGGGCGCTGCCGTGCGTGGGGGCGGCCGGGGCCGGGGCCGGGGGCGCGGGCGGCTCCGCGGCGAGGCCGGGAGCGGCGCCGGGGGGGCGCGGGGTGGAAGTAACGCGGGTTCGGGGCCGGTTTGCGGGTGCCCGGCCCGCGGCCGGGGGCGGTGCGGGGCTGCCGGGGCGGGGGGGGCTCCGCAGAGCGGGGGCAGGGAGGCTCCTCGCTGGCGGGGGGCAGCTCGGGGCGTTTTGGTTCCCTTTGGCGCGACGCAGCGCGTTGCCTCCTGCGCCCGCGAAGCTGCTGACCCGTCCCGGTGGGCGCTCGCCGGCCGCGGGTTGCGGTTCCGCTGTAAGGTTAAAACTTGGGAGCAGAGGCTGGAGTTTTGCCTGGGCGCAGCACGCGTTGTGCGTGCGCCTCGGCTTTGACCGCGCTTTTCTGTCTGCCCCCGAGCAGGGAGCGGTTTGTTGCCCCCCGTCCCTCTCCGAGCCCTTCCCGCCCGCCGGCCTGGCCCCGCGGTCTCTCAGCCGCTGGGTTTGGCCGGGAGCCCTCGCGTTTTGCTGGAGTAAAACCAGTTTCGCCTCATGCCGAAGTAAAACCAGCTGGAGGAGGGCCCGGCCCTGGACACGCGGACTTTGCTGCGGGTGAGTGGGCTGTTCCCCCGTGGGGGCCCGGCGGGGGCCCGGTGACTTCCCCGGCGCGTTTCGGCACCGACCCTCTCCGGGGGCAGCGGCTGCGGGGCTGGGGGTCCCCGGCAGCTCCCGATTTCAGCCGCGGGCTCAGCCCCCGCTCCAGCCACGACCTGGTGACGGCGCAGAAGCTGCGGAGGGGCCCCGGCACCCCCGCCGGCAGACCGCGCACGCCTGCCCGCGGCCCGCGGTGGGTGCGAGCGCTCCCCGGGAAAGCGGGGTTTGCCTGCGGGGACGGGTCGCGCTGCCTGCGGGGACCGGCACGGGAGGAGGCACCGCGGCCGCGCAGACGAGGTCGGGGGCGGCCGGGCTCCTCCGACGGGGCGGTCAGGCGGGGGGACGCGTTTGCACCGGGGGTCCCTGGGCACGGGGAGCTCCCCGGGCGTCCCCCAGCAGGGCGGTTGGGGGTGGCCCTGGGCTCCAGGTGAAGGCATTGTTTTACTTAAACCCTTATTTTTTAGCTCAAAATGGGCTGTGGTGGGAGCAGAGGCCGCTTCAGGGATCCGCACCAGCTCCTGCAGCCCTGTTGGTGAGACGGTGAAGCCGGCCTGGCCAAGCATGGGCAGCAACAGCCGTCCCGGTGCCTCGGGAGGTGTTGGGGGCACCGGCTATGGCATATGGCTGTGCCGATGCCCGGAGAAGGCTCATCCCTGCACCCAGGCGAGGAGCGCAGCCCCGAGGCGACGAGCACCGGGGGACGCCGGTGGGGAGGCTGTGCCCAGTGAGGTGAGTGCCCCGAGGCGGCATGGGGGGGACTGCGGGACGTTTCGGGGGGCCGTGGCTGTGAGGGGCGTTTGGGGAGGTGGGAGCGGGCGCTGTTGGAGTCTGGCCCAGACCCCGCTGGCACTGGTGCGGTGCTGGCCCCGGCCCTGCTGGAGTCGGTCTGTGCCGCCGCTGCTGCGCAGGGCGGGTGGGTTTTCAGCCAGATCCTGGCTCTCGCCCACCTTTCCAGGGGGAAACGGGACGTTTCTGCTGCCCCGTCCCCAGCTCTCCCTCCTCTCCCATCTCGGGGGTGCGGTGCGGGGCTGCTGCTGCCGAGGGGCCGGGCAGAGCTGCAGCTCCGGGGCTCTTTGGGCCGGGCCGCACTGCCGGGAGCTGGTTGTGCCATGTCTCTCCCTGCGCAGGGACAGACAGATGGACGGACGGAGGAGCCCCAGCCACGCCGGGAGCCACCTCGAAGAAGCCGGGCTGCCTGCGCCGAGGCCGACGCTGCCGCCTGCCCTGCGCCTGGCTGGGGACAGCCCTGCCTGCGCCCGCCCGCAGGCGCTGCCGGGGCTGCGCGGCTCCAGCTCGGCTCCAGGTCGGTTCTTGGGGCCCCTGGGTTTTGGGGTCCAGCTCGGTTTGGGCCCCCGTTTGTTTGTGTGTGTTTGTTTTGGTTGTTGGTTGGGGCTCCCCTTTGTTTCAGCTCCCGCTCGTGCACGGCTCCAGTTGAGTTTTGGCTCCAGCTCATTTGCGGTTCCTGTTTGTTTCTGTACCAGTTGGTTTCTGTTCGGCTCCAGCTCATGGGTGGCTCTGGTTCCGCTGCAGCTCCAATTCCTTGCGGCTCCAGCTCATGGACGGCTCGGGCTCGTTTCAGCTCCGGTTCGTTGTGGCTGCAGCTCAGTTGCGGATTCTCAGGTTGGTGGTTTCTGCCCCTGTTTTGTTTCTGGCCCAGCTTGTGGACGGCTCCAGCTCGTTCGCAGCTTCAGGTCCCTGTTTCTGCACCCTTTCTTTCCAGGCCCAGCTCCTGGATGGCTCCAGTTCAGTGCTGGCTCCAGCTCCTTCTCCTCTCCAGTGCAGTCTCATCTCCAGCTCGGTTTGCTGCTTCAGCGCATCTTCAGCTCCAGCTGATTTTCACATCCAGTTTCTCTGCGGCTCCGGCTCATTTCCGTCTCCAGCTCGTGGACGGCTCCAGCTCCTCCTTGGTTTCATCCCCAGCGCATTGCAGCTTGTGCTTGTTGAAACCATCTTGGCTTTGGGCAAGGCCGTAATCGATCCCTGTCAGAACCGTACGTGCTCTGAGTGTGGACCAACAGAAGCAGCAGCCGGGCTGCCTGCGCCAAGGCCGACGCTGCGGGCTGGGGACAGCCCTGCCTGCGCCCGCCCGGCTCCAGGTCGGTTCTTTGGGCCCCTCTGTGTTTGGGGTCCGGCTCAGTTTGGGCCCCCGTTTGTCTGTGTGTGTGCATTTTGTTTGTTGGTTGGGGCTCCCCTTTATTTCAGACCCAGCTCCAGCACATTTGTGGCTCCAGTTTGTTTCTCCTCCTGTTTCAGCTCCAGCCCACGGACGGCTCTGGGAAGTTGCAGCTCCAGTTCATCTGCGGCCCCAGTTCATCTGCACCTTCAGCTCCAGCTCCAGTTCAGTTTCATCTCCTCCGGCCCCAGCTTCTCAATTCCAGCTTGTGCTTGTTAAAACGATCTTGGCTTTGGGCAAGACGCTGCTGGGACTGCGTGGCTCCAGCTCAGCTCCAGGTCAGTTGTTTGGGGTCCAGCTGGGTTTGGGCTCCTGTTTGCTTTGCTTTGGTTTCTTTGTTGGTTGGGGCTCCCCTTTGTGTCAGGCCCGGCTCCGGTTCAGTTTTGGCTCCAGCTCATGGACGGCTCCAGCCTGTCTGCAGCTTCAGGTTGGCCGCTTCTGCTCCAGTTTGTTTTCAGCTCCAGTTCCTCTGCGGCTCCAGCTCATTTGCACCTTCCAGTCATTTCTTTCTGCCCCTGTTCATTTCAGGGCCAGCTCATGCACAGCTCCCGTTCAGTTTTGGCTCCCGTTTGTTTCTGTACCAGTTGGTTTCTGCTCTGGTTTCAGGTCCAGCTCCTTTGCAGCTCCATTTCATTGCGACTCCAGCGCATGGACGGCTCTGGACAGTTTCTGCTCCAGTTCACCTGTGGCTCCAGTTCGTTTCAGGCTGGAGCTGTCCAGGAGCTGGACCTGTTTGCAGCTTTGGGTTGCTCTTTTCTGCTTCTGTTCATTTGCAGTTCCTGTTTGTTTCTGCTCTGGTTTCAGGTCCAGCTTGTGGATGGCTCCAGTTCATGGACGGCTCTGGGAAGTTTCAGCTCCAGTTCATCTCTGGTTCCGGCTCCAGTTGGTCTCAGCTCCAGCTTATTTGTGGCTCCTGGTCCAGTCCAGTCTCATCTCCAGTTGGTTTTGGGCTCCAGTTCCAGTTGGTTCCAGCCCCAGCTCCTCTCCAGCCCATTGCGGCTCGTGCTTGTTAATGCGATCTTGGCTTTTGACCAGGTCGTAAATCAATCACTGTCAGAACTTGCATATGAATAATAAATGTCATAACTGTACGCACAGTGTCTGGTTACTGATCAGTCACCACTCCGGGGGGGGTACATGTCTCGAATAAAGACTGGACGCGCGCAGAGGGGGAGAAAAGCGCTTTTCGCCCCAGAGACTATCTCAGACGTTTAATTCGGCCTGGTGCATGCCAGCCTCCCGCGCTTCGGGGACCCCCGCGACCGGACCCCCGCCTCCGGCAGGGGCCCACGCACCGCGACCGGACCCCCACCTCCGGTGGGGGCCCACGCACCCTGCCCACCCCCCAGCGCCCGCCCGCCGCCCCCCGCAGCCCCGGCCCCAGCCCCGGGTTTGGCCCCAGAAACAGCCGACGGGGGCTCCGTTTCTGGGCCCAAACCCCCAGGCCTCTGCCCCAGCCCCGCGCAGCAGCACCGGGGCTCCCCCCCGACCCCGGCTCCGCAGCCCCGCGCCCCCAGCCCCGCGGGTGGTGTCAGGGAGCCCGGCAGCCCCGGCGGGCTCGGGCGGTGCTTGGGAACTGGCCGGGGGGACCCGCGGGCGGGCCCGGCCCCGGGGGGCCGCGTGTGGAGCGGGCGGCGACGACGGCGGGGGGCGCCGGGCTCCGGCCCTCCGGGCTTTATTCCCCGGCGCCCCGAGAAACGCGGCTGCTCCGCGGAGCCGCCGCCAGCGCGGCCGCCGCCGCCGCCCCGAGAAACCCCGGCCCCGAGAAACCCCGCTCCTTCCCCGCCGCCCCGGCCCCGCTGCCCGGCCCCGGCCCCGGCCCCTCGGGCCCCGGCTCCGCCGCCCCCGGCTGCCCCGGCCGGGCCCTGCGGCCCCGCGGGCCGAGCCCCCCGCGCCTCACCTGGCCCCGCCGGGGGAGCCCGGCCCGGCCGCTGCCGCCCCGGGGCCGCGGGCGGCGCCACCGGGGGGGAGCGAGAAAAGGGGGCGCGCGGCGGCCGCCGGGGCTCAAATCTGCTCGGCCCCGCCCCGCGCACGCGCCCCGGCCACCGCGCGCCGCCCCGCACCTGGCACAGGCCACGCCCC
Organism: Platalea leucorodia; assembly: GCF_965183815.1. Taxonomy (NCBI): domain Eukaryota; kingdom Metazoa; phylum Chordata; class Aves; order Pelecaniformes; family Threskiornithidae; genus Platalea; species Platalea leucorodia. Next base: position 3,818,257 of record NC_138828.1, on the reverse strand, counting down.
GCGCACGCGCCCCGGCCGCCGCCCGCCGCGCACCTGGCACAGGCCCCGCCCCCTCGCGTCCGCACCTGGGCCAAGCCCCGCCCCCTCGTTACGGACCACGCCCCCTCGTTACAGACCACGCCCCCTCGTTACAGACCACGCCCCCTCGTCCGCCGCACCTGCGCCAGGCCACGCCCCGCGCACGCGCGATCAGGCCCCGCCCCTACGGCCCCGCCCCGCGCACGCGCTTCCTCCGCCGCCGCCGCCGCCGCCAGACGGGCGCCGTTACCGATCGTGGCGGACGCGGGCAGCGGGGCGGGGGCTTCTGCGGGGCGGTGTGGAGCCGAGCTCGGGGCCGGTGAGGCCGGGCTGGGGCCGGGAGTGGGGCCGGGCCTCGGCCTCGGCCTCGCGGGTGCGCGGAGCCGGGGCCCTGCCGCTGCCCCCGGCCGCTGCCCGCCTCTCCGCGGGCGGGCGCGGAGCGGGGCCCGGGGCCCGAGGACCTCGGCAGCGCCTTGGGCCCGGCCTCTCCCGAGCCGGCGGAGCCCCGAGCCCGGCCTCGCCGGCCCCGTCCCGGCGCCGGGGCGGGAGGAGCCGCGCTCCGGGGCCGGGCCTCGGCGGCCAAGTCCCGCGCTGCCCGCTCCTGCCCGGGGCTGGGGGGGCTCCGGGCTCCGGGCACGGCCCCGCCGCGGGGGAGCGGGGCTCCGCCGGGGCCGGGGCCCGGAACGAAGCGGCGGCGGCGCTGAGGGAAGGCGGGAAGGGCCGGCGGCTCCCGGGGCCGGGCCCGGTGCGGGGGCTCCGGCGGGCACCGGCGGCCCCAGCCCGGCCTCGGAGGGGAGCCGCGGGGCTCCGGGCTGAGCCCAGCGCCGGGGCTCGGCTGCAGGCCCCGAGGCGGGACTGGGTCGCTCTGCGTCAGCCCCAGCAGTGGCCACGGGAGCCCGGTTCCGAGCCCCAAATCGCAGCACGGGGGCTCTGCTGCGGACAGCCGGCACTGGCCACAGGAGCCCGGTTTGCAGCCCCAAAACGCAGGGCTCGGTCGGTCTCTCTCAGCTCTCACACTGGCCCCATGAGCCCGGTTTGAACACTCCAAAACACAGGACTCGGCCTCTGTTCCCCCGCCCCACAAGTGGCCCCATGAGCCCGGTTTCCAGCCCCCCGCAACACAGGACTGGGTCTCTGGCTCTGAGCTCAAACACGCAGGACTGGGTCTCTGGTTCAAGCCCCCTGAAACGCAGGACTTGGTCTCTGGTTTGAGCCCCACATTTGGCCAGAGGAGCCTGGTTTCAAGTCTCCAATGTGCAGGACTTGGCCTCTCCTTGTGAGCCCAAACACACAGCGCTGGGTCCCTGCTTCAAGCCCCCCCAACGCAGGACTTAGTCTCTCTTTGTGAGCCTAAAATTTGGCCGTACGAGCCGTGTTTTGAGCCCCCCCAACACACAGGACTTGGTCTCTGCTTCAGGCCCCCTGGAATGCAGGACTTAGTCTCTGGTTTTGAGCCCCACATTTGGCCAGAGGAGCCTGGTTCCAAGCCCCCAAAGTGCAGGACTTAGTTTCTGGGCCACATGAGCCTTGTTTTCAGCCCCCCCAGACACAGCAGTGGGTCTCTGCTTCAATTCCCCTGGAATGCAGGACTTCTTAGTCTCTCTTTGTGAGCCTGAAAACTGGCTTGGTGACTCTGGTTTCAAGCCCCCAAACCACAGGACTTGGGCTCTGTTTCTCAGCTCTGAACCTGGCCACATGAGCCTGGTTTCAAGACTCCAAAAGGCAGGACTTAGTCTCAGTTTCTGAGCCCTAAAACTGGCCACATGAGCCTTGCTTTGAGCCCCCAAACTGCAGGACACTGTCTCTGGCTTTGAAGTGCAAAACACAGGACTTGGGCTCAGGTTTTGGGCCTTAGAACTGGCCACACGAGCCTTGTTTTGAACCCCCCCAAACACAGGACTTGGTCTTTCTTTGAGCGCAAAAAGTGGCTTAGTGACCCTGGTTTCAAGCCCCCCAGATGCAGGGGTTTGAGCTGCAAAACACAGGACTTGGTCTCTGCTTCTGAGCCCTCTAAGTGGCCAAATGAGCCTTGTTTCCAAGCCCCCCACAAATGCAGGACTCAGTCGCTGTTTCTGAGCCCAAACATGCAGGACTTGGTCTCTTTTTTGAGCCTTGTTTCGGCCCCCAAAATGCGGGATATAGTTTCTGGATTTGACCCACAAAATATAAGGCTTGGTCTCTGTTTCTGGGCCCTAGTGAGCCCAGTTTCAAGCTCCCAAAACACAGGACTTAGTCTCCACTTTTGAGCCCTAAAACTGGCCCTATGAGCCTTGTTCTGACCCCCTCCTGAAACGCAGGACTTGGTCTCTGCTTCAAGCCCCCCAAACGCAGGACTTGGTCTCTTCTTTCTGAGCCCTGAATCCAGCCAAATGAGCCTTGTGTCGAGCCCCCAAAATGCAGGGCCTATTGAGTTTCTCGGGTCTGAGCTGCAGGACTTGGTGCCTAAGCTCAAAACCTGGCCCAATGAGACTCATTTCGAGCCCCGCAAAGCGCAGGACTGGGTCTCTGTCAGCCCCCAAACCTGTCTTAGCGACCCTGGTTTCAAGACCCCAAACCACAGGTCCCGGTCTCCACTTCTGTGCCCTAAATCCGGCTGCGTGAGCCTCGCTGCGAGCCCCCAGACGCAGGATTTGGCCTCGCTGAGCCCCAAAGCGGCCCCACGAGCCCGCGTCCAAGCCCCCAGACGCGGGACTCCTCAGTGTCTGGGTTCGGGCCCCAGGCCGCAGGACTCGGGCTCCGTGTGCCAGCCCCGAGCCTGGCCACATGAGCCCGGTCGCAAGCCCCGCACGGGCCGGACTCGGGCTCCGTTCCGCAGCCCCGGGGCTCTGCTGGGAGCCGGGCCCGGAGCCCCCCCGCAGCCCCCGGCCAGGGCCGGGCTCCCCCACACCCGCGGCCCCGCTCTCCGGCCCGGCTCCGGCTCTGCTGAGCCGCGGGCCCGGCTTCGCGCCCCAAAGCGGAGCCGGGCTTGGGCCCCGGCCGCCCGGGACGCGCTGCCTGCTCCGCGCCCGGAGCCCCGCAGCCGGGGGCCGAGCCCCGGGGCCGGTCCCGGGAGCCGCGGCGGTGCTCGGGCAGGGGCCGGGGGCGCGGCGGGGCGGCGCGGGCGAGGCCGGGGGCGCCGGGCTCCGGCCCTCGGGGCTTTATTCCCCGGCGCCCCGGCAGAGCCGCCCCGGGCCGGGCCGGCACCCGCCCGCCCTCAGCGCCGCCGGGCCGCCGCGGGGCCCCGCCCCCGCCCCGCCCACTCCTTTTATAGACACCGCCCCGCCCCGGGGCGTGTCAAGGCCCGCCCACTCCTTTTACGGACAGCGCCACGCCCCCGGGGCTGCCCCGGGTCCCGACGCCCGCCCGCCCGCTCCCCGCCCCGCGCTGCCCGCTCAGCCCGTGGCGTCACTGCAGCGTCAGAAATCAACCCCCGCTTCGCTGCGGGCCGTGACGACAGCCTCGGGCGGGTGGCGCAGGGGCTGCTGTGCCCCGAGGGGGGGAAATCAGGGGAAAAGACCCCGCCAGCAAGAGCAGCAGCTGATTCGGGACCCCGCGGCCTGCGTGGGGCTGGGGTGGAGGCGCCGCTGCTCTCTCGGACGGTTTCCCCACGGCTGACGACGGCTGAGGGGCCGCGCTGAGACTCTCAGCCACATTTATGGCATCGCTTTGGACACCGATAGCTCAGGTCTGCAATAGAATACAAGTATAGACCCGAAATAGAATAGTTTTGACACTTTGCTGTACCCAGTGACCCAGGTGCAACCCAGGAAACAGGAGGAGGCTCCCAAGTGCCTCGGAAGACTCAAATCATTCCAGCCGGGCCAGGCAATAAGCATTTTCCCCTCTTGACCCTCCCAAACCGGCCCTCTCAGCGTCCGCATCAGCCTCGCGCCCACGCCCGCCCTCCCCGCCACCCCGAGAGGCCAACCCAGGGGAGGGGAGGCCGCGTCGGCCCCTCGCCTCCCCGTCCCCAGGCTCATTCCCACTTCTCTCTCCTGTGCCCTGCTCTGAAGGCAAAGCGCGCGGAGCTGGGGGCCGGGGGGGAGATGCCGAGTCCGGGGGGTTGGGAGGCAGAGGCCGATGCTCCCGCCCCGGCCCCCTCCCGGCCTCCGCAGCCCCCGGCCCCATTCGCCCCCGGCCCCGTCAGCAGCCGGAGGAGCCCAGAGGGGCGGCTGGCTTGGCTGGCGGTCCCTACAGATTTATAAAGCTGAGGAAGGTACCCAGTTTTGCACTTGAAGCCTGACAACGCCTGCCTCTTCCCTCAGGAGAGGGACCCCGATGTGCTCCATCTCCCCTGAGCAGGTTTAAGCCCACTTCCCAGCTTGCTTCCCCATCCAAGTATCCTATAGCTATACACGCACACACATACAGATCTCTCTCAACCTCAGTGACCTTTGTGCACTACTGACTCCGCTCCGGCTCCTTGCCTAGATTTGACTTCTGTCATTCCCACGCGCTCCTTACCAAGCCAGGGTCATTTTTTCCAGCTGCTCAGAGAGGAAAGCAGGCGCCCAAGGCCCAGCAGCCCCAGACGAGACGGGACTGGGGCTACGGGAGGGGAACGACCCCCCGTGCTCGGCAGCGGGGGCACAGGGCCCCCCCGAGCTCGCGCCGCCTCCTCCCCGCGCTGGGCGAGGGGGCCGGGGAGCGACGGCGCAGTCTCTCTGCCGGGGGCCGGCAGCCGTGCCGGGGGGCCGGGAGCAGCAGGGACCCCCCAGCCCCCAGGCTGAGCCGCGAGCAGGCTCAGCAGAGCCCCCCCCCACGGGGAGAGCCCAAAAATCAAAGCTGTCCCCCCCTTCGGGCCGGGGACGCCCAGGCTGACCCTGCCAGCGCAGCATCACCGGCGGCAGCCCGGCCGGTCCCCGGCGTCCCCGCTCCCGCAGCCCCGGGCGCCGCGTGCCCCCCGAGCGTCCCCGGGGCTGGGGCTGCCGGGCGCTGCCACGGGGCAGGGTGCCCCGTCCCCAGCCGCCGGCGCTCTGCCCAGGCCCGCTCCCCGCCGCGGGAATGGCTGCTCTCGCGTCCCTTCGGTTGACACGAGGCCGCGCTTGCCTTGGCAAACCCCAACGGCGAGGCGCTGGGCTCGCCCCGAGGCTGCTCCCGCGGCCCCAGCGCCCAGCCCAGGGGCTCCGGGGTGCCCCGGGGCGAGCCCCCGCAGCGAAGCACAAGCCCACCGGCCCCGGGGACGCTCACGGGGCCGTCGGGGCGCAGGGACCCCCGTCGGGCACCCGCACGTGGAGCAGGGCTGGCCTCCGCACGGCCAGGCTCCCCACAGCCCCTCGCCAGGGCCGCGGGCCAGCGGCTGGGCCAGGGCGGCCACAGCCTCCCCACATCACCCAGGCCTGCACCCAGGCGGCCCAAAAGCCCCCGCGCCCCCACCCGCCATCGCATCCCCTCCCCTGCCCCCAGGTGCGGGTCCTTGCCATCGGCCGGGAGTGCCCCCAGCTGTGGGGCTGCCCCAGCTGCAGCGGGGGGCAACCGAGGGCAGGAAAGGGGAAAAAGAGAAAAAAAGAGGAAAATTTAAAGGGGAAAAAAAGAAAAAAAAATTTTAAAAGGAAAAAAAGGGAAAAAAGGGAAAAATGATAAAAAAGACAGGAAAACCAAAGAAAGAAAAGAAAAAACACAGAAAATAGCAGATTAAAAAAGGAAAAAAGAGAAAAAGAGAAAAAAAAACGGGGGGAAAGGAAAAAACAGAAAAAACAGGTAAAAAAAGAAAAAAGAGAAAAAAGATATAATATAAAGAAGAAAAAAAAAACAGCAAAAAGGAAAAAAGAAAAAAGAAAAAGCATAAAACAAAGAGCACCACAATAAAAAGCAGAGGTGCAGAAGAAGGGAGCCGAGCAGCAGCCCCAGCCCATGGCCCCGGGGGGCAAAGCCGCTGCAGCAGCAAAACTGACCCCGCAAAGCCCCGCCTGGGGGAAAAAACCCAAACCAAACCAAACCAAACCAAACCAACCCCCCCGAACAAACCGTGCCCAACGAAAAACGGCAGAAAAAGAGATGGAGCTGCTGAAAAACAGCAAAAGAAAAGGGCACGGCAGAACCTGGCCCCCAGCCCCAGGCCGAGGCCGGGCAGCCCGGGTCGGGGCCCCCCATCGCCCTGGCCGGGGGCGTCGCGCAGGGCGAACCCCGGCTGCTTTGGGGCACGGAGATGGACAGGTCTCTGTATAGCTCAGCTATACGTTACAGGCGTGCCCGCCGCGTGGCACGCAGGCGCTGCGCGGGGCCCGCGTCCCCCCTGCCCGGCAGCTCCGCTCGCCACCCCGGCGCGGGGCCGGCGTTTGGCCGAAGGCACGGGGCGGCTGCAGACGGAGCTCGGCCTCGGCAGCAGCTTCCCTGCCTGGGGAAAGGGGCTTTGCTGGAAAGGCAGAGGGGCAGCTTTTGGGGAGGAGCGGGGGGCTGCCCCGCGGGGCGAGGGGCTGGCAGAGCATGGCCCTCGCTGCCTGGTTGGTGCCATGGGCAGGCAGCGCCGGGCGGCCCCGCAGTCCCATTTTCCCATTTCAGTCCCATTTCACCCAGTCCCGGGGTTGTGGGAACGGGGCCGGGGCTGTGGGATGAACTGCCCCGAGCTGCTCCGGGGCTGTGGGAGACGCTTTGGGCATCAGCAGCATCCCCCCGCTCCGGGCCCAGGGCTTTCCATAAAACAGCCGAGGCGACGCAGCGGGGGGGACGGAGTCAAGCCATCGCAGGGCCCAGCCGTGGGGACAGGCGGTTGCTGAGGAGCCCCCGGCCGCGCAGGACAGGGTTTCATCCCATTTTTCCCTTCTAGACCCTTCCAGCTAGTCACGTCCCTGCGGCTGGGGCATGGTGGCTGCTGCTGGCATCACCTCGTAGCTAGCTAGGCACAAGGCAGCGATTCTCCAGGGGCACATGCAGATGTGAGACTATTTTGTTATGGTGTGCTGACTAACATTCCTTTACTTCTCATTAGTTTACACTGTGTTATATAAAAATCGATTTCTCTTAACTTCGACATGGTTCGTGCTCAGCACCCTCACTCGTGGGCACACAGCCCCTCCCAGGCCATCCTGCGTATCCCTGGGGAAAGGAAAACAAGCAAACAAGCCCCAGTCAGTGCATTTGTGGGGTTGGCTTTTCCCCCCCTCCCTCTCCTGTCCTCCAGGGTAAAGATTTGTTTAAAAGGTTTCTTCAAAGAAGTGGCCACCAGCTGATGACCGGGCGGGACGGGACGGGGGTGCCAGGAGTTTATTAGCAGGCTGGGCTGCCGAAGGATGGGGTGTCCTCGGGCAGGCGGCTCCGGCTCCCTGGGGACGGCATGTCACCTCCTGCAGGACACCCCTGCGCGGGAGGATGCTGGCGGCGTAATTACGGTGCCATCATCCTCATCCTCATCCTCTGCATCGGAGATCGGCGACCTGGGGGGAGAACGGAGCCGCCCGTGGGCCCCCCACCCCGCTCCCTCCTGCCTCGCCACCCCTCCGTCGCCCACCGCCGGCGTCCCCAGGACATCCCCGTGGCATCTGGGGACACGCTTTGCTCCGTTTTCACCCCCCCACCTCGGCCTTGCCTCCTCGGGTGAGGAGGACTCCCCAGATCAAGAACAGCCATCGCAGCGGTGCCAGACTCGCACTCGGGAGGGAATTTTTCTGGTGCTGTACACATTTTTTCTGCATCATCTAAAAAGCAAAGGCTGAGGCTCGTGTGAAGATGCTTTTGGCCTTTCATGCGTACTTTTTGTTTCAGGTGAGGGAAAGCTTCGCATTTGCGTTTGACTGCAGAGGTCTGGGCGAGCTGCCTGTGTCTTTTTTGTAACGGAGTTAAGTTTGAATAACTTTGCTTTTAGCCCCTCTTCACCAACAACTCCTTCCCCATGCATCAGGACACTTTGGAAACATCTGAGTGGTTGTAAGTCCACTGCAAATCGCGTGGGAGATTAGGAAAGCCAAATCCAAGATTTAGGACTTTCAAAATGCATTTCCTTAGGCTCAGAAAGCACCCTTCAGTTTTCAACAGCTTTCCGATGTCAGTGATTGAGAGCAGCACCTCTTTCCCAAGTCACGGGCGCCTGGAGGCATGTTGGATGCACCTGGTCGCCAGAGAAAGGCACGGTGGAAGCAATCGCTTCTCCTCGGAAGCATAAACCTCCTCGGCTGGCACTGAAATGCCTTGAGCCGCCGGCGTTGACGTTACGGCTGAGGAGCGCCTGATGTAAAACCACCGGGGAGAGAGAATTTTTGGTCCTGCATGTTGGGATTTGTGAATTCCAGCGAACCAACAGTTTGTAATGGGTTGTGGACACACAAGACACGGAGGGAGAAGGCTGCCAGGGACCAGACGGCCGTCCCGTGCGTCCCTCGCTCCTCTAGTCTTTGTTTAAGTGTCCATTATTGACCACAGCAAGAGAAAAGCTCCTGGGCTGCGTGGCCAGGCCGTTCCAGGGCTGCACTGGGTTTCCCAGGAAATGAGGAGGACAACCTTGAGTTGCTACTTTGGGTTTCTAAATTTTGTTTCTTCAATGCTGTTATTAAAATGAGTTTGAGTTTTTGGGTGAGGAGCTGTTGCCTGGAAAGCGGCGTGCCTGCTAGTCTCGTACAGCAGCGTAGCAATGGTTTGGGACAAAAGGGCTGTGTGTTACTTGCCTTAGCCTCTGTAGGGATGGTTTAAGTAATTTGGCATTGGTGCTAGAATGTGAGAGAGCCTCTTGCACCCTTTTGAGGGTGATCACAGTGGAGAAGTCTCGGTATTTGGGTCCAGGACCTCCAGGACACACATAAAATTAAGTCATTTAAATGTGCTATTATAATTTTGATTTCCTGAATACCCATGCAGTCTTAATGTTAAATGCAAACCAGTCATCCTAAAAGGAGGGAAAGGAGTAGCCGTGACTCCTCCCTACAGAGTAAATCACTGTGCTTTTACAGGTGTGTACGTTTGGATTGATCACCCCTCAGATTTCCAAGGGCTTTTGCACTTTCCTTACGATGTGGAATGAGGGTAAAAGTAGCAGGCTAAAATATCGTGCATCGTACCCAAAAGAAATGGCGTAAACCCCTGTAAAATTAAAGGCTGTCACTCCTCCTGAGCTACCGCCTCTCCTTCGGCAGCATCAGAGGCATCGCATCTCCAGCCCTGTCCCAGGTGTTCTGGTTGGTAGTACCCCTCAAATCATCCGTACCCTCAGGTTTGAAGCTTCCTCAGTGTGAGGCCAGCCAAATCCTTTTGAACCTGTGGTCAACCCCAAGTGCTGTAACAACACCCCTGGCCCGTGGAGTTTGGCTTGACTCCAAAGGAAACAGGGATGCTGAAGCTGTCCTGGTCCCGGGAGAGGACAACCGTGCTTGACGCAAAGCAGGTCAGAGCAACAGAGACGCCTCAGGGCTCCGTAACCTGTCTGGCTGCGTATTTCTCATTCCATGTGATTTTGTGAAGAGGATAACATTTGTGAAGGACTTGGTTATCGTTGTAGAAAGCCATAGAAAAAGCAGCAACAGAAAGCGTCTTCGGAATATTTGAGTCTTGCTCTAAACTCCGGGTTGAAAGTAGGATTATGGAATTACGATGTCTGTTCACCACCCAGTTTCCTAAGGAAACAAGGCTTAAAAGAATAACTGTTTATTGAGTACCGTCCGTGTTGCACCCTGAATGCATCAGTGGTCCTCAGCGACTTTATTAACTTGTAATGACTTCTGCGCAGGGAGAAGAGGGTAATATATAATATACAGGCAATCAAGTTTTTAAACCAGAACCCTGCTATGATATGCTGCTATGATATTGATGTAATTCGGAGCAGGTTCGGAATGAAAAGGATCTATCCTCAGCCACCAAAAATGACGCTGGGAAACGAACCCTGGTAAAATGGCCAGAGACGAGACGCTCGTCGAGCTGGTACCTGTGTGTGCATGCAGAATTTTGCAGCACATATGTTACTAAAAGCTGACATCAAGAACGGCTGTTCTTAAGCCTACAGCAATGTAGCACGACCCTGAAAAGGTGTTTTTAATTCCCTCGTTTACTGTTGGCTACCTGCGTGCTTCGCGGTGCAGCCCCTGCTTCCCCCAGCCCGCCGACGCCGGACGCCCGTGCCAACAGGAGCCCGCTCGCCCCCGCGCCGCCCTTTGGCGTCAGGCTGGGAGGTCGGCGCCGAGGGAGGCAAACCCGCCCGCTCGCGGGGAGAACGAAACCCGTCACATGTAGCGACGAAAACGTCGCGGGACTGTTCTGCGTCTGGATATCAGTTTTGACCAAATCGTCCAATATTTCAACTTCAGAACCACCGGCAGGCTGTGAATACCGAGATGTTGGTAAGGGCTTCCATTTGGAAAATGGAAAGCTTGGAAGCTGGAAAGCTTCCATTTCCCAACGTGGTTTCACTACTGCAGCAAATGTGGCCTGATTGATAAAAAACCTTCTGAAGAGGAGGGGTGGCTTCAGTGGGCTTGGGCTTAGCCCCCGGCGGGGTGCAGCCACGGCTCTTGCCTTTAAAACCTTCTCTGGGCTTAATCATCTCAGGTGTCAATAGTAGGGCAAACACATTTGACCTTTATTTTTTTTTTTTTCCTTTCTTTTAAACGATCTTGCTTGACCGGAAAAGAAATATTTTCCTGGCTATAAATGAATTAAATTGGAGAACAATTTCTTTGCTTTACAGAAAGAAAGTCTTTGAAATAGTTTGAAATTTGAAATTTCTTCAGGAAGAAAGTATTTGAAATAAAAGAAAAAAAAAAAAAAAAGACAACCAAACGCCCGCTGTTTTGCTCTGGTCTGTCTGGAAGCACTGGGCGCACCGCGTGCGTCTGTCCTGTGGCTGTTATTCCTACGATCCCGTGAACGACGGGAATAGTTGCACGTGCGAGTACAAAACTTGCTTTAATATTCCCTAGCGAAATGTGCGTGCTCCAGGTGCTGGCAACGAGCCGTCTTAAGCAAATTAATTGAAATATTCCCAAAGTATTCTGCTATCCCTATTGAAACCTTGTTTTGCCTGGCTTTTACCATTGCCGTTGTGGGGAGAAGGCTGTCTGTGTGCATGTAACCAGAATACACACGCACTTTAAGTTCTAAAATTTGGAATAAGGGGTGGGGAGTTTCTTGCCAATACCAGAATATTTGACTGCAAAAATTGATGGGAGTTTTGTTGTGTTTTTTTCTATTAAACACTGATGATTTGCTGTGCTCTAGCGGCTATTTAATAAAGGTCTTGTGCAATGCCAGCTCCTGCTCCGTTCTCCTCTGTGCGTTTGATTTGACTGGGGGCAGAGGGGATGGGGTTTTTTGTGTTTATTTTTATTATTATTAATTGCTCAGACCTGCTGATCAGTGCAGGTTTTTTATTGCAAAACACAGACTGTTGGTGAATGAGAAGAAGGCCGGGACTGACTCCCCTTATTTGTGTTATTTCAAGGAACAGTCCTTTAAGTGCCTTGGATTCACATATTTCTCTCTCTCTCTTTTCCTTCACCGCGATATTCTCCAACTCAGAGAGTTCAGATGGCATCCTGCAGAGCAGCCTGTGTCTTTATGTACGCCTGCTATGAATGCTTGAGAAATTATTTTGCTGCCTTGTCAACTAATAGCTGTGTTGACTGAAGCTAGAGGAGCTGTAGAGTTAGAGCATTTGTTTCTATAGCATTTTAAAGTATGCCTTGGAAACGGATAGGCTGTCTGTCGTCCGTCTGTCGGGGGAGTTTGCTGTTTGGACACAACGGATGAGAAAAGGACTCGCCAACACACCTACCTCCCCCAGACACCAGCTCCTCTTCTCTTCATCGCTCAGGTTACGGCTTCCCCGCTTTCTCCTCCCTCCCTGTGTCGGTGGGTTGTCTCCATGATAACACTTTTCCCATGTCCTCTCCAAAACTGCTGCTGCTGTTGAAGCCAGTGATATAATTCTGATCTTTTCTTTTTGGCTTTCTAATAATTGGGAGGGGAAAAAATAACTTCTCCCTTGTGCTCGTTGTCTTGTCTGGAGCCAAGACCAAACTGGTCCCCGGCCACCCAGCGAGGCCTCCTTGCCAGTCTGGGGCATGGGCTGGAAGCCAGTTGCCCCCTCAGATCGATGGAGCTTTACTGGCCCAGCGATCTCTCGGTTGTGCGAGAGAAGCAACTGCGGATAAAAACACACCGGGCGTCTGTTCTGTATCGAGAAAGAAGGGAGCTCACGTCTGCCCTCGTGACAAGGTTGGGTTTCATCACTCGGCACGGGGAGAACGCTGGCAAGGGGTCTTCAGCACCTTGTGTCTCGCTTCCACGTATTGTACGTGAAATGAGGGTCCCTCCGGCAAGAGCGAAGCCAAGCGGGAGGGTTTGTTTCGGCTGCTCGGCTGCCTGTGTCTGGGTTCAGAAACACCAGGACGATGTGGTGGCTTGTGGGGGATTGCTGGTCGTTGTCTCCTGCCTTTCAACCAACGAGTCAGCATCTCGTTTCTTGAAGATACAAAGGGAAGCTCTAAGGCACCTATGAGGAATGCTTGATCTTCAGCACTGCTGGAGCCTTTTACAGCCGCCTTTTTTTTTAATTTAATCCCATTATTCTGACAGCCCCTGCTATGGAGTCACGTTGACGTAAGAACGTGAAGGGGAGATAATGCTCACGGTCAGTCACCTGCTGAACCACGAAGAGCAAAGCACAAACACGAGCTAATGAACTGGACTGAGATATTTCTCTGTGTGTTTGCTCTTTTTAAAATCCTTTTTTTGTTTTTATTTTGACGTAGGGCAGAGTCCTTGTTGGATCTTTACCCTTCCGCTGCATAGAAGTTGAGCACCACCTAGCCAAACGTAGCGTCTTCCCGCTCGCCTTCCCTGCGAGGTCTACATTTACTACTCAACTGTACCAGCTCAGGAAAAGCCGTGGTGTCACGCCACAAATCTGGCAGGTTTTGAGCACACCGTGCCTTCTGGCGCATCGCAGCTGGCCGTAGGTGCCGGTGCTTCGATCACTTCAATTATGTGCATTTAAATGGTGTGCCGCTTGTAGAATAATTACATAATAGAACATATATTATATACATAGAATAATTACAAATAATTCCCCATAATTACAGGGAAGTAGGTTGACAGGGGTGCTCTGTTTTATCCTTGAGCTCAGCAACAGCGATGTTTGGGCTCATGTAATGATCGCTCAGGTATTGATTTAAAGAAAGCTGGTGTCAGATTCATTGAAAAAAAAAAAGCTTAAGTCTGGCCAAGACGGACATTGATTTGATGGAGTGGATTCAAAAAGCATTCGAAGAGGAAAGGGAGTCGCTCACTGAAATCCAAAAGCTGGTCCTGGAAATGTTGGTTTAGCTTTAATGGGATAAACGGGTCCAGGGTTGCGGCGGTGGTGTGGGTTTTGTGTTCGGTGGTTGTTGCGTGGGTGCGTGTCCTTGTTTATTTGGGATGTTTTTAACAGCTAAAGAAGATTCAGTTCTGGGTACAGCCCTGGGTCTTAATAGCCCCGTGGTGTGCAGGCAGAACGAGCGATATTCCTCGCGTCCTTGCGATGGGTCAGAAACACGTTCCCAAATAGCTCGCCTTACCCCCTTTTTCTGCAGAGACTCCATGGAAGCAGACCTGAGAGGAAAGGCTGGGGTGGGCTGCGCCCGCCGCCGCTATCGCTGCCAAAAAGAAGAGGGTCAGACCTCAGGAGAGAAACCAAATATGTGCGGGGGACTGAAAAAAGATGGCAAAGGCTGAGGATACGGCTGCTTTTTGGTGTTGACGCTTCATCGACAAAAATTGCGACAACTGGTGTCCTCTTTACCAGATAATTTTGAGACCCGATGGCTGTTCCAGCTTTGGGCTTTTCTGAAATGCTGCTTTCTATGCCAGCGTGCTTGCAGCGATCGCAAGGTTCATAGCTGGGGTATGACGGAGAAGGTTTTAAGGTGACGATGCGGGTGAAGCCATTTGTATTTATTTCCTCAGGGAAAGATCTTGTTCTTTGAACCTGCTCACTGCCGAAGGCCTGAAACGATAGGCTGTAGTGTGTGGAGTATGTATCTCCTACCTACAAAATTCATTGCTTCGTGTATGTGATGAGTTGTTAGTTTTTTGGGGTTTTCTGCCTCTTTTAATTTTTTGAGTCATAAATAAATGTGTTCTAGCTAGCGTGATTCGGAAAGCACAGGTCCTGCCGGGATGCTGGTATAAAGCCTTTCCTTTTTCCAAGGTGACAAGGAGGAGCGAGTTAGTCCCTGAATTGTTGCTGCCACTTCTCAGGCCGCGACAAGCACAAGGTTCGTCCCTGGATTTAACAACTTATGTTTGCTTAAAAAAAAAATAATTGATGGGACTTCATCAAAGGTGTTTACTTTCAGGTATTATTTAGCAGAACTGGCCAAAGTCCTTCAGCAAAACAGTGTTTCTATTGGGAAGCGCTGACAGCGAGGCTGAAACCAGTCAGGCTAGGATTTAAAAGCATTTTAAAACCCCCGGTAGCCTACCTCTGCCACGCGTCCTCTTTCCCCGCCTGAGCGCTGCGGTGCGGTACGGAGCGGGCGGCGTGGTTCAGCCGGCTCCCCGCGGCCGCGACGCGTGGCTGCGGGCGCTGGCATCCCACGCTGCCGGCATCCCACGCCGCCGCCACGTCCGCTTGTGCTTCACGTGGCCTTCATCTTCCCAAGTTCGTTAAATAAACTGGAGTAAGGGAGCGCGTGAATATGTTGGTATTACAGCCACTACTGTCGCTCTACTACTGACACATGTTCTCAGATCCATAGGTTGGCAGAAATAAAGACGTTTTATCTGCTCTGTGTTCGTATTTAATAGATCTGCATGGGGAAGAAAAGGTTGTTTTCATGTTTTGCAAATGCTAGTTCTGCAGTTATTTCCTATTTGCCCTCAGGCTCATGTCATGGGCGTGTGGTGGCGGGGTGGTTTTTTTTAAGGTGGGGTTGTTGTGTGGGGTTTTGAGTTGGTTTTGTTGTTTGATGATTTTTTTTTTAATACAATTGTCTTTCATTGGGAAAAGAGGAAACAGTCAGCAGCCTTTGGCTTAGGTCCTCACCTCGAACGCGTGGGCCTTGACATGGCCACGACTGCCTGAGCCGTGGTTTGATCGCGGACCTCCCGTGCCCCGGGTGCGAGCTCTGGCCCGCGGGCGTCCTTCTGGCCTCGGCAGGGAGCTCAAGCGTGCCTCTCCTGGGCCCTTTTTGCCCTTTAATCCGGGAGGTTCAATGACTCTGAATTTTGCCGCATACAGAAACTGCTTAAACTGACGGTTTCTCTGCTACGTGAGGCGTAGGTCGGAGGACTCCTTTGACGGCCGTGAAGGTAGCGCACGAGCGAATAGCAGAGAGAGGGGATGCTGCGGCAGCGCGACCTGTTACGTTAGCCAGGGATCCAGCTGCGGTAACAGAAGTGGTACGGATTGATATCGAATAAATTTAAATCGGCGACAAACCAGACTCTTCCCAATATTTTCTGTGCGTTACAAGGACGTGAGACGTGACAGAATTTCACCCTACGTTTTTCTTCCCTGTCTTTCCTCTGGCTGAGAAACTCCGAGTAGTGGGGACGGAAAAAGTAACCGACTGTAACAAACAGTCTGGGCCATATTGGAAGGAAAATTCCACAATTTCAGGCCCAATAAAATAAGTAGAAAACACAGCTAGATGCCCTTCGAAAAACTATTACCAATGATTTAAAAAAACGTTGTATCTGACTGTTATAAGGACTGACACCAATCAGTGCTGAATAGCAGAATTAAAAAAAATATATATATCTCAGGGAGCTGGGTCCAGAGGAATTACAATGATGACAGTTCAGTTAAGGCACCCAAATGGGTGCCGTTCCTTTTTATGCTGCAGTGGCAGTAAAAGAGAGTGAGCCATTATTTCTACATTTAACACTTGTACATTTTTATTTAGTTAAATCAGCCATTGTACACATTGCAGCTATGTATTGTTAGTGTTGTATTTTTTTTTTTAATTTTTAACTAATACATGCCCTCATAGATATATTCAATTAGTGTTATCACCATGGGAACAAGATGCTGATTCGTCAACTTAAAATTCACTTCTTCTCACAGTATTCAAGTTCTTTGATAACACAGCAAAAAATCAAAATAAGAGGTGAATAACCATTATGTTGTTACACAGAACATCATCTGCACCGCAAATAACACAACAGAAATGCATTTCTTTAGAGCCCCATCCTTGAAGATCATCCTGTGCTGTCTCCGACAAGAAGAAAGCCATGATGCGTTGTGAAATGTTTCATCACGGGTCTCATTCGGTTTGGCTGCCAAAACACTTTTTTTTTTTTTGGTTTGTGTTGTTTTGTTTTGTTTTGTTTTTCCTGCCTGCCAAAAAAGTGTCAGCATGGCACCTTGGGTCGTTTTGCCTGCAGGAAGCCCGAACTCCCAAGGTGTTTTCATGCTGTTGGCATCGTTACCTTAATGAGGAAGTGCCCTTGTTCTGAGCGCTGAGTGAGTCATTCAAAAACCAAACAACCCTATAATCGCAGAAGGCCAGATAAGCTTGGAAAAAGTCTTACTCCTAGAGGAGAGGATTTGGTTTACTCTGGTTTTGAGTATACTATTAAAAAATCAAACAGCTGTTTAAAAACATTTAGTGTGTGTGCGTGTGCGTGCGTGCGTGTATTATATATGCTAAAATGCTACAGAGCTCCCTCCGTTAAATATTAAGGTAGAGAACACCCAAACTGTCAGATCTTTATGTTCCCTTTTTTGAAAAGAAAAGTGCAGACATGCTATCGTGGTTTTCAGAGGGTTGGTTTAGAAATATATATATTATATTTATAGATAGATAACAAAATATGAACAGAAACTGGCTTTCAAGGATTGTGAGCACTTTCTCTTTAAAAAACACTTGATTGGAAGATAAAAACTGCTCGCTCAGTGCTAAGAGGGCTAACAAGCTGACGTGATTATAGGAGGGTTTGGCTTTGACCTTCCAATGCCACATGCATGTATCGGATAAGAGGCAATCTCGATAAAACACGGTGAATCAATTATTCTCCTTGTATCGTGGGTAAGTCTTTCTCCCATAGTTATCTACAGTGCAGTGGCCAGCAGAGAGTACCACCAGTAAGACGGTGTGGTTTGCTAAGCGGTGATGAAACCAGGAAACTACTGTAGTTATATTTGTTTAATACACCCTGCCACATGTCCAGATCTAAAAGATTTTAATACCGTATGCAAATGTGCCATAGATATAGCTGCTAGCAAGTTGGTTACCTAATTGGGTATTCTTTTTTTTTTTTTTTTTTCCTTTTCTTTTCTTTTTCTGGAAATCTTTAAGTGGCTGTCCAAAGGTCTTAGAAGTATTAATGGCCACGGTCAGCTGTTACTTCGTGAGAACAGCTGAATTTCCAGGTTTTGAGCCTGACTCTTAGAGCCTTTAACTATAATAGATCCCTAAACTGGAAGTCTTATGGATGCAGTAGATCTGCAGTGCTTCCTCCTTAGTCAGTCTGTGTTTGCAGTCGATTGCGTTAACATTATCTTATTAATCGCTCTTCAGCAGTGCCAATAGACCTTGTAATCCATGATGCTAATTGTAGTCATAGGCAGTGTGTTTTCTGCAGTCTTGTAAGTCCAAATACTCTTGCTATATACAGTTTACATGTTAACTCCCTTTCTTTATGGTGCATGTACATAGTCACTTGAAGAGGCCTGTAGATGAAGTTGGCTTGACAAATGCAATTTCATGAAGCTAGTGCAGAAGCAAAGGAACAGCAAGAAGTGGCGATGCTGACAAATTCCCAGTACAGCACAAAGACGACGATTTGGTGGATAAATCATCCTGAATGAAGGATGATATCTTTGGTCACAAATTAGCTTACGGGGTAAAAAATAACAAAAACCCAAAATCAAATACGGGGGGGAAGAAATGAATTCACTGCATCTGCACAAGTAGAAATGGCAGTGTCTTCCAGTGATTATGTAGGTAATAATGTCTACACCTAGAGAAGATGAATGCTGCGTACGGGATGGATGGTTATGTGGTGTTGTTGAGGGGTGGCAGCTTCTCACTTCGCCTCCTGTTTCCAGTCCTCTTTGCAGAAGTGTCTAAGAAGCTGCTGGAGGTCATGTTGGAGGTCATCCTGTGGTAGTGCTTCTGGTGTGTCTTCCAGCTCTTCTATGTGAACATGTTTTCCATACCGATCCTTCATCACAGTCCTCTTCTGCGTGCTGGCTTTACTCAGCGTTGTCCTAAAACAAAATAAACGGTCTTAAAAAGCCCGCAGTTCCTGAAGGTTTTAAAAAATGCTCCTTTTCAGCTGCAGTTTTAAGGCTTTTTCATTCCAAATAACATGAGAACAACTATAGCTGGCAGTTTAAACCAGCTACTGAGGTCAGATATTCGTTATGCATTCTGAATACAACACACACCACTGCTTTAATTGGCTTTCATAATGTAAACTAATAGCAATTAATCTCTATATGCTGATTAAGCATACAGTTTTAGATGCCCAGCAAAAACATGCTGTAACACACAGACATGCAACGTAGGTTGAAATTCACACAAGACCTTCTTATTTGCTGTGTTTAACTTCGACATACAGGGTTGTCCTGTACAACAGTAATTTAAGCTGATTAATTTCTTGAACACTTACTTCTGAACAAGTCTTACTTCTGCTAGTCAGTAAAACTACGTTTGTGGGAATCTAGTGTCCTAAGCTATGCTGTTAATTACTCTCTTACCTCATTGGAACCATCTTGCTCAACTAGTCAGAACCTTAACCCTCGTAAGTCCCTTCCAGATCTAGGGAGACAAATGTAGTTGTCATAGGGCAGCTGGGTGTCTCTTTCTTAGCCTTACCCAGAAGCCAAATTTTTGGTCAGTGTCCTTGAGAGAGGACCACCTTGAGAGAGAAGCCAAGCACACTTGGGAATTCCTGCGTGCTCAGCCAGGAATAGCTTGATTTTTATCAGACAGCTGACACCTCTTAATTTGACCTGAATGACCAAAAGGTCCCCCGTCAGATGGAGCACTTGGACAAGAATGCGTACCCTTCATCCCAAAGCAGATGCAGCAGGTCTTCTGGCTCTCAGTGTGCCCTTGCGACACCATCCCGCTAACTCTGAAACCGGTATGTGTTCTACAGCTTGTTACCATTACAGACCCGGTTTGGTCAGGATGTTCTTTCAAATGCTAACGTTGGCTTTACCACCCCAATGGCCACTATCAATTCAAATGGTCTAAAAGAAATGGTGTGTAGAAGATACTAGCCTGTAGCAGCCATGGCTCAAGTCGTCTGTGGTAGGAAAGAATACACTTGCTGTACTACAGTAGCTTTTTTTTTTTCCTCCTAAATATTATCCTATCTGCCCTGCCTCATTTTTCTTAAGACTCAACTGTCACATGCATGTATCTATATATATCTATCTCCATATATCCTCTCATCTATTTTGGTAATGTTCAAATTATCAAATGAACACAGAGTCAACTGGCATGAAAAAAAC
This sequence comes from Platalea leucorodia, assembly GCF_965183815.1. NCBI lineage: Eukaryota > Metazoa > Chordata > Aves > Pelecaniformes > Threskiornithidae > Platalea > Platalea leucorodia. The sequence continues at coordinate 3,798,888 of NC_138828.1, read as the reverse complement.
AATCTTTGAAGTAACCTTGATCTTGATTCTTGTATTGCCTCCAATGAAATCAGCTAGGCAGCACTACCCCTTTGCACTGGGTCTAGCCAGGATGCAGTAAACTTTCTTCAGAGCAGCCTGTGTAGTGCACTCTTGTCCATTTGGGTCTAAAACAGTGTTGGTAACAGACCAATGCTTTGATTACTGCTGAACGGTGCTTACACAGCATCGATATTTTCTCTTTTTTCCCCCACTGGCCCCCTCAGTGAGTAGGGCTGCGTGTGGGCAAGAGATTGGGAGGGCACACAGCCAGGACAGCTGACGCGAACTGGCCAGAGGGATATTCCATGCCATACACAATCATGCTCAGCAATAAAAACAGGGGGTAGAGGAAGAAGCTGGGGGGCTGGAGGGGTTGTATCTTCCAAGGTGACCATCGTTCAGCGACTGGCGGGGTATCAGTCTGCTTGTGGGAGGTGGCGAGTGATTGCCTTTGCATCACTTGTTTGGTTGTTCTTCCCTCTTTCCGTCACTTGTTAAACTGTCTTCATTCAACCCATGAGTTTTCTCACTTTTGCTCTTCCTATTCGCTTCCCCCCGTTCTGACGTGAACCCACCACACCCCTATTCACCGAGTCTTTTCAAGTGAACGTAGACCTTTCCAGTGCCTACATCCCTTCCTGTGACAGAACGTTAGTAGTAATCTTTAGTACTTTTGCAAATAAAGCTTAAGATGCTACCAGTGGTTTCACTTCAGACACTCGCTTAAATCCACTCATTTATTAAGAGTTTGTTAATCCTTTTCTAGTAACAGTTCACTGACATGCCAGGCCAAACCTTTTAATAATTGATCCGTCCTCTTTCATGATTTCTTTCTCTACTAAAGCAGGGAGCTGGACTTTCATTTGGTTACCTGTATAGCTCAAAGCCTCGGATTAAAACATAAACTTCAAATTAAAACAAAACCCAAAAACCTAGGACAAAAGATAATTGCTCTTCATACCTTAGTGCTTTACATTAATGAAGTTGAATGCTGAGAAAATGATGAATAGAGAACTAAGAGAAGCATCTGCCTGCCATTTGCATCCTTTCAAATATTCCTCAAATGTACAGATCAGTTCCAGTTTCTTGTATAGGATAGTTTCATTTGGCTAATAATTGTACTGAAGCATGTCTTGGTACTTTCTTTTCAACTTTGAAGTAGCCCAACTCAAGGCCTTGCGGCACTCATCCTTTATGTATGTTTATGACAGCTGCTACAGCGACCTTTTTCCCGTCACAGAAAATACTTTATTTTATAGCTGTTCCCACTGCCACCTCGAGCTGCCTGGGCAGCAGCACAGAGGCAGGTATACGTAGAAATGATGGGTGATACTTCTGAGCCTCGACTGTACTGAAATGGGAGAAGCAGGGAATGGAGTCTGGCAAGCTTCAAGCTTTTCCACAGAATATACTTCATAGAAAACAGAAAAACCGAAAAAAAGGCAGCATTTTTATTTTCCTTTTGGCTGGATGTGGGTTTGTCTGCGGTATCTTCCACAGGCTTCTTGAGTTACTAAACTAGAAGCTGCAAGCTGGGAAAAAAGTCTAATTTCCCAAGCCATTTCTTTGAACCTCTACATGACAGTTTTTGCTGCTTCTTTTGCTATTGTCAGAAGAGAGGGATCTGGCTGCTGGGCCTAGATTCATAACGTGAAATTTGGCATCTCAATCTAATAGTTTAGCGCTTGTCTTCCTGCAAGCTATAATAGCATTGTACAGCAGAAAATATCCAGACCATGTCATTGTTGCATCTATGTTTTTATAAGATATTTTTTTAAATTAAAAAGCCAAGCCAAGTACTTATGTTGCATCTAATGACACAAAACTTTGATCCACGTGAACCTTTAAGATGTGTTTTACACGTGTTATTCAAAGGGACAATAAAATGGATTAAGAGTGAAGTGCTATCAGTTCCTTACAGAAAAAGATATATTAATTCAGTATCACACTTCTGTCACTGAAATGTCTAAACTGATCAGAAAAAGCATAAAAACAGGAAAGGTGCTAATTAGCTAGGTAGCTATTTCTTCCTTTCAAGGACAAATACATCAGCTTACCCAGAGAGTAGACTTAACTGTATCAATTTCTAAAATTAGCTCCATGCGTGGTAACATATGAATTAACTTTTTCTTTAATGGTAACCCCACCCATGATTTTTAACAACTTTACTTAAAGCCTCTGTGGGTTTTTTTAGAATCTTAAAATGTTTCATAGCTAATTCTGTAATGTTAGCTTCCCCTCCCCCATATACTAATCCTTTTATAACATGGCTGCGTATAACAACAGAGGTTTATACTCAGTACTTGAGCATGATGCTCCACCGACAAAACTTTCAGTAGAATAGACTGTCCCCAGGTATGTTGTCACACTTTTTAAAATATTTATATTTAAAAGGCATTTTTACCTCTTCAAAGTCCTCTTTGGCTGACGGAAGATCAGTAGCTAAGCTAGCATCCCCCAGGTGTTTCTCCATTCTCTCTCCTTGCACTACAGTGGTCTTTATGACTTTGCTGACCTTCCGGCCTTCTACTGGTTCAGACTGGAATTTGGAGGCACTAGGCAGAACAGCAGGCTCAGACAGAGTCACCTGTAAGGTTAGAAAGCAGAAGTATACTGGATAGGAATTACATAATAGATACGAACAAAGCTTTTAGTTACTCTCTCATTCTTTCTTTATCATTGCCATAGAGAACATGAATATAAGAGTCTCACTTTCTATGTGTATGCATCAAAATAGTGAGCGTGCATTTTATTACCTGCTTTACAGCTCCGGAACAAGATATTGTAAGATAACATGCCGGTTCAGACAGCAGGAACAGCCCTGGATAATTTATTCTGCTGAGAAGCTTTATGCTGGCAGGGTGAAAACTGCTTCTGGAACCTGAACTAGCCTGAGGGTAGCAGGGCTATCGCTACCCTCCACCACACCACAGGCTGCCGTACTGGCTTACCTGCCAAGGCCACTGGAGTTACACCAAGTAACAAGTGGACCTCATGCTGTGAATCCTTGCTGTATTCACACAGGGAGTACGAATTAGTGGTATCAGTCCATATCTTAAGATGTTCTTCCGAGAGATGAGTCACACTTGTAAAACCAAGGAACTCTTACAGGAGCAACAGACCAGAATATTAGAATGCCATGGGAAAGCGACAAACTCGATTTTATTTGGCAAAATACGAATTTAATGTATATGGGTTTCATATGATAAAGAGTAGCTCTGGTACGGTCAGCTAACTGAAAACAATTACTTTGTTTTCTTGTTACCTTACTCCTAGAGAATTAGTTCTGATGATTAACTCTGGCAAGAGAGAATGGCAATTATGTTCTTAGCATTTCTAATGACCGCTTGTTAAACGTTGCTTTCAACTGCAGAGCTGAAAGCAAGCCCTATTACTAGCTTCTGGCCCTCTGTCACAACCTTAATTTTGCTGATACAAATGTCTGTAGGGCTACATGGTGAACTAAGGCAGGAAAAGATAAACTGCAAAGCACTTACCTTTTCAGGTTGTTTTTTTCTTTTTAATTACCTGGCTCTACAAACAGTTTGCATGCAAGTAATACTTTTTTTAGCCTCTTCAAAGCAAAGCACACACCAGTAAGCTAAACCTAATATAACTGTATAGTTTTAGAAGGGCTTAGTTGTAGAAACCTAGAGAACATCAGATCATTTCATTACAACATTCACTAATTTTCTTATTAGAGTAACAGGTATAATAACAAATACAGATTTGCCATTTATCTGTATGTCATCTTAGTACAAAGCTGCTTTCTTTTTGAATTTGGTACTTCTCATAAATCGCAGAATCTATATCCTGACTTATTTTCTGAGAAAACTGCTCTCTTTCCCTGCCTGCTTTCCCACCCCCCGCCTTTTCCCTGTCTTTATTCTGAGGCCTTTCCATCTGCAAGAAAACGTTTTAAAGTATCATTCAAAACTGAATGTTGTTGGCACGAGTAAGACGCAGTTACTAAGTACACTGTTGGTGTACTGCTGCTTTGTAGCATCGCAAGGGAAGTAGAAGATCTGACCTCTGACTGTTCACCGTCGCTCTTCAGCACAACCCGTTTTACAACTTTGGAATAGCCATCGCCTTCTTCGACAGTGACAGGGTTTTGTGGCGTTCCTTGCATTAGGACTTCCTCTTTTTCTGTGCCGTCTGGAGAAACGTATCGCCGGATGATCTTTCTAGTGACCTGAAGGAATGAAATAGATCTTTGTCCCAAAAGAATTAAAAATAACATATTCCTTCTTATTCTCTATGTAGTATTTTCTACTCAAGGGCATCTTTTCCTACACAGAAAAACCTACAGAGATGGTTCAGTGTTTTAGCCTCTAACACATATACTCACAAGTACCTGTAGTAAAGCTGCAAGTTGATGTATTCACCCTACTTAGGTTACCACACAGCAAAGCTTCCATAAACTTACTTCACAAGTGGGTTCAATATGGAATGGCTCTCTCAAGCAGTAGTTATTATTAGGAAAAGAGGTATAGTGTTTTAGAGAGAAAATGTACTTTACAACCGCACAACTGCTAGAAAACGTTTTCAGACTGGCATTTTCAAAAAGGCTTCTGAAAGTAAGAGGTGAGCAGCTTGGCTATCAAATGCTTAGAACTAGATTCACATCACATTGTAACGCCGATGGTACTAACCACTGCTGAACTAGTGAGCTGGAATTAACCTACTTAGGAGACTAATCTGGTGCTTAAGCTTTCTAGGCGTTGGCAAGGCAAACAAAGAGGAGCAGAAGAGAATTACAGGGTTCAAGAGAAGATAAATTTCTCAGGAGGATGGGTATGCATCCCTCTGGGGATGACCTGGAGCTCTACATTTTTGTATGGCTTCCCAGCCCCTTTTGACAAGGTAACATCACGCAGTTACCTCCCGCTTTGTCCAAAAGCTTATTTGCTGTGATGCTCACTCAGACTGGGTCACCTCTATTTAAGAGTCACAGAGGTGGGGGTGCTGCCCTCCCAGGCACGGACCTACCCCCAGAAGAATACGGTCATGCTCATGTGCCCAAGAATATTTGGTGGGGTTGTTTATTTTAATATGAATTCAAACAGCTTGCAGAGACATGCTATCCAGGTGAGCATCTATGATGTTTTCTTGGGAGACAGAAGATGGAGTTTGCCACCAGCAGAATTCAGCCAAGTCCTAGACCATTTCTCTAAGCAGTAAGTTGTCAGATAAAGCAAGGAGCACAGAAGTTCCTCTTCCACATCCATGCTGTGCAGAATTCACTTTTATAAGCATGGTCTGAAAATGCTTATTTTATGAGGCTGTCACACAAATAAGTACTTTCTCTATTCTTTGTGCCATAAAAACTGGACTGTATACACGGATACAGAAATTTAGGAACCTGGTCAGGTACAGCTAAGTGGAGATTTTGAAGATCTAAAGTCCGGATTTAGATGACTCTTGCAGACCCAGCCCTCCATTAGTTTCATTAATACAAGCAAACGTGATCTTAGATAAAATTGTGGGGGTGTGGGGTTTGTTTTGTTTTGTTTTTAAAACTTTTTCTCAGAAATGTGGATCTATGCAGAATTTTCATTGGCTTTAAGTGGGAAAAATAACAAAATATGTTGTGTTAAGTTGTAAACTGTAACAGGGAACAATCTTGCGAATCAAAATAATTCTTCAAGCTTTGGAATCTCTCATGAACAGAAATTCTGGGTCCTTCCCAGCTCCACTTTTAAAAATCATGCTCCTTCACAAAAGAAAATTTGGCATGTATGTGGATGTATTTATCCTCCCTTTTACAGGACAGTAAGAAGGTACCAAGGGGCATAACTGACAATACCTTCTTCACCACTGTGTGGCCATGTTCATCTGTATATTGCTCTTCTGTGACTGTTTCTGGTGGCATTTCAGGCATACTATCAGCCTGTATGACAAAGAACAAAGTTTTATGAAGCAAGGCCTTTGGGTAGGTAACTTTAAATACGCAATTTTGAAATGGGTTAATTGGTTATAAAGAATGAAAAAAAAATTGAGAAATGTTAGAAAAAAAATTGTTCGCAAATAAATACTTAGAAAGGCATGCAAAGAAAAGTTATGCCACAATGGACAGGCAAATAGACGTTAGTTGACTGTGTTGCGTATGGGACTGAGAAGTCTTTGTCCTCCTCCTACTGAGGCATCTAACAGAATTTAGAGTTGGGTTAGCAGTATTACTATAATCCTCCCTTCAAGAAAAGGTACTGGAATGGCTTATCCAATCTCTGTGCATTATTCAGGAGCATTCCAGCTTCAGGTGCAATCCCATCCAAGTGGTTGTCTCAGCAGCATGCCTAAAGGTGTTACCAGGGCCCAGTCACCACAGGCTCGTGCAATCATTCAACACTCAGTACCTGAATAATCACCCGGCGACGAACGACCCTGGTAGTGACCATCTCGTCCTCGTCCGAGCTGGTCTCCAGCTCACCTAACTCCTCTGCTAACTCCTAGTGAAAGCATGAAAGCAGTGCTCTGTTGTATGTGGTAGTAGCATTACTTACAGGTTCTGTCTTGGTTTTATCTAAAACCATCTTCACTTCTGAAAAGTTTTGCTTTCAGGATTTTGGCCTCTTACCTGACTTTAATCTGTGAAACACTGATGAGGGGTGGGAGGCTTTGGCCACGTGACTATACATTAGCCTGTTCATTAGCATATTGAAAAAAAAAGGGAACAAGCCTGACATTTGTGGCATGACGTCATTGCAGGTAGGCTAGAAGGTATTACTAACACCAGCTCTGGAATTCATACATCTTGCATATGGTTTCTATATTGATTACACAGAAAATTATATGAAAGCCTTCTAATCCTCCGTACTGGGAAGTACATAGCGCAGCATATAGACAGTAGGACTAAACAGTTTTAACTAGAGGACAATGTATTGATAGCCTTGGCGCTGGAAAGATCAAGAAAAATTAGTAACAAGTGTTGAAGTTGTTCTCTCTCCTGCATAAGGAAGAATTAAAAATTTCAATGAAGAGATCAGAAGGCAAAGAGAAGCTGAAAAGAACTACTTGGGAAATATCAACAGTATAAAAGCATAAAGGGGAAAATAAATAAGGGGGTGTGTGTGTGTTTCTTTTTGGTGGTGCTGGTTGTTGTTGTTTTACTTCAATAAAAGAACTGGAGGGAAAAAGAAGTACATTATCTTTGAGAGCAGCCTTTCCTACAGCAGCCATTGTATGGAGTCCTACTGTAGCTAATCTTTCAACATCTGAGTTATCCTACACGTTTTATATTCAACCTTTTCTGAGATCCCAGACGCAAAGCTCTGAAACTCTTCATTCTAGAGGTGGTACATTTGGCACCGTCAGCAGCAAAGAAAGAAGAGCCTGTTTCTAGGTGAATGTCAAAACAGGAAACAATTTCTGCTCAAGTAGACTGTGCTTTCGCTGCTCTGACTTAACTGATAAAACTAATTTCCTGCCCAATTACGCCTTCTTTTCTTTCACTTAGAACAGGCAAAGCTGTTTGTTCTTAAACCTTTATCTGCCAAGTAATTTAAATTCCCCACTAACAGCCATATAGTTGCTTGCTTTCTTTGCCTCTTGACGTCTTCCCCTCTCCAAACATTGCAATAAGGTTCCTTTGTCTTACACAACCAATGACCTACCTCACATAATTTCTGTTCTTCTTTTCCATCTCCTGCCTCCATTTCTCTTTACTGCCTGCATGCTACATAAACACCCTTCTCAAATTCTTTTCTTCCAGTACATCTTTAGCATTTTGCAACATACATCCTGCTGCTTCTTTTCCATCTCACTAACTTTACAATATTTTTCATGTCATCCTTCATGCTGCTCTGTGCTAGTCTTGCCTTTCTTCATAAGCTTGTAATGTTATTACTTTGTCTTTCATTACATCTGTTTTTCAGCTTTCACTTGTACATGGTTTGTTTCTGCACCTGTTCTTTACACTAATTCATAACTGTCACAGACCAAAGGACAAATAAGGGTAGCAGAACCAGAATTACAGTCTAGACTTTAGGATCTGGGTTTTGCTTCAGCTTTGAAAACGTCTACACAAATGACTATAGCCAGCCACAGAGGAAAGGAGAAAAGACTCACTGCAGATGGGGATTCATTAGGCTGATTAAAAATATTCTCATCTTAAGGAAGGAGCGAGACAAAACTTGTTCTTTTGTGTCAATGACTTTGAGGGAAAGCTGTTATTTACCTTTTCTAAAGATTCCTCTTCATAGCCTCTTCCAAACTTTTCTGTCTGCTCATCAGTTGACTCCACTATCACTAGACTAGTTCTCCTTGGAGAGAGGTCATCCTGGTGGAGCTGGAGGTCCTCGGGCTCTTGGATGATGGGAGAGTCACCTCTCTGAGCAGCTGATGGGGGCTGTGGGGATGGTTTTTCTCTCTCTTCCTTTGCCGCACTGCTGTGTGCAGATTTTTCGCTTGCTGCTTCTCCAGCTACTGGTGCTGTAGACTGGTCTGTTCCTGGACTTGTGACACTGTGAATTACAGGTTCAAGGGAAGTTACTACCATGCAGTGCTTTCCAATTTCCATAAATGGAACATTATGCACTCATAAGTATTATGTCATCTGTCATCTAGCAAAGTCTAGAAATAACTGATACTCCTTGACAATAACTATGGAGCAATCTGACTAGGCATCCCTCTCGTCTTCCTGACCCACACAAGTCTCCAAAATGGATGTCCAAATGTTGCACCCAGTTCTGCAAAACTTGGTGTTTGTAAAGGCTTTATGAGAGCTTTGCTGTCACTTGTGCCCTCACAAATCTACATATTACCTATTATTTTTTTGGGGAAAGAGACTGGATCACTACAGATGGATGGGAAGCAACTACTACATTAATTATAAGCTATACAACTCTAGGTGAGGAGAGACGAACTTCTATGTAGAATTCTGGAGCCTTATCAAACAGAAATTTAGTAGAGAAATTTAGTAGAGAATCTTATTTTGTTTGTAATGTTATTTTCACTGTTGAACATTGCTATGATTTAATTGCAAGTTATTTAAACGTATTATTACATGCATTCCTATGTAACATATATAAAGGTAAAACATATATTAAAGCATATGTACATGCAATATTTTTCTGTTGCTTATGGGTGAATAATAGTGACTTCAGATATTAAGCTAACTCTCATCTAACTGAGTTTTATCAAGTAGCCTTATAACTCTGATACTAGCTTGAAAAGGTCACTTCTGATTTGTGAAAACATTACCCGCTTCGCCACCTAGAATCTTCTTTTGAGGTTGACTTTTCTCTTTTCATGTATATTGGTAAAAAGAAAAAAAGACAACTATATCAAAGCTGGTAGCATTACAGCCTGAAAAATAATGAGCCTGCAAAAATTAAATTTTCCACTTCTAAAATTTCTGAGATGCTTTGGAGCTAGCATCTACATGCTTCCTTTTTTCCCCCCTCTCATCCTAAAAATTAACTGAGGAAACAGTTACATTTTAATAATAGGAGTCCAGATTCCCTTCTCTATAACCAGTCCCATGAGTAGGTAACAGTAATAATAACAGTAATAGAATAACTTGAATATATATGTTTTTTTCCGATACAAGTTGAGTTTTGACAATTTGTTGTCCTCCCCCAGCTACTGCCCTTGAAACAACTCTGCTCTAAAGTAAGAAGAAAATATTTAATTGTAGTATAAGTTAAACAGTATTGATCCAGCCTTTTTTTCCCATTCACCAGACTATACATATTATTGTCTAATTCCTTTTAGTATGTGTTCCTTATGAGCTATTTAAATCTAGCCCAATTTTCCTCCTAGTTCAAACTAGACATGAAGTGTAGTGATATTCCCCTGTCATCACTGCTCTCATTTAGTATTGGCAATATTGTCTCACATGTATTCTCTTTTCCTCAAAAACATTCATTTCCTCATGCAAATCACTAGGAAGTATAGGTATTTTTGCCTATCAGTGCAACATAAGTCCTCTACCTTAGATGCTGTTTTCTGTCTCCCGCACTCTCTCCTAGGCATAAAGCATATCTTGAGCAAAAGGATCCCCAAAATACCATTTGCTGGACTCAACTGCACTTTGACTGTTTGGAGCTGCATCTCCACATCAAAGCTAATCACTCCCAGGAAAATCACACTTCTTTGGAAGGGGATCCTTGATATTTTGCTAGCCTATGAATACCTGACTCAACCCTGCACAGAGTTCTCAGCGTGGGCACATGATTAGGGATGGTGGGAAGAACGAAACATGATCCTTTTCAAGTTCCTTTCCAAATGAAACCAACCCCACTGACAGCCCCAAATCAGAATTCAAGGCTTTGCTGTGCAGGTCTTGTAAACCTATACTCTATCATGTGTTGTTCCCTTAACTACTTTTGTCTTGTCTGTATAAAACCCTGTTTCTGTTCCTTTGGCCATCTGAAATTTACTTTTAAAAATCTAGTTCCTAATGCACGGTTATGAGTTTTGTAAGTAATGATTAAGTTGGAAAATTTTGCCTGAATTGAAAAAGCCATCCTGAAGTTGAAGAAAGGCCCCTCTAGTGTTAATTCCATTAAGTTTAACATTACTTGCCATCTAACATATGAAATATATACACAGTTCGCAAAAAAACCCCACCTCTACATTATCCTTCCTTTCTTTTATATGTACTACACTAGATCGTTGCTTTGTGTTCACAGTGACAAAATGACTTTCTCTCCTAATCCTTACGGCTTCCTCCATATGGATTAGAAAGTCAAACCTGCAGTAGGAACTAATGAACAAGTGCACACAATTGGAGGAAAATTCTAGTGAGTTCATACGTTTCAAAGAAAACTGTAAAATCCTCCTCTTATACAGAGGAGAGAGAATCTGTTCCACATAGGTTTCATTCTGGTCTTTTGACACTTACAAATATTCACGTTGTGGAGCAGATGTTTTTTCTGGCACAGCTTGGGGTTTCCCTGAGAATTCAGCTTCTACTTGTTCCTTTTGTGGTTGTCTCAGGAGCTCAGCCATTGATACTTCTGCCTCACTCCTGGGAGTACTGTCCTGAAAAGGAGAATAACTGACAGACACGTCTTCCTCAGAGACAATAGGAGGGTGTTCAGTTGGCTCACTGTCTTTAGATAGTAGTCTATGTTGTTCTTCTTGCTTATGTCTTGAACTGTACACTTCTTCTTGCAGTGCAGAAAACCCTTTAAAAAACAGATGAGAAATGTCATTACAAGTCTTACTAGAATGCAAGAAATGCTTTTCATTCTCCATGTGCATTTAAAATCCCTGGATGGAACACATTACCTCAAAATTTTAGACATCTTGAGTGGGAGAGGATATAACCTCTCTAAGTAGCTGAAGAAACACTGGATTACCAGTACTATTGCCAAATAATGAATCTTGACAGTAACAGGCAAAATAAAATTTACCTAGAGGAATTAACCTTGAAGCCCTCAAAGTATGAAAGAAGATTCACAACAGGTTTTTTCCAGCAGATTAGGATAGGTTTTAGTGACTTCCCCCCCTCTCCATTATTTATCTGCTTATGGAAAAAATAACTACACAAGTATGGACAAAGAAATTCAGAGAGGACTAGGTGCAAGAACTAGCTAATTTATGTGCTTCAAAGCATATAAACACATCCACCCACCCCCAAGCCCTAATCTCAAAGCAAGGGCTCTCATTCTGCAAAAAACGTGAAATAATATATGTGTTTCTGTTCCACAGGCTACAAGTAACAAGCTTGGGCTTTTGTTTTTCCTTACCAGCCACATTCACTAGGAACCTATTGAACTGTGAAGGATAGCTTGGGGGAAAACATAACTGCTTTTATTAAATTTGAGCTGGACATAGAGGTTAACTTTCTAAAACTAATCGGTTGTGATACTAGAATGCTAATTAAAGCAAACAACCTTCTATTCCTACATTCTCTTAAAGATGGGATGTTTGCAGCTGTCTAGTACTTTACCGAGCTACTAGTTCAATACTAAGTTAAGGACGTAAAAGTATCACTTCCAGAAAAGAGAATTTTATTTCACATTATTTGGAGGTGTTTCTTTAGTTTACAAGTATTCATCTAATCTACTGAACTTCTAAACTTAGGAAATCCAACAGAATCATAGCAGAATTACAATATCCTGGATCCTTGAATCCAAAGGCTTTTCCAAAGCATGGAGTAGTTTGCCTTTCACAAATCTTGATCAAATCCTCATGCAACCTTCTCAACTTTTATGAAAGTACTTGTATAAGCAAAAAAACCCAACAAACCGGGCATGAGTATTTGCAGTAGTTTCTGACAACATTCCTTTATTTGCTATATAAGAATCAGCTAATGCAGAGATCTTATACCTGTGTGAGGTCATGCTTGCATTCATCCATATTATCTGTGCTTTCAAAACGAGGTTCTAGGGTTCAGTCATACGAGTTAACAGATTATCCTGGTCAAACATTTCAGAACAGAAGCTAGTGCTTAGACTAGATAACCTGGGCAGTGTGGATCAGGAGACGTTTACCTTCACTATGGTCCAATCCTATTGTTTGTTCAATTTCTGCGTACGTGCGAGTGCCGTGGACCTGCATGGAATCTATGCCGCTGGTCTCCATTAGGTGAACAATATCCATTCGGTTGATTTTTGTGAGACATTGGGTAAGATTTGTATCTGTGGCATTAGAACGACACCATGTAGCTGAGTTAAGAATTGCACGTGCTCTCTCCCTTCTGTTTTCCATATGAAAGGCATATCTAGGATACTGAGCAATGTAATATCATATATACCATACCCATGCATTTAGAACCATTGCTGTGTAAAATCCAAAATTAACTGAAGGGCTGCCTATAAAAATTACCACTCATTTTGTTTTTTCCTTTAACAAATTTAGTTTCCCGAAACATTTTTCATCTTAGGAAAAAGAGGCCACAGTGTTTTTCCACTCTTTCTTTGCTGGAAGATGTTCTGCCTTGCCCTCAAATGAACAAGCTTAAACTATTTTCTCTGAGAATCCTGATATGCTGTGTTATACAGACAAGCTTAAAAAAAAATTAAGTACAATCTATGGTCATTCTTTCTATAGCCTAAATTTTACCAACATTTTCTTTTTGTGATTATATCACACATCTGTCACCTCAACTAGCAAATCGGACACAGTTATATGTACTATAACTGGAAACGAACCTGTTGCGTGTTTCCCATCCCTTTCAAGCCAGTATTTGAGGAGCGCATGGCTCTGGTCTTGAAGTGAATTAGGATTTTCAATTCGGATCTGGTGAATTTGCTCTTCTGTGAAATCCAGTTCTCTTGCTAGCTCTGAAAAAGAAATCCATCTCTGTAAAGATGTCTTTTTCTTTTTCCCCACCTTACATCTATTTTATGGCTGTCAGCGGCAAAGTGGATTACAAACTTTTCTGAAACCAAATTCTCATTGCTTCTGTGTACCTTGTGTTATATTCAGAGACATTGCTAAGCAGTAAGTTCATGACAAAGACAGATATGCATTACGCCTAGAAGTGATGGGTCTGTGGGAGCTTTTATTTTTTGTGTCTAGCATTCCTAGTTCTCAGAGACACAACACTACTGACAAAATTTAGCAGTGACAAGCTATCAAATAGAGTGCAGTTGCAGAAATAGCACATGAGCAGATAAAAATATTTCTAGCTACAGAGCACCATGCTCAGCAGATTCCATCCTCTGAAATGTTGAGTGTTTCAGAAACTTTGATCAAAATCTAATAAAATAATTCATTTTAAGTAATGGCATTTTGTAGGGCTAGATTAAAGCATAGTACTACTACTCCCCTGGACTTGTTTCATTTAAAGAAATGTAAATGTCTATGAATTACAGTTGAAAACCAAAACCTGAAAATATGAAACTAAGAATAACTGATGTCTTTCTGATGTACATAGGCTCAGACTGCAGTCCAGAAAAGAGAAATGGTTTAATAGTCTGTAACATGTTTATTGTATCCAGAACCAGGAGCAGCTTTCTGCCATCACCAAACTAAGATGCAACTGTTGAAGCAGGTCATCAAACGAGTTAAAGCCATGGAGAATTTGTGAGATTCCTACTGTCATTCCTGGTCTCCAAATTTCTGCTTCTTTCACAAAGAAGGATTCATATTCTATTGCACTGCCATTATCGCTATAGTGGCACGGACTTGATTTTGGAGGGTGTCATGTTTTAACAGGGTGAAGGGAACCCCAACCCCAAACCCCAGATAACCTTATTTCCAGGCTGGCTTGTAAACTGGTGCAACTGTAAAGTTCAACAAATATACAGTAACTACACATTGGATTCAAATTCTAGGTAGTTCAAACAAAAAATAACCACTATTTTATTTCCCAAAGTGACATTGGATATAGTAATCTTTACTATAATCAATCTTTACCACAATGTAAGACAGGAATATTTATGCAGGTGTATTACCCTGCATAAAATGCTATAAAATATTAATGTCTAATTTGATGAGCATCCATTTTTTCTAGTTTTGTTTTCCGAACTGTCTATTCATTTATATAAAATTTTCAGCAGATTCCTAATCTGTTACATTGCACAGGCCCGAGCCCTATTGATTTCAAGATAATCCATGTTGGGATGAGTGACATATACTCCCAGTCTTCTCTATGGATTGACATAGAGGACAGGAAAGAAAGAGGTAACATAAGCAAAAGTATCAGCGATGTTTTGCATATACTCTGAAGATGCTTATAAAAACAGTAGAGAGCACAATCTTCATTATCAAGGAGCTAACATTTTTTCTCTGGTATACAACTGTCCTAGAGCCTTGCTTATTTTCAGGAGCGCGGTACTGCTGCAGGCATAGATACAGAAAAGTGTAGACCTGATTTAATTTTTTTGCAGCAATTTTTTGTTGGATTGCAGAGTTTGACACAGCATTGAGATTTCTGCATGGCTCTTTTTCTTTGTAAATGCTTTCGAGCTGATTTTCAGTGACAGACATCTGCATTTCATTCTGTGTTACTTTCACTTGTCCCCAGATCTATTAATTCCACAATATTAAACAGTTGTTACAAATAGGTCCCTTTTCATCAGCACAGTTCTGTAGAAAAGAAGTTGATGTCATTTATCCCTATAGTGGCCTTCCAGCTCAGGAGTTCCAGAACACAGATGATGTTTGTTCATATAGTCATTTATCTTCTAGCCAGAGCTGTCGCATTTTGCAAGAAAGAGTAGAGTAACGTATGCCAGTTCTCTGTCACTCTCCCATCCTAGCAGTTTTCCCTCTGGAGATGCCACAGCAAGTGCAGCGGCCTCACCTCTGCACCTGAGTTCTTACCTAATAGGCTATAGGAATCTTAGTAGCCAGAAGACAGTAAGCTGCTGAAATATTTCTATAAAACATCTTTAGCTAATCAGGAAATGACCTGAAAGAAACATGAACAAAGCGAGGAATGCTCCCCTCCTTTCTCTCTGGAGTACACGACATGCATTTTACCTGTCCAGCTGAATCCAAGATGATCAGCAATGTGGGCCAGTCTTTCCTCTGTCCTTTCCTGGTCATCCTGTTGATCTAAAGGTCAAAGAGAGCCACAAGTTGCCTTTTACAAGTTAAAAACCATTTTCATAGGTGATGCAGCCCAAGAAGGGAAAGCGCTTTTGTTTCTAACTGCTGTAATCTAAATGTGGACAGTCTGGTACAACTGTGTAACTAAAGTGAGGACTGTAAATCCCCAGGTTAAAAAAAAAGAAAAAAAAAAAGCTTGATTTTTCAAAAAGCACAGGACTAGCTACATTTTCCATTTGAAAATCAAGCATTTTATTCTAAAACTTAAATCTAACCTTAAATTGAAGACTTCAACTAAGTCAAGAGCCATAATTTTCCACGCTTCCTTAGTAAATGCCAAGGTTGAAAAATTCATCTGGACTGGTGCTTCTAATTATGTTCTTTCTGTTTTGTTCAAACAGTTCGCATGGCACTTCATATTATGGTTTGTATTTGAGATATTGTTAATTTAAGTGTCTTTGACTCTTTCAACTAGGGAGTGATACAAAATACTTACGATGAAGGCAAGGAAAAATCAGACGTTCATTCGCCAGTCTTCATTTATTTCGGTAACAGTGAGACTGACTGTTCCTCCCATCCCCAAAGCTAATTTGAGGATGGCAGAACTTGAATTTTGATTTTCCCTCAGTGCACACGTGGATTGCGATATCTCAGGTTCAGAAAATTGCTTAGGGTTAATGACATAGGCATGTTTCATTTTAGCTACTGGATTTCCATCATGGCTACTCAGTAGTAGTACACAAGTAGGTGAGAGGAAAACCAAACACCAGAAAACTTGTACTGAAGTTACTGGTGAGACAGAATTTTCTGGAGACACAGATTGTCATAAAAAGGAACGTGAAAAACTTAATTGTTTAAAACTTCTGCAGATTTCTTTGTGTAACAACTCAGAAGACAATGAATTTGCCTGTCTCAGTTTTAATCAATGCCCACATATTTCATTATTAGTAAAAATTAATAGTTAACAATAGGGCCAGGGAAAGCCAAAAGCCAAAATGTGCATGACCTGAGCAATCAGTTTAATGGTAAAACAATATATATTTTTAGAAGTGTTTTTGTTTATTAAGGTAACACTTCCCATAAGCATTCATGGTTTGCAATCTTGAGATTGTTTCACAGACAAGAAAAATACAGACACAACACAAAAAAACCAAACACAGCTCACAGGGGAAAAAAAATACACAACTAACCACCAAAAGCTTAAAAGAAAATGCCACACACGTTACACGTGTATACAGACATACACACACGCACACACACGCCCCAAAGAAAACAAAAAACCAAAAAGTTTAATTCATGACATGCGTCGCACAGGGAATCCCAGTCGTTGGCAAATACCTTCAGCATGGTCATGGACATTTTCATCAGGGATACGTTCAATCTGAGTCTCTACAGACTCATCCCAAATGGGTCTGGTGTCAAAGATGTCTTCAGGAACTGACTGCTGAGTCTCAATGGATGGCACATTTTCAATAACTGAAACTTCTAGGGCGCTACTGCTTTCATCATCTGAAACTAATTCTTGTTCTCTCTCTGACTGCGTGAGTCTTTCCACTAATTTAGAAGCTTCGTCACTAATTTCTTCAAAGAATTCTATGGAGTTTTTGTAAAGGTCAAAAAAATGTTCCTTACTTTCTTTTGTGGGACTAAAAGCACTGCGGGAGGCTGTAGTGCTTCTGCTTTTAACTGGCAACCGTGATGAAAATACCTTGGGTCTTCCTGTTGTTGCCTCATCTGAGTCTAGCTCAAGCTTCATCTCTCTCTCCCTCTCCCTGGTCTCTGCTTCTGCCTCAGCATAACTCCTAGCTTTTATTGAACGTTTAGTCTTTGGGTCCATGGGAATACTTGCATCAGATTCAGATTTACTTCGGTTATCTTGTTTCATAGGTAGTTTGCTTGTCATGTCAAGAGCTTTGGGTGACTCTAGCTTGCGGACAGATGTGTCTGCATATGTGTATTGTTGTTCGGCTTTTTGGAAAGCTGCTTTGACAGGAATTTTAGACTTTGGTTTTGCTTGGTCATCTTTTCCTTCACACTGCAAGCTGTCTAGGAAGCCGTCTGTGGGAAGGCTCTCATCTTCCGATTGTTGCAAGCATTGCGATGCAGCAGCTGCTGTTCTTACAGGAATTTTGGATTTGCTTTCACAGGAAGGCACTGTCTCCATTAGAGCAGTAGGGATTTCAATCACGGATCTCTGTTCCTCTGGTGAAGAGTCTGGGGACTCTTCACCCTGTTCAGAACAAACTAATCTAGTGACTTTGGAAAAATCTAATTCATCTTCTACTACAGACTGCTCAGGAGAGATAGGGCAAGGCACCTGACTGCTATCAACCATGTCAGTCTCCATTCTGGAGAGGGGCTCAGCTTCAGAGGCAGCAGTTTCTTTCTTTGGTGATTTTGAGGAAGCTGAAATACCCATTTTAATCGGAATTCTGGATTTAAGATCTGCTTTTGTGGTGCCTACGCTGACACCTTCACCCGTCATTTCCTCTGATATATCACTAGACTCAGATGCTGGGGGTGAACATTTCAATGTATCTTTTTCGTGTATATCTGAGTCCTCTGATTCTGAAGGCAAAAATGGATCTGGTGAGCTCTTCAGCTTAGAAGATTCCACCTCTGCTGCTTCTTTCACTTCTTCAGATAAAGAAACTTCTTCCTGAGGCTGCTGCCCCATCTGGAAGAAGTGAACGCTTTCATCTGGATAGTTCCTTTTGGTCATGTCAATGGCTCCACTCCTAGTCATTTCAAACAACTTTCCTTCCTGAAAAAGAAAAGGATTTTGTTCGCTAAGTGGCGTCCCTTCTTCGGTGGGTGTTCTGGCCGGTGTAGTATCAGGTGTTGTGCCTTGTGACCGCCTGTCTACCATCAACCCAAATATCTTTTGTTCCTCTTCCTTCACCCGAGCTTCAAAAGCTTCGTCATCTTCACGTATTTCACTCCACATGTCAGAATCCACATCAGTTTTAGTAATGACAACTTGACTGATCAATTTCTCTGTTTCATCTCTCACATCCCCAAGGGCAGATTCAGCTAAATTTGTGGAATCTGATGCTGAAGACCCTTGTGACATTTTCTGAAATTCATCCTCTGGTTTTGGCTCTATTTCCATATAAACTTCCTCTGAAGAGTGACATTCACTACCTGTGTCTCTGCTAAGTAAAGCTTCACCAGTCTGATCTTTTCCTTCTTCAATAGAATAGTTTTCCCTAGATAGCAGACTTCTACCAGATCCTACCTTACTTTCAGAGTCAGTAAAGAAATGTTCAGAAGACACGTTTTCATAAGGGCTTACTATATAAGGAGCACTACTTTCAGCAGCATCTACTACACAACTTTCAAGTTCCACTGTTCCAGTGGTAAGGGGTGAATACTCTGGTAAGGGTTCCTCAGCATGGATATCTCTTTGGGACGTTTCAAAATCTGTATCTGCTTTTCCCAAATCACTTCCCAAAGCAGAATGGTCTGTGGTATCATCTTCAGCCAGTTTGCCATCTTGTGGTACAGAGCACCCAGTGGTACTGTGTCCACAAGAACTATCACCTGCTTTCTCAGACACAGCCCCTGTAGAAATGAGATCTGCGTGTGCTAACAATGCAGTGGGTTCGACATCTTTTTCAGTAGTATCATATTGCTGTAGTGTTAGCGAAGACTCAACATGAATTTCTTTTTGAGAACTGTCACCAACGGAATGAGACAGAGTACCCCCAGACTGTGTGACTGGGGCACTGGGACTAACTGTCTCACTGTCATCTGGACTGCCACATTTTGATTCATCCATTTCTGCTGATGCACAACCATCAGAATGACAAGTGCCTGATTCTCTTGTGGAAGCCTTACAGCTGCCCCCAAGGACAAGTGGTTCCTCTTTGTCATCATCTGTCAGCTTATCCTGTTCTGCTTTAACTGCACCTATCCTGATAGAGCACTGTTTTGCATCAATGGGTTGAAAACCTGCTTCGTCGGGGCTAGAACTGGAGTCAATACTGGATGGTAACGGTGAGGGTGGCTGCACTCGGATCACAGGCTCCATTAAGAGGCCTGAGCCGGCTTCTTTTTTTAGCTGAGTCAATTCCGGCTCGCTTTCTGAAGAGGAAGAACTTTTTCTAGATTCAGCTGCAGACATCACCACTGTAGGTATATCTTTTTCTTCCGCAGCTGTTGACTCTGCTTCTTCAGCTTCACCGGCAGCTTCTGAATCAGCAACTAGAGAAGATTCATCTTGCCTGCAATCCTTTTTGTAATCTCTCTTCTGTTTTGCTTCTTGTTCTAATTCATCAAACATTTTGATTTTGGTCACCATTTTGAACATCTCCTCTTCAGGGGTGAATCTCTTCTTTGGTTCACTTTCTGAATCATCCTCTGGTTCTTCATTGACTTCAGGGATCATGGCTGACTTTGGTATGCTTGACAGTGCCTGTGAGTCTGCTGTTTTAGGTGTGATTTCATAGCTAATTTCTTCAGAACTAGGAGTTTCAGGTGAAAGAGGACTTTTCCCTGAACTCTCCATGAGGGATGTTTGCTCTAGACTGTCATCATCAGCACTTCCCTCAGGGTCACGGAGAATCCTGGAACGCACCGATGCCAGCTCTGGGCAGGTTTCTCCTTTGCTAAGAACAGACTGAAGAGGACCCTGCCCCAAAATACCAGCCTTCACTGTTTGTTCTACAGGGCTACTTTCAAGGGAATCACGGCAAGGAGACTCTTTCATAGGACTGGGCTCCAAAGAATCAGGCGTTTTGTGTGATGAGTTATCTTCTAGCACTGGGCTTGCTTCCAGTGAGTCTTTATGACTTATAGCCAAAGAGTCATCTGCAACTGGGCTAAAGCTTTCACTATCATGGCTAGCAAGTGAAAGTTCCAATTTCTGGGGACTTCTAACCACAACACGGCGTTCACAGGTTATATCTTTTTCTTTCTCTAAAGCAGTGTCATGTGTTTCAGAAGACTTAGTTAAATGTGCAGTGGTTCTGGATTCTTTATCCCTGCTAATATCTTCCATAATGGAAGCTGAGCTACTTTCTTTAAGTTTATCAGCCTCTTCTTCAGAGGCTGTAGGTACAAGCTCTTCTGATACATGGTCAGAATGAGACTTACTAGTCTCAGTAACAGCATCTAGCTGTCTTTCAGTAATACCTTTTTCATCTTCCTTTGGAGAGAGTTCCTTCGGAGAACATGTTTCTGCTGTTGTGTGTGCTCTAGCTGCTCCTTTAGCTTCTTCAATTTGCCCATCAGTTTTCTTTGGTGAGAATGAAAGGCTTTCAGGGCTTGTTTCGGGAGTCTCTGCCAGACCCTCATGCTTATAACTTTCCTCAGAGCTGATCTGAGGGGTTCCGTCAAGTAGGCTACCTGGAGAATCAGCCACACCTTCGTGTTTAAGGCTCTCTGAGCTCCCATCAAAAGCAGCACTTTGCAGAGAAAGAGCGGGAAGGAACCCATCTTTCACATACTCTGTGGGAAAAGCAACACTGAAAGGACTAGTCAGTACTTGCTCCAAGTTAAGCTCTCCCTCCTCTGTCACTGAAAGGTGTCGGAACTGTTGATATTTGTCATTATCCTCCAGTTCTTCTTTAATGACATCAGAAAAGTCTGTTGAGGTTTTTCTGTCAGGGCTGATCTGGAAGTCAGTATCTCCTTGGTCATCAGAAGTCCTGCCCTTCACAACCGCTGTATCTTTGGCACTTTCATCATCAAATACTGGAGGGAGAGGTTCAGTTGGTTTTTTGCTGCTCTGCTCTTTTACCTGCTCTTTACTTACAGCTTTCTTGGTAATTTCGACAGTAGAAATGTGCATTTTTCCTTTTTTTGATTGCGGCTCTTTCTCTGCTTTTAATATCGTGCTTTGTTTGTCCTTTGGTTTGTCTGTCTTGTGGCTTGATACTCGCCTCGTTTCACTTTGTGAAGGAGTTGTTTTTCTCCGGGTTGTTTCCTTCTCAGGGAGCTGTTGCTTCTGTTTGACAGATTTGTGCTCAAACAGTCCAGATATATTCTTGGATGGGTCTTGACCTGACTGGAAGGCTTTCATCAGCTCACGAACTGACATGGTCTCTTCAAGTCTTTCTGTCTTAGAAGAAGGTGAAACAGGCGGTTGTGCTTTGTGTGCTACCGGTTTTTTGACTTGTGCTGGTCTTTTAGAAGCCTTTTCAGCAGTGCCTTCTCTTGTTTGAATTCTGACAGGTAGTTTTGACCGTATTTTTTGTTCATCTTCCACTCGTTTCTGAAGAGCTTTAACTTTATCTTTTATTGAACCAATAGGAGTTTCCTCTATAACAGGGGATACGGCTTTAGCCTCAGGAGCAGCTGTCAGTGTTAAGCCAGGTTCCTCACCTAGCGGCTCATCTGAAGTGAGCTTTGTTAGTCCTGGTTGTTCTTCACTGCTGTGCATCTTGCCTTCCTTTTGCTTTTGCTTGTCTCTTAATTTTGTCCTAACTGGCTTTTTAATTTCTAAGGCTGGCTTGTGTTGCTCCTGCGGACTTAGTGTTTCAGTTGTTGGAGATTCTTGTCCCTCTTTTTCAGAATCCCTGCTTATTACTACAGCTTCAAATCTCTCTTCTACCAAGTCTTCTTGTAAGGCCTGTGGCTGTACCTCATGAAGAGAAACATATGTTTTTAAATCCTCTGTAAGGTAATCTACCATTCCTGTCATGTCTGGCTTCTCCATTTCTGTCGTCCCTTCGCCTACCCTGACTTCTACGCAGGTAGGTTCAGTGACTTCTAAAGGAGCATTTCTTCTGGCCTCTTCAATTTCTTCATCAGTGACAATGACCCATTCTTCTTCTACAAGTTCTTGTTTGGAAAGGGACTTCTGCAAAACATGTTCTTCTCTGGTATAGGATCCACCTCTCAGAATTTCATTTACTTTTTCTAAGTCTTCTTTCACTCTTTCAACTATTTCAAAAGGCTCTCCTGGCTCTTCTTCAGTGGGTTTTCCAAGATCTTTCACTTTAATGGAGCCTGATTTATCAGAAGGGTCAGTTGTCAAGATGGCAGTCATTTTGATCAAATCTTGTTTCATCTCAGAAACTTCAGACAACAGGTCTGGACTGGCTAGTACAGGGACTTCATTAACCAGATGGCTTTTCAGGATAGATGTTTCTGTAGATTCTGTCTCGTCATCTTTGATGCGAACGAAAAACATTGAAAGTAAAATGGAAATCAAAAATAGAGATTGGAAAATGTAATCAGGACTGAAAATGACAGTCTTTGGTTGCAGTGGTAGGAAGGTCAACAAAATGGGCTGGGAATGGTGGATCCACAAGATCTGAGGGTACAAGAGCAAAGCAAAGCTAACGGGGGGGAGGGAAAAAAAAAACTGAAAAGGAAAATGGCAGGAAATAACTTGCTTAATTTTATCAATATAGCACAACCACACATACGTTACCAAAGCTGTAACAAACCAAATCAGGACACCACTAAAAAAAAACCAAAACAACAACAACAAAATTTAAAATTAAAAACAGAAGAAACACAGTGAAGTTACACAAAGATAGGCATCTCAAGATTGTTCAGATGTTACAGATCAATGTTCAAATAAAAATAAACAAGAAAAAAGGGGGAAAGCATTAGAACTGATTGAAAGTCGATTTCCTCTAAGAGAAAGCCAGTGTTAGCAAACTGTCAGAATAACATTGGGTTAACATTTTTTTTTCTTAATGACCAAAATAAAAAGTTAAAAGTAATTCTGCAGTAATCTAAAATATGACCAAATATGTAGAGATCTGAATCAGCTGCAAACCGGCATTTCATCTAAGGGGATTTCACACCTAAACAATTAAACAAACATTCTTTTGTTTTAAGAGGCATGGTCCTTTCCTTGGAACATCCTCATTGACAACTAATGAATTGACTGAGGAAAGAGAAGACAGAGAAGAAAAGGAGAGATAATAAGAAAAAAACTGTGAATCAACTTAGAAGTGATTTCAAAGTTTTCAAAAATGTCATGTATGGCAACCAAAAATCAGAGACAGTCACACTAGACACATACATCCAATTCATGTAAGGCAAGTTATTTCCATGCAAAGCAAAGGTGTTGCAAATGCTGCTGGGTATGTAGCTTCAGTTAAAAAACAATCGAAAAATTAATCATATAAATTAAAGAGACATGAAAATATTATAAAACATACTGTGGTGAAATATTTGTCTAATCTGTGCAATCAATATACAGTAAGCTGGATGTAGGTAATTCCCATTATGCCATAACTGCCTGCTGGGAATATTTAATTTCAGGAAGGACTGCTAGAAAACGTAGATTGAACAGAATGAAACATTGGAGGCCTGAAACAAGTTATGAACAGAATGCAATGCTCAGAAATTATAATTGTACATTTTTCTTTTAAAGGTAGTACATCACATAAAGCTTGACACATTTCTGCACCCCGGTCTAGAAGTCAAAGTAGTAAGGCAAATAAGGAGAACCTAAGCAATACATAATTATCTGTATTTTTTTGTTAAAAATATCTATTTTGCTACACTATTCTCTTGTGTGTAATGAATGCTAAATGTTTGCACTGTACACTAATTACAACCAGATTGCTGAGGGTGATTTTGGTGCTGAAAATGTGGTGCTTGGGTGCTGCTGTTTTTAGTGTGAACTGTCTAGTGCATACTGAAATGCGATCTAGTAATTTTGTAGATTTGTAATGTATCTTTTCATAAATGTCAAATGGATGACTATCTCACTGGCCAAAGAGTCAAGTTAATCAGCCTGAAGCAAAGAAGCTCCAGTGGGAAGAAAAACACAAGTACTATCCAAAGAGCGTGTGGCTGGTAGCAAGAATGCTTGCTGGGGTTCTCTGTGGCCTAGCTAGGTAGCAGAGTGAGGAAGCAGTGGTAGCATTACTACTAGAGGAAAATAAGAGAACTCCTGAACTGTCAGGAATGGTCAGTAGCTGTCAGTAAATGCAGCTGGTAGAGTGCAGGACAAGGAGCTTTTAGGACAGGCAGTGTAGTCGTTAATGTCCCAGATTAGTACTGTTCCCTGCCATGTTACAAGCTTCTGGATATGACGTCGTTGGCCTCCCTCACACCTGCGCCGAAGTGCTTCTACCTTTCCAGTGTTCGTATCACAAAGCCGTTCATGCTGCCAAGGAAGGTGAGCGTAGCACAACTGTCTTGGTGGCTGCTCTGTCTCTCAATGTAACTTTGAAAACTAAGTGCAAATAATTCTTTAGATTAAGTAGAACAGCTGAAACAGAAGACGCTGATAAAAATCTCTCCATTTATTACGGTGTTCTGGAGGTTCTGTTGTTTGATTTTATCACTTGCTGCTTTTCTCAGTGGGAAATTGTTTTAATTCAGTTCTAATCCTGGTTCTGGCTGGGACATTTAATGTCAATTCATGAAGGTGAATTTGGCAGTATTTTGACATGGGTAAGATTTTCTGAGTTGTCTCATAGATCCATTTCCCTTTATGTAAACAATTATTCCCAAACCAAGGACAGGCACATGTGAGTCCTTACTGTTCTTACTGAACAGTGCAACCACTGGGCTGAAAAATCAGTCACTTGTATATTACCTCATTGCAATCAAAAGTTATTTAAACTAAAGAGACCATTAGCAGAAGTATAAGGGAACTGGGTTAACTGCCTGAAAAGAAGTCGCTTGGTTGCAAGCATATTTTCCAGCAATTTGGATATCATGATGTGAGCCATCAACTCACTGGTCTTTAAGCAGGCACTTGTTTGTCTCTTTTGTGTTTGTTAATGTATTACTGTAGGGCAGTACTGCATTGTACAAATAATTATGTGGCAAGGGGAGCATTCAAGCCCGTTTTCACCTGTAGGTTTTACTGTTCTGTTGAATTCACCTCCCATTTCCCATGGCCAAGGTGAGTCACGGGGCAACTGAAATTCCACCCTGCTGGCTATACTATAGTGTGTCTTTTCCACCTTGATGAAATTGGTCGTCCTGGTGTAAATAATAATGAACTAGAGCAAAAATCTGATACTAATAATGTTGTTAATCATGGTGAATACGATTTCCCACCAAGTTATTAACTATTTTGTCACCCTGATGTCTTTTATTCTCTAGATGAAGCATTTCTGCTTTAGACAGCGGAGGTTACAGGGGAATGATCATCCATTTGACTTCAGGATCATGGTGCTGTCGTCTTGCCAATTAAAGCATGTACACAGAACATCAAGAATAAATGACCCTTAAAATGCAATGTAGAAAAAAGGCAAGACATTGCGCTTTAAACTGGAAAAAAGACAGAAGGCATTCTTTTCCTAAACAGATCTAAGAAATCACTGCATTTGAAAACAGTTCTTATTAGAGATGCTCTTCAGACTGAATATATATTTGTTTGATTTGCATCTTCATTAAAGGAGATCTTTGGCATTGTGTACCACTCACCCTCAGTTTCTAGTAATAATGGGATGATTCTGTATATACAAAGGGTATATATGCTGTACCAAGCTTAACAGTCATATCTCCAGCCATATTTCACCACAGTAAAGTTGGGGGGGCGGGAGGGAGAAGGGTTAAACAGCCTGATTACTTTGGACAGTATCACTTTTTTGCATGGTTGTATTTCATGAGTTTAATGAAATATATTACAGTATTCATTTTCATTAAAAGTGATACTGTCATTTATCTCAAATATGAGGCAACAATGTGTGTCAACAAATGGACAAAACAAAAAAGCGGAGGGATGAGCATTCATACAAGCAAAATAGCAATAGCGGGATCACTAGGGATGTCAAAGGAAAGTAAATGCTTAGATGAACTGTTTTAAACTGTATTACTTGTTAATTTATATGTTAAAATGTATTTAATTGGATAGCTGCTTTGGTATTAAATTGTTTTCTATTACATTTTTAAAGTATTGATGTTATTAGCAACAGCAGTTAAAGCTTAGCTCTCTTTCATGCTTATCTTTATTCTTAACCATCTTCCATACAAACTGCTTTATAACATTTTCAAAAAAAAAAAAAAAAAAGAAAATCTTACTTTTTTCTGAAGTCATATCAACCTGGAAGAGAAAAAAGGGAAATTAAAAAGTTTGAATATAATCAATATACATAAAGTCACTAGTGAAGTAGTACAGGTTGAGTCAAATCCACTACATGTATGGAGACACACAGATTCATTGATTAAATGGAACCAAGAATGTACTTAAAATAATAAAAGCATGGCTTAATTTATTTAGTGTTTCTAATAACAGAAAAATGGTTACTTTGCTATAGTTATGGTCAATAGTAGATGCAAAATGTTGCAATGTATTTTCTTTAAATGTGACTAGCAGTACAGAGGATCCGGACTTTTATTCAAAAGGTGTGTGTCTCTCTCTCTATATATACACATATATATATATATGTACAAAACCCAGGGTATGTTGTTGCATTGTTCTTAATTTATTTCTTCCTATCTAAAGCAAAAAAGTCCAGTATGGTCATCTGAAGGCGTATGTCCCATCTGGAAGGCAACTAGTATGCTTTACACGTAGTTTCATTGTACATATTCATTCCGAGATCACGGTTTGCATTTTTGCCTCTACTTTGTGATGATGAAAAGCAGGTGCAGAAATGACGGCAGACGTGCTACTGCCTAAGGCAAGAACTAGGACCCGATGCCACTAATAGCTATTGATACCTCTAAATGGAAGCAGTGACGGCCCTCAGAGGTCATCTTTTTGATTTTTCAGAGTGTATTTGGGTATAGATTGAAAAAGCCATACAATTTTACTGCTACTCAAAAGAAAACAGAGCCCTTGCCAAAAAAAAACATTTTAAAAGATACAATGTCAGACTATGAAAATTCAAGAAGCAAATTTTTGAAGTTGCCTTGTAGTTTGACTTTTTTTCAGTTCTGCTAGCACAATCATTTGTCCACACAAGCAAAAAAAGATTGTTGTTGTGTAAATTTGGATATGCAGAAGTATGCAAAGGCAGAAGTAGCACTAAACATTTCATTTCCTCTACAAATGTGTGGTGGTAGGATGACTGTGAGGAATGAAAATCAGCTATGCAGTACTGCTGATACAATATACTGTGTATGTTAAAGCCCCCAAGATAGTTTTTTAGTGAGTGCTGAAAAGGTTTTACTTGTTTAAAAGTATTCTTTATAAAGATAAATACAATATATTGTCTCAGTTGAGATGTTACTAATTCTTGCTTTTCCATAAACTGAAAATGAATACAAGTAAATCACTGGCAACACTTACATGTTCACATATGCCTTGCAATCCTTTAGGCTCACGTTATTAAACTTCACACTTAGCGTGTATTACACATCGATAATAGTATGAATTCCTCTGATGCACAGATCGCCCTACATGGTAGCCTAGGATCCCTAGCATACTTTAATTCTCCTTACTTTAAGTTCCTCCAAATCAGTCTGGAATTATGTCAGGATATTAATTAATATTATTAACATAAAAATGAATAAAGTAAACAAAACAAAATTTAAATGGAAGGTGTTTATAGCCATCAATGAGCTTGTCTTTTTGTGCTTTAGTTTCTTATTTAAAAATATAAGAAGTCATCAATGTTTGGAAAAATAGTTTTCCAATATCCTTTACATTGCTTTTACAGAGCATAGATTTGTTAAAAACAACTTTTGGGGACTTTGCTGGGAATGCATAAACAGCATTACAGAGGCTAAAAGAATTAGTTTTGTGCTTTTGGTACAAAACTGAATGATCACCTGATAAGAAATGTTACCTTCTGAATGAATATAGTGGGAATTAGCTTAAAAACTTTGGCCATGCTTTCGCTTGGCAGTGCCTGTATTTCAGCACTGAAATAGGAGTGGTTAACATTTCTCTAATAACCACAGGAAACTGCAATCCACGCAACCAAAATTCTGAACTCTGTTTTGCAGTTCATGGAAAAGATGCCCATCATCTTTGGGGAGCAGGATATTCTCACAGTGCTGGCACCCTTACTTGTTTCCAACAGCTGAACATCATCAAAACGTGGGGATGCTATTCTAATGTTACTCATTCACGTAGGGGTCAGAACTTACGAAACATCTGTAAGTGCCAGAACGGGGCTGGGAATGTAGGGGGGGAGTTGGCCACATTTCTCCATTTAAGATGCAATTCAGTTTCTGCTAAAGATGAAAACTCTGCACCTTTTACTTGGGGTAAACTTACTTGTAACTTCTGGGTTAACACTGATTCTGTACTGGACTTCAGTAATCCAACTCAGAAATCTGTAAGATCCAGTCTGTTGGATGTTATAAATGGATGAGATTTGTGAATTGTAGCCCTGTCAGGTGTACAGGTAGTGCACTGAATTGCAATCTGGTTGCAAACTCCCTCCAACAGCAGGGAACTCGCTGATGGAGGTAACCGTTGTATTTAGGTCTGTTCCTCTGCCTCCGTTCCTCCCTGCCCACCACCAATAACTACAGGAAGCATATTCAGACCGTGCTTAGGGGTATTGATAAAAAGTATACTATGCCAATGATCCATTGGTTCCGAATACTCTAGACAAGTCTAGTAGCAACGCTATGTTATTTTTAGGATGTGGGATGGTTCTCAGAATCAGACAAACCAATCCCATTTCCCCCTTTTTGTGCTGCAGAGAATAAAGCTTAAAGAAATATACTTGTACAGCTTGTTCTTGAGCAAAATAATTTTTACATTATTAAGGAACTGTTCTGAAAGCAAAATGAACTATTACACACCTCCAAAATCAGTGCATCTGAATCAGTAAAACTTTGATTTTAATGCAGGGAAAGTTAAACTCAGTAAATTCCAAAAGTGAGCCTGTGCAAGATCCTTTTACGTGCACTCCTCTTCATTGTTTTTGTAGCACTGAGCTAATGATTGATATGCCTGTTTCACTACAGATTTACTCTTCCAAGCTATATCTGTTAGTTGTATTTTAGTAGTATGCATAAGCAATAACATGCTGTTATAGCAACATTACCTCTTCTTCTTGTTCTTGATCTGATTCTGATTCCTTTCAGTTCCAAAATGCCATGCAAAAAGAGAAAGGGAAAACAGAGCAGGCAAAATGCAAATTTTTTAGAAGAAGAGAGCAGGAAAAAATAACTTCTGACAACATTTAACAGAAAAGAAGAAAATGCAGTACATTTCTGCAATTGATTTCTTATGTCAAAAAGCGGCAAAACTAAACTGACGGTTTAAAGCACAAAAGGCTACAGAATCAAGCAAATTACAAACAGGAATGTTGCTTCTGGGTGTTAGACTTCGTGATCCCTATTTGTACCAAAACTTACAATATATACATGCTTTTGCACCCATAAATTAGCACGAATAAATACTTAAAATAGCTAAGAACGTTACCCATTTAAAGTTAAAATACGCTGAGATGTGTTGTTTTTAAATTATACAAAAATGCTACATTAAAGATATTATATTACATGCTAAAAATGCTGAGAAAAAATGAACACCAACAGGCAAGATTTTGGCAAAACAGTCTAATACATTCCTAAAAGGCATGCAGCTCCTAATCTGACAAGGGCAGTAAAAAATCCACGTTATTACAGAATAGCAAGAAACTGACTCTTTCTAAGGAAACAAGTGCTTCTTAATATCTGATCTTACTTCAACAGAAATCAAGGGCACTCCCAAGGTTTATGAGAATTCAACTGGTCTCAATCTTGTTATTTATAAATACTAACTCACACTAGAGTTTTCCTCTCCTTTTTCTGCCCTTGATATTGGGCCATTTTCTTCCCCAGGTACATTAATAACTGTTATAACAATATTCTGAAGGAAGACCATTTACACGATGTGACATACTCATAGATTCTTCAAAGATTGGATCAGATGTAGGAAGAAAAGTCAGTGTCAAAAGTCAATGTAATATTAAAATCTAGTCTAAGAAAATATTTTCGGCACTGCTATAAAGTTTCCAAATTCTAGAGCTCAAGTCCACTACGCTTTTATTGCTATCACCACAGATAAACAAGGCAATTAGCTAAAAATGCTATTGCAAAGCCCATTAACTTTCAAATTGGGAAATGAAAAATATGACAAATAATTTTCAGTACTTCTGTACTTGGCAGATGAAGTTGCTAAGCCACTATCCATCATATTTGAGAAGCTGTGGCAGTCCGGTGAAGTTCCCACTTCAAAAGGAAAAGGGAAAAGGGAAAAGGAAAAGGGGAAACATAACGCCCATTTTTAAAAAGGGAAAAAAGGAAGACTGGGGGAACTACAGGCCCGTCAGTCTCACCTCTGCGCCCGGCAAGATCACGGAGCAGATCCTCCCGGAAACTATGCTAAAGCACTGGAAAATCAGGAGGCGATTGGTGACAGCCAATGTGGCTTCACCAAGGGCAGCTCGTGTCTGACTAATTTGGTGGCCTTCTACGACAGGGATACAGCATTGGTGGATAAGGGAAGAGCAACTGACATCAGCTACCTGGACCTGGAGAAAAGAAGGCTCCAGGGAGACCTTATAGCAGCCTTCCAGTACCTGAAGGGGGCCTGCAAGCAAGCTGGAGAGGGACTTTTTACAAGGACATGTAGTGACAGGACAAGGGGTAACGGCTTTACACTGAAAGAGGGGAGATTTAGATTAGATAGAAGGAAGAAATTCTTCACTGTGAGGGTGGTGAGGCCCTGGACCAGGTTGCCCAGAAAAGTTGTGGATGCCCCATCCCTGGAAGTGTTCAAGGCCAGGCTGGATGAGGCTTTGAGCAACCTGGTCTAGTGGAAGGTGTCTCTGCCCATGGCAGGGGGGTTGGAACCAGGTGATCTTCAAGGTCCCTTCCAACCCAAACCATTCTATGATTCTATGATTCATATCTTAAGAACATCATACAATCTACAGACATGATCCTTACACTTTGTGAAACAGGCATGAATGGTAACTTCATCTCCAGAAAGATGTCACAAGACATGGTTAGACAGCGTGGGAAGCCTTTGGTAAAACAAAAAAATGAACCTAGAGGTACTCACTGAGTCCCAGACCTGTCTCACCCCTGAGCAGAATCTGGGTAAAATTTCTGTATGAAATAAGATTAGCATAGGTCTTGTGCAACACCAAATGAAACCATGGGAGCTATACAGAGCAAACTGGATCTTCGTCTCCCTTCTGTCATCTCTTCTGAGTCCTCAGAAAATATTCGATGACATCTTTGAACACTGGCGTTAAGAGTGCCAAACCCAAGAAATTGAAAGCCCTTGGGTGGTATTTATTCTTCTTTAAAATACCTGACTACAAAGCTTTAACAATATTTTGCCCTCCTACTCATTTCTTGTTTATATTATAATGCTGATGACTATAGATCAGTATAATTTCACAGTACCTTTGTGTAAACGGGTAAAGTGATGTTTAAATTACATATGGCTTGATGAACGAGGCCTCTTGTAGATTTTGGCTCCTTCATGAATGATAATCGTCCACAGGGTTCTTGAGTGGTATCTCGCACCTGGCAGAGCAAACATACAGACATTTAATCTGTTATTTTGCTATTTTGCTGTATGATCTACTTGTGCCACTCAAAACTATTTAGCAGAAAGAGACTAGATGTGGGAGAAGTCCATGTAGGCAAAAATAATGGGTTTTTTTCCTGCTTGTTTGTAAACATACATATGGATTTATTTGTGTGTCAGACCAAGAGAAGACACAAGCATGTACATGCTTACCCATTAGAAACTCATTTACAGAAGGCAGTCCTAACACTGTAATCACAGTCTAAAAAGAAGAGACGTTCCAGTATGATTGGGCTTCTGTGATAACTTACAATACCCATTTTTCACTGAAATGGTCCCCAAACTTTATGGTCATAACAGAGATTTGTTTTTGTATTAGGTGACAAAAGGCACTAAGTCATTTTCCCCCATATGGCAAGAATATGTATTTACGCTGACGTTAGTGATAACTCTTTGATCAAAATTTTAGTATTAAATATTGCATTTGTTCATTTGGCTACTCTTTTGGCTGAGTGGCTGAAAACAGTGAAAGATTACACTTAAAATTTCCTCTCTTGCAAAATGTTTTCTCAAACGTATTGATAAATTCTAGTCTTAGAATGAAGAAATTTGCTGGAATATATTCATAGGTGTGACCATTATTACCTACAAAAGAAACTACATCATGCCATACTTTAAGATTTTGCAGTGAATCTTAGGAAAATCTCTTTCACAGTTGTTAGTAGAAACAAGTGTAAACACTTAGAACTTTAGATACTGGTGATGTAGTTTTAGCTTTTGAACATAAATGTCAGGAGGATTACGTATGATATCACAGAAAAAATACAACTGAAAGCATTACCTCATTGTTAGTTTTTTGAACGGATACAATTAGATACACGTGTATTAACTTTATCAGATTGAAAATACTAGATGCAGAGACACACACGTTTTTGAACATATTCTGGAAAATCCATCATGGAGAAAAATACGTATAGCCAAAGCCAGCTGGTGGCACAGATGAAGTTCTAAATTACAACAAGCTTAAAAAATATTGCTGGAAAGGAGGGAGAGAGTTTAAAAGTTGTCTAGCAGCATACAGCAAATTTAAGACAATGAGGGAGTGGGTTGATTTTCTCCGTTTTCTGACAGTTTCCATTCATAAAGCATTTCTCTAAAACTGTTTTATGTAATGGCAATAGCGTACTCCGTTGTACTCGGGATGTCCCAGTAGAAGGAAAAGTTTGTGGGAAGAGGTTTGCAGTGCCCTCTGAATCTCTCTCTCTCTGGAAAAGAAGGTGATGGTGGCTCGGTGACAGCAGCCCTCTCTGCTGCTGGCACAGACCACGGTGAGAACACCTTTTTACATGGCTTACTGCTCCCTGCAGATCTCATGAACGATGCGGATGAGCCCCGTGGACCATGGTGTTTATGTCACTGGCTCTATAGCTAGGGCTAAAGTATTAGTTAATTTTGGATGAACAAAGGTTTTTTTGTTTTGGCTTTTGTTTTACAAACTTTCCTACTCCCACAGAAGTTTTAAAAATAGAACAGCACAGTAATATACACTACAGGGATAAAATTAGGTTACAGTTGGGAATTTATCAAAATTAATTACTTCCTTTTTCCTTTGTTCTCAAAAATATGGTAAAACCATAACTTGAAATACCCAAAAAGGAGCCATGCTTTTCTTACTGCACCCCCAAAGAAGTTTTGTGTTGCTACTGAAGACAGGATGATTGGTTGAAGAACAGTTATATCTGTATTTATGGCCATATGATGCATATTTACAAGTGTAGGGTACAACGATCATATTTTGATAGATTTCTGCCAATTCTACAATGTTTTCTGAACACTTTTTTACAGTTTCCACATTTTTTCCTACAATACATTGAACCATGATACAGAAAACCAAACAAGATCAAACTTCATCAGCTCTTTAGATGATTAGGTAGAGAACAGGATTCCTAGAAGCACCATTTTGTGTGTCTGAAAGAATGCCGCGGACACAAGCATATATAGCAGACCACAGGCACAGATAATTATATTTAAAGAAAAATTTTACTGAATTTTAGGTAGCCACTTCTGGTTATTTTGACTACCCAAGCCAACATTTAATCCATTATCATAACATAATTTGGAACTGTTCTTCAGTCTGCTAGAGTCTATTGTAAACTCAGAAGTAGACAAAAAATAAAAATACTACCCATAGCTTATATTATAACATTACCTTAACAAACAGAGGAAGTCTATTTTCTTTGAAGGCAAAAAAACTGAATATATGATGTTGCCCACTCTTTGTTAGTGGCACCAAATTACCAAAGCAGTCAACATAGATGGGTTTTCCTTCTAATACCTATT
Organism: Platalea leucorodia; assembly: GCF_965183815.1. NCBI lineage: Eukaryota > Metazoa > Chordata > Aves > Pelecaniformes > Threskiornithidae > Platalea > Platalea leucorodia. Next base: position 3,764,717 of record NC_138828.1, on the reverse strand, counting down.
GGAAAGGAAAAAGAAGCAAAGCAGCAGTTGATCACAGTCAGGTGGTTAGGATTTCTTCTTAAGCGTTATTCTACAGTAGTTTTGACCAATTTCTTAAGTTGGTAGGACTTGTCAGCATTTACAAGATTTGTTACGTACCGTTACCTAAAATCTGTGGAACCATTTCAGATTATTACATTCCAAATCGAATACATTATTAATTCAATAACAATAGCATGACACTATAAATGACAAAAAGAGTATTCAGTGTCATGAATCTGGGCAAATTCTCAATCTATATTTTAATCTGGATTTTTTATTGGCTCTAATTTTCACATACTTTGCTAACCTGGCCTCATCATAACAGTCAAAGAAATATTTTCTTCAGCAATCAAATCAAAAGTCCTTGTTTTGACAGATAGGATAATAAGCCAGTCTGGGAATATCATGAAGTTACAGAGGACCTTTTTACCAATGCAAAAACTTTCTACATTAGATTACCTACGTGTTTTATCTACTTGCAACAGTCTGTTGCAGCAGGCAAAGACAGTGTCTTCTCAGCCTACCAGTTTTGGAGATGTTGCCTTCAAACTGCCAATACATTAACGTCTCATCCTTACTTTCCAGAAATTCAGCCTTGTCATGCAGTTTTATAAAGCCCATCTTTTATCTAGCTGCTCTGCACTAGAAATGCCTGTCAGAGCTTCAGGAACAGTGAGGACAAATTTTTTAAAGGCGGGATTCTCATGGAAAAGAGACCATACTGAGCAGACGAATATGCCATGCATGTAGTTAAAGCACTTTCAATTTGTCATCCCTTCTGGGGAAGCTGACAGAGCCAGAAAAACTGCATTTAGCAGGCAGTTTGCTGGATTCCACATAGGAAAGCTTTTGCCTGTTCAGCAACAGATGTAATTTTTGTTTTGTAAAGCAGAATATTAATCAAACCTGCTAGTTTAACTTCTTGGTATGCAAAGATGCTGACAAAACAGGACTACTGCTGACTGCCTTTTTGGTTAGTGATATTCATTTGTCGAGTTACTGGAAGCTGAGATTTACCTGTCCTTTTTGGCTTTGACTATCTCCGCTTTTCTCGCAACACCCACTTAGTATCAGGGTCGGGAACATAACAGTTCAGCAAAGAACAACACACCCTCAAACCTCATCTTTACTCAGACATTCCTCTAAGAGGAAGTTAGTAACTAAAAAATTCAAAGTGTCTCCTGGCAGTTTGCTACAGAGCTAATTAAAACTAAGTCATCACTGCGGACCACCACCACCACTGTGGACTAAGAGATCAGCAATTGCCCTTTGGGAATAGGATTTCATCACTCCTATCTGGCAACTACTTTTCCCTTACATCTGACAGAAGTCAAAGTTTTCATCTGATCGTGATGTATGATACTGCATCGTGACAAGATTTGTTGGCACTATTATTTTTCTAGTACTTGTGGCAGATAAAAGGCAGAAAATATTAGCTTAAAAACAGACATTTGAAAAGGGAGAAAACTGAGATTCTTGTACAGTACCTCTACATCCCTGCTTCTGGCAACTTCAGCAAAATTTTCTTGTTGTTCTAGAGTTTTATCCACCTTGTCATCTGTCATGCAAAAACATCTTAACCGTGCTTCAATGGGATCATGTGATTTGGCAAACACCACAAATTTGGCCATGTAGGGGACACAGATAATCTCTCTGTACACTTGGGAAGCAAAAGTAACAGATTCTTGTGTCTGTCGACAGTCTATCAACCAAAATCTGTAAAAGAAAATGCAGAGTTGTGTAATCAGCACAGAAAGATTTAAACAAGAAAATGATATGTTTTCTCCTCTTGGCAGCATTAGCTGGTAACCACACCAATTGTATATGACAAGTCAGAATAAAGTAAAAAAAAAGAGTTACCATTTGGGAAGAATAGCCTCAGAATGCTCATGCTACCCCACATGCATTTAGGAGCATGATGCAAAATCAGGAGGGAAAGCATTTGGACCAGAACTTAAGTCTCCTAAATATCAGATGCAAACCCTTCACCGAGTCTCCTGCTGCACAAATTGTTTGCCATTCTGATAAGATCTCACCCAGCTGGAAGCTTGTTTGCTTCCAGGTACCTGACTGGCTTGTAAAGGCTTTAAGAAGTTCACTTGTCCTCTGGCAAACAGTCTCATACACCTTCTCTGAAGATTTAAATACATAAACCTTTTCATATTTTTGTGTTTATGAAATACATATATTCCATTTTTAAGTATGTTTATAATATTTAAACAATTATTGATGGCTTACCAAAATCAAGCAATTCTGGAAGTTCAGCACAGTATCCAATAAATGTTTTTTCTTCTATTCAAAAGTTGGCTATGGCCTAAACTTTGTTTTCATCCGAATTGATTCCTTATAGTGACAACACGTGATCAAATGTTTCCTGCCTTTTACCAAGAAATAAATCTCTTCTAGAATAAGCTCAGTGGTCTCTGTTTTCCATCACTTTCAACAGTTCCTGGTGATGCTTGAAATGGCAATTAATCTTATCACCACTCTTCTAGAGCTGCCCAAATTTGTTCTTGTTTATTACGTGTCATTATTTGATTTCTATGCAGCATGTAAGTAGAGAAGGGTGTACTGGAAGCGTACAGTTTTGATTTCCCCCTAACTGTGACTATGCAATATGTGCCTTTCATCTAGAGAAATACAGGTTCTTTTTGACAGCTGGTTGCTGCTAAACATCTGATGATGCAGAAGAGAGTTATGTCCCACAAAAATCTTACTAAAATTGCTTCTATCTAGTCATATGCTGAGCCTGTCATTTCTCTTCCAGGTTATGACTAAATCGTTAAACTACAGAGTGGGCAATTTCATCCTTTTCTCATTAGTCCCCTGAAATTTTCCTCGGCATTGGACAATTTCCTGTTTGTTAAGTGCTGTGTGCATCATCATACCGCACTCGGGTGTTAGTGAACTGCGACAAATTTCTGACCTGACAGGGATGCTGTGAAATTTTCCTGAATTTTATTGATGAGGAATGGGAGACCAAAACGGCTTTTGGCAGGCGTTGCTAATCCCTCAGTCTGTTCTTGGACCTCCATCTCTAACAGGTGAAATACAAAGCTGCCTTGCCCAAAACACTTGTTTTTCTTCTACCATCTAGCTTAAAGGTTAGCAGTACATTCCTTACGTACAATATAAAAAACTGAGGGTCTTTAGGTGAATGCAAATGATTTTGTCCAGTATAACACTGCATGCAAAATCAGAAATTATTCTTATGTGTTTAGTCAGGGACTTTTAACTTTGATTTTGTGGCAAGTTTTTGTTATGCATATTGAAGAGCAGCTATATATATGTGTGTATATATATATTTCTATACCCAAGCCATATTATATTTTGAAGACCCTGAAACCTGATGTGTCCACATCCGATTCCTACTACCTTTGCCTCACAGAGGCTGTGATCACCACTGACTTGCTTTTCATCGTGGTTTGTAACATGCCGTTTTACTGACAGCATCTTTCTAATGTATATGCTGAATCTGCTACACCAGCGGTTCCCAGTCTGGGACACAAGTACCACAAGTCAAACATAAACATGTTCAAAGCAACAGGCAAATACTACTGGAATAAATGAGTTCCTCTGCATGGCGTGAGGCCAGGAGCTGCCGCTGCTATCTCATTCAGGTACCACCATGACAGAGAAATACTTTAAGATTACAGGCTAAGGTCATAAGTTGTCTGATTTCACTAAAATAATTATTACAAATGAACGTCTGCCTCTTATGAAGTATTGCTAGTGCGTGTGAATTGGAACAAACCACCTCAAAACTTATCAAACGTACACAGTTACCTAAGACATACCACTGGTGTTGCAACTCAGGTCTAGAACTTCAGCTTCCAGAACAGGTCCCCTTGTGTCAAAAATGACCCTCCTCTTTACTGAAAACTACAGGTTCTTTACCCTTGCTTTGGGCCATTCAGGCCAGGACAACATTGCCCAGTAATAAAAATTTACAGAATTTCCTTATACCTTTGTCAAAACAACTGAATTGCTATTTTGCAAAGATAACAACTTCCGCGGAAAATAATTTTACTTCTGCTCCCAAAATGTAACAGCAGAAATGCACCAAGCATTTTACAAGGAGGAACGCGTATTGCCTTCTTTCTCAGATATCACTTCGTTTAGTTTCTCCGTGGAGCTGATGACATTTCTTTTAAATAAAATTCACTGTGTGGGTGCAAAGCATGCTTGAGTTTGACAGCCGTAGGATGGAGACGGAAGTCATGAGAGGTCAAAGACACCTCAAAAGCTCATATAATCTACAGGGGGCTTATTACTTACTGTAGATTACACGGTATTATAACCCACAAAGCATACCTTTCAAGTGTAACTTCTCTGGTCTTACTCATCTGCAGTTGAATAATAGCGAATTTCATGCTGTGCTTATCTTTAGAACATTTAACAAACACACTGGTTAAAAAACAGGCTGATGACATTTGAAAGAGAGAAAGCATGTTTGGTACATAAAGGCTCTGCATACTGATACTTGCCTTTTCATGTGTGGGAGAACTGTGCTATGCTGGGCGCAAACTGGAGAGGCTATATCCTCTGAGAAGTCACCATATGCTCAAATGATTTGCTGTCACACACCAGGGGCTCAGAAGCCCAAACAGATACTAAATTTTTAAAAAAGCTGCAGCTCAGGAAATGGAAAACAGCTATGCCTCAAAGTCTGCAGTTTAATTCACATGTCTTTTACACAAATGTATCTCTTTCCCAAGCTCATTAGAATTAGTCTTATGAATGGGAAAACTGTTCTCCATCATTAATGATTTAACCAGACATCATAACATTTTGTCCAGTATAACACTGCATGCAAAATGTGTTTAGTCAGGGACTAGTTACTGGGAATAGCACACAGTCAGCAATCAGCTGATTCTCAGCAGGGCACAAGGGTAGATGCACTTTTAGACCAGGACACAAGTGAAGAAATTCAAGTTAATTTGTCCTTCAGCAAAGAAGGTAATTAATTCTCTGACTGTAAATACAGGAAAAATCCCATTTTCTAACTTTAAAAGAATTTAAAATGATGTTTGGGTTAAAGTAGTCTGTTGAATTTAATCATTTAGATTAAAAAGAAGAGGTAGAACTCGTTAAAATCTCTACATTGGACCCTGCCTATATCACAGAACACCAGCAATAGTAATCAATTTTAATGTCATCATCGGGATTAGGAAACATCCACTATTAATAAGGATTGTAGTTCCATAAACGGTCACCCTCATTCTGGCTGTATTTCATGTGTAGCCCTGCTGGGGCTTCACAATTTTAGGGACTTTGACCTCTCAAACTTTGCATCTAGTCTCCACATCTGGTTCTTAAATTAATCTTTCATTTACCCCTTTAAACAGAACACTGAAGGTAGCAGATGAGAGCTAAAACCCACTTTAAGATCTCCCTCTTGTGGTCACTGCTGTTAAAGAAAAATGTTTAGTGGAACCGAAAAGAAATGTACGTAAGCAAAGCATCCACCTTAATGGGAAGAAAGCCATTTTGGAACTGAGAAACTATAGAAAAAGAATACTTTATTTCACCTAATGTTAAAGTTATACTGTAAATTGAACTGCAAGAGCTGAACTCACTTTAACACTGAATATATTATTTCATTAAATAGCAAACCTAATCTAATAGTAGGAACTACTCTGGACACTGAATGCTTGCACTGAAGGAAATTCATTGATTTGCATGGGCAAGTTATCCAAGATTTTTGTAACTGTTTGCTAGACTACACACCCTAAATTTAATACTTTCCAGGTCATGGACTGCATCTCCTGTTACAGAGAAGGAGATTTTTGAGCATTTCTGTGATATAAATCATGGACAGTATACAAACTAAAATACATACATATGTGTATATATATTATTTTTTTTAATATGAAATTCTGTTTTCAGAAAGACAGCAGTTGAATCTCATCACAAGAACAGATGGTTGGAAGAGATTCTTCTAGACCACAGTTTGGCACACCTACAGGCCTTTCTGCTTGATTTCTCATTTGTTGGATATTCTGGAAGTGACATCTTTTATAAGATGTGTAACAAGCTACCCAAATAAGGGATTTCTGTTTCCATGGAAATGTACATATTTCTGCATCTGGGAGAGAGAAGGGGTATTCAAAATGAAACCAGATTTTTTCTAACTACCTGAAAATTGAACTGTCCCTCAGATTACTATTTCAGAAAAATAAGTATGTCATTAATTCATTTCTGGGATCATAGCAGGTGCTGACCGCAAAGGACTAATGGCCGAGATAAAAATGACAAGAACATCAATTTCTTTCCGCAGCTGGTAAGGACTGTAGGACTTACAGCTCTTGTACATCATCTGTCTGTGCTAGGAGGCTCAGGGCTTCCAAAATACCTTACCAATTGGTTCACAGAGTAGACAAAATATCTATATTCCTTCTACTACATAAACTAAAATAGTTTAAAGGACATATTTATTGAAAAAATACATGCACTTGCAAGTAGCACTGTAAAACTCGTGGTTTGTTGTATAGGTACCTGGCAGACACATTTGTTGTGAAGGAAACACATTCATTAACAAATGTCAGCGGTGTGGTTCCAGTGATGTCTTCCCATTGGGCAGGGGTGGTTCCTCCTGAAACGATAGAGATTAAAAAAAAATTAAAACCAAGCAAGCCTGCAGCTTTCTTGCTTCTAAGAAATATTTTACATCCTTTGGAGTTTTTCATCGCTATGAGACCAGTAATAATCCCAGACATGCCTCCTCCTTAGGTCCACGTTATTCCACTAATGCTAGTAGGATTGTATGGGTTTCCCCTGAGAACACAAAGTGCCCAAATGATTTTCAAATGATGAGTCCTGTAGCACAGCTCCGGAAGTGTTAGAAGAGGCTAGAATTTTGGGGGGAGAGATGTAATTTATCAGCAATTACTTTTGTTCGTTCTAGACTATTCACATATGTGGGGCAAAATTGGTCCAGATATAGTGCAGTTAAACCTATATTGTTACGCTTGGGAAACAATAATAATGTTACTAATAGTGACAACTACAATTTATGATTTCTATAATCTTTTTCAAATAAGACGACTCAGGTCCAGAATGTACATAACTAAGAAATTTCTTTTGCACATTGCTACGAAAACCTGTTAAACAATTTGTGTCTGACAAGCTCCCTGGAAGACCTCACAGTCGAAATGTGCACCTCCGTACCACGCTGTACAACAGACAGCCTTCTGGATTTCTATCAGTCTATTAAGTGTTTCGGCCCCCTTTGTCATGGACGTTGCCAGCTTCCTATTTGGCCCATGCAGCTGAAAACGTGGGCACAATCTGTCATCCCGCAGCTGTGTTTTCAAGTTCTTCAATATATGTCCCTGCCTCACCTTTTGGTGAAGAATGTCCAGTTGGTTTCTAGTTACCTTAAAATCACACTGAGCTTACAGAAAACAGAAATAGAAGTGTTTATTTCTAACAGCAGTTATGAATATTTGTAAAACACATATGAAGAACTAAAGGAAAAACTATGCATAACCAGGGCTAAATCAGAATGTGTGTCTGTCCCTCCTCTCATATACAGCTGACTTGTTCGGTATCCATTTGACGACGTAGCACAGTCTTTATGCAAACCTTAAACAAAGTTTTGTGTCTGTAAAGGAATACTAGTTTTCAGGAAATACCTTTCTCCTTTTGGTGAAGCATTCTTGGACCTAAGTCCAAGACCTCTCAGTGTGTAATGCATCTTACGTTGGGTTGGTATTTGAAATCAGTTTGAAAATTAAGAAAGACGCTAACTTCTAAACAGAATAAATGCATGCAGCTCATTTCTGCCTCTTAACTGAGATTGAATGAGACGCTAATCACTTTGGAGTTATAGCAAGTATGAAGTGTTTAACTCCAATATTTTCCTCTGAAGCACACTGCAACATTATGTCTGTACTACACTTACTCTGCTAGGCAGAGGTATGTTGGTTCTCAAGAAACAAACTGTAAGGAAAATGCAAAAAAACCCCAACCCCAAGTCTATGATTATATTACACATCTCTTGTTAGTCCAAACACCAAATGTTATTTCTGCGATAATGTAATTGTTTGGAAAATAGTTTATTTTCACAGCCTCTCATCCCAGTCAGGTTTTCACCAAGCTTTCCATGTGTATAATCAGTTTAACATATTCAGCCCACGATGACTGACAATTTCAAGAGGCACATAAAAAGCTCTAGTGTTTGCATCCTACCTGTTATGCTGCATAGTAACCTTAAAGTGGGTGTGTCGCCCCCATAACCATTCATGATCCCATCACTGGAGGCCTTGGGGACGGGAATCGTCATCGTGATGGGTTTATGGAACTTCCTTCTCCTGGGCTCCAGCGTGACTATAGGACTGAAGGTAGCCTTGTTGCCTAAAATCTTCTTTATAAGTTCAGTATGCATAGGTTGAGCCTTTCCAAAGCAAAAGACAGTAACAGAAGAGTTACTTGAAAAGAGTTTAATGAGTAGGTAAAGAACTGGGCCTGTATATTGCCACGAAACCCTGAAGTTTTTACACTAAATGGCACAATTTCCCATGAAAATTTGCAGGCAGAAGAACTGACTGCCAGTGAGAAGTGGAGACCTCCCTTTTTCCACGCCTTCCTCCTCTTCTTATCCCCCTTCTTGGTGCTCGTCAGATCCTTTACAGCATTAATTTCATTCACTTAACCAGTAGCAAATAATTCCCTTGACAGCCCTTTTTTTTTTTTTTTGCCTTAGAACAAGCACTGAGCTATTTTAGTAAGCTATTCACAGGGGATTTCAAGAAGCACGGTCTCCTGGCCAAGGTAAGTTGTGGATGCATGCAGCAGGAGGCGGGGATGGAGGTAGTGGAAAAAATTCCTCCTCTTTCAGTAGTGAACTGTTAGGCTGGTTTACTTCACGCTGAGAACCTGTACGTTCGACCTGGTTATTACAGCACTTTGTACTTCTCTGATGCCTTTCGTGAGAGGTATTTAAGAAATTGTTCTATGACCTACACTGATACCATCATCATCACCAAAATTAGGTGTTTTTCCCAAGATTATATAGACAGTTAACAGACAGGAATCTGAATTAACTGTAATACCCAAAGCTTTACAACTTGCTTTGACTTTTGCATGGATTCTTTTTTTTAAATTATTTTTACTAGAAGCATTCTAGGCAACAACATCCAACATGATAAGCTGAATATGCTGGTTCTCCATTCAAAGAAGGTGATTTTACACTAAAAAAAAAAAAAAAAAGAAAGATAAGCCTTGTTTCATTGTACCTGGAGGCCAACGCGAATTCGTTTGGTTAGAGCCCCTTCTGGGAAGACTGCCTGCACTTGTGGTACAACAGTGCTGCTCAGCACACCTCCCTCAGGTCCGATAAGGTTGCTGTCCTGTTTGATTCGGGATACCACTGCAAAGTACTGGGGGAAATCTCGGGTGATGATGCGGCAGATACGTTTCTTCTCAAGCTCCTCTGGAGTGTCAAGTACTGAGGCCAAAAGAGAAGATGGTCAGAGGACAAGAATTTTGTAGAAACAACACAGCAAACTTCAAAATGCATTCAAGCTTTTCACGGTTTAACTCCAACTTACAAAAGTATTTTTTCTAGAAATCAAAGGGGAAAAGGAACCATACCCCAGTATTTTAAGTTCAGCTAAAACAGAGAAATCAAGAAAGGAACAGACAGACAGAACAACTAACTGAATGGAGCTTAAGACAGCAAACTCAGAACATATTGACAACATCCCCAAAATCAGCAGGCAAACAAGCAAAGGGATTGGTCCAAGACCCTTCCTACTTCACCTGTTTACACTACAGCCTGGAGCAGCGTCAAGGAAACTAAACTCCAAATCAAAAAAGTATCAAAGTGTGAGTTCAGTTGTAAGTATGTGAGTTGGCTCGTTTACTTTCTTTCTTTTTTTTTTTTTTTTTAAAAAAAAAAAAGCCATCAAAATTAATAACAAATTCTGCAGATCCTAGACATCCCGAGGCCATTCTGTTCTCTCAGAAAGCAAAAGTACCCATGACTGACATTTCCTCCCACACGTGTAGCTGCTTGGAAAGGATGAGTATGATAATTGTCGTGTTTTGGAAAGATGTTTGCTATGGAAGCTTTTCGTTTACCGCTATGAAAAGGAGCAGTAAAAAACATAAGTCTAGCATCTATTCTCAACTTCATGATGGTAGATTTTGTTTTGTCCCAGTACTTCAGCAGATCATGCAAGGGAAGTAAGCACAAGTACACAGCGCTTCCACTGGCTCCTGTACTGAGAACATGATTATGCTCCAGTGTGACTGAAATGAAGTATCTGGAGAATGTAGCGTCAGAAATTCCAGGGTGGACCAAACATCAGGTGCTAAATTGAATAAATAGTAAAAAGCTCTTAACCCCAGTTACAGAAGTAATGCAGGAACAGAAAAAAAATACATCACACTGGATACCTTCATCCATCCCATTCAAGATTTCATTCAGTTCATCCTCAGTGTATTCACAGAAATGCTCCTTCCAGCTGTCCCCGTTCTCGCTGCGCAGGATCACCAGCTCTCTCTCCTTCCCACGCAGAGCAGCAAAATGGGGAATCTCCACAATCACAGGCCTGGCACAGCAACACAGCGCATTAAATGCACACGGGAGAGAGGAAGAAACAGGATTAACAGCAACTCTATTCAGTCTGCTACAAAGTGACCTGGAATTCTACCTATTTCGCTGGAATACTTTGGCATAATCCTAAACTAGTAGGTCACTAACACATATTAGATTTTTACAGGGACTCAGTAAATGCCGAAGGACAGATTAAAAAGTGCATTCACCTCTTTCCACAGTGTGAAAGATATTTGGTAATATAATAGTGCGTAGCTAGAAATTTGGTAATTGTTTTGCAAATTCATAAAAACTCATGCCCATTTTAGTTGTCACTACTGTCTGGGTTAACCTGCGCAACTTCATTTCAAAGAGAATCTACTGTAACGTATATGAATAGTGGGACAAATTCTGATCTCACTTATACCAGTGCAAATCAGAATAATTTCATTGCAATCAGTGGGCAATTGTGTCCTGTGCGAATTTTACTTCATTGTAATTCTATATATTCCAATGAATTTATTTCTGATTTACACTCTGGAAGAGATAAAGGAGGTCTGAGGAGATCATCTGGGTTTCTATGTCAGTATAGGAGATAAGAATTTGCCTTGTTGCCTTACAAGCAGATATCAATAGATGTATCAGTGTATGCGTCCATATATATATATATACACACACATATACAACACATATGTGTACATATATCTATATTTATATATATACATATACATACATACTCTTAGAAATAAGAGAGAAAGTACAAATATATTTGTATATACACTTCTCTAATTAGAGGACTCACACAGGTTACCATGTACATAGTAAATGTCATGTGTTCTATTATACTGGTGGTATCCAACATATAACTTATTGATTAACCAGTCCTTGATGCAAAAAACAACTTAAAATTTACAGTAGATTCCTTTTTTTTTGTCCCAATCCAGGTTGCTTTGCTACAGACATCAAGCACATAACTAGGAAGATTTCATGCCAAAACAAAAATGAAGGCCACAGTACTTTAAGAAAAAGATACAAACATACCACCAAAACAAAACCACATACCACAGGGGTTGAAAAATGGTCCACTAAGGGTTAGGTATACAAAATTTCAAATGATAGAAAGGGACAATATCATGGGCATAATGACATAAAAAAATCATATTGCAGAAGGAGGAGAAGAATGGGGAGGTCAGCATCCATCAATTTGTTTCAAGTCTCTCCTACCCAAGGAATTTGGTCCCAGGAGGCCCCAGCTGAAGGATTCGGCTGACCAAGCTTTCTCCCTCATTAAGTGGGGGAGGAGCCGTAGGCAGATGAAGTTTACTGAGTACATCCAAAGCAGCAGTGAAAGAAAGAACATAAATAAACTTTATGTATTTTCTGTGCCAGAACGCCAGTGCCACTGTCTGGTCCACAGAGTGGAATTAGGCTGTACACTGAATAAGGTTCCGTCCTAGCAATGACAATTTGGTGATCAAAATCAGCAAAATTCGTTTCGTTAATTTAAGATCTTTTCTTGCTTATGGGAAGACAATGGGAGTTGTCAGCGAACTCAATGGGAACAGGATTTGGACCTTAGAATGCATCTCTGCAAACAGTACAGTAACTTTCTGATTTCGCTGCCAGTACAACACCTAGGAAAATGCTTGCAGGAAGGGCACAAAGATCTGAGAATGACTAAGACTGTTCTATATCCTGGTCTTTCAGGTGAGACATTCTCATTAGGCAGAGAAACCATTAAAAAGAGAATGGGAGACATACTTAAGGTCAATTCGTGTGTGACAAAGATAATGGGAAGACTGTGACAGCACAATATTTCTTCTACTCTTTGGATTTCTTTCTGCTTGTCTTTAAAAGTGACCAAGATGTGAAAAGAATAAGTGGTAGGAAGCATCTGATTAGCCAGCTTGTTTGCTGTTACTTGCGATATCAAGAGGTATCCTGTCTGTCAAAAGGAATGGTTGGCTTGCTCTTAGCATCACATTTGCAGCGTTTCAGAACTGCTCTTGCTTTTTTACCAGATTAGAGCAACGGTGAAGTAGCCAAAACATGTCTTGGGTATGTTCTCCTTTCACACTCCACATAAAAGCAGTGGGCAGTTAAAAACTAGCAATCGACTTTTTTCTCTCACTAAGCTCAATCCTTTAGAAAAAGCACTAATGAAGATAGTGGCTCTGATGACTGCTTGTTATAATAGCATTTTAAAGCAACTGATTTGTTTGGAAATGGATTTGAACTATCGCTGTTTACAGAGTCACTTTTTTTTACAATTTCTGAATGAAGCTATTTATTGTAATAGACGGGGTTCCTTCAATCATCCACTTTTGGATGCCACAGTTGATAGGGAGAACAGTTGGTAAAACAAATAAAAGAAAGTGTGGATAACTGCTGCTTTCAGCTGAAAATTGCTAAAATAAGCTCAGCAGCAGAAACAAATCTGATCTTTCTACGGGTTTTGCAGCATAGGACAAAAGAAACGGCCAAAAAATTCCAGGGTTGTCCTATTGCTTAATTTAGCAATTTCAACCCCAGAAAAATCAAAGGTGCTGTGCTTCCCTGATAGTCCAAATTACTGATAACACAACACAAGTCCCTAAAATAAGCAGCTGTAACTTGTGTTGTATATGTAGCAGGCGTTACATTTGGGCTTTAGATCAGTGCTGTGCTATTCGTGCCTTATATGCAGATTATTTAATAGAGTATGAACTGCTTTTTCTGGCTGCAAAGGGGTCTTTTCCCACTATAATATCACAACACTGAGTAATAATTATATCCAAGGAAGCACATTAACCTTAGCGCTAGTGGTTAAAATATCCGTTTTCAAAGGAAAAGGCGTAAAAGCTTTGTGAATTGTTAACTAACAACCGATTTGTATTTCACACGACCGGTCTGTTACCATATGTTACAAACATCTTTTTCTGTTCAAGTGTTGAAAAAGGAACCGTTTCAGTGCAACTTGCAAACAGATGAAAATAGACTGAACGCTCTCCTTTCGGCCATATGGCACCCCTTACCCAAGAAACTGAGCACCAGACGGTCCGACTTCAATCAGGCGGCTGGCCAGGCCTTCGCCTTCCACCATGGGAGGCATGGTGGCCAGTCTGTGGCGTTTCACCAACCGGCAAGTCACTCGTGTTGGAGCAGTGCATTTCCGCGGAGGAATAATGATTCGTAGTCCGTTATGTCGGCAACCCCTCATGGCACCCCCACGAGCATCCACCATGAAACTAACTAGGAAGCTGAAAAATCAGGACAAAAAAATTAGATACAAAACATATCGAAATTCTTTTGGTTATGCTCCACATACGTAACCAACTACGTATGTAAATATAGCTCTTTCTCAAGACGTACAATTAGAAAAAGCCTTTCTCCCATGTGAAGCATCAAATCATGCTAAGATCATTTATTCATTACACTGACAACTACTATCTAAGAGTTCTTCACAGAAAGCCTTATTTTACAGTGCTGCTGTTGGTAAAAATACCAGCAGTCACTAAGAAATGTGAGCACGTGTGCATGTACCTATTAGAGACAAAGTCAAGCGCACATATCACTGCTCTGTACCTGCAAGTATCTATGTTGTAAAGTTGGCACTCTTGAAATACTTTAAAGCAAGTACATCTTATTGAGGAAAATTATTTATGACTCAAGAATATAAAGCCAATTCTGATTGGAGGGGTTGTTGGGGGCGGTTTTTAGGTCATCTATATAATTTTCTAGTTATTTGATAAACTATAATTTCTAACAAAAAATGGTTTTGGATTAAAAAAAATCAAATTTTATTCTGAAGTGTGTGGATACAGTTCATAATATATCAGTGGAGCTATCACCTATTTATACAAAAAACCCAACATGTCATTATTGTTTGAAGACAAATTTTGGGTTTTGGTGAGATGACAATAGCTACAGTCACTGTATAAGAGCTTTATTTATGGATTTTTGTTTTTCTGTGTTACTTTGCACAGCAGTACAACGTCCCAGTGGAAAACTTACAGATGCAGAAAGCCATCTACAGGGAGCCCTCTTCTAGCACAAGGTAAATGATCTTATTTATTTCTTTTTCTTTAAAGGGGAGAAAAACATTTCATGGAATTTCTTTTCTGCTGAACTTTTTATAGTTCCATATATAACCAACAGGTAGATTTTGACCGATTTGTTACAAAGATCGGGGACATTCTTGGGAAAGGTATAGAACTACTTCCATTTTTTTTACTGGTTTATGACTTAGGATCATGCCTGATGTGGGATGGGAATGTCAGGTTGCTGGAAGTGAAAATAAAAGCAGATGAGACAGAACGGTATCAGGCCTACTTCTAGCCACTAAAATAGAATCATCACATGGGGAGTCGCAGAAATGCTACTGAAGGACCTGCAATAGAGAAAAGCCCTTATAACACGAGTAACAAATACAGGTATTTTTCCACTGTCCCCTTCACCGTTCTGTGCAACAAACATTGCATCCATTCATTGTCCACACAGCTACGAGTAATTCCACATGCTGTAAAAAACACAACACTCGACACACCGTGCAAGTCAGAAAAATGGACGATGGAAAGGAGCCACAAGCGCCAGTCAGAAGCACACCATGCACCATGGATGCCAGTCTTTCTCACACATGCAGTCTCCTATTCTACTGCCATTCATATACCTCTAGGTTTTGTTTAGTGTAAAACTCTGGGTAGTACAACCATTATCTCATTCCTTAGAGGTTGGTGTTTCTGTGGTTTTAACAAGGGGGGAAAAAAAGAAAATGAAAACATTTTACAGCCTTGATTCTCTGGGGATTAATTTCGAAAAATGGGAGCTTCCTTCATAAAATACATACTTTATACATTTTAAAGCACAGATGAAAGAAGAGCTTAAGAGATACTAAATGCTCAATTGCTGCAATAATGCTCTATGGCTTGCATTGCAATTTTCCTTTAACTGCATGAAGTAGTGTTATCAGAGCGGTTCTGAATTACGTTTCAGAGAATGGGTCCAAGTCTCTATTATAATGGGTGCGTTAGAGGTAGGTAGTAACACTGAGTGCTGGAAGAAGTGTTTCACATTTTGATGCTAATCCTATGAGCAACAGAACTACTACCCCCACAACTACCAGAAGCTAATGAGTGCACTTAGGGAATTAAATTACCGTTCACATTCTTCATTGTGTAAGCTGTCATGAATACAATTTTTAGGATTCAATTACTTTCATTATTGACATAATACTCAAGATTGTATACTTTAACAACAGGATCACCTTCTTTCGCTGTCCATCACTGAAATATTAGCGCTAGGTCACCCGCCTCACGTCCTCCTTAGCTTATCGCCCCATGTGTCTCAGCAATGCCAAACCCACTGTTAACTGCTAGAAGAATACAGACACACAAAAGGTAAGGGTCCAAATGAAATAATCTCCCTTCTGACCACAATAATGGGTTCTGTTGCTTTCAATATGGTGTTCTTTCTCCATTCCTTTCAGATTAACTAAAAGATAAGCGGAGTGCTGAAATAGCAGTGCCTAAAGCACCCGTTAGACAACTAAGATAACGAGCTTGTGGTGTAGAACCAATATAAAAGCTGAAGAAGCAGGCGTAGTCTTTGATTTTGACCATCTGTAACAAACTGGTATCTCACCTCACGCACACAGGCATAGCCCTGCGTTCCCACACCTGCAAAACTTGGGATCTCATACAGATGAATTAAAAAGGGAGCGTGGCATTTGCCTCTAGTAAGCACTCGAGATGCAAAGGGATAGCTGTGCGTGTTCGGGCCTTAACGCTGCAACTCTCTCTTTCAGTTTAGGTTTACTGAATGGGCCTGGGGGGTCAGAGCAAGGCCTGCCAGTGAATCTGTCACAAGGTCTTTCAGTCATCTATCGCTGAAACCAACTGGTGCGCCAAAGATAGGTGTCATCGGAAGGTGGACACAAAGACAACAATGGTTAGGACAAAACCAGTAGGATATTATTATTATTCACTATAAAACCAGCTGTTTCTATCGTAAGGAAGATGTAACGTATTTACTAAATAACGAGACACAATCTGGCAAACAGGAGTGTTCATCACAGTACACACCAAAAAATAGATATCACTGAAACGGCCCCTCAGGTGAAATGGGAGATTCCCGAAGGGTTCTGTGACTTCTGGGTGAGTCTGAAACCACCTAAGAGACTGCAAATACCCCTCAACTGCCGGACAGCAAACTCAGGCAAACACAGAATAGTATGAGGACAGCATAGGAAGATTAGTGCCCATTATCATACTAAATACGGAGGAGCCGGTTCACAAAGCCAGCCATATACTGCTATCAAATTTCCAGAGAACAAATTTGGAGAACTAGCATGAATATAGTGCAAAAGAAAGAAACCAAAGTGGAAAATTCCTCAGCTCCAGAGCCGTGGCATAAAAGTCTGAAAGGACAGTATACTGATGCAGGATCTGTAGAGCTGACACAGAATATAAAAATACGTTCTTTTTCACCGTACCACCCTGTTCATTTCCCAGCCTTTTGCCACATTCATTTTGTCATCCACTTATTTAATCCAGTTTCATCTCTTCTTTTTTTTTTTTATTTTAAATCAGCACATTTCACATTATTTTGGAAATGCAATAGAGTCAAGCAAATAATTCATAACAAAGTATTTTCTGAATCATAGCAGCCTCTTTTTCTGCCTATTTGCTACATAATAGGACGTCTGGATGGTGACGTTACTGATCCAGGACTGGACAAGCTTTGCCCTTTTGAAGGACTGTGCATATCAATATACAAATAGTTCACACAAAACTAATGCATGGCATAAAACATGCTTTCTGAAATGTGCATTTAGGAAAGTGAAGAAATCGCATGACTAATATAAAGGAAATGTAAAATTCAAATTAATTATTTTGTTGCCCACGCACACACACATTACTTTTCTTCTCCCTAACGTTTCTTTTATCAGATGTTGTTAAGTGACGAGACTGAGATAGGAAGAGATTGTACCCAAATGAATAAACCAAACTATCAGGCATAACTGGCAGATTAAAGGCATCACTCTGGGAAGTGGTACCTTTTCATTATAAAATTTCCATGGTTAAAGAGAAAACAATCCATATACTAGCATGTGAATAACCCCAACATCATATATACTCCGTGAAGCTTAGGTGTGGGGGTGCTTCTCTTACTGCATGTAGGGAGACGGTGGGTTGCTCTACCATCCCTGAGAGGTACCCGTTCGACCTTTGCATCGGTCTTCCCTGCTCCGACTGAAAACTTCCTAAGGTCCTCCTTCTGCAAAGGGCGCTGGGCACCCGCTGCTCATGCTAACCGGGCGGTGCCGAAAGTGACTTCTGGCTAAGGAAACTCAGAGCTTACTCCATGTTCCAATTGCAGGAAGCACTGCTGCAAGCACTACCAACCA
Organism: Platalea leucorodia; assembly: GCF_965183815.1. Classification (NCBI taxonomy): domain Eukaryota; kingdom Metazoa; phylum Chordata; class Aves; order Pelecaniformes; family Threskiornithidae; genus Platalea; species Platalea leucorodia. Next base: position 3,746,769 of record NC_138828.1, on the reverse strand, counting down.
TCTACGCACATAGAACGGAGAGGAGAGGGCTCATTAAAGAGAAACGCAAATGGCTGTGAAGAGTTCAAGGGGAAAAAAAAGAAAAAAATGTTAATAAAAGGTATTAAAGGGAATCAGAAAGCTCTTACAGGTTATCACTAGGAGAGGAGAGAAAGGAGGCATCCTAAAAAAACTAGGCTAAGTGTTTCCTTATGTGCTTCTATGATCATTTTTTATAATATTAAAAATTAAGGAAAATGTAAAAGAAACCAAAACAACTTACAGGGACTCCATGTAGATACAATAGCTACAATTTTCAGAAGGGGTTAAAAATGGCATAACAGGGGAAGGAAAACCTTAGCAAGGACTGACTATGGATTGGAGAAATGAGGTAAAACTGAGGAGAGGGAAAACAGTATAAATATAGGAGAAAACCTTTGGACAGCTGATAAGTAGGAAAACATTCTTGCGAGCCATTCAAAACAAAGGTGGCCAAAATAAGTGAACTGATTAATCAAGCAATGCGTCAAAATTACGTGTACTTTCCACCAGCAAAAGCCTATTTCCGAACGTGTTTTAAATGTCCTTCCTATAATAACTACATATAGGGGAAGCATCCTTCTTTAGCACTGACTTCAGTTTATCTTGGCAAGCCATGGCAAGAACTTAAATTTCAATTAAGTGATGATTCAAAATCAAAGCAGATTATGGGTTAAAGCAGCAAAGAATTTGTATGTCAAGGGTGACTAGGGCAACAATGAGACGATCTTTGTCAGTACTAAGACAGCCTTTGAGTAAGTTTTATTTTCTGCCAGTTTTAAAAGTTCAGTTAGAAATGCCGCATGACACAAACACGTGACCCTGACAGTCTTGCAAACCGGATCGATACTGAGCTTTCCTGAGACTTAGCAAGGTGGTAGTCCAATATAAGGGCCAAATCAATGAAACAAGTTAGGTTTTGGGAAATCATTGCCTTCTCTCTTTTAAAGAGAACGAAGGGGAAATCAGGACTTTTTTTTTTTTTTTTTTTTAATATAAAATGAAGAACAAAAGCAATTATTTTCTAGGAATAAGTTACAGACTGCAGGGAAGTCTATTCATGCTCCTGTTAAACACATGGTTAGCAGTTAGATCAAGCATCACCCATTCTCCTCTAATTTAGCCATACTTACTCATAAATTAGAGAGGCCATTTCATTCTCTTTAATTTTAGAGCAATTAAAATCTACATACTTGCCATATGAAAGGTAACTATATCAAATAACATTGGCTACAGCATCCTTCTGGTTGAGGACATATATAAAAGGCCCCTAAATCTTTCAGGCGGTTTCCATGCCTTCTACAGAGAGCAGAGCAAACAGCAATGTTTTTTTTTCTGCTGGCTCCACTTGAACAAAAGACAGACAATGTATATGCATTGGATTGATCCAACCTTACAAGGACAAAAAGTTGTGGTGTGTTTTCATGAAGTATTTGTATGTCAGATCTGAGCCTGAGTTATTCCCTTTGCCTATTCTATTCATATGGAATTAACTTGGTTTTATTCTACATCTATGCTCATTTGAAAGATAATAGCAGGATGAACAAATAAAATAAAAAATGGATGCGTCAACACTGGGGGGTGAAAGAAGATACTTATTGTGTGATTTGTGAAGCATCTTTGTTATGTAAATAGCTTTGCAGAAGAGTCACAGTTTCAGGTGGCTGCGAACGCAAGCGTGTCGGCACTCAAACGCACTTCTCATTCGGCAGAATCATTTGAAGAGCCATGCAAACCTAGCATCGCGAAGTGTCTTTCTAGAACAGGCAATAGTTCTTGGAGCACACAGAACCAGAATAGGCAGAATCAATACACCACCGCTTTCACACGGTCAGTTCAGGTATGCTTATTCTTTCAAACTAGCTAGGCAGGCACACATGCTCTCATCAGGTAGCGGGAAACAATAAAAAGCTGTAACTAGGGCACATTTAAGAACTTTTTTTGCATACGTTATCTTCATTTTTTTAAAAAAGAAACTGGGAAACAAGGAGATAGCAGCATTCAGTGTTAGTCGCAGTGTGAAGAAGCAGAAACAAACAATCAGGGTGCTTCAGCCATCGTAAAGTGTTCAGCTGGAGAAGGAAAACTGATAGAGAGTCTGAAATTAAGAAAAAAGGCCTTGATCCAGCTCCCGCTGAAGTCAACAGCAAGTCATTCAACTACCTCAGTGTGCTTTCCATCAGGCTGCAACTATGCCATACGTAGACAAGGCAAAATGCACATTCCAGGAGGACAAAAAACATGATCCTACACAGCAAACCACTGGAGTATTAGCTCACGGTAACATTCTCTTCACTGCATTAGTCAACTACAGAGAGATTGAGTGACGGGACCTAAAAATATGGGTTTATCGCCGGGGCTTTTATTTAGCCATTTAATAATTCTGAACAGCTGAATATTTAAGATTTTCACCTTTCTACGGCTATGTTAAAGGAGCTGAAGAGGTATTGTGCCAACGAACACTCAGTTTGCCAAGTGAAGATAATCTCCTTTGGGAAGATACGGCTTCAGGTGCTCTGTGCAGGAAGCAACGTGCCAGCGATTCAACCACTGATTAACCGAGGTCACACAAAAAACGCGTGTGGCATGAAAAATTAAATATACTGGGTCTGTGCTGTTATTCTAGTGATTCCAATATGGTGGCACAATTTGGAAAATATGGCTTAGGGAGTGTCTCTGCAATATTCTTTATACAGACAAGTGAGATAAAAGGCCCACTTTGTAATATAACAGTTGAAACCTGTCTACAGCGGTTTGTGCTGGATTATTCGTGTGTGTGCGGGGGTTTCCTTCCTTTTAACAATGTTAAACCATGCCACCAACAGATAAAATGTATTGTTAATTAAATCTAGGAATGTATAAGGAGCTTTGTTAAGATTTTTTGCAGTGGACTTATGTGTCCAGTATCCTTTCCTTCTGTCCTAGAGGACAGAGCAGATGGGAGAAAGTGGACAATTACTGTATAAGAAGAGGAACAGGGCCATGTGCAGCTATTACTGCTAGGCAGAGGAGATTTTTTTTTTCGCTTGGCTAACGTGCACTATCGAAACACTAAAGCATCCTGAAGTGAGGTAAGAGAGGAGGATAAATAGGGTGGGTGAGAAGTGCAATGTATTAAAGAAAGAAATTATGCAGAAGTTCACCTGCTGTTGTCATGATCAAGACATGGAGAGGAGCATCTGCAATAGAATAGATGATTTAACATCAAAAAGGAAAAGAAAGGGAAAAAAAAGAATGAGTTAAATGAAATACTGAAATATTGGAAAAATGAAACAGATTTCTAAATTAAACACATGAACATATACGTATATATGCATATTCATTACATGTGAGAAGATAGGAGCGAGTATGGAAAATAAGCCTACATAAACACCCTTGGTTACAAATGGTTACTGCTGCTACAGCAGTAAAGCTAGAGTAATCTGGTTTCTCTATATACATTCTCAAACTGGAAGTCAGATACCTAAAATGTACAGTTAGATTCGGAGTAAATCTTTTAGAACCAGATTAGGGGAAATGCTGCTTGGTTTAGGTACATCTAACATTTGGACCACAGTATATCAAAGGGTGAGGTATCTAAGGGAATTCCAGCCAGTGTTTCTGGTAACACAATAAATGATGATTTTCTTTTCTTCAAATTTCCTATCAATATATTCTGTCCTCTGCTTTCTTCCGTTTCAACATGTTTCTTGTCCTCCTTTTGTTCTGCACTACAAAATGACAAATTTCAAACGTTCAGTTTGACCTGTTCAGGCTCTTAGTAATGTGTGACATGGCCAGTCAGTTTTCTGATGGCGCTTTTTATTATATATACTCTCCGTTGCCATTTCCTTCCACTGACGTGAACAGTGATTTGCTATTAATGAAACACAACTGCTGTTTTTTCTTATTGCAACTTTCTGAATAAAGGTCATAAAGGCTATGGTATAATTTGAAAACATTTAGACTTTCAGATTTTAGAAATGACTATCAGCTGGTCGCTGCCAGGTCCTGTTTCCATAACTATTTCCCGGAAATTAATCTCACATTGGGGAAAACAATATTACGGATTCAAAATACAACACTTGAAATATATTTTGTTTACCTTGTTAGCAAGGATCCAGTCTCCTTTTTGGCAGACATGCAGCTAAGAATGATAATTCACATTATTTGTCACAGTTCAAGCTGCCCACCCTTCATCCTTCTCCCTTTTTCACTGATGGAAGCAACAACTTCCAGAAAGGTAAATTCACTAATATTATCCCAACTGTTTCACTTTGTCAGATACAAGTACTGATACGCTTGGACCATCTATTAGTCAAATAGGGACGACTTCATCAAATTATATAAACAAAATCAATATCTTTCATTAAATAGGAGTTTTACTGTGAGCAAGTCAGAACTGGAAAAACTGCAGAGCTGCCACATTATCTTACTCTAGAACACAAAAGCAAGTTAATATCAAGCATGAACTCAAAGCTCCTTGCTCGCAGTGCCATGTTCCTGAAAATATGTCAGATTTGCCTCTCTTATCTACCACACCTTTACATATTTGTCAGTAGAATGGTTAGAAATACAATCTATACAACTAAATTGTGGAATTTTTTTTTCACTGAATCACCAGAACCCAGGTATGAAAACAACATAATTTTGCACATAATTTCTACTTTAAAATCTTACCGTCAGCCTTATCTTTACCATTCACACTTAACTACTGTGGGTGATAGAGACATAAGAATATGATACTGTCAAGCAATGTCTAAATGCTGCAAGTGAAAAGAAATCTTCCCGTTCAGGGTTTTATTGCCTTCCAACTTAATGAAAAAATGTGTTCTTCTACAATAGGATATTGTGAGGTATGAGATTAAAACTGGGAAATGCATTTGCAGTTATGTAGGCATTAGTGCTGTCTCTCATAACGCTTCAGGAGGAAATTATACATAATATCCCCTAATATTACCAGCAAAGCAAAAAATCTCTACCTTATTGGGTATTTAGCACCCAAACTTCCTGGCATATTCAGACAACCTTAAATTTGCTCAATACGTAAGATCAGATAGTTTTATCAGAAGTAAATCTGATTTGCTGAAAGGAAGTTTAAATGCAGGAATTTATACTTTTTCCTTCAGCCAATGTATGAAACTATTCGGAAACTGTTAGCTGTGTAAAATGACCGGGAGATGTTTATGTTGAGATTGTCAGCACCAAAAGAGTGTTACCTCTTAAGGGATAATTATTTTCTTGTTTTTGAAATGGCTGCCAAAGACTCCGACCAGAGATCTTGCTTTTCTTTCCTTATTGATGAAATTATCAACATATTGAAACAATAGTTACATTGAAATTTTAAATGGATGGTTAAACCATTTTCCCCTTGGGAAATTTCAGACGTAGGAGAAGTTTTGGTTAGTTATGCAAAGGCTGAAATGTCTGCCCGTGAAATTCCACACCAAGAGAGCAGTTCTCTATAAATTTATCCTTTTGCTGGGGGGTGTTACGCTGTGATCCACAGAAACACTTCCCCACGATGGGAGATCAGTAAGAACCCAACAACAATTGGGGTTTAGCCACTGAAGTAGTGCAGGGAGAGAATAGTGTCGTTTTTTTCTCAGATTGCACAGAATACCAAATTAAGATCATCTGTGCCAAATAAATTACTGTCCAACACTTTGCTGACATGTTACTTCACAAAAAACGCAGTCTGAATTCAATACATTTCCAGTGTCTTGGGCAAAACCAAGGCCGTACCCTTGCTTAAAGCCACTAACGATGTTTATACAGGATTTCTTTTCAGACACTGAGAGTTTTCTTTTGTGACAGAGATATACTCCTTCAATGCGTGCACCTGAAACGTCAGCATTGTTGCTAGTTCCTAAGAACCTAGTAATAGCGCGTGTCTGTGTATGAAGGAAGGTGTAGGTGACGAGAGGGGTATAAATGACAAACGTATTTGTTGTTGTTCCAGCTAAGTGAATGCAACAATCATGCACGCAGTACTTCTACAATTGTTTCCCTTTTAAAATAAGCTCTTACAAGCGGAACTCTAGTAGTCAACCTATTTTCCTAAAAAAGAGATGTCAACAAGATGCACCCCAACAGTTTAGGCTAACTTAATGACTCGGACAAATCTAAGCAAGATAAAAATGAAGTGTTGTACAGTCTTTTCCAAAGGCTGAGTAATCATTATTATAGGCTTCTTTATCACAACATATAGTGGCAAGTTAGTTGGTATGTATAAAAAAGAAGAACGCAATTTGTATCATGTTAAATGTCACTATTTCATACAAGGCTGCAGAGAGCGTTGCTGCTATTAAAATCAGATATTCTTAGCCCACCACTAGCATCCTGGTCCAAAAAGATCACTGATCCAAAAAGATCTAAATATCACTAATAGTTTTTTAAAAGAAAAACACAAAATGATTGCACATCCAAGAAATACATGCCACTCTTCTAGAAAGTATTTAGTTCATCTTCTGCAATTGCTGGAAAGACCTACCTTTCTGAAAGTGAAAAGTAATACATCCTTTGGAAGAAGTCTGTAAAACTGCTTAGGGTTAGAATAAACCACCAAAACAATTTCAAAGCTTACATACTGACATATATATAAACACATACATACTGTACACATTAAGTCTTTTCATTTAATTTGTTAGTTTTATAGCTCAAGAAAAGCAAATCCAAACAACACTGGTCACAGCCAAATATCCTGCTACCAGCTAAAAAACTTCTCAGTGTGTGTGTCACAAATCACTCAATTTGCAATCGCAGTTATGACAATATTGTTCCTCTTCTAGATCAGGACTGCCTGTCATCCCAAATGGGACTCCAGTGTTGTTTTTTGAAAGATACGGACTGTAAGATTGTTGCAGGCCCATCTGAGATTAACAAAAAAATCTTTCTCGTTGCGATGTCCAGCCAAGCTGCGTACAACGTAGCTCCACGGAAATGAAATGCTTTTGTATGACATTGGTTTCTTATGAATTCATCGGCACATGCCTCATCAAATCTGACGGCAGGACACAAGGGTAGAATTCAGCGTAAAGAATAAAATTACTTAAAACACCGTAAGTGAGAGCACTTAAAACAAACGCACGCACAGATTTTGAGGCCAACCAGGATAAGCTTTGTAAGTACGAATTTCGCTGAGCCTGCATTTTGACCTGTCTTACTCCATTTCAATGAGCTTGCCTAAACGCAAATGCTTACAAAGAGTCAGTTGTGAGAATACATGAACATAGTGGCCGAGTGTGTAAGGCACATGATGTTTAGGTTGCTTCTCTATTACACGGTTCCTGTCATTTAAAATCCTTGGTTTCTTTTTTTATTTATCATGACAAACACTGGAGTTGGTGCTCACCTAAACTACTTCACTAGCATAGGAAGTACTCACCATCTGGAGTGATTAGGGCCTTGGTCTCAATTATTACTAACTTTAAAAAGGCACTGTATTTATTTCTCCATAAAATTCACTCAGATGCTTGTGTGTCTGTGTCAAGTGACTCATTCATTCCTCTTTAATTTGACTGAAAGCTCACTGGCATCAATTCACTGACTTGCAGTGATTTCAGTGGATAGTGTAGTACTCAGGCTTGCTTGATTGTCAGAGCTTAAGAGATCATAACAATTTATTGACACCTCTAGGAGGCAATGAATTAAAATATAACCCCTAGTTAAGTATTAGTCGAAGCTGCTGCCACTGCAGGTATTCAGTTTCTCTTTTTTTAGTATAATGCTAATTGATATACTCACCCTGAATGAATAGGGCTGGAAGAAAGAGCCACATTGTCCAAGTTTTCAGGGCCCCAGCTTAAGCGATATGAATTCCTTTCAGCTTCTTTGGCCAGAGTTGTTACCTTGGTAAGCAAAAAACCCTCCTTTTTACTATGATAAAATCAACTAATCAGCCAAACAATAAGAACATATATTTTGCACAGAAGTACCTAAAGCATTCAAACTTTTTTAAAAAAGAAAACAAAGGAGTAATAATAGCATTCAGATATTATAAATGCCTTATTGTAACATTTTGTACTTGCTCAAAGAAATCACGTTATTGGTCCCAGTGAAATAAATGCTGTGATTTACCAAAGTGGCATTTCCTAAATCTTTTTTTTTTAACTACAAGCACACTTCAGGATAGCATCTTTAAGACCAAGTGCCTTGAGTTGATTAGATCACCTGAATATTTAGCCCAATGGCTGTTAGCATCATTAAAAAAATCAGTTAAAATGGAGAACGTTATAAAGACAGTCCCTGTACTACATTCAGGCAGCTTATTCATTTATTTTGGAATAGAGTTTAATATTGCACAGCATAACGTGCCATTAAGTATCAATGAAAATTAGAGAGATTTATCTTAAAAATAAACAAAGCAGCATACACGACATGGTATCATTAGTACAATCTAAACTGGAATCTTTTTATATTTCCCTATTTATCCAACTGATGAATGAACTTAAGAGCATTTGCTTACCTGCTGGCTGGGGATTACAACCGTATCGTCAATCATGGCACTGTCCCTCAGGTAGGAGGCATGGCTCAACGTGTGGGACCTGTCTGAACTGAAGGATCGCAGGCTGGTAGGTTGGTAGGATGCCATAGCAATATATCAGCAGTACAGATGATGTTGTAAAGGTGTCATGATAGAGCGAGTGGGAGAATGAAAAAAGCGTGCTATTAGCAATATGATGCAGCTTCCAGGGGGAGTAGATAATAGTCATGGGGGGAAAAACAGAGCTTTACAAATCTGTGTTATGCTACCTTTCTGACCAAGGGCCACAAAGTCTTTCGATTGACTTATTTGCTTCAAAACGCAGAACCTAGAAATTAATCTAGATGACAGTTTATTTTATAGTCACAAATACTGTATACTTGGCTTTGTGGCACGAGAGTTTCCTTATAATAAAGAGCGTGAATTTCTTTTAAGTAAGGCTCTTTGGAGATGTTCTCTCTCCTGCTACGTCACACAAGCAAACCACTATGGAAAAAGCATTATACTAACATCTGAAGAAAAGCTGAAATGACTCTTTCTGAAGCTTTGTTACGAGCTACTCTCTCCCCTTAAAACTGTACATAAGCTTGATATTGTCCCCTGGAAGGTACACACAGCAAGGTGAATTGTGGCCAGCCGCAAGCTCCTGTGTAAAACAAAATTCTTCCTCTGTATGGCAACAGCATCTTTAGAGAGGCAGTCCAAATGTGAGCACTGTTTTCTTTGTAAGTACACACAGCTCTACAGAAAACTGGTTGCTGTAGCAATGAGGGATGCAAGGCAGTAAATAAGCTGCTTCCAAGCACTGGCTCAGAATGTAACTGCAGTATCCACTAGCAAAAAGCAAAAAAAAAAGACAAATAAGACACCACAGAAGGACATATTGAGGTAAATGGGGTTTCTGCTACCAAATAGCACTAGTTTTGTCCCTTAAATATTTACTATCAGCAGTATTACAGGAGTCATTTTTAACAACAGATCAACCACCTTCAGAGGTTGTACGTGTACTCTGTGATGTTGTTCTGTATCTTGAGGAATATAGCACATATAACTGAAGGAAGCAGGTTTTATTTTCACGGCTTACACATCCATGAGTAGTACTCATAATGACTAACACACTGGATCAGAACAGTAGGCCGTTTATCTAGATACATAGATTTTTAAGGGATAATTCATTTTCAGCAGTTAGCAATAAAAAAGTCATGTGTACATTATGGACATGAGATTCAAGTGCTTTAAATATAGGTTTTGTTGGAAATCATATTTTACCACCTGATTCAGACCAATCAGCCTTTTTTTTTTAAAATAGCTACATTCACTTAGTAATTTTTGATCCATTTTTAGAAGCAAATGGTTATCTTCTTTTTATTAGAAATATATGACATTGAAGAATAATCATGCTATTGAGCATTGACTTATATCAATGCCTATTTAGCATACTAGATGGATTGTACAAAACTAAAAGCAAAGGTAAGTATCAGCCTTAGGAAAGCCTTGAGGAAAAACCAAACCAACAATACATTATTTCTCTTATATGTCATGAAATGTCTTTCACCCAGACAAGCGGAAGTGGTGAGACATGTAAGGCTGATATTTAATGTATTATTCGGATTATGCATTTCTGGAATAAAATTCTGATTCCATTAAAACAACCAACAAAATTTCACTGGGGACAGAAGTTCACCCTAACTGTCTGCATATAACATTTCCGAAAAAAAATTATGAAAGTGAATCTTGGCTGAAGAGTATTTTGATTAAACATTTTAGCGTGAATTGGGTAGGCAGAGTACACCTTGCTTGTTCGTAACAAGAGTCCTTCAGTGCACACGTGTTCTTCGGTTGAAAAACAAGCCTCAGCAGCAGACCCCATTTGCCATCATTATCCTTGATTCGTTTCAATGTTGGACACTTTCAGAACTGCCTGGCTGCACCATGCAATGCTTGCAAGAGGTTCACCATCCAAGTTGTAGGTTCTGCTATTCAGCTAACATCATGTCCTGGATAGAAACTGAATGAACGGCAGTAGGTACTAGATTTGACTGGTTATCTGTATAGTGATTTTGTCCATATTCTTCTGCAAGTACCTGGCACTGCTACTACTACAAATAGCCCAGTACATATCCACTATGTAGTACATGCATGTAAGCTCCAGTAAATACCCAATACGTTGAGGGTATGGGTTTATCTATAGGCAAGATATGCACAACCATGATTGAGGTCTGCAGGAAATTAGAAGTCTAAATTTCTTACTACACTTGATTGCAAAACTAGCGTTCAGGTGACACTGCCCCTCTTCTGTGTGCCGTACCAGCTAAATGAAGAGCAAACCAGTAGTTAAGGTCCGCACTTCTGAGACTTAGCAATAAAGGTACTGACTGAAACGACAGTCCAGTTACAGAAGTGTAGTGGCACTGAACAGAACTTATTGTTTATTATTGTAATAAGTCTTCAGGAATTCTGTAGAAAACTAAAACCCTAAATCACAGAGACAAAACTAATGTCTAAATACACATTCTTTCCAAATCTGGTTGATAAATCTTAAGTCACAGGGGTGGTGGGGTCAACAGCACTCTGCTCAGCCCCAGAGACTGAACTGTGGAACCCAGGAATGCTACAAAGCTCCTGAACATAAGAGTGTGTCTTGCCCGTATTAGGTAATGCACAGGCATGTATCATCCACCTTTTCTAAGCCCTGAATAAAGCCCAGGTGGCATCCAGAAAATAAGAGCAGCATACTCTAGCCAAGTTTCTAATCTGGATGACCAGGAGACCACGTTGCAGTACACATCCACTTGCCTGCCTAGACAGAGCTCTAGCAATCCCTAGGCCAGTTGACTCTGTTGTTGTGGGCAGTACATGTTGTTTCAGAAGCTGGGAAAAGAACCCGGTATCATTGAAAACTGTATAAATCAGCCTTGAAAACATTTCTCTATTTAAAGATTGAAAGCCTTCCTCACACCTGTCATAGACCAGAGAGGTGGAAGGGACCTACAATGAAATGGAGTCTTTTCAAGCACTGGTGATCTGATACGGCCCAAATCAGTTCTGGCTCTCAATATCCAGAGGGAGAATCCAGCTAGGGTAGAGTCCGTTCTCTTGGGTTTTTATTCTACCGCTGTTTCGCCACATAGAGAAGGAAAACGGCTAACCTTCCCAGCAGCACAGTGACAGAAGGACAGAAGGACACCTACCAGCTGTGATCCAGTGCAGCTTCCCTGATCCTTGCTAACAGGATCTGCACAGGAACCAGGGAAGTTTCTGTGGGACAGTGGCTACGTCACCCTGTGACCTTTCTAGACAAAGAGTACTGTTGGATCAGTATTTACCGCTACGTATCACACTCATTTGAGACTACAACTACCTCCAACAGCAGCGTTGTTCCTTTGGTTCTCCAAATCAACTTCCCAGCATACAGCAGGCCTCCAAAATGGATGAACAGAGACAGGTGACAAAAAAGGATATACGGACAACGTGTTTTCATGCTATGTAATACCTACCTGGGCATGGTGCTAATGAAAGCATATGAAAAAGAATGAAGGGGAGAGAGAAATAAAATAAATAGGGAAGATGGTTACAAAAGAAAAAGACATGCTTTTAAATCAAATTGTTTAATGCATAAGATTACATGAGTCTAGACTGCTCATACTATTTTGCTTTACTGAATTTCTTGAAAAACCAAAGTCAGTATAATGCAATAACATTAAAGCAAAAGCAAAATAATTTAAGCAGTCTCTGTGAAAATTCTTACCACCAGTAACCCAACAGTGACAGAAAATGAGACCATGGAGTTAGAAAGATGTACTTTTTTCTTTCGTTCTTTCTCCCTTTATAATGTTGCTTCATTTCAACATAATCGTGCTTGATACAGGATGTGAAATAATTTGCATACAACATGAAATAAAACACATCAATTCGATGCCAGTGAAAATCTACTGAAATCCATTGACAGTATTTAAAAGCTAAAATATTCTAAATGGGAGCAGAAACTGGCTTAACGCTTGCCTGCACAATCATTTCTATACAACATGTTAAAATGAAAAACCATTAAAACTTTGTTACCGTTGAAAGCAGGTGAGAAAAGGTTTTGATTTTTAAGCATTCTGATACAGTTCATAAACATCCTCCGAGACTTAAAAAGCCACAGAGTCACTTTGTTTTCAGTGGATTCACTTGGAGCTGTCTAAAAACCAACAAAGACTCTGAGCTTGTAAGACCTGAATGCTGAGGCATTTACACATGCTGTGAGGCAAACCGAACTGTTTCCTGACATCTTTTGTTCCAGGAGCAATTCACAGCCTACTGAAGTAAACAGAATGGATCCTATTGATTTCACTGAGCTTCGGAAATGCTGCCAGAATAACGATCAAGGCTGGAAAAGGAGGGAGGTTAAAAATTCCTTCTGTTGCCAAGATCTCAACTTCTTTTTGTTCTTCCCTTTAGCGAACCCCAATTCTAAAGGCAGTAAGTCTGAAGACGTTACTGATTTACACCAGATATTGTCATTTTTGAACAGGAATGCCTGGGTAGCCTATTCTAAACTAGAACTGTGGGTGTTAATCTGCCAGTTTGAGTCTCACTTATGCTTACTAGTAAAGGCTCTCATTCTGAAAAGGGAACTCCGTATTTTTTGTAGACTATAATGACATTCTCTAAAATAAAAAAAAAAAAAAAAAAAGATTAAAGCTACAGGCGTTATTACTCCACAAATATATCTAAGCTTCAGTTCAACTTGTTAGATATCAGCAAATCAGCAAGTTTTCTGGACTGAACACACATTCTTTTTTCCAATAGTTTTTTTTTTTATTATTTACAACATAAATACTGTGCTGCGCCAGTAGAAGGAATATGATTCTTTTTCCTGCTAATTCAACCATGATGAAACAGAAAGAGTCAATGTGCTTGCCAACAATATGCTCACTGCCAATCCAACGCGGAATGACCAAGTCCATTGCTCCTATCGTTATATCCATAGCCAGCAAACTACTCTAAAAAGCTGGCTCGCCTAATGCTAAAACACCCTGCCCACCTACCCACCCATCCCCTGGCTCGTGACAGGAGGAGATGGGGACAATTCATAAGCCCTTTCCATAGACAGCTAGACTCTTCTTCCTTTGCCTGACCACAAAGACAATACAGCAAGCCACGCCTTTTCAAGAACCAAATAAGAATCACAAAGAAATTCTTCGCTAGACTCTGAGTACAGTATTAGTGCCAAATGTATTCATTTCTGGACTGGTCAGGAAATATTCCTCCTGACCACACTTTCCTCCTATGAAGTGGCGCCTGCCACACTGACATACCTAATAAAGAAATGTTGACGAGTGCATCCCGTGCCTCCCTTGAGTTACACACGCCGAGAAAGGGATTTCAAACATTTATAACAAAATGGGTGCAGAGTTATCATGAGAAAATATACGTGTCCAGGCAAATACCTGTCAGATCGTCCTCCTTCCAAGCTGTACCTTAGGTAGTTCATACCATCTAAGAACTGGCTGCTTGGTAAAGAGTCATCTCCTAGTTCTCTGAGGTCTTCTGGCCTAAGGTACTCTCCTCCATCTCCTGTCATTGTGTCATCACCTTTAAACCAATCACAGAAGGGACAGAGATAAGCACACACACAAGTATGACTTCATTTACATGTTGGGATCTAACAACTGGATGGCACAATAAACAGGAAGGCATTTTCCACTCAGGAAACACTGCAAACCACAAGCAATTAATGTATTTAATGAAACTGGCACATCAAGCAAGATGTTAAAAAAAACTGAAATCAAGGTGATTAATCAATTAGATTTAATCTAATTTTTGCTGTTGCAGATACTGGTAAGGGGCAAATTTCTTTGCTGCTCTCTAATGCATGGTTTCTCTGTTCCTTTATCCATTTCAGCTCTCTGGTCACAGCTATACTGTATCACAGCCTGACAGTTTATTATTAAATATAACCACTTACTTGACCGTAAGCTATGTGTTTTCAGCTGAAAAGGTGTTTTCTGTGGCCTTATGCCCGATAGTTGCAAATCCTAATTTAAACTCTCCATTGTCCAAACTCCACATCATACGAGGCTGTCTCACCCATGTTGCAACACCCTTCTGTGATCAGCAAAAAAATTCTTATTTCTAAAACACGGCAATATCAAGAAACTGGAAATAAGCTCACATGCATAGATGTTAACGATCATTAATCAGAAAAGTAATTCATAATGAATCAAAGCCTAAATGATCATTGGTTATCTGACACAGTAACCTTTTTGCATATACTCTGAATAACAGGGTTTAATTTTTTTTTTTTTAGGTCCAAAATGATTTTCCCCAGGAAATTCTGTCTATATGAAGTCACAGTTTGCTTTTCCCCTGCAGACTAACAAAACAGATTACATTGCCAAGCAACATGTAGATGTTTCTTTTCATTCCCATTTGCAACACGCTTTCTCTCCACAGTTTCTGCCTGGAGATTTCACTTTCCCAGTGGTTAATTACTACTGCACGAGCCTGCCAGGGGCCTGGTGTGGCCCACAGAACCGTACAACATGACCCTAGGCCACCAATATCTTCAAAGTTTCTAATTTTCTAAGCTGCATGGGCAAATGTCAAGAACCTGAAGCTCAGTTACACAAAGGAGACTGGAATTGTTATACAGGAACAGTCTTCAGGGGCTACACATCCCAGCGGCAATAATTCACCTCGATATGCTGACAAACGCGAAGGATTGTAAAGGTTAGGTAAGTGCTATCCATGCTGTTTCAAAGAGAATTCATCTGGGCGTCAGGACAGTTGCCGCTTGTGTGATTTAAAGTCTTAATAAATCAAAATTGCAAAAACCAATTACTGTCACCGCTGCTATTTCTGGTAGAGCATCTTCCCCCCGCCCTGCAAAATGTTATTGGTATTACAAGCTATAGGAGTGGTGCTCACTACTAAAGGAAGAAATCTTGATGTTTGTTTTCATGAAACAAATCAAGCTAATTTTTCTAGCTTCGTTTCAGCTAATAAATAAATAATTTATAATTTGTTATCTAAAACTAAGTAACCTTTAGAGTTTTTAAAATATTTTTTATATATATAAATATTATATGTAAAAATGAGGCCTAAATCTTTTTAGTATAACAACAAAAGCTCTTGAAAATTCCATCTGCCCACATTAAGAGGGAGAAACTGGGCACAGTTTCACAGAAAACAATAAAATGCATTTAATCACTGCATGTTTCCTGTCTTCTGACAGATGATGCCTCCTGTTTCCTGGGAATGTCGCATTATAAAGCATGGGGCTTAGTGAAAACTTGGAAGATATTAAGGCAATGCTGTTAATCAAACAGTAAAAGGAATTTCAAGTTATATTTCAAATAAACTAGATACTTATAATCATGCCAGACATTCCATCTATAATAGAAACAAAGGCAAAATCTTCACCGCTTTCATCACGCCCACATCCTTTAAAAAAAAAAAAAAAAAAATCCAAACTCCACTCTTATTTCAGTTTTGGCCTCTCATCTAAGAGCTGTCTATAATGGGTCTAAGTAACACTAGCTGTTTTATGTGATGTGAACATCTGCAAACAGTAATAAGACTATCCATGAATATTTCACATCGTCTTCGGAACATTTATCTGTTGGTAACGCAGCTTACTTGCTAGCACACTAGTCTTGAGTGAGTGAACTAGAAGTTCAAGTCACTCCCCGCCAACCCCTCGTGCCCTTCCATCCTTCCTTCATGAGATGAACTCCCCAAACAAGTAGCACATGCTAGTATACGAAGGGAAAAAAATACGTATTTAAGTCAAAATGATTGTGTAGCAACATAAAATTTCATACAGCTGTGGTTACCCGAGTGTCTTTAATTCCTGCTTTGCAGGGCAATTGCACATACGCAAAGGGAATTGTTCTGAGTCTGTGTCACAAGCACTCATTCATCCTGCCAGTACTGTTCTGTTGTCATTAAAATATCTGACACAGCTATATTCCTGAGTCTCAGCCAATTCAAACATACACAGACATCTTATCTGCTGAGAAGAAATTACATATTCAGCTGACCTCGAGCTTCTTTACACAGCAAATCTTACCAGATTGTAGTTTTGTGGCGGTACAAGAAATTATCCTTTTTAATCATGCTAGAAACAATTCATCTGCCATCACATTCCCCATCAAATTAATGACAGTAATGTTTTCGCCACTTACTAAGCAGCTCGTGACAAATATAGCCTTTGACATTGATGCTCCATGATTTGCAGTGGCCATTGACGAACTCACAGGTGCATTTCGATGAGTTACCGACTTAGTGATTTATCTTCTATTTACTTGAAAGAACACCTTCCTTTCTTCAGTGATACCAGCAGACTTTCAGAGGTTTACGTGATGGGGGAAACACAGTACAAAACACTGGGTGACCTAGCACTGTGCCCCAGTTAAAGCATTCCTGTTCAGCCTTGGCTTCAGCCCTGCTACTGCCCCTCTCTCAAATATTTCTAAAAATTTTGTCCAAATCTGCATTTCTGAATAACATCATCTTCTTCAGGGCAGGTTTGAAAGGAAATAAAATGCACTAGAAGGAAGTATCAAGCACCTGGACTCTCTTAAAAGAAAGGCTGGGGTTTTACTGGTAAGGACACTGGAACCAGAAAGAAAAAAAAAAAAAATTAAATCCCCAAACCTAGGGATCTGTTTATATTTACACAAGAAAGTGGCCAATAGCCAAGTCCCTGCACTTGCTGCTGCTATTATTTCTTCTTTGCAGAGTGTCAATAGCTCCCAGTACGATGGGTAGCTTTTCCAGAGCATAACACACAAAGTACCATGGTCCCACCACACTCGCAGCAATGAACTGGTTAGTCCATTAATCTGTTTCCAGTGGCCAAACTAGTGCCCTGGAACAAGACGCGAGCCCCCCCCCAAGCGTACATTTTGTACAGGTTTGCAACACTTGGGCTTCATTCTTTTCTCCTCAGAAGGGGGATCGAAAAAAATCAAAGGGGAGAGATCACTTGAAGCAAGGAGATGGAAACAAAGGCAAGGCCCAGGTGGCAGGGAGAAGGGATCACAGACAGTACAAGTTTAGCAGGTTCCAGGCCTGTTACTAGGAAACATGAGGAGATAGGAACCTGCTAGACAAGGTGCTAAACGTTTCTATGAGGTGTTGACCACCTACAAAAACTATTAAATCAAGTGGCCTCTTCTGCAAAGCTGGAGACCCAGCACTTTGCAGGATTGGATCCAAGAGAGGGAAAGGAAGAATGAAAATGGAACGGAGAGGTGAAAAAGAGAGAGAGTAAACCTAAGAGTCAGAATGGGAAAACTAAATAAACTTTAGGATTTAAATACTACCCTTAAGGCAAGGAAGGCCTGATACAGAAACTTATAATGGGTAAGTGAAAACTGCATTGATGGTTGTTAGTAACACTTTACACAAAGTTTTCAAAATCTGCATTAAAACAGAGCCAACCAACCAACTCGCAAAAATCCACAACTAATTAACTTTTTGCTCAAGTCAGCAATATTCATATCGTGACTCTTACTGGTCTGCTCCTCTCTTTTTTTTTCCCTTACATTTTATGCTGACCACATATTATTTCTGGGTATCACGACCCCATAATATCCAGATACAGCAATGGATCTCAATTTCTAAGATACCGGTTAGCAGGAAGGGAAGCACCTGGGCAGATCTGACTGGCCACCCAGACAGTAAATATTTGCCTTACTCTAAGCGAGTAGTACAGAGAAAACGAAAAGCTAATTTCGATGCTGATGATTTCACGTGTTTGAAGACGGGTTTTGAGCATCAGAAATCGTTGAATGGACTACTAAGAGAAACAGGCCGCATGCTGAGACCACATACCTGCTCCTTCAGTGACAGTTTGGCCGAACACACAGGATTTTACCAAACCATCGAAACTGGAGACCCACACTGATATTGCTCTACTTTACTTCTTAGTTCTCCTAAATTCTGCAAAAGGGAGGGGAATGTCCTACCTATATAGCTGCGTAAATCAAGCAACAATCTCGAACCACTTTGAGATCAAAAACGTGTTTTAAATGCAAAGTAACATTTACAAGACAGTAGCTTTGAGGCACCCAGCCACCTGCAACTCTCAGCTCAGCAAATGGGTGTTGGCTCACAGGAGAAGCGTTTCAGTAACGTTTCTAAAACAGACCAGCTTTCTTTCAGAAATTATCCTCTGATATCAGGGAGCTACGCAAATGGTTGATCAAGTAAGCAGTTTTAAAATTTGCTGGATGTGCATCTACAGAGTCAACTCGTTTAGGGAAGCCTCAACAAAGGCAGTTTCTACCATCCCTCTGGTTTTCCTGCTACGTAAGTGAATTGCAAAATACAACTGCTGTATGAGAATTGCTCTGGAATTGTTTCTCACAAAACATAGAGAAAATATAAGCAAAAGTTAAAAAAAAAAAAAAAAAAGAAAGAGGGCTGTGATAGAAACTGCCAGAAATTGCTTTTAATAGATGTTTTTAAAGCCGGATAGAGTTATGTGAGTTTGCCAAAATTATTGTTTTCTCTGCAGCATGCAGATAAGTCTACAGCTCCCCACATAAGTGCTGCTCCTTAGAAGTAACAGATGGAGAAGGAACAGCTATGGCAAGCACGATTTTTTATGGAATATGTAAGTCCCGAAGTATCCTTAAAGGAATGTGTAATGCAGAGTTTCTCCGTCACTTTCTTTGGACACCTTCGCTTCCCTAAAGTCAATCCTCTATTTAATGGCCCCCATACACTAGAAGCTTCCCTGAATTACAGTTTAGCCAATGCTTTAAATTTCTTTATTTTTAGCCAGTCAGGAAAGCAGGGTTTCATGTACGGTTTCAGATATTGATACATGACTTAACATGAACCATCATGTCAGCTATTGGTAGCTCAATGCGGCACTTGTAGAAAGACAGAAGGTAAAGAAAACGAAAAGAAAAAAACGTGTACGTCTATGCTCCGGGATCTGTGGGGAGCGGGAGACGCCTTGATTTTGTTTTCTCGCAAATTAACCTGCTGCAAAATGAATTCCAGTATTTCAGAGGTGGCTACGACGGTACTTATAAAGTTGCTTCGTTGGATCTAGGTAAGAAAGAATAAAAGCACTGCCTTTTTTAGAAGTGGACCAGAACAAACTATCCCTGCCTCCCAAAGCCACAGAAGCCTTGGTAGGTCATCGATACTAACTGGCACGCTGAAATGTCTGAGGTGCGGTGGGGCTACTACGCCACGTACAGTCAAACTGGGACTTGAATGAGTTCTCTGTGTAGTTTCGAGAGGAGCAATAAAGCGGGTCCCACAAAGAACTCCGGGCAGAAAATGACATTAAAAGACATATGAATTACATTATAAATATGAAATTATGAAATATGAAATAATGAAATATAAATATTATAAAATGACATTAAAAGAACATATGGAGAACTGATTTAGCTTTTTGTTCCATCGCAGCACTGCTTTCTTCTCATGGAAGGGGAAAACTCAACCTAAACGGGGCAAATATTTCCTATGAAATATGAAACACCTTGGGCACTAAGGAAGGAAAGCTTCGTCTAGTCCAGATATCTATGACTCCCAACAAACCCGCTGACCAAGACCCTGCATGCATTGAAATGAAAAGAGGGGAAAAAAAGTCTTTTCCTTCTTCCCAAAGATACAAAGTATTTCCTAATTTTGCCTTTGTGAAATTCACATGGCAAGTACTGCTCTTTTATGTAGCACTTTTAAGAATATTTGTAAAATGTTATGTCATTCCTTCTTTGCACTAACACACGTGTGTCTGTAGTTTGGGTCGTGCCTACACATGTTGTTGACATCATTTGTTATTGCTCATCTGGTCAATTGTACTTTTTGTCAACACTGACGCAAATGAAAACCAGCAGTTTCTTTAAAACTTTTGCCAAACTTTTTGCGACCTAACCACAATCTCCTATTTTTCATTACTAAAATGTTGACAAGTGAGCCATCTTTAGCAATTCTACCCCAATAAAAATAAAATAATTTCTTTCCAGTGACAATACTAGATATTAAAAAAAAAAGCTATATTCTCTGTGAAAGATTTCAATGAAAAATCCAAGTAAGACTTTGTTATAACGTTTTTTTTCACATTCCTAGCAACAATGTCGATCAAGTTAGAGGAGAAAACTTGAGCAGCTAACCATTATATTGAGAACCTTTTGTGTTGACAACACATGAATGAAAAAAAGGCAACCAATTTGCAGATTTTCTGTTGCATTTGCATATCTGGCACTCAAGGAAAAAAAAATTCATTTTGCTCAGGGGAAAAAAAAAAAAAAAAGAAAATATAAGTTATCTCAACAATACCATGTAAACAAAAGCAACTTTCCAGAGAAGAATCTCCCCTCCTCTTGGATGACCTTGTTAAAACGTACCAGCAAGAAACTCTTTGCATAACAAATCTTACAGGCCATCTAAAGCATACAAATTTCTAGGAAATGGGAGGTAGACATTGGGATGTTTTCTGTGCAGGTTACCATCAGTGAAGTTTTAAGAATCAACTCTTATTCACCAGCTCTTTCTTTCTGAGCACGTCTGCAAATCAGCAATCTTTGGCTATGTTTTATACTACGGGTCATAAGATGCTTAATTTAGAGTGTGAATTAATTCAGCAGTGTTATTCTGAATTTACGGTGTCTTAACGTGCAGCAACAGCAACTTACTTAAGTCTAACCAAGAGCAGTTACTGGCTGCAATTTTAACTTCCAGGTTTAATTAAGGAAAGGTATTCCTTAAGTCTTCCAACTAATTAAGCCACTACTTCAGTGGAATTATGTGCATGTCCCAGAGCAATGAATTCTGCCCAGACTTAACTGCCCTTTTCTCACGCATGCACCGAGGTATCAGCGTACTGTAAGGCCACATGTGGAGGCACTCAGGAAATTCACTGTCGTATTTTAGCACTGTTTGCTGCTGTTATAGATACTATTAATGAATTCAGTACGCTTATCAAGGTGCAAGCTGCAGTTACCACAAATACGAAGCGATACGCTTTGACAAGAGAACATTCTTGGGTACCAGAGCACGTTATCTTTTAATAATAACAACATTCACAACAATAACTAGGTGGCCAGTTAGTTCCAGGCAAGCAGTTACAAAGGTAGGTAAACAGAGAGATGTGGCATTTTCTTCACAGCTCCCAACACGCCAGGCAAAGCAGCTTATCGTTATCCCATTCTACAGCTGGAAGACTGAGATAATTGGAGTGACTTCCACAGAGTCATTCAGGAATCATCAACAGTGCCAGAAATAAATCCCTAAACTCTACTGGAGTATCTGTCTGTAAAGTAGTAACTTCTTGGTCCTTTGTGAGCGTATGTCTGAACCAGACTTACTAAGCAGTTTGAAAGTTCTCTTTGTCGATAGTTTCTCTACACTGGAGAAAATTGTCTACACTGAAAACTACTTTTTTCAATAACAAAAAGGATTTTTTCTTTTTAATCAGCAATCTGATGTAATCAGGAATGGATTAGCTGTGAACTGCTTTCTGGTATCTGAGATGCCATTTTTGATGTCCTTAAGTGACGCAGTAGTTCACAGATATGCCACTTTGTCACTGACGCGCATTCGTGAAGGGATAGCAAACCCCACTTGTACGCAGATGCTATTACTGCGAATATGTTTGAATGATGTAGTATCACAATTCTGACTAAGCTTTAAAACTAAAAAGGAAAAGAAGAGCAACTCTGTGAGAGGAAAAATGCAACAATCTGAAACTGGGTCATTATCGTATGTAGGCATTAACGCATATTTTATTTTATAAATTATTTAAGGACACGTGATGACGCTGTTTCCATTTTTAGAAACACTTCAGGAAGTTCAATGTCCTAACCACCTTCTTTTTAAGATTAGTTCATTATTTGTAATTTTTTAAAAAGAAACACAAAGCTAAAAAAAAAAAGCCAACAACATCACCTTGTGTTTCAGCCAGGTATAGGGTTGACTCTTTAGCACTTTTAGACAAGCGTCCCTCACGAAAGAGACGCTGTTTGTTCTTTGGATATGGCGATTCCAACAGATTTTTGAGACTCTATTGACTATTTGCACATGATCGTTCGCTCAACGTTTGCCTATCCCTTCTCTGCAATTGAAATGTCAGCGCTAATTACTGTGCGGTGTGAACTGACCTTTATGGCAGCCATCTCAGGGGCATGCTCCTCCCGATAATAGTGTCTCACCTTCTCCTTCAGCCTTTCTATTCCCTTCTGCCTGCAAAAGTAGTCTGGCCAAAAAATAACTTGTCAGAACAAACAAAGAGATTAATTTTCAGACAGATGAGTTCTCTGGGTTGGTTCGCCACATGGTGAAACGTTTGTGCTGACATAATGGAGGATGTGGGAAAGTGTGGTTAGATCTATGACAACTTCTTGCAGCAGCCAGAACTTAGTCTCAAAGAGACAGTGAAACCAGAGCTTTTGAAAATTCACTGGACTGAAAGGAGACCAGTGACTCCTGCTGAAAAGCAGGAGATGAGGAGGCCCGAACAGACACAAACGAGAGGTCTCTGACAACCTGTTGCACTGGCTGGTCTTGTACCGTCTATCCACTACACTTACTGTACTATCTCGGATGGGAGTCACAAAAAGAAACCATTGGCAGTTTGTACAGCTCTTTCGCCACAAAAATAACGCATGGAATGAGTACAGAGGAGCAGTAACATGCTCCTCAATACAATATTAACGTATGGAAGAATAAAAAAAAAGGTTCCTGCCTTTTCTAGATTTTCACTGACTCAGCCCTAACAGAAACATCTGCTTCTGCTTAACTTCACTAATTCTGTAGATGTCACTAAAATACATTTCACAAGATGCTTTGCAGTCATTGCCCTCGACTGCTGTAAGGATCCCTCAGGTGCAAATAGCTTCTTTTGTGCCAACAGCTTTAGAGGAACTAAACTTTGCAGCAATGCAAACAGCTAAGCCAGATACAATGATAAAAACGCACAGGTTTTTTTAGTACAACTCTATGCACACAAAGCATTTCTGCTGGCGTGGATACGTGTTTCAGAAACACTTAACAGCTAGGCCTGTGGGAATCTGTGGTGTAACCCCCATCCTCTTAAGGAGAAGCACTTCGCAATCTTCTTTGCAAGATCAGGCCACCACCTTCTAAACAGTGATTGCATTACATCTGCACTCTGCACAGTGCTGAGCAAGTAAGAATGGATGATCACCCTTAAATAGTCTTCATGGTAGACTACAGTACAGAGAAAGTAGCAGTAACACACACGTGCACGTGGGTATTCCTGTGGTGTATGAATAAACTGCTTAATAAAACTGTGCGGATACATCTTTGGCCCTGATGATCACAAAGCAGGAAAGACTTATTAATGCCACAGAGCATCTGATACATGTAGGACCATGTAACAGGCTCACAGCAGATGAAGTAGGATTTTTCAATAATCGTGTTTTTGCTAGCCTATAAAGTTTCCTTTTTTCCCTTCTTCCTTGATTCTTGCACTGAAGCTTATGAATCCAGTTTCATCTAGTCTGTTATTGGCATGGGTGTTTCTCTTTCCCTGACAACTCACACCTGCTTCTGTACTTAACTCTGATACTTATAATCTAAAAACCAGTAATCTAATTTAAAAAAAAAAAAATCAAATGCAATTTTAAATAGAAAATATAATCTGGTTCTGTTCAAAGGAAACTTTTTCTCCCCCCCCCACGTACAGTAAAAGGTAAAGAATTCTGAATAATAATACAATTGCTAAACATAAAAATGCAGTATGAAAATTAATGAAGAATTAGTGGGACTCAGTCCAACCAAAATATTTTAAAATAGGCTGCACAGAGCAGGACCTTACATACCAAGCCGAGCTATTTGATAGACTATATGGTCCTTTATTTTATACTGCTAAGACCGGATGTTGCACTTGGATTTGTTTTAGGAATATGAATACTACATTAGCAACATAACAGCATACAATTATGCTATATAACTGCTTCCCAGGCAAAATGCAATATACTTGTCACCAGTGATGAACGAGCTCCACAATGGGACCTGAAACACTTATCTGCTCAAGTACTCTTCTTGTGTTCAACTTTATAATTACATAATTACAGCTGGCAGGTTTACCGCGTCACGTTAATTTATTTCAGAACATATATTGTGTCACTTTGAAGCAGCTAAGAACACAGCATTACAGAAACCTTATTGCTAGGCTCTTATAAAGACTACGCCATGCAGCAGGATCACAGAGGCACTGTCGGTATGAGTGCTCGGTACTCAGCCTTGAGCAGCAACGTGCCAGAGTACCTATGTGGTATCTGCTGGCTGTTGACAAACAGTTGGTGTCAGATGGTAACAGAAAGCAGAGAATGTTAATTCAAAGCACCGGAGAGCATTAGTCATGCTGGATGGCCACAGCACGTTCTGCCAACATATTCAAGATACAGGTAATAAAAAATCTTGGATTTTCTGGCTTCCCTTCTTCCTCCCACCTTTCAGGAAACACACGCCCAGTCACACTTCAAAAGGAATGAAAAGGAGCAGTGTTAGGCACCCAGATTAAGCAAATTCACGTTGCTTCAACACAAAAAGATAAACCAAACAATCCAAGTTAAACAAAAAGAGAAAGCTTGTAAGTCTTACTCCACGAACTGCTGCTAACAGCACCTGTGCCACTATATGCTTCACCATCACTGAAGCGTTCGTCATCAGAGTGTTTAAAGGCTGTATGATATATAAATTGGTTTGAGAAAAAGGAACACCCTGTATTAATCCTGTAGAAGCAGGAGGACATACTAGGCTTTGTGGATTTAAAGATGGTTAAATGGTAGTTCAGAAGATCGGGAGAAAATTCAACAAAGTGAACATAAGGCTATAAGCAATTTAAAGGCCATTTATCACAGTAATTACACAAGTAGTTGAATGTTTTTCAAACAGAGAAAATGTAGCAGAAATATGCCGAGAGAAATAATTTCACTGATCATGATGCAGCAGAAAATAATTTCTTTTGAATCACACTTGTTTGCTTTCGCTTGCAGCTTTGCAAGCATTGAAAAAAAAAAGTAGTATCTGGAGCCTAAACGCCATATTTTCTCAAGAGTGTAACTCATTTATCAGCATAAATCCCAGTTCAAAAAGTAACACAAGGAGTTTAGGAACATGAACGTCATTAGCTTCCAGGACCATTTAGAACCACAAGTGCATTTCTGTTCTTTGTAAAAGAAAAAAACCCAACCCTGTAACCTGTGTTCCTAAATCCCTAGGATTTCTTGAAATGCTCTACAAATTATTTGCATGAAATAATAATAACCATAAAATGGCATACGTAAGATACTGTAATATTAATTAACACTGTCAAGAGTAAAAAAGAACTTAGAAAATTCTTGCAAACGTGTATATTTATCAGATGCCATTGCGATTAAAATTTGTAAGACCTCACTTGTGAACTTTTAGAAAGGGATGTTTTTAAGCTATTTCCTTAATTCTGTGCTGTATAAAACCGCAGTACTTTATCAGTCCCTCCAGAAGTTCACAGAAATTTTCTTGGGGCTTAACTAAGAGGTACAACATATGCCTCCTGTCTGTACATACGACAGACTCTGAAACCAAAGTGCCAAACTTGTTAGCATGTTGTTACTTTAAGTCATGCTGTACGTATCCGTGATTCGTGTGTGCCAAAAGCTCCCTCGCGGGAACAGGCTCCTCACCTTCTACCTTATGCATCTTCTTACACAAATGTTTCCAGTTAGGCAGAACTCCTAGATATATGTATCTGAAATAGGTGGCATTGATCCAAAAAATTTACTGCTCAAGTTTCTCTTTAAGGGAGGGTCAAACCCAGCTTTGGGACAGATCTACATTTAAATTTCAAAATCTGAAGTCAGGAAATGTTCTCATTCGTTGATTTGGTTCAGATAAGCTTTTTCTGAAAAAGATGTAAGGGTCCAGGATTTTTGGGTTGGGTCAACTTTTGGCATCTTTTTTCAAATGCCATAATGACTACATCATTAAAAAAAAGGGCATTACATAGAACTTCATTTCAAGCACTGCAAAATGAAGATGTCAAAGTACTCAAGCAGCTATCTTGAGCCTATATTACAGGTTACATAAGTGATACGGAATAGGAATTAGCAAAGTTGCTCACCTTCTTCATCTGAAACATCCAGGACCTCAGTCATTGTCTCAGGTACATTTAGCTTGTGCTTCTCTGTTACAGTCTGCAAAGACAGAATCATCAATCCTCAAATTAAACACCAAAAGAAGCAGCAAAGTTTACAGCAGGATATTTTCAACAGCAACCGCAGTGGGATCTGCTGTGACATTCTATAACGTGTTTCCCCTTCCCCTAACTCTACTTTTCATCTTTACTCCAGAAGCTCCTATTCTCAGTGCTGCATAAAGTAACATTTATTGTGGCAGAAAAGTACAAAAAATAAAGATAATGAGCTGGTCAGAGGAATAAAAGAAAATAAAGCTCTCACCAAATTTATTTATAAATGGTTCATGTAGAACAATTCAGCTCAATGTTTCCAAGATGATTTTTAAAATGAATTAGGTAATGTCTAGAGAAGAGCTTCAGAAAGTTGTATGTGGCATATGGAAATTATTAAATCGTAAAGCATTTGGAAATGAAGTTATAAATGATGTGAAATTTTTAAACTAAAAAAAGATGTGAAGGATTTACACAAATCACTTGAAACATTTCTCTCTCCCCCCCCCCGCCCCCCCAAGTGACTACACTGCATATTAATGATATCCTTTTCATAAATCACATATATTCCCCCAAATCACATATACATCGGGGGGGGGAGGGGGAAGTTATTTGAAGATTCTGATACATTTTGTGCATCTAAAAGCTTAAAATATCGTGGTACAAGGCAAGTACGGACTGAGGACTGTTGGGAGGACACTTAGGAGAACACTGGAAGATTTTTTCATATGATTTTCTCTTCATAAATGACTTCCAGGAGGAAACAGAAGATGTTCAGGGGTGCTGAATCAAGAATGGGGACATCCTTTTAGCATCAAGATACACACTGGAGGAGGAGATGAAGAGCATGAGAGAAATTGTAGGAAGTGCAAGGTGTGAAAAGTTGCCTGCAGGAAACTCTTCAGTGTGTCATGATGCAGGAGACAAAACGCCAAGGACTTAAAGAGCAGTGGTCAGAACAGCATTAGTCACAACAGAAAAATAAATATTTCCCTGGCTCCACCCGGATCTGCAGCCAGTCAGCTGAACTGGGGAGCTGTGGAGGGGAGTCAACACATCGCCCTTTAAGGTATGTAGGAGCAGATGTGCCCCTTTGGCATGGAGAGGAATGTCAGGGGGCCACGTGTCTTGTGAAACTCTCCCTGAGGTAGTACTTCACTCCCTATTGTGGATGCTATCTATCAAGCATAAATTAACATTACACGCAGAAGTAGTGAAAGAGCACACAATCTGAGGGATAATTAATGTCAGCCAAATCCCAGGTCCCTTATGCAATATGCTTTTGGGAAAATGCCCATTGATATCAAGCAGTGAAGTCAACAGCAGTTTTTGTTGCACAAAACTTACTAGGTATTTCCCGATTCTGTTTCATACTTCTCTATTTCTAACAAACTGACAAGATATTATTATAAGATACTGCACTTCTATAAATAACAAGGTTACCAACAGTGTAATTACTTTGGAAATTTGTTTTACGTTTTAGAAATATATTTAACTGTGACAGCAGTTTTCAGTTCACGCTCCTGAAGACCAGGGAAAGAACAATGCCCTTTGCTTCAAACAGCCACCCCAATTAGGCCTCCTAAATTCACTCTGACCCTTGATTCAAGACCATTAATTATTTCTGTTGCAGTATTTTTCATACCACACACTCTGTGTTGAAAATTAGGTTATATTCAACGAATGCCTCCACCAATATGCCTGGCTTTCCCCCCCTGCATTCCCATGGCTTCCCTCAGACAGAAATGTCAGGCAGCAGCAGGGTGACAAAGCCAGTGACGACAGAGGGGGAGGATGCTATCATTCAGGTGATTTTGACCTCGTCTCTTCAACGATACAGTAGTAAGTTAACAAATATGTCGTAAATTTTAAAAAAATCACTGACACTGGGCTAAAGAAATAAACCCAGGTGAAGGGGGCTGTATATTTTTCAAGTGAAGTGGAAAGCACTGTATGCAAGTACCAATTTACTGGGATTGTAATTGTAAAGGCCATTGCAATTGTATCTACACAAAGCGTACTGCAAGTTCTCTATTGCCAGTTCCCATGTTCCCCACGTAAAATAACCGAAAAGTCAGGAAAAAAAACAAAGGCAGGAGGAGGTGACCAAATTCTGAAGAAAAGGGAAAGAAGGGGTCTGTGTAGGAGTCACAAATGCTAGTTTTTGTATGTCTGCTGTATGACCAAAATTTATTTAAGAAAACTTGGTTCCCAACCGTGGCTTATGTACAAAATGCACTTGATTAGAAGAACACAGAAGTGAAAGGATGCTACAGTAGTCCAGTCCACAAGCTACGGCTATAGAGGTACATTGCCTACTGTCTTGCTATTAACTGAGATCTGCACACCCTAGTAACGAAGGTTTATTTATCATGATATCAATTTATTCATAATTTAGGCTTTTACAGGCCCCTATATAATAACCATCTGGTCTCTGACTGAGGCTCTCAGACATTATTATTTATTTACAGAGAAGTAATGACACTTTATTTACTTCCTGATTTTCCCTTCAGTCAGAGAAAATTATTACATAATTTAACAATTGAAACAAAGTTTGGAAAACAGAATCAAGAGAGTGTGTGCGTGTGTGCGCACGCGCACGTGTTTCAGAAGAACAAAAAATCTGTAATGCTATCTCTGGGACACTGAACTCGGCAAGAATCATTAATTCTACAACAATTCCCAACAGAAGTTGCAAAGTAATGTTTTTAAATGAACTTTCAATATAATACTAGAATTTTTTTAATTGATAGGCACATTAGAAATACCAAATACTCTAAAAAATTAAAATCCATATCTAGCCCCATGAATGGCCCACTTTGAAAATTGCTCAATGTGTATTTCTCAAACTCCCTACTGTTAAGTGCCGCTGAGAATTCAATTAGGTACTTTACTTTAGGCTTCTGTATTTAAGACTTTCATTGTAAGGCCAGATTTTCATCTGGTGGCATAGAATATTTCAGATATGCAGGTATATAAACCTATATGTACATTCAGCGATTACTTACTCAACAGCAGTATACTGTAAACAACCTCAAAGCTCCTCATATGTTCATCTGCCCACAGGAAGACCATGCCTGTTTGCATAAATACTCCAAAATTTAACTGCACAGCAAGCCTTTGAAAGTCTAGCTTATTCTGATTTATTTCCTGTTCGCCTCTGATCTGTGAGTAAAAATAAGTGCATTTTATTCTCTCTATTGCTTTATATTCATGTGGCTCCACTAATAATAACACTAATGCAAGTAAAAGGAAAATTTGTTCAAAGTTAGAGCAAAGGCTTTGGCAGGGGAGATCTTTTCCTCATCTCAAACGCCAGTGACTTGAATATCAATAAAGCATTGGCCTGTCTAACATCCTCCATGCATCACTCAGCTACAACCTTAGAGAATGAAGTAGCTATGGTGACAAGCACTTTTTTTTCAACGCTAAATGCTGTGTTCTGGTTTGGCAACATCAACCTCACCATCTGGAGAACTTTATTGCAGGGAGTGCCTGTGAGTGCCTGTTATTTATCCCTCCTTTTTAGGACTTGTTCTAAATTACGTTTAATCAACGTTCCCCACCATGAACACCACCACCGGAGGTTTATATTCTACGTAACCCTAAGATACAAGATTCAGACAAATTCACAGCTGAAAACTCTGCTCTGTTTATCGAGGGTTCCCACCTGACTTTTAAAAGCAGTGCTTTGTACACAGACACAGTCCAAGATTTCAGATTTCTCTTATACGCAAGCATTAGAGGTCAACTATGCAAGTAAGGTTCAGTATTTGATTCAGTCCTAAACCCCAAGCATCTGGTATCTGGTAGAAAAATCCATGACCCTCAAAGTTTAAAGAAACATTTATCCAAAGTAAATAACTCACAGGTGTCTTTTCAAAGTGTAATCCCTACTATTACAAAGCAGCTAATACTGACATATGACAAGGTACAAGGCTTCACAGTGCAACCCAACGGACGATAGAAATGAAGTTACAACTTGTAGCAGGCATAAATGGAAAGAGTGCGCCAGGACACAGCACGGAGAACAGCAAAGGTGTCATCTGAGGCTAAAAAGTACCCTTTTGAAAAGAGCTAACGTTTCTCGAAAAATTTTACCTATTTTATTTTTCTAAATCTCTGAATAGATACATATGTGTTTATGCACGTAGATGTGTGATGTGCTGTATGATTAAACAAGAACATGAAATACATAACAACAAAAACATACAGTCTTTATTAAGAGACTTCTGGAATTATGCTGG
Source organism: Platalea leucorodia (assembly GCF_965183815.1). Taxonomy (NCBI): domain Eukaryota; kingdom Metazoa; phylum Chordata; class Aves; order Pelecaniformes; family Threskiornithidae; genus Platalea; species Platalea leucorodia. Next base: position 3,715,892 of record NC_138828.1, on the reverse strand, counting down.
AATTCCTTGTCCAAACCTGACTCATTCTGATCTTTGCAGGTCATTAATAAATTATGGCTCACTCTATTTGTAACCTTATGCCACGTTACTTTTATTCCATCTTCCTTGGTTAGTATCAGTGGGACTTGCTGTCAGCATGCAATAAAATCAAAATTATTTTCCCATTTCTTTACAAGAGACTTTAGATTTCTTCCCCTTCTCTAATCCTCTCCTTGATTGAGTAGGGGCATCTTTTGAATAATCTGTGGATTTTTACGGCTCGGAGCTCCTAAATGACATCTAGATCTGATCGGTTTTCTAGACTGCTAATCTTTCTTGCATTTAAAAAAAAAAAAGCATGACCTTACAACAGTGTTTCAAGATAAAATGTAGTAATGGAAATTTAAATTAAAATAAATTTCTTAAATGATGCACTACTACTAATGTTCTCCCTTCCTACTTGCTAAAACATTTGTAGATGGGAGGTAAAAGTCTGAGAAGAGAAAACCTTCCTCTCCCAGAGTGTCAGAATATATGAGTTTTTCCTGGCTTAAAGCAACAGTACTACCTTGCTGATGTTCAGCACAGCCTATTCACAAACTCTGAAGTCAAAATACAGACTACCAAGAGCGTGGAGGACTGAGCACGTAAGGAAAGATTCTTTCGTATTTTGGAAAAACAGGATCTATTTGAACTGAAAGTGACTTGAGTAAAAAGATGATTGATGTGATTCAGAGCCATCTAGTGACCAACATTAAGCTTGGCACCAGTCCACGGCTGGTACGGTCCAAATGCTCAGAAGCTTGCTGTGGCGTGCTGCAATGGTTGAGCCTCAGTAAGCGTCAAAAGTGTGGAAACGTAAGGACAGACTGAAGAGGAGAGGTGAAAAGAGAAATGGAGAAACAGGACAGGATCTAAACAACAATGCACAAACTTCTGGAAAGTTTGGATTTGCAGCTCAGACCCCTATCTAGAAGAAAGTTTTACCCTGCTTTTGAATAGCTGTTTTCCATCTGTATGCACATAGATTTTGTTACCTAGCTCAGTGAAGCCTGTTGTGTTGCACACACTTCCACACACTTAAAAGATATACTGAAAGTATTGTAGCACTTTTGCAAAAATGCAACAGAAAGAGGGGGCTAAAAGCAGAAAATAAAAAAAACGGAACAAGGAGAGTCTGAAGGAAGAAGAGAGAGACAACATTCTGAATAAAGAAGAGAGACATTTTAATGCATCTGCAACTCACAGTTGTGGTGGTGGTAATCTCCTCCGTTACAACCTTCAGCGTATCGACCACTGAGATATATCCCAGGCGCCTTGCAATAGCTAAGGCAGTGTTACCATTCTGAAGAGAAAAGAGAGAAGGGGAGAGAGCGAGCGCAATGAGAGGGAGGATTGTGATGTGAACCAATGAGATCACTCTCAACACGGCATGAGCCAGCATTTCCATCCAAAACAAGGCGCAGCCTAGGAAAATCACCGTTTTTTTTACCATTACATCTGACTCTGTCTTTGTAACTTCTTTAAGACTATAGCCCTGATTACCATGGCAACACAACACACTTACAACTGCCTGCTATTCTAAATAAAAAAGTGCTGTATGGTTTAACCCTTCAGTGCTCAAATTTCACTATACAGAATGTGTCTTGTCTGCAGAAGTTCATGTTTTATTTTGCATACATGGCTCTACATCAGAAACACTCTTATAAAAAAAGTATTTTAAAATGTTACAGTTTCACTTCCAGTTGAAACTGTTAAATCTTTATCAGGTACAATTCCCTCTTTGGGGAATACAAGATTACAGCTGTGTTGTCCACATACACTTCTATTAACTCCTTACAGCAAAAATGTATGTCCAATAAAAGTACAGAAAAGGTAATGATTTAACAAACACAAAACCAACCTATATAGGGCTCAGAGGTGGGGAACTAATTTCCATTTAAAGAAACTGATTTGCAGTTTAAATGCCCATGATATATAGATGTGCCATTCATCAAATGGACATTAAAATGATAATTTAGTAAGCGTTTAGGTCTACTTATCTCCATTTCATCACCTGGAACACGGGCAGTCCACAGTCCTCATGTCACTCAACTTGGGGAGGGGAGAAGGGGACGTGTTCCGCGATGCTTTGCAAAGAGCTCTGCACAGCATCGTTTTACGTTATTTTGCACTGAACCAAAGAACACCGTGCTGGCCTACTGGGGGAATCACGGAAAGCCACCGTACCGCTCTTGGCACTGAAACGATTTCTCGTGACACCGCTGCACTGTGTGCATGATATCAGCCTGAGGGCTGCTCTCTACATCAGTATGGGCTTTCGTTATCTGTAATTTAAGGTCTTCTGTATTAGTCTAGCTCAGCAACCCTGAAGCAACACAGCGTTTGTGGATTAGCAGCACAAAATGATTACCATCTTCATGGCACAAATAATTTGACCGCTACCATCACTTGCACATTAACTGCTCATATCCCACTCCCACATCCCCCTGCCAGATGTCTCAGGTTGAAATTCTCTCTTATCTCAAGCTAGAGGTTGCTAGGTGTGGACAAGAACAGATCTAGTACCTGAGAAAGCACACAAACTGTGCAGTAGACACATCCTTGGGACCCTGCTTGGATTTGGGTTAGATTTGGGCATGACAGCCCCAACATGAGGAACGAAAGCAAGTAAAGAGACCTTCGGTTGAACACACCCAAGAGCACCTACCGCCCCAGAAGCTGACTAACAACGGTCTCTTGCTTGATGATCTGGTGCACAAACTGCTATTTTGGGTAACTTCACAGAAGATTACTCAGTGTGATCGTTCCAGGACCAAACAGTGCTGATTTAAGCATGCACAATACATGTACATAGAAACCTGATCCACTCTGGGGAACAACACGAGTTTTGGACATTCTGGCTGCATTTTAAAGATTACCCAATTAGAGGTGACTAATAACAACATCAACATAAAATAGGACAGTCGCATTCCTGGCTGACTGCGGAGAAGGAGCTGTGCCAGAGGTTATTGACGGTCTTTGAGGAGGCATTAACATCAGGGAACTCAGTAAGAACCTGAAACCGATGCAGTGGAGAGAGGGACAGAAATTTGGGTCTAAATCTTCAAAAAAGCCCAGGTTCTGATTTCCCCTGAATTTTTAGGGAAAAATCCTTATCGAGAGATCAATTTACAGACAGAAGTGTTGAGGCAGAGGGCAACTGAACAAGCACAGCACAGGTAGCTGTGGCCAGCCTGACCCTGCAGCTCAGAAATCGGTTTCCCCACCTCACATTTTGCTTAGCGCACTGTGAGTTAGATCTGATCTGAACTACTTTGAGAGGATAAGGAAAAGAAGAGGAAGTTACATTTACACATCTGACAAACAGCCGTATGAGGAATATTTCCACCAAAACAAAGGCTTGCTCTCAAGCCCTAAGCAAGGAAAGAAAAGAACTGTCCAGGGAAAAAAGTTCCCACTGGCACTTCACGAACTTACAGTGGTGGTGGCGTTGGGCTTGGCCCCGTGCTGGAGAAGAACGTTAATGATGTGAGTGTGGCCTTGTTGAGCAGCTTGGTGAAGAGGGGTGTAGCCATTCTGTTGTCCACGGTGATTACGATAAAAGCAAACAAACAAAGAACAACGACCACCAGTAATTAGATTAGACACTTCACTTTGCTTCTTTCTGCTCCTTTTGAGACATTTCAAAAAGAAATTATGCCACCAATTGACCCGAAGATAATAAATCTTCAGTAATAATAATACTCCTTCCCCAGATTAATGAAAAGATAAAGGAAGATAATATTTTTATTCACAAATCGTCTTTCATCTCATAATATAAGCAATCTCTGGCAAGACAGATAATTCCTCATTTCCTAAATCAGAGGGAGGAACAATGAGGAACAGTAAAGTGGCATGCTAAGGACATAGAATCATAGCGGAGGCAGAGAACATTTTTCTTCCTCTCACATCTTAGTTTTCTACAGAAGCCCCAAGATTTGCCTTTAAACTATTTGAGCCGATTTCAAAAATATATAATTTTTAACAACAGTGATTTCAGACTATTTGCTTTCAAAAAGCCTAACAACTTATACCTATTACAAATGTCAATCCATTTTAGCTTCACTTTGCCTTCAAAAGGCTTGACCAAGCTGCAATTACACTTAAAAAAACATGTACACAATGTCTGTATTAATAAACATGCTTAACTCCATATACTTACCTGCTCCAGTGATTCATTCTAATGTTACACAATACAGAAATATAATCAAAGTGTACTTCAGCTAGTTGGTCTGAGATGGTATTGTGTAAGTCCAGTCAGGCAATTCATTTACAAAATGATTTGCGATTGGGTTTGAAAGGAAGCAGAGAATGAACTGGAAGAAAACACCAAGTTGATCTCACTGTACACTTACGTAAAGCCTGGGGGCAGGCTCTGAAAGACACGCTCTGAGAGTTATCTCTTTTGCAAACGAATAGATGCACGTAATGCTTTGTACTACTAAATAAATAGTGATAGTTCAGAACTGTTACACTTCTTACATTTACAGTATGCGTGCATGGACTACTAAGAAATCAAAGGAGGATTTTACTCTAGGTTGTAGTGCAAAGTAAATTCACTCTCTTTACTTAAATATTAGTGCAGTCCTTCAAAAACAGAATTCAGCCATATTATTTTTCACTGGAGATGGCACAAAGCATCATGCAGGCTTTCTCTAGTTAAAGACCAAGCTGCGATAGAGGTTACTTGTTCTTTAGCACGCCTATCCTGAATCCAGCCAGGGTGGATTTGCTCCTTAAACTGAGTCCACAGTACCAGCTGACAGATGGCCAGTATTTTTATGAGTCCCTAGGTGTGAGCTTTTGGAGAACCACTGCCCCATACTCTCACACAAACTTGCTGACTTTAATGAAATTATTCTAAATAAGTGAAATACCTGGGGAAATGGCGTCAGAATCTGGCCCGGTGGCCCCTTGGACATAGAGTGAGACCTAATACTGAAGACGCAAATACGTCTGTCCCTTTAGTTAGCCTCCAAATACCTCAGCTGAGTGTCTTGGCAGCTATCATTTGGATCCTGCTAGTGTCTGCTTTATTAATTCTTATCGGCTGTTTTTCTAGTAGCGTTGCCTGTTCTCTTGGAATCCCTGTTTGTTGCCCATTGATTTTGGGTGATCTCACGAGGGATGGGCCAGCATCTTTTATTTATTTACTTTGCTGTTTCTCACCACATTGAGCTGTGACCACTGTGATGAAATAGTGCCTCTCTGAGAAATGAATCCATCCCATAGGTTGCTATGGAGGAGCCAGAGGGACCAGCAGACCACAAGCCTGGGATTTTGATCGGATCTTACAAATACTAAGTATGTCACTAGAAATATCAATGGATTTCTTCATGTTGATTCCAAGACATCCAGTCTGAAGCTGGTAGCTAGCTGTTGCCCAAAGCCAGCTCTAACTAAGCTGAAGCCCTGCAGCTCCTGAGTTAGCTTTCTCTTTCTGATAAGGCTGATGCGACGATATGCGCAATGCAACACACTGTTGCTGTCACCAGAACCTCTCTGTGTATACTCAGGAGATACACAATTCTTGCTACAAAATGCATCACATTCAGCAGTTCTGCCCACCAGTTTATACTAGAACAAACTGCTGAAGTCAGTGGATGTCGTTCAGACTTTGGCTTTAGGTAGTCAGCTCCGTTTCAGTATAAGCGGACAGTAACAGTGTACCCAGATTCCCCTCAAAAATAGCCCCAAACCTGTCTTCAGTAAACTGCGTTCCCTCACCACAGCTGCTTCCTCTCCCAAAGTCATACCACCCACGCTTTGATCAGCAGTAATCCTTCCCACTCCTCTCCCAGCAGACTGGGGAGAACCTGGCATCACCCTCCAAGTGTCTGAATTGTTACTTACTGGTTTGGCAGCACACCGGTATTACACTGATGTAAACCATGTGTAAATGAGATCAGAAACAAGTTCGCATTTGTTAGTTTGCAAGTAAAAAGAAAAAAAACCCCAATGACATTGATTCTCTATCTCCTTCTTTCATACCCCCAAAGAGTTATCTGACTTTTCTTTTGTGAACACTACACAATGAGATGTGGCAGAGAGAAGGCATTCCACTACAGCCACGAATCACCATATGTTGACACCTACCACGCAATAATTACAGTTCCCTAGTGAAAAGGCACCTGTGGTATGTATTTGTAGTGGTTGGTTACCAGCTTCATCATAAAAAGCAAAAGCAAGCAATGAAAAATTCTTTACCTTTGTTTTAGCATTGACATTTGCTCCCTGCTTGAGAAGAAAATTCACCATTTTGATGTTTCCATAGTGACACGCCACAATTAAAGGTGTATAACCAAGCTACAATAAGAAAACAAAGAAGTAGAACTGCAAGCTCAGTGGAACATTCCTTTTACAAAGGTAGCATCCTTTGGCACACTGGAGACAGTAGCCACTCCATGATTTACCTTTGTCTGAGCATCTTGGTTTGCACCGTGTTTTGTGAGTATTTCAGCTACGTTCACTTTATCCTCTTGAGCTGCAAGGTGTAAGGATGTCAGTCCGGTCTGGAGGTGGAATATACAAAATAAGTAAATAAAGATAAAAATAAGAATAAAACCTACTTTACAAGAGGAAAGAAATTTAGACTTTCCTACTTTCTCATCTTTAAAACATTAAGAGATCCTAACTATAGCTTCTAAGTATGGGTGGTTTTTTTTAAATAAAAGAGAGTTGATGTTTCTCCTGTTCTGGCTGACAAATGGCTCCAAAGCAATTACATCACCATAACCACAGAGTAAAACTTTCAGGCCTCAATGATCACGCTCGGATTTTATACAATAATGTCACGTGGGAAGTTGAGGAGCCCATTAATAAATTCAGGAAGCACATTCACTGCGCTTCCCACTCCCCAGACAGGAAGGGGAACCTTGACAACTGCAGGCGCGAGTCAGAATGAAGAAAATAACTCCAGAAATAGATCCCATTCAAAGATGCCAAGGAAATGGATGCAGCCTTTAACGAAAAGCCCACAGTACTTGCCTGTGAACAAGGCAGGGAACAAATTTTGTAAGAGAAATGAAAATTGCTTCGTTTCTCATTGATTAGGTAGCATAATACATTAATGCTAGACAATGAGAGACTTGAGCCTTCTATTTTGACTTATATGAACAAAAGCTGCAGGCTTTTGACCTTAGGTAAATACGACTTACATATATGCCTGGATAAATCTGGTGACCTATGAAGATCTACAGTAATGGATTTTTTTTAAGGAACTTGTTTTCTATGAAAAAGCTGTTATGTACAATCATAAAAAAAAAAAAAAATGGAAAGGTCCTCTATAGGATTTTTCTCACTTGCTATTCCACTAATAATGTTGTTTTGTTATTTGCCAGACACTGCCAATTTCTTCCACTTGGAAAGAAGGCTGAAGGGTAAATACGTGAGGAAAAGCGCCTTTGCCAGCAAGAGCACTGAACTATTTTAGACTATAGCTTTCAGGTTTCTGATACGTGTTGTTAAATCTACCCATGGACCCACAAACTCCAGAGTTTTACACTCCTCTTCCTTTGCATCCAATGTAAAACTTCAGGAGCATATGCAAAACAGCTGAGAGATGGCAAGGTTGCAGCACAACAAAAATACTGCAGTCCTGCCTTCCTGAATGCTCAGAAACAATTTTCTCTTGGTCTGCCTTTCCTCCCGTAACGTCCCTCCCAGAGCCAGGTGTTACATCGCTTTCCTCTGGTCACGGGAAACAGCTGCAGCTCCTCCTGTGCATTACCCAGTACAGCTATTAATTACATGATATAAGTTAAATGGTCAATCCATCTGCCAGTCCTAGACATCCTCTTCTTGCTTTTACTGTTCACCCACTTGTTGTCACTTCTGCAGACTCATAAATATGTATGTAAGGAAGTGAAGCCGAGAATTCCTGACAATGTGACATCATTCCTACACTGCACTTTGCATCTTCCTGGATACTCCCACCCACAGTACTTTGTCTCCGGTTATGAGTTACCTTTGTTGCCACGTGGATATTGGATCCTTTCTCCAAAAGCAAGGTCACCATGTCAGCGTGACCTTCTTGGGAGGCCAGATGAAGCGGGGTGACTCCCTGCTTGGTCAAAATGTTGGTCTCGGCCCCATAGTTCAACAGAGTGGTAGCTATCTGCATCTGATTTTTCTTGGCAGCAATATGCAGAGGGGTGTATCCGTTCTAACGCCAGTCAGGAAACAAAATGAGAATAAAGTTAACACAACAGCCAGGTAAGCCTAAGAAGTCAGACACCGTAAAACAGTATCGTTTTATGTTACCCCTTATTACTAGACATGAGAGTTCATTAAATTTTCAAGGCCAGACTTGTCCCACATGGCCCTGCTGTTGTGTTGCTTTGTCCGTCTGTTATTTTCGCCATCTAAGCTAGAACAAAGCCAGCCCTCGCTAGGGTGGGCAGGACTGTTCAGCTGATACCTTGAAATTATCCCCAGTTTGACACCTACATTTTGAATAACCCGTGTTGTAAATATTCACTTTTGACTGATGAGTGACATTCTCCGTGATGAGTGCACACTCTTCATCGGATTATGCTTTTTCAGAGCGTGTGGGTAGAGGTGTGTTTGCATATGGAATTTTGAGATGTGTCAGTCACGGCACTGCAAACAGCAATAGGGAGGAATGTTTTTCTGATCAAATTAACCATTTAAGCAAAGCAGAATGGCATTGATGGTACTTTCTGGCAATAAGACAACTTCCCACCTTTAATTGCTTTACAACACACTGTGGGGGAAAATTCTGGGTTACAGCAGACAGTCCCTCGAGAGGTGTTCGGTTGCTTGGTCTGTGCTTTTTTTTTAAAAGGGAGTTTTACCAAAGTATGTACAAAGAGTAGCTTTTGCTGCTCTCCACCCACCACAATGGAAACAACAGTTCTGACACAATCACTTAACAGACGGGCCGCGTATTTTGGCAGCACGTACAACAGCAGCCTCACAGGGGGCAGAATGCTCTGACATGGAGCAGATCACCCCGAGGGCCGTCAGGCGGCGCGTACGGGACAACCAGGGGATCAGGCCCAGTCAGCACGGGTTCATGAAAGGCAGGTCCTGCTTGACCAACCTGATCTCCTCTATGGCAAGGTGAGGGTGGATGAGGGGAAGGCTGTGGGTGTTGTCTACCTGGACTTCAGTAAAGCCTTTGACACCACTTCCCACAGCATTCTCCTGGAGAAACTGGCTGCTCATGGCTTGGACAGGCGTACTCTTCACTGGATAAAAAACTGGCTGATGGCCAGGCCCAAAGAGTGGTGGTGAATGGAGTCAAATCCAGTTGGTGGCCTGTCACTAGTGGTGTTCTCCAGGGCGCAGTATGGGGGCCAGTCCTTTTTAATATCTCTATCAATGATCTGGATGAGGGGATTGAGCGCACCCTCAGTCAGTTTGCAGATGACACCAAGTTAGGCAGGAGCGTTCATCTGCCGGAGGGCAGGGAGGCTCTGCAGAGGGCCCTGGCCAGGCCGGATCCGTGGGCCCGGGCCAACTGGGTGAGGGCCAACAAGGCTCAGGGCCAGGTCCTGCCCCTGGGGCACAGCAACCCCAGGCAGCGCCGCAGGCCTGGGGAGGAGCGGCTGGGAGCTGCCCGGCGGGAAAGGGCCTGGGGTGGCGGTCGGCAGCCGGCTGAGTGTGAGCCAGGTGGCCAAGGCGGCCAGCGGCACCCGGGCTTGGCTCAGGAACAGCGTGGCCAGCAGGGCCGGGGCAGGGAGCGTCCCCTGCGCTGGGCACCGGTGAGGCCGCCCCTCGAATCCCGTGCTCAGCGCTGGGCCCCGCACCCCAAGGCGGCCATGGAGGGGCTGGAGCGTGGCCAGAGCCGGGCAGCGAGGCTGGGGCAGGGGCTGGAGCACAAGGCTGGGGGAGCTGGGGGGGCTCAGCCTGGAGCAGGGGAGGCTGAGGGGAGCCCTCCTCGCCAGGGCAGGTTTAGCTTGGAAATTAGGAAAAATTTCTTCACCGAAAGGTTAGTCAGGCATTGGAAGAGGCTGCCCAGGGAAGTGGCTGAGTCCCCATCCCTGGAGATATTTAAAAGCCGGGGAGATGTGGTGCTGAGGGACATGGTTTAGTGGCGGGCTGGGCAGTGCTGGGTTAACGGTTGGACTTGCTGATCTCAAAGGTCTTTTCCAACCTGGACGATTCTATGATTCTGTTGTATAATTCTATGACATCAGCACCAATTCGCTCATTATTTCCCCCTTTTAGTAGCCTTTGCCTAACACAGTGATATCATGTTCTAACCCCAGAGTGAACTCTCCGTATGCGTGGTCAGAATATACATATTGTTTGTAATATTACACAATACTAAAATGACTTCCAGCTATGACGAAAGCTCACAAACGTAAAAATGGGCTGAGAGAGACACATACATGTATACATATGTATTTCTTCTTTTTCAGTGGAGGTCTGAGAGAGGCATGCACTAACTTAGGTAGGGGCTCACCCAGCTTCCCGCTCTATGCACCTCACACGCCTCAGCGACTCAGTTAGCCACACTGTGACCACCTCCGCGGCCCCCACAACCCCTGCGGGCACCCTGTTCCAGCCTCTGACCGCCCAGCACCCTGGGGATTATTTTATTTCTTTATATCGAGCCGACATTCCCCACACCGCAAGCCCTCTCAGCTGCCCTGAGGCGCCGCCCGCCCAGCCCGGCAGCCGGGGTGGAAAAGGCGGGAAGCCGGGCCGCCCCCCCCGCGGGGCTTCCTCTCAGGCGGGCGGCGGGAGCTCACCTTGGCGGTCGAGTGGGGCGAAGCGCCCTTCTCCAGCAGCAGCAACGCCACCTTCTGGTTGTCGTAATGGGCCGCCACATGGAGGGGAGTGAGGCCGTTCTGTAAGGGCGGTTATGGCGTTAGGCTGCGGTTGCAGGGGAAGGAGGCCGCGTTACCGAGCCGTTAGTGCGTGAGGGGACCGGCGCCATGCGGGGCGAGGGGGAGCAGGGGCGGAGGGCATGGCCGCCGCAGGCGGCCGGCCGGCCATTAGTGAGGGAAAAGCGGTGGGAAAGGGTGAATCTGCAGCTGCTTGCCTGGTTTCTGTCTCCCCAGAGCCCACGCTAAGCGATTCCCACAGCATGGGGGGAAACCGGGCCTCGCCCCCGCATTTATCCATCAGGATCTTCACAGTTTGGGCAGCTTAATGGAACCGGCGCTTCCTGAGCCACAGAAATATATCTGCCCTCAGAGCTGCAGGCAGCGCAGTTTGGGGACCCAAACCGGGCACGCTCGGTAGCGCGGTTTCCACATAACCATCACCCTTGGGGGAACGCGACCCTAACGAAGCCAAAGCCACCATGTGAAAGCAGCTCCAGCCTTCTTCCGTGTGCATGTTTCACACAGTTCTTTCCTAAGGAAGAATGCAAAACGCTTCTGACTTTTTTTTTTTTTTCTTTCTCATCAGTACCTTGCCAGCTGAATCGGGAGAGGCACGACGCTGCAGCAGAAGTTTTGCCACTTCCAGGCTCCCGTATTTGGCCGCCACATGCAAAGGTGTGAATCCCTTCTGAAAAATTCCAGGAGATAGAAAGCAGATGTTTGCATTAAAGGTCACACTGACAGCTCTCTTTTAAGAACTGTGTCTTCTTCAACCTATAGTCTAGCTGGCAGAGTCACTAGCCGTACCTAGAAAGAGCATCATCTCTTGAAAGCACTTTGAGAAGCATGAAATACAAGACAATACTTTCCCTTTTATTATTCTTCCCTATGTACGTGCTGTCAGGCTGGCAGACATTTTATCTGATACAGACTCTGCTAGCAACATACACTGTGTGTGTGGGCAATGAAGGCACTTGTTCAAATTTCTACTCCAAACCAGCTGCACTTTTTAGTCTCATGATGACAGCTTTAGAAATATTTCCTCTATCAATTGTTGCCAGTAACAATGAAACACCAACTAAATTCAGTGAGAAAAGCTCTGAACTTCTTATTCCTCCTTTAGAGTTTCTTGAAGAATGATTTATATTTGGACTCATGTATCTATACAGTCACCAAGTTCTGCTGCAGCCTCTGAACTGCAGCTAAAAAAAGTCATGCCTGACTCAATGGCAGTGCTTTTGGAAACGCATTGTGGCTAGACTAAAAACCTTGTCTTTTAAAAAGAGTCCTTTTGGATTTGTTTTAACAATGCTTGTCAGTACAGCACAGGCGTGAGGTCGATGTCAAACTAACATGCTCTTTGCCTGTTCTTTTCATTTAAAAAAGCACGTTGATAAGGAAGACTCATGGATGCGAGACGGTAGGTGGCAGACTGCACTGCTGCCCTGACAGTAATTCCAGGGCGCTACAATGACCTATTTGCCTGCTGCATAAGCGACGTGTAATGTTTATCATCATCATCTTGTTCCATTAATCCCACCTCAAAAAGAGTTTACATAAGGGAATCTCGAACATTTCCAGTTCATGAATCACAGGTTTGTAGAGAGATTATCTAGAGGACTACATCTTCTTCTATTCACAATTCTAGAATGTTCCTGCAGCACTAAAGCAATTGCCATAAAGCAATATGGGAAATTAGGAAAGTATTTAGTGTATTTTTAGCCACGTTAATGTGATTTAACAGCTGGATAAAAGGAGAACAGCAAGCATTCCCAGTAATCCGTGGATCATAATTTGAAAATTGCTGGTTTAGTCTTCTAAACCCCGGAAGACACCCTGTTGTTCAAAAATATGCTTGAAGCTCCAGCTGTAAAATCAGGGGTACTTTTTCAAGACCTAAAACAATAGTGAGAATTAAGTGATTCTCACTTAATCACACACGATAAATTTGGAAAAGGCATCTTGGCACATAATCCTACTCTGTTTCAGCTATCTGTTTTCTTACGTGTTCAGCACTCTGTTAGGAATCTATTGGTAAACATTTCTGGCTAACAAAGCAATAATGGTTCTGCAGACTATTTCCCAGACAAAATGGCCTGTTGTGTCATGACACATCATTTACAGAACTACGGAAAATAGATTCAGCATGAGATGCGGCTGGACAGATGCTGACTTGTATGTTTGAGGACCATTCCTTTCAGCTAGCACAGACCAGAATTGTTTTACTCTTCAAATAAACAAGGTACTGAAGAATAAGCAGGCCTGTTTATAAAAAAAGTGTTGTCGTCATCCCCTTTTCTGTTTTGAAAAAGGCCTTACCCATGACACAATGGGAAAGAGAGAAAAAAGGACTTTGTGTAGATTTTAAACCTGTTGGGACCGTGTATTTATCGTGATCTGCATTTGGCTCCAGTGGGAACCAAACTCCCAACTTTAGATGACAGCAAAATACGTCAAAATCTGATTAACTGCTGATACGTCACTTCAGCCTATCAGACGGCTGTTGATTAAGAAAGAACACAACAAAAGACCCAAACGAGTCCAAGTTCTCAGTGTGAAAGTCCGCTCCTCGTGGAACGGGCGTGCGCTGCCTGCGCTACTGGAATACAGACGTCAAGCATTTTGTCTTACTTTGGTGGACATGGAGTGCGAGGCACCTGCCTCTAGGAGAACTGACGCGACGTCAACTTGTCCCTCTCTGGCAGAGATGTGCAGTGGGGTGTACCCATTAGTTGTTGCGGCATCAGGGTGGGCCATGTGCTGCAGCAGAAGTTGGACGATCTCCGTTTTACCCAAGCGAGAAGCAATGTGCAGCGGAGTCTGTTCTTCCTACAACTCAAATCGAGTAGGTAATTAGCGCAGGTAGAACCACCCGAACACAACGTTCTGGCTGATCCCAATAGATCTATCTATGCATGTGTCTTGCAAAAAATCATAGGAAGTAATAGTACAAAAAAAGGCAGCAACGGAGGGCTCGCGGGTTAATTTTTGCAATGAGCTTCGGCAATGTCTTATCAGAACAGAGAGAACTATGAAGAAAAACATCATTTTTTCCTTTTATGAAGCAGACAGCGCACATCACTGTGGGCATCACTTGCTCCCCTTTGTGTTCTTAATTTGTTTTACAGCAGCTTTACAAGCAGTCCCCTCGGTTTCAACATCTGGCACTGACTGCTCTCAGAGCCTCTGATGTTTGGTTTTAGGACGTGGCTGTGCAGCTCCTTGCTCGGATAGAACAGCTATCACTGGTCTGAGTCAGGCACGTTGTACTGGGTCTACTGAGATGGAGCTAATTTCCATCACAGCAGCCGGTATGGTGCTGTTTTAGATTTCTGAGCAACACAGCGTCGATAACCCCCCAGTGTTTTAGCTATGGCTGAAGGGTGCTCACACAGCGCCGAGGCTTTCTCCATTTCTCCCTCCGCCCCCCCAGGGAGTAGGCTGGGGGTGGGCAAGCGGCTGGGAGGGGACACAGCCAGGAGAGCTGGCCCGAACTGACCGAAGAGAGAATCCATACCGTATAACGTCACGCTCAGCAATAAAGCTAGGGGGTGAGTTTTTCCAAAGGAGCCGTTGCTCGGCGACTGGCTAGGCATCGGTCTGCTTGTGGGAGGTGGCGAGTGATTGCCTTTGCATCACTTGATGGGGGGAGGTTGGTTTTGTGGGGTCTTTCCCCCCCCCCCCCCTTTCTCCTTCACCTATTAAACTGTCTTTATCTCAACCCAAGAAATTTTCTGGCTTTCACCCTTCCAGTTCTCTCCCCCATCCTGCTGCAGGGGCAGTAAGCAAATGACTGAGCGGGGCTGAGCTGCCGGCAGGGTCAGCTCACCGTACCACCACACACATTCTCTTTGAAAGATCTACCCATAAATACGTTACTGTTTTTAGGTGTGCTTAATATTGAATCAACAGATCAAATACAAATGCAATTGCTCCTCCCTAGCTCCCCTGCTTCAGCTATGTTTTTCAGTGAGAGAAAGCAAAAAAAAAAAAAAAAATCGTAAGCAGAACACCTACCCTGGCTCGGGCATCAACCAGGGCCCCGTTTCTCAGGAGGCAGCGAACTACTTCCACCTGCCCGGCACGTGCCGCCATGTGCAACGCAGTTTCTCCACGCTGCAGAAAAGCAAAAAGCGTTTCAGTGTCCTAAACCTCCGTGAAGAAACGGAGCTCCGACGGCGCGAATTCCACCCACGCCCGCTCCTGCAGAGACCCGCCTTTCCGCCGGCGGAGGATCTGCCTTCAGACCCAGGAAGAGGCGGTTCAGAAGGGTGCGCGCGTACGTGTGGCTGGGCCTGGCTACGCTTTGGTTCGCAAACTCGGTGATCCCCGGCAAACGTAATCTCACTACAGAGGGTCAGAATGAAAATCCTGCCGTATAGATTCCCCTGGTCATATACGTTCCTCAGCTCTCTACGTAACAGTGCATCAGCTTGTGTGCTGCACAGGAGATAAGAGTATATTGAGCCTGTCTCTCTCAAGGGATTGCGAGGCACACGAGCCTCAAGATGGAAGGGGATATTTTTCCAGATGGTCTCTTCCTGCACACTGTGCGGAGCTGGCAGCGTTAAAAGGCCTTGCGATGGCTGCGCACAACTGAGCCAGCATATGAAACGTGTAAAATCTGTGCTCAGCAGCGTGGCTCTGTCTGCAGGCTATGGAATGAATCTTGTTTCAAGCCTTTTGTAGCCCACGGAATTTGAAGGAGCATATGAAATTCTGGAAGGCTGACTGGAGGGATGTGGAATTTCAGATCAGGGTAATGAAGTACGGATGATACATTCAAAGCATTTACTTTTTGCACAGGTTTGCAAAGGAACACTGAGTATTCCTTGACGATGGCGTTTCTAGCTTTATTTGGCACTCTCCAACATTCTTTGAGTGCGCTGTCCTAACGTGGACTAAAACAGTCCCTGTGCAGCTCCTCGGTACCTGGTACGCGAGGCACCAGGACAGTTCCGCGACCAGGAGCTCTGTATTTATCTGTTATGTTATGACAACACAGCAGAACTGATCACTTCTTTGCGTTAATCGCTCCTTCTCCTTACTCTAGAGCTGGAGTATATTCTGTTGTAAGGCTTTTACCCCCAGGTTAAACTGCCATGGCCAAAATGATCGTTCGCGGCAGAATCGGGAATCACGTCTTTTGTCCTTCGTCTAGATGTAGGAAAAGACGCAGCCTGAGCTTGCCTACCATAATGAACTTCTAATTAAAGCAAACCCTCTTCACCAGGAGTTGATTTATCTTGTCATTTTAAAATTAACAGTGTATTACCAGCTGTGATTAGTAAGTGGGCAACAAACAAAATCCTACAGCCCTAGCTACAAACCTTAATAGAGAATTTCATCTATATAAACCTTACTACCTGAAGAACGAGCTGTTTAAAACGTGAATAAGGTTTACATTTCACACACTCTAAAGATCGAATTTCTATAAAGACCCTTTCGTACTTGAATTAGCAAAGCAGTTTAGCTTTTGGAAACAGTTAGTAATCCAACAGGGAACTTCAGCTTACCAAGTAAAAGCCAAGACACCTGTGTAACATAAATTGTAAAGTGTTAAACTTTGCACACAAATGTCCGGTAACGCCATACTTTTAATTGCTTCCACAAGAATGTCTCGTTGGCTTTCATATCATCCATAAAGTTTTTATATAAAGATTGCTTCTATAAAAAAGTATGGAAGCAATAAGAGACTTTGTCAAGAAAAGTCTGTTCTAATGATTCAAGCAAACGCCTCAGTGCGCTCAACGTTTTTACTAGGTTCCATATAAGATTTTTCTAACCGAGAAAAACTGATGAGTCCAGCGTACCCAGATTACTAAACTGTTGTTGTTGTTTTGTTGTTGGGAGCAGCTAACTGTAACAGTATTTCCTGGTAAAAAGCTGCTTTCAAAGTGCAGGTGGTCATAAGTTGAATATTTGTTTATACTGACAAATCCGAACAGTAAGGTATCTATGAAATACAGCCCAGAAAACTATCATGGTCTTTTTATTGTTATTCTTCTCGGTAACTAGGCTATTGGTATACAAACACTGATTTCTATGGTAAGTCAGGTTCTGCATTTTGCGTTACCTCCCAAAGGTCACGTTTTCTAGATTTAAGCATGTTCTTTCGAAACGCACCAGTTCCTGGGATTTCCTGTGTAAGAGGAACATCTTGAGTTTAACATTTTTACTTTGTGTTTAATTGTTTTAAGCATTTTATACGAATGACCCAATTGCATGGCAGCCAGTGAAGCTCTGCAAGCAGAAATTAGAGCCATTTGGACTTAAATTTCAGCCTTCGGAACGGAAACACAGCCTTCCCCGTGACTTGGCTTATAACCAGTTTGGGATGTATTTGGTGAGCTTTGCGTGTTTCTAAGGGAAACTTTGTCTACTCGAGCATTGTTGAAGAATATGCGAAACCCCAGATGGCTCATAATGCACGTACAACCACCATTTTCCCTTCTTCTCCACAGGTGCTAGAAGAATTTCTCCTAAAATGCAAGAAAGCCATAAAGTATCATGAAAACGTGACCTTTGGTTGAGCTACACGGTAGGCCAGACCCTTTTCGGAGGCGGTACTGCGGAGATGATTCTAGTCAAAGCCATACTCACAATGTTAGTGACATCGGGAGAGGCTCCGTTCTGCAGCAGAAGGAGGACTATGTTCAAGTGGCCCATAAATGCAGCCACGTGTATTGGTGTGAGGCCCGACTGCGAAACAAAGCAAGAGCAGTTTTACTCCTCTGCACGGGCGTAGGGAAGGGGCTTCTTCGTTTAAATAAAACATAGGTGAAAGTGAGGCATGACAGGAGAGAGGAAAAAAGGAAGCAAAAAGGGAGAGAGAGAAGGAATGTTTCTTCAGGACATGAAACGTTTTTCTACCTCTGTTATAGCCTGGATTGAAGCCCCATATTTCACCAGGAGTTCCATGACTTTGATGCGATTTTTCTTGCAGGCAATGTGCAGTGGAGTAAAACCATTCTGTGCAAAAGACAGTCATGTTAGTTAAAAACATGCAGCTACACTTTCCACGCAGCTCCATGCTGGCACGCTGGGAGCAGAAGTGTTAGAGTACCAGAAGCAATTGTTCCTTAAGCACAACAGGTTACGAATTACAGACGTCTCCCGGCAGTCTGTGGCAGAACAAAGCAGCGCCGCTGCTTTCTTCTCAGGCAATGGAGAGAAACTCGGCTTCCACCTCCAAAACGCAAACACAGACATGCCCGTTCTGACTTGCGAGCGTGTGCGTGCGTGCATGTACGTATGTGGTTCTGAAGGCTGCGCACATGTATACGTAAGGATGACTTAAAGTGGTTCCCGAGATTACCTAACACAAGGAAAATATAAGAAATGACAGGGATCTCTTTGAAATCAGTTAGTATAAAGCATATTCTATACCTCTCTGGGAAAAGAGCAAAGTACTTCTTCCAGATTCCACCTTATTTTGTCTTTTTAGAATCTCTTGTAATCTAAGCATCTATGTGTCTCTGTTTTTATATTTATGCATCAATCTACAGTACATGAGATTCATGTTTGCGTGCGTGTGTGCGTTCTGTGAGGTATCTTAAATAACCACTACTTCAGCCATGGTTTCAGGATCCAAAGTGTTCACTCTTGAAGTATTTCTCGCCCCCCTTCCTTTATTCCTGCCCTGCGGAGTCATAAAGCATGGCGAGCAAGGTATCAGCCCTCACCTGGATTAATGTTAAACGGGGCAGGGACAGGAACGAAAGGGGGGTGGGGAAGGCAACATCTTAAACCAAGATCGCAACCTCACATTTTGTATCGTGAGACAACAGTTTTAGTGTTGTGCTTCCCACCAGCACATACTCATTTCTTTGGGAATGCTTATTCGGTAAGACTGGGGCCCAAATCAAAGCATGTCTTCGTACTCTATACTGTAATACGTGCTTTGACTTCAAGCTTTTTTTATGTTAATACAGGTTAAGTGTGTGCCTAAAGCTAAGCAAACACATTATTCACCGTATGTGACCATTTTAGTGAAAAGCACAGGTAACGTTTTTAGATAACGTTGAAAACTTTCTCTATTTTCTAACGGAAAGGATCAGTGTTGCTAAACGATCAACTAGCAGTCAACAGAACTTATCAGTGAAATCTGCGCTCGTGGGAAGAGGCACGTGACAGCTTACAGTCAGCTTCTGTTAAGGGAAATGTTAATTACGAGTCGATTTGAGGGTGCTTTAAAGCATCTACAAACTGAAAAAGCTAAGAACTCATATAGTGCTTGTATCCCCAAATCATTTTGCAAACATTAGCAATTATTTTTTTTTAATCTAGCTGAAAATGAATTATTTGTAAAATGTATTCCATCGCAGGACTCTGCTGAATATTATTACTACTATTAGCCTTCTCCAATTTCTAAAGAAGGAATCAAAACCATTAGATATTTTACCTCCCGCACAACATCTCTCAATATACTTCATAGGGAGTTTTACCGTTTCAGAAGTTTCCATATTTTCTATGTAATTTTACTGCCTGAGTTGATTGAATTTTGCTACTTCTATTTCAGTGAGGAACAGTTTGATGGGGGAGAGGAGAAGGCAGAAAAAACCTATCTCTAACAGAAATTACGAGCATCATTTAATATATTAAATACTACAAACAAGCCAGAGGCGACAAGTCCCTGATGGGAGAGGAAACAAGAGAGAGGAGAAAAAAAAAAATCAGTCTGGAGGGAAGAGAGGCCGGAGGGTGTTCTCCTTTCATTTCAGATGTTTCTCGGGGAGGAACAGAAGGTTTATTTTTGGTCATGGAAGGAAAGAAAGAAGATGTGGGGGCTAGCATATAATGTGTATGTGTGGGAAGTACAGCTAAAGATAATCAGAAGACTGGCAAGAAAAACAAGGAAGGGTGAAAACAGCATCGAAAAAGATCAACCAAGTGAACACGATACTGAGAAAGACAAAACAAGAAAAGCATGAGAAGAGGAAGCAAGAGGGGTTACGGGATTTGCGGGTATAGAGAGGCCAAGAAAAACGAGAGGGGAAAAGAAAATTGCATCAACAAAATATCTGTTCTGAGGAAGGAAGGGATAAGGGGAGCCTTCACGGAAAAACACCGGGTCGCATCGAAGGCAGGAAGCTGGGGAAGATGTCAGAGCGGCCTGGGGTGGAAGTGCTGCGGGGGCACTGAATACAGCGGGCAGTGGCAGACTTCTTGCCGTGCAGAAGTATCTCAAGTGTTCACGGTCTCTTTCTTTCCCCCTCCTGAGTGTAACATATTGGTACTTAACTCCCATCCAGCTAACAGTTCATGGGGACCCTTCCCTTAGAGAAAACCGGAATCTTGTCTGGGTTTGGATAGATTGAAGACTCTTGAAAGCTTTATATGTTCCCGAAGCCGAATGGGATGTTTTTCTCTCCGTTAGGGGATAACGGTCTGATCAGTGAGTGAAAGGAATCATACCTGTTTTCCTGCAAGCACCAGAACAACTGTTTTTTGAAAAGGAAGAAAAGTGGCACCTAATAGAGGGGAATCTCATAATTTGATAAATGCAGAAATAGTAGCTTTTTAATATATTTTCTCCATGCCAATTAACTTACTGGTTCAGTTGAAAACTTAGAAATTATTTGTGTGTCATATCACATAGTACGGAGAACCGAACTATTAATTCAGTAAAATACCAACGCATATGTTAGCATCAGCTAGAAATGGCTCTGATTTTAGGAACTCTGTAGAGCTTCCAGACCTGTTATTACTGCAACTATTTAAGGTTGTTGGAGTTTGTTGACAGAGTTTTCACTTAGCTTTACTGGCAAGAGCTACTCATCTGGCCTGGATAGCTTTGTTACACGACACGGGTGGGGCAGGTTTACCAGGGCGCGAGCATTGGGATTTGCTCTCTTGTCCAGAAGGAGTTTGGTGACGCGATAGTGGCCACAGTGTGCGGCCACGTGGAGGGCGGTCAGGTAATCCAGCGTGACGTCATCCACGGGCGCCTTGTGCTGCAGTAGGTGTTTGACGCATTCCACGTGGTCCCCCTGGGCCGCCATGTGAAGGGGAGAGAGTCCATTCTGTGGCAAAAGAAAACAGAGCAGTAACTTCTAGTCACTCTCACTTAGATCGTGGCACATATTAGAAGGATGCCATCGCGAGTTTGCGGAGTTCCCCCGCCACTGAAACAGAGCCGCGCCTGAGCGACGGACTGGAAGAAAAACTGAAAAAAGCTATAGCCACCCTCCCCTTCCAGCAAATACGGGCAAATTTCGAGGAACATCATATGATTAACTAAAATCAGAATTTAACCAAAGCAAAAGAATCTAAGGGTCTTGCCTTATGATTTAATAAAACATATCTTGAACTTAAAAGACAGTTCTGGGGATACTCATCATAACACTAAGACATAGGTTCTATGGTAATTAGAGGAAAAGCGCCTCCTTACTCATCATTATATTTATTAAAGAACCTATAGTTTTTTCTTTAAGCGTTCAATGAAAAAACAAATTATACCGGCAAACCTGACCCCTGAGCTTCTGGGAAATGGTACTTTCAGCCACCACCACGGCTGGACCTTTTGTTCAAACTGTAACACTTGAAGGGCAGTGGAAGCAGGAGTGTCTGTCTGGTTTTAATAGGTCTTTTTGTAAATAACTAAGTCCATGGAAGGTTGACAATTAAGAGGAAAGAGAACTGTTGCTATTAATATGTATAACAAGTTGCTTTCAGAAAAAAATGGTTTTAATATTTATATATTTGTCTGTCTCCAGTTTGGAACCACCTGTTTCAGCTGGAAGTTAGAAAAGGAAGTTGCTTTTAAATCTGATTTCATTTTACGTGCAATGAGGCAGTTAAAAAGCACTGCGTGTTTAAAGATAGACTATAACATATAGACTTGAACAGGTACCTGACTTGGTGTGGTCAAACTGTCTGTTTATTTGTCCCCTGCAAGGAGGGGACTATTCACCGGACAGTTCTGCTCTGCTCAGTCCTCAGCACAGCGGGGACGTCCAGATGCTGCCACAGCAACGCTGATATTTTGTCCTGACTGGCAACACCTGCCTTGGAATGGCAGCATCTGGGAATCCTGCCTGAAGCGCGCACAATACACGCGGCAGGGCCTGTTCTTCTGAGCCTCTCAGTGAAGTGAGGGTGTTGACAGATGAGGTTCACCTAACCACCTTCTCCCACCAGAGCAATCAGTGAAACTATAAAGGATCTTTTCCCTACGATTCCCATCTCCCTGTGGATCCCTCCTGCATAAGGAGATGACCTGGACTACTTGGTGCTATCGAGGATGCGTAGCTTGAGCACGTCCTTATTTGATGTAGTTGATATGCTTGCAACCCAGCGATAAAACCTCCTGAGGACTATCAAAAGAAAATCTTCAGTCTCCAATAAGGATAACTGTGGGTCAGAATACACTAATTGCCCTTGTTCTGAGCCATGGTTGAGGGACTGGGGCCCAGTAAACAGTGCAATGGGCTGAAACTGGTATTTAAATTGTTTGGCCCTCCTGCTCTGCCAGGGGACCTCAAGCCTATCATCGCAATACTCTATTCCACTGTTTTCCAGCTAATGCTACCAGCTGCCTTTGTCAGGCACTCTGAAATTTACTGATGCGAAGTGCTGCTCGGCGGGGTTTGCTCTTATACTACAAGTACCCTTCTCTCATTAGTTTGACCAAAGGGACAGCATTTGTAGGAAACACATTAATCTTAGACATGCGCTTTTCAGAAATCGGTAAGAACACACTGAAATCATCGTCCGAGTCTGAAACAGTCCATGAAAACAATCAGGAGAAGCTGCAAGTCACAGGTCCTACTTAGCTTATATGAAGGATCAGAAAATATACACCAGGAATCATCTCTCGGGAGCGACTGACCCAGCTTTCCCGTCTCTGTGTCCTACGGTCTTAGGAAGCAACGTAAGTGAAGTGCTTGCAGTAGCACCGTACATCGTGTCTAGTCTGATATTATAGAGAGGGGCAAAGAAGTGTATAGTGTTTCATATATTTGGCAAGAATAGTCCCTAATTATGTAAGAAAACCTGATTTTGGATCATTCTGCCCATTAGTACATTTCCTTTGGGAGAACAGAAATGGTCCTGTCTTCTTCCTTACCCTTTCCGCGACATTGAAAATTCTGTGGAAAGTTACCTAGAGCAGTTAACGTAGCCTAGTAAGACACACACCTTGGTCCGCGCAAGCAGTGGGGCACCTCGTTCCAGGAGCAGCTCCACGACTTGGTCATGTCCACTTCTTGCGGCACAGTGGAGCGGGGTGAGTCCATCCTTAAAGCAAAAGGAGGGAAAACAAATGAGCGCATCCCCAGCTGTCCGTCCCGGCGCTCTGAGGAACACCTTTCCAGGAATGCAGCCCCACAAGCCTGGGAAAAAGCTCTTTTTTTGGCTCCTAACTGAAGCGGGCTCCTCGACATGAAGTTTCATCCCTGTTCTTCCTTGCACCTGTAAAGGACACTCTAGGGTTACCGTTTCAGAGGGGAGGCCCATTGCGTGCTGAAAGCTCTTATCAAAGAGGATAACGCAAGCGTGCGTCGCCTTCCCCCCTCCTTCCCCTCTGCATGGCTTTGAGATTGTATTGCCTCTCCCGAGATAATGTGTGCTGGGCCAAGGATGCTCCGTTCATCAACCCTTGTCCTTTGGATTGCTTTTGATGCAGGGATGAAACAAGAAATGTTTATACTAGAAAATTTACTCTGGAATTTATTCGTGTGCTGGTTTTTTGTTGTTTGTTTGTTTGTTTTTTTAAACAAGGCAGCAGGAGAAAGATTTTAAAACAGAGAAAAAGAGAAAGAGAGAAGCAAACGGAACAACCCCTTTCATTTCTGAGATTGAGAGGTGAACAAAGAGCTCACAATTCTTTGCTAACATTGCTGCGAGACCACCAACTTCGCAATGTTTTTCCGGTTGCAGAACACCACTCTATACCAAAAGACTTGCTCAGGCTACTCAGTAGCGATCACAGCAGCGGTAGCACAAGATGTGTCAATGAAACATTTAGATAGGAGAATGCATTCTAGGTGATTCTGCTGCAGTTTGGACTTTATGCAGAAAAATACAGGAAATACGAGGCAAGAAAAATGGTTGCAAAAGAATATTAGTGCTGAAGGCCAGAAAAAAGAAAATGCGTAAGATATAGAAACACGAGTTTTCATCTCATTAAACCTCAATATTGTTCAAGCATGCACTCAGAGAAGTCATCAGTACTCATTCAACAGAGAGAGGTTTACAGAGGTGAAATGGTCATAGTTTTTAATCACAAGCAAAGTCTTCTCCCTTTGGGACACACCGCTCATCTTAGGTGAGGCAGATGCTATTATTCGAGGGTGCTCTCGGAAGAATCCAGTAACAGCATGATTAAAAGATGAATATAGTGGTCTGAGATAGATTTATTACTTAGAGGTTAAAAAAGTAGCAAAAATGCAAAAACATGGCCTTAAGTACGAGTTAGCGACCCTGCTTCACGCACAGATACATTGTTTGCCTTGCTGGAGTTTGGAGGAAGTTTACATCGCTATATTTTTACTTTTAATTTTAAAATGTTAGTACTAGAAGTAACTCTAGACTGCCCAGTGCCATTGCAGTTGCAACACCGTTTTGGCTATGCAAACATAGCCCTGTAATACTCTACAAAAAGTCGTTCCAAGAAGTAGAGCCTCCCTCATCCTCCGGTTCGAAAGCACGGAGCACCTTTCTGAGTTAGCAGTGCAACAAAGCTCCACCGCAGCGAGGAACTGAAGTCTGCAGGGAGGAATTTTTCTCCCTTACCTACTGTTTCCAGAGATTTTTCAGAAACGTGTGAAGGCCTTAGGTGTGCCTTGACGCTCACTATCTGAGAGGCAGAGGCGTCCCTAAATCCCATGGAAGCTTTGCAATGAAATTCAGCAGATGCGAGATCAAACCCGCAAACGGAATTCAAGGCTGTTCAGCAGATTGGGTCAATGTAAAGGAATTGGGTGTAACTAGCTTATCTGTTTTTTGGGGGTTTTTTTTTGGTTTTTGTTTTGTTTTGTTTTGTTTTTCCTGAGCTGAAACTTCAGAGCCCCCTAAATCAAGTTTTTATACGCACAACTGAGGTATATTTTCATCTCGCTGCCAGAAGGATTCATACACATGATTCCCACTAGCATTACTAAGGTGAGAATATATCCCAAACATATTTCTAGGAAAGGTATTTATTTGGGTTTTTTTTTCCAGTTTCTGGTCTTTTGTGCTCTACATTTTTAATCAATGTGGAAGGTTCACTTTCCCTATCTGCATAGTGACTTTGATGTTATTCTATTTAATAGAACAGCAAAAGAAAGGTAGAATTGTGTAAATCCTTGAAAAAAAAAAACAAACCACAGGACAAATCCCCAGAGGGAGAAAAAAGAAGAAAAATACAAGCTCAGACAGACATCAACTCCACAAGAAAGTCTAGCTAAAACAAACAAAAAAGAACTAAATCATTAAAAAGCATGATTTCTCCTCTGTTCTTATCTATACTTCCCTCTAAAAGTAGAGATAAAAATTTGCTACTGATCCTATTCTGGCCTGTCACAGCTTTTATAAATGCATCACCATTTACTATCTGTGCACTTCCCAGCAGGTGAATGAAGCAATGTGCTTTGCAGCCTTCTCACATAACCCTCTTCTCTTCCCTCTTTCTGCCCTGGGGAAAACAGCATGTATATTTTAAAATTATTGTATATTTAATAATTTAGGTTCTATTTTTGCTTATATGTTTTCTTCCTAGATGAGGGAAAGAAATTGCAAAGAGAGAGCTGCTGTAGCAGACGAATTAGTACCTAATACAATCAGGACAAACTGACATTAGCCAACGTCGAGACACACTGCCGTACCTAAATAGTCCTCTTCTGCACCATTATCTAGTCACAATGAACCTCAGCGCTCTGAAATCTATTGCAGGAGTTTGCCCATGTCCCTTTTTAATCGTTCCCTTGCTAACTGGTACACCATGTAAATTGAAGAACGCATGCTGACCAAAATATCAAACAGATCATTTGACGGGACATACAACACTGAGTCGAGGAGACGCAGACTCTGAAGCACAGATAATGGATATCCCAGAAGCACAAAGGCCGCCATGCCAGGAAATTCAGCACTTTTGTATTTTAAGAAGTCCGCTATTTACCTCCTCAACCCAAATAGTCCCTAATTCAGTGTTTTCATCTTCCAGGTGATGTCCTGCACCTGGGGTTCGGTTGTCCCCGTACGTGGTACTCTCCTAGCTCACGCTTTGCAACGTAACCACCCGCGGGGTCACTGTTAGAAATGACACTGCAATCCTCTCTCTATGTATGGAAGCCATGGAATTCCATCACTCCTAATTTCCTCTTAAATGGCTCTCAAAATAGAAGGTAAACTTTTGCCTTTTTTTCTTGAAAATCAATCGCCCGTCATTTTTTAACCTGCAAAATTAATTCTGAATTCTGTGCATGACTCCTAACTGCAGGGCTCAGGAAGATAAATTATTGGGTTGTTTCACAGTGATTAAAATGCTTTACTTCAGCTTACCAGGGAGACTGGAAGAGAAAGAAGCTGTGCTTACGAGAGACTCTTAATGGGAAATGATATGGGCAGCATCTTAACAGGACAGTTGTGCACGTTCAGTGCTCACTGGAACGAAGACTGATGACAGCACATGAACAGCAAAGGCCAAATTAGCAAAGAATCCTTCTAAACTGCAGCTGCATATTCTCATTTTTATAAGGGTGAAATAAAATTTTAGTATTCTGTTAGACAAGCAAAATTGTCTAAATTTTCTCAACACGTAAAGGCCTTTTCATTGGTTCATTTCTCATTACTACTAAACCTCATCTCTTTAAAAATGAACAAGGCAAGTCTCCCTCTTGCTCTGAGCTCTCAGAGTCTTGGCATAATTAGACACTCTCTAAAGTATTCCTCCAGGTCTGCCATTCAAATTACAAATTTCAAAAATACAGCAAAAAATATACCATGCATGTGCTTGAGTAATAAGATATTAACCGAAATAATTCTAAATAACCATCACTATCTATAGATAATCTGTACAACGTCCCTTCCCGCTCCCTTGTAAACATTATATGCATCTGCTGAATTTTTTATAGCAAATGTCTGCATTGTGATTAGATATTTATAATCTGACATGGCTTTAGGAATGGCAAAAACTGCCGATGAATTATTAGTGCTCTGTGCATGCGTGAAGAGCAGGAGAAAATGTCGCAGCAGCATTACTGCAGGAAAACAACCCTGTAAACACAGCAGAGTGCCAGGACAGGGCTAGGATCCTGCTACGATGGCTTTATGGCTGGAAACCCGCTCCCATGTGGAAACAGCAGAGAGCCGTGCCCTTCTGCCAGGATGCATCTATACAAACGGAGACGTTATTACAAATAAATCTCCCTAGGTTCCCAGAACGAGCGTTAAGGGGTGTCTGAAGCACATTCACCACAAAAAACCCAACTCAACCCAAAACAAAACAAAACAAAACAATCCGAGTTCCAGACCCCCCCAGCTTCCTTCCTTTTCTTTTCCCATTGGTATCGTACATCTCTCTGACCGACCTTCCACTTCTTTCAGCTCCAGCTGAGCCTCCTTTCTTTTCTGTGGCCCTTCTCCAACCCAAATGGCATACCAGACGTTCTCCCCACCATTATCACGTCTACTCCCCTCTCCAGCTCCAGCTGCCACGCTCCAGGCACACAACATGTTTACTTTCCCACACAATAAGCTTTCCATTCCAAGACTAGATGCTCTGTTTCATTCCAGGGATTTTTTTTTTTTCCAACTGTAAATATTCTGGACAAGAGCCTGCAAAGAGGAGTCTAAAGAAAAGTCCCAGAGCAAGAAAAATTTAATTTCAGTGTTGGCAAGATTCAACAGAAAGAAGACAAAATATGTGACAACTTCAGCATCTGAGAGAAGTGAACGTGTTCCTCCCCTCCTTCTCAGGGTGTTTGCGTAGTCCCACCGAAATGGAAATACCAGTGAGGTGACAAAGGCCTGTGAATTAACACCGTATTTTAAAAGTAAAAAAGCATAAAACACCTAAAAAAGCCTCACATTCTTGTTCTTTTTTTCCTATACAATTTATATAGAGAGATGATAAAAATAGAGATATTACAAAAACTGCATTCATAAAGAACACTCCTAAAACCCTTTAATAGGCAGTAACATTTCAATATCCCACATATCCTTACTGTTCCTATTCCATTATATCAGAATATGTTTTTATTTAATAGAAATATATATATTTCGGCCATCCTGAAATTGCTCTGCTTTTAAATGCTTAAAATAATTCTCCCTGTAATAATCCTTACTATGTTTCAGGAAGACTGTAAATGCTTTCCTTCTCCCAACGCGAGGACTGATAATTGCCATGTTACTCTTGACCACGTGACATCAATTTCATCGTAAATTGAACTCTTCCACCGTCTTTTAGAGGACAAGTTTCTGCACGCTGATTCCTAGCCACCAGCTGCACAATTCCTTCTGAAACCCGGCTCCACCGCTCTACCATCGTAAGCTGCACAGGTCAGAAGTTTAGCTAAATTTTACAATTTTAAACAAACATATGTCACTGAAGTTCTTTTTCAGGGAAACTTGTGGAGAATATAGGTTTGACTAAGATTTTAAATATGAAATGTTTTAGCAAAAGAAATTTTACTCGTTAATTACTAAGCAAACAAAACTCCAGATAGGGCTTGCGTGTAAATCGAAGTAGCATAAACGTAGATATAACAGATAGTACTAATAAAAGTATCCTATTAATATCATTGGGAATGGAGTTTACATTTTTGCTTTAGATACAATATAAAAGAGAAATTAAACTTCAGATTTTAAAAACTTATTTAGTAGTTAGCTGAGAAAAATGGTAAAACTTGCCCAAAAATTTAAGCAAAATATTATTTTAAAATATATAAGTGCAGCAAGCAGATTTATTAGCAGCTCCGCATCTTTATACTCTAGTGAGAAATGCCATAAAATTTCAGCAAATACATTATGAAATGTATAGAAAATAAAAACATGTAATTCCTGCAGTAAGCAGGGCTTTCCTCTGACATGCAACGTTAACTGTGGAACAGCAGGACACATGCATAATTTACTCCCTTTGAAGAACGTACATTTTAATTTTTGTTTTAGACAATACAGGGGCTCCTAATGGATCATTCCAATGGAACATTTTCAAACACAAAAAGATTTCACAGATTAACTCTGCAAAATTAAAGCACTGAGGCTCATGTAAAAATAGGTTAAAATAAGTTTTTGCATCTTAATTTATGCATCATCAGATGTCATGTAATAAGGCAAGTTAAAAATAAGCTGAATGAAAGCAATGAGTACTTTTTTAACCAAAGAGCTTGTTTTGATGCGGTATGGAGACCAAGAATAAAAGCCCAAGCTATCCAGCAATGAAATACCCTAGTACATTTAATTCCCCTGTTTTCAGTGAATCTGACCTACTGGAAGAATGCAGGTGTTCCTCAGGAGAAATGAAAAGGCGAGTATGGGAAGGCAAGCACGTTAGTACCGAGGTGGAGGAGGCGGAAGTCTGTCCTTTAAAGCACAAAACACACGTATGCACGGCATGCAACACACAACCTACCTCTTCCATGCCCTACATACTCACGGCCATAGCAAAGCACACAAGGCATGCGGACAAAGCAAAGGGAAAAGAAAAAGACACCGAGACGATATAAACAGCTGGCATGAAGGCAAGATCACGCCACAGAGACGCTGACAGCAAAAACCAAAGCTCTGGAATCTTCCCCACTGTGAAGAACAGGCAGCCGACCGCCACCGTGTGCCTTTGAGCGGGGAGAAGGCCGAAGATGAAAGCAAGAGGAAGCTGCTGAGCCTGTGCAGACGGGGGTATGTGCGCTTTAGGGTACCTTTATGGATTTTCACTGGTATCTTCGTGCTGGCAATTTTTGAGCTAATGTAGCAGCTGATAAAAGGGCAGGAAGCCCAGACAATGAGAAGACTCTAAAATTAGCACCTTCCACCTACGTTGGGCAAAGTCCTGTTCTTTCCGTTTCATTCACAACTGCACATCAATCTTTGCGGGTGAGCGGGGAAGGGAATACACCTTGACCTCTTAAAATCCAAGACGCCCTTTACAATCTTCTGTGCCAACTTGTCTAAAACAAGTATCTAAATACTGACCAGCAAATAGGTGAATTCAACGCTCTCATTCCACAGGCCAAATGGACCATTTCTGTCTGACTACTGTGCTTATGAGTGTGTGGAATACCCTGGCTGCAGCGTATTATTACCATTTCATGCCTCTTTACCATGAGATTTTAGGCACTTATTGTGAAAAAATTAACCAGGGATGATTTACTGCACACCTTCATGAGAGGCAGCATTTTTCATCATCAGTA
The DNA here is from genome assembly GCF_965183815.1 of Platalea leucorodia. Taxonomy (NCBI): domain Eukaryota; kingdom Metazoa; phylum Chordata; class Aves; order Pelecaniformes; family Threskiornithidae; genus Platalea; species Platalea leucorodia. The sequence continues at coordinate 3,685,738 of NC_138828.1, read as the reverse complement.
GTTTAAAAAAAAAAAAAAAAAAAAAAAGAAAAAAGAAAAAAAGAACAAGAGAGACATCATTTCATAAATAATCAGAAATCAAAATCATAATCACATATAGAGCTACAGGAAAATCACGATTGCCTTCCTAGCTTATGAAGCTACAAATGGTTGATGTAATTAATATCAAAGTAATGGCAGAGATTGAATCAACCACAAGGGTGGCTGACTGCAGTATCCTCCACCTTCCTCTGCCTTTCTACCTTATTAAAGGTATGTCCTGCTCTAAACTCTGTGTTCTAAAACAGCCTCTATTACTTGGAGATATAATTTTGCAGATCAGTGCTTAAAAACCAGCAGCTTTCAAGAACGAGCCCTGTGCAGTTCAGTTTGCGTAAATGATCACGTTTTCCTAGGTGACTCCAAAATCCCATTTGAAATAATTAACCCTACCCATATCAATTGACGGGCTTTTCTTTTGTCCTGAAGGACTGCAAAATCACCCCAAAATAAAGAGCACAGTATCGGTGTGGCATTTCAACAAGACAACTGGGAGGTGGAAGCCAGTGAGTCACCCAGTTCGCTGTGGTTCGGCTGGGGAAGAGGTGAGCGGCTGCTGGCACAGAGCAGGTTACTTGTTCCCGGTATTGTCTCGTCAATAAAAAGCGACCGCCAGCCCACTACAGCAGCTTTCAGGCTGCGTACTATGACTGGCACAGACACTTAGGGGACCGAAAGGCTTAGCTGAGTCCAGACACTCCAATCCCCATTGCTCTGCAGCACGTACGTTCTTGTGTCACCTGAACTTGGACCAACTAACAGCCTTAGTTCCTCAAAAAGATCGGTTCCATCAGCTTTTTCTTGTATGATGGAGGTAGATTGTACAGGAGGCTAAAGGAAATAGTATTTCTGCCTCCTACTGTCACCGATACCTGCCATTCTTTACTCTGATACCATAGAAAACAGTCTACATAAAACAAATAACAATCTCAAAACTAAAGGTAGGAGTCTGAATTTTTCCTGTTTTTTAAAAAAGGTACAAAAATATTTCTTTATAAATTATTTTTGGAGTCACAATTTAAATTTGGTCTGAATTTCAAAAGAGTACGTTTGTGTGTTTAACATTATTGGAGCAACGTTTAGCACTTTTGGAGCTGTATTCAGCTGAACTTTTTTTTTTTTTTTTGAGTCATTTATACGTTATTATAACGTCTCACGTTAAGAACAGAGAACAAGACACAGTTACTGAAGCTGAATTCCTAGCCATGAATCTTGGTCTTCCCAGTTTCTGGCTTAAAAAAAAACAAAACAAACAAAAAAAACCCAAACCAAAAAAAGAAACCAAAACCAAAACGAAAACCAAGCAAGCAAAAAATCCCAATCCGTTCCCAAGAAGGGACAACATCATATTCAGGGAATAGAAAGACTCACCCTGGTTTTGGCATCGATCTGCCCTCCGCGATCCAACAAGAGCTTCACCATGTTTGTGTTTCCCCTTTTGGAAGCCACATGCAGTGGGGTGATTCCATTCTACACCATGAAAAGAACAAACAATGAGCGTGATGGATTCGAGGGCGGATAATGGTGGTGAATTTGTGTTCGGATCACAAGAAATGAGACCATCACATTGTAGAGAATAAACAAAAACGTAGTTGGGCATCAGAGCTAGGCACACACCATATAAGCTAGAGTTAGTAACTCCTTTCTAAGCAAGAATCTTTATTCATTGTTTGGGGTTTTTTAATAAACGAAGCAGCGCATCTGCCAAAGCAGCAAACATCACAGTCCCAGAGTCAGACAAATAAACAAACAGATACCAGAGTCCCAGTGGGTCAATATTCACAAAACACCGATGCATTTAAATCACTGCAACATACACAGAGTAGACAAACGCGTGACTCCCACACAAAGGAACCTTCTTCGTGTCATGCCAATAGCGTAAAGGAGTAGGTCCTGGCTGGGCTGAAAGTCCTTGCAAATGCTTTGGGTGAGGAAAGAGGTAATATTTGCAGCTATTCCAGACTGGCAACGGGAGGGAGACAGTCTGAAAGGCAGAACCCTAAAGTAATTGAAAGCGTGTCTGGCAAAATTAGACAGCAAACTTGTGATCCGGTAGCTACGTTGAGGTACGGATCACCAGAGGTTTTCATGGCACCAGATGCCACGCTTCAAACTACGTAACCTACAACAGCAGAGTCTCTATTATGTAGCTCTGCAGTTGTTTGCCATAAAAGAGTAGTCATGATCAGTTCGTACTTTTATTGTTGCATTTATAGAATGGCAATATACCTTACTTTACTTTTTCAAAACAGGTTTATATGTGAAAATACCAAATTATACTATATTAAGTACTGAAAAAGCCAATCAATCCTACATATGTTTCTGGAGTACGTCTAACTGACAGAAAAGCTGAAGTGCGTTGACACGTTATGAGAATATCAGCTTTCTGGAGCTAGTCAAAGGAGCCTGCTTCCTTCAGCTGGGAATACTGGTCGCTACGCAACTCCCAAGGACTCTGGTGCATTGCATGGAGGCAACCTTTAAGAATGACTGCAAAAAAGACATCTTTCAACACAACAGAATTTCAGCATTGCTTTGCTCCTCACTTACTCTTGACTAAGAATTACACAAAGAAACACTCCTACTTTTGTAGGCCATTACAACTAAGAAGAGAAAGAAATTCCTCCGTACCCTTGCTGTGAAATCGACTGCAGCTCCTCGGTTTAGCAGAAGCGTTGCCACATTGACATTTCCATAGTGCGCGGCTATGTGCAAAGGTGTAAAGCCACTCTACAAAGGGAAACAGCCCTTATTATAGAAATCATTCGATACAAGGTCATCAACTTAACTAGAACTTGGTTTTAAAAGCTGCTGGCAAACAAACGTATCGTGTCGACTTTATTCAGTTCACCTATAATATAGCACAGCCTCTCAGGCAGAGAGGGCGGTTTCCATATGAGGGGTTATCAGAAGTGTTTCATTCTTTCATTCTCCAATTCAGCCTTCTGAATCAGTGGCCAATAAGAAGAGTAGCTTTCATCATCGAAAATATTAATATATTAGCCATTCGTAAAGAAAATAAAAGAAGTTTCCTTATTACAATTGGGAAGCAACATGGGTCTTTTGGGCTGCATCTGTTTACTGGTTTTGGATAAACGACCACACAAGTTGTTGGACTCTTATTTTACTGCTCTTAGAATTAGAAATATTGACAACATAGTTCCTTCCTTTTTTTTTTTTTTTAAAAAAGCAGTGGTTACTCAATATGTAACCCAAGAATCTGGTATACATGAGAAACTACTTAGTAGCAGAGTATAAGAAACATAATTATTTATATTTATATACAATTTGGATCTCAAAGGATCTGAAGAAACTTTGCCATCTATATATCACAAAAAGCACAATTTACTTATTGCCTCTTGAATGCTAGGAGGTAAAACCTGCTCCAGCTATGAGACATAGAATTGCTTGGCAACAACATAAAAAAGATTAATTTTTCAGAAACTAGCACGCAGAGCAAGCTTTTAGTCTCATAAGTAATTCAAGTAGAAAGGACCTTGCTTCTGAGATTTCCCTGAAGAGCTTTACACTGATTTGATCAGATCTTACTGTTAGTTATAGAAAGAGAGAAAAACTTTTGGCTTCTAGTCTGCACCGTATTTTCAACTAGGTTTCCTTTCTTTCAGTGTACAAATCATCATTTTAAACTACTCGTGGAATAAAGAAATGTAGGCAGATGTTGCACTCTGGAATCAACTTTATTCCCCAAAGACACAGCCATCAGCCCACTATTTTACCCTAATTCCATTTACCTCCCTGCCAGCCCACAGGTGATCCTGGTCAAAGTACAGTCAAACGCTCATTACGTTCACAGTCGTCTTGCTGCGATAAATTACCAGGGAAATGCCTACTGAGGATATTAGGCACACAAATACGTCACTGCGGTAAGCTGTAGGTGGAATGCAGATCGCCTTAACAACTACCTGCTCGTGGACACGTGTTTGCCTGGTGACAAACGCAAGGTACGGAGAAGTAACGTAACGGCCGGTGAAGGAGAGGTAACCCCCTTCGCATTTACCATATTCAAATAACGACCGTATTCTTGGAAATAGTTCTTTTTCCTAAACGTGACAATCATCTTTAGGGGCGAAATCACAGTTCTAGGCAATCAGACCCATGATTTTTAGTGGACGTGCTTGGAGAGTTGGTATTTCCAGAGTCCGTATGAGAAACGCAATATTATCTGCTGCGGGTAAATTCTGAGTATGTGCTATCCCTTAAGGACTTCTGAAAACTTTATTGAAAAGACTCTAATAAGAACAATGGTAAAAATAAGCAGATGCTCCGAACAAGTTTTTACCTTGGAGGATTTGATTATATTTGTTATTGTAAAAGACGAAAAACTAATTTCACCTTTATTCTGGCTGAGCCAGACACCTTAATTTAGTTATGCCAAGTGAGTGCGTTTTCATAATTAATGAAATTGAGCTAGAAAAGCATCTTTATCCTTTTAGCTCCATTACTCGCTTCAGACTTCTTTGAACTGATGTGAATTCTCAAAAGTTTACTCCATAGTGACACAAATAAAAAGAAATTCTAAGACAAAGGATGAATAAAAATAGGTTTGCTGAATCACAAATTTCTAGGTATTAAAAAAGAGTCTTATCTTCACTTTTAGTGCTAAATAATAAAGAAATATCGCCACAGAGCAGAGAAAATAATTATAAGTAACAGAAAGAGTAATTAAAAATTTTTGATCTCGGTACCTCAGTCGTCCTATTCACCATCATCTGATGCAGCATGGTTTGGGAAAAAGAGGAACAATATTAAAGACTGGCCGCAAAACGAAGAACTATGTTGCTTTTTGAAATGAGTTATGCTGTTAATTATGGGAAAAGCCATTCAAGCATGCATTAACTTTAAGTACAACCTATGTTCCCATGGGCAATAAACCAGTATCCTGTTTAATAGGGAAACAGTGATTCTGCTTCCATTCCAGTGCCTTCTGGTTTACAAATAATGAGAGAAAGCTGGTTACCAAAGAAATGGGAGGTATATCTAAAAAGCAGAAAAATGAGTAGTTTGTAATTACTGTGTAGCTAAACACTGCAAAAGTAGTTATATTACTGGTGATACTGGTCGAGCAACTTGTCTTTCCCCACAGAAGAAATTACCTTTAGCCCTCAGGACAAAGGAAGTAAAGTTTGTTGCCCATGTTACCTCTACGGCAGCATCGCGTTACCTTGGACTGCACGTCGGCATTGTGGTCGTTCTGCAGTAAGAGCGCCGCTGATTTGGTGTCGTCTTTTCTCGCGGCAATATGCAGGGCTGGTAATCTCACTTTCCCCTTGGTGTCATTTTCCAGGAGGATGGCCACCGCCTGGTTGTGGCCTTGTTGCAGCGCAACAGCTAGAGGAGTGAAGCCGTCCTGGCAGAGAAGAAAAGAAGATGTGCTCAGTGAGCTGAAGGACGTATAGCTTCAGAGATCTGCACAGCGCTGTTCACGCGCAGGAATTTGATAAGCACGTTACCAGCTGTTTTCTGCCTCTGCACCACCACCTCCAGTGAAATGACATTGCAGGCACAATGTTGTAACCCAGATGTGATTTCAAACACGTCAGAAGCATGCTTTTTCCACTTCAAAGCAGTCTTTTTTTCAGCCAAGTACATGCAAAGGATCAGTCTACAGTATCTCTCTTAATTACGTCTCATCTTAAAATGGCCCGCAAAGCGTATTTTTAGCGATATTTTGGTAGGGATTAGTGAGCACTGAACAAAGTAGATGTGAAAAATATACAGGGAACCTGTTTCTGAATATCTCATGTCTCTGTGAAAAGAAAGCATAGCTTCAGATGCGTTTGCTGCTGTTTCCCATTCTAAGTTACACATGGACTACGACTCAAGAAAGCCAGATCATGTTTAGGAATTTATTCTAACTCGTAGCTGAAAAACATTAGATTATTTGTACTTTTTGCAAAAACAAAGTCAGAAAAATCTCTCTGCTTTTCATTCATAGTTTTAGCTTTGTTTTAAAATTATTTTCAAATTGTCTTGCTCCTCCACACGTGCCTCGGACTGCCAACGCTTTAAAACAGGTCACAGTATTTCGCCTCTTGCTATCTCGGCTGAAATACTGCCTGCTCCCATCTCTTTTATTCTGACTATAAAACTGAATCTAGCTCACGTCTTGCGTGCTGCCCGAGCACATAAGTGCTGGAACCACATGCTAGATGGGAGGGCAGCTGAACCAGGAGGAACAGAGCAGCTCTCTGAGTCTGTGACCGGAGGCACGGCGAATAACAGCGAAAGAAAAGGGAAGGGAATAGAACAAGGTCTTCTATATCTGGGTTGGAAGGAACAGCTAAAAAATTCGTTATAGCCAGAAAGCGAGAAACTTGATTTAGATACGTTGTAAAAGGCATAGGAATGAGACAGAATTGATTTGGAATAGGAATATGGAAAGATGATAAAATAATAAAGGACAAGTTCAGAAGGAATGAGAGCTAACATATGCTGAAAGAAACATCTGAAGAATTGCCAAAGCAATTTTTCCCCTTAGTAATCTAATAACGTTCACTCCCTTTTGCGCAGAACTGTGGGTAGGTGCGTTGTAACGGCGATACTACTATGGTTTCTTTCTGTAATAGAGATTAAATTCTGTACAGTGAATTAAAAAAGGGTGAACAGCTGACGAAACAGCTGAACTGTAAAGATAATTCTGAGATTGGGGCTACATTAGGTGTTGAAATGGCTTAACGCATTTGCCTTTCGCCTCTGGGAACATGAGAACAAATCCTGGATTAGAGGCCCTGTGAAACCGAGCTCATCCTTACTCTCATTTTGTATAGATACGTACATAGGCGTTAGAGGAAATGACATATATCCAGAGGCAGAGGCAGTGCAAGTTTCAGAGCTTCAAAGACAAGATCATCCATTTGATTTGCACCACTTTATCTTCCATCCTTCTCTAAAAGGACAGAATCCTTCCTGCATTCCCTCTCCTGCTGCTTCTGGGAAGCACGGCTGACTGGAGCTCGGAGAAAGCATTTCATTTCCCCGCCTCCCCACGTGAGGACAGCCAACCTTTGATGCCAAATAGAAGGTCCTTCTCCATGTAGTTCGGTGGCATCCTCAGTTCAGGCTGCCTTCCCACCTTATTTAATTAATGCACCATTTCTTCATTCCGCTCATGAGACTAACTCTGGGCACGTGTGAAAGCGGACAGCGGCTCAGACCATCCTTTAAAAACACTCGAATCACTGAAACCATCACCTCAGCAAGACCTGAAACCAAAACTTATCTAGTTAAGCGATAAGGGGGTAGGCAGCCTTTACTTTCCAAGCTGAAAAAGTGAGAACTGACGTTTCTGATGGCAGAAGACAGACTTGGACTCGGGTTCAGAGCAAGGGGCATTCGATTTTTTTTCCTCCCCCCTACCTTTTTTTAAAAATGTCAGACTATGCTGTGAGTTCCAGCCATGCCTGGATGTCTGCATTAATTATAACCATCTCGGCCTCACAGTTCCTGTAAACTAGCGAATGAATTTCCAGTGCACTTGATCATCACAGCCAGTAAAAGTTACTGGGAGAAAGGCTGCAAGCAGGTGACGGCGGGCTGTAGCCGGGCCGGGCTCCTGGGGAGCCACAGTTCCACTCGGCTCCTTCACAAGGAGTGTGTTTCTGCCACGTTGCCTGGCAATCCCACGGGATTTCATATTTCAGAAAGCTGACATGTAATGCGATCGCCATGTATGCAGGCCACGAGAGGATTATTTTAGGAGCTGTCATCAAATGGTACAGTATCCATTGAAAGAAGGGACGGTAAGGCAGCTGTTAACACTAGCACTTCGGTTTAAAAGAAAGGAGAGCGAGCATAAATGCACCATCATTTCAAATTCACCCGTTCGTGAAGGCGATCTGGAATGGGTGAGTTTCTGTACAGACTAGGGAAAAGTAATAAACACGAGCAAGAGCTCTGACAGGAGAGGAACTTTGCTGTTCCTGCTTCGCACGGCACATACCCATAGAGCAAACACAAAGCCAACATGCTTTGCAGCAAAGAGCCCGTTCGCTCGTCCCCTTGGCTTGGAATAAAAGAACATTTGGCAGAAAGAGAACGAGAGGAGGAAAGAGAACGAGCACAGTCCTCATGACCTAGGAGTTCTCCCCATTGCCCTCAAATCCTCTCATCTGCAGAAGGAAGTTCTTATCATTCAGTTCCTCTTGAGATGGAGTCTCGTCTCTCTTAACTTTGGTGTCTGCCCAGCTTGCACTGAAGTCACTGCAGGTTTACAGCACTACAATGCAATCCAGAACCTAGCCATTAAGAGCGTCCTTCTGCATATTTATACCCACGTGGTCCAGCAGCAGAAATAAAGCGTCCGAGGAGAAAACAGCACATTGCCTGCTGAGCTCATTGATGTGATCCTTGTTAGTCATTTGATTTCCAATTTACGCTAACCCCAGACAACAGTGAATATTCACAGGTTACACAAAGTCGCAGACGAGCCTCAGGATCAGAGTAACTTAGCTGGTCAGGGAGGTCCAGCCGCCAGCGCTCCTCACTTAGAGGAGCAGGAGGTTGGAGTAAGTGACCTCCTGAGGCCCTTTTCTACCTGATGTTTCTGTGAGCCCAGCACCACTCATCAATTTTGTGCATGCACTTGCAGAAAATATTCTCAACTCATCTAAAATCTCAAGACTCAATCTAAAAGGAAGCTTGTCAACACCTAACTGTTGGTGCTTAGGGTTGGTTTAGTGGTGGACTTGGCAGTGCTGGGTTAGCGGTTGGACCCGATGATCTTAAACGTCTTTCCCAACCTAAAGGATTCTATGATACTAATTGTTTTTATACTATTTTACACTATACACAGACACCCTTCTGGACACAGTCCTCATAGTCCTAATTATCATATTCACATTATATTCCACACACTTTTCAGCTGGCTGAGGAAGAAGCTGGAGCAAGCCTCCAAACTACCTTCCCCAGAAGACCCCTTATACAGCCAAGAGTGGGAAATACATGTTGTATTCTATTCACCGATTTTTGCCCAGATCTTACAGTGCAAATGAAAAAGCAGCACAAAGATAGCCCTGTTGCTCAGGTGATGGCACTCCTAGATGCTGGCGTTTTCAAGGGCTTTGTCGGAGACGTAAATCTGTTCAAATGAAGTGCTGTACCTCTCCACTTATGAGTGGAGCCTATGATCGATCTGCTATTCACTCCATTCCCCTGACAATACCACCGTGGCCTCCTATAATTTCTACAGCCCCAGGGTCCTCTCTTCAAAGCCTTATTCATTTTTCAGAAAATTCTCCAGGAAGCTGATGGGAGAAATGGGCACAAACTGAAGGTGAAAATCACTAAAGTCAGTGGAAATTTTGCTGTCAAATGAATCGGGCTGGATTTCATCCCTTGACTTTTCACCACTTCCAGAACAGGTCGCCCTTGTCTTCTGTGTGTGTGCAAAAAAAGCATAAGATTCATAAATACAGCTCATTGAAACGAAAGCGTGAAAGTTCTCCAAATACTCCATTTGAAAAATCTACTGACTTCAAGCGATCTGAATATAAAGGCAAAGGAAGATAAGAGCGTATGTAAAAAAAGACCCGTATAGCTCACCTCGGTAGCTGTGCTTTGGTTGGCTCCATTCTCCAGGAGATATTTCACCACTTCAATGTGGTTCTCTTGAGCTGCCATATATAAAGGAGTAAAGCCATTCTAGGAAGAACACACAAGAAAATATTGTAACGAGGAATCGGAACACACCAACAATAACGAACCCCAGATAAATACACAGCTAAAAATGCATTTGTGCTTTTTTAACTGAAATGTTTTAAGTATGTAAGTAGAACAACCTTGTATTTTTTAACTTAATATAGTAACGTTTAATGCCATTTAAACCCACAAAGCTCTACGTGCTTTCACACTCGTTTTCTTTTAACACGTATTTTAGGGAAGCAATGGACACAGCCATCCCTTGCTGATAATGCTCAGGGACTGTAAAGCTGGCAATGAAGTTTTATGAAAGCTGACAGGAAAGCAAGACTTTCCTCCATTTATTACATTATCTTAACCAAAGACATCATCCCCTCGAGACCATAAAGTCCATACCTCCTGACAAGCTGAGTAGAGATGACAAAGGCTTAACATACTACATAAAATTTTGTAATACATAAAACATTGCAAATCATCAACATAAAGGAACTAAACCTTGCAAAGTAACAACTGCATTTCTGACCATACAGTAAGTTCATCTATCATTTAATTACAAACATTCATTACAACATCCTAGAGTCCTTAAAAGAATCTGCTCTGGATAATACAGTAATTTTAAAAAAAAATTCTTCTAAGTTAATCAAACTACAGGCAAATTCATTAGAAACATAAGTCCTTTCTTCCCATTTAAATACTTTAATGCAAACAATTTTAATTAATTAGCTACAAAATCCTTATGAAAGAACGGCATGGAAGCGAGCTGCCTGCCTGATTAATAACTTTCTTCAAAGAGTTTTTAAGATTGTTAAAAAGGCCTTAGAAAGTTCTTTAATATTCTGTAGATTACCATGTAACATAAGAGGCCGTAACCACCTATACTTCTGAAAACAGTCTTCTGTCTCGGAATGGCACTTTTAGCTAGAACATAAACCATAAACCAGACTTCAAACATACAATTTTTTTTTTTAATCTTGCGTGCTGTCACAATGAATGATAAACTTGTGCGTTTACACAAGCAGTCGGAATTAATGCAAATACTGTGATAACGACGAATATTGTTTCAGAGAAACCAATGTTATTCTTTCTAGCAAACTTGCTGTGAAAACATTCCAGTAATTTCCTAATGAAATGAAATCTCATTTTTCAGTCGCTAGATAACACAGTTGATTGTAAAATTGATGTCTTTACAGCCCCCCTCTGCATTTACAAATGTAGAAGATTGCTCAGGCAATAAATATCATTTATGTTGTCCATGTCATATATGTTATATATGTTGTAGCAAGGCTTTTAATACTACTTTGCATAATATTCTGGCGCTTCCATCAACAATCTGGGGACACATAATTAAAAAATGGCACCCAGAGAACAGTCAACAGCAGCTCAGTGCCAAAAGCGTGGGGTGCATTTTGCGTGGCTTTGCACAGGGGTCTGTCTCTGGCAGGCGTTATCCAATATTCCCAGTAATGACTTGAAGGATGGAATAGAGTGCTCTTATTAGCGACAGACAGCACGAACAAGATGGTCTGCAAGCACACGGCACAACAGGATCGTAATCTGAAAGTTTCCTGTAACCCCGGAGGAAAGAGCTGGAAATGTAATTTAGTAAGGACAAATGCAAGTCTCTCCACTACTGCAGGAAAAAAACAGATTAGGCAAACAGGGAACGAGGAGCTAGAGGAGAATTCTGCAGAAAAGGACCTGAAGGTCACAGCGGTCTACCAGGGGCCACCGGTCAATGAGCTCATTCTGCTGTAATAAAGACAATCGCCGCACTGAAGTAAAAATATATCTCCCTGGGGAAGCTATTTTTCTTTGAGAAAAGAGTAGTAATTGGTGGTGTTCTGTCTGGAAAGGGAAAACCGAAGGAAAACAAGATAACAGTCTTTAAAGAGGAGGGTAAAGGTCTGTTCTGCGTGTTCACGGTGACTAAAATAAATAGAAAAGCGCATAGTTTACTAAGGTTGCTGGAGAGAAAAGTCAGGTTAGACACCAAGAAAAGCCTCTTAACAGTAAGGTCAGCCTGGATCGCATTTTGACGGGCAGCTTCCCTCCTCCCAGATCACTGCTAAAAGCAGGCAGCAAACGGGAAGCACAAACCAGGCAAACGAGGCACGTCCCCCCTGGGACGGCGAGCCGGGGGTGCGCTGGGCTCCCGGCTGCTCCTCAGACACCTCTTTAACGGGGAAGGGGAGGTAAGAGATCCCAACACGGCGTACAACGAAGGAACGCTGCTCAGCGGCGTAATTAGGAAGGCGGAGAAGGGCAGGGGCTTGCCAGGCGTAGGGACTGAGCTGGCAGTGGGAATTACGAACAGATTGGTTTCTTTGCGATTGCACTTGTACGGAATAGCACAGAGAAAACTGCAGGTAACCGAGTTGGCTCGCTGTCTCGGTTTTCCTTCCCACTCCAGAAAGAAATAAAATAGCAACCTATTAGGTATAACTACTAGTAATTTTCCACCCGCCTCATCAGTATTTTAATATTGAAGTCTAATGTAGCAGTTTTTTAAACGATAATAAGTGCCATTTGTAAAATCCTTCTAGCACCGAATATTACACGGATGAATACAAGGATCACACTGACTAATATAAATTTGGGGAACACGAGAATTTTCAAGCCAGAGTAAATCAGTTTCCTTAAAAGCTTTGAAGAATCTTATTTTTTTAATCAACTCAACTCCCTAGTTCTGGAACAGGATCGGGACAACAAATCCTGGATTAGGAGACCATAAACAATACATACGTGACTTCATGACCATTTAGTACCAAGAAGTACTGAACGCTTTTCCACACAGAGATCCAGAAGAGTGGCCATTATATCAAGGATATCCTCCTCACACGCTACAGTCATACCTGAAACTACAGCAATCGGGGCTAAGGCAATTCTTGCGTATAAAGTCGTAGCCTTTGGTTTTGTTTGGTTTTTTTTCTTCAAGCTTTATTTATAGTTTAAAACTACTGTGTATATTTTCTTAAGATCTAGCTTATTTTGGAAATTGCAACAGCATGCCAAGGTCTAGATGCAAAACTGCCTATACCAGACACTGAAAAAGCTTCCCCTGAATTTCTCCCCCTGGCAAGGTCGAGCCTGGTTTTTTCCCCGCTGGCAGGGTGAAGCCTCCTTTCTCAGCGAGGAACTGGTTTCGGAGCTTCCAATTACTGTGTTCCTGACCTCAACACTTCTGGCTCTTGGCCAGAAAACTCCTATTTTAGGATTCCCGCTATTCCCGCTCTCCGTGGCAGAGCTCTGCGCAGCGGGATTACCTGTTAGCCCTGCTGGAGCTCTTCCTCCTCGGTTGTCCACCAGACCCCAGGACCTCCATGCCTCCTCCCATCCCACGTAGTTCCTATGATGCGTCTGTCTGTCTCTATCCTATACAGCAAGTTTCTGTCTCTCTCAGCCAGTCCTGCAGCTCAATGGACATGTCCGCAACAAAAGCATACCCTTCCCTTCGTTTCCTTTACTTTTGTTAATCTAAAATCCCAGTTCCTCATCTTTTAGTTTCAAAAAGAGCTATGTGGCAATACTTGGTTTCTCTGTTCTGCTTCTAGAGATATTTCAAAGCTCAAGATCCCAGATATCTGCAAATTGAAGAAAACATGTTTTCCCTAGACTTTTGCTTCCCCACCCCAAGGCGTCTCCTACTGAATCCACGCCATTATGGTTAATGATTCTCCATGGATGGGTTGCAAAGGAGACTGACCTCTCCCCTCCTTGTTTCCGCATGTGGAATGGGATACAGAGGGTTTATCGGGCCAGGGCTGGGGAATCTTTATTTCAATACATTTTCCTTCAGCTTATATGCCCATACTGTATAAACACAGTCCAGAATTAAAGTAAAAATACTGACTGTGGCATATAAATGTGACCTGGAAAAGGAGAAAAGCACTTTATTTTGCTTTTTCTGAAAGCCCAGTCACGTAATTATGTTACGTCTGTATGTTTAGATTTTGTGCATCATCTGAAAAACAGAAATTGATTTCATAATGATATGTAACATTCATTTTCAAACAATGATTTCATCAGAGTATTTGTAGTGAGGACAGAGTACTCAGATTTCATTATGCTTACAAATGTATACTGCAAGATGTTTACTGCTATAATATAAAGTTATAATGAGAAATTAACGCTAAACAAATAGAGTATATTTCATACTCCATTCTTTCTACTACATTCACTGATTTACTTGCTAATTTGAGAAAATGAGTAGCTCTCAATGATTCTTCAAGCTATTAATGCAAATTGGCAAGTCTATATATGACTCAGAATTTGTATCATTAAATTTTGCCCAAGCCCTAATGAAGAGCAGTCTGAAGAAGCAGAGGGATTATTAGAGCATTTAGAAAATCACACAAACAGTTATATAGCTTGGTTGAGCTTTATTTTATGGCAGGCTTTCAAGGAACCATACTCTTTGCATGCAGTACCAAATGATCAGAAGCACGCATCTTCCAAACTCTGATTAGTAGCCAGTGCGTTTGAAGGACTAGCCTACCCATGCTTGTCCATGAAGGTGTGACCTTTAGTGTCTATAAACCTATAGCTATCTATATACCATATATCCATATATATCTTTCTATATTCATATTGATAAGGAAAAGAGAGAAAATGGAGATATCTCTTCCCTCAGTTTGACTCTATTAAGAAAAACACGTAAGAGTTAGCAACATATCCTGTGATTAAATAGCTAATGTAAACGCAGATGAACGTATCTGTTTTGTTTTAAAGGCCTCCAGGACCTGTTCAAGACTGTACGAGAAGATCACTGAGATTACCAGGGAAGACAAGACAACTGACATCTAACGCAATGACATACGGCAAATGCTCCTTCCTGCTTACTCTTCAAGGTGTAATTACCAGTCGGAAGGTCAACGCAATCAGCGGATGGCCCAACCCAGACCAGTTGCCGCCTCTGCCTCTCCATCCTACTGCATGGCTTTTTGGTTTGGCATTTTGGTAGCCTTCTCCCCCCAGTTTTGCTTCACATCAAGGAAACGAAAAAGTTATTTTCTCAAGGTTGCAAATGAAAACCAAATTAGTTAGGCTTTTTCTGCAACTGCACTTCTCAAGCAACATTCAGAGAAGATTCTGTGCACGAAATACTGCCCATATAAAAGCTCGGTTTCCTTTGGGCCGCTCTAGAGTTTCCTTCATAGGAGCCAGCACTTAACGTAACCGAAGAGGAGCCTGTGTGAAATTGCTCTACCTGCCTCCCCGTGCCTCCTTCTCTTTCTGCTCCTGTTAGAATTTCAGCCAGCCCCAAAAAGGAACAGATGTTGGCACAAAGGATGAGATAAGAATGAGACAAGCTTAGATTACTCATGAAACCGCTCACACAGATTATAAAATCTTCTGATTTACAGTCATGCATTAATATATCATTTTACGCAGTAAGATCATGATCAGCTCTGGGGCCTTTAAGTTCAATAACTGTTTCAGGATTTTTTTTCTACTCTTCAGAATATTGCTCAACTTCAACAAGAATGGTAAGTTCATGATTTAAATCTTTATTCAGTGACACACAATTCATCTCCCTGTTTTTGCCATTTTTCTACAGATATTAGCCTAAACCAGTGACATCCACATCTCACCGTAACAGTTAAAAGAAGGTAACTCTACCTTCACTTGCTGTTTCCCTTTCTTCCAGTCTCCAGCAGTCTCCACAGGAGAGGCAACAGCCGCTCCAGCAAAGGCTACTCTCTCTCCAAGAGGAGAACGTTACGCAGGGAAGGAAAAGGACCAGCGACAACGTGCACACACTGAAACACAGGAGGGTCCCTCTGAACAGCAGGAAACGCTTTTTTCCTGCGAGGGTGCCCGCGCACTGGCAGAGGTTGGCCAGAGAGGCTGTGGAGTCTCCGTCCTCGGAGGCCTTCAAAAGCCATCTGGACGTGGCCCTGGGCAGCCTGCTGTGGGTGGCCCTGCCCGAGCAGGGGTGTTGGACAAGGTCACCTCCAGAGGCGCCTTCCAACTTCAACCATTCCGTGATTCAGTGAAAAATCCTCTAATAATCCAAGCAATTAATTCATTTTAGTCAATGAAATAGGAGTTACAAATAAATGCAACACTGCAAGCTAAATTAAGAACACGCATCTTGACAGAATCAACAATATCACAGTTCTGGGAACTTTGTTGTGCATTATGCTCCGAGCATTATTTTCAGCCAGTCTAAAAATAAACTCTTCATAAGAGGATCGTATCTTAGCAGGAGAGATTCTCTGCCTAAAAGGGTGAATTAAGGATAGATTAAGGTACAGACTTTAACTTTTAAAAATCTCTTTTTTTTTTTTTTTTTTGTTAGCTTACATCAAAATCCGTAAGTTTTATATAGCGGTAACTTTACCAATTGTTCACATTCCTCTTTTTTTTCCATTAAAATACATTTTCCACAAAACAAACAAATAATCTATGTTCTTTTTCAAGAAAAAAATCTCAGAAATATTTGGGCTGCTACATCTATATTTATATTCAAGCAAATAGGCAATTATCAAATTGGAGATA
Source organism: Platalea leucorodia (assembly GCF_965183815.1). Lineage (NCBI taxonomy): Eukaryota > Metazoa > Chordata > Aves > Pelecaniformes > Threskiornithidae > Platalea > Platalea leucorodia. The sequence goes on along the minus strand of NC_138828.1, from coordinate 3,669,541 downwards.
TGCTAAAGGAAAATTAACAGCATTTAATTTTATGTTTCCAAATTTAAGGTGCCTAAAGAGTCTCATTTTGCCATGCAGTCTGAAGAAAGATTGAGACTATTCGAATAACGTGTTTAGTATCAGAACTGGAACTCTAAATATTGATTAACTGTATAATACTATATACATTAAAAAACGTTTCAGATTTTTTTTTTTTTTTTGTAAACAACTGTATTTGAACTGATGTATTTTAGCAGGCTTTCACAAGTTGAAAACAACTAAACCCTCCTGGAAAACTACTGCCCTTTTTTCTCCAGTGAGCCTGTAGTGCCTGCCAAGCATTCAGATCAATGCTGCCGAGGTATGACACTTAGTACCTGCATACTGCTTGATTTTATCTTTAAATGCTTTACCATAAGAAGATCTATTTGTGTAAAATGTACCATTGCAATACTCAGAAGGCAGTCTGATATTCATCTAGACGTTCTCCTTGGGACCCTAGCAGGGGGTTTGAGTCTACTTCAACCATAAGGAGAAGCGCTGAACCAACACCAGTACAAAAACCAGATTATGCATTTGAGAAACATCACTCAATTCGAGAGTCTTTCCTTTTTCTGAGAGAAGTGATTTGCTCCAGCTTCACATCTGGCTCAGCCTTCAGAGACTGAGGAAGAAAGTGCCCCTCTTGTCCTCCTGCCCCTCTGACTGCACTGTTGTGATGCTGGCAGCACCTCCACGGGGGGAATTTTTGTCTTGTCCTACACCCACATCACGAGAAAGGGAGATTCAGTAAAAACATCTCTTGGATATGTCAACAACCAGCTAAATTAAATACTGTGGATTTCTGGTATTGATGAAAGCACCTTATGTTTTCTGACCAGATTCTTTCCTCCATGTTTCAAAATGAGCAGCACATTAGTATATATTCATTTTCCTGGGGTATCATCTCCTTTTATAACAAAGCTGGGAAGCGCTAGTAAAAAGGATGGCTCACAGATGAGACGTAAGCATTTGTAAGCATAGAATTATTCGATGTAAAGTGGCACATCTGTAAGGGCACAGGAGAGCTACTGGATTCTGACCTACTGTAAAATTCCCCACCAAGTGTTAGCTCATCATTTGGGTGACAATCCTTACATTCGTTACACACAGCGGATGCCGAGGCCCCCAGCGTCCCACAGACTGTGAAGATTAAAGCTGAGAAAAGCATTTAGGAAAAAGGTCAGGATTACTGGATTTCGGGAGGCTGGTGATTCTACTTTATTGGGCCAAACATTTGAACAAACAAAACAATGAAAGAGCATTTACTTGTTTGAGATGAGAGGCCATAAAACTAATTTGTAATAAATAAATTTAAAAAATGTAGTGACACAGAAGCCTACACTGAAAATAGCACCGCCCCTTCAGCTGTCTCACTAATTCCCTAGTAATATAAATAGTGTTTTCCACTCTAGACTTACACCACTGCAATAATTACAAAGCCTAAGGATAAACGGTGTCCCCTGGGTTGGTGATGAACTTGGTAAGTTCATTCAGGAGGGATCAGACAGAACTCCAACCGTAGCACTATGCGTATGACACCTGCTGCCTCGCCGTTACAAGAACACCTCGCTCGGGAAGTGCATTTTACCCTAAGAGTGTTTTACTGTAAGTCACTTCCTAGCTCAGATACCAAATTTAAAGAGCACAAACATTCTATTTTAGCAGCTTCAAATATCACGATTTTCTCCGCAAGAACACCAAAGCAACAACAGAACCAGGCAGAAATCAAGATGTTCTGCGTCTCGGAAATGTCATTTTTACAAAGGGAGAACCTGTAATAGAAACTGAGCTGATGGGGAATAATGGGAAGAGAACAGCTTCGTCATGGCACAAGAAAACATAACCTTGACACTGGGCATGGGTCAGGGCCCAAAAGCTGAGCCGGGGCCGAGTCTCGCATCTGAATTCTGGGCACTCGTCCAAAACAGCATTTGGGGTTTGCCTTCCAAACACGGTAAAGGAAAAGCAGTACTGAAAGCAACAATTTATTTTATGTATATGGTTGAGGGCTGGAAGGAAGGCAATATTGCACTAAAATTATAAATAAAATGTTTGTACTCATTTGGTTGTGACTCAGTTATATCCACGCTCTCATAAATAGATGCGGATAACATTTCCACTGCCTGGTTCTTACCGTCGCAGATTGCGTCACTACGGTAGGGGCGAAATGTGGCCTGTTGGTCTGGTGAGCCCTTACCCTGCCAGCTGGTATGTTGGCTTACTGCAAGCTCCTAAAGTTTATGCATTTTAAGAATAAATATTGGAGACCATGTATCACATAATTAGCTGAAAAAAACCACTATTTTTCAAAACTAAAATCTTTCAACCTGGACCATCGGTCCCTTTATAGCACTTTAACAGAGACTGCAAATTAACAAAATAGACTAAGGTGTAGGTTATAAATATTTTCAGGCTGTTTTCAGTCTTTGTTGGTTGAGATCCTGACAGATTCAGTTATTTTATGGCTGCAGCTGGGATCCCAGAGACAGACATCAAACCGGCCCAGTACCCTCCTTTGTTCTTCGAGAGCTCCTGATCCTCAGAGCAGCTTTTGAGAGGAAGCCAACCAGTCCCGCATCTCCAACGCTGCTTCTTCTGCAGGTGACGCCATAAACTGGGCATCCTCACGGGGTTATTTTTCCTTTAACTGTATGAATTATTGGGGGAAAGTCCTGCATGGATGCGCTGATACTAACAATCATTCTCTTATGTTCACCCTCCGTTATCCTGTAATTCTGGGTCAATGTGTAAGCACCGCTTCAGTCTCGCAGGCACAGGCATCCCGCTCAGCTCCACTTCCACGGTTGCCTGAGATCATGCTTCAAGATCAGGAATAAGGGTTGTTTATCAGTCACTGATAATCACTGTAAGAGACAGGCAGCTGAAACTTGGACTAGTTTAAGGCAGGATGAATAAATCTATCAGTTCTTTCATTGTTCTTAATGTATTACTTTTATGTACATCTCTCAAAATCCATATAATCCTCCAGAAGGCATTTGTTTGTTTGTTTGTTTGTTTGGTTTTTTCCCCTCCAGTGAAGAGATAATGGGCCTGATCCCTTATTACATTAGCAATGATGAACTGCAGCTAAATGACTCCTCTTGATACAGAGCAGCTGAAAATCCGGCTCTCTAAATACACTGATATAAAAGCAGAAAGCCCAGTTGGTGGAATTAAAACCTTTTGTCATAATGGAGTAGCAAATTCTCTGCAAAATATGCTCCATTCTGGAGGTAAGATTATCTTTACAAACCACGGGGAGAGCAATCTCTGGTAAAGCACATCCTAGGGCATCCTGAGAGAGACAAGCTGATCGCTCCTCTGAGAATCACGTAAATCCCCCCTTTGCTTTTGTGACAACCCTGAATATGGACATTCAACAAGCTCTCTTACCGCTCATTTTTGGGAAAGCATATTGAGGCTGGAAATTTCGTGCTACTCTAAGGATGGCTTCAATCTGATGAACAGTCTGGAGAAGAATACTCTAGCAGTCACGATAGTATCTCCTATGTGTTGAACCAGGCAGTGGTAACCATAATGGGGGCAAATTTAAACACAAATATTTCTTGGCCGATGTGTTTGCAATGAGCTTAGAAAAGGATAGAGAGGGAAGGAAACCAGAGGGCTTTTAAATAACAAGATCAGCTTGGGGGAGGACTGATTTATCTAATCCTTGCTTTCTGTATCTGGGTCACTTTAAATAATCCGGTGATTAAAAGGTAGCTCCTCCTTTCGTGAGGGCCCCTGGATGAAGCAGTGGTCAAAGCACAACCTTAGCAGCTAACGGGGAACGCGTTCTGTTCTAAACTCCGGTGCAGAAGTTTTAAAATAATAATAATAATAATAATAATAATAATAATAATAATAATAATAATAATAATAATAATAATAATAATAATAATTTATTTCTTAGATGACTCCAGGATATGATAGATCCCTTACAGTTACTGAACAGGAATGAATTATATTTCCTCATTTTGTCTTTTACTTTTCAGCTCTTTGCACCTCGATCACTTCACATTTGTCAAAACGTCTCATCCTAGAAGGGGCAGCTCTTCGCACGAGGCTAACTTTTTTGACCTTGTTTGGAAAGGAGGAAGGTCAGGACGGATCCCTTCCGTAAGGTATGCGTGGTCAGAACAGCTCAGCATCGGTGCCACAGGGGACGCTCTCCAGGTAGACTCAGTTATGAAGATTATTGCAGCAGGGGTATCGTCACATTTGGCAGGCTAATATTGCAGTTATGAGACATCTCTGATGCCTATACAGGAGTCAGATGATACAATCTGACTTTAAAAGAAAGCAATAAAGACAAACGGTAATTTATCAACGGGAAGGGCTGGACTGACTAAATCTGGCGATGTTTTTCCACCTGGGAAAAGAGATGAAGAATTGGCATAAGAATTCCTAATATGTCACAAAAGTAGACACTCATTGAGAGGAAGATTACAAAAAAGAATTAAAGCTGTCATGCACAAGCAACAGCTAAGAATAGGTTTGGGGTAAAGACGTGATCCAGCTGTGAAAGGAGGATACCACTGGGCTCAGTGAAAGCGTGCGATGGGTGGGTGGGTGTGAGAAAGAGTGATAAGTGGCCAATGCCACTTCCACGGTTCCACATAATGCAACGTTTCAATGCCCCCTGAGGACTTTTTCTGAATTCCCCACTGAAATTCAGAAGTACCCAGAGGATCACCCACACAAGTGAATCCATACTGCAAAAGATGACATCATTCCATGGGATGACCTTGTTCTCATCTGCAAGGAAATGTAATCAAAGCTCAAAGGACCAAGCCCAGGAGATCTGTTACCCACTTCACATTATAGTTTGCACCATCCAGTCCCCAGACGAGATTTTATATTATCAATGAGTGCGGGTTTGCTCAGATCTATACGTGACCAAAAATCATGGTCAAATCAAGAAAAGAAGTTGCAGAAATTGATTATTTACTTGATGACACGTATCTAGATCCGCTCAGTGAACTATGAGTGGAGTCAACCAAGTGAAGGTTTTACAGATACTCATTATATAAATATATTTTCTCCAGCAATGCTTGTAGCAAAAGGCGGTTCTAACTGAGCCAAACAATTGCACACTTGTCGACTTCTAGGTGGAAGTATGCCAAAAAGGACCAGCAACTTCTAGATCGCTCTGGCCATTTCTGGCTTTGCCCTCATTTCAGCATTTGCCTGAAAGATACTCAAGGAAGATGTCAGCTCTCAGATGATATGCGTGCAGGTGAAAGTGGAGTCATTCAATTAGTAATCACTGTGCAATTAGGCTTTGTATCAAAATAGAAAGTACTTTTCTAAAAATAGCAGTGATGATGGATTAGCTCAAAAGGAACAGACTTTTTAAAAGAGGAAGATGAACAAAATAACAGCTCTGAAGGCCAACATGAAACTGAAGGGCAAAGCAAAGTAATCTAATAGAAAAAGAAAATCCATGAAATCCAAGTCCTGAATGCTTAACAGTCTCAGATAGCACAGATGGGGTTTGTAATGTCAGTGGTTACAATGTTTTTAATAGCATTTTCTGAGATAATTCTGTTATTTCGTTGTTGCAAGGAACTGGGAAATCAGCGTGGTGTTTCAGACGTCACTGGTGGTAAGTTTTGACAAAGGCCAGTGTTTTTATGCAATTTACTGGAGAAAAGGAAAGGAAAAACAATAAACTGAACAAGCTGGAGTTGAGAACACTCTTTTATCTACCAGTTTATCATTAGTGAAGAAATTTTGTCACTGTGGCAAATTGTCATCACTGGAAATGTGAATGACCTTGATAGATACCAAGTTTTTTAAAGAGGAAGTTATGGAGCAACCTGAGTAACTTCACGGGCGTTAAATCACTACCAGCAAACGGCATTTAGCAGGGGCCTAAAAAAAATAAAGTGTGAAATAACAGAGATACCAAGGAGAGGATGTAATATACCCTCAATACCATCAACTGTTCATAAAAGAGTTAAGAGTGACAATATAGCATCTATTTTTAAGAATGGAATTGAGAGAAAGCATAAGAAAGAGAAACTGAGCACTTCGGTCATAATTTCTCACTTTTTAATTCAAATTTACCTTTCATTTGTGTTTCGGTTCATTTCTGACTTTCTCCATTAAGCTCTTTCCCGATGTGATTTTTTTTTTTCTCTTCACCTTTTCATCAATGACATACTTCCTGACAAAAAACCCTTAGTATTTGAGTCTTCAAGCATATTCTGCTCAGTCATTTTCTTTTCCTGTTTCTATATAACTTCATATTTTTCTTTTTTGACCAGCCCTAGTTAGGTATGCTTGAATCTTTCTTGATCTTTTATCATAAATCAAGTGTCTATTCTTTATTAATTTTGAAGTCTGTTTTTCTTCTTTTTTTTTTGCTAACTTATTTATTTTCTATGGTACATCATGTGATTCTTGAGCATGTCAATGCAATCTTGAGTAGAAAAGCAGCATTCATTACCCTAATTCCATTCATGGGGCATAGAGAAATTACTTTTCTATTTAATCTTCCAAGGGAAGCCTCTGGCAAATCAGTATTACAACGAAATTCTTAGGAGTCTGCTTAGAGCCCCGACTAAAAATACATCCTTTCCACCCATCATACAGGCAACATCTGTTGATTCATGTTCAAATTACGAGCGCCATGGGAACATCTGCGTGAACGCTCACACACAACTACTACTCGACGTGCTGAACACTATCAATAGATACTACCCAAGCGCCTTCAACATTTCCCAAAGAGAAGAGAGATCCAGCTCATGCGCCTCTCTCGCCGTGTGCAGTCGCGTACCATTGCGCTCCTGACAGCGCTTTGGCCGCACGACAGAGCGGTCCCTACGAAGGGACCCCTTCCCCTGGAAATGCCCCCTCGGCAGCGGCAGCAAGAGCCTCTGAACATCTCCTCCTGCCCGAAGCAGCTATTATCCAGCTCGTCTGGAAAAGGGCAGCAGGCCAGAAAGACACAACCCAGAGGCCCCCGCAGCTGGATCTCACTACACTGAGGACTCGCCCTCCCATTCAAGTCAACAGGACTTGTTTAATTGAGACAACGTGGCACAAATCCACGGCAGTTTGAATTCATCCTGCCTGGAGGCAACCAGTGAGCGGTACTGGGGAAAAGATGTCCTCCATCAGACTCATTCAGTTAATTAAAGTAGCAAATGCCTGTTAACAGGTCTGTGTGCGTTACCCAGAACATCCAGTACTAACAATAAGTGTCTTTAAAACTAGAATACTGTATAAAACAGTACCTGTGAAAACAATTTCCAATTCTGGTAGGATTTTTTTTTTACATTTAGAAAACTTCATTTATTTTTCCAGCATAATCAAAAGCCTTTATGAAGACTTTTTGAGGGATAATGCTTCATGAAAGTACCATTTTTAGAATTATTTCTCTTACCAAGCTCAAAATCCTAACATTAAAGACATTATCTTCTTATACACATGAAAAGGTTGATAAATGTATGAAGAAATCATCCAGTTAGGCCATTATGAAAGGAGTTTGCTAAATTTTTCAGCAATGGAATTACGACATTTCTTATGTTTAATGGAAGTAGAGCATGGGGAGCAATTGACCATTGGTTGTCCTGAGAGAGCTCTTCAGCAGTCACTTTGGGGCAAAACGCATAATAAAGAAAATATTTTAAAAATCTTGGAGTCAGGCAGCTTAAAGATCTTTTCAATTTCTCTCTCTTGTCTCAAAATGTAATGAAGCTACAGACAAACCTACTCATTTTATAAACATATTTGTTCATCTCCTGCAGTCTACTTACTTTACACTGTCCGTCATAGATTTATAACACCAAACAGCAACAAAACCCTCCAGGTCCCAGTTTCCCAGGTCTGGGCAAGCAAGATGTGGAGCTAGCCAGACTTAGGATGGACTCTGACAGACCAAAACCTTTTACAAACTTGCCCGTGTTCCCGATGATCAGGGAATGCGCTACAGAAGAGGACAGAAGAGCATCTCACACAGGCCCAACTATGCCTCCTGAAACTCTCTTCAACCAAGGTAGTTCCTAGCTGCGCTGTTAAATCGGATCACTCTCTTCTTGTTCTGCTCGTGTATCCCAGCAAGATTAAGCTAAGGGCCATCATCTTGCCTATAGACAGTAAGCGCTAGGAAAATTTAATTTGAAATTAATCTACCCCTGAAGCATGACTGGTTTTTCTCATCGTCCTTAGCTTACACCATTACTGCAGAAATGGTATTTGTGGTCACTGAATGACGCATGGGACTCAATTTGAACACTGTTAGCTCGACGATTTACTTTGAGAATGTCACAAGCTGACTAGATGCTTCAGAAAGATGCAGTTTCTTTATCATATATAGTCCTCATCTATACCATCTGTTCAGTTCTTCATAACTACAGACAGTTGCCATAGTTAAGGTAGCATCTACAAACATTAAATTATTTATTTGATAAATTGTTCCTAATCCTAAACAGAGGAAATAACAGGTATCTCAAATGTGTGTTGGGATAACTTGGTTTATTAATCTATAGTGCTAATATAGCGCGTCTGTCTGGGAGGGCAGAGGAGATCGGGACGGTTAGCTCGGAAAACGAACCGTCATCTAGCTAGTTTGCAGTATGCTGTCCCTGCGAATCTACCGCGTGTTGTTTCCAGCTCTGAAATCACGGCAGGCAGGCAGCTGCCTCTCCAGCCTCGCCCAAGCCAGGGAGAGGAGAACTGGCCATCGGTCAGTCGCTGCAACACCACCACCGTCTCTGGCACGTTTCGGAAGAGCAGACAAGCTTCGCGTCAGTGGAAATAACAGGGCTCTTATTAACAGTCAGTTTGCCTGCCAGGACAAGGTGAATTTCCCCAGTTCCAATGTACGTTCCAAACTTATGATTTAAATTCTTTCCAATTACATAAAGAATGAGTTCAGAAGCCTGGAGTAAGTTATCTGCAAATTTTTAGCCAACAAAAAAACACAAAAAGCAATTCTCTAAATCAAGTCTCTGAGAAATTATCTTCTTCGTTACTGTTCACCAAATTCAACTTAAACATAGGATGTAGTATTTCCACACTTGGAAAAATTTCTGAAACAGTTTATTAAAGCACACTAGGAATTCCTAAAAGATTTCAAGCAACAACAATGCGAGTTCCTGTATCACACAATGAGTATATAATGACTTCAATTTGTTATTTACTTTTATTTTACTTACCATTGAATGCTCTGTAAGCCTCAGTTTGATTGACTTGTCTCAGGCTGGGATGTTGGAATCACTGCCTAACATCTCAAATCCATCTTACAAAATTTCACCAAATAACTTTTAGGAGAGAGAAGGGAAAACGGCATCATACCTGAGATTGTGCATTAATATTGGCTCCTTCCTTAACCAGAACTTTGACAACTTCAGCTTGTCCTGCTAAGGATGCAATGTGCAGGGCTGTATTCCCTTTCTGTTATAGGGAGGGAAAAAACGAAAGACATTACCCTTCTTTAGGAATAATTTCAGCCAGCAGTTCTTTATAACATTCATTTTTTGAGTACAATTTTACCCTACAGTTCCGTGATGTTCCATAAACATCACTGGGCATAGAACTGGTAGTTGCAGCCATGAAGATTCCTTGAGTGGTTGTGTAACATCCTAACATAACTTTTGAGTGAAATTATGGAATGTGATTGGGGCATGGGACAAACTTCTAGGTAACGCGTAATACGGGCTAACAGGTTTTTTCATTCTGGTCCAGAGATCCTGCCCTGTAGAAGGTAGCTGAAATCTAAAAGTCCTAAAATTCAAGCTGCGAATCACACGTAAAATGAGATTTCCTAGTACAAGACCCAAAAGGAAGATCTGCCTGTTAAGTAACAGAAACCAACCTTTTAAACGCAGAAGATAAAACTTCTTTTTCTCTTCTCTAACTGGCATAAAATTAAAATGCATATTTTTGAAAGGCGTTAACTTTAAGAGATGCACTGCACAATAAAAATAATCTCTCACAAAACAGCAGCAGTGCAGTAGACCGCTGCTTTGTACTTTTTCCAGGGCAATCTCTCATCCCGAGAGCAATATTTAAACGGCTTTAATAAACAAACAAGGTTCATAAAACCAGAACAAAACCCCAAAGTCCTGTCTAGAACCTGGTGGTTCTACCAACAGCTTCACTGAGGGGTGACTTAAAGATGTTTTTGAAGGAAGGAACTTCTGGTTTTCCATCAATGATGGAAATCACAAGTTCAGCAAGCAGCGCTCTGAGCTGAGGACCAAGCGTTAACCTTGATGGAGATCCTGTGCGTCAGGAATCATAAAAAAATACGAGAGCCGCAGAGACACAGATTTGAAAAAATCTACTGTTTTGAGCTACATTCACTCTCTCTATAAAGGGGACCAGTCATTGGAAATAACGAAAAATTTGGCATCGCTAAAAGCTTTTAATGCTTCCCCTGTAAACATTGTACAAATAATAATCTTTCCCTCTTCATTTACTACTGATGAGCTTCAGCAAAGAATGTAGACTCGCAGGCCATAACAGAAACAACGTTGTTAATATCAGTGAGGTATTTATATGATATTATTTTGTACGTTAATATTTTTTTTCTGAATTTCTCCCACGCATTTGACTTTCTGTTTTTGTGAATAAACTTACAGACACGTGTGAATTACCTTGGTGGCAGAATCCACGGCCGACCCTCTTTCCAACAATTCTTGTACCAGTCCCACATGGCCTTCTTTAGCCGCCAGGTGCAGAGCATTGAGTCCATTCTGTAAGCACAAGGGCCATATCAATTACAAATATCAGCTCTGAAGACACACATTCCTGCCTTACCCTGGTATAAGAGGAAGATTAGTAGCTGGAATACTATTACATCTCTTAGCTGACTGTCTACATAAGTCAGATATTTTGGACTTGGCTAGTTAAGCCAAGGCACTGTGTGACAAACTTCTCCAATAACTTTTTTCTCATAGCAACAAAGACATCAAAACAAAGCGTATCTTGCAAGTTTCCATAAGAGATTCCTTCCTGTCTGACAGTTTCGCATTTCCCCGGACTACCACCTTGGGTATCTGCAAGGAGCCCATTATTTCAAAATCTGAGTGCATATCTGCCTTCTCTTTACTGTAACCTTATCTAGCCCCGCTGAGGTATTATCAACACTGAGAAATCACAGGACTTAGCCAAATTTACACAGGATGTGTCTATTCAGTCAGGATTATTCCAGGCTGATGTAGCTGTCCTGAACCCGGGACTCTCCTCCTCTCCTCTGGGATAACTGGTATCAAACAGAAAACCAAAAGCACAAGTAGACCAAAACGGCTGTCGATTACACGTGGCTTGCAAGTTACACTGAACCTTGACTTGGTACCTCTGCTGGTTTCTGATGAGCAAGTCTTCACTGAATTTTGAGGTTTTGTAACCTCATTCAAAAAGGAAAGGAAGATTAATGAAATAAGAGGTAGGATTTAAAAAAAAAAAAAAAAACGACCTAGGAAAGTTAGCATCTAAATCCTTTTCACAATATATAGGAATAGGAAACTTTATCTCTTATAAATTCCAGCCATGGAAACTGTATCTTCCTCTTCCTCGTATCCCTATTCTACCCAAGGGAAAAATATAAAATAACAGTCTATTGTAACTGAATTGCCAACCTATTTTTCACAATCCTACGGTATTTTTCACGGTACATCAGGCAGGTGACAGCAACAGATACTGCCACTGCCCTCAAGCATTCTCCTGTTTTCCATATTGCGAGCATCAGAAGCGATACTCAGGTATTTGAGTAACTTGCAGCACGTTCAGCACTGCGTAATTTTTATCACTTTACTTGTCTCTAGGCAGTTCATAGTCATTTAAACTGCAAAATAAACAAGCAGCTTTCTGGTCTTTTATTTGTCCATCCGCAGAGGCAGCTCAAGCTTGTCATTCCCAGTAGGATTTTAAAGCACTTAGCACTTCACAGGAGGCATTTAATGGGAGTGGGTCCAATGGCTGCGGACACAGCAATCCAAATGCATTTCTGAAGTAACTCCATTTAATTCTACATTCATGCAAGCAGCACAGGCAGATTTTGTGGTCAAGTTCAGAAGTGCAACTACGAGAAAAGCAAAGGAACTGAAGCAAAGCTACATTCACAAGCTGCCAAAAGACGAATACCCTTACGCAGCCTGGTAGTTAGGAAACGTTAATGAGAAATGTGGTTTCAACTCCCAGTTTGCGGGTAAAGCAGCAGCAACCAGATCTTCCTTATTCCAGAGGAACGCTCTTACTACTGCGCTGCAGAGCCCAGGGGCGGCAGTAGCACCATGCCCCGGATCAAGCATGAATTCTTCGCCAAAATTATGTGGTGAGGTTGACCATAATCATCAAGATGAGGAACACTTATGTGTCAGTGCATTTTTTGCAGGCTGAAAACATTTCAGAAAGCTCTCATCTTCCTTGTTTTTTAATCTCACTGAGTATGAAATAACCATAATTACTACTGACGGTGGTTGAAAGCTTTGAAAGAGTATTTTGTGGGGAAACAGAGTGTTCTTCTCATTGTTTGAGAACAAAGACCTGTTCTCATATCTAATCTCACAGATTCAGTCATCAACACTTTCGATGGGAGTACGAACGGTAACTTTGACTCCTTACAGTTGTACAAAGCTGATGTATTGCTATGACATGTTATTAACCTTTTTTTACTCTTTGCGAGCAGACTGAAGTCCACAAACAGCACAGAAACTGCAATATTGCATGGCCCACACAAATCAGGCACACACACATGCCTCTGAATGCGAAAAGTTGAGGGCAAGCTGCTTCTTTAGTTTAGTGCCAAAGTATGGAGAAAGCAAGGCTTGTCCCAGCGCTTAATCAGTAGCAACCTCTTAAGATACCTGTATTCGTACCTCTAAGGCACATATCTAACGGTACCGCATTAAGCAGCTGAAAGCTAATATTGGTGCAGAGATTATGCGAGTTTCTTTGCGACACGTGACTTTTTTAATTCTTAAAACGTAAGCAAAATGAATACATGAGGTCCAGTAAAAAGGTTACGGAAAGAAACTATATCCTAAATACAGTTCCTACTGCACACGTTCAAATTCCATAATTCCTTAAAGAAAGCAAGCCGGGGCAAGCAGTAGCAGAAGCAAGCGCTGCACATTAAATGTTGCGGGCCAGTGCGACTGAAGCCTTAAAGCAAGCTTTGTTCCTCCGTCATCAGAACCAACGCTGTAATTATTTCCCAGCCCACATGGCTGATCCCTGCTACTTATGACGACGGAAGCTCAGATTTAATCAATGCAACTCCTCTGTTCCTGTCAACTGGATCCTTGTATTTTAGAACAACAAAGGTTGCTGACGCTTCCCCTTTTTCTCTCCCATGCCTACCAAAGAGTTGGGGGTGGGGGGGAGATGAAATTAGTTGTCTGCTAAGCAAAACTGTACAGCATAGAGACTGCTCCTCCCCACAAGGCACACACATACCATAACTACCTTTCTTTTAGAGGCTCATTTGTAATTCTAACTCTCATAAAAGAACATAACACTAAGCCTTCCAAGCTTGGTTTTTCAAGTGTTTCCCTGCAGAGCCCAATTCTCTCAGTTCTTTTTCTTCACTACCACTGAGCTAGGGGCGTCAACATTTTCCATCCCGTGGAGAGCTACAAACGCGCACACATACCGGTACGGCTCACAGCACTTATTACAGTGTCACCCTACCTATTTTCACCACACCGGAAAAGCCCACAGATTTCTTGTACATCATAGAAATCACCAACCTTTTCTAAGCCCATTGAAAGTCAGCCAGTTTTTTCCCCGTAAGACAGGCACTAAGTCTCACTGCTGTTATCTGAAAATCACCTAAGGAAGTCCGTGCTATTTCTGCCTTCGTATCCATTTGCCTCACGGAGCGATCCCCATGGAATGGAGGTTCTTCAGCCGCTGCCCGGTTCAGCATCAATCCTGCTGGGCCATTTACTCCTTCTGGGACATCACCTAGATCGCCGTTAGGTCCAACAGCAATAACGGCTTACACCATTCCTGCCTAACCCTGTTACGCCAAAGCAAACGGACCCCACGGAAGGGCAACTTCTTGGCAGAGCATCAGATCAACCTATGGATCAAAGGATGTTTTAAGTCAGCAAAGGCAGCACTGCTACCAGAAGTGCTTCTGCTTCTCCCGTCCTCTCCGCTGCTCATTTCTACCCCCAGCCACCTCTCTGCAGATCAGGTCCCTCAATCGTGCGGCGTCAGGCTGCACACGTGCTTCTGCCAGTGCAGGAGAGAGCGTGGCACAGAAGCGTGACCACCGAGGCAGGGCAAGGCCAGGATCGCTTCTTCTTTAATACTGGCATATTAAAAAGACAAAACACAGCCCCAGCAGCTGGCTAGCGTTACTGACAAACTGCATACCAAAGCTGCAATATGGGCACAGTGCGAGCTTTTACACCCTCCCCTCTGAGCTCAGCTGCGACGGGTACAGACGATACCCTGGTAGTCCTAGAAAGCTTTACTCGCCTTCTGCTGCTGAGACTTAGTGAGAAGTATAAGGAACATAAAAATGTAGAGATGGGGGAAAGAAAGTGTTTGAAGGAAGCGGGGAAAAATTCTTTATACAAGTGAACATTTGCTTGTGTTACTTCAGTATATAATGGTCTTAGCATTAAAGAAAACAACCTTTCTTGAATATAATGATTCCTACTTCCCTGAAGTTTACTTCCGTTTGAAGGTATTAATTAAGTACTTAATATCTTTAAGAACATCAGGAAGCAAGAATGCATATTAACAGAATTAACCCTCTTCTTTCCTTTACGCTAAGAGTCTGACCCCTTGTAGCTCCCGTCGACTCTGATGGAAGTTGGGATGCAACACTTCCCAGCAAGATCTGCCAACATTTATCTTCACTCTTGTCTTTGCCACACAAGGTTAGAATGGCATTTAAGCAACTTACAGAAAAAAACATCATGAAAGTCAACAAAATAAAACAATACAAAAATCTATTTTTTTAATGTTTCGACAGTCTCTTTGAGCATGAAATGCAACGCGCTCTTACCAGGTTCTTCCCACTGATGCTGTGCTCACAGGCTTATATAGCTGCTAACAGGCCAATAGCAAAGCATAAGTTACAACCACAAAGAAAATTAAAGCTGTTGTGACTAACTCTGCACAGTCGTGCTAACTCCTTTACATGTTTTGCCAGAGTTAGGAAGGCACCTGCACTCACCAGTAGAGGCTGAGACTAACAAGCAATATCATAGTCTTTGTTAAAGTCAAATACTTATCTCTGTCTCTAACAGATGGCAGTCTAAGGTTCCTGCAAATTCTCTCCTCTGAATAAATCTCTTGGGGAAGCAAAAAGTGCATGTGGTCAACCT
Organism: Platalea leucorodia; assembly: GCF_965183815.1. NCBI lineage: Eukaryota > Metazoa > Chordata > Aves > Pelecaniformes > Threskiornithidae > Platalea > Platalea leucorodia. The sequence goes on along the minus strand of NC_138828.1, from coordinate 3,654,218 downwards.
CTTTTCAAGAAGGCTTTGGGAAAGGGCACATGAGAGAGTTGGGCATGGCCTTCTCAAGTCCGAAGGCTTGTTGAAGTTTTTCCCAAAAATATCACAAAGGAATAAAGCGGACGGTTGAAAAAAGAAAAATCATTTCAGATGATGAAAATTCTCCCTTTATGTTGCTTTATAGCCTATGAACTCATGAAAACGAATTAACCTACTGAGTGACATCAACATGTGATACTGTCGACCTCATTATGCCTACAGTGCTACTGCGGGCTATAGTTAGCACTACTGGGAGCGTTAGCTGCTTTCCATTTGGACTAAATGAGGGAGTAATTAATAGCTGGTGCCCTGTGCCTCACTGTAACCGAAGCAATAAAGACACCAATCAAATTATAAAGAAGCCGACAAAATGAGAGCAAAAGCCAAAAGATCTGAGTTTTAAAGGGAGCCTTGGAGCTGGAGGCCCCCCGAAACTACCTAATATTCGAATCCCGTTCAGTTCAAGGTATCAGACTTCACATACATTCCTTGTGAATACAGAAGACTTCTTCAAAACAAATGCGAAAATCCATCAAATTTTTCCTTCCAAGAAAGTAACTCTCTCACCAGGAAAACGGACAAGCCTCCAAAGACAAGATGGGGAAACGTTACTTTATGTCGCCTTTTGGATTACCAATTCTGTTTCAAAACACCGCAGACCGCTGACGAACCCTTTGACTCGTCAGATTTTTGGGTCTAACTTCTGCTAGAACTATGGGCAGCGCAAAGGCACGCTGCAAAATTAAACTTCATTTTGCTAGTCAACATTCTGAACAGTGATTCAGAAGTTGTTTGCTCTTGCTACATTAACTAGAAATAGCAACCATGTCCTAAAATAACTACATTTGTAACATAAGGAAAATAGCTTCAAAGGAATCAGAGATTTCCAATGGCTATCAATTTTTCATCCTATAAAATACCATTAATTAGATTTTTTTAAAGGGGCTGTTTTTAAAACAGGGGAATCTTGTCCCCTGACATTTGTAACTCTCTCTAGAAATGAAGAAATAGACATGATTTATGATTTTCAGGATAGGTGATAGTGCTTGAATTCAGATTAAAGTAAGCAATTCCGTAATAACTTAACTTGATATGAAGGTAGCATTCAATAAAGCATAATTAAGTAATAACTAATTATTAACTACATAACTATATTAATAAACTGTAACAAATGCCTGTATTCAGTATATCCAGAAATATTAAGTTCCATCAGATTTTGGGAACAGTTAAATTGGGGAAATACTTTGATTATCTATAAAGACAGATCTCCATGAAAACTTAGGATCTGAGAAACAAATGCTAAAACTGAAGAAAGCATCTTCTTGTGTTATCTCTGTTCAGAAAAGCTTACTCTTAACATCGTGTACTGTTTTCCGAGATGGGATCTAGTCTAAAAATAGCATTATGCTGAGAAAAAAAAAAAAAATCCTGCATATACAAGGCTTCATTTTTGAAAGAGCATTCGGATATCTCACTCTGAAAAATAAAATACCCCCTCTGTGTTTTGCACAGGGCATTTCACCTATGCAGTGCAAGAGGAGCTTTGCCAGCCAGCTGCAGATGGGAAACACTTTCCACAGAAGATAAATCTGCAGCAACCCTAGTCATATTCCTCTCATAGCAAGCAAGAGAATATGAACACTGGAGAAAAAAAAAACCAACTTGTAATGTTGCCAAGTAATTATCATATTAACTGTGCTCTGTCCCGGGGGTGACCCTTTTTGTTAATATTGGTGCTTATGATCAAGACATAAAATTTGCTGGATCTATTTGAATGTAAGAACTTGAGTCTAGATTTACACTCTCCTAACTGGGGAACTTGGAAGTTCGCCAGGTTGTGTGCCATATAACTCGGCAGTTTTTCTCTTGACGGTAGGTCTTTTAACGGAAACTTTCTTCTAGACAGTAAGACAAGATTCTTTCCATATGTTTTCAATAAGCAGCACATGGAAAGCCCCACTTCTTATCCTGCTCATCATTAAATTCCTTGGCACAGAACTGCTCTCACTTGTGTGTCCTAACTTCCATTTGACACATGCCTACTTTAATCAGCTGCAGCTTTTCTTCAGCAGGGAAGGTAATGTCTCAAAATATTTTAGGTTATTTTATTTCTTATTCCTCCATCTACTCTTTTTTCAAAAGTAAATTGTGGCCACCATTGTGGGTTTTTTAATTAGCTTTGACATTTTTCCAGTCTGTCAGCATGTAAGTATCAGAAAAGGAGCAAGGAATTTTACGGAGGCTTTCTTGGTGGTATAGGTAACATTTGGATAGCATAAAGCTCCAGTTCAGGACAACAGCCTTCTTCAGACTAGCGCTTAGCTGCATACTTAAATTAAATTAATTAGGACTTCAATGTAGTTTTAAAATCGAACACATAGCTAATTTTCCACAGAATTAAGGACGTAGAGATCTTGAGAACACCAAGAAACTTTGACAATCTATCCCTCCCACCCCAAATTCCTATGTCAGGCTGTCTGTGCTAGGTCTGCCTACAGCCGCCTGGGCACCCCACCCCACCCCACCCACCACCTCCTGCCTGCAGTCTTCTCCTGGTCCTGTGGGCCGCACCATGTCCCAAAGCCGCCACGTGTGCGTGTTTGCTTTCTCTGGGTGAAAGTTCCTGAAATAACATTAATTCTGTACCACAGGCTATTGAAGAAGAGGGATTTTTTAAATTTGCCATGTGTAAGTTGTGCACAGCTTGGCTCACGGCCTCAGACAAGGCTTACGGGACCAAGGTTTGTTCGGATATACTGGGGGACCACGAGGAGCAGCAGCGCGCCCGGCACAGGCTTTCCCTGCGGCGCGAGGAGAGCGGTCCCTGCGCTGAACATCCCCCGAACTGCTCCCAGGTCTCATCTCGGAGAAAACCAGCTGCTTTACGCCAGAAGGAGCCTGAGAGCCAATTAATACACGTACAGCGTGGATAATTAGGGAACCAGGGCTCAGGGGTGAAACGGGGGAGGCAGGTCATTTAACAGCACAGGCACACTCATCGTGTTCCCAAACATAGCCAAAGCACAGGAGTTTTTCTTATAATTGTTAAGTGCAGGGCTGTAGGAGTATGACCAGGGATGCCGGACCAACGACACCTTTCATTAATAGTTGCTATTCACAGAACCCTTGCCCAAGACAGATAGCACAGTCAACGTGCACAGTCTTCTCCTCTGCTCCCAAGCTCTCCCTGAATACCTGCATCTTTTGAGCAGGAACTCTTCCTCTTTACAGCTCTTCCACTGTTGGCGTCAAACAGAATAAACCGTGCTGCCAACAAGTTGAACCTGACGCTGTCGTCTATGAAGGTGAACAGTCTTTGAAGTTTCTGTTTAGATGGTGCACTGAAATTTTAGCCCGTCTCATGATGCATGAGTCGCAAAACAGAGCTTATGTGACATTTCTATTGAATGATTTACTGATTTTAATGTTGTTTAAAAACAACCTTTAAGCGATTTTACTTTGAAAATTCATAGCCATTGTCCAGTTAGTGGTCGTTTTGATCAAATCTGGCTAAGAGTCAGGGGCAAGTTGGACACCATACAGCCCGAGCTTTCAAGTCCCCCATCAAAGAAACGCCACAGATTTCACTAGATCGTCAAGACCTCTTTCAGGACTGATGCAGACACTTGCATATTTATTTTAAGTCACGCTTACAGTCCTATTAAATTTGATGGTACTAGTCACTTAAATAAGCGTTGCAAATGTAGGTCCCTCGGCTATGAAGCAAAGGTAATTGGATTTATTTGACAGACTTACAAAAGAGCCAAGCTCAAACATTCTATCACATTACAGTCATATCAATGGTGAAACTTTAAGAGTGTATTTTTACAGCAGTAATAACTTTCCTGAAAGGGGAGGTAGTATTTTAACGGAAAAGTTAAGTACCTTTTTATAGCAATATGTAAAACAATTTATGTTATATATAAGATTGATCAGTGATAAAAACATATTTCAGTTTACAGTTTTCTGAAAGAAGGTAAAAAAAACCATGGCTACTCTTTAACCATCTGAGGGTAATCAGAATTGCCTTGCTAAGGCAAGTGAGCTACCAGATTTTAATCTGCTTGGACACAAGTTAGCTAGTCAGCTAAAAATACCACCCACTGAATGTCTACTTACCAGCTGAGATCTCACAAAAATAGCAAGGGGAACCTCAGACTTCCGCACCTCGGGTCACAGGGGATCAGGCGCTTCGCGTGGGACGGCTAAGGAAAATCAACTGGCTGACCATACTGTGTTCAATGCGATAAAGTAGTATCTGATATTCCTATAATGCCCAGGCTGCCCAGTCCTCTTTCTACCATGTGAGTGCATGTTTTGAATTGAATTTGACCTTGCTCTTAGTGAAACAATTACGTCTACAGCTCCAGCAACTGCTCCTAAGGGAGGAGACTGGCACGGCGGAGTGCTAAACCTCCTCCTGCTCCCTTTGAACTTCAAAATGAAGAAGCGTGTTAGAACCCACTGAAGATCTATGAGGTTGTGCACTAACTACAGAATTGCGAAAAACTTCTCCTAAAATTTTATGAAGGCCGAGATAGGATTTGGGCATTAAATAACCAACAAACCAAGAAAGTCTTCATTAGAACTGAACCGCTTCAGTCAAAGATGCACCAGAAATGCAAAAGAGACTGGTTAGAACAGTACAAAGCCTGCTCTTAAAAGAATAGGTTTTAGGGTATACCACAAGTAAGCCAAAGGAAGCAGAATCATCAATACTGCCTTTGAAAAATTCATTACAACTCTTTCTGCCCCTTCAAAGTAATCCCCTTCCATGTTTCTGAAGCAATTTACTAGTCATTTTCATACAAGTGGCTTCCAGATATCAAAGAAGAAAACAAAAGTTTCGTTTCTTCACTGAGGGTTCAGAGATAACGGTAATTGCAACCCAGATTCCAGAGACGGGGGCATTTGCCATCAGCACTGCTGGCAGGGTACCGCTCCAGAGCATCCTGCCCGACGGCTTTGTTAAAATTCTTCCAGAAAAAGGAAGACTTAAATTTCATGGGGGATTATTGCTCTTACTACTAAGGAAAACCCATGCTTTCGTAGCGTTTCTTTGCTACCAAAGAAATCCAAGGCTTCTAAAGCCCACATTCGTATCAGAGCAGGAAACAACTCAAGCTTTCAGTCTGATGATTGACTTGGAAAATGCATTAAAAAAAAATTAGAAATGCTGTTTCAACAGCCTTTTTCCTTCTAGCTGCCCTGGAGAGCAATTTATTAGCTGTCACAGCTTAATAGAGTCATGATTTCCTTACTAATTCCAAAGAAAATCCAACCTTATTTCCTAAATATTTGATTTATTTATAATAGGTATGTCCACAGCAACTAGCAGCCCTGCTCCGGGACACAGTTTACATTAGGAGTCGCAACTGTGTCTCAGGACACAGTGAGGAAAATCTTGATTATTTCTGATCTTAATCTGAACAGTGATGAGAAGAGATAAGACAATATGGGTGTTTTCTCCATACAAAACCTAAAATAATATTTTTTACTTCCATTTTTTCCACTATCTGGCACTAGTATATTCCATCCCTACACATTTCCCAAAGGACAGAGCAGCTCCAAATGTCTTAAGACCTGAAAAATACTCTGCCAAAAGAAGAATATTTTTTATTAAATCAAAATGTAAAAGTAATGTGAATGATGGGGGCAAGACTAGATTCACAACGGAATTATCTTTCTTTTCTTCAATAAAGCACATACTTCCCATCATTTTTCAGTCTTTAGGTTATTTGGTGATACTTAGATGATACTTTTCACCACAAAATAGAAAAAAATTGAAAAAACTAATTTTAAGAGAGTGTTATGTACAAGCAAATAATATTTAAGGTCTAAAATTTGTTTACTAAAATATTAACTGAATGATCTAAATAAAAAAAAAACATTCATAAAATCCACAGATAATGTGCAAATTTACCTATTTATTTTGCTAACATCCGCTCTCTTTGGTATGAATTATTCAATTGCTATCCTGTTCCCCCAGCATTCACATTAATTTAGTGAGCAAGCCAAGCAATAACGAGCCCTGAAAACTACGCATAAAACTGAAAACGCGGACTGTATTTCTTTATTTTGGAGGAACATGTATCAACAGATTGCAAATAGGGCCAGGATGCTTTCTTTAAGAATAGTAAAAAGGTTGTTACAAATTTAGACCTGTAATTTCTTTTTCTAACTTATTGCTATTGCTATCATATGAATGAGAGCATGTCCTGGAAGAGAACTCTTGCTCTAGGTGTGACAGAAACCCCAGAGTCTAAAAACGTCCCCATGCTACGAGGCTTAAACATAATATGCTGAATATGAAACAAAAAAAGGATGTTTACAAGAAACTTCTTTAGGTGACTGAAAAATGTTTTGCAATTCAGTTTTGAGATCCACTCAAACACTACCGCCTTCACCTTTGCAAACTGTTGCCTGAAAAACATCATTAGTCTCGATCAGCTTCGCTTTTCTTATTCATTCAAGCACATCTCGCTTTAAAACTTCCAAGCAACGTCTCCACACGTAAGCTAAGGACACCATTTTTTATACATGGCTTTCAACTTCTTCCTCGGCTCTGCCAAGGAAGCCAGTCCACACTGTCCTTTAGACAAAGGTCTGAACAAGAAACATAGAACTTTCTTTTAAACTAAACACCTATGAAGATGCCAGAAAAGAGGTCTTCAAAATAGCTTTAAAAAAAACCCAACCCAAACCAAACAAAAAACCCCCCAAACCTGACAGCTGGCATGCTGTGGGATTTATTAATCACAGTCATCTCACTGCCATCCTCTGCTCATCTGTCAATTTGTTGTAATACCTATTGCTCTTCGACCCCTATTTGCAATGCAAGTTCTCCGGAGAGGCAAGATGTTTCATTAAACTGAGGAACACCCATTACATGGGCATGCCTCATTACAATTAATAAATGGATACAATAAATAGGCAGCAATAACTAACAGAGCAAAAATATGAGTGTTGGCATAGTCTCACTTCTCCAGACAAAGAAAAGAATGAGAGACTCAATATGGGAAAGAGATCGGGATAATGGGTGGGCCTCAGCTTTCCGAGTCTCCCTTTTTTTTTCGTGTAACTCGAGTATTTTGAAGAATACAACTATATTTCGCGCTCACTGCTTCCACTAGAACCGGAACTTCACAATCGCAGGTCCATTAGTGTTAGAGTATCGCAGCGTACCTGAAGTTTTAATTTTAGGTACTTCGCTACCATATATCCATACCTGCGGGACACTGGCAAGAAAGAGGAGCCCAAAGAGGCTTACCCCAAAGCTTTACTAAAAGCAGCACAATTTTGCAGACGTTATCAGCTTCCTGCAGAAAGACACCACTGAAGAACAAGACTGAAAACATAGCTTGAGGGGAATCAATACATCTCTGTGAAGTAACCTAGCCTGAAAAACCTAGGTTTTGAGGGGAGTTTCTTGCAACTCGCTCTTGCAAACTTCGGCCCTTCAAACACCTTACCTGATTACAGGTGTTAATGTCTATTCCACTTTTCAGGTATTCCACTACTTTGTCCAGATTGCCAGCTCTGGCAGCTCGGAGAAAGCTTGCATTGCTGTCAGACTGTAAAAAGAGAAGAAGAAAAAAGTCTTGAGTTAGCTCCTGCTGAAAAGAGAGCACAACTTCATCACCAGTGAAAGGTTTCTGCATCTTATGCTGCAGGAGACTAAAACTGTGAAGAAAACTGACTTTGCATTCTATCTGCATTAATTAGCATACACGTACTTAAACAAGGCAATACTGGCACAAAAGAACCGCAGACCTGTCAGAGTGAGCAAAACAGTGCAATAATCGCTGAAGTTCAAAATTTAGCAAGAACCAAAGAAAAAATAAACCAGAAATCATAGTAACTGATATTAGCAACAAGAAGAAGATATATGCATCAACTTGCTAGCCATAGTTTTCTGGTTTGTTTGTTGTTGGTTTTTTTATATACGTATATACTCAAAACTCCAGAAAATAACGGACCAATCCTGTTATTGGCTATGGTACTTATGAAAACATATATTGGCTTATGCATTTGTACTTGGCATAAGAAGTTACACGACTACAGTTCATATTCATGCACATAGACTGGCTTAACACAGAGGTACACACCGGAGCAAAAACAGTATCCAAGAGCAAAATGTCCTACGGCTGTGTTTTATCACCTGTGACACAGAAGTGGGGCATGCTAAAGGGAAAAAAAAAAAGTCCCACAAAACCGGGCAGCACTGCCAGCGTAGCTAACCATAGATCAAAGCGGATGAAGGACTCAGGCTTGAGCATCTAAATCCAGGATAATGTTGTACACATGCTTGCTCCTAAACTGCCTGCATTCGTACGTTCACATTTCAAGCCCTATTAGCATTTATAGGTTAAAAAAAAAAATTAAACAATCATGTTTTCGTTTTTCAGTTAGGTCGTGGGACGTACTGTTCAGCAAGGGAGCGTGAAATGCGTCAGCCCTCTTGCCTTCATCTGCGATTATGGCATGAAATTACATTGGCTATTTGAAAACAGCACCTACTTTGATATTCACCCACGTGTGAACCTACACACAGGTAAACGGGCTACTAATGCGACTGCAGGAGAAAGTCAGTCGTGCAACAGAAGTAATCATTAACCAGAACAAGCATTTGGGAACGCGCACAGACACAGTAACAATTTTCATACTTAAAATAAATAAATAGAGTAGGAGTGAGTTTCAAAAAGCAAATAAATAACTGTAAAAGCCTGTTTTGTGGGGACGTAGTTAGAGAGGCACCGGAGGGCACGCGCGCCATTGGACTAGTACTTGCCGTTCCACTGAATCACCTCCGATTGAGCATGTTTCTCATCTAATTTCACCTCCCTGGCAGAAACGCCGGGTGAAAACCATTCTTTCACACCGTGAGAATATCCTAAAAGCCTCCCACTTTCAGCTTATTAATATTGATCGGCAAAGCAATTTATTTCAGTCACCCAGTCCTTTTCAATGCATTTATTTCGGTCACCCTGCTTATCACGCTGTACTAGCTCGCTTCACAATCCCCGATTCCAACCTATTTTAATCTGCAACAGATGGATGTCATCAAAATGATTCTTCTTACAACCGCGCTACTTGCCAAGACAAAAATATTTCCTTTTAAATTCCTTTCAGCAAACTTCAGCACATTTTCCACATCTTTTACTGTTAAGAAAACAGGCCATCTTTCTAAACACACAGCAGGGCGAAGGGGAAGGCAGCGCAGGAATTCAGGTTGACAGAACCCTTTGGCAGCTTCAGGCTTCAGTCGGGCAAGCATTTGGATGAGGCCTGACACAGGAGCAGATCCCGACAGGTACTCGAACGAGATCCCTTTTAAGATCGAAGGATAGCTATTAGCGCTGCACCATCTCCTGCGATGCGTATATGCGCACAGAGACACAAAATTATGTTTTAACGTTTAAATGTCCTTGAAAAATCAACTGTCTTGGTAAAAACATTAACCAAGAATAAGTATTTGAGCACGTGAGGGGTAAACCCGGACCCTCTAGAAACTAATGGGAAAAGCAACTTTGCCCTCCATAGGACACACATTTTAGCGTCTTTCCCCCCTTTTTTTCATGCTTTACTATCGCTACAATAATTTACCATGCCAAAACGGCAATCATCTGGTTTTATACTTTTAAAAGGCGAGAATGATGCCACAAACAAACATCTACGACTTCTGTTTTAGTAGGAATGAAACAATCATCGCTTGTTTTTCTTTCACATAGAGTAACACGAAAGGCTAAAAACATTGAAGTCTCAGTCATTGCTGGAAGCTCAGACTGTAGCTAGGACCATACAACCAGACTCCATTTGTCCCTGGCTAAGAAGATGCAAGCAGCGCTTTCAAAATAGGTTCTCATTTCCCTGATTCACACTTTTGCTATCTCAAAATCAAATTACTGCAATGCACATCACTTCAAGACACATTACGTACACCTGAATATCGACCACAATGCAGAATATGAACTTCTTGTCTCCATGAAGAGTTATTAGGAATTAACTCTCATGATTAACTCCCTGTACGAGCACTTTTATTCCAGAAGCATCTCTCGCCGCGTATGTTCTCCCCCTGAAATAACAGTGCTTGACTGCGAACAGAAGAGGAACAAACAATGAAACACAATGAGATCTTGATGCTTCATTTAGGTGCTTTTGAAAACCCTCGCCTACATGGTCTTCGTATTTTTGTGAGTTTTCTTGCCGTAACATGTATTCATCTCATTAGATGAACACGACTGTGCCCATCTCTTCATAGTCTTGGCCTCTCCTATTGCAAAATAGTGTCTCACAGACTCGCACGATGTTCCCATTTATCTCAAACTTGAACACACAAATCAAAGACATGAAGCAGCAATTCAGCTGCTTCCTGTACAAATTCACGTACAAATAGCAGTGAGTGTGCTTCCGTGAAATACCCAAAAGATCCAGCACTGTGTTTTAAAGCTTAGAAGCCCTAGCAGTTAAAGGTACTCAGATCCGTATTTTCTTTCCCGGTTTGTCACCTCTAATTTTTTGGTAGGTCATCAGTAGTTTGTCCCTTTCCCCATTTTTTTAATGTCTTTAAAAAGCATTTTTGTCAGTACTACTGTCTCAGCAATTTACTCACTTTAGCATGTTACAAATTCAAATCCATTTTGACAAAATTGTCTCAGTAGTCACCAGCAGTAGTTTTCTGCAGTCGTACCATGCTAGGAAACGGATTTTTTGATCTGTGGGCTTTTCCAGTTGATTCAGTAATCTCATTAAATATTTTGTTTCCTTACGTGCAGATTTTTAGTTGAATTCATGACGCGTTTCAGCAGAAGCTGGCACATTGGTCTTCATTAGTTTGTCGACTGGCGAAGACAAACTGTCAACAAACTGTCATTCGAAGATACTTTCTTTACAAAAAAGAAGATTAAAACACGAAGCCAGAGTCCTTTGCACCATAGGATACCTACCACGTCATCTCTTCCACGCACACCCCCCTGACATTTCTTTTTGAAGAGTTTTACACACGTATGCAGATCATGATCACGAGCAAGCGCTCTACCAATAAGAAAGGTTTACAAGAGTATGCCTTAATCAGCTACCAGCAACCACGTACGCACGAGAGGCTCGCAATCGGGGAAACGCCAATGCCGACACGTTCATTTGCGAAGTCTCAGCTGGCATCGCCCTGTGGCACCCACGGCTCAGGTCGGGCAGAGTTAAGGATCGCTTGGTTTCCATGGGGCCGCTAAGGCTGGGCAATCGCCTCAATACGGTATTAACATGCTACCAGACTCGGGTATGAAGGACTGAAGAATACTTAGCTGGTATTTTATAGTATGGGACAAACTTGCAATCTGTGGATTTAACAAGCTTTTCCTAATGTATTACTTTCAGATACCCAAACTGCTCTGTGAAGAATGCACCACTGACCGTAGGTAACATCTGACTGCTCCACAGGGAATTTTGCGTTTCACTACAATCGTGACTGATTCTGGACTCTTTACTTGCAGTCCTACAGATACCAAATATTGATCAAAGAGAAGGACAACAGGCACTGTAAAAAAAACAAAACAAAACAGAAACCCAAAAAACCCCACAAAACCCCCAAAATCCAACCCAAACCAACTTCCAATACAAATGCAGCGAGAGAGTACTACAAGTCTTTGATAACTACGTTTTTTAAAAACTCTGTTTGCAATGCAATTCTAATACATGAGATAGATTTGTGAGGAATATTTGGTGTTACTGAACCTTATAAAAAGTTCCTATCTTTTAACTTAACTTTTCTTCTTTAACTTTTGACTGAGGATAAATAAGTTCAGCCAGAAATGAAAATTTTCAGAGCACTAGAAACAAATAAAGTACAATGTGAAAAAAATCGCTATAACCGTAAGTACCCTCACAGCAGAATGCAAACATGTTCTTTACAAGTACCGAGTTGTCAGACGTTGCATAAGATAACATAAGAAATGATTGAGTAAATATATGATTTTTTTTAAAATGACCGAGAGGCTGTGGATTCAACTTCTTTCTTGCTAACTGCAATGCCAGAATTTTGCCCGAATTTGAAACATACAGCTCAGGGAATCTGAGTAATTAAATCATATATGGAAGTTAGTACTTTATTCAGTCGGAAACCTGCCCTTCTGGTTCCTCTGCCCTCGCTCTGGTTGCCGCTCCTGTCTCATAGCGTACCACATCACTTATCGCACATTGCACGTGCCTGTTTGTCAAAGCCATTTTATAGAGATGTGCAAAACCAAATCGTGATGCGTAGTGTCGAAATCGTATGCTGGACCAAACTCGTAGGAATTTCTCCACATATTCAAATTTGCTGCTGAAAACCACATTCACGCTTAAGAAGGAAAGATGGGGGGAGTAGGAGGCTTCAGTTTTCAAAATACGGCTTTCATAATACATTATCCAAACCGTCCAAATACTTGTTTGAAATCAAGTCTATAGCAAAATTTTTCCTGCAGGTTGGCTTTGGTTTCCCCCCACCCCTCTCCAAATACAGTGAATGACCCCAGCCTGTCCATAATCACAAATATCCCTGCAGGAGAACAGAGCCTAGCATCGAGGCCTACTGAACAACTCTCATCTGTTAAATACAGTTTATTAATTGCATGAAGGCAAAAAAACAGAAGTCAAAACTGCTGTATAATAACCAAATAGTAGTTTTGCACCTTAATTTAACATTTTTTGTTTGCATATGCATTCAAGTGTGTGTCTGAATACTAATAACCCTCTTAAACTTCTCTTTCAAGCATCGGCTCTGGGACATACTGCTTTGATTTTATGGAGAAAATTTATTTAGCCATAAGTTTTGAAGAGGCTGGCCCTGATCAGGAGGTGAGCAAAACCTGCTATTAACTTACATGCTTTACATAAATCGAGAAACTCGAATCATTAACAGTTATAAAAACTTGCATGTTCAATCAAATCCTGTATTATTATTGCACATAAAATCAGCATTAAGACAGTTTGTCGCTATGGGAGTCTTCAGGGTTGTCTGATAACGTTAATGCCATTTACAAACTTCGGAGTTGTGAGGCAGTGTTTGTCCAACAGCTGTTTCTATAATTAGTAAAATGCTGATGGCTTGTTAACTCTTCTTCATTGAAAAGCCCTTAACTGACTGGTGGCTCATCATGTTAATATATTCAGGTAATACCTGGAGCTGAGAATTCAGCTCATCGCAGAAGGAAAGTTGCATAATCTAAACTCAGGTTTTCCTGGCTTCTTGATGTTTATCAGGACTTAAAAGACGCAGAGGGAAAAATGACAGATATGTAAACCCATTCCATTAAGCTTTTTTTATGCCACACCTTCTAGGGCGTCAATTTATGCTCCTACCCTTGAGATAACCACTACATTTTGTCCCAATTGGCTTGGTTATTCTCTGATTTCAGAAACCACCTGTTCAAACCAGCCATCGTTTAATTGGGTGCAACTCTAAAAGCAGCACAGATGAGGCGTTACCGTGACCCAACTCAGCTGTCACATACGTCTTTTTTGCCAGTCTAGTAGCTTTTTCCACACCAGCATTCAAATGTAAAAGCTGGGACTTCAAAAGGAATGCTTCTTCCTTGCGGAACAGTTTCTGTAAACCTTGCCAGCTAGTTTTTCAGTGGCTCACATTTTATCTTTTCTACCCTGATTTTTATTTTTTTGTATTGAGCTGAAAGTGCTGCTGATCTCCAAAGAGCATCACAACAGAAGAATGGCGATACGGTGAACTGCAAGCCTAAGATGCAGCTACGACTGCAAGAAGGCAAAGGATTTGAGTTACATGAGATAACAACAGCTATAACGGAAACGTATTTTCCCAGCCATTAATGAAATAACATTCATCTTCTCAAAGAAAAGAAATACAACAGTGCTTTACTTTCAAAGCCACTTCCTTTGCTTGTAAAAATGTATGTTTCCCTCCCATTAATTTACTGACAGACATGAAGGAAGACAGATTAAATCACAGATCCTAAAGAAATTTCAGTATCTAAAGTCCTGGATGAACAATGTGCCCAATTTTCTTATTTCAAAAAAGTATTTTTATCACAAGCTTTTCCCCTTCAAGCATGTATAGGCATTTCAGATCTAATTCATCCTGCTACGTACCTTTGGTTGTATAGAATTTGCTAATAAAGAGTTGAACTGAAGAGCTCACCATTCTAAAATAGCAGTCTTCACTAAACAAACATCTCTCATAATCTTAAAGCATCTTCTTATCCAGGAAAAAGGCACAACTGACCTTACAATAAACTAACTTTTTTTAAGAAATGAGAAGCTGAATCATAGGAACTGTGAAGTGGAAGACAAGCTTTCAGAGACAAGAGGTCACCAGCAAGTTAAATATTCGCTAAAAGATATAGATAATAGCATCTAGCAATTAATTGTTTTAATCTCAGGGGTCTGTCTCTCTAGGTTGATGATGATGGTTATAAATCAGAAAAATAAAAATATTCTTTTAAGTACATATTACACACCTGAATAATTTAAGGCGCTTTGAGTATTTGGGCCAATTAACCATAGAATGTCATAAAGGAGACGGAGAAGTTGGCACCACTTTTACCGGCATTGAGCTGGAACTGTGGCTGGAGTTGCCCTCACCAAAATGTTGCGAACAGTATGGACATGGGCCCACACTTTGGCATAACGACTATTGCTATTTACAGCAAAAAACATTGTGTCGTAACAAGACCGTGAAATAGCTATGAGAAAAGAAAAAGCTTTTGTGCTATACGCTGCATACGACCCAGGATTAAAACAGTGATTTCCAATCAAAACTAGTTTGCACGTATCTAAACACAGAAGACGACTGCCTGACACAGAGACCTGTGACAGAGTTGACTGGATTCAGAAGTGCCCCCGTCAGTAAGCCCTGTGCTCCTCAGGATGAATATTCGCTCATTAGATCTACCACGGGACGTGTACGAGCCAAAATCGTACGGTGCCGAAGTAGGTGGGAAGACTGATGTTGTTTGCATTTATTATACATACCGGTAAAGGCTTTCTTATGGCAGACAAGGAGGCTGCAACCCAAAGGAGATACAGTGTGTACGAATATTGAAGACTTAGAGCGCCCTTGAGAAATGCATTTCATTGGTATGACTGGAGATGCAAAGAGCCATTGCAAAAAAGGAGCTAAGAAAATAAAACTAGGTTGAGGAATGCGTTACGATTGATGCACACTATAAAATAACAAATGTATTATAATTCCGATATATTTTAATAACTGTTGAATTGAAAGACTTCTTCCAGTAATTTTAATATTTGCATACGACGGTTTTGTAGTAGTTTCATATCTTACTATGAAGACTGTTCTCAGAAAGCTGCATTTGGTATTTAGGAAGTTTCTTATTGCTGTTACGCTACCCCAACAAACGTATATTTTTGAGTAACCTAAGGAGGAGAAAACTCTGCCTAGCTAACAGCTTTGTCTGAACACCAGTTCCTGCTACAAGATTGCTCCAGACAGACACAACTCAAAGTTATTACACGCTTACGGACCCTTCCAATTTTTACTAATGGAAAAGCCAGGCTTCAACTATTCTATCTTTTGATATTGATGGGAAAATTCCCAATTATTCCTAAGGGGTGACTTTCATTTTATGCTGGCTGTTACATTTTGACACCTCTGACTCTATTGCAAACCCCTCCTTGAAATTCCCGAGCTTCAGGATACCAGCCATCCAGCCACTCTCTTCTTTCTGCTGGAATAGACCAATGTTTCATCAGTTTTGCTTTGTTTTTAACCAGAAGAATAAAGAAGATAAAGGACTACGTTTGCCAAAACACTTCAGCATATGCTTATTTTTTACCACATCTTTAAGTCCAATTGATCTCGAATTAAACAGGTTTAAGTTGTTTGCGAAAGGATGGATTTAAATACAGGCTTAACTGCGCTCCTGAGTTTGGGCCAATATTAGCAAACACAGCAGCAGCAAAAGAGGAAGAGAAAACTCATGTAAAATCAACCCTTCCTCGAGCCAAGAAGCAAACGTCCTCTATAAACCCTTTATGATACTTAGCTGCCACAGACATCTGTAGGAGTCCTCCCACTACATTCATTAATTTGACATACTGGACTCGCTGCCAGCTGACTTTTACTATGTCAATGAAGGATTTGTGAGAACGGAGGCAAAACTGCATAGTTTTCCATGAAAAAGAACAGAGTAAAAGGCTTTTGCCCAGCTGCGTGTTCCTTCCAAATACAGCATTTGAAATGACAGAAGTTATTTTAATGTATACTGATTTTAAAATATAAAGTAACATCGGTACTAGGGTTCTAATCCAGCACAGCACTTCAGCACTAGCTGAACTTCAGGCATGTGTAATCCCTGATGTCCCACTGGGCTATTCACGTACCAAACATTTTGGTCTAAGTCCCAGCTTGGAAACAATGTGTGCAAGTCAGAATTGTACGCATCAGTGTGAATCTAAAAAATAGAATCCCAAAAGCGCCTGGAAAACATAGCCTGGATTTTTTAAAAAATAAGAAAGGAAGAACAACAACAAACAAAAAAAAAACCAACCAAAAACCCAACAAACCAAACCCCAAAGGATTTGGGTTTAAAGAATGACAGATTTTGCCATAGTCTGAGTAATCCGAAAAACTAGAAAAATGTTCATGTCTTTTACTAAGACTTTTAAACTACTCTAAAAATAGAAATGGATAATCCTGTCGTTGAACGGGAAAGTTTCCTGTGCTGGAGTTGGAGTGAAAATATCTTTTAGTCCTTTCCTGAAACAACAAGGATTCAGGACGTGTTCAAACGAACCACAGGATCAGTCTCAGTTCTCCTTCGTGACCCGCACGTTTACTGAAGTCTCTTAAATACTGATATGGAACCAAGATTTCCACTAAAGGATTTGAATAATATTAAAGAAAGGAAAAATATTTAGGATCATCTGGACACCATATATTGAGATTCTGAGGTGTTACTAACAACTTTAGAACTTGGCACGCATTTAAAGGGCTTCCATGGCAAGTTTCCATTACTAATGATGTTCCTAAATAGAGAGGTAATAACGCTAGAACACCTCTAGAAAGAAGGCGGATGCCGTCCCGAGCATATCTAGCAAAATAATAACTAGCCTTAACCAAAATCTAGCCCGTAAGTGAAGTTTATGACAAACATTTCTATCACACTCGGTAATTTTTCATCCCCTTCCATCCCTTCTCTATATCGTCAAAGGGACATTTTCTAACAAAAGCAATGTGCTAACGCCATCGGTGCTACAGAATCGAACAGCTTTACTTGCCTAAACACCATTAACCGATTGCCCGTTGATTCAAACTTACTGGTACCATAAACAGAAAAAAATTATTTCATGTTCCTTTGAGATGGACTAAAATAGATGCAAAGTGGATGTTACTGAAATGCAGCAGTTTCTAATTCGATGCCAGTTCTGCCAACAAGACCCACTGTAAAGACCTTACTTCTACAGAAAGGTAGTAAATGAAGAATTTTTAATTTTGTCCATTGTGGAAAGAAATCAGGTTTCATTTAGGAGATTTTGTTCAGGATTCATGCAAACAGCATCGTACCCAGCACGGATAATTTCCTTTTCTCTCTTCACATTAATTTATCCCCAATCAACTGGGGAGTTACACTTGAAGCATATCTAAACCACGCAAACCCCTTCTCTTCATTAACCGTGACATTTGCTGCGTGTATATTGGTCATGATATTAAGCACTCATTGTTTCCCCTTAATTCCCAGCTAAACACTACCTGTAAGAAAAAAAACCAACCCTGTAATCCTGCGCCTAAATTTCAAACAATTCAGCTCTGGGCAGCAGAGAGGAACCAGTGTCATCTAACGTCACCTGTCTAAAAGCTACACCTCTAATTCAAGCAGGCCACACAGGCTCCCTATGGCATCAAGTAATAAATAAATAAATAAAATAATAATAATAATGGATACTTCCTCAAAGCAGTTTATCCCACTTTAAGGTAAGTGTCTAAAATACACAGCACGGACTCTCCCCTGTCTCATACAGTGAGATAAAAGTCCACATGGCCAAGTCCGCTACTCTGAGCGGGGACAGAAAACTCCTCGCTGACCGACGCAGAGGGAGTTCAGAATGATCCTGTCCTGAAAGTCGGGGAGCAGTCTGCCCCAGGTACGCTGAAATACAGCATGCTCCAGCCATCTTCCAGCTCGGTGAAGCAAGACCGGATCATATACTTTCAGAAGCAAATACGAAGGTAATTAAATATCCAAGTAATGAAGGAGGGTCAAGTACAGTGAATGCGATAAACCCCCGTATTTTGTCATCTGAGATGTCTGCATTTCAGCACATCAAAAAAAAAGAAGTCATTAGATCTATAATATATGATTATGAAAGAGTTTGGTTGTGGTTTTTTTTTTTTTAATGCTGCTGCTATTTGAAATATGAACTCAGTATCAAAACTTGATTCCCCATTTGACAAAAGTTATTTGGCATCATATAGACAATTCAGGACAGTCAAACCAACACGTTCCTGATTTCTTCAGCAAGACAGGCCTGAAGCAGCAGACTGGATTTGGGTTTAGTTTAGAAAAGATTAGATTATGCAAAGCAATTTTGCCATTTGAGTTGGCTGAATACCAACTGAATTATTCTGAACCTTGTATCTGGTACAAGATTCACGGAGTCATCATGTTCAGCTTGATGTGGCACTCTTTCTCATAAACCAAGACAGCGAGCACGGCTACAGCTGTATACAAGCATAGGAAATGTATCGCTAACAAAGTATTGTGCTGGATACCGTATTCCTGTTTGGGGGAAAAGAAAAAACAATATACAATTTCTCCCTTCAGGACAAAACTTCACTGACGTTTCTAATTTACAGACAGCTTTTAAATATTTTTAACCTTTTTTGTAAGGAATCATAATGATTAATATAACGAGAGACTGTAAACCTTCTTAGGGAAATACAGCCATTTGCCTCTGTAATCCTCCAAGCACTGTAACATCCCAATCAAGACAGATACTCCAAAGCAACTCTGGCAGTCCCTACCAGAGCCGTATAAAGCCAAGAGCTTATGATTAAATGTACCAAGGACATTATCAAAGTGCCTGATCTCTGCCTGCTATGAAAAGCTCTGAAGGCTGCCTGAAAAGTATCTGGGGCGGGGGGGAGAAAAAGAAAAAAAAAAAAAAAGAAAAAAGAAAAAAAAATAATAAAAAAACCGCCTCAAAGATCACATGCTGCTGGATTTGGCTGCCTCCTCAAAGACCTGACCTTAGGCAGAAGGGCAGCTTGGAGACGGCACATTCAGAGAGGGTGAGCTGTTTCAGAGTTTGCTTATTAGTGTCACAGGGAACTGCCATACCTTGGCTAACAGCTTCAGGCCGCTCACCTTAAGGGACATATTATTAATGCCTGTTGAAATCCACATATTCGGCAATGGAGGCAGGCCTGTCCTCCCCCCGCCGCCCCGGCAAGTCCTGTGCTTGCATCGGCCCTCCCCTGCCTTCACAGTTCCCATCAGAAATGCCGGAGCTTATTTGTGAATTCAACAAATAACTGCCTGATGGGAGAAAAACAATCATCTGAAAGCTCAAAGAAATAGTTTAATTTGATGGTTTAGCTCAAAGAAAGTTTTATTTCTGAAGAACTGGTCCGACTGTGTTGTCACTGAAATAAGCAGTAAAACTGGTCAGAAAATTTCAGCCAAAAAAATTTCCTACCAGAAAACCAAGGCAGCATCGAAATTATGTTCTAGGACACAGCAGAACTTCTCGTGAGCTGCTGCCGGGAATGCCCCCGGTCTCCTCCTCCCTTACGAACACCGTAACTCATCTCGACTACACTTCCTATAGCGCCCTGCAGTAACTCATGTGGGTGCAAAGGGCAACACTGACCTGAGAACAGTTTTATTTAGATCAATATGGGAGAACATAATATTTGGATATATCGACATTAAAGGTTTTCCAATCTTCCTGTTCTGCCAGAAGTTTTGACACTACCTCCTTTTGTTGCCAATTTTGAGTGAAATAACCATTTAACAACAAATTTCCCAAGCAGAGGAAGAAAAAAAAGAAAAGAGGAAAAAAAAAAAAAGAGAGAAAAGAGGCACTTCATTTGCCATAGACATTACACAAGTATTCACCTCAATGATTTTTTTCTGGTTTGCAGAGCAAATGCTGATGCTGCTGTTATAATCGCTTATTGCCTGCCCAACTCTCGGGTCCTGCAGCCACCAGCGTGACCCCTTGCGCGTGCCCGGTCCCACTCCCTGTAACCCGCATCTGCATAAAGATCTGCGGGGCTCTGTCACTACCGCTAGCCCAGAAAACCGTATCAGGTACCGGACAGGCAACAGCTTAAAAAAAAAGTTACTGAGCTCAAGTCTGGAGAATGATCGATGCAGGAGCATTTATAGCAGGCGTGTAAACTAGGATAATTGATCGCGTCCATTCATTTGAAGGACTTGTTCCACGGACGGTGTTCCCTCTCCGTATACCTAAACCTTTTGGTAGCTGACAGCACACAGAAGTGACTGCACAGCTCAGCGACAGCTGCTTTTTAATCACAGTCAGTCACAACAGCAAAAAAAAAAGCTTGGAGATGGACAGATTTAGCAGATCTAACAGTGCAAGCCATCACAGAAGATCCAGGCTGAGCAGAGATCCTTTTCAAATCTAACATGCACAACCCTGATCTTAATTTCTCCCTTTGACTCCTGTTTTCTTCAGCCAAGACTTACCAGGGCTTCAGGATCTTTACTTTCTTCACTGTTGCATCCATAATAGTCAGGGGTTTTATCCAAATCCTGTATGTTCCCTTGCGCTCTCAAACCCTTATCTGAATGACAAGACTGGCAAATTGGTGCATTGCCCATATCAGATCTTCTGCTAACTCCTCCAAGCGGGATTGCCCTTGCGCCGCAGAGGGTGCCCAGCGCTCCCGAAGGACGGCCGACGATCCAGGAGGAGGATCCCGCCTGCGCGCCGCTCCCCGGCCCCTCGGCCCAGGCTCCCTTCCCCGAGCCGTCCTGTGTCACCGAGAACCCGAAACCCCAGCAACTGCAGGCAGCAGCGGGTGCCCATTGCCAATTCAGGCGCTGCCTGGCTATTTTTACACCTACCAGGCCAGCTATGCATGTAAATGGCGTTGGGGTGGGGCGGGGGGAGCTGCTTTCCAGCGTCCAGCCAGCCTGCCCAGCACGTAAAGTTAAAGTCCCACTGAGTGAAATGCCTCTACATGTGAGGGTTCTTGAATTACCCAGTTGCATGCCTTTGAAAGTTTCGATTTTTTTTTTTCCCTACCACTCTCGTTCTGGCTGTGTTTGCATAAAGCACTACATTTCAGAATGTTGCTAAGGCCTTCTGAGTTTCTAACTCAAAAAGATGATTAATTCAAGTTGCATCTATTTGATATTTACAAAACAAGACAAAATGTATGAGTACAGGCTTCACGACCGTTTCATTCCTGTGATTCACGTGGTATTTCCTGTTCATGCAGATAATAACTGTGATGAGCTTGCTTCTGAATTGCTGTATCCCCCGGGTTTGAGTTCAGAGGAGCTCAAATGTATGCAGAAAGGACAATCTCTGATGCTAGATCACTTTAGCTCTTGTCTATGTCATGTCTGATCTTGTTTTGGGCTTTTATCATTGTTTTGGTTTAGGGTTGGTTTTTTCTTTTTAGCTAGAATAGTAATTATTTTAAAAAAACCAAACAAAACAAAACAAAGCAAACAAACAAACAAAAACCCCACCAAAATTGAGAATAAGGACATTCCCTCTAGGTTTGAGTTAGTTGTCATGATTGTACCCGGTAGGATAAAAATCATTTTGAGCATTGCATTTTGGAATCCACCCATTATCCCAGAAAAGGCCCACTGCAGAAATTAAAAAAAAACCAACAACAACAACAAACAAAACAAACAAAAGAAACAAAAGAAAGAACCTCCCCCCCCAAAGTTAGCTAAGAAATAATTAGCAGTTTTCAAATGCTTCAGGAACAGCTGGAGATAACGGAGGTAACGGAGACAGACTGCCTGTCTGTAGGTAACAGAGTCCCATCCAACACATCACAACAGGCGCACAACCCGTAAGTGGAGCTGGGCACGTATTTGAAAAATTAGGCCCCAAATTCCTCAGAAACGGAGGGATCCTCAAAGAATTCTAACAGCTAGAGCCAACATTTTTCTCTTTGGGGTGTCAAACTATTGCTCGTTCTGCAATACAGGTCAGCAGGCAGCTGCCCACAGCATCCCCCTGACTGCTACCCAGTCACCCTTCCCACAGCGCCGGCTTGACCAGAGCGAGCAAGCTCTCCCCAGCCCCCTTGTAAGGACGACTGATGGGTGTGGGCTTCTCTTCTGGGTTAATTACCGCGAGGCAGATTTAAAACGGCTCTGTAATTTTACCTTGACTGACGAATGCTCCAGGATGGGAATCGTTCGGCTCCTTTGAAAAGCCTCAGGTGCTATGATGTGTAACAAGCACGAATACATGCTGGATAGACGGACGCGCAAAATAGTTAAATTCATTGTTGCTTTTGGTTACGGGATTCCATACTCGTACGGAACTGAATGAAACCTGAACTACAAAATGTCCCCACCAACAAAATTTTTGCCAGCAATTGGCAAATACAAGAGGTGGAACGTTTAATCTTACATTCAGACAGCCTGAACCTCAAATATAAAATGACTAATGAACAAGTAAAGGCTTCGGCTCATGTTAAAATTATACATTATAATAATAAAATATAATATACTGAGAATGACCATCGTCCCGACCCGCTGCAACGGCATTTGATGTTTGGTTCCCACCACACCGAAAGCAGCCGCTGCCTTTAACTGACACCAATGATGTTTCAGAAATTCTCACGCGAGGCGAGCCTTCCCATAATCAGCTGACACCAATTTTCTGCAGCTATTCCAGGGCATTACCGTATGCCAGCAAGGTGTACATACGCTGCCATAACTTCTTCATGTAGTTCTAAAGCAAAAGGATGCAAGAAGGAAGCCCACCAAATGCTTGACTCGACCCAAGTTCACATAACCAAGATTCCGACATAAACTGGAGCTAAAAATCCTTGGGTAGAGCAATCTATTTAATGTGAAATGAACTTACTAGCAAACACAGAAGAGAGAGAAACAAGGCATCGGCTCAAGGGGGAAGGGTGGCAAAAAACCAAGTAGCATGCATTCCTTGGAAATAATGCTTGCAGAAAGCAACAATCTGTGTAGACATCTGATGGAGAGCAACGGATAAGCTTTCTGCCAGCGCCTTTTAACAATATTACTGTTGTTTGTCAAAGCGGTTCAAAGTCATTAGGGCAAATTACTCAGAAACCAAACACGTTCATGTTTTGCCAGACTTAGTTAGGACATCATATTCTAACAAAGTATACGTCTTATGATGTAGGATTCAAAGCCTTTGTGGAGGAACATGTTGCAGTAGCTTTGTAAGTCCCCATGCTCTTTTTTGCTGTTGTTTGGGCGGCACATCTATCCCATCAGGCAGCAGCCAAGAAACCAAAGCACAAAGGCATGGTTTTCAACATGAAACTCATCCCAAAGCATCTCAGTCCTCCTCTCTGCACAGAGAAGTCGGAGCCCGCGCCTGTCACGCTGCCAGAACCGCTCCGACGCCCGCGACCTCGCGTCTCCTCACAGGGAAGCAGAACTTTTTAACGAAACTGCTGTAGGTAATTCACTGGATCCGCTTGTTTTCCTGTGCTTTCAAATACCCTTTACTCCTCAGCGGCGCAGACCTTTTTGCGACACTAACTCCAAACCTTAATTACTCCCGTAACTAGAAAACCTTCAGAAACACTTTAAAGCGGCGGGTACGAAACAGAGCAGAGTATCTTGTATGCTATACTCAAGCATTAATGCTAGGATAGTAAGCAGCTGACTGAGACGGGATCCCTCTTGTCCCCCAAAATGTTGATACTATAGGAGAAACACCAGAAGAAGTCACCAGCCCAGAAACCCACCTTTTTGCTCCAGTCTATGCCTTGCACTTGCGCTTTAAACACTTACACAACCCTCACGCTTTTGTGGAAAAAAAAAATCAGGCTCTGCTTCATTTTGAGTGTTTTAAGTTTGCCACAGTACTTGTGGTAAGAGCAAACTGGTTCATTCATCTCGGCAGGTTTCCCCCAACGTTACCCTTGTAAAGCGGCAGCGTTAACTGGGTCAGGATGGTCATTTTTTAAGAGAAATACTCTGCTAATGTGCTTCTGTCAGAAACCCCGTTCCTCCGACTCCCCTGCCTTCTAAGTCAAATCCTGGTTATCCACAGGTCCAACTTTCTTTGTTCTTGGCCAGTAAACTTTTGAGCTGGAGTTTTCACACACTGAATTCTGTCTGACACCGAGAAAATGGGGAACAAATCAAAGAACTGTGGTACTATCTGGATCAACCAAGGGACTGCCCCAGTTCATTTGCTGAAAATCGTCATACTACTACTCTTTGTTTCACCATGACTCCAGAAGACCCCTCTTTCTCTTGGCATCATCCTTACACAATGTGGTGGCTCATTATAACGTTTTCATTAGCTATTTCTTGGGGGAGAGTTCCATCCATATGGGGAATTTTCTCCCGGCAACTTTTGTACTCCCCAGACAATGCAAAGTGATCAGAATTCACAAAAAAATGCAGACCAGCAAGCTCAAAATCCTTGGTCAGGACCATTACTAGTATAATGGGCTCCCTGCAAAAAATATAGAACCGTAGGAAGACTACCATCAGCTGCCTTCTCCATTTCAAATCATGTTTTGGGAAACATTCTGGCTTCATCACCTGCACTCTTTCGAAGCCGGCAGCGGTTACGACTCTCAGCTTTTCAGCAACACGAAGCCAGCACAAAAACCAACAGACAAAGCCCTCAGCAGACTTCTGGGAATTGCATCTTGCAAGATCTTTTCCATTAAGCGCAGCAAAACATACCCTCAAATTTCATGCAATCAGCCATTAAATACATTTCCAGGAGTCTTATTTTGTTACATTTTATATTTCTTTAAACAGTTTTCCTAAATGTGGCATTTAGAAGAGATACAGCTGTGAATAAAATTAAATACAGTTCAGTAAAGATATTAATTTTTAAACCTGACCAGAACGTCCCCACATTTTCTTTTTTACAGGAGTGAGGTCTAGCATGCTCTATAACACCTGTTCTGAACAGCATCGGCCACTTTATAAATATTTTTCTCAGCTATGTACCTGGCTTGGTTTAAATATTAACATGAGACAACTTCTGGCAAAACAACTACCACCTCCTCTGGCCAGCAAACAGCAGCACGTATTTGTGATTCTTCTTATGGCCTGGGTTATTCGCAGTTTGCCATATCTAAAAATATTGAACCTAGTCAAAGGATGAAATACAGATGTAAAATATTTGGAAAGTCCGGTAAATTAAAAATTGAAAACAAACCCCAAAGATAAACAGACTGTACTACCTGAGACCATATAAAACACTAGGTGAAGAAATAAGCCTTACCATCTAAAAGATGAACGTTAAAGACAAAATAATATTGAAAGAAATGTTTTTGCACATGTAACATTGCAGTTTTGCCGTACTTACGCATACATTATGCTCCATAATGTCACCAAAAATAAAAATAAGCAAATAGTGATTATAATGTCATCACCAATAAGAACTTACTCTCCTAATTACAGTATTTATTCTGTCGCCAGTTTCCGTTTTCACTTTTCCAAAGATTCTTGTAGTAAACGGAGTCGTTGCTAAATACTCCGACTTTCCTACTACTGGCCATCAAGAAAAACAGTCCAACACAAACCCACTGATTTGCTGTGGCTTGCAAAACCTCAACTAAGACCTCAAAGACTAAGAAGTGAGAAGCAGTGAAATCGAGGCTGTAAATCTAACCTCCAGATGGAGGCTTAATTTTGTGGGATACCGTTCCTCGGTCCAGGAACGGCGAAGCTTGTGTCTCGTAAGATAAAACGGGAGTAGGGACAGTCACACGCACCCAGGTACGCGGCACCAAAAGCAAAACTGCTCTGCCGCTGTGAAGAATGCTTCTTTATCCTTTTTTCCGCACTCGTATTAAAGCTTAGTTTGTCCGTAGAGGTTTCAATTTTTCCCTAATGCAGCACAGTAGCTAAAATAACAACTCAGGAGGTGCTGTAAAAACATTTAGTGCTGCAAAATAAAAGACAAAAGGGGAAAATGAAGAAAGAGAGAGAAAGAGTTCCAAGTATTGAGACAAACCACAACCTAGATATTGTTAGGGACATAAATCCCCAAATTTAGTATGGTTAAATGTTTCCCCTAAGAGGTATTTCCTATTACATTTTTATGGTTAAACATCGTAATTAAAAAAAAAAAAAGGGAGAAAAGAGACTGTACTGGGACCTATATATTTCTAGGAGATTTCCTGAACTTTGAAATGTTTTCTAAATGTAAAGTCTTTCACTCCTAAGGATTCTTCTATGAGAAGGTCAAGTACAACACGGCTCGCTTGTTGCTGGCCGTTATTTTGGGTCAGATCTTGAGCTCATGCAGATTCTAAACTCTGACGATTTATGCCTTTATATCATTTATGCCCCCCTCTATGTTTTACAATAATGACACTGATATGATCATTATTTCCCCAAAATTCAGCCTTTTCTTTCTTCTGGTATCTACTGTGTACCAGACACACAGGCCACAACAAATAATTCCCGAAGCCCCAGCAACCTTTATAAAGAGGCAGTTGTCTACTACAGAGGACCTAGCAGCAAATCCTTTCCAGCTTAAATAATTTGAGTCCAATCAATTGCAAAAAATCTATTCTGAGCCATTTTGAAGAGGACGAATCATTTTGCTATGCTTTAGATGGTGAATCATTCAACACATTAAGCATAACGATCCTCTCCGGACAGCGACAAAGAGCTCTTAATCCAAACGGTACCATACGTCTTTGTATCCCTAGGAGAACGAGCAAATAGATAACCTGGTTTTTAATCACCGCATCTACAGGTCCTGCAGTACTGAAGGGGCACAGGTGTGGCAGAATTGGGAAAAGATTGTTTCACGGAGAGGCAAGTTGAAAACAAACAAGTATATCATACATACAATATAAAAAAGAAAAAAAGCTATGCAATCTCTGTTATTCTGAAATATTTATGGCTCCCTGGTGAATTTACAGGGACCTTCCTTCAAACACAAGCCACCTGAGTCTCCAGCATTCCACAGATAAAACACGTGGAACAAAAAAAATTTAGAAACAAAAGAAAAATCGTAGTGTGGACAATTCAAATTCAAACACACAGCATACTGCCTGATACACCCTTCCTATAGGGGTCAGAGTGTAAGCAAGGGCAAAAGGTAACCTTTTTATCCCAGTACTCAGTGTTTCATGTAATCTATAGCAAATCTAATCACGTAATCTACAGAAATACAATATTAAGTAAACCAGTAGTATTTTGGTTTCCTGTAATTCAAAAGATATTGGTTTTTTTCATGCTTGTTCTCATACCTATTCACAGAGGGGGGGAAAGTCTCGGGAGAAGTCTGAGGTAATTAGAAAAAAAGTTCATTTCCCTTCTACAGATTATCAAACGATCAATATGCAAGTTGCTAATAAAGTTGCTTTTTTATTAGCATGTAACAATCTGTTTTCCTGTTGGGAAAATGCAAAGCGTATCGTGCAGAGAGAGTGGTTTATCAGGGCATTACCCTGGGATTCTCCCCTGGACGCCAGACCCGGCACCTGCGGTACAGCCTCAGCTCGCTCGCGTCTCGCTGTGGCTCCGTCCGTCAGTATGTTAAAAACTGCGAGGCACATACTTCCTTTGCAGAGTTACTATAATGCTTTCCCAGTATCTGTAAAATTATGGGAGCTTTTGGATGAGAGGTGTGGCACAGGAAGATAAAAAGCAAAACTTTTCGTGGTCTGTTTAATAGAGAACCCTCACAGTTTCCATATCACATACATAATCTTCTCATAAAAATTACAGTCGACGTTTCTTTTCTTTCTCAGCCCTGCTTCAATCTTCCACTTCCCAAAGAGAAACATTCATCGGAAATAAAATCTACCTGTTAACATCAAATGCTGAATAACGCGCAGGAACTATTACAGGGATTGTTGACTAATCCCAAAACTAGCAAAATTTATGACGGACTTTAAAAGTCTGGGTCGAACCAGTGGAAGAAGCAGCATTCAATATTATTTTATCAGCTGGTATAAATCTATTTAATTTGCTGACCGTCATTTTCTCAAGCCAGGGCAAGAAAACCTGCAGGACTGTATGGGCAATTCTTCAGCTGGAATCTAAGCGTGAATTATGAAATTAATACCTGATTTCAACTCAAAAGCAGAATCACGTTGTTCTTGTGGACTTGTATCTTTGCCACCTTTGTTTTGCAGATTGAAGGAAGTGCTTTGAATGCATAGCAATATTTGTATTTGCTGATATACACAGAAAAGTAGCTGTGTTGTAAAATTACAGCTGTTCGCTCAATTAAAAAAACGCACGCATATGCTATTCAGCATAAACTTGATGGGACATGATGGAAAGCCCCAGCCTCAAGCGCATTCGCGGAACATTCGGCCAACACAGAGAAGCATTTAGATCAATTTAGTCCTGCGAGCCCACCTTCGCTTTGATTAACACTGGGGGATCTTACTAGAAGTAGTAACCTACGAGCAGCGATGCAGCAAAGCTCTCGCTGCACCAAAACATGAACCTCTGGGTGTTAAGGACGCATTGCAGACCCACCCGCGCCAACATAGCTATCAAGTATATTATCACTTCTCGTGCCCAAACCAGCTTTTTTTTCTTCCTGTTCAACAAAAGTCAATGTTTTTTAAGAACTTCATGTTTTTATATCCCTCTGTGGCAGTAAGCTCTAATTGGTACCTATTTGTCTTAGGCAGGTCAGTCTAAATCTAAATCAAATATCTGGCCCTTGATTAGCTCTAATTTTTGTTCCTTAATACAGATGGGATACTAATTCTGCCTTAAGCCATCCTGCAGGATTTTGTGAAGCTATCTCATTCAGAATTTGGAATATCCAAGTAAGGCCTCAATCCTCTTCTCTTAAGATAATCATCCTATCTTCTCTTTTGAATACATCAGCAGGAGATCACTGCTGACTCTCCGAAAATCCCGGTCTCTTAAGTCCTTGTTATTGAAATACAGAACGAAGAGAAACAGTCCCACTACAAAGCGCCGTACCGCTCCGTTGCCTTCCCCCCGAAAGCACCGTACGGTTACTCCCGTTGCCTTGGGAGAAATGCTGCGCTGACCCTTTTCCTACCTGCTTCTCAAGTTCTCGCTTGTTTGATTTCTTACAAATTTTATACAACTTCCAAAGACAAAACTTCCATGCTGTCATGTAAAATCAGTTTGTTGGGGGAATATATATTTCATATATAACACATAACAAATAGTATGTCTCATATATGTACATATGTGTACAATATACACAATAGTTTTCCACATGATGCATCTTCTGTTTTACTGTAGTTTAAAAGAATCAATTAATTCAATGAGGAATGAAAGGTAGCAATGTGAAATACCTAATTCTTCCTTTCCAAAAGATCTTGCCATTCAGTGACATTCACTAAAATGGACTTTATTCAGGCCAATGCCCAACATTTATTGAAGTCTAAATGTTTTCCTGTCTCAACATCAATTGCCCTCCTATTTTTTCTTTATGCAGCAGCGGTATCTGTAATGCTGGTAACGGGAAGCGAGAGGTTAATCAATGATAATAAAACAGAGCAAAACAGCAATATGAAACAGAGAAGAGGGCAACTGCTCTGTTCTGAGATTTAGTATTTTGTTAATAAGCTAATCTAACATGCAAGGAAGAGAAAGAGTGAAAATACTTTAAGACATGCTGCGTGTATATTAAATAGCACAGAAGCTTATATCTGGAACACAACGAAGTGCAGGTTCTGATAAATTTCCTCATATATTCCTCATCGCTTTATACTGAAAACAACGGTACTGTTTTAAAATAGATTTTTCCCCCCCCCCCTTAAAAAGTTACCTTATCACAAGCCTTCAATATTTTTGCACTGAAACTTCAAAGAGAAAAATGGTCCGTAACTAACTTATCTTCCCCGGAGCTCTGTCCTAGGCAGGATGATGAAACCTGCTGACAGTCTAACATATGCAAAATGTCATAGCTGGTAATTGAAAGTTTTACGGTCTTATCACACCTTTTGTGGAACTAGGGAAATCAGTTTATTTGTAAAATGCTGGGGAAAAAAGGGCATAATTTATTTTAGTATTAAATACATCTTGAAATTGTGCCTGTGCCAAAATTGTGCCAAATTATTCTTTCTAAATACTGCTTGAAATGACTGGGTAGAGAAGTATCCTCTTGTCTCAAAGGCAGCCACCGTCTGGGCATACATTCTGGTAACAGAAAGTAGTAGACTGAGGCCTTCAATACCTAAGAAATGCTCCAAGAAATTGAAAACAAAATACAGAAACACAGGTTTCAGTGTCACCTACCAGCTTAAGCATAAAGAAAGAAAGAGCATCAGATGTAATGTATATGCAACATTTTTTTCCGTTTCTGTATTTGTCAATTAAAGGAAAAAAAGCAGCATATTCTTAGGGAATCCTCAAAGAATGATACATTTTTGGTTAGCATTGTACCCCTGATTCTAGCTTTTCCTCTCCCATAGTAATCAATGGTTGCTCATGTACATAATTACACAGGCTCTTAAGTACATACCAGTAGTTCATTTACTCAGTTTCTTTTTTAATTTTGCATCCTGTGCCTGCCTGTTATCTCAGGGCCCATTAAATACATCCAATATAACAAGTGTTTCTATTAATCTGCGTAAGAAAATACTTTTATCTTGACTATTAAGCTACTTGTCTTAGTAAATTGCTCTTTATGGTTAAACTAGAATCAAAAAAGTCTGTCTAGCACCACTGAAAGAAAACTATACCTAATGCCCCCCAATTCACACACCAGGACGAGTCAATGCACACCGACGTATATACACACGCACACACATACGCACACGCGGAATGTATCTGGATCCATGTTGAAAACAACTGGGCTGTGCAAAATGGACTTACATTTAGTTCAACTACAACCATAAAACAGCGGCATTTTTCTCTTCTGTAACATTACAGCTTGTGTTCTACGTGCTCAACTAACCACACCGCTAGCTTACTCGGAGAAACAAAACAGAATCCAGCATTACTGACTCCAAGTCGCCGGCTTTAACAAGTTGATAAGGCTTCTGTGCAGATGAAGAGACATCCTCTTTGGAGCAACCTCTAAAGGGCTCATTGTTCCAACCTCTGAAGAAAGAGCGAGTCATGAAATGAACAGTTATATGCTATACTCATGGCATGTCAACAACCAGGATTTGAAAGCTTGGTTTTCTATCACTCCTATCTAACGTTTTTTCTTTCCCCACACTGAAGCGGTTTGTAATAGATGATAAATAAAAGATGACAGTCTTCCAAAAGCAATTCTCTACGATCAAAAGTATTTTAACAGAGAACAACCAAGAATTTTGGTTTCTGTATGCAAACAACAATTTGCGCCTTATAGTTATATAAATCATCCAAACGAGGAACAGAATAGCATGAGAAACAAATAAGTATGCTATGTAACTGAATAAACCTCCACTATTACAACCATATACACAGCTCTACATAAGCATTTTGAGAGCCTGTGACTGAAAACACATCGTCACATAGTTTTTCAGCTCATTAGACATGCCACCCAGAAAAAAAACCCAAACAACCTCCATACAATTAACAGAAATACCAAAGGACATATTGAAAAGCATATCATCTGTAACCAAGTCTTCATCAAAGAAATTCTGCGGTAATTCTGAATTATGTATAAATTTAAAATCGTGAGAGTGAGACTGATTATGAACAACTGACAAAAGACAAACCCAAATTTTTGTGTACTGTAGTCTCTCAGGACTATTAAAAACAGTAGCGTCTACAAATTAAAGAGCGCTGAAGAAGGCACAATAACAAAACTGAGAAGTTTATTTCCAGACAAGTCCTAAGCATGCTATAAAACTTTCTTCAGTTGCCAT
Organism: Platalea leucorodia; assembly: GCF_965183815.1. Classification (NCBI taxonomy): domain Eukaryota; kingdom Metazoa; phylum Chordata; class Aves; order Pelecaniformes; family Threskiornithidae; genus Platalea; species Platalea leucorodia. The sequence continues at coordinate 3,622,219 of NC_138828.1, read as the reverse complement.
TCATAATTCACGATGCTGCGATATGCACAACATTAACAGTGTGCCTGCTGTGACTATTAACCGTAAGGCAAAATATCCAAGGTTTTAAGAAGGACTTTGCACTCTTATGACAAATAAACACATAAGAAAGAGACAATCAAATAAATATTAGTTTTGTAGTTAAGGCATTAGCAAATTCAGGTAAGCATGGATTCAGGATGATGCCTTTCACAAAAAAACAAAACAAAACACCAAAACCCAAAAACCAAAACCACCACCAAACTGCTAAAAGCCAACAACACAAAATTCTGAACTAAAAAAGAGGAGGAACTTAACAGGGCCTCTGCAGTTCAGTAGTAGCACCTAGTTGATGGGATTCACACAAGAAGCGCCCTCATGGAGCAACAAACCCCCAAATGTCAATACCATATTTAATGTGATAGAGATTCATTAAGCAGACCCCTGTTGTTTAACAGTGGTGGCAGCCTCTAGAGAAGGATGCTATAAATCAGATATATTTTATGATGATCCTATTTAAGGTACTTTCAAAATTCTCCTTCTCCAGGGATCGTCTTGCTACAAAAAGTAGTAGGTTTTGATGCAGAGGTTTGTAAGTGGTGTTGCAAACATGAGTTACCCCTCTTCTCTGTCCATTACCTCTAGAGATCCTAATATCTGATGAAAACCACACATCTGGCTTGCCTGGAAGCCATCAGCTCTGTAGGGGAACGCGCAGCCTCTTCTTCCTGAAGGATCCATGGATTCTCTCAAAACCCACTATGGCAATTTTAGGAAAAGCATAATTACAACCGGAACAGCTGCTATGCTCCCCGTCTCCCTGGGTGAACTGTTTGCCTCTTTGCCCCTTGAGCTTGACTAATCGCAGCCCCGGTCCTTTTCCCAAACCCACACCACTGCACCCTCTCGCTCCGTGCCCAAGTATTCCTGTGTTTAAGAGCAGCCGGACCAGTAGGCTCTTGGCCTTTCAGGTAATTAACCACCTGCAAAGATCCAAAGGGCCCCAGAAATTGAAAGGCCTTGATATGTACTGGCCAGTCTATAAACAACGCTTTCTAGTCTGTGTTTCGCTTTCAAGAGGATCAATTTTTTTTTTCCTCACGCTAGGTTATTTGGAATTTAGAAGGAAGACAAACACTTGGTTTGCGTGTACAGAACGCAAGGACTTCTAGGACTGCAACTACTGTAAGTGAAATTATATAGCATCAAGTATTTTGATTCCTTCCTCCTCTTCTCCCTGTAATGCTTATGCAATGAGGAGCTTTTGACTTTTTCTTTAGAATAATAATAATAAATGCATCTGGAAAGGCATTCGTATTTTTCAGACCTCTGAATTGTATTGATTTTGTTAAATTCAGCTAAAAACCTAGCCAAAATCATCGAGTCACCTATATGAACACATTCATAGATATGCAATGTTGATATGAAAGGCTGTATACAAAGACATGGCCATAACGACGTAGCAAAAGGTGCCAACTATAAAGGAATAAATATCTGTCCTGTTGCAGTAGAAAAGATACGGCCTAAACTATTAAACTATTTCTATACAAAATGCTAGCATTTTAAGCCTGTACATAAACATTTTACGTATATCTAATGGGCCTGGGCTGTCCCCATTAAGAGCAAGTCACTCACTTCTTTGAAACCAATGCATAATAGCTGGTTTTATTTTCGAGATTTGCCAGAGGTGTACCTACTCAGACTGAATTAACTGGAGCAGTACATCCTTTGCAGCCTACATTTACGGGTTTGTTTTGTTCATTTTTCCACTGGTAATTCCTCACAAGAATTGCTGATTGCTATTCTTGTTTAGCTTGATTCAACCTTAAACGTGAATAAACATTAGGATTTAAAGTATTTGTCCGACGGGGGAGTAACTGAACCAAAGCCCCGTTCTGATCTCGGATACACATAAAGTGCATTACTTGGAGTGAGGTTTCTTCAAGACTGAGCTTGACTTGGCAACATTTTTGTCCTCCAGATTTACTGGCATTACATTTGGTCAAACTGAGGTTGCAGATCTTAAAATAGATATAAAAAAACCTGTGCTGCCTTCACAGTGCAGTCCTTGAGGAGTCACAGCTGAGTTTGGTTTCATCAAATTGGACAGAACCAAAATTAGATGCTAGTAAACTACTAATGTCAATTAAAATGAACAACAACAAAAAAATCAAACATACAAAAAAAACACAGTGAAGTTTACTGCCGGCAAGAAATAGAAAAATTTACGAAATGACCTTTCACAAAGCCTATGCTTTTCTTTCAAAACAAAACTCTCTTATGGCAAGGAAAGTGCTAGCAGCATTTTAAATTCCACGTTACGTTATAACTGTAATATTTGATCATTGCCAAATAAATTACGTTACTGAATTATCCTATATATCCTACAGCGTACCCAAGAATTAGGGAAACCCTTAGCAATGACCAGTCCCCCACCCGCCCCTAACGAAGTCCCACGACTCCAACGTGCAAGTGGATGGAGCCAGGGCAGGCAGCAGGACTCGGATCAAGCAACGGCGAGTTACGTCCCTCACGACATCCAGCACTCTTCCATCCTGGAGCGTCTTTTCACATCTGTATTACTCCTCTCCAGCCCCGTTCTGTCACTATTTCAGCTCATTTATTTGGACTCCATGGCCAAGCATCACAATTTGGCCCAGAGGCAGTTAAAAGACAGAAAATAGGTCACAAGCCTCCAGAAACCGCTCCCTTCTCCAGTGCCTTCTCTCAACACTGCGTTTCCAGCTTTCCTCTCTGACAGCATCTTTATAACACCAAACGGGACATAAAAAATTCAACTACATGCAATGGAAAATGAATATGTTTCCAATTAGTGCAGTTGTTAATAGGCAGGGCTGGAAATAGATTCCAATTCATCCGGACCTGACTCCTGTTACCCTTCCTTTGGGTTAAAAAAATAAGTTGGTATTGTGCTTTATAACGTTCCCTGCTACCTGAGAGTACAATAAATTTAAAAAGAAAGAAAAAAGAGGAACCAAGGTTCCCATTTCACTTGAAGCAACTCCCTATTTTGTGGAATACTGCACTAAACTTATTCTTTCCTATGGGACTTGTACCTTTGTGAACCCAATCCAGATAATCTTTCAGAACAAAAGCAAAATATGTTCTATATTTGACATATAAATGACTATAAATCAGTAGTATAATAATTTATGTCAACACTGATAAAGTGAAACTGCAGATGTGAATATTTCTCCAAATTTCACCAAGTCCCTGTTTACCAGATTTCTGGTCAAGCAGCTATTTTTCCAAACAAAATGCCTCAGAGAAGTTAAGAACAATAAATAGTTATAAACATTCTAACGTAATCAGAATACTTGTCTTAGTATTATTAATTGTATTGCAAAGTACAATAAGTATAATTATTTCCATTTCACACTCACGGAAGGCAGACTTCAACCAGGTTCAGGCCTCAGCCGGAGGCATGAAGGAGGCCACTGCCAAAGCCCCAGGTCCCAGGCCTCCGTCAGACAGGCTGCAGTCCCCCCTTGAATTTGCGTTTTATGTTCAGAATGAGTAAAAATAATAGGAAAAAAAAATATTTTATATGACAGGCTAAACAATAGTCAAAAAAACCCCAGGTAAGTAAAAGTTCATATGTTATGCAACAGTACTCTGAAGCAAATTTTGTATAATAAAATACTCGAAGAGGCTAACATTTCCCAGGCAAAATGAATATTAAGTGAAAGACCTCAGAGCCTACGTGAGAGTTCTGAAAAGTCCTACTGCATTCAAAGTGACACATGAAATTCTTTTTATATTACTGCAAAGATGACTCATTTATGGGAGGATATCAACACCGCATACATGGGAAGCAGCTGTCTGATTAAACGAATATTTGGCTATTCTTATCCGTTCTCTATAAGCCTGCTCCGGCACCCGATCTTTGGAGTCAACCCGATCTTTGCCTTTGGATTTCAACAGGATCAGCTTATCCCTGGCCAGGCGGTCCTCTCTCCGTCGCTGCTCCAGCTCCCTCTCGCACTCAAGGACTGTCATGGACAAAAATCAAAGAAGGAAAAACCCGAGGCAGTTGTGTCAACCGGCTTCTCTACAACCCACAGCCTCGACGATGGATGGTCAGGCAGCCTCGGTCCTTCTGGAAGCAGGGAGGCCATCAATATCTCTGTCTACGTGGGATGTTTCCAATACAGGCTTTTTCCTTTTTCTTTTCCATCCCACGTTACGTTACATGTACTATTTCTAAAAGCACATTTTAAAATCAGAGAATTCTTCCCCTTTTTCTTAAGCTCCCTCCACAAGCTATAGAGTACAAAATGAAGTCACATATTCGTTAGAAGGAAGAAAGTGCCACTTCTAGCACAGTATGAGGAAAACCTTCAGTTTTCTAATGCGGAATGTTTTATGTGGAAGAATAAGAGAAAAAGCAAGAAAGCAAAGGTGTAAAAATAATAAAAAATTGAAAGTATGTTAGCCTGCCACTGAATAGTCAATTCTTAAGTATTTGGGGGGTGTTTTTTTCTTAGACTTGGAGTGAAAACGTCACAAATAGAAAACTAAAACTCCCTCTCCCTGACTCTGAAAAGAAAATGGCCACAGCTCCAATTTTGCAGGACTACGCAATCGCTTTGGAGTCTGAGGACCATATTTCACCTTTTGTAACGATGAGCACGTAGTAACTTTTTCCAAATCTCTGCAAAATCAAGCTTTCACTCTACATAGTAGAAATTCTGTTCGCGTGAGGGCTAAACAACACCCCGACCTATATATTTAACGCTATGCTATCGGGACAGAAGCTTGTGCGCAATTTCCTAATTGCTTTTTTGAACTGACTCAGACGCTTTTCCAATATTCCTCAGCTGGACACTTCAGCAATCCCGTGGCTCCTTTAAATATTCACCTCCATTAAAAAAGGACTAAAGATGTTGTTTAACAATTAATTATGATATTTTATATATATTAGAATAACTCTTTTGCGTGTCCGCTGCAGGACGGTTTCCACAGAAACATTCTGCGTGCGCGTCAAACAAAAACCACCCACACGCAGCAAAACGTTGACCCGTCCTCCTGCTTCATCAGTGACCCCCACCGACGCGGCATTAGCTTTGCACAGCGAAGACGTACCCGTTTTTAACACTTGCACAACTATCCTAGGTAATGCCACAGACGCCCCAAAGCAGTATTTAGGAAGTGACGATGTCTGTTGATTCTCTGATCCTATTTCTCAATGACAAGAGGGGTCTCCCACCCCAACAAAACCCTGAGGGGTTTAAGTACCAGCAAGGTTCTGTATTAATAATCTCAAGGAATTCAAAGATATATGAGACTACATAACAATTTAAGAGCCATAATACAGTTTAAATAGTCTGAGCCCACAGAAAAATGAACTAAAATGTATATCACATTTATCTCTATACAAAGTGTGACCATCACAGGAGCTCATACACAACTGGAACAAGCATCTTGCTATCGTACGGGCTGCATCACTCCTAGTTGCATACATGCTCTTACGAAGTAGTAATAATGGAAGACTATCAGCTAAAATAGGCAGCAAACCGTATTTCAGATGGCCCTTCCTGAACTGCTCGAGAGTTATCCAAGCAAACTTAAAGGACCACTGATTTGAAGAATCTCAGCTACTGGAAATTCCTTTCAAAAGTAAAACCAGAGAAGAATATTTAGACTTTATGTTCAAATGGGTTAGAAGTGCACTCCCTCCTTTGCGAGGCTGAAGCGAGCGTACTCATTCTTCAAAAGGCATTACCTTGGTGGCACATGAACATCTCGAGTTCCTGGTGCTGGGAAAAATCGCCTTCGTTTTATCCCTCTGCAAATTACTCTCCATTTGTGATTTTCAAGCTCTTTCTGCCTCTCTAATTATTTTAATCATTATCTTTAGAACCCTATTAAGTTTATAAATAGTTGCAGAACACCAAAGCTCTCCTCACGCCAACAACATCGTGATTTGCACAGGACAGGTCGCAGAACATAGGACTTATCTAAAGAACATTTTGGTCTGCGAGGTATATTTGCTTAACATGATTTTCCACCGTAAATAATCTCTCTTTCCACCACAGAGCTGTATTACAGAAATTGAACAAATGTTCACAAATCACTTTTGAAAATATAAAGCGCTAAGACGGTTATGTAATAGGAGGTGAATTATCTCCTGTTCGACATCTGCTGGAAAAAAAAAACCCTCAATCTCTTGAAATCATTAGCAAATTTTTCAGGGATTTCAATGAGTTAAGATTATACTCTATATTGTTATAAAACCAAGTGTTTCTTTTATAACCTTTACTTACAGTTCCCTATCTCTAAATTATCCTTGTCCATCTCAAACACCTTTCCCAGAAGGAGGCTGCCTCCTCTCACGCATTCTGTTTTCCTAACATTACCTTTGCCATTAACGTGAACCAACATTAAAGTTGGTTTGACCAGCTACATTAGAAAAGGATCAAATACCGCTTTCTGTGTTTCAGGCTTCTGGACCGATGATTGTCACTACAACTGTGGAAAGACTACAAAATGCTGATGGTTTATTGCTTGATATAAAGGAACATGTACTGCTAAATCCACCCAGATGACTTACAAAATGGCTAAACTAAGATAAACAGAAAACTGATGTTCATTAGCCTTTTCTACTACCTACATATTCATGAGCTGAAGCAACACCTTGGTTCCTCCCAAGCTGCCCTTAGGGAATTCCCTTTCGTTCCTCCATTTTAACGAAGGTACAAAGCGCTGCTAAGCGCAAAGACGCGCTAAGGTTTTCACCAGCGCGCTGTACCAAGTTAAAACCAGATGCTGCGGGGGCAAATCCTTGGTGTCCCTCTAAGCTACACGGGAGCCTCCAGCCCCGCACCAGCTGTACAGGCACCTTACCTCTGCAAATAACCGTACCCGATCTGCGCTCCTTCCTTTACCGCGTTTTCATCGGCAACGCCACACCGCAGGCACGGGGAGGCTAACCAAGCACTAAAACAAACGGGTGAAGGGCTAGGCTTCCTTAGCAATAGGGGGAAGATGGCCAAGCACGTACATCCTTAAGCCTGGGGGAACTCATGCTGCAATGCAGAGCTCCGCTACAGAGCCAGCTCTGTGCACGGCTATTAATTATTTCTGATTTCACTTGTTTGGGATACCTTTTTCAAGGCCTCATCATTCACCAGGCTAATATCATGCACTGCTTCAGGGAAATAGCTCTCTTAAAGTACATATTGCTGGTGCCTGTATCTGAGGTAAGAGAAGTTAGTAAATAAATTATTACCAAAGAAGTGACCGAGTGGTTTATCTACCTTTCAGACAATGCTGCAGGCTGGGTGTCGTCCTTGTGATAATCAAGGAAAGGAGATAAAATACGACTCGGGGAATTTTTCGTCATCCTAAAAATAACCCTGCTGCAGTGGTCATTTGCTGAAGTTGCCGTTCGCCAGCCGCAATCAGGCTGAGCAGCACAGACAGCGGGGGTGCGGTGTCAGTGGGTGAAGGCTGGCTTCTCCACAGAAAACACAGCAACAGTACTGAGAATACAGCACATATTTGATCCAGTTGCTATGGAGTCTCCATGCATCTCTTCAGCAAAATTTTGCTGCTATACCTCAGTTGCTATTGCCACTGACCAGCCAAAATAACTTTTTTTTTTTTTAATCTAATTCACTGTTTTGTCTCCAGCAAATGCCATTTTGCAAAATGATTCTGTAACCATTAAAGCCAAACCTGCTTTGCACACAGCAGCCTGGCTCATTAAAGGCTCACATCAGCATTTTAAATTTTACTGAATTCCTCCTGCAAAGCCATGTCACTCTACCAAAATACTTGCAAAAAGTGTCTAGCCATACATAATTTTTCCCATGAGCAACACAAAAAGAAATAGGCACCACTTGGAAAATGACTGTTTTTTTCTTTTGCTGTAACATAAAGCTTTGTAGGTTTGGGTTTTTTTTTAATTTGGTGCAAGAATGTAAGTTCTAATAATGAGACAGATCAACAGCCTTACTTCAATAACCTCTTTCCAGCAGTGACTGAACAGAGCTAATATTAAATCTGCGGAGACCCTGTGCAGAGGCGAAATCAGAGATGACTTACGCTGTTGCCTGACTTAACTAAGCGGAATTGAGTCTACCTGGCCTGGAAACGTGGGTGACGGCAACGATTCCTGGCCCCCCAGGCTGCTCCGATGTCTGGTACCACAACCATCAGCAAAAATGGAAAGCACCTGCGGAGCGTAACTATTTCTCCGTTAGCTGATCGGGGCCTGAAGTTCTGCTGTGTGGTGAATCTTAGTTACTGCCTCTTATTGTAGCGACAATATTACCCGACGCAGTGCATGTAATTTCTTCCCTCTCTGCTGCATTGCTGCCTTTAAAACAAAAATGAAGCAGGGGAATAAGAAGGCTCAACAAGGTCCAGGCGGTGCCGACTAAATCACGGCCTGAGCAGCGAGGCACGGGCTAGCTTTTATCTGTTCGAGTCTCCCATTGCCTTGTCAGCTTCTCTGGTTTTGAGCAATGCCCATGTCTTTGTTCGATATCCTGGTAGAGCGTCAGCCAGAAACAGTAAATAATTAAAACCAAGCTTAAATTATTAAACCTAAAACAGCCTAGAAAGGTTTGTAATTATGGTTCTATAGGCTGAAATCATTTTCTGCCAGCCTGGGGAAATAAGAGCTACATCCATTTCGGGTGAACAAACACTGGTTCTCAACACTGGCTTTGTTTTACATAGAGAAATAAAGAGAATGCAGGTCTAAATTATCAGGGAAAAGAAATCCACCTCCTTCCACAGGTCACGTGCAAGAATAGCATCACATTAATATTTTCTAAATATGAAACGCTGCAAGTTTTTCATGACCTGATCCAACCATCTCTTCTGTAGACAGTTGGTCTCAAGGGACTTTTTCAGTGCACGTGCAAACAAGCTAACTTTTCAAATCTGGTGTTACTCTTTCTGCTCTTTCGTGTTCTCTCTTCACCAGAAAGGGAACAGGGCCCGCAACACAATCCCCGCCACCTACGGGGGGAATTTTGCTAGAGGATGAGAAGCTGACCTTAAACAGAAGAGCTCCCAAATGTGTACTCTGAAACCTACTTAGGCTCAGTTCCCTAAAACTGTCTCTTTTCCGAAGCCCTAAGCAGCTAACAAACATGCTATATTTTGAAGAGGTTAACATGCTAAATTCCTCATTAGCATCAACAAATAGATAGTAATTACAGATTTTTTTTTTTTTTTAATTGCAGCCTTCGTTTTCAGTCACTTGTTACAGGGCAGGTAGCAATTAATCCGTATTGATCCGTCCGCGGAAGGTCTTAGTATAAGAATGAGCGTTAACATGGTTTTGAAGCAATCCCTGAAAAACTATCAGCAAAACACTAATGTGTTCCAATATATGGAACTTTTACTAATAATTGCTGAGAGAAAACCCCTGAGCGGTGCCAACATGTTAGCACCTTGCGCAGTGCCAACTTTGTGAACCATCGTAAATTTGCTTAATTACATTTGACAGATTTCAGTATTATATGCTCTGATACCGTATATAATTGTGTAACAGTGTGGAACGTCTACTCCTACTTACACCCGGAGAACTCCACAGACCGGTGAGGAAAAAAAAAAAAAAAATTGATTTTAGCTGTCTAAGGCTAAAGGATTACTAACAGGTTGCTAACAGGAGCGTTCATCAAGACGTAGTTAAGTATAGGAGCACAGTTCTTGCAAACTGTGTCTCGTCCCCTAAAGAAGCAGCTTCCAGTCAGGGAAGAGAAGCTTGTCAGACATTCAAACAAAACTACCCAGCGCCGCAACGACTGCACAGAAGGAATTGCTTGGGATCAGTGCAGAGAACAGGAGTTATTTTTCCTACATTCTCAAAAAGTAACACAAAAAAGATTTTGTGAGCATAGAGAGCCAAGTCAATAAAGTGTGGAAATCCGTTTTACTATCAGCTGTAGTATTTTGCTAAAATTCTGAGGAAGAAGAAAAAATACTAAGTTTGGATAAAGTTGATGACAAGCTCACAAAAATACAAAAGATTTCTTTAAAAATTAACAGTACCTTCAGGAACTTACACACCATTTTATTAGGACAAGAATAGATCCTAAAGGGGAACAAAGGCTTTCATCACACCTGAAAAACACTACAGGACTGATGTTGTTGACCTACAACTGACAACTCTCTCCGACATCAGGGGATCTTTTTCTAAATAAAGACAAGTTCAGGTCTCTACTTGGGAATGAGTTCTATATCTTGACTGGAAATGACTATGGAAAAATATTTAAAGAGGAAAGTTTTCTGTTACGCTGGTCAACAGACCCCTTAATTACTGATAGCAGATCTATGCTTTGTTTAGTTCTCTTCTTCACAATACCTTCAGCATGACACTGAAGGACTAATGAAAATCACTTCCTAAATTTGTATTTTCTTATTTGAATATGACCAGGACCTGAAAGGATGACTGCCAGTCACCTCGTTAACCTCCAATTTACACAATAACTCACTTATACGGCAGTAGCACTAAAGGCGTTTTAAAACTGCTTTAAAGTCATCACACAGGAGTTAAATATCAGACAGCATCCCAAATTCTACATTGAACGCTTCTTTCCATCTTCACCATGTTGACTAAACGGGAAGAAATTCAAACAGACACTTGACCAAGAAATACATACCTATAAAAACACATTTGCTTAAATTCTGAAGCAATATTAATGTGTGTGTTTGCAAAGAAAAGGCTGAAAAGCAATTTCTATCACAGGCAGATGGTTCCCGCGCTCCCGATCCCCAGAAACGCGCTCCAGTTGGGCTGTGAGTCTCTACTGGAGAGGGCACCGCCTCAGGGAAGGGACTTTGCCTGAATGGCAATAATCCTACTACACCGCTCACGGGCATACTCACTGTTTCCACACTCTGGATGCACTATACGTTGGCAAATATATACACCGGGGCACGGCTCCAGATCTCGCCATTAAAGTATGATCTCTCAATGCTCATATGCCACTATTACTTCAAGTGCCAAACTTTCCCCAGGAGCCCAATGGAAAAGCCTGAGGGACTAAATTACAGAAGCCAGATTCCTAAAAGCTTGACATCTCACAGTTTAACATCTGATATCTACATTACCTTTTTAGCTCCTGACCTCCATTTGTAAAATTTCCTTTAAAACACTTTTTAAAAATTGCTTAACACAAAACTGCCCAAACATAACGTAATAATTCTCCCAGTGCTGCAGAAAATGTCACCAACATAAAGGACACAACAAGACAGTTTATGAGAAGGTAAACAAAAGCAAACAAAAAGCCATAAAACTTTATCGGAGATCATTTCCTTCAATGGGTCAATGCTCCCTCAATTTGTTTAATCACTCAGAGTTCCTGATACGTAGGATCCACACTTGTTAAATTTGTAGAGACCAGGATAGGTGGAGTCGCCGCAGGCAGGTGCTGCCATTTCTCCTCTCTCTCGGTTGCTCTTTTTAAAGTTCAACAAAAGTTCTTTTTGC